>NW_026694772.1:3564166-4880833 GCF_021218885.2 Marmota monax
GCTAAAATAAGAAAGAACACTTTCAAAAGGAGGGGGGAAGGAAGAGATGATTTTCTGCTTCTGAGTCTTTTTTTTTTTTAAATGGTGGTGATAATGAACATGTTAGGTTAAACTGTGTTGCTGAGATGCTGAAGGTAGCTGTGGACTTTTGGCCTTTAATAGAGCAACCATGCAGTGGTTCTACAAGATGTGGCCCTTCAATAGATTCTAAGCAGAGGATTCCTCCCTCTCATTAATTCTGTGGTAGCCACTCTTTAAAGATGGCCACCATGAACTATGCTTTTCAGAGTTCATGCACTTGTGTGGTCCCTTCTCATCCTGAATCTAGACTGGCCTTCTGACTTGATTCACTTTAATCAATGGGTTGTGGGGCATGTCATGTTGAACCATAAGGCCTGGCTCTCTCCACTGCTGCACTTTTGGAAAACTCAAGCTTATATGTAAGGAGTCCAGTAATCAGTTGGAGAGACGACATGGAGAAAATTTGTGCAGAAGCCAGGTGGAGAGCAGAGACCCCGAACATGGAGAGGGAGAGAGGTGCAGCCATCCTGGCACCCCAGTTTAGCCTCCATAGGACTGCATTGCCATCTCCAATATGACTACAACTGCACGAGATACTAAGCAAGGTCAGCAGAAGAACTGCAGCTGAATTCAGTCAATTCACATGAAATTTAATAAACTGATGATTGTTGTAAGCCACACATTTTGCTGGTAGTTTGTTACAAAGACTCTTTGCAAAAGTCTCTCCTTTCCTATTCTTTCCTTGCACATCTTAGAGAAGAGGTGAGAGTCTTTTGGTTACAAAGAGGCATTACACACTCATCTTTGGCCTCTACTGCTCATATACTTCCACTAAATGATATAGACCCCAATTAGCCCATGGATTGGATGTAGCACATCAAATCTCTCATCTGAGTGTATGTTTTGGTTTGTTTTTTCTTACAGTTGATTTGGTGAAATACACAGTGATATGAGGATGAATACTCTTAATGGCAACCTATTAAATATCTGCCTGGACATCAGTGATAAATTACAACTGAAACATGTTTTGGTAAAAAATGTGGAAAGGAAAGGTACTGTAGATAACTTCATTTAACATTAAGTAAATGAAAAATTTTAATTTAATCCCCAAGTCATTTTATGTATTTAGCATCTACTATATAATATTCTGTAAAGAAATATCTATATATATCCATGCATAGCCATGGACACATATATATGTATGTGTATATGAGTCTTTATATATGTACACATATATACACATATATATTCTTAATCTGTATTTACAATGACTCAACAACAATCTTTATTTTCTTCCTCAAATACACCAACCTTACTCTTCCCTCAGGGTTTTTTAATTTATTGGTTCCTTGACTGAACAGCTGTTAATGCCAGATCCTCTCTAGCTGTCCCCTTCTCTTGATTCAGTCATAATTTTAGCTATTCCAAGTAGCCTTCCATCATCATTCTAAGGAAACTAATCTCCCTAGGTAGTTATTTCTTTCTATTTATATTGTCCCTGCATGCACTACTGCCTGAAATTTTCTCATTGATTCTGAGTCCTGCTTTTTCTGTCACCATCTCCCAGAGAATAAGAACCATAGATGAGAAATATTGTCTGATTCTCCAGTATGCCCTCAACACTACAACAATGTCTGTATTAATGAATGAATGAATGAATGAATGAAGCAAGCAAGAAAGAAACTTTTACAACTTACCTTAGTGGAAGGTATTGCCATAAACCCTTTTTTTTCTTCAGATTTCAAATTCAAGAACAAAAGAGGTCATATACCATGTAAAAGTTCTCTGAACTTTAAATAAGCTATATGTCCACTTTATATTCCAGCTTACTGTCCCTACTAGAGCTTCTATATAGTTAAGTTAGCAGATGGACTAATCTAGTAAACATAACCAGAATCTCAAAATAAGCCCTAAGAAGATCATTTCTCTGGTGTTTGTTTTTTTGTTTGTTTGTTTTTTGTGGTGGTGGTGCTGGGGATTGAACCCAGGGCCTTGTGCATATGAGTGAGGCAAGCACTCTACCTACCAACTGAGCTATATTTCCAGCCCTGGTACTCTTTATTCCTACATTGTAATAGATAAATAAGGTCTACTAACATTTAATCTGATTATTGACCTATTAATTCCCAAGTTTTCAATTCTGTGAATATTTCAATAAGATTGACAGAGTGCATTAAAACAGGCTGGAAATCACAATTTAGAATTTATATATCCTTTCCATATATTTTCATGTACATATTTATATATTCTATCTTCAAAATGCTCTGATTATTTATGTATTACTTTTGTCAAAATAATAGAACTCTAAAAGCATAGTACCTATTACAAAAGTTAGCATAAGTGATATATGTATTGCTCAATTTAAATTTTTATAGGTATCCAACATCGGATGATGGGACTTAACTGGGTTAAACATCATCAGCTGATATCAATAGATCTTAATGATATATTGAACTTACATAACAAAACATGTGACTCAAAATTTAAAGATGACAGTTGTCTTCCAAGACTAAAAGAACACAAAGCATTTAAGAAGAGCACCTGTGATAGGCAGAAATTTACAAATAGATACTTAAATTTTGTTAACACTCATATTCTAGGCAGGAAAAAAACAGACATGGCCATATTGTCACATGTAAAGATACACTATTTAATAGGACAGCAAGAGGCATCCGTGCATCCAGAATAAAGCAATACCAGCAGTCAGAATTTGTCTGTCTCTCTAATTCTGAGTAAGAAAGAAAATTCTCAGAATGGAGGCTTACAATAGTAACAATATCTCCATATTGAACATATTATGCACCCTGACATTTGACATTAAGTACTTTCTATTAATTCTATTCTTTATGATTTTATATTTTAAACATACTTTTATTAAGATGTGGCTTTCCTATCAGGTAAGAACATTCTGGTTTATTAAAATCACTATTAACACTTGTCATTTGTTTTGAAGACAGTCCTAAATTCCTGATTAGCATACATCTGTGCTAGAATGATCATTCTAGTCTGTTAACAAATTTGGGCTCAGAAAACTCAATATTAGACTTTTAGACCTTTAACCTAGAGATCACTTAAATTCTACCTCCATAGTTCTTCCGTAAAATGACTAACTCCATTGACACCATCACAAAAAGATTTCTTCAACCACAAAGGAGACCTGAGACTATATATGTAACAATCTACTAGCACTGGAGCAGGAAAGTTTAGAACATTACAAGACAGGGAAAAAATTCTCTCTCTCTTCTCTCTCTCTCTCTCTCTCCCTCTCTCTGTGTGTGTGTGTGTGTGTGTGTGTTTTGGGGTATTGAGATTAATTTTTCTATTTCTTTTGTTTCTTTTGAAGACAGAGGTGACTCAAAGAAGAATACCCTATGTTATTAGTTTAGGCAAATTCCTAGCCGAATTGTAAGAAAGGTAATAAAATTAGAACAGTATATTTGATCTAGTGATATTATATAGGAGAGTTAGTGATAGGTAAGAGCAACACAAAAGGGTCAATTTAATGGGTTAATTTTTCATTATTTTTATTTTTATTAATCTAAATATTCTTGATTTTTTTTTCAAATAAATGCCTATAATACATTTGTTTTCACCCACTCTTGATTCTGGCATTTCCTCTGGGCACAACCTGATACAGTAATAACTACAAACTTATACACAGATGTTCAAAATGTAGAATAACTGTGCATCATTAAGAAGTGGTAATACTTACCCTGGGTATAGAAACATCTGTGATATACCAGAAACTAGCTTTTCATTTTAATACCCTTAGCCTCTTGGAAGAAATGTTTTATAAACTTTAAACAAAACAAAACAAAAAAAACCCACCTCTCTGTTATTCCATTAGTTTTTCACACTCCACAGGGCTGCAGTACAACATTTCATATCTTAAATTCATGATTCTTTTTCTGGTTTTCTTGTCACAATAAACAATGTTATTTTTCAGTTTCTATATATTTTTTTCTAATTTAGAAGGAATTCAAAGAACCTACTTAAAACTACTTACATAATAGTCCCATATTTTTATTTGGGACTATTCTTAAATGATCCAGCCTCTCATATTAATCTTCAAGACACATTTGAAGTCTTGTAGGTATTATTTAGTACCCAAATGAACTCACATTTAATTTTATAGGTTTCAAAACTGATATATAAACTAAGAATATTTACATTGTATAGGACATGTGTGTATGTATATGATATATGTGTATATATATATATATATATATATATATATATATATATATATATGGTATATATAAGCACATATCCATATGCAATACATATATACATGTTTTTATATGGGAGTTAAATATGTACATAATAAATATTAATAAGCACACCATTTTCATAGATGTTCTTTTCACAAGTTTTCTAATATTTTTACCCAACACACCAAACTGCTTATAAACTCAAGAACTATCTTCATATATTAGTTTTGATGTTATAAATATTTAAGATGTATGAGATTCTATTAATTTGTCTTATTGTTCTTCATATTAGAAAACAAATATAATTTTAGACTGAGCGTGAAGAATAAAATTTCTCCCAAAGACAAAACGTTTTAATATTTTTCTTGTAATGAATATGGATATATATTCATGCATTGGATGGTAAACCACATAGATAATTATTTCTAACATTATACTCACAAAAAATGGATCTTCTTTTGTTTTCATAATATACTGGCATTGATTAAAAGAAGTTTGCATACAAAACTTAGTCACATTGTTTTATTTTGTTTTGTGTTATTGTTGGTGGTATTGTTCAATTCACACACAAAAAAAAAGAAAAGAAAAAAGAATTTCAAGTCATCATATTCTTGCATTTAACCAGTGGAAGAATAATCTTGAAGGAAAACATTTTACAAACTGGACATATACCCTGTTTATTTTCTCTGAAAGTTGCACTCCATAAAGCAAGTCCATTTTTAAACCTTTCTCAATATCATACAAAAATATTCTTATGCAAGTAATAAATGTATCTTTGAATATCCAACATTTTGAAATTTAAAGCCATCACACCAAAAGTTATAATTATTATTTTTAATCTAAACATAAAATGCCTTGTGCTTATACAAACTGTTGTTACCATGTGCTCATATACTCTTTGCACGAATCTGGCAAACATATTCTGCCATTATGCATTAAATTTTGTAAAAAGGTAGAGTCAGTGCAGAACTTGCCTATTCTAAATAATGTTCTTCAATGATGTTCTTCAACCATCTTCATCTATATTTGTTTATATATATATATATAATTATATATATTTATTATAATTATATATATATAATTGTTTGGAAAAAATTAAGGCAAGTGCAATCAAAATTACAAAATCACTATCTCCATTGCTAACATATACAGCATTCATATTTAGTGACGATTTCCCTCCCTCTTAAAAAGAAAAGTACAAATTCTAAGCATGTTATGCTTGCTATCATCAGCTATGTAATCTTACCTATAAGCCCTAGTAATCTTTAGAGTATGAATAGAAAATTATGCTTCTCTAATGCTAAACCAGCAGAAATCTCTGCTCTTCTCTTCCTGTGATTTCTCATCCCATGTCCAGTATTCTTGTGAAGATGCACAGCAATATTCAGATGGCTGTTTTGAAGATGATTATGAATACAAGGTCACCTACTGGTGCAGAATACTTAAGAAGCAGTACTCATAAGATCACCAGTTATAAATTTACTTAATTCTATTGTATTTCTATTTCACTTCAGTGATGGCACAGAGTCTGTAAAGAGAAAACTAAAAAAATTCTTATCAGTAACTATTTCTAAAGTTAGACTTTGCTGAGGACATGTTATTTGCTAAGGACGTAATTTAAATGGAATCTGAAAAATAAGTTATTTCACAGCCCTGGAAAAATAAAATCGACCGAAAGATAGGAAACACATGGTAATAACTTTGGTGCTTTCACAGGCTTTTCTTGTGATAGTTGCTGAGTGCAGTATGCCCCTCATTCTTTATAAATAAATAATTCAGGGCTACCATGTAATGGAGAAAGTAGGAAATAGAGACAATCACAGAATTTTTATGGGAAAAGTTAAGAATGAGCTGACTCTCTCTTTTAAGATAAAATGCATGTCCTTAAAGAAAAGTTATTTGAACAGAAACCTAGGTATTTATTTTTAGTCTGTACAAAAACGATTCACTGGTTAATCTTCTGATGGAATGCATTACCTTGGAAACTCATAGCTTTTTAAGTTAGCACATATATTGATTGAGCTCATTTAAATATATTGGCAATGTGTGGTTTTAATTTTGGAGTGTGTACACATTATACAAGTGTACACATATGTTCACATGCATGCATGTGAACATATTTAGCACAGTAAAGGCTTCTCATTGTCACAGTTTTTGAATGTCACATGATTTTGAATTGCTGTTGTCAAGAATATGTTCTGAAGTTAAATTGGTATGTTGTCTTTTTCAGTTAAGTGCAGAAATATCAAAGGCTATATTTATTGCATTCAATAAAATTTACTGTTGCATATTATTTTTTAGATGTTCTAGTCATATAAAGCCTTAGATGGTAAGAAGACTTCCAGTGAATGTGGAAATCACTGCAATATGAGCAACACCTTTATAACCTTGAAACCAAATCTCCAGAAACTCTTTGATGTGGCTACTCCATGAGGAATGTATAAGAATATTTCCTCTTAACTAACAAGGGCCATGTCCTTGAAATATGCACTTAGGATCAGTGACATGATTGGTTCATGAGGATCTTACATTAAAAAATACCTTCTTCTTAAGAAACTAACAACCTCAACATTGGTAATCATTTTGGCAAAACGGGGAATAGAATCAAAATCTGACAAGTGAGATAAATCTAGGTGACTGGAACTTTATTTTCAAAATACATAGTTGAAGGGTAAAATAAAGAAAGCAACTAGTTTGACATTGTCTTGTAGGTTGCTGAAATGATGCAAAATGATTCATTTAACTGATCATCTCTTGCAGAATTAACTAAATTTATTGGCACTGTATGAATTCAGTTTTATACCTCATGCCATTCACTAGAATAGTGGTTCCCTAAATTATATGATTATAAAAATTTCCTGGGGTTCAATTATTTGGACAGTGAGCCAGGAATCAGTGCCTCTTTTTAACAAATGCTACAAATTATTCATATAGTAAATAACACACTGAAGAATCTTCATTAATCTTTTGATGAAATTAATTGTTAACTTGTGGGAAACAATTGTTAATTAATTGTAATGAACAAAATTATTTTCACAACTAGGTTCTTTGGTATCTCTAATTTTATTATTTTTCCTGCACAAATAAAAAACAAATGGTCGATAGATATGCATTCTTTTGTAAGGAAAGTATGTTTTAAATTTACTGTTAATAGGTGATTTTTTATATTAAAGAATGCACATTTTTTATTCTACAAAATGGAACAAAACATCAAAAAACCAAAAGCATCTGTACTGAACAAGTACAGACTTTTTTGGGTCATTATTCCCTAAACAACACACTCTAACAATGATTTATATTGTATTTACATTGTATTAGGTATTATAAGTAATCTAGAGATGATTTAAAACATATGAAAGGCCAGGTGTAATGGGACACACCTGTAATCCTAGTGGCTGAGGAGGCTGAGGCAGGAGAATTTCAAGTTCAAACCCAACCTCAGCAACCTAGCAGGCCCTACCCAACTTAGTGAGACCCTGTATCTAGGCATATATATATGGCTGGGGATGTGGCTCAGTGCTTAAAAGTTTAACCCCTGGCACCAAAAAAAGAAAAAGAGGAAGAGAGAAAATATGAATGTTTGCAGATTTTGTGCAAATACTACATTATTTTATAGTATAAGAAACAATGAACATCCTCAGATTTTAGCATTTGAGGGGATTCCTGGAACCAATTTGTCCTGATGATACTGAAGAACAACTAATTAATTTTTTTTGCCAGTCTATTAGGTAGAAAATTTCTGTTAGTTTATTTTGTATTTTACCTCGTACTGGATTTCTTGAGCATCTTTTCTTATGTCAGTTGGTCTTTAGAATTTTCTGCATGTTGCCTATTTTTCCTTTGGAATGTTTTTCTTTTTCTTGCTAATATGTAACAGTTCTTTTATAGATAGTGACTCTTTGTCAGTAATCTGCATTGCAACTGTTATCCTAAGTGTTATTTGTCTATTGACTACTTGCTCACCCTTTTCCATATAAAAGTTTTTATAATAAAAAAAAAAAAGAGTGCACATTTTGAAGCCATCTATTCTAAGACTCAGCCTCCGGAGTCTCTGAATCCCTGGGATTGTAAATATGTGCCACTGCACCCATCTTAAATCATGACTTTTTAATTGTAGTATCTTATGATAATTTGCAAGTACTTAAAAAGGAAGTCCCAGTTTATAGTGAGATTCATCAGCTGTAATCATTAAATTTTCATTCCAAAGAGCAACAACAGTTGTAATGACAAAAACAACAAATCCTTCACCTGTGATTCTCAAAAACTGGGCCTCCACATTAGGCTCACCTGGGAAGCTATCATATAAATAAATTTGGGGTACTGCCCCCATGCTATTGGGGCCCAATATGACTATCCCTTTTTTTAAAAATGGTGATGGGTTTGAACCCAGGGCCTTGTGCATGCTAAACATGCACTCTACCATTCCCAACCCTAAATTTTCATTTTTAACAAGGTTTTCAGTCAATTCTGAAGCCTAAAACTTCAGACCCATTTGTTTGGTTCCTATAGTTTTCATCGTAGTCATCCTCTAGAATCATCTGGAGTTTACTAAGAAAATACTAACATTGGGTACAAACATTAGGCCAGATATTTATATATGAACCTGCAGAATTTGGGAACTTGTAAAATCTTCTCAGGTGAATCTAAGTGCACCCAGAACTTCAAACTATTACTAATAGGCACCTTAGAAGGATGCTATGAAAGAGCCATTTTACCCCTCACAATCTTTGTCATAATATCAAGCATGCCAAAATCATAATTTCTATTCATATAATATTTAATAATTGATTCCCTATTTTATTTAGGGAAAATTATGCTGAGAAGTAGTTCTCTGTTTAGCCTAAAGCCACCTAAGAAGGAACTCACATTCACAGCCCAGGTTACTTTTCAAATTCATATTTCTCAACAGCTCTTTATTGACAAAAACAATAGAACTTGAATATTTTGTTGTTTAAACCAATTCTTGATTTTCATAATCTTGTAGTTCTCTTTATTGTTTATGTAGGCGGTTGGCATGATCTTCTGCTTTGTTTTTGGAGTGTTTTACCTTTTATCAGTGTTTTTCTTTTCCTTCCCCCCCCCCAAAGTTTAGAAAATTCATTGTATTAGCAGCTTTTATTCCAGAAACCAGTCATTCACAGTCTTGAGGACTTTTGCCATATGTTATCATTCCTAGATTACTATTTACCTATGTTTCAATTTAAGTATTGTAATTATATATCATTCTACCATATAAGAAAAACTATAGAGTATCCATGAAATAATACTTATATTTTTAAAGGCCTGATAAATTTTAAATCAACTGCATAACTGTTTAATAAGTGTTTCACTCTGCATGCAATCAAAAAGCAATTGACGTATGAAAATTGCTAATTTGGGTAAGCAATTGGCTAAATAATTGGTCAAAATGAGATATTCTCTATCCTCTAGAACCTTACCTGCCTTCTTACAAAAAAAAAAAAAAAACTGGGATTCTGAGTTAACTAAATTACCTTAAACCAATACCAGTAGACATAAAGCATTGATTTGAAAATGCAAAATTAATCAAAGAGTTTGTTTGAATTACTCTTATAGGCCATATACAAATGCCCCAAATCCCACAACAATAAGTGATTGGGCCACCATTATTACAATCCTCTGAATATTTGCCTCATTCTCTATTTTGGAAGTTAATGTACATATGATATTAATTAGAAATTTTCTAGAAATTTTTAAGGTGTTCTATTAGTGCTAGTTTTTTTTTAACAACCTGTCATTAATATGAAGATAATTGAAAATTCCTGAGAATTTATGTGTGAGTTTGAAGTACACAAGTAATACCAAACATTTTTTTAAACTTGAGAATTTTCTCTTGATATTTTGAATCATGTGTCATATTCTATGATTCACAATTTAAAATACACCATGGAAATTATACACTGAGTCATAATCCTTATATCATTTTGCTTGTTCAACAGAGGTTATTTTCTTTCATTAAAAAACCCTACTGAGGTAGAAATGACTTTATGAAATTTTAAATATGTTAATTACTTCAAAATTCAGCCTAAAATAACCTTACAGGGTTTTTAAAACTATTACTTTAAATTTTCATGATTTATCTCTGCTTCATCTTTGATAAGTGTTTCTTAAATAGCTGTCCTCATAAGATATGATTCTGCTTAAACACCAATTCATTCTAAGAGGCTTATGGTTTTTCCCTTGTTATGCTTGTGATGGAAAGATTTACCACCATTCCCTCCCCCCAAATAAATAAATCATAAGGTTATTAATCTTAAACTTAAAATGAAAAGTAAGGCCAAAAACATTTCCCTCTAGGAATGAATGTGCACTACAAATAGATGCAAACAGAGTAGAATAACAAGATGATTAAAGATTTGGTCACTTTAAAATATTACCTGAGGGGACTATATTTTAAGGTTGTTATGTGAATAGTACCTAAAGAAGAAAGGAATAAAATACCTGGGGAGAAAAAGTAAGAAAGGGAAACAGCAAAGAAAGACTCTTAAGTTATCATTCCTTTCATTTTTGTTTCTTAAAGTTTATGAAGGAAAAATGTGGAATTTAACCTTGAAGAGACCATTAATGTGATAATGACTTTTAAGTGATTGAATCAGTGATTTGAATCTCTCCATAATCCAGTAGCAAGAAAAAAAAGGAATTGTAGGTTTCTCTTTCCTTCTTTTTTTCCTCTGCCAACTGGGCATTTCTTAAGTCTCTTTCTCAAAACCACAACAAGAATTAGGCCTAAGTGTTATAAGCTTAAATAGAGAGGGAAGGAAAAGTATTACAAGAGTTATCAAATTAACAAACATACTTACATATGTTCCAACAACACATTATTTAATTTATTTTCATCTATGATCACGTAGAAATCAGAAGAAACATTTGTAGCTTAATAAATAATTTAATTTCTTGAATTTCTATGTAACATATAAATTTATTTTTACAGGATATATAGAGAGCATACTCATAGAGAGCAACAGACTTATGAAACGACTATAAAACACAAATTATAATTCGAGTTTAAAATTTTTCATTTTTACACTTGTATTTGTCTATTTTCCTATTGCTAGTCAAAGCAAAACCAAATATATAATTGTTAAATATTCTAAGAAAAAAAGGAGTGCCTTCATCACCTACGCATGAGTTACATACATTCTAGATTGTACAAAATCAAAAGGAGATAAGCAAAACTAAAGGGAAACACTATGTAAAATGCACTTTTTACTGACTGTTGAACAGATCTGAGAGTGTCTGAGTTCAAAATATGACTTGAACACCAGCAGAGGAAAATGACTAAACCACTTTCCTATTGGGTTCCTTCAAACTCTGAAAATGTAAAAGTTTTTGTAATTCAATAGCAGATTATATGAACATACCTCCACTACTTTGGTGGAAAGAATACACTACGGATTCTAGTTAACAGGAACATATACTGCAAGGAATATGGACAACTGCCCATGTATCCTAATATTAAGATGTCTTCCTCCCAGTTGAGAATAAACCTAAAACACTCACATCTGATCTCCCCAAATTTAATTTGTCATTGACTAGTAAAGATAGATCCAAATTACTTTGCCACATATTCATGCACTATGTAATAATGTCATTTCACATTAAATCTTTTTTTTAAATGACACAGCATGCCCTTTGAAACTTAACATTATCTGGGTTATGAAGATTGAAATTTACACGACATCAATATTACATGTGGTACTCTGAAGTTCATGTGCAGTTTTTCAGATTCTACTCATTTAGTAGTGGAGGGAACACAGTGTGATGATTATTTTTAGAGTGATTGCTTTTGTTAGAAAGAGAATAGTTTTCAGGCTTATGGACTCTGGGAGATATATCAATGAAGGTAGTAAATGGTAGGAAAAAATAGTACCGTACTTTACTTACTTTAATGGAGAATTGAGAAACATGAGTTTGTCAGTGGACCCAGAGGCTATTTAGAGGTAAATTTACTAGTGAGCAGAAGGAATTGATACACACCCACTCACACATATACATATTTATAAGATATATATAATATATATACACCTATATATATATTATATATATATATATATATATATATATATATATATATATATATATATATATATATATATATATAAAATCTTACACATCTGTAATGGAGAAATTCTTTGTGTTCTGAGCCTGGAGTGAAGAAATGATACTGAATAGAAGATTGGAGTGACTACCTTTTTAGTCTTCATTTTCTACAGATGTGACTGAAATTTGATGATGACAAGGCACATAAGATTAATATTAGAATTAACTCATCACATCTTTGTCCTTATTTTATTCAAATTTAGTCAGTTCTTATAGCTCCTTATGGCACCACCTCAATTTATAACAGCATAAACTTTCACTTTGCTATGGATTACAAGTAAAAATTAAAACTTTAAATAACCACCACCTTACTTCAGTTTATTCTCAAAATTTTCTATATTACCCCAAATTCATATCATAATTAATGAAACTGGTCAAGATTTAATTGTTGAAAGTCAAGTTACCTGTTCTAAATCTTTGCACAAAAGAGCTGGGTCTTTTTGGAAAGACACATCAAAAGGTTATTTATTCTCTTTGTATATTATATGAATTTCAGTTTTGTTGAAGGAAAGATGAGTAAACACAAACCATAAAGAAGATTAATAAATATGCTATCATTGCCAATTGCACAATTTTACCCCAAACTACCCTTTGAATAGGTGAAGAAATTAATAACTATCCCAATAATAGTAGTCAATTCTCATTTATCTGGGCATAAATATTCATCATGAAATTTTAGTTTACTATTCTCCCACAAAGAAAGGCTACACTGGAAGAGGAATTGCCTCTATTAGAAGAATAATAGTCATCCCCTGAATTTTCATGAAAGTAACAAATGATAGATATAACATGTCTACATGATATGTGGGTTTATATGAATTTTCCTGTATGAGACTATCCTCTAAATTCAAATAGTAGTAGCTTTTTAGGTGATAAGTGTCTTCAGATTCACACCCAGAAAAACAGGTTTATTGATTTTATCTGGAATTCCAAGGGCTTATTTCTTATAATCCTTTTGTAGATCCAAGGTATCCTCAAGTTTAAGGTCTATTATTAAGGACATCCAAAATTTGTAGGTTACTTTCTTTGTTCAGAATAATCAAGGGGCAGGATTCAAGAGAAGGCAAGGAATAGCCTCTGCTTCCATTGACAAGTTTCTCTTTTTAAGGAGCCCAGTTGCATCAGCATCTTTTTGTAATGACTGCATATGCTGTTAGAATTTTTTTTTCCACAAAAGGGAATATAGGTCTGTAGGTGGGGTTTCTAACTTATTTAATAATATTTTACCTATATTAATTAACTACATCAATAGTGGTATTAAGGGCCAAGCTAGTTCAGACAATAAAGGATTTTCTTCTTTCATGTCTGTGTATTCTTTTAGTTCTATTAAGTCACTTTGCTGGTACAATGTCAATACTATCCTTTGAATTTTAATAAGCTTTTTTTCTGGGACTAATGATTATAAACTAAAACTATTTTTTTTAAAAAAAGACATTAAGCACAAGATAAAAAATACCCCTAAAATAGGGAGAACTTGTGTATCATTCCAGAATCAGAAAATACTTCACAAATTTATGAATGAATGTTTTCCTAGAAATGGTGATATCAATTTACATAAATTGTATCTGAAAAGGACTATTCTAGGATAATCAAAACTTAGAGTTTAGGAGCTGGCTGTCAGTTAATATTTGCTCTTGTTAAAAAATGATTAATAATATTGAAATATGGAAGAAACCAGCATCTATATATTTAAGATTAAGTCAGTAGGGTCCAATACATATAGTATGAACAAAATAATAAACACAAAATCATTAACTATTTGAACAATCAGGTGTTTAGCTATAGAAATGTAGTAGGTTCGTGACTCTTAACTATGTCTTGGATTTCATAGAATTGATCTAAACTTAAATCAGCTGGCTACACAAGATACAAATATCTTCTCTGCCCACAGAAGACCTAAGAAATGGGGTACAAATTAAATAATCAAAGATTTGAGCACCAGAATAAAGGGTTGGACGCTCATAAGCAGCAAGTTGAGGTTACACTAAAGAACCAGATGGACTTTTGAATCCTAAGACTCGTTTTGAATCATTCAGAGCCCAAGCGGCGATTGATGAAAAACAGGCAATACCAAACGTCACACATGACCAAGTCTGGAAGTCCATTCTCTTCCCCAGCTTGGCTAACATATTCACATTTGCAATTGTGTTTTTACAACTAGAATATTCTTATCCCCCAGAACCCCACCAAAAAAAAAAAAAAAAAAAAAGAAGGATGAAACCTAAGCACTAGGGGAAATACATTTTTTCTCATTTTATTGTGAGTTCTAACAGAACTTTTGTTAAACATAGAGCACGTGAACACATGACAGTTTCCTTCATTTGTTCTCATATGGAGCTGATAGAAGAATACTTGGGAGGAATGTTTCTAAATCCATAGATAGCTTCTTTTGCATTTATTTCATTTTTTAAATATGACAAAGCATTAGAGGAAAAAAAAGTTCCTTAAGTTGTGAGAATATCAAATATTACCCATCAATCCCTGAATCATGCTATTCAAAGTGCTTAAATCTACGCTAAAAATAGAACAAAAAAATGTACTCCCAATGCAGCTAAATTAACACCTATGGATGCCTAAAATATGACTGTGGTCTGATTACTTCCTCTACATTTATTCCACACTTCCATCGTGCACATAAAAAAAATAAAAAAAAATAAAAAGTTTCAAAAAAACCCCAAAGAATTAAACCAGGCCATTGCCACATTTACAGTTTTCTGAGCAGTGGGGGAGTTTGGAATCCAGTCCAATGAGGTTCACTGCCACCAGTCCCTGACAGGTGTCCATAATACAAAGTAAACAATGGCCTTCTCCGATTCTGAACATAACCCAATGTGCAAAGCTGACCTTAAAGTTTTATGTGTCCTTGTAGCTTCTGTTCTGGTTTGTGAAAATGTGACACGGATCCAAGGGAGCACAGGAATAAAGACAGATTTGTAGAGAAAGACCCAGGCAAGTTGTCATGGAAGTAAACATTTTTTAAGCAAATAAAAATCAATGCACATCCTAAGACTCCTTTACCTTGTCAAACAGATACTGGGACCTTTGCACTGTTATAAAATGCTTATACTCATCTCTCACACGTTTGCAGTTCTATCTTACCCTCCCCAATGAACTCTATTGCAGTTTACACTTATTCTTTTTTTGTGGCCAACTCACAACTCACACCAAACTGTAGAATTGTTTTCTCATTATATGGTGTTAGGAATAAAGCAAATGTACAATAGTCACTACACGAGTCCACAGATGATGACTGGGATGGAAGTTCCTTTGATGAATCACTAAAGTAATGTTTAAGTTCTATTATCTGTTTCTGTCACATTGACTTTTGTAAAACTAAAAGCTACATAGGTAATATTTCCTTTTAACAATTCTGTTCTCTGTAGGTTCCTTTGTGATTGATTTTATATCATTCTTAACATGAATATGAATTAGCTGCTTATATCATCAATTTCAAACATAAAGCTAAGTGGTAAGTGATGAATTTCCTGGGAGCATCAGCTTTCTATTTCTGAATGATATAATCATATAGCTAAAATAAAATTAATTCTTTATACAGTAAAATTAATTATTTTAAATACTTTCTGATCTAATTTAAAAACTATCTTTTGTAAATAATGTTTACTTTGAAAATACTGATCTCTGTTGTTATTCATGTTTGACCTCCTGAGTTCTTATTTAAACACCTTATATTAATATGTGTTGCTTATTCACAAACTGAAACCAAACACTTAGTCCTGAATGTAGCCTTAAATATTAAACACAAGTGAGTTAACATTTAAATACAAGGGGACGCACAATAAGATTCACAGATTTTCTCTGACTCTTTAGAAAATAACATTTTGTATAATACAAGGTGACAAAACATATTTGATGACACATCCTGTTCTTCCCTTTGGTTTGAAAGACTTCAATGTAAATTTCATTTTGACTTGCCTTGATTCACCCTTTTGAGTTAACTTGCCTGGCATTTGCACATAATCTCATTTGCAGAAAAATTATAGCGGGAAAAGAGGAAGTAGAATATTAAACAAAAACAGCCACAAACACATTCATGCCTTTCCAGGAAGTGATCAAATATAGGGCTTGATTTTTTTTGTTTTTTTGTTTTTTGTGTGTTTTTTTTTGTGTTTTTTTTGTTTGTTTTGTTTTGCTGTTTCATATATATTTATATTTATATTTATATTTATATATATATATATATAAGGGTACATCAACTCATTTAAAAAACGGAAACAACACTCTCCCTCATTTTCATGCCCTCGAACTTCTCTTCTTAGCACTCTGTAGTGGTCACTGTCAAGTGACTAGCACGCCTTTGGGTCTAGAGTGTATTCTGAAGAGCAGTGAATTAAATGTTAAGACAGTTAGACCCACCCCCACCCCTCTGCAGAGTTTACACATCATGCTGCCATTAGAAGGGTAGAGGAGGGGAATGAGGTGGGACAAGGAAGAGATTCAGGGCCCTGACAGGTAGGCCCTCCTATGAACAAGTGTTCTTCTCTCTCTCTCTCTCTCTCTCTCTCTTGTTTTTCACAAATGGCAATGCTGGCGTTCGTTGCACTGCTCTCTGAAGGCCGACGTGGCCCAGCTGATCCTAGGCAGAACTCGAGAGAGGATCCGGTGCTCCTTGTCCCATCAGATAGATTTGTCCAAGCACCCCAAGGAAATGTTAAAAGCAAAATAAAAATTTAAAAAAGGAAATAAAAACCCATTCTAAAACTAAACTAATGAAGCAAAAAAGGGTTTTCTACCTATACATCAGTCTCTTCTTTAAAAAAAAATGTAAATTTACAAATTCCAATGACATATAAAACAAAGTCAAAAAATGTAATGGTAAGAGACATGGTAAAACAGGAAGACACTGATGCTACAAAGAAATTCCAAAAAACATATGTACAAGACCCTGTTTTTCCTCGTGTTCTAGAGATTGTAATGCATGTTTTTAACAGCAGCAGTCGAGGATTTAGTTCCAGGCACTGGACTGCAGATTCCGCTCAAACTCCCAGGAATGGGATGTCCCTTGCTTTTCTGTCACCAAATTACACTGGATATACTGGTCTCCCTTGGCAACAGTGGCAGGATGGCACTGTTTGTGTGGGCCTCATCTGGATTCTGCTCCCTGCTTGATTTTGTCTGTGGCCGCTGCCCGTTGATAAGTGTCATAGGGATGTTACAGTAGGTATGCTGATTTCCTATGGAGGTAAGAGGCAGGGTGCCAGTAGGAGGTACGTCGTACTCATAGCTTCGGTAGTAGTGTTTCTGACGCATTTGCGAATGGTACGTGTTGTGAAAGGTAGAACGGAGATCTGGATGGGCAGTGGCTAGAGCTGTGGAAGTGGCTGCGGCCATGGAAATGGCAGAGACAGTCTGCAGCTCCCCAAAAGGCCCCTGCTCACTGACATCTAAAGCCTGCTCGTGTGTAATGGGTTCTATCCTCTTAAAAGGCATCTCATACTGTAAACGTTTCCAGAACTTAGAGTTCAATTTGTTGCATTTTGGTCCATGCCATTTAATAACTGTCAGGAGCTTGATGGTGTGCTTGAGGGCCTCCACCTCCTGGTAGTTCATAATTCCTCGTAGCTCACTGCATTCAATTAGTATCACTTTAATTTCTCCAGTCACAAGCATATTTCGAAGTCTGGTCTCCAGTTCAAAGATGCTCCAGCCCCTTCTAACTACGTAATTTGGGGTCATGACAATGATCAGCCGCTTGCTTTGATCTACACATCTTGCCACATCTTCAATGTATGCTAGAAAGAGAAAATAATGTATAAGAATGAACAAGCTAATCATTTGGTCCAGAAAACCCTGGTAAATTCTCTAGTTACATGAGGATTGCCATTTGTTGGGAAACACTTTGAGAAGATGAAAATAGCCAATCATCACTTTGAAGAGAGCTTGGGCCTTACATCTTGTAATGTTTGAAGTATTTCTCCCAGATACAAATATTTCATTTGATTTCATCAAGGCTCATAGAAGGAGATGCTTTAGAGAATAATTAAGCATCTTCTCTGTGGTATCAAAACTTAAATTTCATATGAATGCACAAAGACATTTCCTTTTTCAGAAACTAGTAGATACAATTTTTGAAGTCAAGAACCCCAAATTAAAACTCTATGCAAAAAGTAATGATGCAAACAAATTATGCAAATGAAAACACTAACTTACTTCCAGTTGGGATTAAATCTCTATCTGGTATAAACAACTTATATCCATAATGTTTTTCAAGCATATCAGGTAGAATTTCAAGGGCAAAACGTTCTTCTTCCCCAGTCTCTTGATTCCACTGGTCAGGATCCACTTTGGTATATGATAGGTAAGCATCATAATCTTTATTATCTGTTAAAAATACAGATACAGAGTAAAGTTGAATTCAGTACAAAGAAAATATTAGAACATAAAAAACAATCATTTATTTTCATAAACACCTTCAAATGTCTCATTCCTGGAAAACAAATTGGGAAGCCTTCATTAATTTTATTAAGTGTTCAATAAAACCAAATATTCTGGGACTAGTTTGGAAGTAGAAGGGGTCATATTTTGATTTTTGTTGTTGTTGTGAAAATAGTAGGAGGAAAATCAGTGAAAAGAGTAATGAGGACTGGAGGTGTAACTCAGTGGTATAGCAAGTATGTAACATGCACAAACCCTGGGTTTCATTTCCAGCAAATGCAAAAAAAAAAAAAAATACATATAATGAGATGCTGACTTCTATCATTTTTGATGCATAGAGTATAAGAAATCTTTACTGTTTATAAAAACTGCATGTTTGAATAGTAGTATGCTCTTATTGTAGATATTACATTCTTACATTCAACCAATCCTGTCTTTGGTTATTTAACCCTGTTGGAAGAGAGAGAGAGAGAGAGAGAGAGAGAGAGAGAGAAACTGTACCTTGCTTGATTGTGGAAAAGTGTTTTTTTTTTTTTTTTTTTTTTTTTTTTGAGAGGGGTACTTGCTGTGTTGTCCAGGCTGGCCTCAAACTCTGGTCTCAAAAGGTCCTCCTGTCTTAGTAGCTGGGATTATAGGTGTGTGCCACTCTATGAAGTTCTCTTCTCTTATAATATCATCACTTTGATTAATAGGTAGCTAAGTAATAACATTTCATGTTCTCAGATAGCTATGATCCTATCTTTTTTCTTTTCATTTTTGAGATGAAAAGGTCTCACTATGTCACCCAGGCTGACCTAGAACTCCTGGGCTCAAGTGAGCCTCTTGACTCAGTCTTTTGGGTAGCTGGGATTGTAAGTATACCATGCCTGGTTTGAGCAATGATTTTTAGATTCTATGTGCTGTTCACATAGCACCAATTTTGGAATTATTGATTAATTTCTCACTGAGACTCAGTTCTTGGGTTGCAGACTGAGAATATTATTAAATTGAATGATTATATAAAACATTTTTTACTGGTATACATTTATTTTACACATAAAATAATGCCAAACTGTTTGTCATCATTCTATTCAGTTTGGGTACAAGAATAAAAAAGTACAACATAAACTAAATGAAAGTTAGTACTAAAATCTGATTTCTCTCCTCAATCTTCCCCCTTCTTACATGACAACTTTAAACATTTGAGTACTATTATCATGTGTTCTCTTTATCTTATTGTTTTTTCTAATTTTGAATCTCAATTTCTCATTGGTTATTTCTAGAATAAGAAATCACTTAACTTCTAGATTTCTTGTTTATCAATTTTGGTTTTAGAATATGATGTCAGGATTTATAATTCACCTCAATTCTAAATACCGTTAATTTGATTAGTTAGTCTATCAATATAAGTATCTTTAGCTCTAGTGTATTAATCAATTATTAGATCAAATTGGATTGAAATTCTCATAAATTTTAGAATAAAATGAACTTTGAGTTAGGCATGAATTTAAAATCTGTGAGTATAAGATATCCAATATTGTATAACATTTTTTTACCATTGCTCTCAGTGACTTGGGGATATTCCTTCAGACTTCAGGGGCACTAACACTCACTTTCTGAGATTTATATAAGTTTAATTCTTTTTTTTTAATTTTTTATTGTTGGTTGTTCAAAACATTGCATAGTTCTTGATATATCATATTTCACACTTTGATTCAAGTGGGTTATGAACTCCCATTTTTACCCCGTATACAAATTGCAGAATCACATCAGTTACACATCCATTGATTTACATATTGCCATACTAGTGTCTGTTGTATTCTGCTGCCTTTCCTATCCTCTACTATCCCCCCTCCCCTCCCCTCCCCTCCCCTCTTCTCTCTCTACCCCCTCTACTGTCATTCATTTCTCCCAGGAAAATAAATTTAATTCTTATAGTCAGATAATCTTGAGCCATGTGAGAAGTGGAAAGTTCAGTGGTCCATTTTCAGAATATAGTATTTAGCCTTAAGTGGGATATTAAGATCCAATCATAGGTGTTTTGAGCTTCCCAATCTTTATCCTATCATAGCCATTTTAACTGTAGCCCTTCCTTTTGCCTGCCCCAATTTTAAATTTAGCCAGTTGTGTAGATTGTAATCCCAAATTCCTCCTATCAGAGCAGAGGACAGTGATGGCTTAGGGATAAAAACAAGTGGACTGCCCACCCAAGTGTTCTTGCTTGCCAGACTTTGTTCAGTAGCACACCCTTCTAACAGAAGTCAAGTTTTCCTTGCTGAGCTAGTTTGAAGCAGTGTTTCATTCTTTGGCACCCTGGTATTTCTAACAGCTGTCTAGAAATCATTCTATGATTACAATTTTCAGGGCAAACTGAGAAAACTGATTAATACACTGAAAGTTAAAACAGGTATCTAAGAAGCTAACAATGCCACTATAGGAACCCTGGTAGAAAACTTTACACTATTGAAGATTTCTTTTTTTAAAGCAGCTTTTAGGGAAAAAAAAGTTTTAGAAAATAGTAACCATCCAAAATGTGTTATATTTTGGTATTTCCTCTATTCTTTGTTCAAGATATAATTGCACATATGATAGATTACATTCAATTTTCACCAGAAAATATTATGTTTGGCATAGGAAGGCTTTGTCTATAGGCCAGAGTCAGTCTAAAATGGCACCATGTGCTGATGCAAACACTTTAGTTGAGTAAGCAATCATAGCACATAATAAAGAAGTATATCATTTGGGATTAATATTTAGTTAAAATACTCATTCTATAGCTATTCCCATGCATTTCCTATAAAATATAAATTTTTCTTTTCAATATAGGTCAGGTGATTCCAGTCTAGTAGAAAATAGATAAATCAATAGTCTATTTTTATGGGATAAATGTGTTACTAGGAGTAGTACAGGTATCACAGGCCAAAGAGAGTACTTTGTAAGTCAGAATAATATTATTTTGTGCATATGATACTTTTTTTGTGGGAAGTTTCTTTTTTTAAGCTTGCCCCCTAAACACTACAAAGTGTTGAAGCTCTTCTAAATCTGGGGTGTGTTCTAGTTAGATTCTTATTCTTTGCCCTTTGTCTTCTCTAGGATTAAAAATAACATGCTTACAACATAACAAGCTTCCTATCCCAAGTTCTGTTCTTCACCTTTTATTTAATTTTCATTTTAATAGTAAAACATCTCACTGCTTTAGTGTTTAAACCTAAGGTGCAAGTTCTATTTACTTTCTTTTTTTGCTAGTCATTTCAAAGCTATTCATTAGTACAAAGAGTCTATGTTCGATTTCCTTCCTAGGTTAAGCTCAGTTCATTTGTCAGCTGTTATATTTTACCCAATTTTCACTTTCTTTCTCTGTATGGATAATAAGAATAGAAAATGGTCATGGTCCCCAATTAAGGGGACCTTCCTGGACTACCTGGTAAAAACATTAATGGACCCATCAAGACCTTTTTCATATGCAAAGACTCCTTTGTCTCAGAGTCTATAAAAATGCTAGGTGGGATGAATCTAGTTACAGGAAAGATTAAAACTCAAGGCTAAAGAACACAGTTCATGATTTTGGTACTTTTTCAATGCCTGTTTAACATAGATTTTGATCAATTCTCATACCCCAAAAAACTATATAAGCCCTTGAGCTAGCATGCTAAAATGGATTTTCCTGCTCTCAGGTGCCCTCTTGCATTCATTTTTCTTCTCACTGAAATAAATACTGTTCTATTTACTCTTCCCTTCTGTTATTGTCCATGGATTTTATTCTTCAAATTTTTGAGACAAGAACCCAGAGATAAATTGGTGAAGCAGAGAATCTAGTTTCATCTCAAATCTTCAGTTTCAAATTCAGCCACCAAATTTATCTTTCCAAACTAATCAAAACTTATGGAAGCTCAAAATCTCTATGGCTACCCATTGATTGTATAAATATTCAACAACTAAATCTGTAGTTTGGTTTCCTTTAAATTGAGTCTGATTTCCCTCAGTCAGAGGTGATCTCTTTTCAAATTTAGTATATCATTGTGTTCTTTATCTTATTTTCTCCTTTAGACTTTATGACTCTTGTCTCAGACATGTAAGTAGGGATAGATAAGATGCTCAAATATACTTGTTGAAAAAATGAATGAATTGTCTTTCATTTGGGCCATATGTGACACATACTGTGTCTAGTTTCAAGAATTTTTAAATATCTGGCCATTTCTCAGGACATATGGCTTTGGATATGTAGATTCCATGGTGCGCAGACTTTTCAAGAAATTGCTAAGAGCTGTGGGGGTTAGAGGTTAGCAAGGTTCCTTTGGACCTTTCGGAGTAGTCTTGAAGTATGGCTCAATATGGTTCCAAAAAATCCAAAAGACCTATGGCCCATGTCAATGCCACTAGGAATGTGTTTTTAGACTGGAGCACAAATGACAAACATTTGGAAGACTTGATAAAACATAGATTTCTGTGTACCCCTTCCAGTGTTTCTCATTCAGTATTTGTAAGTCTTGAGAAACTGCATTTATAACAAGCTCCCAAGAGATGCTTCTGCTGGTCCAATGATTATACTTTGAGGATCTTTGTTGTAGAACAGAGTATAGACATGCAGAGATCTTGATGACATCAAGCAACTGCAGTCAGCTTTAAGGTAATTGAGCAGAGTACCATAAACAATGAACCTTGCCCTCTTAGCTCCATTAGAAATGCTTTTTTTATTTAATTACCATCCACCAGTATTTTAATTTCACTGACTAAATGAATAAAAGGCTTAAACATAGATTGTTACCATACTTTTAATCTCTTACTAGGAAAAGCACAATTCAGCAGAGAAATAAATTTGGAGAGATCTTTTTATCTTCAGAGACTATTTTAACTGGCATAAGATAGGTTTGGTTTCTCTTGCCATCTAGGTATTAGATGGAAGCTCTTACCTTATGTGTATACAAAGATGTATGTTCTCTCTCTCTCTCTCTCTCTCTTTTTTTATTAGTTACACATGACAGTACAATGATCTTGACAATTCATACATTTGAATCAGATGGGATATAATTTCTCATTTTTCTGATTATACAGGTTGCAGAATCACATTGGTCATACAGTCTCCTGTATACCCACAGCAATAATAATGTCTATTTTATTCTGCTGCCCTTCCTATCCCCCCTTCCCCTCCCCTCCTATCACTTCTCTCTCTACCCAATCTAATGTGACACACTTTTTTTTCCTTCTCACAACATCATACATGTATTCTGTATTACAGTGAGGGTCTCCTACCATCTTCCTTGCAATTCCCCTTCTCCCTCCTTTTTCCTTCCACCTCTCTTCCCTATTTACTGGTAATGTTTGAAATGTTTTTAATACAGATGGCATACAATAAAAACAAAATAGATAAAAAATCCACATTTTGTTCAAAAAGGGAGCCAGATGTGGTGGGGCATACCTGCAATCACAGTGTCTTGGGAGACTGAGGCAGAAGAATACTTCCCAGGAGTTTGAGGCCAGACCAGGCAATATAGTGAAACCCTATCTCAAAAAGGGGGAGGGGAATATATTCTTGTCTAGACTAATATATAAAGTGACTACATTAATGTTAAATGAACTTTGGGAATTGATGCTATGGCCTCAGTCAGTTTGCTATCACTTCATGTCATCTAGATGAATTTACAGTATTTAAGCTTATAACTCCTAGTTAGAAAGGAGCTATTTGCAAGCATTATCATGCTGGCAGAAATCCCCTTTGCAAGAATCCATGGCACCATCTTCAAATAAATGGGATGCTTGATTGATATCTAATTTCTATCTTTCTCTAGAGTCTATGTCAGTGTAGTAATGGGTTAGGCGTTTATTTACCACCAGAAGCAAAACCCTGATTTGTAAGTTGTCAGACAGGAAATACAGTGCCAGATACCATACTAAATTCAGCAATGTTTTCTGACTCAAAATCATATGGATTCCAAGGTCTCATCTATTTTCACAATTGGCATCTGAATATGCATCATGGATAATATTTCTGAGGTTGTTTTTGACATCTGTATGAGCATATTTTGACAAATCTTAATGTGTATGAGCTTCAAGTGTCTAGTGAAACTTTGAAAAAGTTGGCAGTTTCATTACTATAAAAACCAAAATTAACCAGGTATGGTGGCGCATGTTTGTAATCCCAGCAGCTCTGGAGGCTGAGGCAGGAGGATCACGCATTCATGCCAGCCTCAGCAATGACGAGGTGCCAAACAACTCAGTGAGACCCTGTCTCTAAATAAAATATAAAATAGGGCTGGGGATGTGGCTCAGTGGCTGAATGCCCCTAAGTTCAATCTCTAGTTCCCCCCCACCAAAAAAAAATACCCACCAAAATTATACTAATATTTTTAAGGGACAGTGCTATGATCATTTAAATTAAGCTTTGGTTTATAAACAGCTTAAAAGTTATCATATAGTGGACAAGTTTTTTTCTTATTTTCTAATTTCACCTAACAACTATAATTTGGTTCACTGAAGAGGTAGAAAAACAGCAGCTGGTAGATAATTCTTTGAAATAATTCTTCATAATCTCAAATATAGTTATTAAGTTAACTCTTCATGATTTTCAAGTGATTCTGACTGAGTTGTCTCACCCCACAAAAAGTCAAAACAAACAAATAAAAAACAGAAAATACACAAAATACCTGAGATCAAAATCAATCAATTTCTATCTATCTATCTATCTATCTATCTATCTATCTATCTATCTATCTAAAGTCAAACAGGTCCTTCAGATTTTATTCATTACATTGACTGAAATGACTACTGGCTTTTGTCACTGTTTTATAAGAAAATGTTTTTGAGGGGAGAAAAGGAAGTTTAGACTGTATGGAGTTAATAAATAAAACAACAAATTTAAAATATTATTAAGAAGGCTAGGGGTGATGGCATGCATTTTAGTCCCAGCTACTCAGAAGGCTGAGGCAGAAGGATCACTTGGGCCCAGGAGCTCAAGACCAGACTTAGAGACACAGCAAGACTCCATCTCAAAAAAAAAAAAAAAAATCTTATTAAGAAATCTTAATGGGGGTAGGCAAATTGAAACTGTTTTAGGAATTCAAAAAAGAATTGAGAAAGGTTATAAATAAAGACATATTTCTTTTTAACATATGAAAAGATATTAACCTCAATGCTCTTTAGGAGGATTGAGAAGTCAAGGGATTCATGCATGTTTTAGAATAACATAGCATTTAAAAATATCAGAAAATGTAATTTGACAGCTCCCTTTTCAAGATGAGAGTGGTGGTTATATTGGATCTGGGGTACAGAAGAGATTTACTGACAATAGAAATAGTTTGAGATTGACATCCAGGTCTTCAGTAGCTTTTAACCTTTAAACACCTATTGAATAGTTGTCAGATGTTATTGGCAGCTGGCCATATCTTTTTTATTCTCAAATATTTATAAGTCACATAAGTGAAATTGACTAGTGACAAAAGCCAACATTCAGCAAATGGGTTACCAAATGAGAATGGAGGACTCAAAGATATATTGTGTATTTTATCTTGAAAGCTTATTGTGTATGTTTAGGCATAGCATGTTAGCTTAAAAAACTGTGATAATTAGAAATTATCATTTATATAATTTGAATAAATAAGACTTTTAGGAAAGTAAGCCTCATTCTTTCTCATGTCTCAGATTTGCTTTCATATACTTTCTCACATTTCTAAGACATAGTTTTTCAAATAAAAAAACTTTGTATAGCTAAATCATATTTATTTGAATGAACATGCATTAAATATATATTCTTTATATTTTGATTTTATGATTATTGGATGTGATTATTGAAAGAGTGAAAAAGTTTCATTCATTTTTTCAGTGCTGGTATTTGAACATAGAACCTCAGACATGTTAGGCAAGCACTCGTACTTTCACTTGCTTTTAATTTCACTTGTGTCATGACAATCACTGACAATTGTATTCTAAAATAAAAGTGCTTGAATTGCACATTTTAAAGCTATACAGTAATGTTCAGTTTACATGTTGTGCCATTTGGTACTTTTCTGGACTATTTTAATTCATAAGGAATCAAACACTTGAATATGACACTAATTAAAATATTTATGGCTGGGTATGGTGGCACACACCTGTTATCCCAGAGATTCACAGAAGGATCACAGGTTCTAGACCAGCCTCAGCAACTAGTGAGGCCCTAAGCAACTTGGGGAGACTCTGTCTCAAAACAGAAAATAAGGGGGGTTGGGGATATAGCTGAGTGGTTGAGCACCCCTGGGTTCAATCCCTGGTAATAAAAAATATATGGTGTGACATAATGGAAAAAAAGTAGCAAAGCTCAAATCCTGACTTGATGTCATATTTCTTTATATTTAAAATAGTACCTTGGGGGGCTAAGAGTATAGCTTAGTGGTAGTGCACTTGTCCACCATGCAAGAGGTCCTTGGTTCAAACCCCAATTATTCCAAAAATAAGAGAAAACAGCATATCTTCCTGAAGCTATCCAGGGGAAAATGAATCCTTATAACAACAAAATGCCCAGCCCCAAAGAGTCATTTGTTAGATATTAATTTCCTTCCCTTGCTTCCTTAAGAGGGCAGTAGGTAACAGATTAGAATCCTTAAGAGGGTAAGAGGTAGCAGAATAGTACAGGAAGCAGAGGATTTGCCATTAAAAAAAGGCTAGATTCTTACCATTTAATAATAATCATATACCAAAAAGAACTATATGTCACTCCTTCTGGAATTAAAAAACTCATCTAGGTTGTTCCTGTGTATGCAATTTATTTAATCACCACCACCAATATATTTTTTTTAAATCCAGAGAAATAAAACCCCAAGCCCTATAGTTTCTACATGATTTACAGAAATGCTGTGTCTCACTGATGGACACGAGGACAATAATTTCTGAATCAATGAATAAAGAGTAACCTTGTAATGGAAAAAGAAAGAAAAATAAACTGTACAGCCTAAGATTATATCAATGCCAATTTGTTTCATATACCTGAAATGAAACAGATGTTCACATTTTCTGAGGGTGGGGGTGTAGATTATAAAAGATTGCTCTAACTCATTTTGTTCAATACTTGTAATAACTCCCAATGTCAGGCTAGGAGATCTTTTCCTTCATCTTTAAAATGGAAATCGTGTTAGTTATTATAATGTTCTTATAAGTTTGCCCTGCTGTCATTATGAGTAAGCATGCCCTGGATACCCCACAGGCAGAGAGAGAAAAACAACAACAACCAAAAAAATATCCACATACTATACTCTGGGAAAAACAAACATAAAGCAGGGTTACAAGCTTTTAAATAAAGCTGGAAGGGATACTCCAGGCAGAGGCATGGAGGAGCAAAGAAGCTCATGTTTTTTTGATGTTTGTATTTTCTTTTTAATTATTCCAGCACAGACTGTGGTACTGTGTTTTTATAAGTTCTACTCTAGAGACAATAGGTTGCCCTTATCAGGATGGTCAGCTAGTATTTAATTAGAAAAAGGCAGCACCTACAAGCATTTAAACTATCTTTATTTCTGATTTTAAAAAAAGAGATATTTTGGTAATTAGCATGATATACATTAGAAATTGGGTTTCATTGTTAAAATTAGTAAATTTATTAAGCATAAGATCTTTGAAATAGTCTCTCCAGGGTGAAATCAGTGCTAATTAAGATATGGATTACTTAATTTAGAAACACACACCTCATCTATAAGAATCTACCAGGGTCAGTAGCCTGCCCTCTTGGGAAAACTCTTTTAGTTTTAAGTCCACAATGGTCCTGTTACCTGATGAGGAATATTTTTGGATGACATTAGATGGAATGCCTGATCCTACCCCTGGAGTACTGCCACATTTGCCACAGAAAATTTCTTGCAAGGTTTGCATGAACTCCCCCGCCCCCACACACACACACACACTACAGGGTAGGAATTTCTTCAACTTTAAGGATCGGTTATATGCCTATTTGTTAATAAGTATATATGTAGCAGAACTTGTCCAATCAATTTTTCATTTTATTATGGAATCAAGATGATGACAGAGTAGCTAACCTTTTCCTAATCCTTAATGATTATGGTTACCTCATTTAGCTAAAAGAATTTGAGAATTATGCATAATTACATTGTCTTAAGTTAGTTCTCAACAGCTGTGTTTGTCCAAAAACCAACATCTCACTGTAATTGGAATGGTGTGTGTTCAGATCCCATGGGAGTGGCAATGATGCACAGGGAAGTTTGGCCACCCTTAGCAACTGCTTTTGAGCTAAGAAGACTGGATTTATTCTGGAAGGCAAAATGGGCCTTTTTTTTTTAAATTTTGGGGGGCATTTAAAAAATTCTGTCAGAATGTGAAGGGTAAGTAGGGGTTCAAGAATGATAGCAAGAAGAGGTTGTAGGAGGCTTAGGCAGAATTATAATTAAGGGTAAGGAAAAAAGGGGGTGCAGCTTCAAGAGGTGCAATTTACTGACCTTGAAACTAATTGGAAATGGCAGGTGAGGAGAAAGTATGGCCAGTGAGGTAACAGATGGTGAAAAAACCAAGCAATGAAATTCAGGACGATGAGAAATGAGTTATGGGAGGGGAGCAGGTAATATAAAAGCAGGGTTTGGGATCTTTCTTGGTAGAAATAACCAGTAACTAGAAAAAAATTAAACTGAAATAGCAGAACTGGAAGCAGGACTTTTAGATTTAGGAATTATGGGTTTACAAATGTAATTAAAGATAGAATGTTGGACTTGGGTTGTGGCTCAGAGGCAAAGCGCTTGCCTGGCGTGCATGAGGCACTGGGTTCTATCCTTAGCACCACATAAAATAAAGTTATTGTGTCCACATATAACTAAAAATAAATATTTAAAAAAGATAGAATGATAATGTGATCCAAAAAGTTGAGTGTTGTCACGTTAGAAGAGAATTGGTAAGGCCTGAACCCAGGGGAAACAATAAAATGTAAGGTTATATAGAGGAGGAGCAAGCAGATATGTGAATAAACCAAGAAATTAAAGCATATTCTATCCCAGAAACATGTCAGAATTCTTCTATATCAAAATCTTTCTGATACAGAACTGATATAATCAATTAACACTCATTAGAACAACTTGATAGCAACTGACTGAATGTGCCCCAAATACCAAATACTCCATTTTCCATCTGATACAATGGCAACAATTCTTGGGATTAAGAGTCATTTCTAGTTGTATGATTATTAATGATAAACATAACATTTGTTATTCAATAAATATTCAATGGATCTGTTATTATAATCAATCACTGCATTAGGCCATCGCTTCAAATTATTAGCTAAAGTTTGTATGCGTGTGTGCACACGTGTGTGTGTGTGTGTGTGTGTGTGTGTCTGGTTCTGGAGATTGTCCCAAGAACCTTGTGTTACCTACAAAAGTGCTCTGCCAACACAGAGCTACACCCCAGCTTCCTATTAGCTAAACTTTGTTTCCTTGTTCTTCTTCATACCCTTTGCTTTTCGTTACTTCCAAGAAAATTTTATGAAATTCCCCTTTCAGGAGAGGTAAAACTGATAGAATGGCCAAGAATAAAGAGCTTTGACCTCTGAATTACATATTTAAAAAGTGAGACAATAATCTGAACAGCCTGTTCTTCTTAATAGTTCTCCCTTCTTTGGAAGAGAAAAAGACTTGTAGGAGAGCTAGGAACCATGTGGATTTGATGATGTCAGAGAAGCTTTCCACCACTGGAAGCATATGCCATTATTAAATCATAATAGTATGTGTAGAAGGATATAAAGGGATGTGATTAAGGTATAGAGGTTGCCTGGGTTTCTGAGAAGGACTCAAGGTCCCAGGGAGGGCAAGGCGCTAATAGAATCTCCTATAGTCTGAGGCAGAATCTGTAAATAGAAAGGATTTGTGATCTTTTCCCCAGGGATTGTCTTGGGAAACTACTTTTTAGAGAAATTCTGCACACAACATGGGATCTGCATGTTAATGAGGCTATGCCTAAGGGGATGATTTTTTTTTAAAACAGGGATATGGGTTTGCAATGTAGCAGAGTTTATGGTGCTAGAAATACATGTAAGCATGTCTGAAATTTCCAATGGAATAAAGTCTGAACAAGTGTGTGAAGCTTGTGTCTGGAAACTACAGCAAAGATTTTGGTCTTGAGTAACCAGGGCTCAGTCCAAAGAACTGGTGGGAGTATCTCAAATAAGACAGATGGTGTAGGCACCAGAGGCCTTTCCCCTTTACCAGAAAGCTGTATGTGAGTTCCCTAGAAATGGGTTTCTTGAGGGAAAAGGGAAGGAGAAGGGAAATGGAAAATCTCAATTTAAAACTCAATGTTAACACATAAGAAGCTGAATTCTAAATCAGAACTGACAGTTATCTTGGGGTTGCAAGGTGATAAGTTTTATTTGTTTGTTTATTTATTTTGCTATTGCTGGAAATGAGAATTTGAGAACCAAGTTGGATACATTTAGATGACTAAAGAATTAGAGAAATGTGATTTTGTGTGTGTGTGTGTGTGTGTGTATGTGGTGCTGGACATTGAACCCAGGACCTTGTGCAAGTGAGGCAAGCAATTTACCGACTGAACTATATCCTGAACTCTAGAAATATGAAATTTATGTATGCCTGACTTTTGTTAAGATGTAGATTTTGAACTTACACATTGTAGTTATTATCGTATTATGGTTCTTAAGGAACAATGTTTCTGAAAGTTCTACAGGTCAGATGAGATGCAGCAGGATAGAGTTAAGAATGAGGTTCTGTTCATTTCAGCTGGAGAATGTCTACTTTTAATACAAGGAGGGTGCTCATATCATTGCACTTGTAGTAAGACTTCCTCCTCTAAAAGACATTTGAAGGTGAGTGTGGTGGTGTACACCTGTAATTCCAACAACTCAGGAGGCTAAGGCAGGAGGAGCACAACTTATCCAGGGGCTAAACAACTTAATGGGACCCTGTCTCAAAAAAAAAAGACATTTATATATATATATATATAAAGGGGCTAGGCATGTAGCTCAATGGTTAAGTACTCTTGGGTTCAATCCCTGGTCCAAAAAAAGAAAAAAAAATGAACAAGCACTGCTTGACACTCTTTGCTACCCCCTTCCTTTTAAGGGGATTATTTGTGCATTAACCTTATCTAGATGATAATTAATTTAATTATATTAGTTTTCTTTGAGTCTAGTGCATTCACAGTAGCATGTCAAGGAAAACCCTTCTAGTTAGACCCTGATAGTGCATTCAACATGACCCTAGGGAGAAGGTTCTAACAAATTCTAAGGCATTTATTAGCAAAATTAGCTTTCTGGGAGATCCTTCTCATCTACTAGAATATTATTTGTTAATGTATCCTTGCTATATATTTTTTTTTTGTTTAAAACACAAGAAAGTCTGAGAACTCAACAACTTCAGAATAGCAGTGAAATCTAATAAGCAGGATCCCCAGAGGAATGTTCAAATTACTGAAAGTTCAACTGTATATAATTCATAATTTTTATTTTATTCCATTATTTTCTACATTCAGAAAATGATATATAAAAGCTACATCGAAAATTAATTAATTGGGTAATCATTGGGAACACAAACATATTCAAAATAGGGTTAGTAGACAAAGTAAAACTTGTCTACAAAATCTGCTTTTTTCCCAATATCTTCTATTGTCCAAATTGTTCAAATGACAAGAGATCTTTAGATGATGCCGAACACACCAAATTTGAAAAGAAAAAAAAAATAAGATGGGGATTCAGTATTCAATAAAATAAAGGATTTGAAAACAGACTTATTTTCAAATCCCACCCTGGCCACTTACAGTAATACTTGCATTATCATCTTAAGTAAGTTATTTAACCTCTGGAAGACTCAGTTGCCTTATCAGTAAAATGGAGATTATAATATTGACCTTAGAATTTATGTGAGGCTTAGCAAGGATGATTTGAAGAATGTCTAACACCCTGCTTGGTATGCTCATCCAACAATAGCTCTGACATTGACAATTTTCTCACATCTCTTTGAAGCAGTAGCAAAGAAAACTAATAATCTATGTGAATAGCCAAGACAGTTAGAAACAGGGAACAACTAGGCAAGCCATCACTTAAAACAAACAAACAAAACCACAGTTTTGCTTCAGCCCAGACTTCATCCTAATGGGAAAGGGAGAACTATAGTTTGCTCCCTTTATAAAACTGACAACCTCCTGTTCTGCCTATGGATTTCTTCCAGAGGGCCCTGCACAGGTGGCAACAAGGGAAATTGCTTAATTTTTACTTTGTACTTTTTAATGCAAAATTGACAGTGAAAAAAGTTTATAAATATGATAGAAAAAGCTTTATAATTTGCACTATTCGTTTCCAACTGGTATATGCTTCCTATAGTGCATGTTTATCTTATGTTTTTCAAATGATACAAAAGAAGGGGGGAAAAGACTGCTTAATTTCTCTAATGAGTGGTTTAGGGAGTTCAACTGTAAGAGCCCCAAATTCTTCTTTTGAATTTTGAGAAATAGAAAGTCCAGTGGTCAATTTTCAGAATATAGCCTTAATTGGATCCAATTGTAACCATTTTGATTATAGGCCTTCCTTTTGCCTGCCCTAATTTTAAAATTAGCCAGTCTCATAGATTATACCCCTGAGCTCCTCCAATCAGGATGAGAGACAGCACTGTCAGGGTGAGGGACAGCACTGCATTAGGGATATATGCAGGTGGACTGCCCACCCAGGTACTCTTTTTTTTTTAAGAGAGAGGGGGGGGGAGAGAGATAGAGAGAGAGAGAATGAATTTTAATATTTATTTTTTTAGTTTTCGGTGGACACAACATCTTTGTTTGTATGTGGTGCTGAGGATTGAACCCCGGCCGCATGCATGCCAGGCGAGTGCACTACCGCTTGAGCCACATCCCCAGCCCAACACCCAGGTACTCTTGCTTGCTTGCTAGCCTGGTTCTGGTGGCATGCCCTCTGGCAGAAATATAGATCACCTTGCCTACCCACTTTTGAGCATGTGTTTGATTTCTTGTGGTACTTTGATATTTCTAACAGAATGTACACATATACCTGGCTGACCAAAACCAAAGAATAATTATGATTTCCACAAAACAATATTTATATCTTCAATTGAGTAAAAATGTTAGATGTGTTATTATGAAAACAATGTGCTTGTGCACTTTTTTATCTGTTGGTCCACACTCAGAATAAAAATTAGCCTATCTAAATACAGCAAAATAAACAAGATTGAAAAGACTGCTGGATGAATGCTAAAAGATTCAGTACAGTTTATTATACTGATCATTTTAACAGGAACAAATTAAGATTCACTTCAAACTCCTAGGCTAGGGAACACAATTAAAAGAGACACTCCTTACCTATAGAAAAGTAAAGCTGGCCTTTCAGTACTGATTACAAGGTGAGAGAAAATGAACACTCTGATGGCATTGCAATCAGTGTTTGTAATTTGTAAGTGCTGTTTAGAATACAATTCTAAAAAGGGTAGGTGTTGCTTTACAACTTTCAGAGGAAAATACCTATTGGCTCCAATGTATCATACACATATTTCAGTACAAATTATGAACTTACAACTGAACATGGAAAGATTATAAGACCTGCTGCCAGTGATTTTGCAAGTAACTTTTCTTTCCCTTCAATAAAATAAAGGCAGGGAAAAATAATAAAAATATTCAGAAACAACAATAAAAGGGGAAACTCATCTTACCTCCATCCAGCTCCTCAGATCCAAAATGATTCCTGTAGAAGAGCATGATTTCTATCTTGTAACACTTATAGATGGTCACCAAACAAACAAGCAGCAGGAGAATAGCACCAAGCCCTCCAGCAAGTTCAACTGTGTACATTAGCTCTGGAAAAAATAGCAATAGAGAATGATACAATTTTCACATCCTGAAAATCATGAATTCAATTTAATTTCACATTTTTCTGGATGAGACTTGATGTGGGTTATGGGTTACCATTATCTTTTCCTTTTTTGCATGAGAATTTGACCTCTCCATAACTTTAAGCTACGTTTCCTTGGTAACTGGATAAGGTGATATGTGGTAACTGTGTTGCTAAGTAACATTGCTTATGGTAAAAATGAACCTTGTTTGGTTGATTGCATTTGGACTGAGAACAATATAACTATCTGATTGAAAACTATAATATTGGGATTGCCTGAGTGCAGTAAATTTTATATATAAACATATCTCTTTGGAGATCCTATAAACTATGCTTTTGGAGATGATAAGAGCAATATTGGTTCCTGTGGATGTGAAGCTTTTAAGCCTGGGTGGTTTCTGCACTCACCAAATATGAATCTTGATCTCTCTCACTTGGGAGTTGGAACCATAGGAAAGTGAGGTGTCAGTGCCTGGAAGGCACTGTTGACTATTGCATACAGTGTCCAGAGGACTGCCTAATCAATGCTACTTGCTGACTTCTGCCAGGAGCAAAGACTTCCCAACTACATCTTTCTAGATGGGTGTCCTGGAGGTGGACCATAATCTTGGAGGCTGAATGCTTACTTGTATTTAAGAAGTAGGCTCCCTAGTGGATACCAAAGCAAAATATATTGTTAATATTTTCCTTTCGGTAAGCTTAATTTTTTCTATTTCTTTGCTTCCCATTATACCAGGGATGTTACTACATTCTATCCAAAAAGGGGGGTTTTCTTGACATCTTATATATCAATTGTGTGTATTACATAAATACTTAACAGAAAATTAGGGGGTAAAATTTTCTTTTTTTCTCCTTTAGCATTTATGAACATTATAACAAGATTACTTGTAAGTCACCATACACATACGTTGAAATCACATTACCTAAGTGTGTATGCATGTTGTCCTTGATCATTCTATTCCAAATATTATTACTGAGGGGTAGCTATTCTTTCCTGAGGCTGACTATTACCTCAAAAACTACTAGTTTCTTTAACTGCCATTAAGTACTAATATTTCTGAAATGAAAGCATTAAAATAATGATATTTTAGATTCCGAGAGAAACCATCATTGGATGAGTTATGTAATTTCATCACAATAGTCAACATAAGCTTAGCCTGAAAACTGAATCTATGCTAACATGTATTCTTAGGTTACAAGATCACTCCTGAGCTCTTACAAATGGGATGAAATCATGATTGGAACATTAGAGTAACATCAGTGAAAACTAGTTTTAAAAGTGTGCACATCATATTCTCATAAGAACATTGTATGTGTGTGTTTACATGTGATAGCACTTTTCCTATTACAATTACAGAAAAAACTTAGCCATATTTCTTATCATTTTGGCCTTTATTCCTAATTAAACAGTTTAATAAAGTAAATGCATATAATTACTGTTTAATTGAGTGTATTTTTCTCTATTTAGAAAAATTAAATGGGAGTTAGAAGAAAGCATTTTATTAAAAGGCTGGACTTTATGAATTAAACAGTAAAGTGAGGAATTAAATATTTTAAGAGTCTAAGTAAATCAATATAAAGTGTGGAAGAATGAGGTAACTCTAGCAGCTTTATCTGTTGACCCTTGTGAAGAACACACAAGATCCTACTGCAAAGGTACCAGGAACGAAATACAAAACACTCTTTCAAATGATGTTTCCCTCCTGTGATGTGAACAGAAAGGATAAGTGGGTAGATAATACTGTGGAGTGAACTGGCTCTCTTAGGATATGAGTTAAACTCTACCATACACAGAAGCCTGTATAAAACTGGAACTTACACCCAGAGGGTGGCTTATATGCCAGAAAAATCTGATTTAAATACATTGGATATTATGGAAGAGATAAGCATTTAGACTGTGTCTTTTTCTTTCTTTGCAATGCTAGGGATCAACCCCAGGGCCTCCTGCATGCTAGACAACTGCTTTACCACTGAGTTATACCCCCAGCCCACACTATAGCTTTTTTTTTTTTTAAGATTCATTCTGTTTTCTAATTTACTATATTAAACACAATTAAAAACTCTAAAATTACTTGCATAAAAGTAGAAAAATAATCAAGAACTCTTAATTTCACCCAAAAAACTGCTAGTGAGAATACACAATAGTATTATTACATTGGAATATTTGGGGTAAGTTTCTAGCAAAATATGAATCTACTCTATGCATATCAATTTCACTCAATGGAATTAACCCAAGAGAAATATAAGTAAATTTCTGCAAGACTTGTACAAGAATGATCAGAATAGTTTTAGTCATTGTAGCCACAACCAAAAACATTCCAAAAGTCCACTAACAGGAGATGATACATAAACTATTGTATGTCCATGGGAGAAAATATACTACGAGTAAAGTACAGATATGCACAACATGCATGAATCTCACAAAATTGTTTGGTGAAGGAATACAGATACAAAGTGATGTCCATTGTATGATTTTACTTCAAGTTCAAGAACATAACAATATAATCCATGGTGATATAAATCAGAATCTAATGGTTTGAGGATGAGTGAAGGGAAAATTTATTGGAAAGAGGTAAGAGGAAACTTTTTGGGTAAAGGAAATATTCTGTATCCTTTTTGCATGTGGATACACAATTTTATGCATTTATCACAACTCATTGAGCTGATCTATGAATTTTATCTCTTTTTAAAACAAATCATACTTCAATTCTTAGTATTTTCATTTTTAAAATAAAAACTCATTGTAAGTTCTGACCCAAAGTCTATGTGGGGAGAAACTCACAAGAAAGAATGGAATCAGAACAGCTGCTGTGCTGTAGATAATTTCCTAGGCAGAGAATGATTCCTCTGTAGTGCCCCTAAGCATACCCTTTGCATCTGGAGGTGTGGAACGAGGCCTGAGTATGAAGTATGCCTTAAGTGCCCATATATAGTTAAATAGCTTTGGAGACAATCAAAAACTATGCCCCAAACATAATCCTAACAACCCAATAAACAGAACTCTCATTTTCTTCAGATGGAGTTCATAATAATGGTCTCCACACACTTTTTTTTAATTTTTAGAAATTGAATATGTGTAAATTAGAGAAAAAAGTATGAATGTAAGTCCTTATTTTTATAGAATTTCTCATACATAAGCTATTCCAATTTTGCTAGCTGTCATCAGCCATTCAAAAAAATTATACCTACTACCTTAAATATTCTATTTATTTAGCCCATCAATAATATTGCCAGAAATGTAATAAGAGAACAAGGTTGCTGTAGCTTAGCAATTACAAAAACAGTCCTGTGTTACTTAGAGAATGAGCAATAAGCAAAAATAACCCTTCTGAGCCACAGATAGTAATTTACTAATAATAGGAATTCTAAAAACTGGTACAAAGAAAAAGCATTTAAAAGGACTTATCTGAGATCATTAGAGAATCTCAGATTCCCTACTCCCACCCCATACAGAAACATGGTATTCATCTACTATCCTTATAAAAAGGTCAGGAAGGAAACTTTGTCATTTCCCACAGTGCATACAACAGTGCCTGCTCCTCAGTTATTTCATATTTTGATGTGAGTATAGTATGCATGTACACATATTATAAATGTGTGCAGGTTAACACATTTTCCATTTGATTTAAGTTAGTAACATTGACTTATACAGTTTGTGTTAAGTGTTGACTCTCACAAGGAAAGTGGTGCATTAGATTTGGTCTCCACATTCTTCTGCTCCAAGCTGGATACATTCATTAATAAGAGTACAAAATATTATTATTTATCCTTAGGTCAGGACAAAATTATTAGGGGTTAAATTCTGTCACAGTTAAGAGAAATTATTTGTGCCCAATGCTACATTTTATCTTTACATTACAATGTGCATGTGAATAGTGTTGCCCCAGCAAATGTCATTTTCCCTTTGAAATGGGATCTGTTTTTCAGCTCTAGTTCAAGTTGCCTGGAGTGGCAGCATTTAAAAAATAAAAAGATTCCATTTCAGCACAATTCAACATCTGAGGATGGAAAGAGAAAGTGCAGACCTTTTAAAATCTGTTTAGCCTTTGTGTTATTTTGTTAAAATGATAGACTGTACCCCCTTTAAGGGACTGAGACTGAATATTGAAAATTGTAAAGCAAAATCACTAGGCAAAACCTAAGGGAAACTGGCATTTGGTTAAACACAACAAATGAACAAGTGCCAAAGAGTTACATTTAAGGGCACCAGCAGTCATTTAGTTACAGGCAATTAACAATAGTCCTTGGAAAGCTCCAGTATAGGCTAAGGGAAAACACATTGATTATTGCTGCAGTGGTAGACTACTTTCGGAATAAATTGCTTCAATTTAAAACTAGATTTGCTACAAGCATTTTGAGCAATGACTACAATTTTTTTCTTATCAAGACAGTTGGAGCAAGCAACCCTTTAAAAGAAACAGCTAATTAAAATAAAGTACATGCCATCTCTTAGTATATTGGATTACATTGCAAATAATAAATGCATTTATTTGGTTTACACTAATCTGGGTGCAATTACCTAGTATAGTTTGGGATCCTATTTTTTATTGGCCTGGACCTGGTGTTATTGTTTGTAAACTTTTCTGATAGAAATGTTTGAAGAAGCAAAGATTTTGACAAAGTAAATAAAACTTCATGAGTGTTTTTGAACTCAAAAGTTTTTTATTTTATTTTATTGTATCAAGGTTTGAACCCAGGAGCACTTTTTCCCTGAGCCACATCTGCAATTCTTTTTCTTTTTTCTTTTTTTTTATTTTGAGACAGGGTCTCCCTAAGTTGCTAAGGGGCTTGCTAACTTGCTGAGGCTGGTATTGAACTTGTGATCCGCCTGCCTCAGCCTCTTGAGTTGCTGGGATTATAGGCCTGTGCCACAGTTCCTGGCTGGAGTTTTCATTTTGTATCTCTATTCTTTGAATGTCCCCTCCACCCCCCCCACCCCCCCTCTCTCTCTCTCTCTCTCTCTCTCTCTCTCTCTATATATATATATATATATATATATATATATATATATATATATATATATATATTCCAAAGTATAATTGAAGATTTTAGGTGGCTTATTCTTAAATAGTTCACCCAAAAATTGGTTCATTCCTTATATAAAGTCCTTTGAAATGTTCTGCCCTGATTTATATGCAGTAAAACTCAACTTAGTGGAGGAAATGCATGATAGACACTATAATGATCCCAGTTTATTCATTAGCCTCACCAAGTACATTTTTTCTTCTCTCATTGTGTTATAAAGAGCTAAAGTTTATAAGGATTTATCCATCCACATAAATTCATATGCATATTTATTTCACTGGAGCAGTATAACTTATTTGTTCCTGGCAGGAGGATAATTATGCTCAGCCTACAAAGATATTCAACTCAATTCTACAATACATCAGTGCAATTTAGAAACAGTTATAATTTTTTTGGGGGGGTAACACATTAAGAAACTGAATTGCTGTTCACATAATATCAGGAAAATGTTTGGAGAAGATATAAACCAGTATATAAGGATAGCAGTTTTGCTCTTGCAAAAGTCTTTTTTAGAACAAGGCAAGGAAAAAGTAGAACAATGAAACTGAAAATAGCCCTGAATGAAACAGCTTGATCTATAACCAAACATTTGGAAAAAGATTACCTTCAAAGTAGTATATTTTGCCATTTTGAAAACTTGTTTTCAGCCAAATCATCAAATTAACTTTTTACTTTTTGCCAATCAAGAGTGCAAATATGGTCACTAGATAGGACCCATCATTAGGGCCTAGTTAGACTAAGGTCCCAGAAACCTTAGCAACTTAATTGTTACATGTTATTGAACCATTACAAAAATTAAAAACAAAAGACTAGAGAAAAAATGTGCTATTATCTAGAGCAGGAATATGCTATTACTCTTTCCAACCAGATAAGAAGTGTATTAAGCTGGGAATTTATTCCCTCGAAGGAAGAAACTTTCATATGTGGTATGTTTAAAAAATGAATTAAAATGAATAATGGCAGTATTTGAAAAAACATTAATCCATGAGTTCATATTAGTTATAAACAAACAAAAGCTCTATCTAGAATGCTGAGTTGTAAATACATAAGAAATGATAGAGTTAGAAATCATCATTTTTAAGCCATAATAATAACAATGGATTCACACCAGACTGATAAACCAATGTTAAAATTATTGGATGAAAGTTTGGCGAGGCAGAATATTAGCACTGTCTCAACAAACCTCTCTTCTGATTATTTATTAATGAATAGATGAAAGTGGGCACCATCTTACAGAAGTGACCAAAGTTAATATCAACAGTAATCGGACAAAGTGATATTATTTGTTGCCTGCTGTAATGCAAGAAGAAGCCACATTACTTGTGTAGTATTCTAGCTGGATATACCTAAACATTTGAAAAATTAGGCAATGTCAGACCAACCTAAACTGAGGGACAACTATAAAATTCAAATTACTTGGCTTCTACTCTTTAAAAACGTGTTTTGAAAGACAGAGACAATTTGAGGAGCCACCCGAGGTTAAAAGGAGACTAAAGAAACTTGACAACTAAATGTAATGAATAATTCTGGATGGGAACTATTATATGAAGAACATCTATTGAAACAATTTCTGAAATCTGAATATAGACTGCATATTAGAAAATGACATTTCATCATTTTCAACATTCCTGATTTTGATAAATGTATTCCAATTACAAAGGAAATATCCTTGTTTTTAGATTTGCACTGAAGAATTTAGTCAGTCATAATGTCTACAATTTACTGTCATGTGGTTCAACAATAATATGTACTATAAATTTGCATACATAGTAGGTCTATATTTTTATCTACCTATATATAGGATTGTCTATAACCTATGTTTATAGGTTAAAGGGGAAACAGTTGCAATGTATGGAAATTTATTGTAGCAGTCTTATAATTTTACAAGATCATTTGCAGTTTTCATTCCAAAGCAAAAACATAAAATATAAAAGAGAGGTCAAATGATAATATTATAGCATAATAATTGTTATTACAAATAAAATGCATTTTGAGTTGATTACCTTTAGATTAAAATTGTATCATTTAATAGCTATTTTAATCTGTTCTATATAAAGCTTTCAATTTAATCTTCACCAAATGTATATTCACCTTGGGATTTTCCTCAGTAACTATTATCTGATTTACATTGCCCATGAAAGAAAGTTAGAACACTTTATATTGACATTTATGGGTTTTTTTACTCTTTTAATTGGCAACTAACCAACCTCCAACCAAAATCACTGCTCTACCGTGAATTGATTTTTTTCTTTTTTTTTTTGATTCCAGGGATTGAACCCCAGGGGTGTTTAACCACTGAGCCACATCCCCTACCCTTTTTATTTATTTATTTTTATATGAGACAGGGTCTCACTAAGTTGCTGAGGCTGGCTTCAAAGTTTCAATCCTCCTGCCTCATCCTCCCAAATCACTGAGGTTATAGGCATGCCACCAGGCATGAATTGATTTCAGTGTGTTTTCCTGATTCTGTACCAATCTAGAACCTTTCATTTTCATTTCTTAAAACCCTACCCATCTTGCAAGGGAAGGCTAAAATCTATACTTTCAATGGCTCTTTCCTTGCTAAAGTAATTTGCCTTCCTTAAAACATGTATTTCTGGTTGCTTTTTTCATGACTTTCCCAATTTCGTATCAGCAGAGCTAGTTTTAGCTATGGTTTTACATTATAAACAATTGCTTTATCTTAGCATCTTTGCTCTGGTCCTTCCTTCTCACTAGGAGTGTCCCCCATCCTCAGATTTCTGTATGTCCTTCTCTTTGCTTCTTAAGTCATTGTTCATACAGCACCTTCTCAATGTGGCTCACTGTCTATTCATTCCAAAGCACAAACCCATGGTTGCACTTTGCACCCACTTCTCTTTATTTCTTCCGATAGTGTTTATCACCATAGAACATGATATTTAATTTGCATATTATGAAGGTAATTAATGATTATCATCTGTCTTCTCCTATTGGTATTTAAATTCTATAAAGGTGAGGGTGTTTTGTTGTTGTTATCATTGTTTTCTATTTGTTTTTTTTCTTTATTTTTAAATTTTTCACTGATTATCCCAAGTGCCTTGAAAACTATCTGACACACTGTAGTTACCGAATGATTTTTTTGTTGAGTAAACAAAAGACTAGATGATTAAGAACAATTTTCCAATTTCAGAATTTCATTCTGAAACTCCAATATCTGTGAGCCATTTTTCTAGTAGATGTGACACAAGGTTCAAGCAATTGATGAGGCATAATTATTTATATTCACTTTATTAAGTTGGTAATAAAACTTCATTATATAGAAAAATGGTCAACTTATTATAAATTTAAAAATTGTCTTTCATTCATAAATCCAATGATGGTATATTCTTGTATAGACATAGAGAACTAAGAAAGTTTGTATTCAGTTGACATTTGGATATCAATCAGGTACTGCTTCACATCTTTGATATTACTATACAACTTGTGTGTGTGTATGCACGCACATACATGCACGTGCTTGTGCACACTGAGGATGGAACCCAGGACCTAGCAGATTCTAAGCAAGCGCTCTCCCACTGAGTTATATCCTAGACACCCAACTTTTATTTTCAAAGATTGATTGATTGATTCATTCATTCATTTTATCTTTATATAATAAGTTTTAATAATAAAGTTCTAGAGATAAAGTTTTGGATGTAATGTGATCAGTGCTTTAAAAGAGCTCATGTCTAGGTACAGTCAGGCATGTAAGCAGATATTTAATAACAAAATAATAAAAGTATTTATTGAGCTTTAAATTGGCACTGTGCTAGACCTCTTTTGTATGTGTCTAAGAAATGCCACATGCATCATTATCATGAGCCAGGTGGAGGAACTCATTTGGAGTATGTTTTGTTTATACTTGTGTGGTTTCATTGGGGTGTTTCAAGAATAGGAATCAGGTACTAAGTGGCACAGTACAGGAATGCCTACAAATGTTTTTGGCAAGTACTTTGGGCTGTAGTACTAGGAAAGCAAATATGTGGTGTGATGGATGATAGTAGGCAAAATCACGTTTTGATTTCTCTACTAATAGAGGTTATTTGTCGTTTTTTTTTCCTTTTTAAATCAGATAGCATGCACCTTTTCACTAAATATTTGTTTGGGCAATTCAAGTACCAGTTAAGCCAGTTTCCAAAATTCGGTCAGAACAGTGGGACCATGATTGTCCCTTGGATAAATCTGGCATATATTTTCCAAATGTACACTGTGGAGTTATTAATACAGACAGAGCTTTATTGCTGAAAACTTTCCCCTTTAGAATGTAAAAACAGTGTTGAAATTTTTTTAAAGAGTATAACATGGGCCATATGCAAATCATTATGTATTTAAGATGGTGTTCCTTAATCTTAGATCTTATATGATTAAGTATGATGGAGAGAATTCAGACAAAGAAAGAAGATACTGCTATAGTAAATAAAAAGGGCCTTGGGTGATCAGCTTGGAAGACAGGGCTATTGTATATCAAGGTGTCAAACTTCACTGATATCTAAAAGAACATATCTTAAAAGAAAAAGTATTTGCTTTCCCTCTACTAGGAATTTCCTTCTTAACATGTCATACAAATAGACAGGCACAGATGGAATGTTACAAAACATCTCTTGAGAGAAAACTGTCAGAGTGAAGGTGGCATTGCCATTTCACTCCTTTTTGTTAAGGGAATGCAGTGTTTTTTCTGAAAGCCATCCTCCACCAGAGGATATACTGTCACAGTTAGAATAATTCTTTCTTCCATTGGGAATGTTTTAGGTTTCCCATAGAACCCAGAACATCTGCAATGCTTAGATAACCAATAGGAGACATGTTGTCTACAGAAATATTAAGCACTTTTAAAAAACATGGTATGATGATTTGTAGTATATTCAACTGATGGAAATAAATTTATAAATATTGTAGACAAGTAAAACCTTAATGCACTAAAGTATACAAAATGGAAAGCATTAATAAACTTCAGAATTTCATGTTATCATTTTAATTTTCTTCCTTTAAAGGATCTAATGTATTTTCTAATTATCGAAAGCATTAGAATAAAATGTGTTCAGCAAAAACATTAGTAATAGTTTCTCTCTTGAGATAGTTTCATTCAAAATCTTGGTGATTCCAGAGTCAGAAACTATTAAGGCAAACACAATAAGCAAACCATATGCTGGATCATTTCTCCCAATGAGACCAACAGAAAAAAAATCTATTTTTTTCTCTCTCTTGAATGCTTTTGATCACTCCGTTTTCTGAATACATAAATATGTTTTGGAAAATGGTAGAAAATTGGTCTTGCTTTCTCATTTTTTAAAGAGATGCAAGAGTTTATTAATTTTTTCTCCTATAAAAAATCTGTACTGAAGAGAGGGAAGATGGCGGCGAGGGGAGTGCATTGCCCCCGTGTGCTGCTTCACTGTGTGGGAGTATGACAAGTCAGGACGGCTAAAGGCTATCTTGTTAGGAATTTCCAGCAATAGTGGGGTGCTCCGGAACCTGGAGGAAGGATTTCCATCGCACGAGGATCGGCTACAGGGACTCAAACGCGAGAGGTTTGTCGCACGGAGGGTAACACTGCTTATTCAGCAAATCGCCCCGCGGCTAGAGTCTGCAGCGCGCGCTGGGAAACGAGGAGATAGCGACGCAGGGATACAGCGCTGCAGTTTCTGCCAGCCGTGCAAGCACCGTACTCAGGGCTGAATTCTGGGTTCGAGATGGGGGAAGGAAGCGGTCCATCTCGGTTCTCCACACCGGTCAGACCACAGAGGAGGCCAGCAGCCACCATGTTGGAAAGCTGACGTCACCATCCCTGTTTTCGACTGACCGCAGCTCATTCAGCCATAGAACAGGTAATTTCAGGCTGCAATTCGCCTGCGGCTTGCAGACAGATTGCTAGGGTTCAGTGCCTGGGTGCTTCTTAGAACCTGACCTTATTGGAGCGAACACCGAGCACGGGGCGGCCAAGTTCCGGCTCCCGGAACCGTCCCGGAACCGCCCTGGCCCAGGGCTGCGGAGCCTGCGGAGGCTGCTTCTTGGACCCTGCTCCTATCAGAGCATACACCAAGCACTAAGCGGCCGAATTCCGGCTCCCGGAACTGAGCCCGCGGGGACTGCTTCTTGGAGCCTACCCTTATAGGAGCTTACACCGAGCACGGAGCGGCCGAGTTCCGGCTCCCGGAATTTCCCTGGCCCGGGGCTAGGAGCCCGCGGAAACTGCTTCTCGGTCCGGGTCCTGCTGAGGGCCGGTCAGGACTCACCCGTTACTTTGGTTGCCCGGCAAGGGGAACGAAATGCTGCCATTCGCATAGGATACCAACATGGCAGAGATCTGATGCCATCAGAAAGCGGTGGAGGAGAGAACTTCATCAATACCAGCGGCGACAGAAACAGTTGGTCTCCTGGTAGGGGGGGTGAGGCACAGACACCCGAGTCTCCTCAATTTGTCGTCGAGCCAGAGGGGAGGAGCCGGGCCGCTGCCAGCGCCCGGAGCAGGCCCAGCGGCTCGCCAGCGTGGTGACCGCGTAACCCCAATTGGAGAAGGGGCGGAGCGGAGCCGCCACCCGCACCCGCAAGGTGGGCAGACCCGCGACCCAGTGGTACATGGGCGTGGTAGGAGGGGCAGGGCAGAGCCGCCGTTCGCGGTTGCAAGGTAAACAGACCTGTGACAGCCTGGCGGGTCAGGCCCAGTGGCCTGCCAGTGTGGTACACACGTCACCCCAACTGGAGTAGGGGCAGAGCAGATCCTTCTCCAACGCCTGGATCAGGCCCTGCCGGTGTGGTGGTCACGTGACCCCAATTGGAGTGGGGGCGGAGCAGAACCGCCACCCGTGCCCGCAGGGTGAGCAGACCTGTGACCAACCTGCAGATCAGGCCCAGGGGTCCGCAGGCGTGGTAGGAGGGGCAGGGCAGATCCGCCGCCCGCGCCTCCAAGGTAGGCAGACCTGCAACAGACCGGCGGATCAGGCCCAGGAGCCTGCCGGTGTGGTACACACACCACCCTAATTGGAGTAGGGGCAGAGCAGAGTCGCCGCCCGTGCCAGGAACAGGCCCAGCGTCCTGCAGGCGGGGTAGCCACGACACCCCAATTGGAGTAGGGGCAGAGCAGAGCCTCCACCCGTGCCCGAAAGGTGGGCAAATCTGCAACCGACCAGCGGGACAGGCCCAGTGGCCTGCTGGTACGACAGACACGTCACCCCATTTGGAGTAGGGGCAGAGTAGAGCCGCCGCCCGCGCCTGCAGGGTAGGCAAACCTGCAACCGACCGGCGGATCAGGCCCAGTGGCCTGCCGGCGTGGTAGCCACGACACCCCAATTGGAATAAGGAGACAGCAGAGCCGCCGCCCGCGCCTGCAGGAAAGATACGCAAGCAGTATGAAAAGACAAGGAAAGAAAGGACCACAAGCAATGCAGGTCAACGCAACTTTAGAAGAGGTAACAGCTGCAGCAGATGGAATGTCAGATAAAGAATTCAGGATATACATGCTTCAGACGATCTGGAGTATCAAGGAAGACATTAAACAGCAAAATCAGACAATGAAGATCACTTCGACAATGAATTATGCAAACAAATCCAGGAAGCAAAGGATCAACTATACAGGGAGATAGAGGTTATAAAAAACAAACAAACAGAAATCCTAGAAATGCAGGAAGCAATAAACCAACTTAAAAACTCAATGGAGAATACTACCAGCAGAGTAGAACACTTAGAAGATAGAACATCAGACAATGAAGACAAAGTATTTCAATTGGAAAAGAACATAGACAGCTCAGCAAGACTGTTAAGAAACCATGAGCAGAACATCCAAGAAATATGGGATAACATTAAGAGACCAAACTTAAGAGTCATTGGGATACAGGAAGGTACAGAGCTCCAAACAAAAGGAATGAGCAGTCTATTCAATGAAATAATACGAGAAAACTTCCCAGACTTGAAGAATGAGACAGAACCCCAAATCCTAGAAGCCTACAGGACGCCGAATGTGCAAAATCATAAGAGATCCACACCTAGACACATTATAATGAAGATGCCCAACATACAGAATAAGGAGAGAATTTTAAAAGCTACAAGAGAAAGGAAGCAGATTACATTTAGGGGTAAGCCAATCAGGATAACAGCTGATCTTTCAACACAGACTCTGAAAGCTAGAAGATCCTGGAATAACATATTTCAAACACTGAAAGAAAATGGGTTCCAACCAAGAATTGTGTTTCCAGCGAAATTAAGCTTCAGGATGGAAGATGAAATTAAAACCTTCCATGATAAACAAAAGTTTAAAGAATTCGCAGCTAGAAAACCATCTCTTCAAAACATCCTCGCCAAAGCATTACAGGAAGAGGAAATGGAAAATAACAATGAAAACCAACAGTGGGAGGTAGGACAGTAAAGGGGGGGGAATAATCAAAGAGGAAAACAAACCATGTTTAGTAACAGAAATAAACAAATATGGCTGGAAGAACAACCCATATCTCAATAATAACCCTAAATGTTAATGGCTTAAACTCACCAATCAAGAGACACAGGCTAGTAGAATGGATCACAAAACAAGACCCAACAATATGCTGCCTACAGGAGATGCATTTGATAGGAAAAGACATACATAGGCTGAAGGTGAAAGGTTGGGAAAAATCATATCATATGGACTTCGGAAACAAGCAGGAGTGTCCATACTCATATCAAATAAAATAGATTTCAAGCCAAAGTTAATCAAAAGGGATAAAGAGGGACACTACATACTGCTTAAGGGAACCATACACCAACAACACATAACAATCATAAATATTTATGCCCCAAACAATGGTGCAGCTATGTTCGTCAAACAAACTCTTCTCAAGTTCAAGAGTCTAATAGACCACCATACCATAATCATGGGAGACTTCAACACACCTCTCTCGCCACTGGACAGATCTTCCAAACAAAAGTTGAATAAGGAAACTATAGAACTCAATAACACTATTAATAACCTAGACCTAATTGACATATATAGAGTATACCACCCAACATCAAGCAGTTACACTTTTTTCTCAGCAGCACATGGATCCTTCTCAAAAATAGATCATATATTATGTCACAGGGCAACTCTTAGACAATATAAAGGAGTAGAGATAATACCATGCATCTTATCTGATCATAATGGAATGAAATTGAAAATCAACGATAAAAGAAGGAAGGAAAAAGCATACATCACTTGGAGAATGAACAATAGGTTACTGAATGATCAATGGGTTATAGAAGACATCACGGAGGAAATTAAAAAATTCTTAGAGATAAATGAAAACACAGACACAACATATCGGAATCTATGGGACACATTGAAAGCAGTTCTAAGAGGAAAATTCATTGCTTGGAGTTCATTCCTTAAAAAAAGAAAAAACCAACAAATAAATGATCTCATACTTCATCTCAAAATCCTTGAAAAAGAAGAGCAAAACAACAGCAAAAGAAGTAGAAGGCAAGAAATAATTAAAATCAGAGCTGAAATTAATGAAATCGAAACAAAATAAACAATTGAAAAAATTGACAAAACTAAAAGTTGGTTCTTTGAAAAAATAAACAAAATCGACAGACCCTTAGCGATGCTAGCGAAGAGAAGAAGAGAGAGAACTCAAATTACTAGCATACGGGATGAAAAAGTCAATATCACAACAGACACTTCAGAAATACAGAAGATAATCAAAAACTATTTTGAATCCTTATACTCCAATAAATTAGAAGATAGTGAAGGCATAGATAAATTTCTTAAGTCATATGATCTGCCCAGATTGAGTCAGGAGGATATAGAAAACCTAAACAGACCAATATCAATTGAGGAGATAGAAGAAACCATAAAAAGACTACCAACTAAGAAAAGCCCAGGTCCCGATGGGTATACAGCAGAATTTTACAAAACCTTTAAAGAAGAACTAATACCAATACTTTTCAAGCTACTTCAGGAAATAGAAAAGGAGGGAGAACTTCCAAATTCATTCTATGAGGCCAACATCACCCTGATACCTAAACCAGACAAAGACACTTCAAAGAAAGAAAACTACAGACCAATATCTCTAATGAACCTAGATGCAAAAATCCTCAATAAAATTCTGGCGAATCGGATACAAAAACATATCAAAAAAATTGTACACCATGATCAAGTAGGATTCATCCCTGGGATGCAAGGCTGGTTCAATATACGGAAATCAATAAATGTTATTCACCACATCAATAGACTTAAAAATAAGAACCATATGATCATCTCGATAGATGCGGAAAAAGCATTGACAAAGTACAGCATCCCTTTATGTTCAAAACTCTAGAAAAACTAGGGATAACAGGAACATACCTCAATATTGTAAAAGCAATCTATGCTAAGCCTCAGGCTAGCATCATTCTGAATGGAGAAAAACTGAAGGCATTCCCTCTAAAATCTGGAACAAGACAGGGATGCCCTCTCTCTCCACTTCTCTTAAACATAGTTCTCGAAACACTGGCCAGAGCAATTAGACAGACGAAAGAAATTAAAGGCATAAAAATAGGAAAAGAAGAAATTAAATTATCACTATTTGCAGATGATATGATTCTATATCTAGCAGACCCAAAAGGCTCTACAAAGAAACTATTAGAGCTAATAAATGAATTCAGCAAAGTGGCAGGATTTAAAATCAACACGCATAAATCAAAGGCATTCCTGTATATCAGCGACAAATCCTCTGAAATGGAAATGAGGACAACCACTCCATTCAAAATATCTTCAAAAAAATAAAATACTTGGGAATCAACCTAACAAAAGAGGTGAAAGACTTATACAATGAAAACTACAGAACCCTAAAGAGAGAAATAGAAGAAGATCTTAGAAGATGGAAAAATATACCCTGTTCATGGATAGGCAGAACTAACATCATCAAAATGGCGATATTACCAAAAGTTCTCTATAGGTTTAATGCAATGCCAATCAAAATCCCAACAGCATTTCTTGTAGAAATAGAGAAAGCAATCATGAAATTCATATGGAAAAATAAAAGACCCAGAATAGCAAAAACAATGCTAAGCAAGAAGTGTGAATCAGGCGGTATAGCGATACCAGACTTCAAACTATACTACAGAGCAATAGTAACAAAAACAGCATGGTACTGGTACCAAAACAGGCGTGTGGACCAATGGTACAGAATAGAGGACACAGAAACCAATCCACAATACTACAACTATCTTATATTTGATAAAGGGGCTAAAAGCATGCAATGGAGGAAGGATAGCATCTTCAACAAATGGTGCTGGGAAAACTGGAAATCCATATGCAACAAAATGAAACTGAATCCCTTTCTCTCGCCATGCACAAAAGTGAATTCAAAATGGATCAAGGAACTTGATATCAAATCAGAGACGCGCCGTCTGATAGAAGAAAAAGTTGGCTACGATCTACAGTCTGTGGGGTCGGGCTCCAAATTCCTCAATAGGACACCCATAGCACAAAAGTTAATAACTAGAATCAACAAATGGGACTTACTCAAACTAAGAAGTTTTTTCTCAGCAAAAGAAACAATAAGAGAGGTAAATAGGGAGCCTACATCCTGGGAACAAATCTTTACTCCTCACACTTCAGATAGAGCCCTAATATCCAGAGTATACAAAGAACTCAAAAAATTAGACAATAAGAGAACAAACAACCCAATCAACAAATGGGCCAAGGACCTGAACAGACACTTCTCAGAGGAGGACATACAGTCAGTCAACAAGTACATGAAAAAATGCTCACCATCTCTAGCTGTCAGAGAAATGCAAATCAAAACCACCCTAAGATACCATCTCACTCCAGTAAGATTGGCAGCCATTATGAAGTCAAACAACAACAAGTGCTGGCGAGGATGTGGGGAAAAGGGTACACTTGTACATTGCTGGTGGGACTGCAGATTGGTGCAGCCAATTTGGAAAGCAGTATGGAGATTTCTTGGAAAGCTGGGAATGGAGCCACCATTTGACCCAGCTATTCCCCTTCTTGGTCTATTCCCTAAAGACCTAAAAAGAGCATGCTACAGGGACACTGCTACATGGATGTTCATAGCAGCACAGTTCACAATAGCAAGACTGTGGAACCAACCTAGATGCCCTTCAATAGACGAATGGATAAAAAAATGGGGCATTTATACACAATGGAGTATTACTCTGCATTAAAAAATGACAAAATCATAGAATTTACAGGGAAATGGATGGCATTAGAGCAGATTATGCTAAGTGAAGCTAGCCAATCCCTAAAAAACAAATGCCAAATGTCTTCTTTGATATAAGGAGAGTAACTAAGATCAGAGTAGGGACGAAGAGCAGGAGAAGAAGATTAACATTTAACAGGGATGAGAGGTGGGAGGGAAAGGGAGAGAGAAGGGAAATTGCATGGTAATGGAAGGAGACCCTCAGGGTTATACAGCGGAGGGGGTAGAGCGAGAGGAGGGGAGGGGAGGGGAGAGGTGGGGAGGGGGGAGGGTGGAGGATGGGAAAGGCAGCGGAGCACAACAGACACTAGTATGGCAATATGTAAATCAATGGAGGTGTAACTGATGTGATTCTGCAATCTGTGTATGGGGTGAAGGTGGGAGTTCATAACCCACTTGAATCAAAGTGTGGAATATGATATGTCAAGAAATTTGTAATGTTTTGAACAACCCACAATAAAAAATTAAAAAAAATCTATATTGTGTGTATATATGTGAATGCATGACCAATGTGATTCTGTAACCTGTATACTCAGAAAAATGAGATATTGTATCCCATGTGATTCAAATGTATGATATGTCAAGGTCATTGTATTGTCATATGTAACTAATTGAAACAAATAAAAAAATATATGATGAGCAGTGGGGGTTGTGGCTCTGTTGTAGAGCACTTGCCTAGCACATGTAAGGCACTAGGTTAGATCCTCAGCACCAAATAAAATAAAATAAAATAAAAAACTAAGATGAAAGGGGCATTTTTGGAGATAACCAGTAGCAGAACCTGATAGTACTTAATTCCCCCTAAAGAAAGAGTTCCTTATGCCAAAGCTAAGAACAAATTTGTTTGCTCATATAGTTTAGTGGTATCCGTAGTTGGCATACATGAAAGGCCTATTCTTGATAATTAATTCTCTTAATTAATGGCCATTGTTCACAAATAATAGGCCATTATCTTATCATTTCACTCTGTGCATTGTTTTTTGATCCATAAATATCAGCAGTGGTTTGTGAAAACTTTGTAGAAGCAAGGTGTCCCTTAAAATGTAATGTTTTCTAACACAGCTAGAAAGTGGGATTAAGAGTGGACATGCAGGCCAGGTGTGGTGGTACATGCCTGTAATGCCAGCGACTTGAGGCAGGAGGATCGTAAGTTCAAAGCCAGCCTAAGGTGTTAAGCAGTTCAGTAAGACCCTGTCTCTAAATAAAATACAAAGTATGGCTGGGGATGTGGCTCAGTGGTCAAGTGCCCCTGGGTTTAATCACTGATATCAAAAACAACAACAACAACAACAAAAATGAGTAGACATTCAAATGAATAGATTTCAGTATAATTTTATAACACATAAATTCCGGGATCTTATAGCAAAAATTATAGAATTTTCCTATAAGCATTTAAAAATATTCATTAGCTATATCAAAATAGACTTATTTTTCTCATCATTTTTTTCTGACTATAAAATATGCTTATTGTATAATTTGAAAAAAGGTATAGGGATGATAAGAAAAATTGAAAGTCATAGGAATCATACCACCTCAGATAACAATTGCCATTAAGTCAGCAAATTTCTTCTATCACTTTCCATCACTTTCTATCACCTTCTATCACTTTCCAATGTATTATGTTTTTTATGACTTTAAATATTAATACTACAAAAAAGCTTATTTTTGCCTTTTACTCTGAACAGTTTGGAATGGAGATATCCAACATGGTTTGCAAGATGTGTTCTGATAAGAGGTTTCTTGATAACCACTTTATATTAATTATTTATTTACTTGTATATTTATCTAAGCATCACTTAAAGATGTCCAGTTCAGCAAGGAAAGTATATAAGAAACATTTTAGCACCACTAATGAGCTTTTCTTAATCATTTTTGGCAATATTTTATAAATACTCACACAATAAGTAGGTTAAAACAATCTGATTTTAGAGAAAGTGTGCATTTCAATTTTTATTGAGACTAATTACATTGTTTTAATGATGGGAAAACAAACTGGTATGTGACTGACTAAACAGTTGAAAATATATTTCAATATTATCAAGTTTTATGTAACTACTAAGTTGCCACTGACAGCAATCTATCAAGAAGACAATTGAATAGAATTTTATTGTGATATCTTTAATGTATTCTTGTAAGCTACTTTTAATGCTCAGGTATTTAAATAATATAGACAGATTTGTTCATTTGGGGAGAATTAGAAATGCACCCAAGGAGTTGTGAGTCATTACCTTGATCTGTGGGATAGTATAAATGAATTTTCAAGTTGTACTCATTTTATATTACATACTAGAATTAGAATTTCAAACTGATTTAAGCAGGCAATTTATGTTTTATTCTTTCAGACTTTGATAATGACCTCTTCCATTTTAGTTTGCATGAATTTGGAAACCATTACAAGTCAGTACTTTGAACTGCGGTCACATATCATAAGAAATTGTAATTTCTATTTTGCAGTTATAGAACTAAAGATCTGACGCAACTTTAAAAACACTTTAAACATAAGAAATCCCTGAGAAGAGAGCCACTTTCATTTAATTTCAAGATTGGCAAAATGGGGTACAATGTCTCAAAGCTCCAAGAATCTGTAAAATCCGACAAATGGCCTAATATATATGATTAGTCACTCAGTGTTTAATAAGTTCTTTCAAGTTTCCTACACTGGAGATTAGAAGCGATTAGTTGAAAAATGATAAAATAAAAGAACAATGAAGCAAAAAGACTTGCTTTAGGTCACACACAACTGAATAGGCAAAAACAAAACATTCTCAAGAAATTGTCCTATTTTTTCATCACAGTTCATAATTCCTCTCCTATTTAGTCAGTCTTCATTCATGTCACAGTTCAATTAATGGTTTATAAAATGACCTTCCTATGCTTTCCTAAATGTACCAATGGATTTTCTTTTTGAATTAAAAATAAAACCACTTCAATATCTTTTAAATGTCCACTTGCAATTTAGAGAACTTGACCTCTAGAAAAATTACTCATCATAAAGCATGTGCTAAAAATAGAACACGTGTCCTAAAAGTAGAGACAAATAGCTAACATATTTTTTACAGATGGCAAATGTAATTCTCAACACTGAAATCTAATACAAGTTACCATGGTAATCTAGTGAAAATCAACACATTTTTTTTATTTCCTATATGACCCGAGAGAGTAGTTAGCATTTTTTATGTGTCACATCTAATTTCTCACTTTACTGACCTGGTTGTCAAAGTTCGACATACAGGAACTGCTTATTAAAAGTTATATCTTGCATTTTATGACCCAGTTGTGCCACTTCTCAACCAAATGCTGGAATTCATAGTCCTATAAATGCATAACCATCTCCCTTTCCCAAACAATGTTGCTTTAAAGCACCAGAATGGTGAGAGACATCCCTTGGGAAGTAGTGACTTAACTCTAAAGGATACTTAACCAGATGCTATACCCATAGCTGGCACTCAGTGCATATTTTGTTGAATGGGAATGACTTGTTGCTTTTCATGAAACAGCATTTTATGAATTATCTCCTTTGAATAGTGTGCAGTGAAGTGAGATTTCAAGTGAGATATGACACATCATCAATAAATGGTTTATTTGACCTAGAAATAATGTGAATATAAAGGTGGATCTGAGAAGGAAGAATGAGTGATTTTTGACAGGTGGTAGCCCAAAATATGCTCTCTTGCTTATGCCCTCTGATCATACATGTCAAATTCTGCTATGTATGTACTAGTTGATTTGGGTGGGCTTCCTGCAAATGTTTTAAACTGAATTATTTTTTTCTAAATAACCTGTTTGTCATTTTTTGATACAAGGATGTAAGTTCCAATGGAGTCCCTTGGCCCTCACTTCACGCTAATTTTTGTTTTATAGCCTCATTTAGATGCTAGACAGATACCTGTTAAAATGAATTAAACTTTAGGATATGTTGGCAGAGTTTATCTTGTTTGTGCTATTTTTTTTTCTTTTTTTTGCCTGGTTTGCAGCTATATGGGCAACCAATAATATGTGATCATTCAGTCCCCATACTATGACCACCCTTTCTCATTAAATGTAAATGAAATTTAGTGGAACGTAAAATGGGAAATTAGTAATATAAACTGTTTACCAAATATCTTTTTGCTCCTTGGTAATTCCTATTTGTATAGGTTGAATATAATATACAGCCTATTAGCATAGGCTGAAATATATATATATATATATATATATATATATATATCTCCATATGTATGTTGCAAAATTCCGAAGTGTATTTTTAAAACAGGGAATGTAGGAACTTGGTCCAACAATGAGGGCCCTCTTTATTTAAGAGGTTAATTATTTTAATACTTGAAGAGAGTGGCCTCTCAAACATCTCTCTGAGTAGTGAATGCATTCTATAAGGCACAATTTCATTGAATATGTGAGGCAAGTAACCTCATTAAGAGTAGAGAGTGAGAGCAATGTACCAATGTTTAAAAAAGTTCAAAGGTGTTGACCATGTAAAAAGAATGAGACAATTAGATGGAAATAGTCCCACTGACTATACTTGTATTTATTCCTTTCTCACAGAAACAGTGAACTTAAGAAAGCTAATTTCTCATTGTGTATTAGATGCTACCATGTTTTTTAGAAGAATCTGTTGTCTTGGCAAGGGCCTTAGTATGCCAGTTGTGGTCCACAGACCAGTAGAAGCAGCATCAATAAGGAACTTTATTGAAATTCAACTCTTGAGTTTCACCCCAGATTAATGAATGTGAATTACGTTTTAACAAGCTCCCTAGGTGATTTGGGTGTACCATAAAGCTTGCAACCACTAGTATAGGGATTTCTAGCTGATGCCCCAAGAGTGGAAACCCAAACAATCTAACTTGTCTATTCCTGTAGTATAAACTCTTATTATGTTGAACATTTAATTGAATTTGGTGTGATTTTGTAGGGTTTTCAAGGTGAAAATATTTGTGCATCTATTTTGAATTTCCCTGATTTCAGTAGCTTAGGTGCTAAAAACATTTCAAGGAAGGAATTGAGTTTCTGATATCCATAATGTATAGCAATAGTTCTCAACTGGGAACAATTGTATGGTCCCTGTCCCTGGATATTTGACAATGTCTAGAGACAATTTTGGTTGTCACAACTATGAAGGTACTATAAACACCTGATGGGTAGGAGCCAGGGATGCTACTAAACAATGTACAATGTACAGGACAGCACCCATCACAACAAAGAATCATGTAGACAAAAGAGACAAGATTGAGAAACCCTACTGTATGTAGATTACTCAGAAAACATTTAATCAATTCATTCATCACATTTAGTAACTGAAAATAACAGAGAAATAAAAGATCTTTATCGATAATTTAACATTTAGTTAGAAAAACAAGAGTAAAACAATAAAGCAAGTGAGGAACTTACAGTAACTATGACTATGTATAAGTAAATACTTAAAGGCTTTGGTCAACATGAATGATAAAACTTTGAGTTTATTAATACTGTTCTTCTTTTTTCATGTTTTTTTTTTTACTTGTAGATGGACAAATACCTTTATTTTGATTATTTGTTTTTATGTGGTGCTGAGGATCAAACCCAGTGCCTCACATGTGTGAGGCAAGCACTCTACCACTAAGCCCCAGCCCCAGCCCTGAGTTTATTAATTCTTATGGCCTGATATTGTTTTTGTCCAGAATCATACCCTTGTTATTTTTATTAAATGAGAAATAAGTTAATCATTACAGACAGTAGTCATTTTTTTCCCAACAAATATGCCTCTTGGAAATTGTTCACAGGGAAGAAAATTGAGTGACCAAATTGACTGAAAGTCAAAACTAAGTTTGGTGGTAATCAAATAGCTTCATTGGAATGTCCCTTATCAAGAAGCTCAAGGGTACAAGATTTTTTTATTGAACAATATAGACAATTTGTGTAACTGACATTTATCATAGCCTCTGTGTATGTTTGTTTCAGCATTAGTTACCAAAAAATATTATGAAGCTGATGCTTGCTGTTTAGTTGTTTCACATAATTGAAGAGCAGAGAATCAAGAAAAATGATATAGGATGGAAAAAAAATTGACCGCAAAATGTCAAAGTTCTGATTCAGAGATGCTACAGCAACATAACATTTTGACATTGCATAAGCTAACACTCATTACAAGTTAACTTTTTCATGGACACCAATTTGGCTCTTAATGGACCATTGCCTTTTTAGGGCTATGTTCCCATATAGAAGGTAGGATATTTTGATAACTGAGCCAGGTTTGGCTTTTTAAAAAATATATTGATTTTATTTATTCTAATTTGTTATATATGACATTAGAATGCAATTCAATTCATATAATACAAATAGAACACAATTTTTCATGTCTCTGGTTGAATACAAAGTAGAGTCAAACCATTCGTGTTTTCAAGGTTTGGCTTTTAAATATTCTGAAATTAGTGGTGAAAGATGTCAAATGGCCAGCATCAAAGAGAGGTTTACAAAATTTTATGATTTTACTGAATTACTCAATAAATAAATGTACTAGACAAATTAAAAACAAGGATGAGGCACGTATTAAAAAGGTGATTCATTAGAAGAAGAGATAAGGAGTCCACTGGGTTTAAATTCATCCAGTTTTAAAACAATGCATCTTAAGTGATATATATGTTAATTATATTACTAAAGATATTTTGAGGACAATGGAGTTTATTGAGCAAGTCTAATTCCTATTGATTGCATTCTTTGTAGAGAAAAAGAGAGTGCATACAAGAAGTAAAATGGTTTTGAGGGGAATAGAGAAAATCTAGATGTTTACCATTATTAACTAGTGATAAGTCTCTCAGATAGTTACATTGCCATTTCCTAAACTACTTTGTGATGAATTGCCATATTATTGTAATCAATAAAAACAACATAATCATTCACAGAAGAATTGTTAATGAAATCCTTGGTGTGACAATTTCAAAGTCAAACATTCACTAGGAAGCACAATTATATATTAAAAATGCTTGATATCAGTGTAATTTAAAATGTAGTTGATGGCATTCCAAATGATACTGGTCTTCATTTTCTATTCATTTAATTTTATGAGTGGTTAGCACAATGCCAGTCATATAGTATGTTCTTAATAGTCATTAAATGTATGAATAAATGAATGAAGCTTTCCTATATGACAGCATATTAAAACCAAAGTAACTCTATGAAAGTTCAAATTTAGAATTGATGACTCAAAATTGCTAGAGCTAAAACTGACCATTTTAATCAAAGATAAATTAGAATTCAGGGAATTTTTAATGGAAAACACAATCGATGCATCTTCATTACCCAGAATATCACGTAGCACAGAAATCTTGTAATAGCTTGTTAACATTTATTGGATGCTAAGTATGTCAGTCACTGTGATAAGTATTGACATATATGAGTTCATTTAAACTCACAGCTGCTCTTTGTGATAAGACTTCTTATTACTCCCATTTTATGGAAGAGAAATCTGAGGCTCACAGAGATGGAATGGTTTTCCCAAGATAGCACAGCTAGTAAGAGTTTGGTCTTGAGCACAGTCAGCCTTGCTCCCAATGTAACCATGGCTGCTCCTTTGCAAATTGTATTTTGCCAGGTTACTTCCCTTGCATTTGCCCTTTACAAATTCACATCCCATCCCTTTGCCTGGCATTCCAAATTCTAAAGAGAGGCTACATCTTAATGTTTAAGATCTTAACTGCTAAATAATCTTTCTTTACATTTTCAGAAACCACAACATCTGGTGACCTTCAGATAACATCAGAATGTGTAATGTCACTTCTTATTCTTTAATTTTCTGTATAAAAAAAACACAAAGCATGTAAATTGCTGTGATGTTTAGCTTGTAGAAAAGTAGTATGTCTGTCTAAGCAACTACATGAACTAGCTTCAGGAGGTCAAGGTGGATTGAGATATTGTGACCAGAGGAGAGAAAAAAGAGACACACTTCCTGGAAGACAAAGACCTTGCTCAGCACCTAATCTTTCTGCCCATTGCCACCCTAATCCTTCTTTCTCTTCCTGTAAAGGCCCTTTGTACCTTTGAGTTCCCTAAATGGAGCTTTGAGGATGATAGCCCCCTTCATCTTCCAGGGTCCTGGCCCTTGAATAAAATTGACTTCCTTCCTCTGACTCTCATCTCTTGAGTATTGGCTTTCAAGTGGCGAGAAGCCAGACCTGGGCCTAGTAACACTGGGTACATGTCTTTCATCACTATAGTATTTGGCTACAGATAGTAAACATGTCCACACTGTGAGGTCATCCAAAGTGAGAGTACAGATGAAAGATAAGTAGAACAAAGAAATTCAGTACTAACTGATGGATGCAGGATCAGGTATGCCTGAGGCCAGAGCACAGTGCTGCTGGATATCCATCTGGATTATTATTTGAATCAGAGAAATGGAAAACATACAAAATGGAGGCATCAGGAAATGTCAGAATTGGAGGAAAACTGAAAATCAGCATCAAGACACAGAGTAGCCATGAGAAACCAAGCAAAGTCATCTGGGTAAAAGATTAAGAGATGGCATCAAGATGCCAAATTCAATCAAGTATGGGCAATGAGAAGCATAATAAATAACCTGATAACTAATGAATCAACACTTTATTTTGATTCTTTTTGAATCCAGGATCTAACTCCCAAGCTTGCTAGGCTGGGGACTGTCAAAAAGGACTGAATAGAAGCTCTGAGCTACAGCAGAGAGTAAGAAATAGGGCAGTTATAGACCAATAGTTCTCCATGGACCTTGTGCTTTCATTCCTCAACTCTCTTTCATTGCATGTGTTAGTACTCTGTATAGTAAGTAAAATATATCTACATTGTATATCTGGCATGATTCTAACTTTCCAAATATCTTCTCTGGTGCAAAAAAAATTGACAGGTTTTTATACTCTCAAGCAAGATTTTTTTACTGGTCAACAGTTACTAATATGGTATTATGTAAAAATGTGGATGTGTAACCGATGTGATTCTGCAATCTGTATTTGGGGTAAAAATGGGAGTCCATAACCCACTTGAATCTAATGTATGAAATATGATATGTCAAGAGCTTTGTAATGTTTTGAACAACCAATAAAAAAAATTTCTTGGTGGATTTTCAGCTGGCTTTTTACAAAATTAAGACTCTTTTATAAAGATAAAAGGCTAATGCAGGATCCAGCCTAGCTCAAATGTAGATTCATTTGGTAGATGGAAGTGATGTTTCAAATGAATCTATGCCACCCACTACAGGGCTCTGAAATCATGTTATTATGTCAATAATAGAGAACAAAAGGTTAAGAGTAGAAGAAAAACACTTAGATAACTTTAGCAAAGGTATGCCCTGCTAAAGTTCACCTGCCAGAACAGATGGCTGTTTATTGTGTACAAGATCTGTGTCAAACAAATGTTGTAATATATTTTTTCAGTGAGTTTTTCAAAAGGAAGACTATAAATTAAGAAATTGGGGAGTCAATGACAAAAACACAAGATTAATAGTGACAGCTTGCAGTAGTTTTTGTGACCCTTTGTTCTCTAAGTTATATTGCGACTCATCTGATAATTAGATGATTGCTAGCATGAAGAAATTTTACTTTCTTAGGGACCCTCTGATCAAATATCCAGACCTATGGGCTCACATATGCTGAGTCTGGCCCTTTTGAACCAGGCAGGGGTGATGAAGTTGTAATGATGTCATATGTTGACTGGTGGGATTATTCTACATGATAATGAGCCCTTCAAGAGCCTGAGTTTACATCTATTACTGCCTTTGCAAATTGATGAGTCATTAACTCCAGCTCCCTTAAAAGGAAAGCACCCACTGACTTTAAGAGGGACTTTTACAGTATATAACTTTGAAGTATTTTCTGTCATAAAAAAAAAAAAATGGTACTGGGGATTGAACCCAGGGTAGCTTTACCACAGAGTCACATCCTCAGCCCATTTTATTTTTTTATTTTGAGACAGGGTTTCATTAAATTGCTGAGGCTAAACTTGAACTTGGGATCCTCCTCTCTCAGCTTCTTGGGTCACTGGGATTATAGACCTCTCCCATTGTGCCAGCTCTTTTTGACTTCTTAATGCTTTAATTTAACTTAATTTTTCAGTACCAGGGATTGAACCCAGAGGTGTTTAACCACTGAGCCACATCCCCAGCCCTTTTTATGTTTTATTTTGAGACAGGGTCTCACTAAATTGCTTAGAGCCTCACTAAGTTTCTGAGGCTAGCTTTGAATTTGTAATCCTCCTGCCTCAGCCTCCTGAGCCACTGGGATTACAGGTATGCACCATCATGCCTGGCTTAATGTGTTCATTTTAATCAGAACAAAATGCTCTTGATATACACACAAATTTAAAAAAATAAAAAAAAAAAAACAACATGTAAGACTTAAATATTTAAAACTGAAAATTTGGCCACAATTTTCTTTTCCATGTTTAAGGAATCAGACTTTGCTGGAAAGTTTTTTCCAGATAATTTCCTTGATTCCTCAATCATTTGTTCTTCTATAACTAGAAGCTTTTGTAGCTTTGGGCAAATTAATCTCAGGCTAAATCTGGTAAAATATCCTGGGAGGTTTTGACCCTTCCTGGCTCTGTGCCTGTCTGCAAAATCAGAGCTTAAATAGCTTTACTCTTAGATACTATTTGTTTTCCTTCCCCTCTCCTTGTGATTGATTGCTATTTAACTGATACCCCTATCTTGCCCTCTAGAGAAACATGTTGTCCAAAAAAGCAGATTTTTATATGTTCAATATAACATCTCTCTACTACTTCTGTTCATAAGGAATAATTCAAATTCTTCAATTAGAATATATGCAAGAGAGTGATAAGAATGTTGGAGCCAGGCATGGTGGTGCAAGCCTGTAATCCCAGCGGCTCAGGAGACTGAGACAGGAGGATTAAGAATTCAAAGCCAGCTGTCAGGATCTGTTCATGGGTTCCATGTGGGTGACTGTGCATGGAAGCTTCATAGATAGAGACATCTGGTGTCTGGGAATGGCCAATGGACATTTCATCTGGTCAATTGCCCAGGGACAATGTGAATCTCTTTCCTGTTCTGCCATGGCCCACACAGCACCTAAGATGTCAATCAACCTTCTGACTGCAAGACATCATGAATTAAGACTCTGCCCTAGAAACCTTATCCCTGCCTTTGATGTACCCCTTTAAATAAATTACTGGAGCCATTTTCCCTTTGTCTAGTTTCAGAACCCATGTGGACTAGATCTATCAGGGGCTTCACATCCTGTGAATATATTCTGACTATTTGTGCTTTGTTACTAATTATCTGAGATTGTAAGTTTTAGGATAGCTTGGACTCCTGTGGGTAAGAAGAACCCCCCCCCAAAGATGCTGGCCATCATCCCCCCACCCCTGAATGCCAGCCTCAGCAAAAGTGAGGCACTAAGCAACTCAGTGAGACCCTGTCTCTAAATACAAAATAAGGCTGGGGATGTGGCTTACTGGTTGAATGCCCCTGAGATCAATCCCCAGTACAACTACCCCACCCCCCAAAAAAAGAAAGAATACTAGAAGGGTTTCATGCATACGAATAAAGAAATGAAGGTCCAGCAGGTTTATGGTGACTGTCATTCAACATTTGAAGGGCTATTTTTGGAAAGAATATTTAAAAGCATAGAACTATAGCCATTGAATAAATGGTGAAATAGGGATGCCTTTGAACAGCATCCCCCACTCCCAATGATAAAATGGGTTTCCTTGCGAGGGAATATAATCCAATATAAGCTGATGGGCCACTTGGGAAGATGTTATGGAAGGATGAGAAGGTAAGTTCCATGACATTTAAGTTGCTTCTAATCCTGAAAAACTATTTCTGTCCTTGTATATCTATGATATTTCTACTCAGATTCCTTTACTGATTAGCTGCATATTAAGCTACAGAAAGAATCATATTGCTAGATGCAATATACATTTCTCCTTGACTCACATCCCAAAAGAATAGACTATTTTAATATTGTAATCACCTTGACAACAGAGATGTCTATTTTAATAGCTTTCAGTAATATTATTCAAAGGAATCTCTCACCCAATAAAGTAGGGGAAAGTCTTCATGTTCTCTTTCTTTCCAAACCTCAAATAGTCTAGGATTAAACATGTGCTTTGAAATTAAAATCATTGTAAATTTGCTGAGTAAGAGAACATCAAGTGTACTTATCCCAAAGACTAGAAAGTTTTACTTAGCATAATGTGGAAAAATATATTTTTCTTATGTAATGTGCATGCAAAATGTTACTGAGTCAAAGCATGCCTCACATATTACAATCATCTCTAATTTAAAACAATTCAATGTACACACACATACACACACACACACATATATATTTAACCCTTTATATAAGGTGATGGGGCTGCTGTGAAGTCAGAGTTACTATGGCAGATGCTACACTCAACCATGTCCTATATTACTTATAATAAATTATTGTTAATTATGGGAGGACATTACATTTATAAAAGTTACACAATGTAGAAAACTATCAAGAAGAACTGCACTGGGAAATTAATCACACATGGTTCTTTCACTAGAGGGATAACTTTCCAGAAATGTACACAATCTTTGATTTAAAAACATTTAGTTTATTTTTAATAACTTAATGCCTATTTTTGATAATAATAAGTACCATTTAACTAAATATTTTCTGCATATAGATGCTATGTCACGTCCTTCAAGTTGATATCTTTTATCTTTTATCTTTATATCGTATCATTCTATATATCAAGAAACGGATGCCAGGGGAAGTTAAATATCTTGCTGAATATATTTTTTAATACCTTTATTTTATTTATTTATTTTTATGTGGTGCTGAGGATCGAACCCAGCACCTTGCACGTGCTAGGAGAGCGTTCTTTCACTGAGCCACAACCCCAGCCCTCTTGCTCAATATTATACAGTATTAAATCAGAGCAAGGATTCCAAATTTGACTCTAGAACTGGAGCTAATTCACTCATCCTTGGTACTCTCTTTCTTGATGATCATAACACTAATTTATTGTTTTTATTTTGTATAAGTTTCTGTATAAAAATAAAATTTATTTTTTTGTGGTTCCAATGATTTGCCTCCACTGTATGCTCAGTTTATCACTCAAGTGTAGAAAATTGCACTTACCCCGTTTATGAAGGAGGACGCTGGCATGGCGACGTCCATTTCCATTTTCAACATAACAAGAGTAATTTCCCAAGTCACCCTCTTCCACAGAGTCCACAATTAATGAGATAGAAACTTCTTGTTCTCCAAGATGCTCCTTAAGAATTCTAAAACATAAAGCAAAACGAAACAAAAAATCCCACACAAACATATACATACACATACATAAAAAAGAAAGAAAGGTAGGTTAATCTGAATGTAATATGAAATTATCTACAGAATCTGTGCTTCAAATGTGGCTCTGGATTGATGCTAGGATAATTAAATTATATCATGCCCTTTTTTTCTTTACTTCTAATGAGGAAGCTTGTCTTTGTAGATGCTAATGAAGTTGCAGTTAATTATCTCTCTTAGCAGGACAATCATAGTGTCATAATAAATAGGTGAAAGAGACCTTGAAGAAAAGTTTATAAATTGCCTTTCCTTTAAGAAGAAATATGATATGAAGGGAGACAAGAAATTTTAAAGTCTTAGGTTGGAGCCCTAATTATATATCAGGCCAATTTTTAAAAAGAAAGAAAAGAAAATTTCTAAGCTATTTTGATGTTTCATTTGAAACCTTCAGCCTGACTTCCATGAATAATACAACCAGTTGCCTATTTTTTTTTAAAAAAAATGAATTTACAAACCTGTAGATTAAAAGTTCTGATAAGCATTTAACTCTGACATTTTAAATGACTGATAAATGCTAACTAACCTCACTGTTAGATAATTAGCAATCTCTAAGAGTAAATGGAAAACTTCTTCAAACTAGAGATCCATTTGCCTGCTCTCAATGTTTGCCCTCACCCTCCTATCTGTTTGATAATTCATCTCTGTGCAGCACTTCTTAATGCAGAAGTAAAGAAAAATACCTTTCTAGAACCTTCCCCAGACACACACAAAACTAAAGAGAATAAAAGCTAGAAGGATATGGTCCCTCTTTAATTGTAGCATTTCCAAGAGTGTGGGTCAGAGAAAAGAGTGTAGTAGGGTAGTTTTATGTATGAAGAATGGCAGAGGGACATTTTTAGTACACATTGGACAATTGCCCATCCAGGCTTTCCAGAATCCACTTAGAGCATTCCAGACTGAGATATTCTTGTATAATGGTTGCCAAAAATAAGATTCCAATAGAAGTAATCTTATATGACAGCTTGTGTGTTTTTATTTTTTATTGAAAAACATTTTCTCTTCTACATTGGATAAGGTTTTAAAAGTCTTAACATTTAAAAAGAGAACCATGGTTTAAATACATCATATATATATTAGAATATGCAACCTTTAGATGGGAGAAGGTTTAGAAAGGATCATTATTATTTTGATTTAGTTATAATTATGAGTATCTTCTTATTTATGTCATGATTAAAAATAAGTATTTATGCCTAAGCATAAGTTTAGTCAAAATTGAATGACTTGATACTCAAAAGTAAGTTAATAAATACGTAGGTACATTGAAAAAATAAAGAGGCTAAAGCATTAATGCCTTCAAAATAGATGGTATTTTAATTGGTTGGTTCTCTTCATATTATTTCTATTAAATAAATATTTAGACCTGAAAGTCAGACTGAGAAAGATTATTAAAATGTTTTATAAATCCTTTGTCACTCCATCAAGTGTTTTATATTCTACTTTGTATCTTAAATATATAAAAACATAAAAGGAAATGATGGATATTTTGTTTGAGTCCTTGTGTCTTGTTCATGTTTCCTCTCAATAATTAAAAAAAAAAAGCTTTTACAAACAAAAGGCTCACTGATTTTTTCAAAGATAGAATGGGCTTCTATATTTTCTATATTTAATAGTATTTTAGTCTCATATTAAGTATATTCTTTAGTGAAACACATCTTTTAAAAGTTCTTTTAAATTCTTTGCAAATGGAATTCATATTTTACAATTCCATAATCAGTTTCTTAATAGAACTTTGTTTCTTTGTCCTCAAATATTATAGTATTTTAATTATGATAATAGGAAACAAAAAAAAATCACTTTTGGGGAGTGAGTAGTTAACTTTTTATTCATTCACAGAGCAAATGATAACTTGAATGAATGTACAAGTTAAAAGAAAAAAAATTATTTTACCTAATGTCACTTTCCCAAACTCGATTTTCATCAAGATCTTCAATAAACTTCTCTCCTTTCATCCAATAAATTAAAGGACTGACATCTCCACTGTACCCAAAAAAAGCTCTGCAGGTTAGATTAGCCGAGTCACCTGTGGAGAGAAGTGATGGAAATGTGTCATAAAACTATTTGTACACACTTATTTTAGGCAAACTGGAAGGTAACATTTTGAACACTTTGTTGATTTAATAAAACATCTTTATAAAAGTTTCAAAAGCAAGTTTCAAATCAGAATCATGATATTTTTTCAGGTATTTTCCCATCTTTGTTAAATTTATAGAATGTGTGCTTTTTTACAGAATTGCTTATTTAATGGAATGAGAGTTACTTATAAGATTTAGAAGAAGACCAGTCAGTTATTCTATGGAATGTTCTTCCAATTAAGTTTACCTGATGTTTTCTCATGATTAGATTGAGGTTATGAATTATTGGGAAGGATACCACAGAGGTAATGTGCCCTTCTGGAGGCATGATATCAGAGGGTACATAACATTCATAACTACAACATTCTATAAGGCAGTTAGGAAATGTTTCTCAGTCTTTAATGCAGGAAATGGAAAGGGAGCACACTGTTTAGCTGAAAAAAAAATAAACTATAAATCTGGGAAACCAAGAAAATGCTGTTAAGAATTTTTTTCTTTATAAAGAATATCATTTTAATACATCTCTAGATAGAAACATGTATTTAAAAACAAATAAACAATTCATGTTAGTAAATGTTTGGGATTTTCATTAGAGATAAAATCAACAATACTACTGTGAATTTCACTATGCTGCTCAGGAAGGACTATTATAATGGTGAACACAGGTTAGTTGACTACTTAATAAGGTAAGTGGAAGTCCCACACTAAAATTGGAAGTGAAGTTAATGCCTGCAGAATGGTTTGTGCCATTTTGTAAATACCTGGTTTACCCAAACCTCAGCCAGCACTACAAAACTAAAATATTCTAACACACAATAGTTTTATGATCTTGCTGACTTGAAATTGAGTCAGAAATTGGGAGGTGATATGGGGTGAAGTAAGAGCCTACTCCAGTTGCAATGGGGAAAGGGAAATCTTGAGAAAACTTTTTCAATTAGTTTTAGCCATATATTATGAGATATTACTAGAGGGTCCTGATAACTCTATAATTTTAAAGTGCAAAGAAGGAAATTCCTCAGTACTGGAAATCTCAGAAGTATGTTCTGAGTTATATTATTAGTGAACATCTTTAACATCTTTCAAAATTGTGCTTATGACCATTTCTGCAACATGAACACAGAGAAAGGCAAAATTCATTGAGATATAATTGCTTAGAAAGCAGGCATGGGTATTTTGTAATTTACTTCTACAACAAAAAACATTTTTTTGGTTAAAATTAGTCTTGTTCTCTTAATTATGTGTGTTGGATAAGAGGAGTTATTTAAAAACTTGCTTTTATAATACTTTAAGATGGCAAATTATAATCCTTCTGCTTTTATCTTTGTTCATGTCCACATGTTCTCCAAGAGTTTCCTCGCCGACTTTGATTCTATATATAATAGTTACCACTGATGACCACATAAGGCAAGTCCAGAAATTATCTAGCAGCTTTTAAGAGGCAAAATGGAGCTTCTAGAAGGATCTTTCATTATTAGTTATTGTATGTAAATATTCTTGAAATATTTTAATATGGAATTCCTCTCTCTTTTGGAGGATATTTACACAACAAAATGGATAAATGAATATCAATTTTACTGACTGGGAGTCAACTACACATTTCTATGGAAAGTATTGACCAAAATTATAAAATACTCTTAAATATCTTATGTTTTCATGAGAACATTAGTTCTTTTTATGTAACTGAATTACCTGTTATACTGTCAAGTAGTCATAAATTCAATAGCAAGTTTCAAATCAGAATCATGATATATTGCAGGGGTTTAAAAAGGTACATACTGGGCATGGTGCTTCACACCTTAATCCCAGGGGCTCAGGAGGCTGAGGCAAGAGGATTGTGAATTCAAAGCCAGCCTCAGCAAAAGCGAGGCACTAAGCAACTCAGTGAGACCCTGTCTCTCTATAAAATACAAAAAAAAAAAAAAAAAAAAAAAAAAGCTTGGTTGAGTGCCTCTGAGTTCAATCCCCTGTACCAAAAAAATAAAAAATAAAAATGTATCTATAAATAATTCATTTATCTGTGATTTAAGAGATCAAGTTCAAGTTTTGAGGTGGGACTTAATGCTTGGAAATCATAAATAGAAATCTCTAGAGATTGACTAATTTTACAATACAATTTTGCTAAATATGGGGACTTATAAATATTGATCACACTATTAGAAATTCACCCTGATATTTCTGAACAGAGAGGCAACTTGAAGTACTCATTGGGACTTGAATTATTCTCTCACATTATCCTTCTTTCTCAGCTAAACTACTTTCCATTTCTTTAACTTGCAGGCCTTGTTATGTCAAACCTAGGAAATGGCTCCTGCACTCATGAGGATAATGTTGTGCTTTGTTAGTCATCGAGGCTCATGTGGGGTCTTTGAATACCCACTTTGCTTTGAGCTCCAGTACTGAGTATATCTGCAGTGCCATAAAAGCACCTAGAAGAACTCCACTCAGACTTGGGTTGGGCTTCTTCTTGTGGATCAGAGGGTGCAATTCATGGAAATAATAGACAAGAATGGAAGGATAAAAACAGATAAGCACTGCAGGCAAATAAGAAAGAGCATTGGTAAGAATTACTCAGGGAAATATAGGGGAAATAAAATGAGCGCAGAGTGGCTGCAGCAGAAATATACATGGGAGGCTGGAGTAGAGCAAATACTGAGGGTGAGGACAGAGCAGAGCATTGATGAGGCTAGAGCAGAAGCAGCCCTGTTCTTCTATGTAGGACATGGTGAAGAGTTGAGGCTTTCATTTAAGAGCAGCGGAAAGCTGGGGAAGGGTTTCAAATAGAGCACAGACATTATCACATTTATCTTCTAAGGGAATCATCTATCTTCTAAGGGAATTACTCTTACTGTATTTTCAAATTTGGGATTAGATCAGAGAGAATTGAGAAGGATTAAGAATGTTACAATGCTCCAGGATCACATAAGAAATAGTCACAGCAAAGATCAGATTATTTCTATATAATTTAGAAAAGGACAATAACTGCAGAGCATTATGATGTTATCAGTGTGATAATAGGGAGCATATCAAAGTAGAGACTAATAGATAATATATTTTTATTTATATATATTTTTGTGTATGTTTTCTATGAGAGAGGGGGGAGGAATTGATTGATTTGGGGGAGCTGCCAGCTGCTTCTCAATATAGGCAAGACAGAAAGTCAATTTGAGCAATGCTGTTCTGTGAAGAGATTTTTCAGTGGTTCCTCTTAATTGTACCAATTTGTGTTACTGAGCAAAAGGCACCACTCTCTTTCTTGTGCATAGTTTTGCTAGCAAGCAACACACTAGAATCCCAGTGGAGTCAGTCCTTAGAGAAGGTTGGTGAAGTCAAGTTCATATCTGAGATTATATGCCAGAGTCTAAATGTTGCTGAGAAAATCTAGGTCCATCCAGTACTGTTTATTAGGGAAACGGTGACCAATCAAATATGCTTGAGAGCTGTGACCTTGGAGCCCAAGTGCATATTACCACGTGTTTGTAACAGGGAATGAAGGTCAGTCATCCCTTTCTCTTAGGCTGAACCAGGATTTGGTAGAAATTCATGGGGCAAGGTGGGGCCTCAGGAAAGATGGTGTATGTCCACACAATAGGAGCAAATACATAAGGAAATAAGAACAAATAGTCCTTAAGAAAATAAAAATGATGTCACTGTGTTTATACCTTGGGCTAATTAAGTGGATTACACTTTTCTTGGAATTCTCTTCATTTTCAACTAGTATACTCCTCATCCATTAAGTCCCAACTCAAATAACACCTTTCCAAAAAAAATCTGGTTTTCCTTGTGAAAAAATGTTCAGTCTGTCCTTTATTTTTCTATTCCTATTGGAATGTACTTGTATTTCATCATAATATAGTCCTTGCAGTATTTGCTGTGCTTGCATGTCTAACCTAGCAACTAGAGTATACATTCTCCAAAGGCAAAAATTATATCTGTATTTGCCTTTGTATTACCAGGGCTGATTATAGTGTATTGAATATATTAGAAACTCAATAAATAATTTCAAGTTAATAATTTGCTTAGTGTCTTTTGAACTTTCATTTTACCTTATTTTCCCCTTTCAAAATTTCATTCATTAAAGACTACATGTCTACATATCTCAATAGACCAAATCTATCTTGTAAACTACCCTTCTCATTGCAAAAAATGATCTCCTCATTCAGGTATTATTTTAGTGGTGTGTTGGAGATGGTCCTTACCAACTTGTACTAAATTTTCAGAAATTCTATAAGCAGGTTATTAAATACAGTCATTAAAAATTAAATTATGGGCCAGGTACATTGGCACACTGCTATAATCAAATGACTTGGGGGGCTGAGGCAGGAGGACCATTAATTCAAAGCCAGCCTTAGCAATTTAGCAAGGCTGTGAGCAACTTAGCAAGACCCCATTCAAAATAAAAAATAAAAAAGGGCTGGGATGTGGCTCAGGGTTAAGCATCTCTGGGTTCAATCCCAAAAAAGTAAATAAATAAAATAAAATAAATTATGGGCCAGGTGTGGTGACATACAACTGTAATCCCAACTATTACCAAGGTTGAGGCAGGAGGATTACAAGTTTGAAGTCAGCCTCAGCAACTTTGCAAGGTCCTAAGCAACTTAGGAAGGCCTGGTCTCAAAATAAACTAAAAATAAAAAGGGTTGGGGATGTAGCAGAGTGACAAAATTCCCATGGGTTCAATCCCCAGTACCAAAAATAAATAGATAAATAAATAAATAAATTATAGGATGCGGTGTAGCTTAAGGGTAGAAAACTGCCCTGACATGCATGAGGCTCTGGGTTTGATCTGCAGCACTACAAAAACATTAAATTACAGGAAAACAATGAAACAAATTATATTAAAATAGATACTCAAAAGTTATTTACAGGGACTGAGGTTGTGGCTTAGTGGCAGAGCACTTGCCTCACACATGTGAGGTGTTGGGTTCGATCCTCATCACCGTGTAAAAATAAACAAAATAAAGATATTGTGTTCATCTATAACTAATTTACTTTTTTAAAAAATAAATTAATTATATTTACAATAGTATCTACATGTTGGAAATACTATATAATGGTGCACACCTGTAATCCCAGCAGCTTGAAAGGCTGAAGCAGGAGGATTGCAAGTTTGAGGACAGCCTCAGCAACTTAGAGAGGCCTGTGGTAACTTAGCCAGAACGTGTCTTAAAATTTAAAAAATAAAAAAGGGCTGGAGATGTGGCTTAGTGGTCAAGTGCCCCTGGGTTAAATCCCTGGTACAAAAAGAAAGAAAAAAATACTATATAATATTATACTACTGCACAATCAGTGACAGTAACATTATGTTCATAACTTAAAATCAGCCATGGTGGGAGTATTTACCCTATAAATTGTCAAATGCAATGAATGAGGCTAATGATTTATTATTTATTATTTTATTTATTGTCTATACTTAAAATAGTGACGGGAATAGCTTAAATATTGTGACAGAACTTCATTTGGGGAGCCAATTATAAAACAGTTACCAGTATACTACTATATATATATATATATATATATATATATATATATATATATATATATCCATACACACACACACACACACACACACACACATATATATATATATATATATATGTATATATATATATAATTTTTATTTTTGCAGTACTGAGGACTGAACCCAAGGCCTTGCACATTATAGGCAAGTGCTGTACCACTAAGTCACATCCCCAACCCTTTGGCTATTATGAATACTTCTGCTCTGAATATTTTCATACAAGCTTCGAAGAGAACATATGTTTTAAAATTTCTTGCATACATACTTGGGATTGGAATTGTTGAGTCATGAGACAATTTAATATTTAAATCTTTGAGGATGTGCAGAACTGTTTTTCAGTGGTTGTGCCATTTTACATTCTTACCAGTAATGTTTGAAGTTTCTAATTTCTCCACATGCTTGCCAACATTTATTATTATCTGCCTCTCTAGAATACTCCACCACTGTAGTCATTTCAGATGTCTTCACTTTACTTTTTGAGCAGTCCCTCCCCTCCCCAAGACTAAAAAGTAAGTCTATGGTTAGCCAGCAGGACACTAAGCATATGAGTGAGTCTATCCTTTTTGTCTTTATAACTGGCTCTTCTCTTATCCTTATCAAATAAGTCCATGTTCTGTTTCCCCTCATGTTGTGGCATAACTCCAAGTAAAACCTCTTTTGGATGATTTTATTTTGCCTATTTGTGATTTCTATCTCAAGAATATTTCTATTGGACCTGGTTGGACTCACAGCTGGTAATACTGAGGGGAGCTGGTACTGACAGTTGCCAGCAGCCAGAGCTGATAACACCAAGGGTTATCACCAATACATGTTGCAGCCAGAATGTTGCAGACAGCTGCCAAAACCTGCAGGAAAAGCTGCTGGGAGAGATGCTAGCTCCAGCTATAGGAGGAGTTGTTAGCTCAAGCTGCAAGAACAACAGGGAGAAACCTCTAACACTAAGCACTGGAAACCACTGGCACTCAAAGCTCAGAGCTGCTAACATTAAAGGAGGTATACCTTTTCTACCCAAGATTTCTATTTGAATTGAGCAAAGGAACCCTTAGATAATTGGTAACAGTATCATCTCCTTTCAATTGCATAAAAGTACACCTGTTGGTCTTATTTGGATATGAAAATGTTTTAAAGGATCTGCTGATGCAATAAGACATGAAAAAAGCAATGTCATGTTTTGAAAGAACCATAAAATTATTATTTATAGATAATAGAATTGCCTCCTTATGAATTCAGAAAAACATTTGACTTCCTTTGAAAAGGAGACTTTTCATTTTCTAACAAAGTTTAAAATTTTCCACCTGTTATAATATTATTTTGTATTTGTATTCCAAAATATAAAAATCTGTATGGTTTGAGTTATACTAAACAGAAAACTCATGCTAAAAATATGACACCATCCTGTTGGACACAGTTTAGATGGTAATGCCTAAAGAAGAGGCTGCCCAACCTCTAAATATATTTGAGTAGAACTTTAGGTCCAGAAAAAAAAATACCCTTAAGAAAGAGTCAGAATATGCAAAACAATAAGCATTAACTCTATAATCATTAATTCTAAAAAGTATTAATTCTAAAATTATTAAAATCTTCCTTATGACTTTTAAAAATTAGATGAAGTCTGCCTCAAATTACAGAGGGGTCTGCCTCAGCATATAGGGGAATCTACAGCCATAACCATTGACAAAGGCAATTTAGAGGAAAAAATTGGAACAAATTATCGGAGTAAGTTTGATAACCTTGGTTATTTTTTTGACTAGATGATTTGTAGATACTCAATGTTTTTTACTTAAGTAATATAATTTAAAATTATTTTTATTTATTTTTTACATACATGACAATAGTGAAATATGTATTACACTCATTATTACTCATTAAAATTATTTTTAATCTTATTTTTAAAAAGACATTGAATTATTTTCATAATTTTTTCATCCTCAGTAAGAAAATTCTGTGGTTAGCTATGTTCTATGACATTTAAAAGTCAAAAATACATGATTTACAGTTACTAATCAGAAAATTGAAGAGATCTTATTTATACCAGCAATAAATAATCAAACAATTCAACTCCCAAGGTATATTTTTAGATTTAATGTTATTGCTGACAAATTCCAATAAAATGTAGAACTCAACAAAATTATGAAGTTGCTGAACAATTATCCTAAAGAACTATAATGATGATAGGACTAGACAGTATGTTGTTTGTCCAAACAAAGAAAAATTTTATTTAAAAACAATCTTAACAACAAAATTGTTTTTGTTCCATAGGTAGAGATACTGCATATCTCTTTGACATCAATTATAGTGCTTAGAAACAGTACCAAATTTTATTCCAAGCAATGAGTTATCAGAATTGAATATAATCTGGAAACAAGTAAGTAGTTTCAAAAGATACAAAACAGGAGTGTGAGGTTTATTATACAGTTAAATATTATTATATAACAAATATACTCTTTAGGGGAAATATATTATTTTGTAATGTGTATAGGAAAAGTAAATTCTTAGAATTTTAATCTAGAAATGATAGAGAATTTCTACTTTGACAAATATATATATATATATATATATATATATATATAAATTTCAGTACAATGAAAAAAAGAAAATTAAAACAGTGATTACGAACTTTGTTATGTTTGTAATCTAATGTGTGTCTGTGTTAATAGTAACCTTCCCCAGAGTTTCTATGAAAATCTGCCACTGATTATTAACATGTTGAATACCTTGAATATCAATCTATTAATAGTTGTTCTAGGTACCATGCTAAGCATTTATAGATTGGTATTCCAGGTATTTGACTTGTTAATAATCATTGTCAGATTTTGATAGAAACTCTGGGGAAGGTTACTTATTGCAGTTCCTAATACTGCCATTAACTTTCTTCCTTTTTGCAAAATTTTACTTTCATATCAGTTTTTATTTTATCCTCTTATGTATTCTATATTGTTATTTATCTTGGAGAAATATGACTTCAGATGTTGCTTTTTTTTTTTTTTTTACTTAAACCAGTGAGTCCCAAACTGATTGTCAAAAAATTTAGCTTCATTCCTTACCAGATTTTGGTAAGACAAGTTTAGAGTGTTCTAGGGTTTTGAATTTTTAACAAGAATCTCCAGGTCATTTTCATGCAAGTGGTTACAGTTAATTGTCTAGAACAATTTATTTTTACCTTGGACTTTTTGTATAAGGTAGAAATGGAGCTCAGAAAAACAACTAAATTGAAAATCTTTAGGACAGGGCCCATAAGCAGGAAGCAATGTCAGGGTTGCCAGGGAAGAATAAAGCAAAAGAAGTTTCACAATAATAACAATGACAGGTAGAGTAGTAACTGGTGTTCACAGGGATGTACAAATGTCTCACTGAGGAATCAATCCAAGCTGCAAAAATATAGTCTCTCTCCAAACAAATGTAGAAAGAAATGTTTTTCAATGGAAAATTACTCTTTGGTCTATGATGCACCTCTCTGGGTTATCAGATTATTGCTCTTTTTTTGTTTTCCAGCTATATTTGATGCTTTATAAAGTGTAGGTAACTGATAAATATGCGTATTCTCTCCTTTCTGACAGTGATTTAACTGACTCTCTTCTCTCTCCCTTAATCTGCAATCTATGGAAGAAACAATGTTATCCCCAGTTGCAATTGATCTCAATACTCCCTTACTCCTCCATGTAAATTTATTGTTTTGACTTCTTCTTTGAACCTGGTAAGACATCTGCTTAGTCCCCTCATATCCTATGAGAAATATTTATATGAAAACTTATCCATTCTTATATTTGTGTTAAGAATCGTGATTATAGGGCTGGGGTTGTGGCTCAGTGGTAGAGTGCTCACTTAACATGTGTGAGGCACTGGATTCAATCCTCAGCACCACAGAAAAATAAAGGTAAAAAACAAAATCATAATTGTATGTTTTTCTGAAAAATTATTTGTTAAAAGGAATACTATGCTTGGCTCTAGCTTATCACTGCCATTAAAATAAGCAACATTTGGGCTGGGGTTGTGGTTACCTAGCATGCATGAGGCACTGGGTTGGTTCTTCAGCACCACATAAATGTAAAATAATGATATTGTGCCTACCTAAGACAAAAAATAAATATAAAAAATAAGCAATATTTATATACATACAATATGGCTCTGACATTTGTTGGGTTATCAATTGATTTCATGAATACTCTCTTATTTCTCTTTCATTTTTCAAATAGAAGAATCAGCAATAAAATTTTATCTATGCTTCTGTTTAAGTCAAAACTATTTAACTTGTTATCAAGAACAACTACCCATCTCTTCTTTCATTCTCTAACTTTCTGGAACGTGCAATTTCTTATAAGGCAATCCTAGCACATGATGTAGGAGCCAAGTACCATAGCTTTTCCTTATCCTCTTCCATTTAGATATTGAAAAAACACCTCTACGTCTTATCTCTAATACTCACCTGATAGCACTAACGCTATTTGCTACACTTAACCACAAATAAAAGGAATTAACATTAGAATTCCACAAGTTTCAGAGAAGAGAGAGATACACTTATTTAATTTTCTTCTCAATGTTGTCTTTTAGTTTTCCTTCAAATAACAGATAAATTTAAGCTAAGGCCTAGGGACCCACACATCAGATGTATCAGTCAGCCAGGGCTGGAGTCCTGAAGATAATGGTATTCTTGCTGCTTTAAGTTGATATCTGTAAAAGCTACAGTAAATTGCACTAAATGTTTCTGCTGCCTTTTTGGCAGAAAGGTGCACTGTCAGCTCAATCATACCAGGTTCAGAAGGAAGCACTAAAATTGATCATAAAAAAATCATTTGCTATCTAAAATGAGAACAATGCTTGTCACGCCACAAGCTTTCAACTAGGCCACATTGTGAGGAGGTCTTTTCCTTCAACCAGTAAATTCCAATCAGCTAAGTAGGGAGAGACATTTGTTATATAGTGCAAGCTTTTTCTAATTAGATATCATTTAGCCATTTCGAAAACTGCTGAGATCAGAGTCTCTCTCCACTAGAGGACACTCTTAAACTTATTGAAAATTTTAAAAAACGCTTTTTTTAATTAAAAGAAAAAAATCCCCCTAATTAAAAAGCATCTGCATCCAGAGATCTTACTTGTTGCAATTAGGAAATAGTGAGCACTCTTTTCTTAAATAAGATGTCGAGTAGTAGGGGGACTTTAATTTCATTTGCACCATTAATCATGTATATTAAAATTACTCTATGGTCATAGTAAAGATAAGTGTTTTGACAAATACTCCCCATTTAAGATAAAAGCAAAATGATTTACAAAACATATTTATCTTTTGTCATTAGTTAAACTAAATGGTTCGTTTTCCAAAAGCTATATTCGGAAAAGAAAAAAAAAAGCAATCTCTCTCTCTCTCTCTCTCTCTCTCACACACACACACACACACACACACACACACACACCAGACCAATAATGAAAGTTCCCTTGGGATTGCCTCAAGATATTTTACCAAAACAAATAAATAATAGGATATATGTTAAGCAATCTGTGCTAATATCAAATCACAGGTGGTTCTGAAATCAGAGATTTATATAAGAATATTAAAGAAAAAAAGTAATGCAAGGGATAGGTTATATTAAGCTCACAGTTAAGGACACTACTCCTACAAGATATGACAACATCTACTCAAATTTCAAGAGAACAAAAATCACAAGAGAAAAACAGGCATGCACATTTAAATTTGGTATCCCTAATTCAACTCTAGTGTCAAATTTCTTTATGAAAATGGAATTTTTACAACCTCACCACATATTTCTGTAGCATTTAGGAACAAATCAACACACTTGGCTGACAAATATATTGTAAGAGGGTTTAAGTAACCAAAAATAACATGGAGGTAACCAAATGTTTCATTCAACTGTTTTGCCACTGTAATCAAAAAATCTGAAAAGAACTATTAGAGGAGGAAAAGTTTATTTGGGGCTCATGGTTTCAGAGGTAAGAGTCCATAGATGGCTGACTCCATTGTTCTAGGCCCAAGATAAGGCAAGACATCATGGTGGAAAAGTGTGGTGGAGGAAAGTGGTTCAAGACATGGCCACCATGAATAAGTGATGACTTGCATGGAATTAGATGAAATTATCCCCTTCAGGAGGAAGAGGGCTACACATTAAAATTTGAATAAGCTGTTGGGGATACTTTCCACATTAGTAAAGTTAAGAGAGGCAGTGGCAGAGCTCTTCCAGAATGGAGAGGAAATCTTGTGCACTTGAAGAAAAAGGGTATGGAATATGGAAACATTATTATCACATTATGTTTGAATGGTTCAAAAATTCTTGTAGGGACTCAAGTTTTTGCACTTGATGACTGCCTTCTGTCTGCATGAAATAAAAATTGATGGTATCTAGAGCAGTCATTGGACACCAGGCTGGAGAGGGAAACACATCAAACATCTGTTAACATCCAGTGTCACCAGATAACCTCATTGTTCAGAAGGTGCAATATTGTAAAAGATGTTGAAAAGATGGGCATTAGATAAAGATGTGGGAAAATGACTGTGCAGTGGAATTTATTAAACTGCCAGGAAATGAATTTGCTCCAAAAGGGTAATAAGAAACTCTTAGTGATACTAAAGGGGAGGAAGTAGGAAATTTTTTTGCCCCTGAGATGAAGAATGGATGGAAGAAGCAAGCATTGATGTGCTTTCTGACAAAGATGTTAGAACTGCTTATGATTTTACTTAGGTCTAAAATTGTTTGAAGTCATCCACAAAGTAGACATTTTTTTGTAATGGAGATGTTTAGATTTCATTGCAGAAACCTTGACATCAAGTTTTTGTGATTACATTTTGATAAGACATTTCCTTTATATTTGTCATTTTAATTACATAGTCACTGTACCAAATCTTTCCTTGAATCCTTCAGTTCCTTCAATACATTTTCATCATTCCAGAGTATTACATTTTTAAATCAAATTATTACATTTACCATCTCTAAGTATATCTAAATCAGTCACCAAAAAGGCATAGAGAGCCAAAAAGACGGTGGAATGAGATGGACATCATTACCCTAGGTATATGAATGACTGCACATATGTTGGAATGCTATATCATATACAACTAGAGAAATGAAAAGTTGTGCTGCAATTGTGTACAATGAATCTAAATGCATTCTGCTGTCATATATACCTAATTCAAAATAATAAAAAAAAACAACAAAAAATGCATACAGAGGGTCTGGGGTGGTGGCTCAGGGGTAGTGTGCTTAGTTAGCACATATGAGGCACTGGGTTCAATTCTCAGCACAGGATATAAATAAATAAAATAAAGGTCCATTGACAGCTAAGAATATTTTTAAAAAATGCATAGAGAAGCTGCAGACCTGTAATCCCAGTGGCTCTGCAGCCTGAGGCAGTAGAATTATGAGTTCAAAGCTAGGCCTCAGCAATTTAGTGAGGCTCCAAGCAACTTGGCAAGACCCTGTCTCAATATAAAAAATAAAAAGGGCTTGTGATGTGGTTCAGTGGTTAAGTGCCCCTGGGTTCAATCCCTGATACAATAAAAAAAATGCATCGAGAACATTTATCTGTGGTCAACAATCAGCCAACTATTTAGAGTTCAGGATCATAAGCAGTTGAAACAGGAAAAAAACAGAGTGGATACATACAGATATGAAAAGGAGGACCAAGAGGGAAAGAAAAGTGAAAGGAGGAGAAAGAAGGGGGACATTATGAAGAAAAAATTGTGAAGCAACAAGATATAAGGAACCTGGGTCTCTGAATGACTTAATGGAAGAGAATAATCTTAGACTGGGACTACTCTCTAGTGGTGTATTTAGTGAGAGAAATATATTTCTAATTTATTGAAGATGTATTTTGGGATATCCTTGTTACCTATCATAGCCTGTATACATAAGCACCTCTAAAATCTACATTTTTCACCTTGCCTCATAGAGTGTATTGTGGCGGCATACAATCATGACTCTATGCTAATTTGACCTACTTAGTGATGCAGACAAGAACTACATTTATCCTTTGCTAATCCTAAAAATTTCCCATAGCATCTATGTAAAAAATGAAGAAACAGAAAAAAATATACTCCCTGTTTCAGAAAAAAAGTATGAAATTAGGAATGAGTCTTTTTAAAAAAATGTATTTAAGTTTTTTTTTTTTTTTTTTTTTTTGTTTTTTTTTTTTTTTTTTAGTTACTGGGGATAGAAACCAGTAACTTTTACCTGAGCTATATCCCCAGTCCTTTTTTAAAAAAAATATAATACAGGGTCTCACCAATTTGCAGAGACTGGCCTTAAACTTCTGATCCTCCTACCTCAGTTTCCAGAGTCTCTGGGAATAAAGGTGTGTGCCATCACACACTGTTATGTCTCCTTGCTGAGCCTCCTTTTTTTTTTTGACAAAGGCATTTTCTATTATAGGAAACCTATAATGCATTTACATGGACCTTAGTTTCTTTAGGGGTAGTACAGTGAATGGTATCTGCTCTAAAATACATATAGACCCCTGTGAGGTGAAAAGGTTATTTTGTTTTGTTTTTTATGGGGCTCATTGTGGGTTAAAATGAAAGGTCCTATTCAAATTGCATTTTTCTATACTCTGTGCATTTTAATAAGACACACTTTCCTAAGTTTCCTAACATTCAATGTCTTACAAGCTAACATAGATATGCACAAAGCCTGCTTTTCATGTGTTTTTAAAAATACAATTCAGAATCCTCAGGTTTATTATGGCTTTCAAGGTTAATGAAATATTCTTTAGGAAGTTTTATAAGCTTATAAAACATGTCTACTGCAGGACATAATGATAGTTCATGCATATTGCTTATTATTTAAAATGTAAATGAATACTCAGTGAACTCCCTGTTTTGTGTTTTCTCCTTTCCTGTCTAGAAGGACTTTTGTTTGTCACCACTGTATTAAAAGTAGGCTGTATAACTGCTGGTGTTTCAGACAGTAGTTTGCTCTGCTTGTCTTCCTTCCATGTGGCTTAGCAAAATGATTCTGATGGCTTCTGAGTCTAAAATACACCATGGAGCTTAGTTTTTTGGTCTACATTTGATAGAAGGAGATGAGCTAGTAGTTTGGACTGCCATGAAAGTAGTTTTAACAATTGAAGTTCAAAATGGGAGGGAGTTTTCTGTGCTGAGTTAATCAAGAAAAGTTTCAGAAGTTGGTAGCAGTCATAGATACTCCCAGTACTTAAAAAAAATTCACTGTTATTTTCACTTTCAGTCTATGACCAGAGCTATTTCTCTCAGTTCTTTTCTTTCTTGAGAAAGACACATTATTTCTTTTTGCAACCTGTATCTCCCATCTCAGTCCATTGTACTATTAGTGTCTCTCAAATCACTTGAAACTAACCCTTTGACTCTGTTTTTTATCCCTCTTTTCTGATCATGTGTTTGGTAGACTTTTATCCCCCATGCTTAAAAAGTATTTTTATTATCTCTAAGCATGTGATTTCTTGAGAAGCTCTGACACTCCTGAAATTTCTTTCCTTTCTTTTGGGGTTCCCTACCTTCTTTTACCTTTCCTTATTGTGTTAACTCTGCTCCTGAACTTTATACTAAAGCAGTATTTCATTAAAGTACATGTGCATATACATCCCCCATAGTGGATAGAATAGCTACTCTTCTGTGAGTTACTGGAAGGTGTTTTACTTGTTTTTTAATCACAACTGCATTATGTAAGGCTTATAAGACATTGATCTAGAAAGTTTATAACCCTAAAGATGTGTTCAATAAATGAGATTGTAAAGTAACCTTTGAGATGTGTCAGCATCTAATAAGGATTACCACTTGGGAATATTCTTACTGCTTTCTTACCTAATGAAAGTATATGATTTTCTGAAGTCTATTTTTGTGCCCATCACTATAATTGTCTGTGATACTTTAATTTGTCTTTTAATATTAGCAACCTGTAAATGGAAAATTGTAGAAGTTAATTAAAATAACATTGTTTTTTTTTTCCTTTGGAAAATAATCACTTGCATCATTGCATAAAGATGAAAACTTTCCTCAACGTATGTATGGCCTTATTTACATTATTGTCATTCTAACTTTGGTTTTATTAATAAGCTTGATTCCCCTCTCAGTATTTGACTTTTATGGGGAATGCCCTTTAATATAATTAATCTGTATATGAATTATAATTAGTTCTAAATATTTCCCAAGAAACCCTATCAAGTTACACATAGATCAAAATAAAGGAAAGAAGAAAGCCAGTTGTTTATATTGAGATGCTTTATAATATAGTAACCCTTGGTGGTAGTTGTTGGAATACCCCATGTTGAAAGGTGCTGGTGGGACTCCAAATTGGTGCAATCACTATGGAAAGCAGTATGGAGATTCCTTAGAAAACTTGTAATGGAACCACCATTTGACCCAAATATCTCACTCCTTGGTTTATACCCAAAGGACTTAAAATCAGCATACTACAGTGAGACAGCCACATCAATGTTTATAGAAGATCAATTCACAATAGCCAAACTATGGAACCAGTTTTGTTAAATGCCATTCAACAGATGAATGGATAAAGAGAATGTAGTATGTATATATAATGGCATACTACTCAGCCATAAGGAACAAAATTATGACATTTGCCAGTAAATGATGGAACTGTAGACTGTCATGCTAAGTGAAATAAACCAATCCCCAAAAACCAAAGGTCAAATGTTCTCTCTGATATGTGGATGCTAATTCACAATAAGGAGAGGGTAGGAAAGAGCAGAATTAGTTCAGAATAGATAAAGGGGAATGAAGGGAAGGGGGGAATTGAAATAGGAAAGATAGTAGAATGAATTGGACATTACTTTCCTATGTACATAGATGAATACATGACCAATATAATTCCACATCATGTACAACCAGAAGAATGGGAAGTTATAATCCATATATGTATAATATATAAAAATGCATTCTACTGTCATGGATAACATATTAGAACAAATTTTTTAAAAAGAAAAGCTAATGGAAAGTATTGCTGATGGGATGTGTGTTGTGAATCATATGCCATCTTGGATTAGTGAAAGTATTCATTGATTTGACCAATTGGATTAATCTGAGAATTAATTTACCAGGGTGAACTCTACCATATAGTAGAAATATAGTAAAAATTAACATAAAATGAATAAAGTTTGTAAGCATAACCAGATTCTGTGAGCAGAAGAGCCAGTTATTTCAAAATTATTGCTCTAAACATTATTTAATTAGTACTTTTTTCTACCAACCTCCATTTTATCAAAAGATGCTTCATGACTTCTTCATTTGAAGTAAGAAAGAGGATATTTAAACTTTAAAGCATGTTTGATATATCTTGGCTACTTCTCATTGTCCTCTATATATGTCTTTATTTTCTAAAATCTATAGAATGTAAAAATACTACTACTATTATTTAGGAAGAAATAAGCCTATATCTTTAAAATGTCACATGTATTCTATTTCAAGGTAGGATAGTAGATCATATACCATCTTCCTCCGCTACTCTTTTCTCCAGCAATCTGTAATCATAGGAAAACCCTTGGAGAAACACCTCTTCCTCAATCAAAATCAGTTCCATGACTTTAAGTATACTAGAAAAGTGCATTTGTGTAGACTATGGGTCAGTGATATTCTTTGGGGGAGTAGCATTAACAGAAAGCAAGCAAATATTAAAAGAGATATTTTGCTCATCCATGATTAGGGACTGTTTTCCCCAACACATATGAAAATCTTGAATTAGTTTTATTGAATTGGTGATTGTTTTTACACTAGTTCTGAATTTTCATTAGATTCTTATTTCAAAACCAGATTTTGGTAATTTGAACTTCTTTTTTTAATATTTTTTGTAGTTGTACACAATCAATTTTATTTATTTATTTTTATGTGGTGCTGAGGATCGAACCCAGGGCCTTGCATGTGCAAGGCGAGCACTCTACCATTGAGCCATAACCCCAGCCTCAGTAACTTGAAGTTCTTCCACTCTTTTGGATAACAATAAATAAGGTTATAACCTGGAGCAAAACTTGTCCTTTAAGATAGTCAAAGAAGAGATGTAAATAGTATTTATCTTCTCTCCTTTATTTGAGAAAACACTGTCATTTCTATTTGTTCAACTGTTCTCAGAAAATCATCAGATATCCTTTTATTCTCAGTGGAATGATTAAAACCAGTGATCTTATAAAAACATTGCCTGAAAAAAGTAGAAGAAAGTGGACATTTCCATTAAATATTAGAATTCACTGTTTGGAATGGGAAGTAGTACATAGGAAAACTGAGGCATTTTTTTACTGCCCGATCCCATTTTTTATTAAATTTGAATACATACATGTAAGCAATGCCCTGAGAATAATGGAGAGGAAGAACAAATTGATTTTTGTGGTTCCATCCTCTAATTTCTACATTACTTTCTTAATTTATCTTTCAAGTGCCCTTACTCTAGCAACCACCATGGCTTGCTATCTATGAAAAGGCATATTGTGATGGCTTAACAAATCCATTTGGCTATGTTGTCCTTCAGTTACCTTGATTCCCTTTCCTTGTATGTGTTAAGTTACAATAGTTCATGAGAGAAATTATCTCACACTAGTTGGAGGGTCAAAATAGGAAAGCACCCATTTGGGATTGTGTATGTGGGTGTGTGTGTGTATGATTATATGTTGACTTGCCTTGTTAACATGAAGCAGCAGTTGGAGCTATAATTACTCTTTTTTCTCTGGAGCATCCTCATTGTCTCTGACTCCTAGTTCAGAAGACTGTGTATCCTTCTTATTGCCAAGGTCAGAGGAAAGAGTTCAATACAGCTTTCATTATATTCTATTAGAGTTCGAGCCTGCTCATGATCTTTCTATCTAACTGCCTACTTATAAACTTCAGCCTTCAGCATTAGTTGCAGAGACAGCCTTGTGGAGACTGCATGGCTAATTCCCAATTCCTGTAAAATATGTATATGTATGTGTGTGTGTGTGTGTGTGTGTGTGTGTATAGTCATATGTTGTGAATATCTATCTATAAGTATGTGCATGCACATAGAATTCATATACAATACCCTATTATTTTATTCTTGAACTCTGACTGATACACATGATATGCCTAAGTTATCACTGTCTTCTCCTTAGTTAAATGTGCCATTCTCTCAATAGATTTTCTTCTAGGAGTAGGAAGAAAATAATTTTATTATTTCTAATTAAAGATATTAAATTGGTATGCATAAAACAACACATATCAGATGCTAAATAGTGAGCTCCTTTTCCACTTTATCTCTCAGTCCTTTTTTCCTGAACACATAGCATACTGAACGGTCATTTCTCACCTATTTGCTCTGATATGACTCACTTATAGCCTTTGACTGATACTGATTTATAGCTGGGGTGTTTATGTTTTCTTTTCTCTAGCTCTTTCAGTATCATTGGGATCCCTCCTTTGGGGACTCTTACTGCTTACTTTCTTACAACCATCACCCAGTCTCTTTGACCCCTTCGTGTATCTTGGGAATGTTGACTGTTTTTTTCTCTTTAACCTCTCCTCACACTATGCATCCAACTATGAGTTCATATATATCAATGACCTTTTTTTCTGGATATATTTTTATATTTGTTCTAAGAAGTTATACATGACAGTAGAATGCATTTTTGACATATTGTTCACAAATGGAGCACAGCTGCTCATTCCTCTAGCTGTACATACTACAGAGTCAATCTAGTAGTGTAATCATATGCATATATAGAGTAATAACATCAGTCTCATTCTACTTCCTTCCCATCCACACAGTCTCACCTCTCCCCTCAATCCCCTCTACACAAACCAAAGTTCCTTCATTTTTCCCTATCCCCCACCCCACTATGTATCAATATCCACTTATCAGAGAAAACATTTGGTTTTTGCTTTTGGGGGGTGGCTTATTTTACTTAGTATGATATTCTCTAGTTCCATCCATTTACCTGGGAATGCCATAATGTCATTCTTCTTTAAGGCTGAATAATATTCCATTGTGTACATGTACCATATTTTATTTATCCATTCATCTGTTGAAGGGCATCTAGGTTGGTTCCATAGTTTAGCTATTGTGAATTGTGCTGCTATGAATGTATTGATGTGACTGCGTCACTGTAGTATGCTGATTTTAAGTCCTTTGGGTATAAACCGAGGAGTGGGATAGTTGGGTCAAATGGTGGTTTCATTCCAAGTTTTCTGAGGTATCTCCAAACTGCTTTCCAGGTTGGTTGCACCAATTTGCATTCCCACCAGCAATGTATGAGTATACATTTTTCCCCACATCCTCACCAACATTTATTTTTACTTGTATTCTTCATAATTGCTATTCTGACTGGAGTGAGATGAAATTGTAGAGTAGTTTTGACTTGCATTTTCTAATTGCTAGATATGATGAACAAATGGTTCTGGGAAAACTGGAAATTCATATGCAGCAAAATAAAATTAAACCTCTATCTCTCACCCTGCACAAAAAATCAACTCAAAGTGGATCAAAGATTTAGACACTAGAACACAGACCCACTGCCTAATAGAAGAAAGAGTGGGCCCAAATCTTCATTATGTTGGCCTAGGACCTGACTTCCAAAAGTGCAAGAAGTAAAATCAAGACTCAGTAAATAGGATGGATTCAAACTAAAAAGCTTCTTCTCAGCAAAGGAAACGATCAATAATATGATGACAGAGCCTAGAGAATAGGAAAAATTCTTTACCCTACACACCTCAGATAGAGCACTAATCTCAAGGATATACAAAGAACTCAAAAAACTTAACACCAAAGAAACAAATAACCAAATGGGCTAAGGACTTGAACAGACACTTCACAGAAGAAGAAATACAATTGATCAATAAACATATGAAAAAATATATCAATGATCTTAACTATACCATGTTTATTTTCTTATCTTCCAAATCTAAGTCTTTGGCCTGGTCCTATCTTCTTGGATGGTTCCTCTTGGGTATCCTATACGCATTTTATACTCAATGTATCAGCAGTTTGATTAGTTCTTTTTTTCCCCAAGTTGTTCACCCTTCTGTCTTTCCTATCTTTGTTGACAATACCTGTTTGCAGTAAGTAACAAATGTTTATCGGAAAGCAAATGACTAAATAAAATACATAGAAAAGATATTTCTCCACTATTAAATTCCAAAGTGAATAACAGCAGATTAATTCACACATAATAACTCTTTCAAATTACATGAAAGTAACACCTTAATGAACAAAACTTATCTCCCCAATAGCTTTTAATTTCCTTTCTCCAAGTCAGTCTTAAAATTTTATAGTTACAAAATTATATTGTTATATCATGTGCATATACAGATATGCAACATCAAATCCTGCCATTATATATAATTATAATATACCAATAAATATATGGAAAATTTTTGGTCGAAGTACTCTAATAAATCAATTAAAGTTAGAGATTTTATACCCCCATCCCAATAAATATTTTTTGTGTGTACAGTTTTAACCCCCCTTGCAATTCATTCATAAACAAGAATGCTGGTTAATAATCTATGATTCTGCTAAAATATGATACTAGAAAATATTAGTTATTCTTTTTATATATGAGTTATAATTTTAAAAAACATATGGGGGAATTCATTTTGCTTTCAGGAATCCTTTTTGATGATTTGAGTTCATAGAAATAAAAAAAATCTTCTTTTTTAACTCTACTAGGACTCTACTAATTGCCCTATTGGGACTTTTCTTTTTTTAAATAATTAAACTACTAAGAATTTTTTTAAAAACCTGAAATATCGATGATTTAATTTGATTCTCAGGTATTTTTTTCTGAGGCTATTGTAAATGGGGTAGTTTTCATAGTTTCTTTTTCAGAGGATTTGTCACTAATGTACTAAAATGCCTTTGATTTATGGCTATTGATTTTATATCCTGCTACTTTGTTAAATTCATATATTAGTTCTAGAAGTTTTCTAGTGGAATTTTTTGGATCTTCTAGGTATAAAATCATGTTGATGGCAAATAGTGCTAATTTGAGTTCTTCTTTTCCTATCTGTATCCCTTTAGTTTCTTTGTCTGTCTAATTGCTGTGGCCAGTGTTTCAAGAACTATGTTAAATAGAAGTGGTGAAAGAGGGCATCCTGTCTTGTTCCAGTTTTTAGAGGGAATGCCTTCAATTTTACTCCATTTAGAATGATGTTGGCCTGGGGCTTAGCACAGATAGCCTTTATGATGTTAAGATATGTTCCTGTTATCCTTAGTTTTTCTAGTGTTTTGAACGTGCAGTGGTGCTGTGTTTTGTTGGATGCTTTTTCTGCATCTATTGAGATGATCATATGGCTCATATCTTTAAGTCTACTGATGTAATGAATTATATTTATTGACTTCTGTATGTTGAACCAACCTTGCATCCCTGGGATGAACCCCATATGATTGTGGTGCACAATCATTTTGATATGTTTTTGTATTCTATTTGCCAGAATTTTATGAGAATTTTTGCATCTATGCTCATTAGAGATATTGGTCTGAAGACCTCTACAACAAAAATTACAGAACACTAAATTAAGAAATTAAAGAGGAAAGAGATCCTTAGAAGATGGAAAGATCTCTTTTGCTCTTGGATAGGCAGAATTAATATTGTAAAAATGACCATACCACCAAAAGCACTACACAGATTTAATGTAATTACAATAAAAATCCCAATGACATTCCTCATAGAAATAGAAAAAGCAGTCATGAAATTCGTCTGAAAAAATAAGAGACCCAGAATAGCCAAAGCAATCCTTAGCAAGAAGAGTGAAGCAGGTGGCATCACTATACCAGAACTTAAACTATATTACACAATAATAGTAAAAAAATGGTATGGTATTGATCAAAATAGACATGTAGACCAATGGTACAGAATAGAAGACACATAGAAAAACCTACATAAATACAGTTATCCTATATTAGACAAAGGCACCCAAAACCTATATTGGAGAAAAGATAGCTTCTTCAACAAATGGTGCTGGGAAAACTGGAAATCCATATGCAGCAAAATGAAATTAAACCACTATCTTTCACTATGCACAAAACTCAACTCAAGGTGGATCAAAGACCTAGAAATTAAACCAGGAATCTGCACCTAATATAAGAAAAAGTTGGCCCAAATCTTCATCATGTCGGATTAGGCCCCAACTTCCTTAATAAGGCTCCTAGAGCACAAGAAATAAAAATCAAGAATCAATAAATGGAATGGATTCAAATTAATCAGCTTCTTCTCAGCAAAATTAACAATCAGTGAGGTGAACTGAGAGCCTACAGAATGGGAGCAAATTTTTACCACACACACATCAGGTAGAGCACTAATCTTTAGGATATATAAATAACTCAAATATCTTAACACCAAAATAACCCAAATAACACAATCAATAAAAGGGCCAAGGAACTGAACAAACACTTCTCAGAAGATTACATACAATACATCAACAAATATATGAAAAAAATATTCAACATCTAGCATTCAGAGAAATGCAAATCAAAGATTTCATCTCACTCCAGTCAGAATGGCAGCTATTAAGAAGAAAAACAACAATAAGTATTGGCGAGGATGTGGGGGAAAATGTACACGCATACACTGCTGGTGGGACTGCAAATTGGTGCAACCAACCTGGAAAGCAGTATGGAGATTCCTTGGAAAACTTGGAATGGAACCACCATTTGACTCAGCTTTGCCACTCCTCAGGTCCAAAGGACTTAAAAACAGCATACTACAGGGACACAGCCACATCAATGTTTATAGTAGCAGAATTCACAATACCTAAATTGTGTAACCAACCTGGATGCCCTTCAGTAGATGAATGGATAAAGAAACTATGATATACATACACAATGGACTATTACTCAGCACTAAAAGAGAATAAAATCAGGGCATTTGAAGGTAAATGGATGGAGTTGGAGAATATTATGCTAAGTGAAGTAAGCCAATCCCCAAAAACCAAATGCCTAATATTTTTTTCTGAAATGAGGATGCTTATCTATAATGGGGATGTGGTGGGGGAGGGAGGAAAACTTAGATAGGGCAAAGGCAGGGAGGGGAAGGAAAGGGCTGGGGTGTAGGCAAGACAGCACAATGAGATGGACATCATTACCCTAAGTACATGTATGAAGACACGAATGGTCTGACTCTACTTCATGTACAACCAAACATGAAAAGTTGTGCTCTATATGTGTACTATGAATTGAAATGCATTCTGCTGTCCTATGTAACAAATTAGAATAAATAAATAAATTAAAAAACAAAACATATTAATGATTTACCTTGTGACAATAAATTAGTAAAGAGTCTAGTTGAAACATGCTAGTTCACTTAATATTTTAAGTTTTTTTAGTAGTTGATAGACTTTTATTTAATTTATTTATATGTGGTGGTAAGAATCGAATCCAGTGCATCACACATGCCAGGGAAGTATGTTACTGCTAAGCCATAGCCCCAGGTCTGAGATTTTAAGATATTTGTGAGGTTTTATTATAATAATGTTTAGCTGAAATTTAGTAAATATATATTAAAGATGATTCTATGTGCTAAAAATATGATAACCAGGGCTGAAGCTGTAGCTCAGTGGCAGAGTGCTTGCCTAGCATGCATAAAAATGGATAAAATAAGGGTGTTTTGTCCATCTACAACTAAAAAATATTTTTTTAAAAGATATGAAACTAACTTTTATGCATTAAAATCTTTGGTTATCTCATCTGAAATTTTAGCCATTCTTTCTTCAGGTAATAACTTTATTATAGGTTTTTAGAAAAATATAATAACTTAATGAACATTTGTTGAGGATGATTTTTTAAAGTCTCTATTCTTTCAAAATGTTCTTTTTGTGAAGTATTTTTATTAACTGTTCTGTGTCAGAAATGCAGTTCCATAATGAATAGTATCATAAAATAAGAGTAAAAATTTGTCACAACAAAATATGAATGAAACATCATCAACATAACAAGAAATACATATTTGAGACAATAAATCTGACACTGATTTCACTATTATTAGGTTTTCCTCATATTCCAGAATAGGTAGGGCCACTGGGACATATTTATAACCTCTTTCTTAAATATGGCTGTCTGTCAGCCAATTAACACCTAGGTTGATGCATTAACGAATAATTAATTGCTTGGCAGAGGCATATGGGTAAGTATTCCAGAAGGGAATCCCTCTGGATGTGTCTACTCATGGAAAGCAAGATCTGAAATCAATAAAGAAAGATGGAATTTTTGTAAAAATGTCACTTTAATATTGCAAAATCAATGTCACCAGATACTTTAAGACTATTGTAATATTTCCCTTAAGTGTTCATTGTTTGTATCCCTCAGCATAAACAATAAAACTTTCTTTAAATGTTTCGCTAATTTATTTTTTATGTACACATATTTTAAAATAAAGTACGGGGAATATTATTCAACCTATAACCTTAAATAAGAGACTGAAATTTTTAATGTCAGGATGGTTTAAGACAATGATGCATGGTGACTCCAGTTAACAATCTCCTCTTTAAAAATGCACATTCTGATTTTCTGAAAACACACTATGTAGTCTGAACAAAGCAGGTCCCCAGGCTACTCCAGTCACAAATTTGCATCTCTATTCTAAAACATAAATGTATTCCTTGGAATTCAGACCTCTAAGTCAGTTAAATCTACATCCAGATAGAACTCTGTATTTTATTATCTCCTTGACCTTAAGCAAGTTATATCACTTGACTACTTTGATATTTTAATTTTCTTATTTGCAATACTGGGCACAAAAATATTTAAATTCTAGGTTTGTTACAAGGATTAAATATATTAACAAGGTATGTAAAACATGAAGCATGCTGATGACATAGATTAATGGTTGGGTGTTGATTTTAGTACAAATGACACTTAAGTCAAAGTGCACAGCCCTAACTAATATAATGACTACTAGGTGCAAAGCTGAAAAATAATTCTTAGTATGTCAGAAATAGTTTTCTGTTAATAAGAGTCCCCATAATTACAGCTAATACCATCATGTTAGATTTCCACACACCCCAGAAGCCTTGACTTAACAGATTGTGTCCTGTTGCCTTTCATTCTATATTACTCTTCACAAGTACTTCTAAACCCAAATTTTCTCAAGACTAAGCTATTAAAAGGGTGAAAGTGCAAGTGCTGTCCACTCAAGCAAAAAGCTCCTCACTGCTTTTCTCTGCCCTTGTGAATTTGATCTTGATACACCCTCTCTTCACATCCTTTATACTCAAGTCTTTAAATTTTAAGTCTTTTCTTCAAATTATCATCTCACCTACCAGTCCATGACAGGTCAATTTTTAAAAATTTAAACTTGATCCAACCCATTTAGAAAATGTTCTCAAGCATTTGTCATCCCCTCCCCCCCTCATCTTCCCAGTTGCTATGGTTGGTTTGGGTGTGGTTTGAGTATTTCCCCCAAGGGTCCATGGGGATTGAAAGACTTGGTTCACATGGTGGCAGTACTGGGAGGTGGTAGAATCTTTGTATGTGGGGCATATTGGGAGGTCCTTAGATTACTGGAAGTGTGCCCTCAAAGCAGATTGTGGGACCCCAGTTTTGCTCTCTGCTCCTGATTTGAGATGCAATCACTGGCTTCCACCATTAACATATTCCATGACATACAGGTGAGCACTGAGCTGATACTATTGTCTTTCTCCTGAATCTCCAAAATTCTGAGCTAAATAACTCTCTTTACTACATAAGTAGCCAGTTTTGGGTAGTCTATTGTGGAAATCAAAGCTGACTAATACATAACGCCTTGCTATATTCTCTAGATACTGTCTAAATTCAATTCACTTATTCAAGTTCATTATATCTTTACTTTATCTCTTTGGCTTTTCACTAGACAGTAAAGTTATTTGCAAACAATGGTTGCATCTAAATAAAAATGTATGAACAGCACATCCTCTTATTTTTGATTCAAGGACTCATGGGACATCATTAGGATACTGTAAAAATTTCAGAGATTAAATCCATAAGGAAACACCAGATAGTTTTCTGTATCCTGTGAGGGTTTATTTTATGCTCACGCACACACAAATAAACAGACAAGGTAACAAATAAACAAACAAAATCCTCCAAAGACAGAGAATTATGAAACACTGTCCCATTTTTATGTACTACTTACAGTAACATATCTTCTCAACTGTAAAAAAGTAACATTATACCTTAGTGAGAGTATTTAAGGCAAGCTAAGTTGAAATGAAATCTAGGCAATTGTGCCAATCTTTATTTGAGTGGGAAAAGAAAATACACTAAATAATTAAAGCTACAATATTATATTTAACACTCTTGCAACCTATGAGCACTATGCCCATATCAGTATAAAAATTCATATTAATGCCTGATTGATTATCTACCAACTTTAGATTTAAAATATATAGGAATATGGGATATGTGTGAAAATGTTTAATAAAGGATTTTTATGTCCAGTAAACTCTTTAACATGGTATTAATATTCACCCATAATTAATTAAGGACATCCCACATCTTCCTAGACTACAGGTTAAAGTCTTTAAGACAAATTATAATTAATATTATACTCACTGACTATATACTGTTTTTAAAAATCATGGCTGTAGGGTAACAGGAAGATTTTCCCAGCTGTATCCACTCAAACCGTATATAAAACCATCAAACTCAAGTCTCTTAAGTAACGTTTTCTATTTCAATCTGGGTCTCTTATTCCTTCTTAAGATTATGTATAGTAGTCAGTTAGGTAGTTCTTAGGGGATAACAGTCCCTTTCTAAAACCTACACAAACATAACCATGTTCATCAATATCATCACCAATACATTCCTCTGAATGTTACTTTTAGAGGAGACTCATCCTGAGTCTTGGAGCCTGTGAGGAGAACTTGGGGTTCAATAACCATGTCTTTCACTTTGGACTAAGAAACTCCTCAGTGGAGACTAATGTTGATCACCATTAGTCTCTGCTGATGGCCATATGGAAAAGCAAAAGGTTCATTTTGAATTAATTAAAAATCTGAGTGTGGGCCTCCTCCGGTAACAGAGAGACATTTGGCTTAAAGCAAAGGTATGCCTTTCATTCTTCTGAGGCTGGTATTTTTCATGATGTTCTTAATGATTTGATTGAATACTTCATAAAAGGGAAACTGGGAGTTAAAGAGAAGGAAAACAACTTGTGTCTAAGAAGACCAGTCACACACAACAGAGTATAGGGACTCCTTTACCAGGAGAAGGGAAGAGGTAAGGCAGCACTGGTAGTGCCACTGCTGCAGGACCCAGAAGCAGTGAACTGGGAGAAGGGATTTCAAATCAGTGTTACCAATGTACCCCAGAAACCAAAAGTCTATTTATTTAACAAGATTTTGTGATGATTCACCTGCACAGCAAATTTTGGAACCTCTGAATTTTATCATTTCTCTCTCTCTCTCTCTCTCTCTCTCTCTCTCTCTCTCTCACACACACACACACACACACACACACACAGAGAGAGAGAGAGAGAGAGAGATTGAGAACATTAGAGATAGAGTTTAGGGGAGAGGGTACCCCCAGAGTGAGCACAATGCTCAACCCCAGCTGGAACCTGGCTTATCTTGAGTGAATCAGAGGAATTGTGTTTAAAATCTCAGGTGTTTAGAGATTGTGTCCTAGACACTAATGAGTGGGTAGAACCTATGGGAAAGCTATGCATACAGTCCTGGATGGCTAAAACAAAGTAAATTAGAATAAGCCTTGAATTCTCAGTGGTAAGAGTTGCTAAGTGGTACAGATGAATTAGTCATCCGCATTTTGGAAAACAGGCATTTTCTCTGGAGGCTATTGAAATGTTGTTAGCATAATTAGAATCAAATCATAATCTTTTTCCTTGAGCAGAATGAATTTGATGAAAGTAGGAGGAACTCTTACTTAATTTAGTTCTATTCGGATTTTTGGTTAGTCCTTCCAGAGAAAGGATTGCCTTATTCAAAAACTTCTTCATTTCCATACCTTAATCATTGCAGCCTGTCTACCACTGGTTAAGAAACAGTTAACGAGAAATTAGAAAGGATGAATGGCCTGGATTATATTTTGCAGCTATTGCTAATTTCTGGTATTTAGTTTCCATGCTTGTGGACTTGTTTAAAGGTATGCCTTGCTCCCAGTTGCAAATTGCAATCCCAGCTGGGATTAAAAAGGGTATTGCCCTTAACACTGAAGTGGCACCTGGTTCCAAAATAGGCCCTTAAGTAATTTATAGTTTGAATGAACTGAACTGATAAAGGGAATAAACAGTGATAGAATATAAATTAAAAATATGATTTAAATCTTATAGGCAAAGAAATTAGGACCTTGAAGTTTTCTCTCATACCTCATATTCTTTAGTTATTGTTATAGTTTGAACCTGAAATTTCCTCAAATGATTCATGTGTCAAAGGTTTGGTTCACAGCTGATGACACTAGAGGGAGGAAGTGGAAACTTTAGGAGGTAAGGCCTAGCTGGAAGAAGGACACATACATTGTGTATGTGTCCTTGAAGTGGATATTTTCCTTCTGCCCTTCCTCTCTCTCTCTTCTCCTTGGCCATCCAAGGTAGGTAGACAGCTTTCCTCCATCTTTCTATTCTGTCATGATGTACTGCATCACCATAAGTCCAGAAACAGTGGAACCACATCACAATGGAGTGAAACCCCTGAAACCTTGAGCCAAAATAAATTTTTCTCCTTTAAGTTGATTTTCTCAGGTGTTTTGTCACAGTGAGAGAAAGGTAACTAACACAGTGATATAACAACTTCTTTGAAGACAGTAAATACATGGTATTTACATACATCTTTTATTATATTTAATATATGTACATGTCTACTATATGTATATATGTGTACCATATGTGTGTGTAATAAATGTCATGCTTAATCAGATGGTTATGGTAAAAAAATTCAAATACTTTAAAAGGGTATAAGATGAAGAGTAAAGATTTCCTACACCTATTCTATGCTGGAGTTTCATTCCTGAAAGGTAACCATGGAAACATTTTCTTTGTTTGTATGTATAATGTACAAAACACAAGCATATGTCCATGTACTTATATATGTATATAAAAATACAGTACACACATGTATGTGCAAGCACACATACACATATCCTTTAAAAAGAACAAATGAGACTATGTCAGTACAAGTAGTTCTATCTTGGCATTTTAATAGCTACAGAGTATTGTAACACATGGATTATAGTTTAACCAATTCATATTCAGGAACATTTTTATGTTCTATTTTTTACTTAGTGTTACAAAACAGGCTTTTCTAAATGTCTTTGAATAGTTATATTTACAGTTAAGTATAAATAATATATCATATTTTGAAATGGGTCATGAATAAAAATAGAGAGTTTGAAATGTGATTTCAAACTCTGAAAACATGCAAGACATAGGAGAAAGAACAATACATAAATGAGGAAAGGTTGTGGCAGAGATTAAGCTTAAAAAATATTCCAATTAGTAGGAAAAAGCAGTGATTCTAAACTTCATAGGATGCTTTTAGTTTTTTTATTTCAAGAATAAGTTTTACTTTGGTGATATAAATGAGCCTACATTTTAGTGTCTGGCATATACAGAAGCATGAAACTAAATTCCACAAAACTATCATTCTTGTATGGCATTTGAAAACAACTATATGCATTTAGAAAAAAAATCAGGAGCACTTTTTATTTTATAATAAATAAAACTGGCTAGTAAAGAAAGGGTGAACTTGTAAGTATAATTTTGGAAGGTTAATTGCTGATAATCATAGAACATTTGAAAGGTTAATTGCTGATAAGAAGAGAAAATTTGGTTGAAAATTTAAATTGTAGAGATGGTAGAATTTTGTTGAACTAAAAGGATGCAATAAACTGAAAAATTATCCCTTTATTTACTGACACTAACAAGGGGCTCCTTTTAAAGTGATCAGAAACAGCACAGAAAAACTGGTTGCTAGACTTGGTTGCTTATAAGATTTATTTTAGATGAATTGGCTACTTTATTATTCTTGGATTCTCAATAATAAAAATGATGGTCCTTGTGAAGACCTATGAAAACAATTGCTTAGTGGAAATAGTTACTGATAATTTTTTAAGGTTATACAATTTTTAATAAGTATGAAATTGACTGGGGATGTAACCAGACTGATATGTACAGTTAAAGGTAGTATTAAAAAAGGGACTGCTTTCACCCCCAATTCCGCAACTAGTACATTATGCATATAGTATACTTCTGTCAGAGTTCACCTTTTGATTTTTTCAAGGAGCTCAACCTAGTGGTAAAAATTACAATTTTGTAAACAATAGCCCTTGGAATTTTCATCCATACTTGAGATTTCTTGTTGACAATTATTAGATAAAACTATAAGTATTTTTATTACTCATGACAATACCACTTCAGTGAAAAAATTGAAGATTGACTGTTGAGTAAATATTTCATGGAGATTATAAGTTGTTAGAAACCTTTAGTTGATTAAAAATTTCAAAGTTATATCATTAATTATAAATAATGAACTCCATAAGTTATTTTTATTCTTCATGAAAAAAGCCCTTGCATTCTTCATTGAGACAATAAAGAAACTAACCAGTGGGTTAGAGACACTTTTCATTCATTATTGGGCACAGGTTATTTGACCTCTCAAAAGAAGATGAACTTATTAAAATAACCAGCAAAAATATCCTGAAAAAGTCACTCTTTTCCACTTCTTGGTATCAGTTTCTGTTCTTAGAAATTGTCCTATTTTACTTCAAAACAATTTTTAAAACCCAAACTTTGCTATTTGTATCCTCAGTTACATAAATCTGCTAAAGCAAAATATTTTGACAACTCATTGGAGAAGTCCAGAAATGTGTGTTGCTCCTGTTTTTTAAAATGGAGAAATTCATCTTAAGTGGATCTCACTCATTAACCTATGTAATGATAAGCTTCCCATAGAAGATTATATTTAAAATAATGTTTAAATTGAAATAAGCATAAAGAGACCATCTTTGTTTCACTGTTAGTATAATGATGTAGAAAGTTCAGGAAATGCAGCCATCAGATGTCCTTAGCCTTATAAATTATTATGCATATTATCAAAGCCATAAATTTCATCTTAACATTACTTTATTCAAAACTGATGAATGGTGTTAAAAATAAATTTTACTGAAAATTTCCAGTCTTCCTGTTCTTATCATTTGAGGAGGTAACCTTTTGTGATTTTACTCTAATAATCTTTCTGTTTTAATGAGTGGGAGTTGAGAAACTTGATTAGGCTATTTTCTTAATAGCTAAGAATTATTAATTTTTCCTTATTTATGCTGAAGTATTTTATATACAAGTAAAATATTGATTATGAGAGAGCAGCAATATTCATTGCAGAAAGCAAATTCTAATTCATTAGTTGAGGTCAGTTTACATACAGGGAATTCCAGATTTGAATCAGAAATATGTTGCCATAATTTTGCTTAAGCCTCAACTAAAAATGTGACAGTAACAGTGTAGATCATCAAAAGAAGGATATAAAATGTTTTTAGCCAGGTGCATCGGCACAGCCTGTAATCCTAGTAGCTAATGAAGCTGAGGCTAGAGGATTGAAAGTTCAAGGCCAGCCTCAGCAATCTAGTAAGCAACTTAGTGAGAACCTGTCTCAAAATAAAAAAAAAAAAAAAAATGAAAACAGCTGGGGATGTGGCTCAGTGGTTAAGTGCACCTGGGTTCAATTCCTGGTACAAAAAATATGTAAATATGTTTAAGAAAAAATTTCATACAAATTTTATTTCATTGTTTATATTTTTCATGATACATTTATGTAACCCAGTTACTTTAAGAAATATAATTTTTAACTTAAGTCTGATTTCTACTCCATATTACATTTAATTCCTACTTTTATTTCTATCTAAATTTTATTCTGTGAATAGTGACTATGGAAATATTATTATTTTATTTGATTCAGAGTTTTCATCTAGATATTCTTTATCTTTTGTAAGTACAAACATATTTTACTGTTGTTAAATTATTACTGGTGACTCCATCATCATTATTCTTATAGATTTTCAATGATTTAACATGAAATTCTGAATGTGTATCAATAATAAGCTGTTCTTAACTTGGTTAGAATTCAATGCCTAAGGGGACCTTCTCCTTTTTCCCCAAAGTTATTAGTTGTTTTCACTCACAAATCATCTTCATTAAGAGAAATATGATCAAAATCTCTAGAGTGAAGAAAGAAGAACAGGGGGTAAAACACACAGAGCAGGAGGTTCTATAAACCAGAGATTAAAGGGAATAAATGATTGCTTATTGCTTATCTAGTAAGCAAGCATAGCTAAATAAATTATGGTGCTTTAGGGAAAAACAATAACATTCAAAGATATGGAGAAAAAAATCTTCTAAAGTTTGTGCTTCTGCTGCCAGTGTACCAAATTTCTTTAATTGTGAGCCACTTAGTTAAATATACGAGTTAGCTTATCTCTTTTGGACATTTTGTTAACTAAATAATGAGGATGCAATAGCTTTACATGCTGAATTTTCCATGTGCAAATTTAATTTAGAACTCTGTGGCAATGAAATTATTATTTCTTTGAAATGTGCCTAATATAGAATACCACTATCCATTCTTTTATCACGTAAAGTCAATCTTTATATATGTTAATTGGAATAAGAATAATTTTAAACAAACTTGTTTTAGATTTATATGCTTTGCATGTCTTTTTATTAGAGCTTTATAGTTATACATAGTAGTTGTGTTCATTCCAACAAACTCATATATGTGTGTAAATCAATTTCAGTTCATGTTTCCCACTTTTTTTCTCCCCCTTTTCCTCCTGTCCTCCCTCTCCTCTCCCATTCTCTTTTCTCCACTAGACTTTCTTTTGCTTATCTATTAATTTATATTTGATTGGTTCTTTCTATCTATGCATAAGGTGAAGTTCCCTGTTATATATTTATATATGCACATGATTTTCTAAGAATTCATTCTGCGTTGCCTTCCCTTTCATATCCTTCACTCTACCTTTTGATTTCCTTCTTCTACATTACTTATCTTCCTTTAAGTTATCCTATCCTTCCCTACCCCTTTCCTTTATTTTACTCTAGCTTCCACATATAGAAAAATCAACCTTTGAGTAAAATAAACATTACTTGTAAATGATAGAAAAGGCTATGGGTAACACAAATTTGCAGGGAAATATCAGGAGCTCAGCTTTAAATATGAAGATTTGGGGGTGTCTATTCCAGTGGAGATGAATAGGCAGTTAGATATATGAGATCATGTTGGGGCTACATGAAATTTTAGGAATCATTGGCTTATAGGTAGAATCAGATCATCATTAGAATGAGAAGAGAGAAGATGACCAAGGAGTAAGCCTGGGACATTGCAATACAGATCAGGGGGTAGAAGACTAATTAGCAGTGGAGAGTGAAGGCAATACCAGAAAGGGAAGAGGGAAACTAGAATGTGGTGTCCTGGAAGCCATGGGAAAAGGAACATCATGAAGGAAGGGGTGAATACTGTGTCTAGTGTAGCTCTCAGGACCAGATGAGGATGGTACATTAGCCACTAATTAAACAACAAGGTAGTCACTGTATTATGTATTACATGATGCATGTTATACATTTTACATTTCATGTAGAAAATAACCTGAAAAAGAATAAAATAGACTTTGTTTCAAATGAAGATGATAAGCTTGAAATGTGTTTTCTACCAAATTCCTGAAATTAGCTGAGTAGCTAGAAATGTTTCTGAAGAACAAAACTGACAACTGAGGAAGGGAAGAGGTGGTTATTATCCAAACTCTCAATGTTGAAAGCCTTCTTGTTTATTTAAATAAAGACAGAGCAATCTCATCAAAGTTGCAGAGTACAATGTGATTGAGTTCACAGTGCAGTATTTAATTAGAAAATGTTAATTAAGCTTCCTTAATTCAACCTCACATCAAAGAAATGTCTTTGCACACACAAGCCAGTCCTTAATGCTCAATCATAAAACATGAAGCCTCATGCAGGTCGTACCCTGTGTTGTTGCATTGTAACAGAAGAATGATTCCAATTTTGAATTCATAGAAAGCTATACTAAGGGGCTGAAATTTCCTTTTCCCATTTAGAAATGGAGATTCAAAAAGCTTCTTTGGTAATCTGAAATAAAAAGGTAGCCTTAAGGGAACTTGCTGCAAAGTTGTGTAACACTGAAGTCCATAGAATTCCTCTGTGGGTACATGGAAAATGGAAGAGGCAGAGTATCAATGCAATCTTAAATTATTCTAGGAAAGAAAAGGATCCATAGCAAGTTCACTACAATGATTTTTATGCTTTTTATAATGGCCAAATGCAGTTCTCTCTCCCTGTTAAAATGTAGTAAAATTTTTCTCTTGGTTCAAATTTCTGCCTGCAGCTAATTTTTAAGACTGAATTGGAAACCTCTGAAAGCAGCGTTTAGGCTGAAAATAGTGACAGCTCCATAGTAAGCATAGTGCTAATGATTAGAATGTGAGCATAGGGTTGTTTTTGGTAGCCTATGAATTTCTCAATCCTAACAGAATGAACATTATCAAACAAGGAATATAATCAGCTTCATTATATTAACAAGACAAGGAAGAAGAATGTAATGATACAAGTTCAGCACATAAGGATTCTACAAAATGCAAATGTTTAGCAACACTTAGGAAGCAAATGCTATCTAAGGACAAATACTTTGAAGAAAGAATAAATATGTGGCCCAACTTCACTTAAAATTTCATCTGATGTTTGAATCATTTTTCTAGCATCACTGATATATCTAGTCAATTTAAAGACACTGCAAAGTGTTTACTATTCCCTTCTCATTGTATCACCAGATTCTTTTTTAAAAGATTTTTATTAGTTATTGATGGACCTTTATTTATTTATTTGCTTCTATCTGGTGCTGAGAATTGAACCCAGTGCCTCACACATGATAGGCAAGTGCTCTACCACTGAGCCACCAACTCAGCCCTGTCTCACCAGATTCTATTATAGAATTTCTGACAAAAGAAATTTTCAAACTATGGTAGTTTTCTTCAGTATCTGGTAATTTTAGTTCCTGAAGTAATATAGTACAGCCTCATATGGCTATGACATATTCTTAAATAGTGATATTGTATACATTTAATATATGTAAGATGCTAGTAAAATAGCGACAATGGGCTAAATCAGGCTTGCTCCCTGTTTTTGTAAATAAAGTTTTATTGGAACACAGACATATCCATTCTTTTATCTATTTCTAGGTTTTCTTTTACACTATAAAGACACTGTTAAGTAGTTCTCAAAGACATTATATGATATGGTTGATAAATTATAAAATATTTACTGTGTCAAACAGAATATCTGTTGACCTTGATATTGATATTCCCTACACAATCCCTGATGTGAGTACTAGTATTATCTCAGTTTATGGTGATGAAGAATTGAAGCTCAGAGGAATTACAAAATTTGTCCAACCAAAAAGTAGCAAAAATAAAATTTGAATCCAAATCCAGACCTAGTTTCCAAACTTATACCCTTAAATATCATATGCAATGCCTCACAATAATGTCTGAAGGTGACTATGTTAGTAGAAATAATGCAAGAGTCATAACAGAGAGAAAACTTTGGTTCAGTATAACAAGATGACCCTAGACATTCTTATTAACATTTTGTTCATCAGCTTCAAAGAAATGTGATGAATATAGGAAGGTTATTTCTTGGTAACAATTTTCAACTGCTTAGGGAAAAAATTTAATTCCATCTGTCATCAACACTCTATAAATTAAATAATCTACCACTACTACATGTGTGTACTATTATTTTCTTCTAAATCCATATATCTTTGCAGGACAGCATTCCCCAATTTGTTTTTCCTTAGCCCTCAGTTGGTGGCCTCTCTTTAGTTCTATTCATCTTCTACTTTGTAGACTTTGATCAGCTCAGTGGATTGCCCCCTGAAAGTTTCTCTGGTTGCTGTCAGCCATGTTTATGATAATTTAACCCCCTTTTTTGCCTTAGAATGTAAACTGTCAGGAGGATTCAGAAATTGGTGTTACATTTTAGAAGTGTTGCAAGACACACCCCAGTTTCACAGGCTGCTGAACTTGGAGAGTAACACCATGAAAAGAGAGGAAACTGAGGTATGAAAATAATTACAGGGAACAGTGTGAGGGAATAAATTGAAGGGAAAAAAAGAAAGGCAATCTTCCTTTGAAAGAGGAATAGCAGAAATTAAACTCGGACTCATAAAAAACATCTATTTCTGAATTTCTCTCAGTTCTGCCATACACAATGACCCTGTTTATGATAATGATTCATAGTGAAACATTGATCACACAATAATTTCAATAGTAGATTCTAGTCTTTTTATAAAAGTAGACTCCAAGAAAATAAAGGGTTATTGTTGTGTCTCTCTAAAAACCATTTCAACAAAAAAGACATTTGGCACTCTTTCATTTTTCTCTTCAGTGATGTTTAAAGAAAAGAGAATCAAGCACAGAATTTGCCATTAAAAAGGAAATTTGACAGAAAACAATATTGATTGAAAGCTTCAATTCATGCATAAAACTGCTACATCAACTGATTTTACTGAGAAGTAAAAATTTTATTCCAGCTAATGCTTAACTTTTGCCATAAAATGAAAACATGAAATATTTGGATGTTGTTGAAATGAACATAACAATTCATTCACCTCTCAGTATCTACTTGAATACTCCCCTTTATATTCTGGCTCACTGTGACTTACATATTGCACATATTTCTTCTAGAATTCCTGCTTCATGATCATTGTACAGATTTCTTAATGAAAAAAAAAAAACAACAGCAACAAACTTGTATTATATTCAAAATACAGGAATAAATCTACCCTGGAATAAAAGGAAAGCATTAATTATATAAACTATTTAATTTTCTTTGGCTGAAATTCTAATATAAGATAAAGGTAGCTATATTCTGAAATTAAATCATAAAGCCAAAAATATGGCTACAATGGCATGCTCTCATTGCATTTTCTCTATTACCTGCACACATGCATGCACTTAAGATATCATATCATGCTCTCATTTTTAAGGCATAAGAGGATGAATTCAGGCAAGAAAGAGAAATATTGATAGTATCTGTCTTTCTATCCTCTCTCTAATGAAAATTATGACTAAAATACTTGTGAGTGGATAGGGTTTTGAAAACTGCATTGCAGTAATAACTTAATTTTCTAAATTCATTATAGGCATATCAACCATCCTGGTTTTGCAATTGAAAGGAATAAAGTGAGCTTTCTGAAGAGGCAAATTATTCTACAAAATGAAAATGAGAATAGTGCACTAATCTCATGTGCAAAAGAGGCTCTTAGACACGAAACTATTAATTTTATATATTTTTATCACTTTGGAACTTGTCCTCTTGGTTTCCAAGCTTGGCAGAAATAACATAACACTCACCATACACAAATAGTATTAATGTTGCCAGAAAAATCATGAATAAAAATAACCATTAATAATTTGGGCCTTTGTATTAACTGAATGCTACAAGAAAGTGAGTTAAAAAAAACACCTTATCTTATTCTAAACAAAAATCTCCACATCATGTACAACCACAAGACTGGGATTCTAATTAGAATAAGATGCACTCCAAATTTGTATAAATATGTCAAAATATACTCTACTGTCATCCATAACTTAAAAGAATAAATAAAAAATAAAACTTCACAACATTTAAAAAAGGAAAATAGTTTTATGTAACAGAAGGAATAGATTCTTATTTTGATGTCCCTATACACAGGAAATCACATCTCTCTATGCTTATAGACTCAGAAGGAACAAAGTGGCATTTTTTATATTTTTAAAATCTTACTTCAAAAATTTTTACACAGCAACATTTATGTAATTTTTCCTTTTACAATACAATTCTATACATGGTAAGTCATATATAAACACATGTAACCTCTATCACAATCAAATTACAGAACAGTTACTTCAACCTTAACATCTTACTCCTATTATTCTTTTGAAATATCATTCCCACTCTCTCCCATTCCTATGAAACTACTGCTCTGTTTTCCATTATTGGAGTTTTATCTTTTCCAGACTTAATTGTTTCAATCAACATTTCTTTTATATCCATCCACATTGTATGTATTAATAGTCTTCCTTTTTACTGCTGTGTAGTATTCCTTTGTATGGCTCTAGCACAGTTCATCTATCCATTCCCCCAAATGAAGTCTATTTAGGCTATTTACAGTTTGAGGCAATTATGAATAATACTGCTATAAACATTAAATGTACATATTTGTTCATGAACATAAACTTTCATTTCCCTATGATAAATACTTAGGAGTAGGGTTGCTGTGCTACATGCTAAGTGTATAGTTAACTATACAAGAAACACAATATATTTAAAACATGAAACCAAATACTGATAAAACAACAAAAGTAAAAACAAAAACCTCTTTTGTAATTGGTATATCTTAATGACATTTCTTAGAGTGAATTTATAAAAACTAGTGAAACAATGCAATTGCCTTTCATTCAAAGAGAAGAAAAATATTTTACTTTTATTATCTAGACAATACAAAGAATCATGGTTTTAGATAATATAAAGTCATACATAGTTATATCAGGGTTTCCTCATGGTCACATTTGAAATTTCCTAAATCCTCACTAAGATTCTGAAAAGCTAAAGAAGAGACTAGGATCGAGTGGGTCAATTCAGACAATTGCCTCAATTTTTGTTAGTGTCAATACCTCAAATTCAGTTCTGTGCCAACTGTAAAAATGAGGTTACAAGAGTAATAAACATAATCATCTTAAATGCATATAAACATACTAGGAGAGAATTAAAGTGTGAATAGTTCCCTATAAAAATGCAAAGAGTAGGAAAAATGGGAAGGAAAAATTCCTTGAGTTGTGTCTGGAAGGCAATGAAATGTGGAAGCTGCTAGAGAAATGTCAAAAGATGCTGTCCTAATTTTCTGGATAGTTTAAGCTTAGGGTTGTATAGAAGCTCATTATGAGACAGGGTGTCCAGGAGACAGACTCCTTAGTACATGCTCCCCATAAGCTGCCTTTTAGTACCATGTCTTCCTGTGGTTATTATCTACTAAAAAAGAGTTTCCTGCCCATTGGGCAACTTAACAATGACAGTAATTCTGGCATAGAAATTGTCATGAAACAGGTGAGTCTCATTCATTTTATTTTGCCATATTTACTAATAGCTTACAATATAGAAGGCATTTTCTAGGCACTGTGGATACATTGGTAATCAAAAATAAACTAAAATGCCTATCCCTGAATTTTATAAGTCATGTAAATTATGACAAGTCAGTGAGTTAACATCAGACATTTGTATTTCTTCCATAATGGGTTGGGTCTAAGCCTATCCAAAATTCTAAAGTGTAGAAATATTTTCAAAAATTATTAAAACCATTTAAAATTCTATTGAAATAATTTTGAAAATCAGAGCCAACTTAGGCTCACATTAGTTATTTATCACTGTAAGAACTTATCAATTAGTTTAAATCTTACTGATTTATAGGTAAATGAATCATGTCCCTGAGATAAGAATATGTGTGTGCTAACATGCAAGCATCTATTTATTTTTCTGTATAGAATCTTCTTAGCGATTATATAGTGATTATGTCCTTTTTCTAGGTTAACATAATAATTTGTTAATTGCTTTCACCAGTATAATGTTTGGAAAAATGTAGTGATTAAACACTCACTTTCATGGTATTTTTATTCTGTGTTTGTATTTTGACCCTTGTACAGAGTTTATATTGATAATAATTTGTTCATAATTTGTTATCTTTCCTAGATATAAACAAGATTAGATGCCTGTATCCCTGTTATGCTGCTCACCAATTGGTTCCATGCTGTTAGTGGTACAGCAAGGGCCCATGTGAGTTTCTTCAAATTAGATTTTTAAAAGTAGGCATAAGAGTCAATCTTATTCATTCTACCCAAATTAAGAATGAAAGGCAGATGCAGGCAATACCTCAGTCAATATAGAGTACGAATTAAGTTGATGGAGTTTCGAAAAGGAGAAAACATTCATAGTTGTACTTGTGGCATTCATTATCAAAACTATTTTTCTTCTGGGAAGTTATAACACCAACCACAAAAAAACAAAACTCTTGACAATATAAAGCCAAAAAAGTATAGTATTATGGATATCACTTGTGTTAGAAACCTTCTAGCATTGTTCAGAAATAAAATTGGTGCTCTGGTTGCTGAAATGATTAAAGGTCTCCCTCTGTGTTGGTTTGGAAAGGCATCTGAGGTGCACTGAGCCGGTTGCTTTGCACTTTGCAAAAGAGATGGGTGTGCAGTTATTTACTCTGATAATCTGTGCGTTGGGATCTCTTTGAGCAATTAAATCCCATTTACTTTTAACTAGAATTATGGGTCTTTTTCTTAACAGCTTAAGTACATTGATGTAAGCTTAATTTTTTTTCTGATTAGCTACATATTTCTTGTGCCAAATTTGTTGAGGCTTCCTGCTAGTCTGTAATACATTAGACAGCAGAGATGGGGCCCTGTTTATTATAACTGGGTCACTCTGTATAGTACATTACACTGTATACAATGATGATAAGAGATATTTGGGCTGATCTACTTACTAATTTGTTATAGGTGAATTTTGATTCAGAAATCAGGAATGAAAATATGAAGATCATTTCTTATGAGTTGTCAGCCAATTCAGCTTCTCTGTGCTCTATTTATTTTATTAGTCTCTTTTATCCTATTTACTTTCATTTACTGCCATTTTCTAGGGCTCTTAACTCTGTACTCTCCTAATACTTTCTCAGGCTCTTAACTCTTCCCTCTCCTACTATTCATTCCTTCCAGAAACAAAAAAATAAGGACTATTGGAGACTACAACTCTGGTTCTTTTCCTCAGAATGTTCTTGGTACAGCTGTACTCCTTAGGTGTGGTGCCATTACTTGTGTGATTACACACTTGAGAACCTTTGAGGTGAGACCCAACCTGAAGTAGGCAGATACCAGATAATCACTGCCATTTGCTAAAGCTTATTGTTCATTTTCTGGACTGTACAGAAGACTACACTTTTGGGCAAATAAATTGTATCTCTGTATGACAGAGACATGGCCTCTTGAGATTTACACTCTGTGCACATCTCCCTCACAGTTTAAAAGTCTCCTTTTTGAGGTAGTAACATAGAAAACAAGAAATATAATTAATATATGGGAACCTATTACCTGTGCACTATTTCAGTGGCAATAGTACATCAAGCACTGAATCTTCAAAACTACACTGTACATACATATTTACACATTCACCTACACACATGCAAATATACCATCAAAGTCACATAACTTGTCCAAGTTGCACAACTATACAGTTAGATAAGACAGAACCAGGACAGACCTGGGGTTGTTTAGTACCGTGTTTTTCCATTGTTTCCCTATTCCTTGAGATATTTAGTGTCATAACATTCATATTAATAACATATGGTTACCACACATTTGCTTCAATGTTTTCCCCACTATATTTTCTTTCCCTCTATCCAAGGATAAGGAATTTAGAGGGAAGTAAACAACTAAAATTTATATTTTCAGAGACAGAAGTGTGTTGTTTCTTAGATACCATGTTCTGATTGCCCCTTATAGAATTCTACATTGATGTAAACTGAATTTCTAATAGCTCTAAAAGACAATGGTTCTATAACATTAGTATGCATAAAAATAACAAATCAGATTCTATTCTTTAACCTTCTTCTCAGAGTCTTTGGCTTATTAAGTTTGTGGCAGACTCAAGAATGAATATTAGTGACAAGCATCCCAGGGGAAGCTGATGTAGGGCATCCTCAAATCACATGATGATTAAGGATGGTCAAGCACTGGATAGTATGAACAAAATGACCTTATTTTTAGTATTAATTCATGTCCAAAATACAGTGAGAAGTTTTGGTGATTCAAAATCTTATAACTCCCTTTAATGTATGTTTTTGTGAAGCAATTTTCTTCTGTTTCAGAGACCAGTAGCTTTCTGAATATTTTAGCATTATTGAATAATGATTCTATTTTGGATGGACTTCCAGAAAATACTTTGAGGAGCAATAAAAGAAAACAATTGACTTATAACACCAGACTGTAACATAACTTTCCTTGTCAAAATGTGAATGGAAGTGTGTGTGTGTGTGTGTGTGTGTGTCTGTCTGTCTGTTTGCATACACATGTGCACATCATAATGTTGTGAGGATTAAATGATGGATGAACTGTTTCCACCAAAGGGAAGAAATCCAATGGCAAATATGTATGCCAGGAATCTGAGACATGGTAGATGATAGCAAACATATTTAAATTAAGCAAATCAATGAAAAGAAGGAAATGATGATTCAGAGCAATAGCCTTTTAAACTATAGTATGCACCTTGCTCTGTATAAATTGGTCAGGTAATGGTATATATGAAGACTATCATAAAGGGCAGACTGGACAGGCACTAATAGGTAACCTCTTAATATTTATCTGTGCCACTTATACACATATTGATTTGTGAAAAGAAGACCTGTGTCATAGAATAAACATTGAGTGGATCCATTGCTGGCAGTCTGCTACTGATTAACACTAAATCAACCAGCAAACAACATAGATTCCAGAAATATCTCATTTATATTAGTCCATTTGGGCTGCTGTAACAAAAATACCATAAACTTGGTGGCTTATAAATAAGAAATATTGTTTCTTACAATAGTTGAGAGTAGAAAGTCTAAGATCAAGATGGCATATGGTGAGGGCCCATTTTCTGCTTCATAGACGGTGCTTTCTTTATATATATATATATATATATATATATATATATATATATATATATATATATATATATAACTTTATTTTTATTTGTTTTTTAAATTTTTATGTTGTGCTAAGGATCTCACCCAGGACCTCATGCGTATAAGGCCAGCGCTCTACCACTGAGGTACAACCCCAGCCCCAGATGGTGCTTTCTTGCTATATCCCTTGGTAAAAAAGGCAAACAAGCTCTTTTGGACCTCTTTTATAAGAAAACTAATCCCATTGATGAGGACCCAATCCTCAGGACTTAATCACCTCCAAAATCCCTGCCTTTTGCATTTTGGATTAGGTCTCAATGTATAAACTATTTTGGGGGCAGACCATAGCACCACTAGAACCCACAATGGTGGATTTTTAGGCATACTATCTGAGGATGAAGTTGAGCCACACTAATAAAAAGGTGGTCACAGGTCCTAAAGTAGAATTTCTGGTGCTAAAGTAGAATTGTTTGGATAAGTATTCTTCAAAGGTATATGTTTGTTCTTAAAGACTTGGTCCCCAGGATATTACTATTGGGAGGTGATGGGGCCTTTAGAACTTGGAAATTATACGAGATCCTAAGGTCACTGTGGATGTGCTCTTGAAGGAGATTGTGAGACCCTGGCCTCTTTTTCTTTCTTTATTGCCTCCTAAGCACAAGCTGAAACATTTGTACTGCCATGTGCTCCCCACCATTGTCATCTGGCAACCCCACAGAATCCCAAAGCAATAGGTTTGCCTAATCTTGAACTGGAGCCTCCAGAACTGTTAGCTAAATTAAGTTTTCCTCTTATAAGTTAGTTATCTCAGGTATTTCATTTTAATAATGGAAAGCTAGCTAATACAACTACTACTTACATGCTACATACTTTTTACATGATACATTAAAAAAACATATGTAAAAGGGACTCTTTGATGGGCTATGTCAGTCAATGGCATTGAATGGGGACACTGCTAAGGTTTGTTCACATAGTTCTGGCTTCCTTCACCTTCTTGATCCCACAGACTGCAATTGCTCATGTCACTTCCAGTAACATTATATCATCAAAGGAATAATTTGAGAATGTGGGAGTTGTGACTAAAGGGTTATACTGTTATACATCTTAACTAGTGAAAAGTGTAAGGAAGCAGAAACAAGCATAGATGCTGTCCATGTTCCAAATGATTACTCTTCCATTCTTTCTTCTATCTTTTGTTTTAAAATAGAAATTATTTTATGCCATCCAATAGAGAGTAGAACTAGAATTCTGATTTTGATAGAAACAGCCAGACGAGATGAGCATTTTGTAATTAAAGCCCTGAAATCTACTCTGACCTAGTTAGAGTGTCCAAAATAATGTTGTGCCATGCTCTGTGTGGGCACCTGGGAGTCAATCCTGAGAAAGCAACTCACTGAGGCAAAAAGAGAGACACTGTGAGCTCAACTCTGACAATTAGTTAGAAAAAGAAATGGTGAAAAATAATTTATAGGTGAGACATGTTGGATCCTTGCTGACAAAAGACAACCCAAAATTTGTTGCAAACTTCTGAATTACATAAGGTAGCACATTTATAGGTTTAGTACTGAAAAACTACCTGACATGACATTATTTGTGAAGAATATTCTTCTCTGATGAAGTTTAGGATACACTGAATTGAAGTCATAGATTATCAGGTCAAGTAAATAATCCATTAATATGACAAGGGGTACTAGATGACACCATCAATATGCATTCTCTGATAGACCCAAGTAGTAGAATACTTGGAGCATGCTATTTCTTCTTCTTTTAGTCATTGTTTTCCCAAACATGATGAATTTTGCAAGGAGAAAAAATGTCAACTTTAATAACTTAGTAAAAGGTTTAGATCTCTACCAAAAATCAAATCATGCCTGTGGAAGAAACAATAGAAAATGACAGGAGTCTCTTTGCTCATTAAATAAAAAGTTTCTGTTCTCATGGTCAGATGGGCTGTACTTTGAATTGTACATTATCTGACAACTTGTGGGAGGCACTGTCCCTTTGGGGCAAGGTATCATTGCCACTACACAGGTAAAATCTGTATTTTTATAGAATTAAAGATGAAGAGTATCACAGTCTAGAATACTCACAGGATTTCCTTGTCAATTGGATGATTGTGTTGTATATCAAAATGGCTCTTGTCACTGGATATAAGATTCTCATCTGTTCTCACTGGTTCAGAAAACATCTTTATAAGAGGCAGAAAAATGGTCCCTCAAAGATACCTACATCAGATCCTCATAGAACCTATGAATATGTTAATTATATGGGAAAATGGAATTTGAAGATTTGAATAAGGCCAAGGATCATTAAATAAGAGTTTATCCTGATGAACCTCATCTACTCACATGAGTTCTTAAAAGGGTATTCTCATCTGCTGTAAGTAGAAAAAGAGAGACACCAAGATGGAAGAAGGGTCAGAGAGATAAGACACTGATTGTTTTGAAGATGAAAAGGGTGGGGGGCAGTAGTCAAGGAATGTGGGAAGGCTCTGGGTACATGAAATGGTAAAGAAACTGATTTTTCCCCCAGTGCTTCTAGAAGGAAATTCAGTCTTGCCTAAATTTTGATTTTATTCCAGTGAGACTAAGAGTACAAGAAAATCCAAGATAAGTCCCAATGAACTAAGAAAGCAGTGGGTTATAATTAGGAGGTGAATCCATAAGGTGGCACCACTATCTGAAAACAGAAAGAGGGGCTCTGGTTGCAATGAATTATGTTTAATGTAATCCAGATAACTAAAAAGTAGGTGAAAGAGATTTTATCTGAAGTACAACATACAGAGACCAATAGAATTGTGATTTTGGAGGCTTTGGGATGGGGGATAGTTCAGTATGTGGATCCTATGTGTCATTACTAATGTTAAGAACTGAATGGGAGGGGCCACGGCCACCCAAATACCCTCTATCTCAATCAGGATCCTCTAAGTGAGACTAGTTCTGCCCCTGGCCATAGGAAGCTGGGTAATTTCAAAGTAGAAGAACTAATGTTGAAACAAAATGAATCATTTAACATTTCTTCTTATTTCCTTTTTCTCATATCTTTGCTCTTACTTATCTGTCTCTGTGTCTTTTGCAATAGCCAGATTCCTTGACTCTGAATGATGTTCTACACTGCTCTATCTTTTGCTCTCATTATCCAATCTACCACTAAGCCATGTCCATTCAATATGTCTAATATCTTCCACTAGTCAGTTTCTAAAATTGATCCTGACTGGCTGTCTTCTAAGGCAGCGTTCCTGAGAACCTATCATCCTGTCAGTCACTCCTTATATAAGTCACCACTGTCTTTCATTCCCACAATAGTTTTCTCTCACATTTCCAAAATTAAGTTAAATAAAACACACTAATAATATGGTAACCCGATTTTTGGTGCTCCATCTCTCGTTTTTCCCCACTCTACTCTGCTCAGGGAATCCAATCCATCACCCTCCATTTTAATTTGCAATTGCGTCTGTGCAGCTTCTTTCAGATTACATCAGAGGGCCTCTTGTTCTAATTTTTATACAAATGTGACGGAATGAATAATTATAAGATAACTCATGGTAATTGACAGATAACCCTTGTTATCCTTGGAATAGCAATTATATTTGTATTCTTCTTTGAAATCAAGCAACTTTTATGATAAAGAAGAAACTATGGCAAGAAGCCCATGTCACTACCATATTCTTACTTGAATTAGTCTGATTCTAAGTGAGAGTTTCAAGATTAAATTCATAATTTTTTGGAAGAACTTTATTTTGGCTCATGGTTTCAGAGGTTTCACTCCATAGATGGCCAACTCCATTGCTCTGGTCATAAGGTGAGGCAGAACACCATGATAGAAGGCAATGGCAGAGGAAATCAACTGAGGACATGGCAAACAGGAAGCAGGAAGAGCTTCACTCATCAGCGACAAAATATGAACCTCCAAGACATATTCCCACTGACCTACTTCCTGCAGCTACAGCCTACCTGCCTATAGTTACCATCCAATTAATCCATTCAAGTGAATTAATTCAATAATTAGAACTCTCATAATCTAATGATTTCACCTATGAAAAATTTTTAATTGTCTCACACATGAGCTTTTGGGGGATACCTCACATGTAAACCATAATATTCTGCCCTGGCCCCCCGAAGCTCAAACCAATCTCACAATGCAAATTACATTTAGTTCATTTTCAAGAATAACGATAGTCTTAACAGTCCTAGCACTACCCAAAAGTCCAAATCCAAAATCTCTTTAGAGTTTCAAGGCATACTCTGAACTCTTCCTCCCATAAAGATCAAAAGCCAAATTATATCTAGTCAAAACATAATGGTTCAGAATAAACTTTTCCATTCCACAATGGAGAAATCTTGGCATAGGCAAAGGGATGGAACTAAAACAATTTCAAAATATAGCTAAGCAAACATGTTCTGTAGATACATATTCAACATTGGGGACACATGACTTCATGATGTTCTCTCTTAAGGGCTTTTGTAGCTCCATCCCTATAGCCTTGCTTGTTGTAGTCCACATGGTCTCTTTCTTAAACTGTTTATGGTTAATTACTACAGCTTCCTTTGGCAGATGTCCTATGTTACTGGCATCTATTAATTTTATGGATCTCCATTGCAGCAGCATCTTTCCTCTAATATCTTTGCACACTGTCCTTTCAGGGACTGCCTGCAGGGAATCCAATCCTGCTACATTTTGCCTGGCTTCCCAGGCCTTCTTTTGAAATCTTGGTGGAAACTTCTATGATGCCCCTAACTCAAGCGTCCTACATTTCTGCAGAACCAGCATGATGTGGTTGCTGCCAATGACTGCCATCATCTCAAGCAATACCCAAGCCTTCTGGGACCACAGCTGCAGCAACCTCTGAGTGTCTGGGCAGCTGAGTGTAAAGAATAAACTTTCTAGGACCCCTGGTGAAGGCAGGGTGTCACATGGTCTCTTTTCAAAGGAATTTTTACTTTTATATACTTGAGCTTGAGATGGGTGTGGTCTTGCCAATTCCTGAGGTGGTTTCTAGCGATCTTTCCTATTGTTTCTCCATAAATTCTCAGTATTTATTTAGTGGCTGTAATCTTTTTTTAACAACCACACCTTCATTATTCTCAGCTTTACTTGTACTTTTCTGGCCAAACTGCAAGTTTTTGAAATATGTTTGCTCTGCTTTGTGTTCCTAATTATCACAGTAAACTTGGCTAAAAGCTGCCAGCAATATTCATGCCAACCCCTGAATGATGTGCTGACTTGAAGTTTCTTCCACCAGATTAATTAGTCCATCATCTTTAAAATCAGCCCCACAAAAAGTCCAGGACATGATCAAAATGCAGACATCTTCTTCACTAAAATATAATATGAATGGATTCTAGTCCAATTTCTGATAGAGTCCTCCTCTATAAACTCAAGAGCCTAGTCTGTACAGTCCACAGTCCAATTGACAGTCTAGTCTTCTGAGAATAGCCTAATAAACTAAACTTAAAACATTTTAAATCTTTTCCAGCTTGAATATCTATACTTTTCAAAATTCCTCCTCCTGCAAACCAGCTCCAAAGGCTTCTGAACCACATGGACAGGTTAGTGACAGCAACGTCCTCACTTCTTATACCAATTTCTGTTTTTCATCAGGTTTTACATCACTGTGACCAATATATCTGTCAAGAACAACTTAGAGTAGGAAAAGTTTATTTTATCTCATGGTTTCAGTGGTGTAGTACATGGTTGTCTATCTCCATAATTCTGGGACTGAATTAAGGCAGAATACCATGGCAGAAGGGCATGGCAGAGTAAAGCAGTTTAGGACATTGCAAACAGGAATCTGAGACTCTCTTGCTGCAGCCTGTGGCTCAAAAAGCTTGGTTCAGCACTTCCTATCCCACCTCAACTTATGTAGTTTATTCTGGTGATTATTATTTTTCTATTTATGAATGGAACTGTGAACTATCACCAGACATTCTTCCCAGAAGCTTAGGGATGGTGCCTGCACTTTTTGAAGCCTCATTTCAAAAAGAAGTTATGATGTGGGCCTTCATATCTTAACCTGCAATAATAATTTGTTATACCACAACACTGAAATACCAAGGATATTTTGGGTTACACATTAATCTCCCACATATCACATAATGGACATTGATGTATTCTCAGTATGTTTTAAGATTGTGGGCTAGATCTTACTGCTTAACATTGTTTAATCACACTTAAATCATTCAGGTGATATAAGCTCTTATATGATGGTGCACAGAATAAAAAAAAATTATGTCAAAAGAGGCTTTTAAAAGCTTTCCTTGTCCTATCCATCCTCTACATAAGTTAGGGCTCATCTTATGCTTTTGAAAAGAATTGCTTATCTACAGACAAAATGTAGTAAAAAAGAAATAGGATATAGTCTGAAATCTGAAACTCTAACAGATTTAGTAGAATTCTAGCACATTTCTGGGGATGTAGCTCAGTGGTAGAGTATTTGACTAGCATACATGAGGTTGTGAGTTTGATCCACATAACTGAAAAATAATTCTAATCCATATTGTGTACTCTCAGATATTGGATGATAAAAATATGGCAAAACTTATGCAATCCTCTCTCCACACTGCCTACCTCATGAATTTTCTCAGTGAAAACCTAGAATTTCCAGTTAAACATTCCTTACTTTGATGTTTACAAAATGTTATATGATGTTATAAATGTTTCTAGGAAATGTAAATCATTAAGCATTTGCTACTACATCTATCTGAAGTACATTTTGTCATTTAGTTCTCTGGCCCTGAATTGAACTCCAAACAGATAAGAGAAAGTAGAAGATCAACTGTATGTTGTCTGCTTGTTTGCTGGTTGATATTCATTACTTCATTAAGAGTGTGGTTCAAACAGCTAACCCCAAACAAGTGCCAGGTACATAGGCATTGTGTTAAACATTAGAGTGAATCTATCCAGATAGAATGATGATTGAGACTTACTACTATAAGTCTCTGCCCCATCCATAGAGTTTTCCACTGGGTACATCAAAGTATAAAAGGAACCAACCAATACAAAGAAATAGATGCCAAAATATCCAGGGGAATAAAGTTAGACTTGGTAAGTTCAACCAATTTTTTAAAATTATTTTTAGTTGTAGATGAACACAATGCCTTTATTTTGTTTTTTAATTTTTATATGGTGCTGAAGATTGAACCAAATGCCTCACATATGCTAGGCAAGCACTCTATCACTGAACCACAACCCCAGCCCTCAACCAATTTTTTTTTAATTTCACAAAGTCTCTTGGGGATCATTATGAGCTGGAGTAAAAGATCCTTAAGTTTAGAAATGGAGATTGTATTGCCTTTTTATGGTGAATTTCTCAAGGTCAAATTAAATACAATAAAAACTACTTTGTGATGTGCTTCAGCTAGGAAGACAGTAACTAGCTCATTCAAGCCCAAAGTGATAGGATTATGCTTTAAGAACTTCACTCAGAAAGAAAAACGGTAGGTCACAGAGGATTTACGTTGTAATAAATTTGCTACCTAATTGTCTGTCTATTCATGGCCAGCCAACAGTCTACCCTGAATAATAATTCAAAAGCAATTTATATTATTTGTGCTACCACAGGTCATTCCACTAAATAAAGTTAAAAATCAAATAACCTGTCTTAAATAGGTATTTGATTTCTAAAACTACACCTAAATTGTACAATCTCTATGTCTTGAATACACCTTTGTGATGACTTAGAATTATATGAATTATTCTGTTTGGAAGCTTTTGATCATGTCCTACAACATTCTAGACAGATAAGCTATAACTATGTAATTTAGAGGAGGCTGCACAGTTTTTAAAAGTCAAAGTAAATTTTTACTCTTTCAGTGGTTGGAATTCCAGGAATTGCTATCCACAGTAAGTTCCAGGTGCACAAATGTGTTTTTCAAAAGTTTATATGTTTGTTATTTGATGTTGCTGTTAGTCCATGTGTTTTTCCAGAACAAAATGCTTGCTGCTAGGTAATTTCTAAACATTAGAAAGTTTTAGCTCACACTTCTGGGTGCTGGGAAGTCCAAAATCAAGGCCCTGGGAGTGTCAGTGTCTACAGAGAGCCCATTATCTACTTCCAAGATGGTGCCTTGAACATTGCGCCCTCTCATGGCAGAAGGGACAGGATGGATTAGAGACTTCCTTCAACTTCTTTTACAAGGTTTCTAGTACCATTCATTAGGGCTCCACCCTCATGACTGAATCCACCTATATAAGTATTCTATTATATTGGCAATTGTTTCAATATGTAAATTTTGGGGGACATGTTTAGTTCACAGAAGTAGTTAAAACACATTTTTCATTAATACACACATGTATGGGTTCCAGAGTCAGGAATATATGTTTAGTTATTAATTATGTAATGTTAACTGAAATATATACAAGTATAAGAGTGCTGTAAGTTTCTTTATTGCCAACATAGTTTTATTTGGAATGTGATGAATAATCTATGGTCATTGTTTTACATGACTGTAGACTCTAATCTCAGATCTGATACTAAGTAGGTGATCCTGGACAAGGTACTTAATAACATCTTAACAATATCTATCTTATTGGATCCTTGAGAGAATTACAAGCAATAGTGAATATAAAGCATTTAGCATCATTTGGTGCAAAAAGAATAAGTAGTAATTAATGGGGTCAATTGATATTATTTTTGTAGCTATTATCACACATATTTTCTCTATCAATAATCTGGGGAACACAAATTACTGCAATGATTATGACAATGAGTTCACTAAGGCAGTAGTGAGAGTTCATATTTCTGTTTCAGCAGTATCAAGAAGTCTGGTCCCCTCAAGAGGTAGTTAATTTGTCAGAGCCTTTTATTCATTAAATATTCTTTCTGCAGGTTTGTCTACCAAATATGCACATGAGTTAGGGGTTTATAAAGCGACATTAACATCAGTGATAATATTGACAATGGCAGTCATAACATATTAAAATATATCATTTACTGCATGCCAACTCCATGTCAAATTTTTCACAATGTATTTTACATAGTTCTACCTCATTTTATCTCACAGCACAGAAGACTTCAAGTCTTCTCAAATGTTCACTTATGAGAAAGGCTATCCCTGACTTCCAGTAAAACAGCATCCTTATCAATCTCTCTGACTCCTTTATCCTGATGCCTTGATACTATAATATATATTTCCTATTGGTTTTTCTTGTCTTCTGTGAGTAGATATGGGTTCCATAAAAGTAGTTAATATGTTTTTCCACTGCTTTCCCCCAGCTCTCAGGCAGCATCTAGCACATGGACACATTAATTAAATGTTTTTGAATGAATGTATGAATCCCTTATAAAGTAAGGTCTTATTAGTCATATTTTGGGAGAATCATACTGAAATCCTAATAAAATAGCAAATGTTTCTAAAAGCAATGGTAAATTTGAAGCACATGAGCTAGGTGTTTATGAAATTACATTAAGACTTGTTAAATGATATGGCCAAAAACTGATCCCAAATACAATTCTAAAGTAGTGTACTCTCCACTAATTATGGCTTAAAATGATACTGATTCAACATCTCCTGCAGATCAAAGCCATTATGCACCAAATTACTTTCCCCATATATTCTAAGTCCATATAACAAGTTGAAATAGAAACTACAATAGTACTTGAATAAAAATGACCCTAATGCAAACATGGGCAACTATTGAGCAACTGTTTTGTAAGCAACATTATATTGAGGATAAGAGTTCTTAATTTTCCTCCATATTGATATTATAGACTTATGAGAATCTCACTTTCAATTAAGCAAAATGAAAAGAGAATAAAAGGATCTCTAAATTTCCCAGTGTTGTTCCTATGTATGACTTTATAGACAAAGTGTTTTTGCCTATTCTAGAGCACTTACTTTTCCAACCAAAATACAATTTATACCATAAAGTAAGGCAAATTGACTATTTTCCCCTAGGAAACTGTTACCAAGGATGTATACATGAAACCATTGCCTCCTCCACTTGTTTGCTTCTATATGCCTATTTTTCCCAGTGTGGCAATTTCACATACAGTACAATCAAGATGCTATATATCAGTTTACTAATGCTATTTAGTTCTCTGTGAAACAGACCTCCTTTGTTCTAAGAGGTTGAAATAATCGTACGGCATTTCCTCAAGTGTCTTTGAAGAGCAATGGTTGCATGAAATGATTCACAAGCAAACACAGATTGAAGCAAGAATTGGAGTGGGAAGCAGGGGCAGTGTTGTGATCCGACTCAAGGCAATCTCATCTTGCACAACTATTATGTTCTTTTCTATAGGTATCCATAACTGCCACTGCTTATAGGTGAAAGAGGGTTAGCTTCTACCTCTAGGGATTGGGCTTCTAGATTTTAATGGGACCAAATCTCAGAGCAATTCTTCTTTAGATGTTTATTAACAAGCAAGCACAAAACAGCCAGTATACTCTGCAAAGTCACAAATCTTTTAAAAGTGGACCAATATCATTTTGTTAAATTATATTTAACTTGAGGAAAATATGATAATATTGGACAAAAAAATACAAAAAAATACTATCGCTAATTGCGATAGTATGAGTCAGATAGTCAAGAAACTTCCAGAAGCAGGAGTTGTACCATTTCTTATATTAAAAGGTTTCACTATTTTTACACCGGTTTATGCAAAGGTAAGGAATAGCTCTACATTTTAGCTAGTACACACATGGGAAAATTTCTAACTATGCCAATGAAAACTCATCTTTAATGTTCTGCTAAGCTGAATAACTCTTTTTAACAACTCATTCTAATAACACTTTGTAAAACAGCAAAACATCTGGTATAGCTCTGAGATAGCTAATTTCTTATAAGGATCACTTTTAAGGAACTATTATTTTATTTTATCTTTTTTGTATTGGGGTTTGAACTTAGGTGAGCTGTAACACCAAGCTATACCCACCAACTCTTTTTTTTAATATTTGAGACAGGGTCTCACTAAGGTGCCAAGGCTGGTAACTTGGGATCCCCAGCCTCAACTTCCCAAGTTACTAAGAAGAAGACATGCACCACTGTGTCCAGCTGGAAATTATTATTATTTGGTTCAAGGGATTGAACTCAGGGTCACTTGACCACTGAGCCACATCTCTACCCCTGTTTTGTATTTTATTTAAAGACAGGGTCTCACTGAGCTGGTGCTTAGCACTTTGTGTTTACTGAGGCTAGCTTTGAACTTGAGATCCTCCTGCCTCAGCCTCCTGAGCTGCTGGGATTACAGGCATATGCCACTGTGCCCAGCTAGCTGTAAATTACTAATAAGGGCAACTCACTATCTACAGCATCTAGTTTAAACCATGTAATACATTCAGTCTGTCATGTTGTTAATGCTGCAGTATTTTAAAGTAAGTTATAGACATTAAAACATGAGGGAAGTTCAAAAGCATCTGAAGAGCAATGTACAATATGTATAATATATCTTTCTTTTTTGGAGACTCCCAAAGCATATTAACTGTCAGAGGTACTGAGATATCACACATTAAACTCACTCAACTTTTTTCTGTGAGTTCCAGGTTAACTGAAATAGAAGCTTTATGTGTGGAACCCAGAAATATTTGTTTTAAAAAGTCCTTCTGGTAATTCTCATGCATGCATACTAAAATATGAGAACAACTGTACAAAGGAAACAGCACCTTGAAGAACACAATTTAGGGACTTTACTCAATTGCCTTGATATGGAAAAGTACCTTTATTTATCTATAAAATCTTTTCTATAATAGAAGAACTACTCCATAACCTAAGAAGTCCCCATCTGACTTGTAAGTCCTAATACTATTGCTTATAATCCTATTTGTGTTTAAACAGTTTGGTTTGGGGGGCTCTAGACATGTGGGTCATGGGATTTGTAATTTACTCCTGGCCTGCAGTCCAAGACAATAAGACAGGAAAAAGAGGTCACAATCTAATTAACTTTCTAATTAAAGGAACATGGTCTCTTTCTAATTACACTTACAAAGAATAAAATGTAGCCCATAATTAGAAAGTTACTGTGTTCCATTTAAAATTTGCATTGTGTCAGCTATTCCATCATCATTATTATTGCTTAACATTTATTCTGAAATGCAGAATATATTTTTAAAGTGTCTTGGAAGAGGTTTTATTTGTCTCTTACATTGCAAATGCAAAATTTAGGTCAGTATTTCACTGGATGATACAATGAGTTACAGAAAATCTGTGGCATTCATACTATAAATCATTAACAGAGTTGAGATTTGGGTTCATGATCTTTTGTGACTAAATTTTGTACTATCAGTTCAGTGAGAACATTATGTCTCTTACTATTTTTTCTCTGGCTTTTTTTTTTTGAGGATGCCAAGACTATTTTCAGTATCCATACGTAACCATGGCAATCACCTGGATACACATGTGCCTTAAAGTGCACTAAGCTATTAGAATCAGTTCTCAAGAGAGTCAATTGGAATACAATGAGTTCATCACAGTTTTCACTGTGATCCCACCAATCATGTAAGAACATATAGGCAATAATAACTGCCAACCAATAGATATTGTTTCTATCATGCTCTATTGTCTGCTTCTTAATAAACCATTTTTACTTTAAATGGATACAAAAAATTGCTTTATGAAAGGGAAAAATAACAACAAAATGAAAATTAGGCTGCCTTTTTGTTTTACAACACAAAGTTGAAATTAAATGTGTCATTTTTTTCTCCAAAATATTGTTTCCCTTTACCGAAGAAAAGTGATGGGCCTGAGGGTCTCATGCATTACAAATCTCATGTGCTTTAGATATCTAGTATATCACTTGCATTTTGCCTATAGTACTTTCTGCCAAGCTCAGCGTTTATTGCTTACAGCTGAATACCGCCACCTAAATCATCCATCATGTTTTTACAACCAACTGTAGCTTTCTTTTTCAGTTCCTTGGTAGGAACTGGCACATTTTCAGAATGAGAATTTTCAGAATGACAATAAGTGAGAAGTGTCTTTACATACCCAAATGTACAAAGCATGCAATGAATAGAACATGAGTTTTGTAATAGGAAAATACATTTACTGATATGAAGAGATAAGAGCTTTGGAAATCATCTGCCCACATTCCCACTTCACATATGACTTTCCATTTTACCATCTTCTCAAATGCTTAGATTATTTAGTGTGAAATTAGATCGTTAAAGTAAGATCTGTTAAAGTTCTGTTAAAGTTCTCAACTCTGGTTGCATATTAGAATCCCCCATGGAGCTTACTGAAAAATACTGTGTTTGAATTATCCCCAAAAACTTGAATTTAAGTTCTCTGGGATGAAGTTAAAGAATGGGGATTTTTAAAAGCTCCCATGGATGATTCAAATAATGAGATTCTCTTCCTAAAATGAAGAAGCAGCAGAGAAAAAAGGAATAGAGTCTCTTTATTCTCCACTATTTCTTGTTATGGTTTTCTCCTCAACACCTTTCTATTTGAGCATAACATTCTTTTTTTTTATCCACTCAAATTAACATTCTTTTCCACTCTTAAAGAAAAAAGAGTACTTTCCAAAGGGCACTCCATCCATTATTGCCTAAAAAGTGCAGTACTGGGTCCACATTAACCCCTGAGAAATTTTCTTCTAAAAAATCTTTAACTTTAACCAGAGTTCATTACTTTCTCCTCTTTCCACTCTTCTGTATTTTCAACATTATTCTGTAAGACCTTTTGGGGAAGGAATTTAGAAGGAGTTTTTATCATAATTTTCCAAAGGTAAGTAGAAGAAATAGGGGCTAAAATTAGACTGAGTTATTTTGTGCACGTTATATCACATAACACTCTGTGACCATTTTGTATAACACATATCATATGCTGCTAGAGTATTATAATTATTTATATGTTTTATTTATACTACTAAATTATAAGTTCTTTTTAAATAAGAACAATGCATTGTTCCTTGTGTTATTTGACATCATTTTTTTTGACATCATTCTCCCTCATGGGTTTCTAAGCAATACCTATTATGGAGGTGACTTGCCACAGAATGACAAGCTTACTAACTTTTATGAGGTGTTTTTAATCATAATTGAAAATCATTTCTGAATGTATGATAATAAATATTAATTTTAAACTTTCAAACCAAGGTTTTCAATTTTTCTATCCTATACCATTTTTCAGTCCTTACTAGTCATGTATGAATAATCTCATCTATGCTCATTTATAGGGAATATTTTTATATAACTCCCAAAAAAGTAAATCAATGTATTTTATTTATAAACACAAAATTTAGAAGATATTAAATAGCATTTTAGTGCCTTTTGGAGGACATTTCCTAAGTAAGCATTTGTTGGGTTCTCGCATCAGAAGTTTATCAAGAATGTCTTGTGGCTAAAAACCAGTGACAATTGGACTCACTGTGTATGTCACATATATAGCTCTGCTAGAAATGTTTTCCATAAGCTGTTTCATAGCATAAACATTTTTATGTCAATTTTTAGCATGTTTCATAAAAAAGCAATATAGGAAATCTTTTCTCATATGGAAATTTTTATATACTAAGCAGTATGAAAATGATTGATACTAGCACAGTATAAGTTTCTAGATGTTTCTCATGCTGGTTCAGATGAAAGGGGAGTGATCATATTCAGAGATCTTATCCAAGGAGGACTTTGAGTAATCTTTGATGATATTTGTGGCAAATGCAACATAGATAAGGAGGCAGAATCAGTTTAAAGAGGTTTTCAGATGAAAAATAAAGCAAAGACTGGATGGCAGATTGGTTATGAGGAGGCAAGAGAAAGGGAGGGATCAGAGATAAATTCTAAAGTTGTACCATATGTATGTAACTGTATGGTTTCACTAAGGAAAATAAAACACTAGAAGAGAAGGAACAATTGAATTTATGACCTTTCTGGCACCTACAGGTTGAGATGGCAGTAAAGAGTTGACATCTGGGCTAGCAGTGGGGTTTACAGAGCTATCAGCACATAGTAGTTGAAGTTATTTTAGAATGTGATTGACCACAGATACTTTAAAATAGAAGACAGGAAGACAGGGACCAAGTGTTGGATATATTCAAAAGGTTTGTGATGATTGTGAGGTTCAAGTTCAGGTATAAAGAGAATTGAGGCAGCTGCTTCAGGAGAGTTAAAACAGGAAAGAGCTTTGGGACAGACAGAGTGACTCACAGTGTCAAATGAAGCAGAGGAGGTAATATGATTAGGATGAAAAATATCCACTTAGGGGTCAGAAAATTTCAGTTGAATTTAGATGGTTGCATTCAGTCAGCTCTGAGTTGATATCAACTGTTATGTCATGCAGGGCTGGGACTATGATGAGGCAAGCAAGGAGCCTAGGGAGCAAAACTTAAGAAACAATTCACTGTTAATATGTGCAAGTCTGAGGGGAAAAGCATCATGATATGAAGCCTATCAAACAAATGCCCAAGACATGTCCACACTCCGTAGTAAACAGTATTAGGAAGATCTGGAGGTACTTATATTTTAGGGACTAATTCATGGTGGATATGGCTGTTGCTCTAAGCTGGACAAAACATCCAATATCAAGTTCAGAAGATGAGCAAAATAGTTATTGACTTAAAACAATAGATCCTAGGTCAAGTCTTATGCTACATTTTACCATATGAAATTGCTGGAATTTGGCCATTTCAAGCTTACAGAGTAGCAATTTTATATGTTTCAAAGTTATAAGTTTCTCTCTCTCTCTCTCTCTCTCTCTCTCTCTCTCTCTCTCTCTCTGTGTGTGTGTGTGTGTGTGTGTGTGTGTCTTTACCTCTGAAATACATGTGGTCTCAGGATCTGAGAAATACTAGTGAGGGTTCAGAAGAATTAGTAGTAAAGGCAAATGTTCAATATTTAAACAACAGATATGTACTGAGTCCCTACATACAAAACACTTCATGGGATACTGTGTGTTGTTTTTATCCATATTATGCTTGTGTCGTCTTTTCTAACCAGATTGTATTTCTTCTCATAGAAGAGTATTTCTGGTATTCCTCTTAGATTCTTTCAAAGAAGAAAGCCAAATTTGGAACACCAGTAGGTTGAAAAGTGGCAGAATTTGCCACTCCAAATATGCCACTTTGACATAAGTATTATATTGAGCTAAAGACACTTAAAAAATAGCAGCTGTAAGAAGAGCATTCTGATATCCTCTCTTTTTCTTGAAAATAGGATATAAAACTTCCATTTCTGCTAGTCCAGAAGAAAAGAAACATTCTTACCACCAGAAATGAGGGAGTTGAAACCCAGAAAATTTTGTATAGACAGCCCTCATTGAAATAACTATTTGTGGTCATTTAGACTTTCAATATATTTTAGTTACTTTTCCACAATTTCCTGTCTTTATTCAACTTACTGTAAAAGCATTTGGGTTTTATTACTCTTTTGGGGGTCTGACTTTCCTTATCAGGGCTCACTCCTATGTCATATAAAAATATATCAAATTTGTATGCTTTTCTGTTGCCCATCTGTCTTCTATTAATTTCAATCTCAAATTCCCCTGAAGATTCTAAAAGAGAAGAGGTCAAGTTGAACTTCCCCTACAAGGTGGGGAGTCCTTAATAAATGGGAGTGAAGGAGGCATAAAAAGACATCATTCTCCATATGTGGCATTTAGATCTTTTTAACATTGACACATATCAATTATACAAATTAATTTGTTTCACTGTGACATTTCCATATATGCATACATCAGGTATTGATCCTTTCCATTTTCCCTTCTACATTATTCTGACCTCCCCTTTTTTTCCCCTTCCCTTTCTCACCTTCCCAGTTCTCCTTCTTCTATTTCAGGTGATTTCTTTTTGTTTCCACATATGAGAAAAAACATGTGATACTTGTGTATCAGTGTCTGACTCATTTCACACAACATAATGTCTTTCAGTTCCATCCATTTTCTTGCAAATGTCATAATTCCAATCTTCTTTAAGGCAGAATAATACTCCATTGTGTATATATATTCATTCATCTGTGGATAGGCATCTAGGCTAATTCTGTATCTTGACTATTGTGAGTAGTATATCATTAAACATGGATTTGCAGGTAACTCCTTTGTATGCTGATTTCATTTCCTTTGGACATATACACAGAAGTGATATTGCTAGATAATGTGGTAGTTGTATCTTTAATTTTTTTGACTAAACTCCATACTACTTTCCATAGTAGTTCTAATTTTTATTCCCACTAACTGTATAAAGGTTCCTTTTTGTGCACATCCTCACCAGCATGTTAATTTTTTGATAATAACTATTTTAAGTGGGGTGAAATGGAATATCAATGTAGTATTGATTTGCACTTGATTAATGGCTAAAGATGGTGAGCATTTTTTCATATATTTATTGACCATATGTACTTCTTTTGGGAATGTTTATTCAGGTCCTTTGCTCATTTATGACTGGATTATTTTTGTTATTGTTGCATTTTTTGATTTCTTTATATATTCTGGATGTTAATTATCTGTCAGATGAATAGATGGCAGACTTTCTCCCATTTTTCAGGTTGTCTCTTCACTCTATGGAAGCTTTTTAATCTGATGTCATTTCTTGTTTTTGTTTCCTGAGCTGATAGAGTTCTATCCAGGAAATCATTGCCTCTGTCAGAATCTTGAAGTGTTTACCCAATGTTTTCTTCTAGTAGTTTCAACATTTGGGTGTTCACATTAATGTCTTTGATCCATTTTGAGTTTATTTTTTTATACAGGGTGAAAAATAAAGGCCTAATTTCAGTCTTCTACATAAGGATATCCAGTTTCCCCAGCTCCATTTGTTGAAGAGACTGTCCTTTTTCCATGTATATTTTTGGCATCTTTGTTGAGAATCATATGGCTATAGCTACATGGGTCATCAGACCCTTGCAGCTGTGCCCACTTGAGGATAGGTTGTCAGCTGGAATTTTGTCGTCTCATTCATTAATTTGAAGTATTTGCCAAGGTTTGTGTAGGACTGAGTAGTGGCTGGAGCTTGAAGCAATTCCTCTGGGCTGGGCAGTGTATCTCAGTGGTGGAGCACTGTACTTACCTAATGTGAGCTACGTCTTGGACTCAGAACCAAGGTTCCACAAACAAAAATGAATAAGAAGAACAAAACACCAGGAGTAGCAACAACACCCATCAGCAAAAAAAGAAACAGTAGGGAAATACTTAATAAAATAAAAAAAGATTTAGTGTAAAGAAGGCAGGAGAAAAGTTGTTTAAAAAGCGAGAAAAGAGAAAGAGGAAAAATAACAATTAAAAAGAGGAGAAAGAAGAATAAAACAAAGAAAATAGATGGCTAGGGGTTATTTACCCAGGCACCCACCCCCCAGTTCTTTCCATTTTAGTGCTCACCAGGTGACTGGTGGGAGTGATTTGTGGGTGAAACTTTTTGTAGTTCATCTTAGCTGCTTTTTAAATTGGAACAAGCCATTGTGAAACGCAGATCTCTCCAGGCGATAGTTCTATCCACAGTCCCTTGGGCTGCAAGCTCCAAGGGCCTAAGCCTGCACTGTGGTGCATTACTGAGCCAGTACTGAAGGCTGTAGTAGTTAAGCAAAGTTTTTTTCTCCAAGCTCCCTGAGCTACAAGATAATAATGATGGACAAGAACTAGGGTGTATCCTGTTCAGCTCTGTGGGGTAAGGGTGGAGAATCCACGGGGTCACAAAATTCTGTGCTGGGAGTGGGGATGGAAGGCTTCATGTGATCTATCACCCATGATCCTGTTGCCACCAAATTTAGATTCAGCATGAAAACACATAAGACTGTTATATCCATCTGATTCTAATAGCAGATTTGAAGAACCACTGATTTAAAATGGAAGATGCTTCTGCTTCCTTCTACATCATAGTCCACACATTCCATGGCTTAGAATTCTCTGTGGATTTGTGGCAGTCATTCCTTTGTGCTACAACTCTCCCCAAATTGCTGCCCACTGAGCCAGTGCAGAAAAGAGGCCATTGGGCCTTGGATATAGAAAAATTCTGGGGCTTCTGATTACCAAAGCAGCAGGCTCTAACACTAGAACTCTTTTTAAGATTTCTTTCAGTTATGGTATTATGAATGCACAGAGAACATGTGCAACAGATTTCTAGGTGGATACCAGGTCTCCTCTAAGTTTGGACAGTGTTTACTTGGTGCATTATTTTGTGCTTGTGGAGAATGCTGGGACTCTCTTTTTGCCCATACCCCCTTGTGGAAGTACTTCCCCAATTCCTGAAGAGCCACTGAGCATGGTGTGCTGGGACACTCTGCTTCTCTTACTATACTAATATTTGATATTTCTAGGTTTCACCTGGGCACTGACTCTCTACTGTTGAATTTCAGGGCTTTTCTACAAATCTCTACCTCAACGTACAGTTATACACCAATTGTTTTGGTCCCAGTTTCTGGGGAAGCAGGTGAGTGCTGGGTGTCTCTAATCTACCATCTTGACTCAACCCAGAAGTTAGATTTTTCTTCAAAGGGAGGAACAGCTTTTAACTTTTTTATATTGATAACATTTTTTTAGCAGTGACTTGAATACAATCAGATACATAAATATAAATATGGATATAGACATAAAGATTTGGTTTACTTTGTTTTATTATTATTTGGCATTTCCTTTAATGTTTTTAGTAGATGTTACACCTTTGAGGAAGTTTTTTCCCTTGTGGCATGTGAAATCTTAAAGGCAGTTTAAATTTAGACATACTTATTTATTAAAACTCATTGCTTTTCTTATCAGTGAACTCATGTTATGCAATTTTCAGGGAAAATTATTTCAAGTGAAGCTGAGAGGGACTCCAGATTCAAGTACTCAACTCATTTTCTCTTTGCATAAAAATATGTCATTGCAGAAATAGATTTCTAATTTTCAGCTATGATTCTCAAGTCTTTTTTCAATGATTTATATGTTCATATTGGGCTAGGCAAACAATTAGGTATTAGTTCAAATAGAGCTACTGGGATGCATTGCTAAATTCTGCTAAGAGAAGAATTATGTAGAATACTGAACATAATGTAATAAATACATATGCATATATATGAATTTATATGTACTTATTTCAGTTTATGTAATTCAAATTCACAAATTATCCATATTGGTAAACTACAGGATATCTAGGGCTGTTTATAGTATGCAATTTATATTCCTTTAAGTGCAGAAGAAAAATAGAGATGAATATAAGCTTTATACTGCTTCCTAGATACCTGAATTCATCTACAGAGATACAAATTCTATAATGGCGATTTTGATTTATTAGAAGCTTGGAAAATGGAAAATCATTTTTTGTTTTGGGTTTATAATATAACTTATTGGAAGCAAAACTTTTCTTGAAACTTCCGTGAATTTCTCTACAGCCATTAACACACTTAGTGTGTATACCTATATGTTTTGTTGAAGAAATGTTAATCTATTTCATTATGGGCTGCTTTCCCTAAACTCTCTTGAATGGTGCATAATTCATGATGTATATATAAAACTATATTATCTTCTAAATTTGAATATATTTTGAGTTGGATATTATTCCAGATCCCAGGAGGAGCTAATAGACTTCACATTGCCCCTACCTCTCTATGAAGTACTCTTAGTATACTTGAAGAATTACTAGATCATCAGGAATCCTGGGATCTACCTCAAGACCCCAAAGAAAGGATTCAAGGAAGTAGCAAGAAAGAATTCAAGGAAGTATCATGGAATATGTTTCCCAGTGTAATCTAAAATTGATTCAAGATTATTTGTGATAATTTTCTTTTTTAGAACATTTTTTTATGAATTTATTACTTAATACATTTCTTTAGCCTCTTGGTGCTATATATGCAATTTTAAAATGTTCAAAATGTTACAAATATATTATAATTATATAAAGATTCAAAAATACAGTTAAAGGACAATAAAGTCATGCCTTCCTCCATTATGCCACTTAAATATGGTATCCTTCAAAGGATGGTCTATTCTCACTGACTTAAAACTTAAAATCATTTTTTTGGTGATATTCTGGATCTAACCCAGGACATGCTCTACCACTAAGCCACATCCCAGGCACTCCACTTATTTCTGAAGCTCACTCTTGTGTTTTTCTCTTCCTGCATACCTCCAAGAATTGTTTTTCCCAAAGTTACCATTGACTTTCACTTTAGCACATCTAGATAATTACATGCACTTAATTTTACAATTACTTATTGAGCAATGAAACATTTCCACTTCTAATAACAAGAATTTCTAACCTGCTGAATGGAGTTTAGAAACAGCTATACAAAACAAATTCTCTTTTCTACAACTATATATATATATATATATATATACACACACACACACACACACACATACATACATACATCCCCCCAAACCATTCAAATAGTTGTAGTAGAACAAATAAAAAGTGGGAACAGAAGGCAAAACAGAGAACAGCCTCACGGAATGGGGAAGGAAAGCTGTTGCCTTTCATGCAGATCAACTTTTCCTTCAAGTTGACACACTTTGGTATGATCAGAAGAAACTGCCCAAACCCTAGTTTTCCCCTTTTGGGCTCAGAGAAAAGAAAGGAATATAGCTCCAACATTCTGGCTTTCAGGGAAATTATTTCTATCTCCTGTGACACAGAGAGCTGGTGGCATATTTTGGATAATTAGGTACACTGAAAAAGAGAAGAGCCATTGGATACCAGAAAAAACTACAATACAGACACCAGGGAGAAGAAGAAGTTGTGCACTTCTGACAGAACACAGATCTCTGCCTGGAAAGCTAATTGTCCAGAGACAATGAATTCCAAGAAAGGTGCAGAAGCCCTTAAATATTTAACTGGGCTCACTGGTGCAGGTCTTCCCCTGTATGAAGCCATTCAAGAGAGAGAAGATTTTGCTGAAATTTTCAGCCACAGTCAAACTAGATTAAGGAGCACTCCAAGAAAAAGCAGAAGACAGGTCCCAAAAATGAAGGACCTAGAAAATGAGACTTCTTAGTGTTTCTGTTAAGAAGTAAAGAATGACAAAACACTGCAGTTTTAAAAGTATTAAGAAATACTAAAAACAATGAAAAATAAATGACTTAGTAAATCCAATTATTAGAGATAAATCTATCAAACATTTGATTGAAAATACAAATGATTATTAAATTTGTGGTTTTCAATTGCCCTCCCCATCCCCCGCCCAGTACTGGGGATGAACCAAGAGGTACTCTACCTCTGAGCTGTATACACAGTTCTTTTTAAATGACAAGTTTTAATTTTGCAACACTAAAGTGCCCAGGCTGGCTTCAACCTTGGGATTCTCCTGCTTCCTTCCACCTCTGACATGCTGGGATTACAGGCTTGAGCACTGTGTCCAGCTTCTCAATCCAGGAAGACCAAGACCAAGTTTCTGTAGTTCTCTGACATCACATCTCTATATAAGTTTTGCTGAGCAGGCTGAAGGCATTCCTGTTAGAGTCTGTAAACAACTCTGGATGGTGCCTGGCATTTTTCAGAGGGAGTGGTTTGTGAAGTAACACCAGGGAGCCATTAAGTGTGGAGATTCCTTATTGATTGACTGCTGTATCTAGTTTATGTTAATTAAGATAAGCTGTGTGGAATGGGCAGGAACAAGTTGTTTAAAAAATCTAAGTTTGTAAGACCTTTTAATGTTTCTATCTCTACTCCCTAATCCTCTGTACCAAGATTATGTCTTATCTGCAATTTAGTCTCCTCATGGACCTATTCATTAAGAGGGAGTGCCCTGTTCAAGTGATTGATGCCAGTTATCTTACCAGATTCATCTCCCATTTCATTTAATGAATCAGCATTCTGGTTTATAAATCAGTTTCTGGCATATTCACTTAGCATTCATCACTTCTCCACAGTGAGCAGATCCATTTCTGTTTTCATTGATGTAAATCTGAGGAGTAGTCCCTGGGCCTTTGGGAAAAATTCTAAGAGCAGCCTTTGTATGACTTTGAATCAAAGTAGACATTTCATGCTAAAATATTTTAAGAGCATAACTGTGTTTAAAGAATAACTTGTTATTCTGACTAATTCAGTCCATAGTATTCAGTAAGTGGTCTATAAATATTGTTGAAGTAAACATTCTCTTTTGTTATCAATAAGGCACAACCAAGAATGATTTCTTGTTTTTATTATCATTTTTATTTTTATACAAATTATGGGGGTAGGCATGGGGTAAGGGAAACGGAGATGCAAGCCCACAAGAAAAACAATCAGAATAAAAAAGGGCCCATTGCTTGCCTGTCAGAGAGTTCCTATGTACAAATCAAGGCATCACTGCACAGAAACAAAGGGAATGAATTGGAAGGTTATGAATGATAGAAAAGACAAGAAGTTTGGTCACTACCTTGAATTTAAAAACCAATAAGGGTGTAAGAAATAATTCTTTAAAAATAACTTCAGTATGATGCAATGATTTAATTCCTCTAAAGAATCACTTTTTCAGAATCCACATTATTTCAGTGGCCTTCTAGAGATAGTTATTACTTCTCATTTTTTGTGAATATATTAGTAGGCATTTTAGGGGAACTACTATAAAACAGGTGATATTTGGGACAATTTCAGGATTATGTGCCAAATGTATCCACCTAAAACTTGGATAAAAAGCTGAGCTAATTGTTTTTTTTTGTTTTTTTAAATTTTTTGTGGTGCTGAGGATTGAACCCAGGGTCTCATGCATGCTAGGCAAATATTCCACCACTGGGCTATATCCCCAGCCCAAGAGTTAATTGTTTATTTTCACTATGGCTGACAACTCATGAACTTAAGATATAAAGGGACATGGTAAATGAAGACAGAAGTCCTTGTGCTATTTAAAATACAACCAGAAAGATGCAGGATAAAGGTCAAAAATTATTTTAAAGTTAGAATTACTAAAACTAACTATGTGAGAAGAGAATCTTCAGGATTTTTGTTTAAGCAACTTTCCCTTCCCCATAAGAAACTAATACAAGTGCAGTTTGGGTGGCACATTTTCTTACTGATCTACAGCAGGAGAACATTACAATGTGGACAGATATTGGGATTCAGATGTCAGATTGCTGAATTCATCTCAGAAAGAAGAAAAAGAAGAGGAAAGTTCCCAGTGTGGTATATAAAGAATAGTAAGATCTCTCATAAAGGGCTCTTTAATAGCATGGCACACCAAATTTAGAAGACTAGAAATTCTATATTAAGTTACTGTGGGAGGAATTAATAGCCATGTATTATTGAACAATCTAAAACTTCCTTCAATGGAAGTGCATGGGCTGCATTCTCACTGTCTGGAAAGCTGCTCAAGATTGAAAAAGAGAAAGAGGCTGAAGGGCCAACTAAAAACTCTGCAGGGATGCAGTTGGGTATCATCTGCTTGAAGCCAGAAAAATCACAGACAGCAGTTGCCTTGTGAGGAGCCATCAGGTGAATTCCCTGTAGACAGCAACCATCTTCCCACTCTGCCCTCTACAATTGCCACCCACCTCAGGCCTTACAGACTCTAGCAGGAGAAAGGATGGTTTATATCATCTAATTTTGGTAGCCTTGTACCAGGAGACTTTTCATCTAGGAATCTCATCTTCTTGCTCTTTGGAGAGGCCTTGGAGGGGTCCCAATTCAGCACTTCTGGGAAGACTTGACTGATACAGTTCTTATTCCTAAAACCTAGCTCCGTGAACTGAAGGTTGAACCACATAGCTGTGCCCAAACTGGAAGAATCTCCAGAATTCTTGAGAAAAATTTACAGGAAGGAAATTATGAAGCCATGGATAGTAAGTACTCCTGGGGGGGACTGGGGATGTGCCTCAAGTGGTAACGTGCTCGCCTGGCATGTGCAGGGCGATGAGTTCAATCCTCAGCACCACATAAAAATAAAATAAAGATGTTGTGTCCACCAAAAACTGAAAAATAAATATTAAAAAATTCTCTCTCTCTCTCTCTCTCTCTCTCTCTCTCTCTCAAAAAAGGAAGTACTCCTGGGGGTACAAATAAATCAGGTATCCCCTCAACAGATGACTGCAAAGGTTTAAGTAGGTCAATGATGAGCAGAACAAAAGATTTTATTCTCCAAAAATTTTATGTCTTTTTGAAGAGTGTGATGATCCCTGTTGGAAGAGGAGGTGTAGAGAATTGAAACTCATATTCCCAGAGGAGGAGGGCTGAGGGTAGGTGTCCCTGAATGCCAAAGAGTGAGAGAGGGGGAGAGAGAGGGAGGGAGGGGGGAGGGGGAGAGGGGAAGAGAGAGAGAGAGAGAGAGAGAGAGAGAGAGAGAGAGAGAGAGAGAGAGAGAGAGAGATTGAAATTCTTCTGCTTGGGATGTTGGTCTCTAAGACCTTTGGATGGCTTAGGTCTCAAAACTCAGGTCTTGGATCATATGTTACTATCTCAGACAGATCTTTTCTTCTCTTACCACTGGATATGAAAATTCCCCCCTTCTTTGACACTTTCTACTTAATTAGCTGGCTTTATTTTCTCTGGAGAACTTATCTACACCTAAGAGAATATTGTCTTTTAAATTGTACTGGGTCTGTCTATGTCATAGCATATAAACTTCTAAGGGAAGTGGTTTGTCTTGGTCATAGTTATCCCCCAGCACATTAAAGAATTCCTAACATGTACAACATCTCAAAATATACAGTTTGCAGCTGGGAGTGTTGGTACATGCTTATAATCCTAGCAGCTTGGGAGACTGAAGCAGGAGGGTGGCAAGGTCAAAGCTAGCCTCAGCAACTTAGCAAGGCCTTCAGCGACTTAATGAGACCCTGTCTCAAAATAAAAATAAATAAATAAATAAATAAAAGGGCTGGGGATGTAGATCAGTGTTTAAATGCCCCTGTATTAATGCCCCTGCATTATATGTGTGTATGTATGTGCATATGTGTGTGGTTATGTGTGTGTGTGTGTGTGTATGCAAACACACACACACACACATCCATACACAGTTTGAAAAATTGGGACTATCCATTAAGTTTTTGGAATCCAAGATGGACCTCCAGGCAGATTAGCAATATTAATTTATATTATACACATTTTAATGTAAGAATGTAAAGTAGAATTTTATAATATAGTAAAAAACTGAAAATTACATTTCCTCTTAAAAATGAAAGATATTCCAGTAGCTCATCTAGTTTTTTTGTAGTAGTAATCTCCATGAGGTTGACAAGATCAAGTTTGCTGTTCTTATTTTAAAAACATAGAAACTAAACTAGAGGTCTATTATGAGTCAGTGATGGAGTCCACAGCTCTCTTGACAGTAGTCCAGAAGATTCCATCAAAAATTCTATCAAACGTTATTACTTTGCTTTGAAAAACTATGGCTAAAGCATCAAAAACACAATCATATTAAAAACAAACAAAATCCATAAGCACCTAGTTGCTTTGGACTTTTATATAAAAATCTTTGTCACCTGTATCCTACAAGCCACTATCTGAAATACCTATGAGATAAACTGGCTTGCTCATGTCTGAAAAGCGATATTTATTTTGAACAAAGTAATACAAAAAATTTGTTTGCCCCATTTTGGAAATGGCAAAATAAGTTGAGATCACACGTGTGGTGAATTTTCATTTTCTTTTTCCACTAAGAACATAGTAAATTTAGCTTTAGCTATAGAAGATTGGGAAGAAATTAGTAGCATATATTAGTTTCAATTAAACTTCATGACAGAAAAAAAATTACTGGGGATATACCTAATGGGAGAAAAATTATTTCATTATCATGTGAAAATATATGTTTTTTTAAGTTTCACCTTATTTCAGTGAAATATACTTATGATCATCCAGGAAGGGCTGACTTCTTTGAGAATTTTGTATACTAAACAAGATCATGTGTCTGCTTTTCTGTTCATTATATCAGATTTTAATAAAAATGTGTATCTTTATATGCTAAGAATGAGCAAAGTGGACCATATTTAAAGAAACTTTAAAATATACAAATTTGGCAACATTTTTCTGAAATGTTTTCATTTATATATTAAACAAAAATGAAACAAAAAGCACAGGGAAGTAATTTACAAACATCTTTAGATTTTATGGTTTTTATTTCTAGGCGTAGGAAAAAAATTGTAACAGCAACAAATTAAGGACAAAGCAGATTGAGATGTAAAATCGTAATTTGAAAGACTGGTATTTTCCTTCAAGTTGTTGTTATTATTATTACTATTACTACTACTACTACTACTACTACTACTACTACTACTATTACTACTACTACTACACTATTTTGTGGTAATAGGGATTTAACCCTAGGGAGCTCTACCACTGACCTACATCCCTAATCTTTTTAATTTTTATTATAAGACAGGGTTTTACTATGTTGCTTAGGGCCTCACTAAGTTGCTGAGGCTGACCTTGAACCTGTGATCCTCCTGCCTCAGTCTCCCAAGACGCTGGGATGACAGGTATGTATCACTGCACTTGTCTATTCCTTAAATATATTTAACTGTTTGTGATTGGGAAATTACAACTACAGCTAATCCTCTTACAATCAATAAAGAACCTAACTAGTTTATGTAGTCTACATATGCTATCAATACAAGTAAGTTGCATTTAGACATCTTGTGGGTAACTACATATATGGTTTTGCTAACATTGGTGATTTTTTAACCTTTATTTAATTAATTTATTTATTTTTATGTAGTGTTGAGAATGAAACCCAGTGCCTCACACATGCCAGATGAGTGTGTTACCTCTGAGCCACAACCCCAACCCCAACATTAATCATTTTTAACAATGAAATATTTTCCACATTTTATTAGGCTGAAAATCATCACATTTTTTTTCCTTGTGTTTTTTTTCTTTAAATATTCACATAGGTTAGCTTAAATATAAAAACCTGAATTAGTGAATTCAAGTAACTCACATGAGGTCAGTAATCTCACTATAATAATAAAGAGAGAAATTGGAATTCAGGCCTTCTGATACCAACTTTAGTCCCTACCCTCTTCTGTGGCAACTGCTTCTCTGTTGATAATTTAGTAGGCTATGGATAGATTCCTTCTGCATTAACATAGTCCTTATTAAAGTAGTCTCTCTGTAAGCATATTTCAAGCTTACTGATTCCAAGGAATTTTGACTATTCATTTGCTCATATTCTTATTTCTAGATTATCCTTATCTACTAAAGATATTACAGAGATTCCTACATAGAAATCAAATGAATTTAGCAAGTGCTTCCTTGAAAGGGGCGTGAAACATTCTATTTTAAGTAACAGCTAAAATTCCAACATCAAGATTCAGTTCACATTTTATGTTTAATTTCCCACAACTGGTATTCTCTTTTGTTGTTAAGAATATTTTAATTTGCATGTGAGATGAAAAACAAAATAAGGAGCATGGGAAAATGAACAGAGATGAAATATTATATGCATCTTTTGTTCTTTTTCCTGTCCATAGGGACATCAGCTAAGATTCACTATGTAGATATACATTCAAAGTACATATACATTATACGGACTATGGTTACTTTTACTTTGGTGGGTATGTTGTGAAATATTAATATTTTACATAGTAGGGAAAGGAATTAATATTAAAAGAAATAGAGCAACTTCTAACAAACTTACATTGATCATGTATTTGTGCATTACTGACTTCCTTGAGACAATCCTACCAATTCCATTGTTTTAAAGTCATTAAAGCCATTAAATGCTGTCTTTGATTTCTTAGGACTTTATCTTTATTTCTTAACATAGAGACATCAGGCTAGAAATATAACTTCCTATCTCATTACAATTTTCTGATTTCTAACAGTTCTAGAAACTATTAGTACACATGTTACAAGTTTTAATAAGCCATTTATTACTTTGGAGTCTATTTCTTCTGTCCCTTTATGACAAAATTCTATGACTCTCTAGAGTCAGATTTAGCAAGGATCATCAGGGGAAACGAAACTTTTTTTTATTAATTTCACCACTAGTTCACTCCTTTTGTGAGCAAGTAAGGCTGTCAGGTTTCTTTGTGGGATTCTCCTCTGTAGTCTCTGGCCCCCATTCTCACTGATGGACATGTTTATCATGTGGGAGTATCAGATTATATAGTGATACTATTCACATACCTGAGAGTGCTAGATAAGAAGCTGAACACAATGGATTTTTTATATATTCAGACACAAAACAAAATAAATAGTTGTATGTAGTCATAGAGAAACCATTCAATCATGTGAGCTTAGGCCAAGTCCAACATTACTTAAAAATGTGATAAATTACTGGGATACAAGTGAGCCTAATGTAATGTAAACTTCATACTGTGTGATAATAGCCAATCATATTACAATTACTTTCTTCTGGCAGTTTAAAACTGTCATGCACAAGAAAAATTACAATATTTCATATAGGAGCCTATGTTTTAATAGACCATAATTATGTTATCATATAAACAGAACAAAATCCAAAATCCATACCATAATCCACAAGGCTCTGACTACCTGATCTAATATGTTCTATAGTTTGAAATCATCTTCAAACATTCTTCTTTGCTTTGGGGTTATAGTCACACTGCCTCCCATCATTGCTATTATTTGAATAACACAAATTATCTCCCACTTACTGTGCCATCTGCCTATACTGCTTTTCCTTCAAGTATCTTTATGATTTGTTTTTTAAATTTATAATAAGTCAGTGCTAAAATATTGCCTGTATTAGTATCCCATGGATGCTGTAACAGATTACCATTCACTGGGTAATTTAAAACAACAGAAATGTATTCTCTCACAGTATGACACTGGTCTGCAATCAAAGAGTCTGTAGGGTTAATTCTGTTTGGAACCTTGGAGGAAGAATCCCTTCCACAACTCCCTCCTAGCTTCTGCTGATTGCCTGACAAAACCTTGGTATCCCTTGGCTTATATATCCATCACATAGCCTTCCCTTCTGGGCATCTCTCTTGCTTTTCCTTTTTTTGGGCATCTCTCTTGCTTTTCCTTTTTTATGAAGGCACCCATAATTATACATTGAGCCCATCCTCTACCTTGGACAATCTCTTCTCAAGATACATAATTTAATTACATCTGCAAAGATACCTTTTCCATGTAATATTACATTCCTAGGTATTAGGACTTGTATATGTGACAAGAAAAACTTTAGCAGTTTAAAATTTTAAGGAATTTGAGTATTTATTGATTCATGAATCAGGCTAGTTCCAGACCAAAAGGGGATATCATTCCTCTAGGAGGAGCACAAAGGGAAACGTTATCAAAAAGTATTTGTAGAAACATGACAAATAACATAATAATAACATAAAAATTCTGTTTATTTAGAATTCAGTTGTGGTTTCTTACTGGTGAAATTTCTAGTTTCAATTTACTATTTACACTGGGCTTAGGTTTGTTCACATGAGAAGTCAAAGTGCTATAGTCACCCCAGTCTAATGGCCTCCCAATTACAAATATTTTAACAGATATCTCTTTTCAAGGTCACTATTTGATCCACTGTATTGCTTCTTTGGAGAGGTCATCACTGATTCCACTCAGTGATCAAATAATACCTCTCCTAATAAATGCACTATCATTCTCTTCCATCTATTCCTGCATTATTTTTCTTCACAGCACCAAATATTCAAAACATATTGAGTATTAATTTATGTCTATTATTCTAGAATGAAGCCCCAATGAATGTGAAAACTTTGTATTGTTAACTGCTATTCATCAGTATCATGAACACTGCCTGTCTTTTATTAGATTGTTATTAAATACTTACTAAATGGATAAAAGTATATGTATATGATCAAAGTTTGGTTGAATACAATTGATTGTTATTGCATAATTTATAGTTTTTGTGATTATACAAAACAAAACTATGGTGGTAGTGGTAGGCAGAATAATGACTTCCCAAACATGACCGCATGCTAATCTTGGGAACGTGTGATTTTGTAATTTTACATGGCAAAAGAGACTTTGCAAATGTGATTAAGAATATTGAGATGTAGAGATAATCCTGGATTATTCACCTGTGACCAATCTAATCATAAGGATTAGTAGGAGGAAGGCAGAGGAATTGGAGTAAGGGATGACGTAATGGTGGCAGTGGAGGCTAGAGAGAGAGAATAAGAGAGAAATTTGAAGATTTTATGATGCTGACTTTGAAGATGGAGGAAAGGGTCACATGCTAAGGAATACAAATAGCCTCAAGATGCTCTGAGGCAAGGAAGCAAGCTCCCCTAGAGCCTCCAAATAGGACCAAAGTTGTATCTACACTTTGATTTTTACCCTATAAAGACATTTTTGGACTTCTAACCTCCATACTGTAAGATAATAATTTTTTGTTTGTTGTTTTAAGCCACTAAGCTTGTGGTAACTTGCTACAGCAGGAATAGAAAACTAATATAGGACTTAACAGGTTTTTCAGACTCCTAATTTATCCTCAATAAAATAGATAACCAAAAAGGATGAGAATCTTCTGGTTTCATTCTGACAATTTAATTTTGAAATTTAATCATAATGTTCTAAGAGTTTAAACAATTTGGAAGATTTTTTTTGGTGTGTGTGTATTAAAGCAGAGATGTCATTGTGCAATATTTTATAAGATATCTAGTTTAAAAAAATAGATATCTAGTTTATACTACTAAAGGCCCATTCAAGCCATAGTAGCTAAATTTCTAAAATGGAGGCCTAGTTCCTTTGAGTTCATTGCACCAATTGCATTAATAAGGCTACATTCCATTTTGTCTGTCATTGAATGCATGGGACTCATAAATCAGTACAAGACATAATATTTATTGAAATAGAAGTTGTCCTCAAGCCTGCGGTAAAGAATTATCAGCATTTCACAGCAGCTGAACTCAACAGTGAGCAGCTAATACATACCAATCTGTGTTGAAATATTTATAACCTTAACAGTTTTCATCTTCTCCTAGTGAAACACCAGGATAGTTCTGCTTTATAATGTACAAGTATAGGATCTGATAGACATTGAACCATATCATAATCTGGCTGGGAAAAAAAACAGCATGGTAGTCCATAATTTATAGTTAATGCAGTGACTACTAGTGACAAAAATGATGTTTTGTGTTCATCACTTTTATGAATGTACTGTGGTCTGAAATGTCATCTCTGAAACTACATACTCTCCCCAGGACAACATTAAACTCTCCATTGTACTGTAACAAAGACCTTTGAACTCTAAAACTTCAAAGGTGTTATGGTCAGAAATTGTACACACAGTAAAAATAAAACATTGAACTAAGGCCAATATCCAGATACTTCAAAGTAGAAACACATCCTTACATAAGTGAAGTGCATAATGGAGGCAAAACATTTTGAATTAACACAATCACTGTTTTAATCTTCTCTACAAGATGATATGTGTTAAGGGATGCTGAAAATCAGCACAGGCCCCAGGAATGTAGATTTGACATTCCAAATAATTCTAGTAATATTGGGGTTTAAATATCTCAGTAAATAATACATTTTTAATCCTCTTTTAATTTGAATCATTTTGAACCTTTTCTTGTGGTTTCCTCAGCCTGAATTCATTTTTATACCAATTCTATTTGGACAGATTCTATTCACCTATACAGAAATGAGTTAACCTAGCAGAGCTGAAATTATTGCCCTTAGAAAGTCCTGATTATGTGATAGACATCATTATCCAAAGTACATGTATGAAGACACAAATTGGTGTCAACATACTGTATAGACAATCAGAGATATGAAAAATTGTACTGTATATGTGTGATAAGAATTGTAATGTATTTCACTGCCATTTATTTTTTTTAAAAAATCAATAAAAAAAAGAAAGTACTGATTACAAAGTTAGCACTTGGCTGACATTTGGAAATTTCGTTTTCAAGAAGTCTCCTATCATTCCCTAATAGGAATGGCTCACTGTGCCTAAACCATTTATTCAAAAAATAAGGTTTATTCTGAATAACTGTCTTCCTTTTTGGAAACCACTATTTTGATATGTGCTACACAGAGGATATTTATGTGACCAACCACCAATAAAATCTCTGAGCACTGAGTCTCTAATGAACTTCCTTAGTAAACAACATTTCAAATGTGTTGTCACTATTCCGCTGAAGGACTTACGTGCATCCTTTGTGATTCCCCTGGGGGAGGACTCTTAGAGGCTTGTGCCTGATTTCCTCTGGTATTCATGTAATATACTTTTTCCCTTTGCTGATTTTATTATGTATCATTTTACTATAATAAATTATAGCCATGAGTACAACTATACATTGAGTCCCAGGAGTCTTCCTACTGATTCACTGAAGCTGGGAGCTTCCCTTGAGAACTCTAATAAATCTCCCGGCATTCTCAGTTCTAATGTGACCTCTGTGAAGCCTCTCTCATTTCTCCTGCCCCTTCTGAGTAACCCAGTTCATATCACTTATCTAGTTCTGGTATGCTATATGAAAGTTACTCTGTATATTCATTCATCTCCTCTGAGAATAGGTATAATGCTTTGCATCATGACACTCTAACAAACTGAAGTGTAAACTAAATAATTGCTTAATAAATACCAGTTCAATTTAATGATCATCAGAGGTACAACTTGTAAAAAGCAAATCAAACTTAGTCTATCAAAATATAACCAAAACTATGAATTCTGAAATCCTTATATATTTGTTTATTTTTACTGTTTTTAAAAATTATATATAAAATTAGGATTAATTTTGACATAATTCAAAAAAGCATGCTTAAATTCAGTTCCCAGTATCCACCCCACCTTGTTACTTTCCTTCAACTCTATTATCTTTAAGCTATTTACTTTTTAGATTTTTTGTTGTTGTTGTTAGAGTCTTGCAGATATATGGATATACATGACAGTGAGATTCATTGTGGTATATTCATTTAAAAAAGCTAAAGACAATCTTTTTTTTTGCTTAAACAACTTATTTAGCATATAAACAGACTTTTGATATAAAGAAAAGCATGACAACATGATAAATAAAGATCATACCCTTGCTGTACAAGTAGAGTTAAACTTTGATTTATCTTCCAGAATGGCCTTTGCTATGATTGGTAACTTGCAAATAAACATTTTGCAAGTAACATGTTATTTTCCTGTATGATTGAGCTTTCATTATTAGATATAAAAACATTGTAAAGCATCAATGTACTATATTTTCCCTTAAGTTGAATAATTTTAATAAGTATGTATTTGAAGAAATATTGTTTTGCCACAGAGACAGTGAATGGAGTTATCAAAAATAAAATTAATAGGACATAACTCAGAAAACCTTGTGGTATCCATACAGTATATTAAGATATGATCTCAGAAAATTCATGTATAGTTTAATTTTTTAAAATTTTGCTTCATAATAATGTTCACAAACAGTAGTTATCCTCTTAATGTTTCTATCATGCCCCTTAAAAAGATTTTAAAACTGGTATATATATTTTTTTATAATAGAATTTCATTCATAGGAGTTAATAAGATTGGAGAAAGAAATATAGGTACATCAACAAAGCTTTCTCACTTGGAATCTTATGTCCAGTTGAGATGTCCAATTGAATAAATCATTTACAAAAATAAAATGTTAATTCTTTTATCTTAGAAAGCTCTAAGATAAAATAGCCCATTATTTTGGTTTCTAGTAGATTTTATCACTATGACAGATTGATTAAAAACTATATATACACTAGGCATGGTGGCACATGCCTGTAATTCTAGCAACTCAGGAGGCTGAGGCAGGAGGATCATAGGCCAGCCTCAGCAACTTAGTGAGGCCCTAAGAAACTTAGTGAGATTCTATCTCAAAATAAAATAATAAAAAGGACCGGGGATGTTGCTCAGTGGTTAAGTTCTGCTGCATTCAATCCTTGGTGCTAATAATAATAATAATAATAATAATAATAAACTATATATACATATACACATATACACATGTAAATAAATGCATATAAATTTTCATTGGCATGATAGAAAATGTAGTATTTTGCTACAATCAATATTGTTAATTTTTTTAGTTGTAGATGGACATAATATCTTTATTTTATTTATTTATGTTTATGTGGTTCTGAGGATCAAATCCAATGCCTCATATGTGTGAGACAAGCACTCTGCCACTGAGGCACAATCCAAGCCCCTCAATATTGTTTTTTAAAAAGAAATTTTCACCTTATTTTCTACTAACATATTGATATCATTGAAGTCTTCAACTTCTTTCCCTCTTTTGTCCAAGAAAATGGTGAACTATTAAAGAACTGCCAACTATAATGTTAATTCTTTGTCACAACCCATGATGACTAAATGTTCTCTTTATTTTTGGCTAAAAAGTTAGCAATGATCAGAGAGATTCTGTCAGTCGTGAAAGAACCCAGAGATTCATACAAGGTCTCTTTGTACATTATGATAATCCTGTTGTGCTTGGCACTATTTTAATGGCCTATATAAAATGCATGAGCAATATACATTGGTAAAATAAAAATATGTTTATTTTATAGGGTATATGCAATAAGCACAATAATTTGTGATTTTTAATCAAAAAATTCATTTACATAATCTTCAGGTCAAGGTACTTTACTATTTCATTTACTGACCAGTTTTGATTTAGGCAGACTATATTTGAATGCTGCATAGGAGCCAATAGAATGATCTATTATATACAGATCAATGGGAAAAAGTATGTGTGCACTTGAAAATTATGGAACTTCATCTACTCTATTGTGTCAGTGGCTGAGGTCCAAATTAAAGATGTGAACATCCGTGCATTAATATTGAAGCCAGCTTTTAAAGACAACCAGGCCAAAGTAGAATTCAATTTAAGGGCTCTTTTGATTATTTGATTATAACATCAAGCTGACTTTAAAATGCCTTAGCCTCTTCAATGGCTGTGATCAATACTTTGGGAACTGAACCATTATGACCTCATCCAACCTCACCTCAAAGCAGTGTGTATTAGCACAGATTTGCCTCTGATTGGAGGGGGTAATGAAATAAAAGAAGAGCTAAATAAATGGTTCAACAAATGTTTAGTTATGGAAATGCATTATGCAAATATACATGCATAATACACAATTTTAGAAGTACATTTCTTTACAGAAGTTCATTAGCCAAATTAATACAAATTAATACATAGCTACAGCCTGTTGACATGAAATTGTTAAGGAAGGAAATGCTAACCTCACCAACCAGATAACTGAATAATTCTAGAGGTCAGTGGGATGACATGTCATTCGCAAGTTGCTTTCATGTGTATTTTAAACAATTTCCATCATTATATATAATTAAAATGCATCAATTAAAAATATGAAAAATATAAATATAAAATACCTGCTTTGTATAACCAATAAATGGCTATGCTTTAGATATCTAAAAGTGAAAAGGGGCCAATATTTATTAAGTGTCTTCTCTGTTTCGGGTATTTTATCAATTGGTTTATATGTCTTAATTTTTTGGTGGGTACTGGGGATTGAACTATGGGTCACTTAACCACTGAGCTTAACCAAAGTATTGATCACTCAGCCCTTTTTTCTGTATTTTATTTAGAGACAGAGTCTTGCTAAGTTACTGAGGCTGTCTTTGAACTCATGATCCTCCTGCCTCAGCCTCCCAAGCCACTGGGATTACAGGCATGGCTGTATGTCTTAATTTTAACCCCCACAACAACCCTAGGAGAAAATCTTGAAACTGGAACTAAAGGATTAAGAAACTATAATGTAGTTTCTTATATGGGTATGTAGTCAATTGTTGTGCCTGTCAGTATCCTCAGGTCGAGTACTCTTCAATTTATCTCTGAACTTGGCCACATGGCCAGTGGAACAATAGCAGAGATGTAAAAAGTACCTGCATGTTTGGATTTACTCTTGCTTACTGATTTGGAATCCCTAGCATACCCCCATTTGAAACAAGCTCAGACTATCAGACTGGCAAATGGAAGACTGCATGCAACAGAGATAAGCCATGACACCTGAAGCCATGTTTCAGTCTAACTACCCAACCAGGAAGGTACTTGCAGATGCACAAATAAAGCTTCAGCTGACTTTGGATGAGCCTGGCCTAGTCCAGAAGAAGTACCTACTTGGCACCTGATCAAAATGCCCTGCTGAAGAAACATGAGGTCAATAAATATTTATTTTTAAACCACTATTTTTAGGGTTCTTTGTTAAATGGAAAAAGCTAACCATAATGGGGCTGAGTTCTTACCTATTCTGAGTCCAAAGGCCATGTTCATATCATAAGAAGATCAAGGCACATATAAGAAATTAGCACTAGATCTCTTGATTAAATTAAGTGATATGATACAGAATAAAGCTCACTTTAGGTCAGATGTCAAAGTAAGCAGCATTAATCAGAGTTAAATTAATCTGTTCCATGTAACCAGAATAGACAAAAAAAAGATTTGTACAATTCCGAACACAGCTCTCTTATGTGCAACTGAACAGTAGCAAAGGAGACTGCCTGAATTTTATCATTATATTCCAGTAGGCATAGAAGATGTGGACCCAGATTTAAATACATAAATATTTTCTCTTCACTTCCAAATCTCTCTAAAAAATGCTCTTCAAACTTGAGAACATTCTAGGTTGGAAGGAATTAATGGCAGCCCCACATTATGTATTTCCACCATGGTAAAGTCTTTCTTTCCATGCTGTTCATCTCATTGTGTGGTATGAATATTTCAGAATATAAATCTACTTTCATTTTTAACCTAGAAGACAATAAATTTGAAAATAGAGATGGATTTGAGGTATAAATCAAGCTGGAAACTTCATGAATATTCAAGTCAAATCAGGACTGGTTCTGAACCCCACACTCCTGCTCATAGTATAAATCACTTTGTGTTACTCAAGAGGTCACCCCAAATAGGCTTTAGGAATGCTTTTTCCCTTGAAAAAAAACACAATTAATTACTATTGTTTGCCCCTAAGGATTTCAATTTCAATTTGTTTATTTTCTGGTGTCACTGACGAGCTGACTGAGAAAATGAAACACTTCAGTTTAATTACCAGCTGCAATTATGGCTTGTGTAAAGGTACTTTATCTTATACTCTTTTTGTAATTGTTTATTCTTATGATATAATATGTAGTTATATTTGTTGTCTTTCAAAATGCTAACAATGCCACTCAATTTCCAAGAAAAAATTAATATAAGATGACTCTAAAGTGACTTCAATATGGCCCTAAGATCTTTAATAGAAGTATGTTCTATTGCACCTAAAGTCCTTTAGCTTCTTGTACTTTCAATAAAGGATGATCATAGAAATGAGAAAAAAGGCAAGAAAATTTAGCAAACCATTTCATTAACTTTAGGTTTTGTTTTAGAATATAGAAAGAGTGTGTAGTTTAGATGCAGGCAGATGGAACTTTACATCTAGCGTTTTTCCCTTATCAGCTACATAACAAAAGTCTTACTTTTTGAATTTTATTGCGTATTTGCTTAACCTTTTGAGTGGTACTTATAAAATACAGTAATGTTGGTTCTTAACTAATAGGTTATTATGAAAATTAAGTAAGATCATTGATATTGTTATAATTCCTGACATATGGCAGGGACTTAATAAACTAGTATCTTATTCAACCCTTCACCTTCATTATAATTTTTAATTTATGGGACAGCATGATATTGATAACTGTAGGCTCTGGATATAGACTTTCAAAGTTCAAATTTTGACTGTACTATTACTAATTTTGAAATATTGGGCACATCATTTAACCATTCTATGCCTCAGTTGCCTCAACTGTGATATGGGTAATAATAGAATCTAACTTATAGGGCCATTGTAAGAATTAAACTAATTATTTAAAAATGCAAGAATTGGTACCTGGTACATAGTAAGCTGAAAATAAATCTAGAAAAGTGCTGGTAAAATGATGATTTTTTTGTTGCAAAATTGAGAGAACCTTCTAAAGAAACCTCTTACTTCACCTTCAGTCATATTTTGAATTTGGGGAATAAGGTACTTTAACACTAAAAATACAGGATACAAAATAAAATGCTAACTGTAGAAAGGCATTATTCATTCTTGTATCTTATAATTTGTGCTCAAAATAATATACACAGCAACTGGATGTTGCTTCTGGACTGTTATTTACTGGGGACTACAATGTTTTTGAACGTTTGGCCAAGGGGCTGTGAAACAAGCATGAAATCCATATTAGTGTCAAAGCAGATCTGTGTTGTGTTATTATATTTGCCACTTTGATGTACAGCTCTGAGACATGGACTTTGTGCAGCTGTCATAATAGGAACCATGAACAGTTTTATGTACATTGTTGACAAAAGATAACCCAGAATATAAAATGGAAAGACAGGATCCCAAACATACCAGTACATAAAAAATAAAATGTGACTGGAATTATCTATCATGATGTCAGCATGATTTTGCTTTACCAATCATATAGCATGAAAGGATGATTTTCAAAATTGAAATAACTTTATATTGACAGATTAATAATTTCATGTATATTATTTGATGTGCTATTGATTGGTTCAGAGATATTATGGGAGTCCATTATATGAGGGCTCATGGAATTTGGTCTCAAGTATAACTAAACATGATAACTTATTCTACTTTGTCACATAGCTCTTAAAAGAGCATCACCCCAAATCTACACAAAGATTCACATTTTTTTCCGTTTCTTGGTAAGTGGTAGGATTGGGGGATTGTGCTATGATATTTCCATAACTAGATTTCCATTTAACAATCATAAGCAGTTGTTTTCAGGTCAACTGTGCTGTTGTACTCACTACGTTCACAGTGGTATATAAACATACAAAATCTTCAAGGTAGTAACAAAATAGAGAGTTGATTAGCAATGCCCTTTAAAAGCAATGTAAGAAATCATGATGCATTTTAAGCGATTTTTTATGTTGATGGCAAGCTATCTTAGCAGATGACAAAATGATATTTTGCTTTCAGCACAATGAAATGCATATAGATATGAACTCAGAGAAACCTTCAAAAGGTACTCAAGCTTCACTTGTGACCCTGAAAGAGAGGTTTTTTGATGGAATTTCTGCAAACAACTCTTGAGTTTTATGGTTGAGATGAGGACTAGAAGGGAATTCACATAATAAGCTACAACATGCCAGAAAATTAGAGAGGATGTCTCATCATGTGTTGTGTGTCAGTAGAAAGATTTCAAATTTGGGTAGAAGATATCCTTTAGGAGGAACATGGCTGCTATTTACACATGTTTGAGGAATTTTAATGAGAAAGAAGAAATAGACTCAATTTAAACTTGGCTAGTCCTATACTCTGCCCATACCAGGCATCACTAAGGGATTACTGCTGTTTTTTCCCTACTGAGACTGAAACATCTTGCATTGTTTCTAACACTGCAACCAATCACTGTGAATCAGAATTTTCTCAAGAGATGAAACTTGCTTGTCACCTTAGAAATATTTTCAGTTGGGGATGTGAGCCCTAATAGAATAAACACAAATGTTCTACGGGTAAATTTTAAACAAATATAATTAAGTTTCTAAGTTTTATATGTGTTGAGAGGAGCATGGGCTTCCTATAAGTCTCCTAGAGGTGTGGGGCGACATACTAGGGAAGTGTTCTATAGACTGACTATTCATGGAAGAAGGTATAAATGTTCAAGACTACTTGCACAAATTTAAACTTCATTGTTGAGAGTAAAGTGTGAGGGAAAACATCCAGGACCCTAAATTTTCAAAAGAAAACAAACTAAATGTAACTAAAATTTGACAGCCACTTAAATATAATTTTCTTTCTTTTCCTACTTCTTTAATGTAATAAAGTAGAAGAATATCTATCTACCTACCTACCTACCTACCTATCTATATGCCTAACTACCTATTAATTTATCATCTGTTTATATCTAATATATATATGCAGATAAACTTATGTGTATATATACATAATATTAATGTTATATATTTACCTTACACATAAGGTATTCTGGAAGAATTTGTGGAGTTGGTATTTTTAAAGCAATACCATTATGATGTTTAATTTATAGCTGAGAAATTTTAATAAACCAGATACTTTAAATATACATATTTGATTTTTGACAACACTTGTACTCTAAACTTGTTAGTGGATGCTTGTATATATTTGTCTTCTTGTGTCCTCTTCCATTGGCAATCATGACGTTTATTAATCTTTGAGCTTATTCTCTACCGTTTATTAATGAGCAACATTTTGTTTGATGTTACAGGTTTGTGTAGCATGTGACAAAGATTAGTAAATGTTTTTTATCCCTGACAGTGAACATCAAAGTAAACATATATTCATTACAGGGTCAGAAAGGAGAATTTAAAACAGTGAAGAGATCTGGGAGGAAACTGTCTAAAATAATGTGTGTGAGATAATATGTGCATGCTTCCTAAAATAAATGACTGTATTTACTGAAGAAATGGGGGTGGAGAGTGGTTCACTTGGTGCTGAAAAGTGAATCTTGACCTATTGGAGCACATTTCCCTTTCACCGCAATCAGTAGTAGGTTATATTTGCTAGCTCTTTGATACAATGGATCATATTTGCCTAACAAGTCATATTTCATTTCATTCAAGAAATGCTCAACTACCTTTGGCAGACTAGAAAGTTTTTCTTTCTTTTTAACCACTTGCCCTTTCCTCCTCTAATTTCCTATTCACACATCCCCAGATTTTACTGGTAACTATTTATTCTTTCTCCAAACCTAAAATAGAGCATATATTTGATGATTTGGATGTGATGGATGGGAAAGGAATCATTAAATGAAGTTATTTTTTCTTTATAAAATGATGCTAAATATTTTGGAATGGGTAGATAATATTGGCATTTGTAAAGGCAGATAGAGCATGGCTTTACTTTCATTCTTTATAATAGATCCTTCTCAATGACACATGTTCATTAAATCATTTGTGCCAAGAGTACCTAGAATCCAAAGTATTTTGGTCCTTGGAAATAATGTAACAAAATACATTTATTTCTTTTTGTGTTATAACCAGTTCTTTCCACTACTTTAATGTCACATACAATCTTGGTTGTGATGTCGGTTTCTGAAAGAGAATGTCATTGGTGGCCATGTAGGTTGATTATGAAAAATTATATGAACTATAGCTTAAACTGTAAACAACAATAAAGTTAATCTTCTTTCCATATTAGTTGTAACAAGAAATATATGAGGTTATTAATAATCTTATATAATAAGAGCAGATTCATATTGTGACCTAATGTCTCTAGAGGCTGTTATAAAGATCTATTAATTAAATATTATTGGGGAATGAGGGGGAAAGGTGCCTGTTTTACCATTGCTTCTGACAACATATATTTTTTTCTCTCCTTCTCAGACTAAAGGCTCTTCACTTCCATGAATTATCTATGCTCTTTAGATCAGTATTTATACTTTAACTAATAAGCTAAATTTTCCTATAGTGGGTTATACTTTTATGTCAAGTGCTAAAATTAACTATTTGAATTTTAGTATAACAAAGTTCAGATTTCTTATCACAACATTGAACATCCTTAAAATCTGATGTATATCTATTTTCCTAGTAATATTTTTATCACACTCATATTAAATTACAAAACATCTTCCAAGTAACCCAAATTTTTATACAGTTTAAAGACTGCAGATATTTTTGCTTCTGTGTGAGATTCCATTCATCTCATATGCTGGTCAGTTTCTAATCATCCTTTGGGATGATTTTCTCCTAGTGTGAATGGTGCTTCCTCTAAAGTGAGTTCCATGGTGGGACTAAATTCCCTAGTAGTAGAGGGTAAGAACCACACTTTCTTAACCTTTTATGTAACCAACACCTTGTTCTTTGTTTCCTGTGTCCTTTCTTTAGGTCTGTTTTACTTACATGGAATCTTAGCATGAGCATTAGCAAACACAATTGCTAAACAGTATTTTGCCAGTGGATAAATATTTATGTTCCAAGAATTATGCACAGAGAATACAGGAGTGAGCAAGATGAATAGGGCCCCAGGTCTCCAGATACATTGTCTCTAATTTTCCTCTTGAATACTAATTTAGAAATATTTTACTTTATTTTATACTTCCCTATCTTTCAGGCCCATTACCAAAATATGTCTCCTAAACTCTGATTCATTTTGTCCTTGCCCTGAGAACCCATTTGTATAAAGCCAAATTTTCTAGCCCCGAGGCTGGAAATTCTTTCAAACAGAGTTTTGTTTCTCTGCCTCTGAGACATGGGAAAGGTATTTCCAACGTCTGCCCTTTGAGATCTACTTTGGTTTGTTTAGCCCCATCTATTTATCCTTGCAAAGAATCTGAGAGTTACTAATGATGAAACAATACACACTGAATAAAATAAAAATTAAAAATTATTTAAAGAACAAATATTACTTGAAGTATTAGAATATTTAAGGTGAAGTATTAAATTTCATACAAATTTACATGTGATAACCTAATAGAATGATGATGGGACTTACGATGATTTAGTGAAATTTTCATCAATGATATTTATTCTCATAATTTGTTGTTTAAAATATTTTATCCTAGAGCAGGGGAGATGATTATTTTTTTCTAGTCCTTGCTAATGTGCAAGAGGTTATGAAATATATGTAAAGTTACAGGGACATATTATTCTCCAAATTTATTCATTGATTTAACAAACTTTAAATTCAGAATAATTGAATTGAAATATCAAATTCAAAATCAAATGTTAGAGAACTTTTGCAGTAAGCCTTCCTGTACTGGATTATTTTCTACATATTAATCTCAAAAGAAAGTTAATTCATCTTACAAAGAGCCTTCCATTATAATGAAAGCTGAATGACCAAACCATTGTAATTTATGTTGAAGGAAATGGAGTTTTTTGAAAGTCCATTATACCATCTCTATGAAAAGTATTTGGAGGGCTTGGGTTGTGGCTCAGTGGTATAGTGCTTGCCTAGCCAGCGTGAGGCACTGGGTTTGATCCCCAGCACCATGATAAAAAAAATTAAATAAACAAAATAAGCGTATTGTGTCCATCTACAAATAAAAATATTTTTAAAAAAGCCCCTGGGGTTGTGGCTCAGTGGTAGAGCGCTCACCTTGTACGTGAGAGACCCTGGATTTGATCTTCAACACCACATAAAAATAAATAAACAAAATAAAATATTGTGTACATGTAAAACTAATATATATATATATATAATATATTATATATATATTATATATATATTATATATATATATATATATATATATATATAATATATATATATTCAAAAAGTGTTTGGAAACTCTAGCAAAGTACATTATTCTCAGATTAAGTGTGAAGTACTATCAATGAATATTCTTCCAGACTAGATAGATCAAAATACAATTTTTGTTTTTCTGGAGTATATTTTTCTGTGTCTTATTTAATCTAATTCTTGCTACACAATATAAAATAGGACAAATACTCCTAATTCCATTTTATAAATGATGTTCAGATTTATTAGTGACTTGCCAAATTAATAAAGTCATAAATAAGTGGACTTGAAATTTGAAGTAATGTGCTTTTATCGCATAATCCAATCTTAGGCTGTTACCTATAACCAGTACCATATGAGTATTGTCTCTTCTAGACAAAAATGACATAATAAAAAGATCTAATAATCATACACATTATTATCACTTTTATTCATGTAATATTTTTAGCACCAACTGTGATCAAGTGCAGAGATAGAGAGTAGTTATGAAAATGAATAAACATGGCCCCAGGGCTTTAAAATGAAAGATAATAAAACATTTTTAAAATCATGGCAAGAGTTATCTAGTTAGAGAGATTTTAAACTGAAACTTTCAACATCATGTGACATAGAAAGGACAGGCTATAATAGTGCCATGGCGAGTAAACTGATTCAAGCAAGGGGAAATGAGTATTAGTTAAACCATTCCTTTTATTTTTTGTAAGTATGAGATATTTCATGCTTTCTAATTAAAGAAAAAAGAAAGGAAAAGATGCAATGGATATTTCTTCCAGTGGAGAATAGCTAACCCTTTGATCTCAGGTCAAAGATTAAAAAACTATTTTCCTAAACAATAAACTTAACTTTTTCTGATATAGTAAACCCTCAGCATACCTAAAGTCTCCTTATCTATGGTAAATGTTAAAAGCTTGTTCTAGGCAGAAGACCTAAGTTCAAGTAAATTAGATTGGGTTGGCATTACATAACAGTGGATTTGAAATGCTGTGTTAGGTGGTAAGGTAATAGAGAATGTTTTGGATTCTTCTGATAAGCTAAAAATAAAGATAAATGCAATTAAGTCTTTACTAGAATACAGCTACATCCATTTTATTTCAAAATTTAATTTCTCATAAAAGTCATTGGTGTTATAAATCCAAAGAGTCATATATATGGTACATTCTTCATAGAATTTTATAATAGGCATGTGACTCTAAAACAATGTAATTCTAAAGATTCTGAAAATTTTTCATCAGCGCTAGATATCCCTGGAATAAACAAACATCTTACACTTAAAATAGGAGTCTCAAAACTATTATGTCCAAAATGGAACTCTTGATTTCCACTCTAGTCTTAATATTCTATCCTGATCCTCATTTGTCAGTTACTCTGATACCAAATCTTCCAATCACCCTTAACAGCTCTCTTGATCTCACATCCAATTCGTCAGTAAATTCTGTTTGTTCATCATCAAAATATATTCAGAAACTGTCAAAATCATACCAGCTCTAATTTAGTACTGAGTATCATTATCTCCTCTCTGGATTATTGCCTTTCCATGGATTTTCCCAATTCTAATTTTGTCTCTCCAACCATCTACCCTCTAAATGTCAGCCAGAGTGGTTCTATTAGAATCTGAACCAATTAATGCCTCTCATTTACTCAAAATCCTCCAGTGTTTTCCCATCTCACTCAGAGTAACAAGTTACTTAACAAATACTGGTTCCATGCCTGTAATCTGCCCCCATCCTGTCCTCTCTGATTCCACCCCAAACTCTTTCTTTTTGTCCCTCACTCACTCCTCAAGTCAAACACAAATCAAATCACAGTGAGATTATATTCCATATCCAATAGCATGATGGTAGTAAAAAAGACAATAACAAGTGTTGATGAGATGAGAAAATTAGAACCCTTATACACTGCTGGTGGGAATGTAAAATTGCAGTACATATGCTACGCAAAAACAGTTTGGTAGTTCCTCAAAAAGTGACACATTGAGCTACCATATTACTCAGAAATTTCAGTCCTAGGTATATGTCTAAGAGGACTGAAAGCATATTCAATACCAAAGTTTGAATAGCAATGTTCATGGAAACATTATTCATAATAGGCAAAAAAATTAAAACAGATAAAATGCCCATCAGCTGATAATGGATAAACAAAATGTGGTATGCCAATATATAGAATATTATTCAGCCATAAAAAAGTGATTAAGTGCCCATATATGCTACAATATAAATTAATACAAATGATGCTTGAAAACCTCATGTTAAGTGAAAGAAGGCAGACACAAAAAGCCACATGTTATATGATTTAATTTCAGTAAATTGTCAAGAATAAGCAAATCCATTGGCAGAAAAGTCAATTAGTGGTTGCTAGGGGCTAGAGAAAAGGGGAGAATTAGGAGTGACTGCTATTGGGGACAAAGTTATTTTTTGGGATGATGAAAATATATTGGACTTAGATAATGATGGGCAATGGTTGCACAATTTTATACATATACTAATACCCCTTAACAGTTTAAATGATAGATTTTATGGTATAGAACCATATCATTAGCAAATAGTGCTAATTTGAGGTCTTCTTTTCCTATGTGTATCCTTTTAATTTCTTTCATCTGTCTAATTGCTCTGGCTAGAGTCAAGAACTATGTTAAATAGAAATAGTAAAAGAGGGAATCCCTGTCTTGTACCAGTTTTGAGAAGAAATGCTTTCAGTTTTTCTCCATTTAGAATGATGTTGGCCTGGGGCTTAGCATAGATAGCCTTTATGATGTTGAGATATGTTCCTGTTAGACCTAGTTTTTCTAATATTTTGAACATGAAGGGGTGCTGTATTTTGTCAAGTGCTTTTTCTGCATTGAGAATATCATATGGTTCTTATCTTTAAGTCTATCAATGTGATGAATTACATTTATTGATTTTTCGCATGTTGAACCAACCTTGCATCCCTGAGATGAATCCCACTTGATTGTAGTGTTTGATCTTTTTGATATGTTTTTGTATTTTATTTTCCAGAATTTTATTGAGAATTTGGGCACCTATGTTCATTAGAGATATTGGTCTGAAGTTTTCTTTCTTTGATGTGTCGTTCCCTGGTTTTGGAATCAGGGTGATTCTGGCCCCATAGAATGAGTTTGGAAGTGCTCCCTCTTTTTCTATTTCACAAAATAATTTGAAGGGCATTGGTATTAGTTCTTCATTAAAGCTATTGTAGAACTTGGTTGTGTACCCATCCAGTCCTGGGCTTTTCTTTGTTGGTAGAATTCTGATGGTGTCTTATATTTCATCACTTGAAATTGAACTGTTTAAATGTTTATATCATCCTGATTTAATTTGGGTAAATTATATGAATCTAAATATTTGTTGATGCCTTCGATATTTTCTATTTTATTGTAGTACAAGTTTTCAAATAATTTCTAATTATCTTCTGGATTTATGTAGTGTCTGTTGTGATATTTCCTTTTTCAGTATGTATGTTAGTGATTTATTTTCAGTATGTATGTTTGTAATAAGTTTTCTCTCTCCTTCTCTTCGTTAGCGTGGGTAAGGGTATGTCAATTTTATTTATTTTTTCAAAGAAACAACTTTTTGTTTTTTCAATTTTTTCAATTTTTTCTTTTGTTTCAACTTAATTGATTTCAGCTCTAATTTTAAGTATTTCCTGTCTTCTACTAATTTTGGTGTTGGTGTGTTCTCCTTTTTCTAGGGCTTTGAGATGGAATGTGAGGTCATTTATTTGTTGACTTTTTCTTCTTTTAAGGAATGAAATCCATGCAATGAACTTTCCTCTTAGAACTGCTTTTATAGTGTCCCAGAGATTTTGATATGTTGTGTCTATGTTCTCATTTACTTCTAAGAATTTTTTAATCTCCTCCTTGATGTCTTCTGAACCCATTGTTCATTTAGTAACATGTTGTTTAGTCTCCAGGTGTTGGAATAATTTTTATTTTTTATTTTGTCATTAATTTCCAAGTTTATTCCATTATGATCTGATAAAATGCATGGTAGTATCTCTATTTTTTTGTATCTGCTAAGAGTTGCTTTGTGGCATAATATATGTTCTATTTTATAGAAGGATCCATGTGCTGCTGAAAAGAGTGTGTATACACTCGTTGAAGGATGAATTATTCTATATATGTGAGTTAAATCTAAGATATTGATTGTATTATTGAGATCTATAGTTTCTTTGTTCAGCATTTGTTTGGAAGATCTTTCCAGTTATGAAAGAGGTGTATTAAAATCACCCAGAATTATTGTGTTGTGGTCTATTTGACTCTTGATCTTGAAAAGAGTTTGATGAACATAGATACTCCGTTGTTTAGGGCATATATATTTATAATTGTTAAGTCTTGTTGGTATATGTTTCCCTTGAGCAGGATGAAATGTCCTTCTCTATCTCTTTGTTTAACTTTAGCTTGAAGTCTACTTTATTTGATAAGAGGATAGAAACCCCTGATTGCTTCCACAATCCATGAAAGTGGTATAATTTTTCCCAACCTTTCGCCTTCAGTCTTTGGATGTCTTTTCCTATGAGTCTCTTGGAGGCAGCGTATTGTTGGGTCTTTTATTTTTAATCTAATCTGCTATTCTATGTCTTTTGATTGGTGAGTTTAGGCCATTAACATTCAGGGTTATTATTGAGACATGATTTGTATTCCCACACATTTTTGTTAATTTTCGGTATTTAATTTAACTTGGTTTTTCTTTAGATTAGTTTTTCCTTTAGTGCAATACCTCCCTCTGCTGATTTATCATTGTTTTTCATTTACTCTTCATGGAATATTTTGCTAAGGATGTTCTGTAGTGCAGGCTTTCTAGTTGTAAATTCTTTTTTACTTTTGATTATCATGGAAGTTTTTTATTTCATCATCAAATCTAAGGCTATTTTTTTTTTTGTAAATAAGATTCTTAGTTGGCATCCATTTTCTTTCAGAGCTTGGTATATGTTGTTCCACGATCTCCTGGCTTTGAGGGTCTGGGTTGAAAAATTTGCTGAGATACGATTTGGTCTCCCACTATATGTGATCTGATTCCTCTCTCTTGGAGCTTTTAAGATTCTATCCTTATTCTGTATGCACATTATAATGTGCCTTGGTGTAGATCTGTTGTAATTTTGTATATTTGGGTGTTCTGTAAGCCTCTTGTTTGATTTTACAATTAATTCTTCATGCTTGGGAAATTTTCTGATATCTCATTGAAAAGATTGTGCATTCCTTTGTTTGAAACACTGTGCCTTCCTCTATCTCAATAACTCTTATGTTTGATCTTTTGATTCTATCCCATAATTCTTGGATGTTCTGTTCATGGTTTCTTAATTTCTTCACTGTTCTGTGGTCAACTTTATTTTCCAGATTGTATACTTTGTCTTCACTATCTGATGTTCTGTCTTCCAAATGGTCTAGTCTGTTGGTGATACTTTCTATTGAGTTTTTGTATTTGGTTTACTGTTTCCTTCATTTCAAGGATTTCTGATTTTTTTTTCAGAGTATCTCTTTCTTAAAGTAATCTTTTGCTACCTGTATGTACTCTCTCTTCTCTTTGTTGGAGTGATCAATTTTTGCCTGTATTTGCTCATTTAGGTCATTTTTAAATTCACAGATCATTTTAATTATGAATCTTCTGGACTCCTTCTATGATATTTCATCAACTTCGCTGTCCATGGATTCTGTTATTGTAGTATCCTGGTTTGTTTGGTGCAGTTTCCTCCCTTAGTTTTTCATGTTGTCTATGTGTCTTTCTTTCTTGCAGTGTGGATCTGAGATATTACAGTTTCTATCCTATAATCTTGTAGTATCCATGCAGATTATCTGTACCTCACCTTGGTGTTGGGCTTCCAGACTCTGCAGGTGTTCCTTGATGTATGCTAGTTCATACATCACTACAGGTGATGGCAACAATAGCGGAGGTAACTCAAGATAGCAATGGAGGTGCCCCAAGAAGGATGTAATGTCTTTCAGAGATGGGGCTGAAAGGGAGGGCCTTACACTGTTTTTGAGATGCCTGCTTCAAGATGCAACTGCTTCTAGACCCTGTTGCCAAAAGATAAATTCTAATGCATGGGGAAGGCTATGGCAATGTCTGCAGTGTCCCAACATTGAATTGGGGTAGGCCTGGGCTCCCAGGTGTGTGTGGGGGGTGGATCTGGACCTACCCTGGGCCTGGGTCCCACGCAGGTCAGTGTAGGTGGATCTGGGCTACTTTTTGTTTTTGTACAGCCCATGTACCAAGAATTGTTTTACATTTTAAAATAGCAATGGTAATCAAAAACAATATTATTTGTGATATGTAATGATTTAAGGGTCTATAGGTAGAGTCTTATTTGAATAAATCACACCTATTTATTTATTTTAAATATTTTATATAGCTTCTTTTGCATAAGAATGGAAGTATTAAATAGTTGTGACAAAGACCATATAATCCACAAAACCTAAAACATTTACTGTTAGGTCCTTATAGTGTGCCAACCCTGGCTCTATTTAGAGCAAATATTGTTATGTTTACTTCACCAAAGCATCAACTGATAGGCTGTTGCAGCCAATAAAATTTTGATTTTATAGAGATGATTTGAGTGGAGATGCTGCAAGGAAAGCATGATAGAATTTGAACAAATATAAAGAAAGGAAACTAAAAGCATCAAAGACAGGGACTAGTTGCCAAGTGAAAAAAGAAAAAGAGATCAAAAGCTTTCACTTCGGGGTAGGTAGTTTCACAAAGATCAATATTAAGTATATGCCCTCATAAATTAGCCAAATAAGAGGAGTAGGAAAAACCATTCTTGCTGACAAGGTATTTCTAAGGACACAAGCAAACTGAAGAAAGACAACGATGTCCTTAGTGTCCTTACTGTAGGGAAATGGGCCTCAAAGTGCCTGTCTCATTAATGTCCACACTCTTTGAGTACACTTGATCAGACTGTAGGACTTGGAAATATTTTTCTGACAACAAAATTAGCACAACAATGACAAATGTAATTTCAGCTTAAAAAATTCATTCCAAAGTGAACAAAAAAAGACCTAAAGATGGACTCTGATTCCCTCTATTGTATAAGAATACATGCCTTTATTTTTTCCTCTCCAAGTGCTTTATTTATCCTCTTAGTGTAGATTTTCACTTGTTTCCTGTTATCTTTAAAAAAACACTTAATAGGATTCTGGGTATGACAGCACACACCTGTAATCCTAGCAGATCCGGAGGCTGAGGCAGGAGGATCAGAAGTTCAAAGCCAGCCTCAGCAACTTAGTAAGGCCCGAAGCAACTCAGTGAGACCCTGTCTCAAAGTAAAATAAAATAAAAACTAGGGTTGGGGTTGTGGCTCAGTGGCAAAGCACAGCACTACATAAAAACAAATAAATAAAATAAAGGTACTGTGTCCACCTACAACTAAAATAAAATAAAATAAAATGGGCTGAGGATGTGGTTCAGTGGTTAAGTGCCATGGGTTCGATCCCTGATACCAAGAAGAAGAAATAAAAAGACTTAATTTGGTCTGGTGATTATGATTGCCAATTCCTTTTTTTCTCCCTTCAGCCTACAACTTCCTATAAGAAAAACACGTCTATCAGTTTGGTCCCACCTGATAGAAAAGATAGACTTTTAAAACAGGTTGGAAAAACACAGGTGATTCAAATATCCTTTCTGGGTCATGCATTTAACCCTCCCATTCAATTTCCCCTTCACTGAGACACTTCCTTTCTTAAGATTGCAAACATAACCTGCACCTGAAATTACTTGTTAGAGAAATTAGTAATGTGCTTTCCTCTTTGGGAACAAAGAAGCATTCAAATGTTTAGCTGACTAAATGCCAGCCTTTGTAGACATGCTTTTGAATTGGATTGGAACCCAAGTATAATTAAATGCATAAATAATACTACCTTTGGAAATGATTTTTCTTTGAAACTATCTCAAAACCTACTATAAATTAAATTAGATCATTTAATTAGCTATAATACATCTCAGGATTGATAGCATATAACAGCAGCTATCAATATGGGATGATGCTACTACTGACCAGATTCTAGTAGCACAAATGTTTTTTCAGACTCTCAGTAAGGGCAATTTCCTCACCATCCACCTTACTTAACTTTACTCATTAATTAGTTTAAATAATAGCAGGCATTTAAAATCAGCACCGTGACATACAACACAAAGGGAAAGAGAACCATGTCCCTCAAATAGGATCACTGGAATGCAGGCCTAATAAACACTAGTAAGGATTATCAAAATACAGAGTCCCAGGCTTCCCAATGACTATGGAATTTGAATATACAGGTAGTTTAGGGCCAGGCATATAAGATCTAATGAATTGTTTGTAGTGATGTTCATGTACTTTAAAGATTTAGAACCAGTGAGGGGATGTGAGAAAGGGAGGCAAACACATAAATACAACAAATTTGCTACTATTGTTAGGTAGTAGTTAGTAAGGAACAGTGAAATGTGGACCAATAACATAGCAGGGTCATGGGGTTTCTTTTAAATTGTCTTTAATGAACATTCAAGTAACTTATAGAACAACAACAGTTGTACTAACCCTGAGAATAAGCAGACAGAAGAAACAAGAGCCACTTAAGAAATACGGGGGGAAATGAAAGATCAATGGGGCTTACTCCTGACAGGGTGTACTGAGGTCATTGTAAAGTTAGGATTTATGGACATAGGTTTCTCAAAATATTTCAGAAAGGAAATTTCATTAATAGCACAGGCACAGTAAGATCAAGATTGCCTGGTCATTTACCTCAGTACTTCATTAACAAAGGGTTGACTTGTAGATGAATCTCTTGAAAACATTCTTTGCTTGGGCCTTACTTTACTTTCACTCATAATAAAATTCTCTTGCTTGAATTTTCATATTTGACTTTAAATATTCTCTCATCAGGACTCAAGAATGAAGGTTTAGAGCTTTAGCTCCTCACTCTGCAGTGAAAATATTAAAATTTTGAGTAAAACTGTCTATCTCAGTGGAAGAAATATTGGCTGTGCTTTAGAGCAGCAGTTCTTTAGAGCAACATTCAAATAAACATAGGGAGCTTAAATGCTACCAAATGAAATCAGGCCCCTTCTTGTTTAAATCCTAAATTATATGTTAAGGCATATGCAAAGAGACATAATGTTTCCATAAATATGGAATTGTGACACTTTAATAGTCATCATTATTTGAGAATATGGTATATGTTGAAATACATTTTCCAGGAACCCAAAATATAATGTTAAGATTTGAATTTTTATAAAAACTTTATTTTATAAAAAGTATTATACGTTGTTTGCCTTTCATTCTTCAAGCCACTGGTGCTGGTAATGAAGCAGAAACAAGATATACACGATATCAGTTTGCCCAAGGTGCATATTCAAACCTTGTTAGAGTGTATGAAAAATAGTTTAAACTTTTTGTGATAACTACCAACATTCTGAATATATTTTACCAAAGCACAAATATATTAAGAATTCATTAAGGTGCTGCCATGCCTTCATGAAATGGCCCAGGTCTCTGATAGCTTCCTGTCACCTTCTGATTAGCTTTTTCTAATCTCACATATTACAGAAATCAGTATAATGTAGTTTATTGAATTGTATTTAAAAAATTAAGAAGGTTCTCAGCAAAGGCCTAATATGGTCCCCAATGGAGATTTGTAGAAGTTTAGATTTGCAGCTGTGTTCCAGTGTTTTGAACATTTTAAGAAGCCTGATTTCTAGAGAAGTGAAGCAGCTTTACATATTGTTAGAGCAGTTGTGATGGCTTTAAACTTGAAATTTCTGGAAATTTCTCATAAACGTTTTGAAGCATTTTTGGAAAATGAGGTCAGTATCAAATATAGGAATACCATGTGGTCACACAGGCTATTATTTATTATCTTCTTTGTGAACAATTACATTCAACTCAGTAGATTTTCCCATTTTCATCTCCCATTGCAACAACCTGTCACAGTACATATTACAGCTAAATTAATCTTCTTGAAGTATACTTCAGTCTCATGCCCAAAAACCTCATTTGCTCCCAAATAAAAATCAAACTTCTCTATGTGCCTTTGAGATGCACAACCATTCTAAGTTAATTTCCTTTATGTGGATCTTATTTCCAGTCAAACTGGTCCATACTTCTTTCTTTAAATGTGAATGCTTTATTGTTTTCTGAAGCTGTGCACTTGGCTACACTATCTCCTTGGATATCCATCTATTAAATTCCTGTATACTTTCTAAATGACATGTCACAATCTGCTTTCTCCATGGAAACTTTTTTCTTCCATCCTAAGTTCTTCTGAGCTCTGTGAGTATCAGAATCATCCTTCCACAGTAGTAGAACATTGTCCTCATCTGTATATCTATTTTCCTAATATCAAGGACCTTCTTCTTATTCATTCTTTAACAAATATTTATGGAATACCAAAAGTTTGTAAAATAATGCTTTCGACAGTGTGGAGATTGCTAAATTGAATAAACCCTTATCTTTGTCTTCCCAGAGTCTGGTACAATATTAGTGCCTTGTTGTTACTGAAGAGAAATGGAATGCATAAATGAGTAGCCCATCTAATTTACAATAACATACACTCTGCTTTAAAACATAATAAATTAACAGGAAATTCTATTCAAAAAGAAGAATTTGATGCACTAATATTTAGCATATCTAAATGTTATATATGCAGACATTAAAATGAAACAAACACACACAGTAATTAAACAATAATGAAAAAATAACTGAAAATGTTTTAAATCCAATTAACTATACATTACAGATATATGCTGTTTTAATATCAACAATATTATTATCTGCTTCTATGATTCATAATTGGTAAATCTCCAATTTGAGTTTTTAAAATTTCTTTAGTTATAGATGGACACAATATCTTTATATTTATTTATTTATTTATTTTTATGTGGTGCTGAGGATCAAACCCAGTGCCTCACACATGCTAGGTGAGCACTCTACCACTGAGCCACAACCCCAGCACCAATGTGAGTTATTTATATTAGCCCTTGCATAGTCACATACTTGCTATATGCACTACTTTTATGCTCATATTTATCATACCTATTGAACTAGATTTTCCTAGAAGCACTAATAATTAAAAATGTGTTTTATTGATAACATAGGTTTATGTATGATTTCACATAAGTTATTTGAAAACAAAAACATTAACTTAACACCCCAGATTGTTATTCTAAATGATGCTAAATATAATAATATTTGGAAACATTGGGATCTTTGTGTTTTCTGACTTTTTATAAATGGTTATAAGCTAAAAGGTTATTCAGATAACTTTGCTTTACTCTGATACTTATATGCTGTACTTGCACATAGCTGGAAGACTGAATCACATATCCAACAAGCATACAAAATAATTCAGTTATGTAACCTTCTTTTATTAGAAATTAAAGTCCTGTCCAGAACCATGAGACCTTTCATTATAATTTAATAGAAAGCTGGAACACGAGGAATAAAATGTTTGGGTTTAGGTATTATTTCCATCCTGGTTTGGAAAAAAAATAGTGTATTATATATTAAAACTTCATTTTGTACAACCAGAAGAATGGGATCCTAATTAGAATAAGTTGTACTCTATATATGTATAATATGTCAATATACACTCTACTGTCATATCTATAAATAACAAATAAAAAAACTTTCCATTTTGAAATAGAAAATCATTATTGCAAAAGAAAATGATTTCACACAGTAAAAAACAAAATTAATTTTCCAAGTAGCTCTACCCTTGGCCATTTGTATAAAAAGAGATTGAATCTAGATTCCTAAGTATAGGCCAGTGATGTGAGTCATGTCATGATAGAAATTTGTCATGGATAAGTGGTTTCTGGTAAGTGACCCGGTGAAAGTAAATCAATGTTCTAAGTAAGGATATAAAAAACCCATTTTTTATGGTACCTTGATGGTACTGAATTGATAAATGTTAGGATTTCTTCCAATATCAGAAAGAAATGATTGATTACTCATTGGATAATCCCAGAAGAGTCATATTATTATTTGTCTGCTTATATAAGAATTAAGATTCTTTTCAACATCTGTAAGGTTACTCATTCATTATTGTAACTGAAAAATGCTTAGATCTGTAGTTATATACTGAACTTCTTGATCCCTCTCCCAAAACACCCACATGTCATATCACCTTCCCAACAACAAAAACTTTGTGCTCTTCCCATCCATGTTGTCACAATTAAGTAACAATAGGTACCCCTACTTAAACTTAACTTTAAGTACAAAAGTTCAAAATTTTTCAGTAGTGAAATCTTAGTGAGTTGGTTAAGAATGCCACTTGATGTATCAGTGGAAAACTGCATAAAAATTGACTAAAGTACTAGTCTTTTAGGTACAACTGGGTCTAAGGTTTGGTTCTAATACTTAGTTGGAAGATTGTTCGAACTCTCTAATCCTTACTCTCCTCATGGGTAAAACGGGAAAATAATAGCACTTAAATAAAAAGTTGTAAAATATATAAATGAAAACATGTGCTTAGTATAGTCTGGAATATAACATGTTTTAGATAAATAGAATACTTTTTAAATTGAAATTAGGTACCCCCAGATAAAAAGGTTTAGATAAGAAAGGCTAAGAATTATTGCTTTTATGTTTACCCCTCCAATTTCCAAATCTTCTTTACCTTCCTCTGTGCCTCAGGAGACTATTTTGGCTGCAGTTCAGGTGTGACCAATGTGAGACACTAGCAGAAGAATGGGATAGAAGTGAGGTTTGGACATTTATTTTCTCAGCTCTTTCCTGTGGTTGACTTTGTCCTTTTATAAAAGTCAACAGCTCAATTTGGTCACACACTTCCTGCAGCTATACTATATTCTCTTTCCTTTTGTATATAGGATATAAGTGACAAATTCTAAGGAAATTAGAATTCGTCACCTATATACTGATCAAATGCATCAGAATCTTAAGTGTATACTCTTGGTACAGAATGTTTAATGCTTCCCAGAGAAGGCTAGGTTTTAACAACAACAACAACAAAAGGTGTGTACAATCCAAAGTGTTATGTAAAGACAACTCTAGAAAGATATTTTTAAATTTGAAAATTTGGCTTCGATTTATATTTTGTCTGCCAAAATGGAATCCATGGCTCTTACTTGTTGTGTAGTTATTTATGTATGCCATGGAGGCTGTTTCCCTGCTGAAAGGAATTGCATGTAATAGAGTCCATTTTTATAGACTTCACCATCAAGATTTCAGAGCAATATTAATATAGGTTCCACGGATTTCTCAGAAATGGCCTGAGAATATCGGGAGGGTCTTAAAATTCAGTATACGAAACACACACAATGACCAGGAACATTCCCAGTGCTATATAAGAGAAAAGGAAATCCAAATATAAAATAAAGAAGAAAATAAGTTCTTGAATATATAGTAATCTGGTAGGTAGTGTTATCTTTATATAGCTGTCAAAGCAGAACCTCCAATTAGGAAATCTCAAAACCCATAAGACATCCCTTTAATACAAATAATCAGATATCCTATGTATATTGGAGGGCCAGCATAAAATGTACTTTGGAACTTAGCACCCTTTGCACGCCTCTTCTCAATTCTTAGCCAGTTAAAAATGCCCCCATGGAAGCTAAAATAGGTTAATAGGACATAGTATAAAACCTGGAGTCTTAAGTCTCTTTGGGATCCTATGAGGATTCTGTTTTTGAAATGTGCATTATGACCACTCAGGGGTATGGGTGAACTAAGACCAGCTTCTGGTCTCACCATTTCTGCTTCCACCAACAGATCATTAAAAAACAAAAAAGAAAAGAAAACATACTTTACATTGGATTGCCTTGTAAGCAAGCCCTGGTTTAAAGAAAAAATCATATCATTAAAAATAGTAATATGATGGGGCTGGGGTTGTGGCTCAGTGATAGAGTGCTTGCCTAGCATGCATGAGGCATTGGGTTCGATCCCTGGCACCATATACAAAAATAAACAAATAGAATAAAGGTGTTTTTTAAAAAATTAGTAATATGAGAGCTGGGGATGTGGTTCAGTGGTAGAGTGCTTGTCTCACATGTATGAAGCTCTGGGTTCTATCCCTTGCATCATAAGAAAAAATAAATAGTATTATGAAAAGTGTCAGAGCCACTGTCTTTGCTTTTTATATACATCTATTAATGATAAATGTTCCTATCTATTATTGAGTCCTAGACATTTTATCTCTTTTGTTTATTATACAACAAAAACAGTTGATATTATTTAGTAGAATAGGTACATACTATGTAGCAGCTCATCCTAACACTTTTAATTTTATGTAAGGGCACATATGAGAGCCCCTTTGTACTTACCTAGATAAATTCTTATATTCCTATTTTACTTATAGGCAACTAGATTATTATGATATATTTTGATGTACACCTACTACTAAATACAGTGGTTTTATCTTTACCTTAAGCATTTTGGTAAAATCCCTCACAAGGATACTTTCATCCTAACTTTAATTAGGATTACATTTGTATTGAAACAGCTTTTTAAAATATCTTAATTTTAATGACTTTTCTTTCCATTTTAGAAATCTAAGTTTTCCCCAATGTGTAGGTAGTTTGCATGCAGTAAATAATGAATGCTTAATATTAGCAATGATTACATAACGACAATGTGAATGTCTTTTAAAAAATGATTGCTGGTTTTGTTTTTCAGATGTAATGGAAACCCTTATACATGTCAATAGACTGCAGCAGAATCCTCAGCAGGAATACTTGAGAGGCAAATGGAATGAAACTACAGTATTAAAGCAGTTGAGGAGTTTGTAATTCTAAACTAAAAATAGTTTTGTCCCATAATGGCATTTTTAAGTTACTTTTCATTTATTGGTACAGAACACATTTCTTTCTAGCTAACATCTTTTGTCATCTGGTTGCATGAAGTTGAAGGTTATTATTTTAAAGCAACCTGTGCTTTTTCATTAAATAAAGGAAGAAAAAAAACTGTTTGCTTCCTCTTTAATACTACCAGTTCAAATAGTATTTTGTTGCTAATAAGTACCCTTAATATATATTGTAATTTCATTATTGTAATACAACCCAATTTATTCATGTTAGTATTTTCAGACCAATTTAAAGGTCACTTTACATGATAAGTTGTGTTGAATTCAATATTTTAATAAGATTGACATGGGAGTTCAAATTTAACTGCCAATTTGTGAAATGTATGGTAGTCAGATACTAGTTACGGATGCAATACATATTCACGTACATGTTTGCCTTGCAGATTCAGCCATGGCTCTCTCTGCTTAGGAACTAGGAATGTGTTTAGTCATATTTCTGGGTTCATGCTAGTTAAGATGTTTTTGAGACATACTATTTAAGAAGTTTTCCAATTGGGCTTTTGGGAAACAATAAGAAGACTAAATTAAGTGAGATAAAATACAGTCACATTCATGTAGTTAACTTGTTTACCCTATATTCACTAGCATCACTTTCATCTGCTTCTGTGGCTTCCATTTCCCTATGTAACCAGAGAATTGGGAGTATATAGTCTAGGGTTTGAATAGTAACACAATGACACCATTGAGAGCCTAGCCTCCTTTTTTCTCCACCATTCTTAAAGGTTACATTTTATTCTCTTACTGATTTCAAGACAGATACTGTGCTTTATGTCACTGGAGAAGAAATGTCTCCAAAGAAGGATTTGAGAAGTTCCAAGAAAGAAAGGGAGACTTGACTCATGACCAGCATGGTTCTTAGCATTCAAGAAGGAAAATAATTTCAGCATGTGCTAGTCAAAGACATAGAGGTTTATTTAGGAAAGTAGATACATACTCAAGGAAGAATGGGGGCAATCTGAATAGAAAGGGATCTTTGAACTAAAACAAGAAATGCACATTCAAAGGAGAATGAGGGGTATCTCCATAAAGAGGTGGTAATGCACTGATGTGAGATGTTAATATTTATACAGGGATAGTTGCTAGATGCTGAACTAGATGTGAAGCCAGGGCAGAGCTACACAATTTCATGTCAGTTTTCCCTGTGCTTGTGCATTGCTTTCATGTTAACTTTGCCAAAAAGGGCACGGACTTGTTTTGCTCAGAAGTTGCAACTATTCATGGGTGCTTTATGCATTTCAATTTCTGCATGGGTGTTTCATGGGTGTTTTTTGCATTTTAATTGTTTATGGGCACTTCCTTAGAAATTCAGTATCTTCCCCTTTATTCTCAAATTACTATCTCATTTGGAGACATTGAGTCCAAACTTAACATTTATTCAGGAAAAGAAGGCTGCTCCAGTGACTTTTTCCCAAATCTCATTGGTCAGAACTCTGCTTGTGACCAACCCAAGCCGCAAGAGAGACTGAAATCAAGGTCTGTTTATAGAATAGAGAAAGGGGATTGGAACTTGTGTTGAGTGAGCCTAACTACAGTATATGATCATTAAGGAATTGTCTTGGCCAAACTTCAGGGCAAAATATGAGTATTCTAATCAAGCTCTTCTTTTATCCTCCACCTATGTTTTAGAAACACATGCTGATGATACAACCACATAGTAGACATTGTTCCTTGCCTAACCAGTATTTATTTCTTTACTTTTTTTTGTTCTATTGGAACATACATTGTGATCAGCTATCTCTCCAAGTCCAGGTAGCCACATGTCCCAGTGGGAAATGAAACAGCTTAGGGAAGATCTGATAATTTTAAGAGTAACCTTGCCTATGATTGATTGATTCTGGAAACAGCATGTGACCCCATTTTGACCTGAAGCCTAATGAGTCTTTAAGGAACCTATGGGATATTTCCTTATTTATATGCGGTGTCCATAGGAAAAGACAGTTTTTCTTTGTCACCTGCATATAGACAAGATACCTGGGACAGCTGTAAGCTAGCTTGCCTTTTTAAAAAGTATTTCTTTTTTAAAAAAATAAATATTTTTTAGTTGTCAATGGACCTTTATTTTTTTTATATGTGGTACTGGGAATTGAACCCAGAGCCTCACACATGCTAGGCAAGTGTTATACCACTAAGCCACAACCTCAGCCCTGCCAGCTTGCTTTTAAACATAGAATGATGCCACACTTTGAATTACAGAACAGGGAAATAGAAAACATCCAAGTTCTTGATAACATTGCTGAATCAGCCTGCCATGAAGCCCACCCCACCTTTGAACCAGTCAACTAGGACCAGTCATTCTTATTTAATTGGGTTCTGAATTTATAGCTAAAAGCATCTAAATTTTTATAAATTGTGTGAAACCTTTATCCTGAAAAGTTCTGAGTAGTTTAGGTTTATGTTACTGCTGTTATCTTTGCTGTTTGTAACTCAACTTAGATGGTATTTCCCAGAGAGACAACATTGCAGTAATGTACTATGCATCAGCACATTTAGAGCCAACTCATACCAAGAATGTTCTAAGAAATTGCATTCTACTTCATATTCCTTCCAGCTTAGCATTTTGCCAACAAAGGGAAATAAGCTACAGGTGCAAAGCAAATCAATTGGGAAACATTTCTAGGAAATTGGTAAACAAGTGCAAATTCACCAGTAAAATTATACTGGGACAACTGAGAGATAAGTAATGTGAATGCATTAAAATCTACAAGGCCAATAGACTGTTAAAATGTACACCAAAGCAGCCAAAGGGACCCTTGAAATTGAAGTCGATGTTAGGATAATTATGCAGCAAATAGAAGTAAACTCTTTCCAAGTCAAAAGCTATTGTGAAAAATCAAACAGGAAAAAATAGACAATGCATTATTATGCTCCCTCAGTTCCCAAACTAGACTCAAAGTGGCATGTAGGAATTGAAAAGTCTGATCAGAGTTTTAATTTTCTCAAAGTGAAAATTTGCTCGTTCTTTTGGGATTGAATATTTGGTGACAGAGGTAAAGGACACAGAAAGAGGATATAAGATGGGGAACTGAAAAAATCATATTATCTTGGTAACAAGACAAAGGGATAAATGATATTAACATGCAAGCTATTGCAGAACTTCTTTTACAAAATCTTATTAGATTGTTTCCTAAGACACCTACCTGCTCTGTGTTAGATACAACAGAAACCATAGATTAGAAGCAAATGTAAGAGAAAAAAAGAAAATAAGATACATTAAATACTATTTTCAAAAATCAGTCATTGTAAGAAAGTACATCATTGATAACTGCAAATGAATTGATAAAATGCTAATGGCACAAATAAATATAGCCATGAAAAATAGAAAGATTCTCTTTGCTTGGCTTTACAAATTATTTACCCATTAATTTCAGAATCTTGGCTTTTGGTATAGTAAAATAAAAGTTATTGGAAGGCATTTAATTAAAATATAATATATGATATAAGACCTAGTGTGCACTTGCAATTAATTTTTTTGAATTTTTAAATATTTATTTTTCAGTTTTCAGTGGACACAACCCCTTTATTTTTATTTTTATGTGGTGCTGAGGATCGAACCCACTTCCCTGCACATGCCAGGTGAGCATGTTACTGTTTGAGCCACATCCCCAGCCCACTTGCAATTAATTTTAAAGATCTTTTTCTGGAGAGGTTTAGAGTGAAAGAAAACTTAGTTTGATTTTTTGCACTATTTTGATTTCTTACAAAAAGAAGGATATGGAAATACATATACACATAAATAACCAGGAAATGTTAGTGAAAATTCCCTTTACTATTGGAACATTTTCAGATTATGTAATTTTTGAGTAACGCATTATTGAGATGCTAACAATAGGGAACATATGTTTTTTACACATTTAGTGGAATTGTTAAGAATGACTAATCAAAACAGTGACATGAATTGCTGGGACAGTAGAGGAATTCAAATACACAAAAATGGCTCATCTGTTTCTTATCCAAATGCCTGTCAGGTTTCAAGGTTAAAATTATATTTATGTTTTTAGTCTTTTTTCCCTCTTCATAATTGCTAAGGTTATATCTATGAATATTATACCACCTAATTTCAAAAATTTCAAATAGGTTAAAAGGTAATTTATCATCAGCTTAAAATGGGATGTTAACAGCTTTATAGTTAAATTAGGCTATGAAAAATGGGTAAAGGTTGTCTATGGGAAAAAAGCTTTTTATGACAAAGATAATTGAACTCACAGAGAGGAAGGTATAACCTGAAATGATTTAGAAAATTCATCATGAAAGTGTGTCATTATATTAATTTAGAGAGGAAATCACTTTTTTATTTACTCATCTCTAATGAATTCATCTCCATCCATTCAGACAGGCTAGGGACCAGCAAAACGTTAATGATGAACATGTCAAAAGTTGGACTATAACCTTGTCACATTCACCATAAGACTCTTAGCAGTTCTGAACAATATTCTTGACGTGCTTGAAATCCGCTATGAGAGGATTCTTTTAAAAGCCATTTCATTGAAAGATAAAAGGAAAATTATTGGGGAGAGTTCCTTTTAGTCATTTTCAAAAAAATTGATGAGAAAAGTGATGCATATTCATGGTAGAGAATTTGGAATATGAAAAAAATCATACAGAAAAAAATAAAAAATTATCTATAATTCTACTTTCCCAAGGAAATAGATATTAATCTTTTGATTTAGCTTCTTTCATTCTCTTTGAATCATCAGGAAATTACTACCTTATTGTACAAAATTAAAATTTTGTGCTATTTTTACTCACCTTTAAATAATAAGATCCTTCCCAGATGATTTTGGCTATATTATTATCTATTATATTTATTTCACAATTTTTTCACCTAACTTCTACTTTGCAGCATTTATGTTGCTTCTAAACCTCTCTTCTTATCAGCACCATTGTAACTTATAGGCTAGTATAGTTGGCCTTGCATAGCTGCAGATTCTACCTCTGAGGACTCAACCAATTGCAGATTGAAAATATTTGAAAAAACAATGCATCTGTACTGAACATGTCCAGACTACTTTTTCTTGTCATAATTCTACAAACAGTACTATATAACAACTTAACATAACATTTATATTGTATTAGTTGCTATGATCAGTCTAGAGTTGATTTAAATTATACAGGAGGATGTGTGTAGATTATATGCACATAAGTATATATTTATATCATATAAGGGACCTAAGTATCATGGACCTCTGTATCTACATGGAGTTCCTAGAATGAATCCCCCATGAATACTGGGGTACAACTCTGTACGCTGTTTTGTTCATGTGATGATTTCCATAGAATAGTTTCTGAAAAATGAAATTCCTGTGTCAAAGTTATGGTTTTTACAAAAGAGAGAAAAGTGGAAAGATGACGTTAATGAATGAAATATATAGGCGAATTTTTTAAAAGTTATTTTTTAGTTGATAGACCTTTATTTTATTTATTTATATGTGGTGCTGAGAATTGAACCCAGTGCCTCACACATGCCAGGCAAGTGTACTACCACTGAGCCACAGCCCCAGGCCCTCCCTATATGTGAATTTTTTACAGTATAATGAAAAAAAAAATAAAGGTGAAATATAAAACTTTTAGACAATACAAAAGACAGCAAGAAATTAAGAAAAAAGCAAAAAAGCAGACAAGAAACAAAAAATATGATAGATGCAATTTAAAATGCCATTCATAATAGTAAAATTGATTAGAACAAGATACCCAGAATAGTAAAACCAATACTGAGCAATCAGACTATGCTGAAGGCATCACAACACCTGATCTCAAATTATACTACAGAGCTATAGTAACAATAACAGCATGATACTGGCATTAAAATAGACATAAAAAACAGTAGGACAGCATGGAAGACACAGAGACAAATCTAAATTATACAGCTATCTGATCCTTAACATAATTGCCAAAATGTATGCTGGAGAAAACATAGTTTCTTTTTTTTTTTTTTAAAGCAAATGGTGCTGGAAAAACTAGGTACCCATATGTAGAAGAATGAAACTAGATGCCTATCTCTCACCCTGCACAAAAATCAACTCTAAGTAGATCAATGACCTAGAATTTAGACCAGAAAATCTGCAACTGCTAGAAGAAAACACAGAGTGAACTCTCCATCAAATTGGTGCAGGCACCGACTTCCTTAATAAGACCCCTAAAACTCAAGAAATAAAACAGAAGTCAATAAGTTAGATGACCTCAAATTAAACAGCTTCTGCACAACAAATGAAACAATTAAAAGCATGAAGAGAGAGCCTACAGGACAGGAGAAGATCTGTGCCACCTACTGTTCCAACAGAGGATTAATATCCAGAATATATGAAAATTTTTTTAAAAAAACTTAGCACATGAAAATAATCCCATTAATAAATGAGTAAATTATTTAAATGGACAAATTATCTAAACAGATATTTTTTAAAATAAGAAAAATATAAATTGCTAACAAAAAAATGAAAATTAACAAAAATAGTAAGAAATGGTGAACATCCTTAGCAATCATGGAAATGCACATGCAAACTGCATTGAGATTTCATCTCACTTTGGTTAGAAAGGCAACCATAAAATGCTAGCAAGAATGTTGGAGAAAAGGTACATTTGTGCATTGTTGGTGGGGCTGCAAATTGGTATGAGCACTCTGGAAGGCAGTATGGAAATTCCTCTAATGACTAGGAATGAAATTACCATGTGACCCAGCTCTCCCACTTCTTAGTACTTATCCAGAATCAGCATACTACTGTGATACAGGCATATCTATGTTTAAAGCAGCACAATTCACAATAGCTAAGTTATGGAACCAGCCTAGGTGCCTATTATCTGATACAAGGATAAAGAAAAAGTGGTATATATACACAATGGAGTTTTACTCTGTCATAAAGAAGAATGAAATTATGGCATTTGCTGGTAAATGGATGAAACTTCAGAATACCATGCTAAGTGAAATAAGCCAAACTCAGAAAGTAAAGGGTATAATGTTTTCTCTCATATGCAGAAACTAGAAAGAGATGATGAATTTTTAAAAGGGGATCTCATGAAAATAGAATGGAAAACAGTGGATTGGAGTAAAGGGCTTCAGGAGGAAGGAGGAAAGATGGGACAAAGGAGGAATTATGAAAGGAAATTCATAAAATTATGCTATGTGCGTGTATGAATAAATTCAATGAATTCCAGTTTTATAAATAACTATGATGAACCAATTACAAAAGCAATAAACAAACAGAAGAAAGATCAATACAGTTGTTGAAGGAAATCAGAGGGAGGGAGGAAGAGAAGGAAAGGAGAAATACTGGAGATAGACATGGAGCAAATTATGTTTTATGCATTTACAAATATCAAAATGAACTGCACTATTATGTATGACTATAATACATTAATAAAATATAAAAATAACAAATGTAATTAGAAATTCCAGTTAAAAGACAAAGATTGTCCTACAGGAATAATTGAATCAAATCCAGCTGAACAAACTTATAAGAGGAATTAAAAGTACACAGGATAGTATATAAAATATTTACAGATAGTATTAGCATCTGTATAGATGAAAACAAATTAAAGCTGGTTTAACTAGATTAATAATATACAAAGTAGACTTCAAAGAATAAACGTTATTAGAGATAGAAGGAGTCATGACATAAGGTTAAGAGCTTTACTTCATCAGAAGGATCCACCAAAGTTATATAATTATGCACTTAAGAATACAGTATATATTTCAAAATATATAAATAAAATATTGGCAGAATATGAAGAGAAATATACAAATTAGCCACGTTGGTGGGAGTTTTTCAACATTTTTTTTTACAAACTGATAATAAAACAGGACAAAAGAAAGAAGAAAAAGAAAGAAAAAAGAAAATCAGAACAATATATGGTTTGAGAAATATGGTTAACACACTTGATCTTATGTACCTAATAATTTCAGAACACAAACACAAACACACATAAAACATTAATGAAAATTAAGGTTCATTTTCAGTCTTATCCTCATTCTACAAATTTAAAAGGATTGGGATCATTAAATATCTTTGCCGTAATACAATGCTCCTTTTATCTGCTATATTAAGATTGTCTTAATATAAAAAATTTAAAAATACAAATCCAAAATCAGGTTAATTTACTTACTAGAAAAAAATAAGTTACCATTCTGAAAATTTTTACGATTTCCACATTTTTGAATAAATAGTTACGGATAACTAATCATATATAGAAAATATAAACAAAATAAAGTTGTTTGTGATTTATGAAATTTAAATTGTTTGCTACATAAACATTAAATATGACAACCCTTTTGTTACAAAAGTCTTTGTAAGAGTGTAATTATTTTCTTAAGAAGATATTACTGTTGCATATGGCAATACATGAATGTATTCCCAGTGACTCTGGAGGCTAAGGCAGGAGAATTGTAAGTTCAGGTCAACCTCTCAGCAACTTAGTGAAGCCCTCATGGACTTAGGGAGACTCTGTCTCAAAATAAAGAACAAAAAGAGCTGGAGATGTAGCTCAGTGGCAAAGTATCCCTGAGTTTAAACCCCATTTCTCAGCTAGGGACTTTTAAAATTTTTAATTGTTAAATCAAGATTACGAATTGTTAAGACTCAAGATTCCTTCTTAGGTATTACCAAATTCTTCTGCAAAACCAGCTTATCTGGACCAGCAGTATATCCATGCTACCTAATATTTCTGACAAAGCTCTCGGGAGGAGAATTGTATCTTATTATTTAATTAGTAATTCTTTGATTACAAATTATTTATGATATTGAATATGTTTTCATGTGTTTTAGTCATTTTATTTATTCTTTTTAATTGTTCAGTCATGTGTTTTGCTGCTTTTTTAAAAAAATGGGTTTAAAGAAGGATCCTTGTTTTGGAAACTAAATTCTATCATATCTGTTTAAGGTATTTTACCTAATTTGTTACTAATATTTTTACCTTCTAAACTTTGTGGTTGTTATATATATTTTTCTTTTAGTGTAGTCAAAACCATCTTTTGAGATTTTTCCTTTCCTTTTTCAATGAAAAATTCTTGGAAAATTCTTCTGTATTCAGAGAATGCCACATACCAAAATATGATTTCTAAATCAACTAAAGTATATCAAATATATATATATATATATATATATATATATATATATATATATATATATATATATATATATATTTCAGTGACCATTTCTCAATTAGTGATTTTTAATTAAATACTTATCTTTAATATATACAATTTATGGGCCATCTGCCTCATCTCATTTACTTTGCATTCTAAAGAAATTTACTCATTTACTCATTTTTTAGCTTTTTAAATATTTTAAAATTTGTTTTAATTAGTTATACATGACAGTAGAATGCATTTATGCACTTTGATATATCATACATAGATGGTTATAATTTCTCATTTTTCTATGTGTACATGTTAAAGTTACTTTTATACAATGTGTTCAGCTTTGTTATTTCAGATTGTAATGAATTTCAATGTATCTTTTTAATCCATGGTTACATTTGGTTGCCCATTTATTCTTATTTTGACATATTCTTTTGCATCTGTCCTTCATCTCTAACATTTCTTCCTATGGATCCCAGATTTTAATGAATAGTGATCATGTTCTGTTTCTATTCCCCTTTTCTTTCTCCATTTCCTTTCTTTTTTCTCCTTTACTTACTTCCTCCTTCCCTTCCTCCCTTCCTTCCCTTTCCATTTTCCTTTCCCCTTCCTCCCCCCCACCCCTTTCACAGTACTGAAAATTGATACAGGGCAGTAGGTATAGGGCAGTCTACCACTGAGCTACAACCCCAACACTTTTTCTATATTTGATTTTTAATTCTTTTTAGTTATACATGACAGTAAAATACATTTTGATAAAATTATACAAGCATGGAATAGATCTTATTCTAATTTAGGACCCCATTCTTTTGGATGTAACAATGGTGGATTTTGAGACAGAGTCTCACAGAGTTTCCCAGGTTAGCCTCAAATAGCTGGGACGATAGATGTGTGCCACCATGCTTGACTTGTTCCTTTTTCTGAGATTTTTCACCTCTTTTACTTTCAGAAACAATATTTACACTCTGAATTCTCAGGAAAATATATTTTTCCTGACAATGAAGAAGAATTTTAACAGACACTATTTAGAAATTTTAATTGTAGACCATTTTTCCAATAGGAAGTGATCTATTTCAGACCTACTATATATCCAGTTTTAACACCTTGCACTAGATTCTTGGCTAGACAGCTTGTTTCCAAAGCTTGAGTCTTTGTGTGTTTGTGTTTGTGTGTGTGTGTGTGCACGCACATGTGCTTACATGTGCACATTATGTGTAACTATTATAGTGAGTAGCTTAAAGAAGTTATATTAGTCCCAAATCCTCTGCTACAGTGTGACCCTGAAAATTCTCATATGATAAACTGTTTAATGTTGTTGCCTTTGTCAAAGCAGAATGATGAGTGACATATTGTACAAATGGAAGTGCATTTGTCACAGTACAATATTGCAATGAATGTTAAATAACTTTAATCTGTTCCCAAATTCTGCACTAAGCAACATTTTGTCATTCAGAGAATGACATTATATAAGAAGTAGGAATGGAAAAAAATCAAAATCTATAAGTAAAGATTTGCTATTTAATTAATATTCAGCTTCCACAATGGTTAAGAGGAATAATTGTGTGCAAATTTAGGAATAATTTAGCCATTCCTAAACTAGTGGGACATAAGTTTTAAGTTTTTTCCCATCAAAATTATTGTTTAGATGCTTAGAATTAAATAATATTTCAAATAATAACAACATGCATTTAATTATTCCTAAGCAAAAAAAAAAAAGAAAGAAACACAATTCATATTGAAATCTGTTAAGGTTTCTTGATGAGACTACCACTGATGAATCTACTCTATGTTGAGATTGAGCTCTTCTTCTCTAAACTCCTAGTATATTTAATTACAAAACAATAATTGGCATATTGATATAGAGGATTTTATTCTGTATTTTATGTGTTTACAACTGTTCCCTCAACAAAAAACAAAAATAAAAAACCTTCAGAATATGGGTCATGCCCTGAATACATTTAATGTGCTTCCTTTGACCCTTTCCTTCAATGCCCTAAATAACAGTGAGCCTCTTGCAGATGAAACCAAAAGGAGAAGCCAACTCTCCAAACTTACAGTCCAGGAAAATATCTTTTCCTATAAACATTCTGTTATTAGTTTCTGATTTGGCATTAAAAGTTGTTATTATACAGAAAAAGACATACAGGGGAAATGTTATAAAAATTGCAACTGAAAAAAACAGTGGCAATCAAGCGTTTTTTTTAACATTAGAAAATGATAAATTATGTTTCAAATGAAGGATTCATATAAATTAATTCATTTTGGGGATGTATTCATCTTAAAACTATAAGAAAGCATATAAAAGTAGGAATCAAGAGAATTGGATTTGAGATCAAGCTTTCTGATTTAACATAGCTTTGAAGTATCAGGTTCTTTTGCTTCTTATCTTTATCAGACATTCACATTTCAAATAATATTGCTTGTTGGCTGGATTGTAAACACAAATACAATTGTGGACACTTATGTCCTTTTGGTTAGCCATAGGATGCAGAATACATTTCTTATTATTTGCAAAATTTGTCATCAAAATTAAAAGAATATTCATGTACATATATGTGTATATATATTGTGTGTTTATCATATTTTTTTCTCCAGAGACTTTATAACTCCCTGAGAATACAACCAGTCACCAAATTTAATATACAATGATGTAGAGAAATTTTACTCAAAAGGTCTATGGAGCAGTCAGTTCAAAAATTATTTTTAGTGTTTTACAATAAAAGAAGTATAGAACAGAAAGTAATCATGTAGCAAATTTTATAGCGATTTGATAATGTCTGTTGAATAAAATAATACAAAAACTCAGCTTGTATTTTTAAGCCTTTTCTTTGGAAAAAATTGTTTCTTGTGATTAATTTTATAGTATTTTATTAAAGTATTATTCCCCAAGAAATTGGAAATTAAAGCAAAACAATATCAACAAAAACCCTTGTCTTTAACCTGAAATAGTTTGAGAATAATTGGTATATATTAGTGCTGTAAATATATTTATAAATTCAAAAGTTTCATCAAAATTTCTCTTCCAAAAAAATCAAGTTTGGACATTATGAATCTTGCTTTCTTAACTCTTAGTTTCCCTATCACAGTTATTCTATGATGAATCTACTAGAGAATAGCTAGCTATTTATTTTCTTTCAATGAAGAACGTATTGAGCAAGCTGTTCAAATGAATGGGACAAAAAATTGGCCAATGACCTCCACCAAACCAAACACAGACATTCACTTCCATATAAACACTAACGTGCATATTCTTTGGATACTTATTCTTAAAGTTCTCAAGTATTATTTATTCATTGTCATATAAACATTTAATATTAAGATATATTAAAAGTCATTCAATTAATTTTTAAAAATTGGATTATAATTTCTACAAACTGAATGATTTTCTAAACCTTTCTTTTGTTTAATTACTAATGGCAATTTAAAAATATGTTGTGGCATAAAAGCTTTGAAAATATATTAAATTTGTATATAATGTAAGATGACATTAGTGAACTCTATTATCTGTCTCTAATATCATTAAAGTACACCACCACCATCCCACTTGTAAAATCATCACTTACTGAACTATCTTTGATCAAACTAAGCTAAGCTATCTTTTCTGGCCAACATCACACTCTCAATAGTTAAAACATTTCATAAACTGAATGCTGGCCCTTAGTAACATTTGCAAAGCTGATAAAACTTAGAAGGATTATTCTAAAGAACTTCACACTGACACATTGTCATTTTTAAATGTCAGGGACTTCAGGCTCAGCTCATAAAAATGAAGCTCATGCTTGAAGACAACAGTACCCTTCTGGGATAAATCTCTTTTTAAGTCTTATGGGTTGTGGAAGGTATATTCTCAATCCTAGTAAAATGACCTCTAAAAGCAGCAACTATTTTAAGGTCATGTGTACATTTCTGTAAGCAGATGGCACAGAAGGACTTAACAGGTGTCCAGTCATAGCTTTACACTTGTGCTAGTTCTGCCCTAAAACACATGTCCTCTAAACATCTGTTTCAAAAAACACATGTGATGTATTAAGGGAAGATTTTCAGACCAAAGTTGTGTCAGTAGTTTCTGTCCTGCTTTCTTTTCCCAAAAACTTCTGTATCGTTTACAAACCTACAGTTTAGTGAAAAGGAGGTACAGTATTTGAGGATTAAACAATAATGAATACATCAGAAAATATTTAGAAATATTTGCCTTTTTTGAATCTAGGGATGAAATCAGTTAGGGCTTCTTTAAACTTTAAACTAATATTCAAAGATGAGTTTTTTTTCTGAATAGCATAATATAAATTTATCAAATTTATTTTAAATTAAAGATCAGAGTACCTTATGAACTTTATGTATTAAAAATATTTGAAATAAAAATTATATTACTGAGTTGGCAGGAAGGATTTTATCAATGCTTTTCTGTGTATGTGTGAATGTGTGTGTTGATGTATGTACATATTAGGAGTACTTATATCCTGCAATATGGAAAGAAATGGATAATTCAAGATGGGTAACTTTTATTAGAAGAAGTTATGTGGTAATTCTGGCTATTTAATTAAATCATTAACAGCCCAGATAGTCCATCTATGTTCAAGCTGTCTAGTCCCAGACTAGATAACAAAGATTATTATGGTGAATAGGAACTCTGTGTTAGTGTAGATAGCATGTAGTTCATGGAGGAGTTGAGGGGCCACTTGGTTGGGTGATTCTACCATAATGTACAGAGGAAGGTCTGTCATACTATTTTTCATAATGACTCTACTGTGGAATGCTGGATTGGGCCAGGGATTAAAAACTACTGTTCAAATTCAAGGCCAACATTTTTGATGTTTCTCCTTGCTTCAAATTACCTTGTTGCTTTTATACATACTATTCAATGTTGTGGGGACACTGGATAGAATAGAAGATATGGCCTTAAAAAAATTCTTACAATCCAGTTATGGAACTGAGATGTATATTTTTGATCAACCAACCCTGATAGGATGTGCATGTAATGTGCAATTTGACCTTGTCTTATAAAGGATCAGTTATTTGAAGAAATATTCCATATGTGGCATATTTCCTTGCTAAATAGAATTCTTAAGTTTTCCTATAAGACCCTCAAAAACAATGCTTTTAAAAATATATGTCCTCATAAACTACCCTATACAGCACTAACAACCCAAAAGATCTGGACATGATGATCAATGTGTATCTTATTGTGCAATATGGAAGCCACATATGGCTACCAAGTATTGGGAATGTGCCTAGTGTGACTGATGAACTCAATTTGCAATATCATTCAATGTTAGTTATTTAAATTTAAATTTAATTAACCACATTTTCTAAAGGTATTAGACTTTTTCCTAATTTCAAATTTATAAAGTTGAACTACTTAGAACACAGTGCTTTGCGTGTGGCATGTTTCCAATATTCTCAGTTTAGTAAATGGCCTGTTTGGTTTTGCTAATTGTAATATGGACATTCTAATGAATTAAGAAACATAGAAAAAGTTCTTAACACACAGAGTAAAAATCAATTTTATATGTAAAGGAAATACTACTTAGAAGCAAATTGTATAGGGGATGTTATGAAAGAGCTATTGATTAAATATGATTCCAAGAAAGTCCTCAAGGTGATCTAGTTCAGGAAAATGAAAACAAAACAGCTGTTTTTCTATTTTATAAAACATTCTTAAACTGAGAGAAATAAGTAGTTCTATTTCATTAGTATTGACTTTTAATTTTTCAATTAAATAGTTCAATTTTAATTCAAACAAGTAAAATAAAAGTTTGTTTTTCTATCAGAATGGATAGTTTCAATATTAACATAAAGTAAGCATTTAATTGTGAAAATAAACATCCTTCTGACATTCAAACTTAATCTTACTTCTAACAACAACTGAAAAATCAAATATATAAACAAGAACCTCAAGAACCTCTCCTTCAATATTTCTGAAAACAAATGCAAGGAATCAATACTAAAATAGAAATGAGAGTCTGTAGGCTTATAACAATTTTATCAAACAAGCTGTTCTGTGGCCTTATGAAGTGAAATCTCTTTTTAATCATTCTGTGTTTAATTAAGAAGTAAGTAACCATATTTTAAGGAAGTCTGCCTCTCTTAGTCAACTTTGCCTCTTCAAAGGAGATGTCACATGGCATCCTACTAATCTCCATTTGATCAATCAGGTTGTGAAACTTCCCTTTGTATGGAGCAATATATTGTCATTCTTAGTCCAGTTAAATTAGGTTTTATGGTTTAAAATTGCCCTATTAACTTAGTGCTTCCTGCATTTTCATTAACTCAAAACATATTTGATATCATGATAAGCTTCCTTGAAATGAAACTTCCCTTCTGGAATAAGTCAATCTATTACAGCAGATGCTTACTGCGAAACTTGGTTTTGAACATTACACTGCTTTAATGTGCTTTTCTATGAATTGATGCTTTGGATGAGGCTATACAACACCAGCATTTATAACCATATGCTGTGTTTTAGGCCAAGTCATTTTCCTTTTCCTCTACTGTAAAACTGAGAGGCAAGCAATTTTTGTATACCAAATTGTGCTTCTTTCCAGGAGGAATATCTATAAAGTACCTGGATTGGCCTGAAATTACGCTGCTACCACCTTAGGGCAGTGGTTCAAAAATTCGGAGATTCATTAGCGCCACCTAGAGAAAATTAAATGAAACAAACAGACCCTGAGCTCATGGCAGATCAACTGAATTAGAACTTCCAACAGAGGGTCTCAGGGCTTGAGAAATTTCAAAAACTCAGCAGTTAATAATTATAAAGTAAAACTGAGATTGGACACTTTATGTAGTGCTGTAACTCTCATATTTTTGCAAAGGGCTTGTTCAAACAGATTTAACATTTATTATCATGCAAGTCAGTGGTGGACCATGAGAATATGCATCTCTATCAAGTTTCCAGGTTGTGCTGATGCTTGTGGTCCAGGAACCACACTTTGAATACTTAATCTAGGCATTAAATATTCCCTAGGATCTTGAAGGCTCTGCCCTAGTGCTCTGAAATTAAATAAGTCCATTTCAGTTCTCCTTGGAGGTGATACAAATTGCCATAGGGTATTCTTATCATTGAATGATGCCATTCCTTTTTTTCCCTGCATTAATTTGTCATAGATAAGAATGGGTGGGTGAAAAAATGAGGGATTCTCAGATTGATCCTAGTGATTCCTTGGTGTTTCCTTAAGTAGTTAATATATTTGGAGTTGGATTTAAACAAGGTGGTCCAATTCCTGGAACTCTCAGAACAGTTGGGCCTTGTCAGCATAATACCAAGGACGTCAAACACAGTGGAAATGACCACTTATATTATTACTTTCTTGAAAAGAATATTTATGGGCTCCTACCATGTTACAAGGCAAAAAGGATAGAGCAGGAGAGTCTAGATATTGTATAATCTGAGTAGCGGGGATTATAACAAATCAACCAATTAATTAAGAATCCTATAGTTAGTGACATATGTTCTGGAAAATAGAAGGCAGGTAAAGGTGTAGAGGTTGCCTATCTGGGGCTGTTACTGAGCTACCTGAGATAAGGTGATAGGGATGGTCTCATAGTGCTTTGACAAGTGTGCTTAAAAATTGGATATAAAGGACTCAGACCTTACTATCAGGGGCCAGAGCTTTCCAGGCACAGGGAGCCTGAATTTAAGGCCACAATGATTTGACTTTCTATTTGAAACAGGAAGAAACACTATGTAGGTAGAGCAAGCAGGAAATTGGTGGGGTTTGAGAGGTCAGAGATTGTATGAGGGATTATAGACATTTGATAGAGGATTCATTCCATAATTAAGAGCAGTTATAAGAGTTTTTTTAAAACAGTAATATGATACTGTATTTTAGTTTTCATTGACATTTCGTTTTTGTGTGGACTAAAGAAGAAAAGCTAGAGTAGATGAAAGGAGACTTAACAGATGGCAACACAGCATTCTGGTGACAGCTGATGGTGGCTTGGGCAGGAAGAATGGCAACAAAGATGGTCAAGTAGAGCTCACAAGAATTGATGACAGATTACCTAAGGGGTTTATGGGATAGAGAGAAATGGAGAATGACTTTTAGGGTATTTGACTTGAATAATAATGTAGGTGTTGCTAACATTAATAGAGATTGGGAAGAATGGAGGGTGAACCAGGCAAGAAACCATTATTTTTGCTTTGAATTTTAAGGTTGAGTTGCGTGCCAGATTTCAGGAGTTTTCTAGTTGGCATTTAGATATATCAATCTTTGTTTAGCACATTCTGAATAAGAAATAATAATTCAGTTGTCACAGCATGTAGATAGTATAAGACAGTGATTCATATGGGAAGCACTCAATCTTAGGTAAATTTGTTCTAAATCTTTTACCTGAAAAGAGGTATAACGGAAAGTTCTATTGATTTTCAAAGGCTTCATACATAACTGATTATAGGAAAATAGCTGACCCATGAATATGAGTAGAAATGGTTTTTCTGATGGAAAGTGAATACATAGCTCAATTAAAAGCAAACCATTTGACTCATTCACAAAAGATAAATCAAAAGGTGAAAAGCCCACCATTAACTGTGCTTCATAAAGCATCTTTTAACCTGGATAGAAAAGGTTCCCTGAAACATTACTTCTTAGGCTACTTCTGGACCTAGCTTTTAGGCAAATACCAGCACTTTACCCCAGGGGCCTGTTTATATCTACAAACTTGTCTTTGGGAGAGAAATTTTAGATTTCTCTCTCTTCCAGGAAGTTCCTCTCTGAGAAGAGGCAGAGATTTAACTTGTCTGTTTGACTTTCAAAGTTATTTATGAACTCAGTTTGAAGTCATATTTGGTCTCCTTCAACAGCTAACATGCTTTTTAATAAATATAAGAAAGTTATGTGTAGTCAACAGAGGTGAAAAGTTGGGAAAGATTATTATAAATACTTGTAGAATTGAGTATCTAAGAATTTTTATGTTGGAATATAAGGTAATTTAAATGACACAAAACAGGGCCATTGACTCAAGTTACCAAACTTTCTGTGATTCCTACTCCTATGTCTATCCATCTATCATATCTATCTGTTCATCTATACCTAGCTAGCTAGCCAGCTATTGAGAATATATATATATATATCTCACCTACATGTGTTATCTAATATATATAATACATATCTACTATATATAGTATATAGTATATCTAATATATATCTATGATATATTACATAACACATGTAGGTGATCTATGAAATATTTCCTATTTCAATCAATATCTACTTGGTTTACATGAAATGTGATAGTGAAAATATACTTATGAAACAATTATGCTATAGGTGAGGTGATTTACTTTAAAATACTTCACCCTGAGTAATATAACTGTGCATTAACTTTGATCCATGCACCTAAGGTAGTTAGAATGCTACAATCAATAAACAGGAATCTACATTCTAAGTTTTATCACTTCACAAAAGGGATGCTTGAAATAATTAATTACTCATTGATGATATGACTGGTAGCCAGTATGTATGTTCATGTGGCTAGATAGATTTTATGAACCTTACCACGAATCAGACATAAGGACTTAAGGCCAGGAATCTAATACCTTCAGGTAAGTGTAATAGATCCAGCTATAAACTTCCTTTGGTATGCCCTCTTTTAAATTTCATGGAAGATTCTATTCTGATGTGATTGGCTGATTTTTCTCATAATAAATTGCTCTTGCAAGGGCATTTGTGGAAGATCCTGTGGACCAAGAGTGAGAACTTAAAAGCCTAAGTCTAATTATTGCTTTTGTGCCTATTTGCTACCAAATGTTGATACAGTTGATAGAATTTAGTCTATGAGATCTAAGACTTGTTATAATTTTAGCATACCACCTGGTAGAAAGATTGTGGAGAAAAGGTTGCTATGGATCACCCACCTGTCTCTAACAGTAGAATCCTGTTTGCTCGAAAAATCTGACAATTGCTGAATGGCCAAATTGGCTTAGGTTAGTTTAAAGCAGAAACTTAACATATATAAAACATCTATTTGATGAAATAATAGACTGCTAAGTACATTTCTAAACTTATTTTTGAACACTATTAGTTCTGATGATTTATTTATACTCACCTTTTCAAAATAGAATGCCCTCTTACTTCATTTTCAAGTATAGTTTAGAATTTCATTCATTAATTGGATGAGTTTATTCCAATTCCTTACATGGTAAATGAATCCAAAAAACATGACCTGAACATATCATTCATAATGCACAGATGTATTACACTAAGATTGTTCCTGTATTGAACTTATAATTATGCTAGTAAAAGCAGAACATTAATCCTCATTACTTCTTTTCTTCAATTATTTAAATATACATGTACAAACATCAGCCCTATCCCCCCCCTACTGCTAGCTAATCCATGGACTGGAAAGGATAATTTCAAAAGGACATAGCACATCCTCCTGGAGCAAGAGTTTCACATTATGTGCATCTTAATGAGGATAAGATTTCATGCTGCGGAAAAAAAAATATGACTCTTCCAGTGCACAGACTCCAACCACACGTCCCCCACCATGTTTTCCAATAAAGCGTTTTTGTTGAAATTCCAACATGGAATTTATTCATTCACTGCCTAAATATTTATTGGCTGCCCCCTGAGAGTGAGAATCAATGGATCATTCATTTGATCATGACTATTGTAATACATATAATAAGTAATAACTATATGAACAATAATAATATAATAAGTATAATATATCCTGTTTGAAAATAGACGATTAGCAAAATATTAAGTCTTTTATTAGTTTAGTGTAATAGCAACTGTTAATTGTTATAACACTGTTAGGATCCTTAAAATAATCCTATGTTAATAGGTTAATTAGGAGAGTAGGTGAGAGGAAAGAGTAAGTTAATTTAAAAAAGAGAAGAATTGCCAAGAATGAGTTATCTGAAAAGAGAATGAGTTGAAGAAACAGATGATCTCCCTCTAACTTTTCCAACCTGCTATGACTTTATACATTCTGGCTCAACTTACTATTAATAAACAAAAAAATGTAATAAAGAAAATCAGAAAAATGGAATGGCTTACTAGACACTGTATGAGAAAAGTATTTTCTGTTTCACTATCCTCAGAGTCAATGCCTTTGAATGGATAATGGTGCTATAATTTCTCAGTGAAGGAGATGCTACATATAGGTGTTTTGCATGCATATGCATTTAAATCTGTGAATGTATATGGAATAAAATTCTGTGAATATATGTGGAATAGAATACCTATACAAGAATGTGAATTTAAGGTCTATTTCTATTTTGTCTCATGTTATTATACTGGTGAAAATTATATTGGCTGTTAATTACATCAGCTTTCTACTATTTTCTAGTATCGATGACAAGTAGAAAGGACTAATCAAGGGTAAAATTATAGAATGTAGACCCAATGACCTAAAATTGATGAATATTTTCCCTACCCCACACCCTTCTTCTCTTTCTCCCTCTTTTCTCATAAAGTTTAAAGGACATGTCCAGATTTATGCAGTAAGTAGCCAAGCCAGGAAAATGACCACAACTATATAGATTCCAGTCCTACCCGCCTTATAAGCAGATAAATATCTCTAAATGGCTCCTACACTCTAGGTGCCCTCTTGGGCCTACAGTTCAGTTTCCTGGTATTTTAATGTCTCCACTTTTTCTTTCTCAAAATATAGTTTTAGATGCTCAGAACTTCTTAAATGACTGAATGAGTTGAAAGTGCTAATCCTTCTAGGAGTATTTCTATGTTTACATGGATCAAATCTTACTTTAAATAAATATGACTCTATAAGGACACTAGTCAGAAGAAACCAAAACTACCAATATGTGATCTTGGACTTTAAGCCACCAGAATAATGAGGAAATAAATTTCTGTTATTTAAGTACAGAAAAAAAGAGAGATAAACCTCTAAATGTGGAATTTCAAGAGTGAGTGAGGATGGGTAGTTGGAGTTAGAAGGAAAGGATTAGATACTTTCCAAAACCTTTGAAATCACAGCATGTGGCCAGTCAGTTCCTTTATCCCCTATTTGCAGGGCAGTTGAAGCATGATGTGTATAACTCCAGACATGCTGAACCTTTTACCAAATTAAATTCTATTAGTAAGAAAAGTAACTCTAATAAGCAGAAAAGTCTAAGAACTTTGAGTCAGTGTTAAAGGAGGGTATTCATGAAAACTGAGTGATTCCCAGAAAACTTAATGGATTCACAAGATGGAAATGCTTGAGAATCAATGTTTCAAGAAAATAACTATTCAACACAAGCTCTTATTTTGAAATATTAATATATTATTCACATCACATCTATAAAGAGCATGAACTATATATAAAGTTCTGTTCTTGGATGCTGAATATTGCCTTGAGTGAGAAAGGGCCCTACTTTTTGAAACTTTTAAAGGGCTTGGGAGATCTGCAGCTATAAACAATAAAGGGGAAAATAAATAAGCAAGTAATTCCAGATGATGCTAATTGCCATGAAACAAATAGCATAGGATGACATGAGAGAGACTGACTTGGGGATACCTTGGGCAGATGGCTTATGTGGAGAGGTATTATTTGACATTACACATGAGGGATGAAAAAGGAAAAACTATGAGGCAGAAAAAGAACTTTGGGGTATAGAAGGATCAGCAAAAGCCAACATCCCAAGATGGGCATGAGCTTGGTGTGTTACCAGAAAGGCAAGAAGCAGGAGATGAAATAAGAAAAGGAAGCAAAGGTGTGCTGATATATGATATGGAGTTTGTAGCTGGTGTGGTGGTATATGCCTATAACCCAAGTTTTCAGGAGGCTGAGGCAGAATAATCCCAAGATCAAGGGCAGTCTCAACAAATTAGTGACACCCTGGATCAAAATAAAATTTTTAAAAAGTGGTTTGGTGTAACTCAATGGTAAAGCACCCCTGGGTTAAATCCCCCATATCACACAATAAACAAACAAACAGAAGTTTGTACTTGATTCAAGGAAGTCAATGAGAAATTTCAAGTAGAAAAGTGTTTCACTCAATCTAGCTTTAAGTGTTAGCTTTATTGGCTATGTGGGGAATCTACTAGAGAGAAATCAGTGAGGAATTTTGGAATAAGAGAGCAATGAAAAGACTTGAAAGTCGCAGGGGCAATTTTCAAATATAATCAATAGAAGCTGAGTAATTAGCTACAAGATGTGATAGAAAAGAAAAAAAACAAGGATAGTACTAACATTATTGCCTTTAAAAATACTCAATAGGTTAAGTCTGTTTTGATTTTATTAGATAGATACAATGAGCATATACAACTTAAAAAGCTAAATAAAAATTTTTACAAATTAAGCAATGTAGACATTACTAAAAAATATTTTTTATGAAAGATTATCGGGCATCTTGTTTTACCAGAGTTGTGACAAGTTGCATATATTGTTAAACTTAGTTACATGCAAGATGTGTGATTAAACTGCAAGGATTCAAAATGATTTTTGGAAAAGATAATTGCATTAAACACATATTTTATAGCTTATAATAAGAACCATGAACATCTAAGACTTAAGCTTTAAATAAAAGGAATTAAAGAACATTAAAAGGAAATAAAGCTACACAAAACAGGAAAAAGGATGAAATGTGTTCTAAACAGCACTGAGTATATTGTAGTAATTCATGGTGAACACTTTTGCAAAGAAATCATATAAATTCACCAACACATTAAAAAGCAGCTCTATTTCCTTTAAAGAAACAGAAAGCTACCAAGTATATGGTGGTAATAAAACTTTGACATTAATTTGATACTGCTTTAGCCTTGTGAGTTATACACCTGATAGAAAAATACCAGACAGAGGAAAATTCATCAAGAGTGCTAGACTTATGAATGTTAATTCAATGGCTGACAGATATAATAATTCTGCCCAACCACTATCTGTTATTTTATGATCAGGAAACCTTGTATAATATTACTTTGGTCTCAAACATTGGCTTTTATCTGAGAAGCTCAATTGCTTAATGGTGAAATGTTCTGTTATATTTTACTACAAGCTTGACAGCCAGCTCAACCTCCATCAACACATTGAGAATTTGAAAAAAAAAATCTCACAAAGATGGAAAATAAATGAAAGATGCTTTTTCACTAGTTTTCTGAAAGATAGACAAATTAGAAGAATCACTTATCTGATGTACTCTGGAGGAAATAAGTTGTTTGAATTTGCTAAAAATAAGTTGTTTCACCTTAAATATTACCAGAAAAATGGTAACAAATTTAATTTTTCCAAAATCACCAATAACCCAGAATGGGATTATCCCTTTTTTCATTTTTCAGTGTGACTTTGAATAAAAGTAGGAATATAAACATAGAATAAAGATGGTGGAAAGGAAATCAAATATAATAGATACTAGTACCATATATAGATTTTTTTTGGCTGAATGAGTTCAGGGTTCATAACTGGGCAGTTTTCCCATTGCCTAAGGGGACAATTGCCCTCAGTTCACTTTTCTAACTGTCCTCACATCAGGGAACTTTACTTAGTGACTTGGCATCATAAAACTTTACTTCAGCAATTTTCCATAAGCTTTAACAAAAAGTAAACTTTAAGGTGGATTAAAACTTGTGTGAATATAATTTCTTCAGAAATGATACAAGTGCATGAAAGATGATTTTTTTATTCAATACTATAAAAAACATAAATATGGATTACAATTCATGTGCATAGAATTTCTTAAAAACAAACAAAGCATACTCTTTTATGTTCCAATTTCAATGCATTAGCATATGCATATAACAAAACAAGTGATATACCAATAAGGAGCTATGATAAACAAAACCTAAATAGATATATAACAAAATAAATTATTTAAATTTTTATTTTACTTTGTCATAAAGACTATTATGACATGTTTATCAATGAAAAAGACTGGCCTATTTATTTAGTGATTCAAAAATTTAATATAACGAACATGAATACATCAGTGACATCTGGTAAGGATTTTGGCTTGACCATGTAAGAACTGATGCCTATGAATTGTAAAAGCTTCAATACTGAGTTCAGGAAGAGGATATTAAGGAGAGGTAAATGTTACTTCATGAGTTTGATGAATATTACTTTATTTTGTGTGTGCTCTATTTTTTACAGCATGTGTTAACTTCTAGCATACTACGGGGTTAATTTTTATCATATGTGTTGTTTCTTTTCTGTATGTATTGACTGGAATATCATATCCATAGGAATGAGAATCTGAGGATATTATATTCACTGACATAGCCCAAGTGCCAAGATGAGTTTGTGACCATAGGCGTTTGGTAAAACTTCATGGAATCATTGAATGCTCTTTAGTTCTAAATAAATTCAAATAGTATTGCTTTGCTGAATAAATTGTACACACATATTCATGCATAATACAGAATTTAAATCCTGCTTTCTTTTGATGCCCTTCTTATCTGTTGGTAATGAATCAAGTCCTGCTGAATGACAATAAAGTATCACAGAGTGTCAAATATTAGACAAGCATTAAATATCTATTTTAAGTAAAGATATTATTAAAAGTTGATATTGGTGCTTTGGTGGTAGATATTTCTGACTATATTTCTAAAACAGAGTTTAGAACAAACAATGGGACCCTTGGATAGATTGAATTGTAATGTGTAAAGATGCTGTCTAAATTAGACAATTCTAGCAAAATATAAAAATAGGAGTGCATGCTATAACTAAAAAGATAGTTATACTGACAAACATAATCAAGACTTTGAGCATATGGAATAAAACCTGATTTTCTTATTCGAGCTCCAAATGTCACAAACACCTATGTAAGGTCTTAATGGTAAAGAAACGGATACATTCTTCACTTCCATCTGCCTACTACTCTCAAAATCCTTTCCAACACAAAAGTTGTCTTCAAGTTTTGTACATCCTATAATATGACTTCAGTTTTTTCCTCATAGGTTGGTTACTTTTTAACTAACTAATGAGCACTTAAAAGGATGCATTAAGGGGACCAGCTTTGTCTGATAACTATTAAAACAATAATACAGAACTAACATATAACTAGCAAAACCTTTCAAATTAATTCATTTGGTAACAAAAAAAATGTTTGTTGTTGCAAAATGTCTATGTTTTGGACTATCATTTAGACTGTTTGAGAAAGTTTAATGAATGTTTAAATTATATAAAATTTGTGATATGGGCATTGTGTTGTGTATCATACTTTGCTCTTTTGGGTTCATTCGTATTGCTCTGAGTGCTGCATGATTGCCACTTCCTCTTCCCCAACACACACATTTTCCACACACCCCCACCTCCCAGCCTACTTCATCCTTCAATCTACTAGTTTGGTTTAGCCAATGAGAGTGTTATCCAGACACAATGAGACTAAGGGGCCCCTCTATTTCAAGTTTTTGTGTATTTCCAGTGCCTTCTACTGAAAACATCATTTCCCATTAGAAAGCCTCTCCATACAACCACGATAATTGCTTGTTCCTGTTTTTCTCATTTTCATCCCTTCCCTAGGGATACTAATGACTTCTCATGGGTATTATTTGGGCAATACAGCAACTACCCTTGATGTTCTCCTTACACACTTCCTCCACCATTGTAAATCATCTCTCTCGCCATCTTACCTGGTTTGGGACTATCATCTCCTTCCTGCCAAACCTCTGAATGATATGCACATGGACTTTCTCACACTGGTACATAGCTTTATACACCCAGGCTTCTCTAGCTCTGCAAATGGAAAGAATCTCAAGCAAATACTCATAGGTCACCTTGTGTGACCTCACTCTCAATTTCACTCACTCCTCCATATCCTATTTATTGTTGAGTTCACTCAGATCTATTTCTAAAATATATTCTGAAATGGGCCACTTCTTTTTTATCTGTACTGCCACATCCAAATTCAAGCTATGATCATTTCCTACCTGGGATATTGCAATACCCTCCTAATTGTCTCCTTTCTTTCTTTTTATTGTAATAGTCTTTAGAAGCATATTCTCTACTATTTCTTACTCTCCCCCTCCTTCAATCCATATGTTAGAGAGATTATTTTAAAAACACAAATAGGTAATGCAACTCTTTAGCTTAAATTTCCATAAGAGTTTCCCATTTCGTTTTGGTCAAAATGCAAATGCCTTATGGTGTCCTGCAAAAGTTTCAACAGAAATAGGCTACTGAGGTCCTCTCTGTTCATCATACATTTCTGCCAACCTTTTGGACACACCACTATCCTTTTTGCTTCTCAAACAAATTGATCTTTCTCAACCCAAGGCTTTTTATTTGCCCTTTACTCTATGTGATATACTTTCTTCAGAGTTTTTCCAAAAGTGGATCTATGCCATCCCTCCTTGCTCTTATTTCTTTTATAGCACAGATATCACAGATTTTGTTTATCGTATGTTGTAGCCTGCTGAAGCAAGTGTATATATTAGATGAGGCCAGATATTAATTCTGAACCTCCATGGTCTAGAACAGTTTGGCTCATTATTTGCACTCTAGTTAACATTTTTCAAGACTTCTAGTCTTAACTACATAACATTTCCACATCGAGCCTTTCTCGTCTAACATTGGAGCCTCAGTAATTAGATTATCTTAGAGCAATATAAGATTAAAATTCCCCATGTTCAGATATGGGGGTCTACAACTTTTCATATAAGATACAAGGTACAACATATTCCCATTACCTCAGAAGAATCCACTATGACCAGGAAATAACTTATCTGATTTCTATTGCCATAGCTTAATTTTCATATCAATGACTATGGATTCTTTTGTTTTTGGCTTCTTTGTTCACCATAATGGCTTGAGATTCATCAATGTTCTTGTATGTGCCTTTAGTTTGCTCCTATTTATTGTGGTCATATCATTATGTGTTTACATTCACTTGTTGATAAACATTTGATTTGTTTCCAGTTTGAGGATATTATGAATAAAACTGCTATGAATATTTGTGAACAAGTATATTGTGTTGATACAAATTTTCATTGATCTTGGGTAAACACTTAGGTGTATAGTGTGGGTCACAAGCAAGTAGACGTATGTATACTTACCTTTATAAAAATTATCAAACCTGTTAAAGGTTTTATTATTTTTATCCCCAACAGCAATTTTCAAAATATTGCATTTGCTCCATATCCTTACAATACTTGGTATGACCAGTCTTTTATTTTATTGATTCAACAAGGTACATAATAATATCTCACTGCAGTCTTAATTTACCTTCCTCTGATGATAAGTGATGCATGTGCTTATTACCCATTCCAATATCCTAATTTGGGAGGTATCTGTTTTCATAATGAATACAATTGCATTGAAAGTTTTGCAAGAATTATTTGCAGAATGGCTGAATTCCCAAGTAACAGCCCGTTTATCAACAAATTTCAGCTTCTATGAACTGATTACTTGATTGAGTTGAAATCTAGTAGCATTTGTAGTATTATGCATTTTAATACAGGAATTTACCAACACATGTACAGACATGTTTTCTTGTTGTTGTTGTAGTTGAAAAGAGCAATGACAGTCTGACTAGTGCAACCGATCCACGTCCTCATATTGAACTAATTTCATTCTTTTAGCTTAAAATTATAATCAAGATTAGAACATCTTATTCTCCCTAAGATGCATGTAATCTGAAATTGGCACAGCAAGAGTTTGCCACAAATGTAGGAGAGAGAGATGGCTCATTTGCTTTTAAAATGGATACGATGAATATAGCACATGTAGAGAAGAATTAACTAACTGGAACAAAATGTTTTTTGCAACCATTCCTCTCAGCTGGAAACCACACTATCACTTTTTTTAAAGATAATAGAAGAGTCCATAAACTGAAAAGGCTTCTATTTTTAATTATTTTAATCCTATTTTAATTCTGAATTTGATAAAGTAGAGCAGCAACTTATGATACTTCATACCTGCATATATTCTTCAGACGCACAATCTTACTTCTTGCTAATCCTACAAAAAGGTCCCCTGAATTAGCATGCTTATAATAAACAAGATAGTATTTCATTTAAATGTTGGATATGCGCCTTTGTATAAACTGTCAATGCAACATAACATGCTCAATATATTGTATTAGAAGCTTCTATAATAGGAAATCAAATAGGATGCCAAAAAACATCAAATGAGCCTAATATATGTTTATTTTTTAGTAATGTGATATCTAATAGGAATGAAACATTGTGTATTTATCATATAAAAGTGAAATTAAAGAGAAAATGGTATCATGTACCAGGAAGGCACACAGAAACAATGTGATAAAATGAATACAAGCTATGTAGTCAAAATTAAGGATACAAAATTAAAGTATGAAATTAAAGGTTTTATGCTAAATACAAGTGACCAACTAACTCGGAAAGTGTGTTTGGGGTGGTCTAATGTAAACACAGCCTAAGTGATGTACAAAACTTGGGAGGGCCTTCATTAGTACCTAAAAGAAGTAGGTTTTTATCCTCTAGAGCAGTTGAAGACTTCAACTGTATTCTGTATACAGTTATTCCATATAGTTAATATTTACACTAGAATGGCAATAGCTAGGTTTTTTAAAATGCTGTTTTATGACTCTTTAAAAAAACTAAAATAAATGTCATTTTTTCTTGTATTAAATCAGTGTTTTGTTGTCATTTGGTTTTTGTTTTGTTTTGCTTTTAGCAATATTCCTAGGCTATATGACAGCATGAAATTGCACACATTTTCAAAATGTGACTTTTAATAATAATAATAATAATAATAATAACAATAATAATAATGATTGTCAAATAAGATTTGGCTCAAATACCCATTTAAAATTTGTGGGCAATAATGTTTTATGACAGAAAGTTTATACATTTCCCAGGGACTGCTATACATGCTGTAAAAAATACTTTCCTTACCCAACACCATGATTTTGGTTTAGTCATGATCTTTGACACTTCTACATGTTGCATATCTTCAACTCATCTCATATTTCAAGTACTCATTCCAAAATGTGTAAGTTTCATCATCAATAATATATCTCAGTTACTTTTCTGATTCCTCCTAATTGCCAATAGTTACAGTTCTTGTCTTACAGTCTTTCTCCCTGGCCAATCCCTAAAGCTCCCCAAGAAACTCCCTGACCTCACTTGTTCTCACTGATAATCAGTACTCTGCACTATAGCCAGTCATTTTTCTGTTCATATCATACCCTCCACTATAACTGTTTATTATTCCCTATTGTATATGATAAAACACTCCAGTTATTTGAGAAGGAATAAAAAGCCCTTTAAAATATTATGACAAACCCATTCTGTAGACTTCCACATGTTCCTTTGTTATCCCCCGTTTCTAAAAACATGCTTCAGTTAGAGATGCTCCTGGATTTCTGATGAGGTTACACATCTCAATAAATATATTACAAATAGAAAATATAAGTAAAAATAAGTCGTAACCTGAAAATGCATTTAATACAGATATTCTACTGAACACCATAGCTTTGCAACACTATACACTGCAGGGTATCAGCTCTTTCTCCTCTTGATCACAGGGTTGCCTGGGAGGTGCAGCTTGCTGCCAATGCCCAGCATCATGAGAAAATACTATGTCACATATCCCTGTCCCAGGTAAAAATCAAAATTCAAAATTCAAAGTACAGTTTCTACTTAATACATATCACTTTCACACCATCATAAAATTGAAAAATTCTAAGTTGAACCAACATAAGTCAAGGATCATTTATATGGGTACACACACACACACACACACATACACACATAATAGAGCAACAATAAAAATGGTTCATTCAACTCTGTAAAACAATCAGTAAATCAACCAGTGCATTAGTAAAATTTTAGGGATACCATTTCTGCATTGAATGTCAATAGGTTCCAGAACAATTGTCCAAGAAAGAAGAAAGTTTAGAAGGACCTTTGGGAGTAGAGAAGGAAAATCCCTTCCAAGGGAGGAAGTGATAGTCAGCAGTAGTACAAAGTGGTTTCAATATTGCTATATCTTCAGTTTTTGAAGAAAATGTACTCTTGTGGGTGATTTCTCATTTTTAAAATGTAGGCAGCCAATTAACATGAAACAAGAAATGCATATGTTCTAAACAAAATACATTTTCATGTAACAAACACCTTCAGCAGTCAATCTTGAACTGAAGAGGTTTAAAATTAGTGACCTTTCGAGAGTGCTGAGTCATTCTGCAAGACAAACTGGGATTTACAAACTATATTACAAAAACTATTTAACTTTAAAGTACATTTGACAAGGAGTATAAAATCATTTTAGAAGTTCAACATTTCACACACAAGAAGTTACTAACTTTCAAGTAGAAATGTTCCAAGAATTAAGTTGTTTTTTTACTCAGACAGAAGGTAACCAGAGGCCCCATGCAAATCTGGTTTGTTTGGTGGCTGCCCTTCTATTTCTTGACACATATTGATAGTCTCCTTTTAGCACTTAGGGACTCACTGCTTTTCTGCAGTTTCATCTCTTTTCCCATTAGCAAGATGCCCTTTCTCTGTGGCCTGATTTTTGCTTGTACTTTGAGCAAAGCAAACACATTAAACAACCCACAACAAAATGAGAGTTGTTGGCTTAATGTGTTATAATTTCCATGCCTATTAGAATGTTTATGCTCTTAAAAGAGGTTTTAGCTCAGGGGCAGAAATATCTAATAGAAGTTATCAGTGTGATTACCAGGTAAAGAAGGGAGAAAGAGGGTTTCTTGCTCTTTTAAAAAAACTTGCAGGTTCCAGAAAATTTTAGTCATCACCAAATATCATTATGATTATTCTCTTTAAAAAAAATAGAAACCATTTCAATTTTCTGAGCATGATGTGTATTATTTAATTTACCCTTTGTTTAAATGCCACCTTCTGTTGTTAACTCTCAAAGGGAAATACTGTTTGGGAATCTATAGCAATTAATTACTCATAATCACTATGGAAACACATGGCATTGCTGAAAATCAAGGTTCCATGTAATATTAGAATAATATTGTTTAATGGTAATATGATTTAAAATGCTAGAATTTTATAATCTGTGATATGAAATTAAGATATTACAAAGCATTTTATAATCTGTGAAGCAATATTCAAGTGATATTAACAATAACACTAATATGAATGTTATAAGATCTTTAATGGTCTAAGCCTAATTAGTACAGCAATTATACTGCCTGATTTTTCCTTTAAGTTCCCCACATCATAGTGAAATGCTCTTAAAAACCTGTATCAGGAGAACTTTCCATTTGTTGTTCTCATAATACTAATATGGGTCAGGGAAATAGAAAGCTGAGGATGGAATTAGAAGAGAGGAACTAGTAGTAAGTTCTTCTGGTCCTCATGAAAATATTGTAATTTCCCATGAAAACCCAAAGGGTTCCATTAAGCCCTTAGGGATATATGTAGCTTCTGAGTTGATCACATAATCTGATTAAATTTTGATACCAATAAATTATTTCAAGTATGATATAACTACCAATAAAGTGTTAAGTGTCTACATTATGCAGATTATATAATTTCACCTTTCATTTATTTTTTTACCTTACTGAGGGATAATTATTCTCTTTTACATATTTTTAAGAATTTGAAACATTTGCACTCTTTCACACACATATACAGTTAACAGTTAGATACTTTTTGATGAGATATGAAAGACTATATAATAAAACATATGGAAAAATCTTCCTGACATTGGAGTTGAGGGGGTTCCATGGGGATTTTTAAAATTTAAAAAAAGTTCAATATAGCTAAAACATACCTTTCATCAGCAAAGCTATTAATACTGATTTTCACAGGTTTTTGTTTGTTTGTTTGATTTCTGAACATTTACTTTGTCGTAAAACCAAATAGTCTCTTAGGAACGAAACGAACTAGTTCACTGAAGTCATTCATCTTCTAATATTCAGTAAAGATCAATAAAAGGTATTCTAAATTATTTCAGGATTATTTCAACAGTTAATAAAGAAAATATCTTATAAAATTAATAAATGTTGCCCACATATGCAACTCACTATGAAACAAATGTACTATTTCTTTTCATTTTGAATAATTTTAGTGAAGCATTGAATGCTAAGTGAAATTAAATATATTTTAAAAAGTTAATAACTTCCTAAATGTTTTATAGAGGAATGCTACTTAATTTCAATATCTAAGTGGCTACATGATCAGTAGGAACATCTACCTTGGAATAAGGAAACCTATGTTCCAGTTGGATATAGCATCAACATAGTTGTGGGTTTTATATAAGTCATTGAATATCATTTGGCTCCAGAGGCATACTGTGTAAATTAAAATGATCATATCTCAATTCTCTTCTACTACTACAAAGTTCTTTCTCCTATCTTATTTGGTTATTTTCAGGAATCTAAAGTTTCCCAGCAGGTTGATAAATACCCATGCATTGTATCATATACAGCTTCAAAATGTAGCTGTTTTTAAATAAACAATTTAAGAAGTTTCTTAATATCTCATTTTACATAGATTTACCCATGAACCAGCAGCTTCAGTATCACCTAAGCACTTATTATAAATGTAGACTCACTCAAAAACTACTAACTCACTCACAAATTTGCACTTTGACAAAATTTTTAGGAGATACATCTGAACATTGAAGTTTAAGAAGTACTGGATTAGTATGAGGCTCCTTCCTCAAAATTATTCCCAACTGTATAATTTCAAATTTTAAATATTATTCCCACAGTATTTGTTTCCTCATTAGACAAAGATTGGGTTTAATAATTTCACCTTCCAACTTATAAATATTTCTGGATTAACCACATTGCAGTGTATGAATTTTTGCTTATTTGTTATTAGTACTAGATGTGTTATAGTAAAGAGTATTAAAAGGGTATAACAGTGAAGAATATAGAATGCTTCTGTTGTAGAGTTTTCTGGCATCAAACAGAAGAATAGTAATCCTGAGTGGCAGAGGATTCTAGGAAGACAAGAACCAAGATAAGGCTGAAGAAAACGAGAAAGGCTATTCATTCATTCATTCATCCATTCAACAAAACATTTGTTGAGAACATATGTGCCAAGGATTGCATAGTTTGGAGGATACAGTTGTGCCCAATACTTGTTCTCATGGAGTTAACATTCTGGTGTGGAGGCTCCAAATTTGCAATATTATCTCATTGTTACCTATCCATGTAGAAATAGTTTACAATTTTCAATCATGGCCTCAGAGAACACATTCATCTTTAAAAACGAGTTTCTAGGTATTTCCATATTTTAAGTATTTTGAGATTGTGTTGGATGTGAAATGTTTGCTCATCCATACTTTATAAAGGAAGACAGAAATGTGGATTTTTTATGTTGGCAAAATGTTGATAATTAATTCACATTTGCGTGTTTTCAAACAATGCAGATTCACCAAAATACATGAAATATAACTTATTAACCTCTGTCAAAATATCTGCTGCAATAGTGAATTGAAAATACACCATATTAATATACTTCATGCTTTAAGCATTGTAGTAAAAATGAAAACAATTTGTAAGCTTAAGTTATGAAATTCTTCTCATAAACAATGAAAATAAACCAAGACTTGGAATGTTATGAAGGATTTGCATAGTAAGTAGAAAACTTAATGTTAACCATATAATTTAATAGTATCAATTGTATTGCATTTCCAGAAGAAAACAAGCAAAAACATAACTCACATACAATAAACTTCATTGAAAATCTCTTACAATTATTTATTTGTTAATTCTATTATGATTCATATGTTTCAAACTTTGTAGGGGGAAAGAAAAAGAAGTTCAGGCTTTGTTAGTGATTTCCATTATAACAGATATTTTATGGATTTGCTAAGTCAATATGTCTGGATTTCATGCCATTCAAAGAGAAAAATATCAGAATTGTCCAATTAGACATGTCCATGTGGTTCATGAATAATTAAAAATAGGGCAATTTTTCAACCAATCTGGTATGCAATTAAATATGATTAACTATTTTCAGTCAGTAATAGTTATCCAATCTCACATCGGCATAGACAAAGAAGAACACAAAAGCTTCCCCCATTTAGATGAACATAAACAATTTTACCCTTGCTTTCAATGCACAGGCCTTACACAATAATTAGATTTAAATATAGTTCTGTTGTTTTTAAACAACAGATGGCTGCCATCTTGTACACTTCCAATTTTACAGAAATATTTTTATCATTGGCTAAAGAGCTCAAAAGGATTTTCATTTGTTATTCTGTCTGCATTTGTTTGGATTTGTGCAAGGGGTCAGTTCAGGAAGAAATAAGAGCTTGAATGTAAAGGGTGAAAATCTGGTAACTATTCATCCCCAGATTCATGTGTGTGATTAATTCAGAGTTAGGGAAGGAATAAAAAAATAAAGGCCAGCCCATTTATAGACCTTGTTTAAGTCATAAGACTCAATTAGCAGTACATTAAAAAGCATAACTAAATCTGAGAGTGAATTTTCAGTTTAACTGTATCTGATTCCCAGTGAATAATTAATCAATATATTTTGAATGAATTAATTATATACAATAACATTGGGTTTGAAATCAGAAACCTTCAGTTTTGCTAATGTAAGTCTTTGAAAGCCAGCATTGCTGTACTACCACATATCTAGCTAACCAGAATCATAAATGCCATTAATAAAAATATTCATTTTAAAATGCAAGTGTTTGACCTCATAGATACAACCTTTGTCTCTCCTTGTTTGATAAATTCTGTCAGATCATTATCAACAACCAATAATCTGAGAGTACTCACAGCTGATTTAGAGGAGCCTATCAACTATAAAATTTGCTTTCTTTAAGAATCCCTTACTTTCCTTTCCCCAGCTCCCAGCTGCCTCAGTTCCAGGAAGTTGCTAAAAGTCTAAAATATAAACTTTTATTTCTAACTGCAGAAAATGTTTTTAAAAAGACATAAAGGGAATGCAGAAATGAAACAAATTTCTGGACTTCATGGTACTTACAATCTAGTTGGAAATATGAAACATTCTAGTATAGGGCAGTGTGAAGTAAATGATGATGAGGAGAGGCAGGTAAAAGTGATATGAATATAATGAGGAAAGCAAGACTAATTCTGAATATGACTACCTGGAAATCAACAGGCTGGATAAGACTGTGTTTGGTAATTAAGGGAGAAAGGATTTGCAAGATTCTAAAAAGGCCTGGAACCCTAAGTGCATGCTATGTTCAAGAATTAACAAGGAGTTGCATGTGCCAGGAGTATGTAGAAAATGGTAGGTGATGAGGAGGAATCCAGATAATATTGAGAGAACATACAGAGATGCTATATTTTATTCTGCAGGCAGGTTGAATAGGTTTGTGTTGAGGATGTCACAATCATACAATTCTGAAAATCCTTCCTAGTGGAAGTGAGAAATCTTCAATATCATAAATAAGTGTCAGAACCCTGAGTTAAGTCAAGAGTTAAGTGTAAGAGAAGATATTGAGAGAGATTTGAAGACAGAAAGAGAATGAATGGTTGAGCCAAGTGATAGAGGGAATAGAGTAAAGTATAGGAAGTGCACAGTGGCAGAGAAGGGAGGGTCAAAAATTATTTTTAGAGTTCTTTTGTTTGTGACTGGAAGGGAAGACAAAAGAAAAAGTAAGCCTTAGATTATATGCAACAAATACAACCAACATTTCCTTAGCTTGATACTTGCTAATCCCTCTGTGGGGAACCCTGTTCTTTTCCCTAATCACACAAGTTCACTTCCACTAAGCATGTAGGTCTCAGTTCAAACATATCAAAGAAGTCTTCCCTCAGCACCAACATTGTAAGAGGTGTCCTTATCATGGGATTTCATTCTCTGCTCTGTTTTAACACTTATGATATATGTCACTTTGGTCTCAAATTGTCATTCCAATATACCGAAAGATCCAGAAATCCCCTTTTCATAGTGAATGTTTTTTTCCCTGATACACTGTACTCTTGCAATGCACTCTGTTCAGTAAATAGTAAGTAAATGCACATCTGATGAGTTTATTCCATGAGGCACTAAGTAATGCATATGACCTGTATATGTCCTCTTTTGCTTCTCACAGGGTAACTATTTTCACCTCAGGCATATCAGCATTCTAAAAGCACACCATTCTCTCATCTCCCTTCTTAATTTTTATTTGTTTAATGGACTATAGGAGATTTCTCTGCCCCAGCTCTTTAAGTCACTTTTAAGCTCCCAAACAATCCCAATGATGATTAATAAGTGCAGGAGTAATGAAAGTAACAACTGAGAAATGGAAAGTGAAGTAGAAATATAATGACTCTCTCAAGATTATAGCCCTTGAAAATACCCATATTCTCTGTTCACAATTCCCACCAAAGTCTTCATCTGCCTCTGTTCTTTCCCTAATTATATCTGCTTTCCTTATGCAACACACTCAAGGCATAAAATAGAAATCCCACTCAGTGATTCTGTTTAGATTTCAATTATTCTTACAGCACGTTTTCTATTAGTTTCATTGCAAAGGCACAATACTTCATATTTAGTCCATCAAAGAAAAGTATGCTTTAACTGTAAATTTAACCATCAATTATAACAGATTTTCAAACATTTTAAAATACAGAAAATGTTTTATTTCAAAGTAAAACACCAATGGAGAGCTAATTTAAAAAGATTTCAAACATGAGCTACCAGTATGAAGTAGGATGGAGATAGATCCCAACAAAGCCTCCATGTCTTTCCAACATGGATGTCTCAATAGTACTTGGTAGGAAAGACTGAAGTACATTATTGTTAATAGAAATGCACTTCCAAGTCAAAGTTACTGATGCCAAATTTTTTAACAAAAAATTCTTTGTGATTTGGAGGATTTTTACACATAAGTAATTATATCCACTACTAAAACCTTATTTAAATTGTATTTTTAAGTAGAAGTAGAGACACATAAGTGATATACATATATATACATATATACAGTATATTTTAAGTATTTACTGTTTTTAATGTTATTTATGCAGTGAACTTATTCATGTATTTCACTATTAAACACTTGTTTTTCTATATAAAAATGTTCACAAACATTCTTCAAAATTTCCTTTGAAACACTATACATGTTCCTCCTTTTGACGCTATGAACGTAAATGACAAATGGAAAATTTTTATTGTTAATGACAAGCTCTATGTGCACAGATAAGTCCCCTATAGCTTTGCAAAAACATTTTTCCTTAAAAGTTTAGAGTTATTTCTCTAAATCAGAGACAGAGAGAGAGAAAGAGAGAGAAAGAGAGGGAAAGAGAGAGAGAAAAAGAAGGAGAGGAGAAGGAAGAAGAAGAGAGGGGAGGAAGAAGGAGGAAGGAAGATAGATACTACTGAAGGGATGAGTGTCCCAGTAAATAGGAACATCTGAACATCTATGCAACTACATTGTTATATGTGTCATATATATTTGTATATTTTTGTCTTTTGTGTATAATATTCTCTCTATATGAATATACTGCTATGTTTTCCTGGGCTCTAATATTGGGTAACCATAAGCACACCCTCTCAAACATCATTACTATCATTTAAGTTGGGCCTTATAGATATATTTTGATGAAGTTATTTCTTTAGGCTCTAACACAGTAAGACACATTGGACTATTCATTTGTGTATACATGCACATGAATATTATCTACACACACACACACACACACACACACCAAGGCATTTATTAACCCAGATAAACTACAAAAATCTCTGTGTGACCATTTGTCTATATGCTTTCTGAATATTAGCTCAAACAGAAGTCAGGTCTGCTTTGTTGTTTTGCTACAGCCTGTAATTCTGAGAAAGCACTGATGTCCAAGATAAGAACAGGATGAATTCAATGAGAGAGAATTTAGCAAAAACACACAAGTTAAGCTGTGCTGAATTAAAATATCTAAATTAAACTTTCTTATGTAGTTGGGTTCATAATTAAGTTACAAGCTTTAATCTCCAAATCTAAATGCAATTATGCTAAAGCTACCAATCAGTGCACGATTAAAGATCCCCACTACATAAGCTCAAAGGAAAAAATTTATGAGTGACAGAAATCTGTGGGTACAGGCAGAGAGTGACAATGGAAGCACAGCATACCAGATTCTTGAATAAGTAATGAAGGCCCATGGCACTGCTGGAAATCAATAGAAAGAGTATTGAAAACAAGGTTGGAGTGTCTTTGTCTTTAGTACCATCTCTAATTCCATATAAAAAAAACAACTCAGAAAGGAACAATTACTTAGGGACAAACATTTGGAAGGCAACTTCACCTTATGCAGTCTTGGACTATTTCTTTATAATTTCAGTGAAGTTGTAGGTTAAGAGTTAATAGTGTATTTCTTATATTTCCCTCTATGTCTTTTTTTTAATTCTCACATTTTGAACAGAAAAGAGTGTTTTACCCTTGTATTATCAGCTGTCTTCCACATGATATTTTAAAACTAGGAATGGCATTAAATAGGTAGCAAGGGGTAAAGCTAACAGACACTAGTATGGCAATTTGTAAATCAATGGATGTGTAACTGATGTGAATCTGCAATCTGTGTATGGGGTGAAGGTGGGAGTTCATAACCCACTTGAATCAAAGTGTGGAATATGATATGTCAAGAAATTTGTAATGTTTTGAACAACCCACAATAAAAAATTAAAAAAAAAAAGATTATACCATTGTTGTAGAAAACCTTTAAAGAAACCTACACAGAAATTATAATAACAATGACCCACAGGGCTCCCTAGCAAATGGAGAACACTGCATTCTCTGTATGATAAACACTATTGGAAATGAAAGTGGCAAGTGTCTACTTATCAAAGGTTAAAGCAAGAGAAGGGAGAACTAATCAGGACTCCCTTTTTGTATCAACCCCTTTCTCTCCATCCTCTGATCCAAGAAAAAAATGGAAATTAATTTCTATCCACTATCTTGTACAAAATGCATTTAAAATATAAACTTTACCATGTAACACAGTGAATATAAATATACCACAGTGAATCTCACCATCATGTAAATCCACAAGACATATATATATATATATATATATATATATATATATATATACACACACACATATATATACATATATGCGTATGTGTAAATAGCAGAAAGATCAGAAGAGTAGAGGGAAGGAAGCAGAGGGAGGGAAGAGGGAGGGAAAAGGGAAATACTGGGGACTGAATCAGAACAAATTATGATCTATGCTTTTATAATTATGTCAAAATGAATCCTATTGTTCTGTATAAATAAAAACAACAAAAATAATTTATAATAAAATAAATAAAACAATAATGTTTGAATTTAGTATAAAACACAGTAATGAAGCTAAGGGCTTTCCTTGGCATTGACTTTCATCACAGACCCTCAAAACTTCAATTAAGAATGATAGGAGGAAGGACATTTATAGAGATTTGGTGTCCTCTGCAAAGCTTGCTACACACACAACCACACACACTCATAGATGTGCACACAAGGGAAAACTCATAAATGATTTGTGATGGTGATATAATCATTAATTTACAATATTAACATGCACTCTCTTTATGGATGAACAGATACTGTCTGTTCAGACTCTGTCACACCATAACTATCTCATCATAATAATTATATAATAAAATTGACAATGAATTAATTTGACATTTTGAAAGGCAGAGTTGAGATTTCTTTTTAAGGATGGAGAAAAATGGCATTTCAACATGATCTAAGTCAGAAATTTTGTTCTACATTTTTCTCTTAAAAATAGAGCTGAAACTAACGGTAGAAGCAAATAGATAAATAGCACAGGTTAAAGTGGTTTGCTGTATACTATTTATTCAAGCCATTACAGTGTCTTATGATTTTCCAAACAGTGACCCTAAACTATTGAAGAGCAGGTGAGAAAAGAGACATTCATTTCGTTTATCTTACATTTCCTTCCAGTGATGGAAATTCAAAAAACACACAAGCCCTACAAAAAATCTTATCTACTGCAAAGGTTTGACTGATTTCATGTGCAGCTATGATGGCAACAGCTGGGTTTAAATCTACAAAACATGAAAGGATTACTTTTTCCTTCTTCTTATTTAAGAAAATGGTATTCAATGCAATCTTTTAAATCTGAAGTGTTATGGAAAATTTTCCTTTGGAAATCATGGGACATTGTCAGAAGGAAACTGAACAGAAAGCTATAATCTATGATACAGTTGTGCTCACCCATGTCAATCAAAGATGTGCATGTATTTGGACACAGTTTTATCTCTGAAAACTCAAATATTTCAAGCTCAGAGGTGATACTCAATAGTAGCAAAAACCTTATAGAAATCACAAGAAATCAGAAGAATAGAGGGAAAGAAATTATTAGTGGAATGATATGGCAGGCACATGTAACACCCTGAAAGACATTCACAGGATAAAACGATATGCTTGAATTATGGATACTGAAATGGAATTAACACTTCCAAAGGGCACTCAATTCTGATTCCCTGCTGTGGAAATTCTCACTAAATTCTGCTCTCCCACAAACTCAGATATAAAAACAGTAACTTGTCAATGGAACAAAATGCCTTTTTGGTCATCACTAGTACATTTGAATCAGAAAGTTAGATTTTAAAAGACTTTGTAATTCTGCATAAAAATGCTTTACTGTGTGAAGTTGCCATTCATTACATAAATGGATTTAAAGTTACTAGTAAGGTATCGTGGTAATAGCTATTTAGTAGGATAGTATAATAATTAAAGTACAGATTCTTGAGTCTCCCTTTCTAGGTCAAAATCCAACTCTGTCACCTATTACTGTTGACCCTTAGCATAAATATTTTTATTTCCTCATCTGTAAAATATGGAGAACAATAATACCTACCTCAATGGCTTGTGTTAATCCTATGAAGCGCATACAGTTGTGTCTGGCATACAGTAAGCATTCAATAAATGTTACCTACAGTATCATTTATATTTGACAAAAATATGACTCATCTCAGATTTCCTTAACTGGTAAGTATTTTAGCTTTCACATTTTACCATTTTTCCTTATGCTGAAAAATAGGTTGCAAGAAGGTATATTATTTTTCTTTTACTTTGATATGGTAATGGAAGAAAGGAAGAAGAAATAAGAGATGTATTCAATTTTATTTTCAGCTTAATATTGGACAAAATCTGCTATCTGACTTTATACTATGCTTTGGAAGACTGAATACCCATGCCTCTATCAGGTTTATTTCCAGAATCCCTCAAACTGTGCTTCATCAATGATTACATAGTTGCCATCCACTATAATTATTTTAGTTATATAAAGAAGCATGTTATTATGTTTTATTGTTAAATACAGAATCACTCTCAAATACAGATAAATATTTCAGATGTAACCTAAGTGAAAATTTGATTATGTACATTGTTGAAGTTTTATCAGTCAGTTGATATAAAACCATATTTTTTGGGAAGGTAAAATAAGTAGCTGCTTTGAAAAACAGTTTGGCATTATTTCAAAAATAAGACTTAACAATTTCACTTATAGGTATATAATTAAGAAAACAGAAAACATAGGTCCACATGAAAATGTATACATGGGATGTTCATAGCACCGTTATTCATAATTGCCCCAAAGCAGAAACACAACATAAATGTGTACTAATTGGTGAATAGATAAATTAAACATGGATCATCCTTATGATAGAATACTACTTAGCAGTAAAAAGGAAAATAATTCCTACAACATGGGTATGTCTTGAAAACATTATCCTATGTAAAAGAAGCCAGACATAAAAGGTCATACACTGTCCATTTATATAATATATCTAGAATAGGTAAAGTTATAGAAACAAAATGCAGACTAGTAGTTTCTAGGGGCTGGGAGAATGAGGGAATAGGCAGTGACTGTTAAATTATATAGGTTTCTTTCCACTGTGCCAGCAGATAGATTGAATGGATTTCCAACTGGGCCTCATCTATACTATAAAAGATGAGGGAGCCTGAGCAACAGAGGCCCTGTGACCTGGTCTATACACAGAAAACATCTAACATTTCATGTCATACACAAAAGAAATGTATATAAGAACTTCAGATTAACTGGTATTTATAAAGCACTTAAAGCAGTGTCTAGAACATACTGTTATAGTTCAATCTTATATGTCACAAAATTTATAGACTCTTTAAAAAGAAAGCTTAAAGGGAGAAAAAGAATAAAATACAGTATAATATTTTTTCTGTGTCTTAGAGAAAATATATAAAATGTACATTTGTCACTGGGAAAATAAAATCACTAGGCAAAAGTAAGTAGACACTGATCACATTTTGTATTGTACATAGGGTTGATCAAATTCATCACGTCAGATATTAATCTTCATTAAGGTATTCATCATGCACAATGGCCTGGTGGGCTTTGTCCATAAGTATATGTATCTCAATGACCATCAACATAAAGTGTGCAATCTATCAGCCAATCAACACTAATTGCATATCTAGAAAGGAGAGGGTACTGGGCTAATATGCAACTCTGAGCTGTGTGAGCTGTGCACTGAGCATTAAAGAGAGGACTGGGTTCATTGTGCATTCACTTTCATTTGAAAACGCATAATCAAAAGCATTTCTCTGAGCAGTTTTAGTTTATATTCAGCAATTTTCTTTCTGCCTAAAACACATTTGAGAAAGCTTGTTAATGAGAAGATTCATGAAGATAGAATCACCAAATCTAATGTGGTTTTTCATTTTTCAGTTAATGAATCCTAAAGAAAGATCTATCACACAACTTGTCATAATAATATAAAGAAACAGATAAAATTTGTAAAGAATTATAGTTGAACATTGTATACTATTTGGCTGAGGTCATGAAGTAGAAAAATATAACTTTTAAAAATAGTGAATAAAATATAGGAAGACTTGATAAATAGAATGGAGACAATTTTAAAATTTAGAATTGTTAAAAAAGAATAAATAGCACAGAGATTTGTCACATTTGCAATGACCTAATTTAGGACCAAGCACCATGTAAAGGTATATTTTAAAAACAATCTTATCTGCATCAATTCTCTTAGCAATTACTTTAATGTTGTATAACAGTTTGAAAGATCAGACACAAGAAGTTTAGGACATAGTTTTGGTCAATTAAGTATGTGCATATTTATGAGCCATCATTAGCTTATTCTTGAAATTATAAGTACACTCATATAAATAATTATTACTAGTGATAGCATTAACTTGTATTCATTTTGAAAAAGTATTATAGTATTATCCTTATAAAATCAATGAGTATATAAATTATAGGTAATACAGAATTATTTCCTGTAGCACTTGGTTAGCAATTAATGCTAAACTGCCTTGTAACCTATTCAGTATTTTTAAACTTCATTCATTCACTGTATTGATTTCCCTCATGTTTCCATTTCATTTACTATTTAGATTATAATTTTATTTGGAATACTATTAATTTTTCATACTTTTCTACATACAAGAAAATCTTCATTAGCTGCATTCTGAAGAACTAAGATAATAGTTTGTCACATATAAATTGAAACATCTTTCAAATAAGGGGGGAAAATATCCTGTAATTTTATGAAAAAATTAGAAAAGTGCTTGGCAATGGAGTTTGCTACTATCTAATCCTAACAATGACAATTGCTTATTTAAGGTTATTTTAATATGAATTTATTGTACTTCAAGTTTTGGCTAAACAAACATCAGTAGTTATTTAAAATGGGAAGTAATCCTTTACGAACATAAAAGAAAAAATGTCAAAAAAAGTCACAAAACAGTTTTTAGATTAAAGAACAAATGGAAATGCCATCTGGATGTATTGCATAGCTATTGATTAGATCCTTCAATGTGGGTAGAGACAAACATTTATAGTGGATGTGAGTACAACAGTTGGCAAAACATGAATATGGACTATATATTAGATAATAGTACCATAAATTTCCTGAATGCAAAATTATGTTGTGGTTATGCAAAATTGTTTGTTCTTAGAAGATGACATCTGCAATTAACTCTTAAATGGTTTGACAAGAATTATACATGACGGGGAGGGAGGGAGAGACAGAGAGACAGAGGACTAAGAGTGAGCCAGCATGCATATGTTAGATATTGATGAGTCTGAGTGAAGTACATATTGATGTTCATTATAATTGTATTAAAATTTTTCTAAAGGAAGTTGGTAGAAAAAAATGTGAATCTTTTAAAGCCTGTATTATTTTTTTAAAAGGAATATCCCAGTTAACAGAAGAATAAATGGCAATAGAAAATGAAAACTGAAAGCTGTACAACTAGGCATAACAGACACAGTACAAATTTGATTGGTTCCAAATGTGGTTGTGGTTGAACAAATAATGTTATGTGCATGTACAAATATGGTATAATGAATTCCTCTGTCATGTGGAATCATAATGCACCAATAAAAATAGGCAAAAAATCACATGTGATAATGAATATGACAACAATAAGCAACATTAAGTTGTATTTATCATGGCTGCTTCTGTGCAAATTATCATAGGAACACACTGTGTGCTCATTATTAAACAGTCATATCTCAGTGACAATGCACACACTAAGCCCATTCGAAGGATGCCTTTGGATACTACTAAGCACACACACACAAAAAAAAAACCATGCTGAGACTAAGCAATTTTCAGAATACTTCTATATTAGCCAAATGGGTATTAAACATGTAATTAAAAATGTATGATTATTATTACTTTACATTCCAGTTTACTGTTGCTGTGCTGAATATTTTAATAACTTCTCTCCCACAAATAGCACACAGAACACTATTGCAAGCAAATTCATTTTAATTAGTCATGTTATAAATTATACCAGTGGCAATGCCCTGGTGGCCTGGCAGAAGAGAGAATGTAGCCTCTACATTCACATGTAAATAACCAGGATGTCATTTAAGAGTCATTGATAAAAAATGCTTAGAACTGCTATTAGCTTCACACCTAAATCCAACTGAGAGGTGAATTGTATGTGATCAAAAGGAAATCCACTTACAGCATGAGAAGAAAATTCTTTTTCACTTGTCTGTTTTATTCCACTTGAGAACAAGACTATAATGAATTAACCCCATAAACCTTTGCATGAAACAAAGGAGACAGAGAGGATTTTTTCACTTTGCTCCACTTTGCTGTTTTTGGAGTGAATTGAAGACTAGTTTATTGAAATAGTAATTTTAATTAGTTTCCCATTGATATGGACCCTGAGCTTTTCAGCAGCAGCTCTTGTTCTAATTTGGTATCTCATTCACCAGCTCAATGGTGAGCTCTGTTTACAGGCCAAAACTTGACTTGGTCAGGGAAAGCCAATCCATGGTAGAAAGGACATAAAACAGACTCCCTCATCTTGACAGGCCTTTGGTCCTAAATGAATGGGTGCTCTGACCACCAGATCTAGCTCAGAACAGGGGTCTACTTGCCAACATACAAGGTAATTTTTTTCTATTTCCATACTATAAATGTGGAATATGTAACATGACTTGGACAAAGGGAATGCATTTGTTTAATGTCTTTCATTTATAACCCATGCTGAAGATTCATAAGCCTGATGCCTTATTCCTTTCCCTAGAGTCTCTTGATATCAATAACTCAAATTAAGAACAGTAGCATCTCATTCACAATCATCTAAATTTTAAAATGTGCACCTTATTGCAACCTAGAGAGTCTGTCTCCTAGTAAAAGCAAGGCACAAGATAGCTAGAAAAGGTTCTTTCTTCAATTCACTTGAGTGTCCATTAATCTTGAGGCAAAGATGAAGCAATCTTCTGCATATTCAATTCTTTCTCATAGCTACATTCATATCTTCTCTCCTTCAGATATAAAACTGGAAGAAACACTTGTTTTTTATGTCTTTGGAGCACTGCATATGGGTGCAAGTTTCTCTCAACATTTATGAGTATCAATGAAAATCCCTGAAACTTTAATTGGGAAAAGAATCATGCAAACAATTTTAATACTAGCCAAGTTTAAATTTTAATTGGTTCCTACTTCATTCATAGTGTGCTTTTCGGGCCTTTATATTTTAAAACTTTAATTTCCATAATTTGATCCTGTTTATTACAGGGACTCATTTACATATTTTCATTACATTTTCTCAGTATTCACAATGGACACATGTTAAAAATTTATGTATTCCCTTCAAGAATTAATGACATTAAATATATTAGTGAAATTATCATTTTGAACATTACTTCATTTTCACTCTAACATTTGTGTAAATTATATAGAACATAATATTATATACTATTATTTTGAAGAAATGAAATAGGTGGTTTCTATGTCATTGCTTTCATTTTACAAAACAAGAAATTATCTTGATACTATGTCCTGACATAGATATGTAACATAAAGTAATTATATTTCTGGTTCATTGTCTGTGGTAAATAGGTTAGAAATCTAATACTTATTACTAACTGATAGAAATCAAATGCCAAAAGTAGAACCAAGTGCAGTGGCTCACACCTATAATCTCAGTGACTTGGGAGGGTGGCGAAGGAGGATCACAAGTTTGAGCCAGCCTCAGCAATTTAGCAAGATGCTATCTCAAAACAAAAATTTGAAAAGGCTGGGAGTGTGTTCCAGTGGTAGAGTATCCCTGGGTTAGATCCTCAGTACCAAAAAAGAAAAAAAGTCACAAGCAACAATTGAAACTTAATGGAATCAATTCAAATATTCAATGCTAAGATTATTATAAATTACATGGACTTGTGTGTATGTGTTTGTGTAACAAATAATTATGAGTGTTTTTATTTTAAGGATATTAGATTTTCTTGAGCTTATAGTCTATATATATATATATATATATATATATATATATATATATATATATATATATTACTCTAATTTGTTTCTCAATTTCTGCTTCTCAATCAATAATGAGAAAATTATCAAAGGATGCTTTTTTAAAAAAATAAGATTCTAATAACTATGATCCTTAAAATAATGCTTGCATCTTTTATTTGAATAATTTATAACACTGTGCAAAATATATTTAAGACTAATGTATTATCCTTCAATCCCTAGGGAGGGTAAGAAGCATACATGACACTATCACCCAAGATACAGAGGAGCAAAGATTGCTGACCTCCCCTAAAAATTTATTTTATTAAAATATTCTCTCTTATTACCACGATGGACTAATTTAATCAGTTCAGAGACAATAGGGTTTTGCTCAAAAATATTTTTCTCGTCATTTTATAGTTTGGTTTTGAATCTCTGAGCAATGACATTCAGGTTATTTTTCTTAGTGAGATGCACACCATCGTGACAGTTTTTGACAAACAATGTAAGCATAACTAGGTGTGCAGGAGTGACACTGGGGGATGATAATGTGTCCTGTGTAGAGTTCTGAGCAATTACCTGATCCCAATTAAATTGTGCTGGCATTGAATATCCAAAAAGGCTAGCCAGAAATTGACCTTCATTGTCCATCTTTATCTGCAAGTTAAACCCCTGTTACTCTGTTACATAATTACCATCAAAGCAAAATTCATATCAGTTGCTAAATTTCAATTTCCTAGAGAGTGGAAAAATCAGATGAAATTCTTCCTTTGTTTTGTTTACCACTATAGTACAATATAATTAAAGTAGTGAATCAATGTTCATTTCCAAACTTACATCACCTTTGACTTTTATTGATTTTTTTCTTTTTTGCCTTTTGAGACTTATTTTTAAAATCATCTTTGATTTTCAATGACATATCTTCAAATATGCTTCTTGAATAGCATTTTTCTTTTGTGCAGATGAATCATCTCAACAGTTTGGCTTCTAAAGAATTCTTTTACTCAAATTCAAGGAGTAATTTTTCAAAAGAGGTACGTTTCGTGGAAATGTTTTTGATAATTTTTTTTCTTTTATAAAATACCTATTTGTCCTAGAAGACAGCTGCTGACAATAGAAAGAGACTTGTGCTTGCTTAAAGAAGCAGGGTTAGCATTTTAATATTGTGGGAGCCTGGCTTCTCTTTTGTACTTCCAGTGAATGCTGTCTTGCATTTAAATGTATGCTTACATTATAAGTAATTGTTATGACCATTTGAAAAGTCATTGTTAAATCAAAGATCTGAGAGATCTGGTCAATTTCAATTTGCTCCTCTAATTAATTATATATTTAGATTGCTAGTGAGTTTGCCATCAACAGTATATTTTGTATTCAAGCAAAAGAAAAACAGAAGCATGTATTCATGGAAGCAATGTAGTTTTGCTCAAACATTACAGGGTTAGAGAAGCTACTCTTTTTTTCAAGAGCGAATTCAGTGCTTGAAATTTTTTCAAGTTGATTACTCTATTTTTTTCTTTTTTTTTTAAATTTTTATTGTTGGTTGTTCAAAACATTACATAGTTCTTGATATATCATATTTCACACTTTGATTCAAGTGGGTTATGAACTCCCATTTTTATCCCGTATACAGATTGCAGAATCACATCAGTTACACATTCATTGATTTACATATTGCCATACTAGTGTCTGTTGATTACTCTATTTTTTGAAAGAATTATAATAAAATAAATTGAGGTTGTAAGATACTGTGTTAACTACTGAACTATAAAATTGACAACCAGCAAAAAAGATGTGGCAAAATGATGTATATGAAATTAAATAAATAAAATTGATAATTGAGAAAATTACAAACTTTTGACTGGGAGAGTGTGAGATGGGTAGTGGCACTAAGGAGATGCTACCCAATATTCTGCATGTTTCATTTAATACTCACAATAAAGCCTTCATTTGGCACTATTAGTATGCCTATTTCACAAATGAGAAGTAATTGGAGCACAAATAGGTTAAATTATTTATTAGTTCTCAGCTAATAAGTGACCACCCTGGCTTTACAACTGAGCTGCCTGGTTCTACAGCTGGGTTTTTGATCACTAAACAATAGTGCTGATAATTACTTCTTTAAAATTCAGTAAAAATGCAGCCAGATCCCGGCTGGCTTCACACACAGGGTCTTGTCTACATAATGTGATTGGGGAAATTCCAGCAAAGGACTTTTTTTGCATATTGTTTTCTTTTCTGTTTGTCTAAAGTTCTATGACTCTGATTTTTTTTAGGTGGAAATGTCATACACTGTGTCATAAAAATAGTCTCTAATATTGTTGAATAGGTACTGAGTTATAGTCTGGGAAGTTAAAAATTTTCTGGAGGTGGGTGAGAATGACAGTTGCATGATAATGTGAATATACTTAATATTATTGAAATGCAAGCTTAAAAATGGCATTTTTATGTTATGTATATTTTACCACAAAGAAACAGCCTCTGATTTCAGATTCTAAATTTTACTTCTAGATCCATAACTTACATAGTTGTTATTGTTTCAATGTGAGGTGTCCCCCAAAATCTCATGTGTGAGCAATGAAAGAAAGTACAGAGGAGAAATGATCAGATTAGGAGAGCCTTAACCTAATCAGTGAATTACTCTCCTAATGGAATTAACTGAGTGATGATTGAAGGCAGGTAGGGTGTGGCTGGAAGAGGTGGAAGCATGCCTTTGGGGAATATATTTTGCACCTGGTGAGTGGAGTCTCTTTCTGCTCTCTGATCATCATATAAGCTGCTTCCCTCCACCACACTCTTTTGCCATGATGTTCAGTCTCATCTTGAGCCCTAAGAAAGGACCAGTCTATCTGTGGACTGAGACCTCTGAAACTCTGAACCCAAAATAAACTTTTCCTTCCCTAAAATTGTTCTTGTCAGGTGTTTTAGTGACAGCAACAAACAAACTGACTAAAACAATGGTTAAGATCCATAATGTATATAAGCAATGTACATATACACAACTAAGTCTTTCTGTTTCAGTGTTCTCCTGAAAAGTAGAGAGAATAAAGGAACCAATATTAGGCTAGTTCTGAGGCCTAAATAAGAAATGAATGTAGAATTTGCCACAATACCTGAAGCAATTGGTTTTACAAAAGTTATTTTTAGCTTTATTCCTAAATGTAGAGAACTGTATCTGGCACATAGTAGGTGCTCCAATAATAATGTGTTGAATGAATGATTGAAATAATTCATCATATTTTTGTATATTAGTGTACTTTAATGTGATCATAAAATATACCCCTGCCCCTTTCTGAGATAAGTTAAATGGGAATAGCATGAGAACACTGAATGGAGTAGGGAACACAGAGTGCCAATATTGTCTAGTTCTTGCTTACTTAGGACCAGACAGGTGCTCAGTATTACTAAAAACCTAATCATGTAAATACCTAAATTACCCAGAGAGCTTGTTAAATTATTGATTCCAGGACCTACCCACAGATATTATTATTTGCTAGGTCTGAGATGGAGCCCAGAAATTTGCATTTTAAAGAATGATATATGAGCCAGGTGCGGTGACACACATCTGCAATTCTAGCTGCTTGGAGGCTGAGGCAGGAGGATTGTGAGTTCAAAGTCAACCTGAGAAATGGTGGGGTCCTAAGAAACACAGTGAGACCCTGTGTCTAAATAAAAAACAAAACAGGGCTGGGGATGTGGCTCAGTGGCCAAGTGCCCCTGAGTTCAATTCCTGGTAGCAAAAAAAAAGTAACATGTGAGTCTAATGGAGTTCACTGGGAGATCACTAAAAACATAAGTTAAACTTATAATTTTGAAATAACTGTATATTCACATACAGTTGTAAATGGTAATAGAGAAATCTATTCCATATTCTTTTTACCCAATTTCTCCCAATGACATCCTCTTCCAAATCCATAGTACAATATTACCACCAGGATATTGACATTGACAGAATCCAACCATGTTAGGCAGACTGTATTTTAACAACTGATCTAATAATTACTAATGCAGTGGTTCACAGCCCTGGCTGCATATTAGAATCACCTGGAGAGCTTCATGAAAAATGTCCAGGCCCCCTCCCCCTGCGCCGGCAAAGTAGAGGGAACTGTGACCACGCACAGAGCAGGCCCAGCGGCCTGCTGAGGGGCAGAGCCGCCCCCCACCCCCCGCGCCTGCCAGGTAGGGGAACTGTGACCACGGACAGAAAAGGCCCAGCGGCCCGCGGCGGGACAGAGCTTCCAATCACTCCTGCAAGGTAGGCGGGCCTGCGACCCACCAGCAGAGGAGGAGCAGCGACCTGCTGAGAGGCAGAGCCGCCCCCTCCCCCTGCACCGGCAAGGTAGAGGGAACTGTGACCACGCACAGAGCAGGCCCATCGGCCTGCTGAGGGGCAGAGCAGCCCCCCACCCCTCGCGCCTGCCAGGTAGGGGAACTGTGACCACGGACAGAAAAGGCCCAGTGGCCCGCGGCGGGGCAGAGCTTCCAATCACTCCTGCAAGGTAGGCGGGCCTGCGACCCACCTGCAGAAGAGGAGCAGCGACCTGCTGAGAGGCAGAGCCGCCCCCTCCCCCTGCACCTGCAAGGTAGAAGGAACTGTGACCACGCACAGAGCAGGACCAGCAGCCTGCTGAGGGGCAGAGCCACCCACCACCCCCCGCCCCTGCCAGGTGACCACCGACAGAAAAGGCCCAGTGGCCCGCGGCGGGACACAGCTTCCAATCACTCCTGCAAGGTAGGCGGGCCTGCGACCCACCTGCAGAAGAGGAGCAGCGGCCTGCTGAGAGGCAGAGCCGCCCCCTCCCCCTGCACCGGCAAGGTAGAGGGAACTGTGACCACGCACAGAGCAGGCCCAGCGGCCTGCTGAGGGGCAGAGCCACCCCCCACCCCCCGCGCCTGCCAGGTAGGTGGAACTGTGACCACCATCAGAACAGGCCAGACCTGCAACCGAGAGACAGAACAGGCCCAGTGGCCTGAGGAAGGGTAGAGCCGCCCCCCCTCCCCGCACCTGCAAGGTAGGCGGACCTGCGACCCACTGGCAGTACAGCCCCAGAGGCCTGCAGAGGGGCAGTGCCGCTGCCTGCACCTGCAAAGTAGACAGAACTGTGACCACCCACAGAACAAGCCTAGTGGCCTGCAGAGGGACAGAGCCGCTGCCCGCGCCTGCGAGGGAGACTTTGCAACTATACAAGACCAATATAAATATATAGGGGGAAAATTCAATAACACAACAGTTTCACTAAGTAGAAAGGAACGCGAACAGTATGAAGAGACAAGGAAAGAAAGGACCACAAGCAATGCAGGTCAACTCAACGTTAGAAGAGGTAATAGCTGCAGCAGAAGGAATGTCAGATAAAGAATTCAGGATATACATGCTTCAGATGATCTGGAGTCTCAAGGAAGACATCAGACAGCAAAATCAGACAATGAAAGATCACTTCAACAATGAATTACATAAACAAATCCAAGAAGCAAAAGATCAACTACGCAGGGAAATAGAGGTTATAAAAAACAAACAAACAGAAATCCTAGAAATGCAGGAAGCAATAAGCCAACTTAAAAACTCAATTGAGAATACTACCAGCAGAGTAGAACACTTAGAAGACAGAACATCAGACAATGAAGATAAAGTATTTCAACTTGAAAAGAACATAGACAGCTCAGCAAGACTGTTAAGAAACCATGAGCAGAACATCCAAGAAATATGGGATAACATCAAGAGACCAAATTTAAGAGTCATTGGGATACAGGAAGGGACAGAGTTTCAAACCAAAGGATTGAGCAATCTATTCAATGAAATAATACGAGAAAACTTCCCAGACTTGAAGAATGAGACAGAACCCCAAATCCTAGAAGCCTACAGGACGCCGAATGTGCAAAATCATAAGAGACCCACACCTAGACACATTATAATGAAGATGCCCAACATACAGAATAAGGAGAGAATTTTAAAAGCTACAAGAGAAAGGAAGCAGATCACATTTAGGGGTAAGCCAATCAGGATAACAGCTGATCTTTCAACACAGACTCTGAAAGCTAGAAGATCCTGGAATAACATATTTCAAACACTGAAAGAAAATGGGTTCCAACCAAGAATTGTGTTTCCAGCGAAATTAAGCTTCAGGATGGAAGATGAAATTAAAACCTTCCACGAGAAACAAAAGTTAAAAGAATTTGCAGCTAGAAAACCATCTCTTCAAAACATCCTTGGCAAAACATTACAGGAAGAGGAAATGGAAAATAACAATGAAAACCAACAGAGGGAGGTAGGACACTAAAGGGGGGAAAATAATCAAAGAGGAAAACAAACCATGTTTAGTAACATAAATAAACAAATATGGCTGGAAGAACAACCCATATCTCAATAATAACCCTAAATGTTAATGGCTTAAACTCACCAATCAAGAGACACAGGCTAGTAGAATGGGTCACAAAACAAGACCCAACAATATGCTGCCTACAGGAGACGCATTTGATAGGAAAAGACATACACAGGCTGAAGGTGAAAGGTTGGGAAAAATCATATCACTCATATGGACTTCGGAAACAAGCAGGAGTATCCATACTCATATCAAATAAAATAGATTTCAAGCCAAAGTTAATCAAAAGGGATAAAGAGGGATACTACATACTGCTCAAGGGAACCATACACCAACAAGACATAACAATCTTAAATATATATGCCCCAAACAATGGTGCAGCTATGTTCATCAAACAAACTCTTCTCAAGTTCAAGAGTCTAATAGACCACCATACAATAATCATGGGAGACTTCAACACACCTCTATCACCACTGGACAGATCTTCCAAACAAAAGTTGAATAAGGAAACTATAGAACTCAATAACACAATTAATAACCTAGACTTAATTGACATATATAGAGTATACCACCCAACATCAAGCAGTTACACTTTTTTCTCAGCAGCACATGGATCCTTCTCAAAAATAGATCATATATTATGTCACAGGGAAACTCTTAGACAATATAAAGGAGTAGAGATAATACCATGCATCCTATCTGATCATAATGGAATGAAACTGAAAATCAACGATAAAAGAAGGAAGGGAAAAGAATACATCACTTGGAGAATGAACAATAGGTTACTGAATGATCAATGGGTTATAGAAGACATCAAGGAAGAAATTAAAAAATTCTTAGAGATTAATGAAAACACAGACACAACATATCGGAATCTATGGGACACATTGAAAGCAGTTCTAAGAGGAAAATTCATTGCTTGGAGTTCATTCCTTAAAAAAAGAAAAAACCAACAAATAAATGATCTCATACTTCATCTCAAAATCCTAGAAAAAGAAGAGCAAAACAACAGCAAAAGAAGTAGAAGGCAAGAAATAATTAAAATCAGAGCTGAAATTAATGAAATCGAAACAAAAGAAACAATTGAAAAAATTGACAAAACTAAAAGTTGGTTCTTTGAAAAAATAAACAAAATCGACAGACCCTTAGCCATGCTAGCGAAGAGAAGAAGAGAGAGAACTCAAATTACTAACATACGGGATGAAAGAGGCAATATCACAACAGACACTTCAGAAATACAGAAGATAATCAAAAATTATTTTGAATCCTTATACTCCAATAAATTAGAAGATAGTGAAGGCATAGATAAATTTCTTAAGTCATATGATCTGCCCAGATTGAGTCAGGAGGATATAGACAACCTAAACAGACCAATATCAATTGAGGAAATAGAAGAAACCATCAAAAGACTACCAGCTAAGAAAAGCCCAGGACCGGATGGGTATACAGCAGAGTTTTACAAAACCTTTAAAGAGGAACTAATACCAATACTTTTCAAGCTACTTCGGGAAATAGAAAAAGAGGGAGAACTTCCAAATTCATTCTACGAGGCCAACATCACCCTGATACCTAAACCAGACAAAGACACTTCAAAGAAAGAAAACTACAGACCAATATCTCTAATGAACCTAGATGCAAAAATCCTCAATAAAATTCTGGCCACTCGGATACAAAAACTTATCAAAAAAATTGTGCACCATGATCAAGTAGGATTCATCCCTGGGATGCAAGGCTGGTTCAATATACGGAAATCAATAAATGTTATTCACCACATCAATAGACTTAAAAATAAGAATCATATGATCATCTCGATAGATGCGGAAAAAGCATTCGACAAAGTATAGCATCCCTTTATGTTCAAAACTCTAGAAAAACTAGGGATAACAGGAACATACCTCAATATTGTAAAAGCAATCTATGCTAAGCCTCAGGCTAGCATCATTCTGAATGGAGAAAAATTGAAGGCATTCCCTCTAAAATCTGGAACAAGACAGGGATGCCCTCTCTCTCCACTTCTGTTCAACATAGTTCTCGAAACACTGGCCAGAGCAATTAGACAGACGAAAGAAATTAAAGGCATCAAAATAGGAAAAGAAGAACTTAAATTATCACTATTTGCAGATGACATGATTCTATACCTAGCAGACCCAAAAGGGTCTACAAAGAAACTATTAGAGCTAATAAATGAATTCAGCAAAGTGGCAGGATATAAAATCAACACGCATAAATCAAAGGCATTCCTGTATATCAGCGACAAATCCTCTGAAATGGAAATGAGGACAACCACTCCATTCACAATATCTTCAAAAAAAATAAAATACTTGGGAATCAACCTAACAAAAGAGGTGAAAGACTTATACAATGAAAACTACAGAACCCTAAAGAGAGAAATAGAAGAAGATCTTAGAAGATGGAAAAATATACCCTGTTCATGGATAGGCAGAACTAACATCATCAAAATGGCGATATTACCAAAAGTTCTCTACAGGTTTAATGCAGTACCAATCAAAATCCCAACGGCATTTCTTGTAGAAATAGAGAAAGCAATCATGAAATTCATATGGAAAAACAAAAGACCCAGAATAGCAAAAACAATGCTAAGCAGGAAGGGTGAATCAGGCGGTATAGCGATACCAGACTTCAAACTATACTACAGAGCAATAGTAACAAAAACAGCATGGTACTGGTACCAAAACAGGCGGGTGGACCAATGGTACAGAATAGAGGACACAGAAACCAATCCACAAAACTACAACTACCTTATATTTGATAAAGGGGCTAAAAGCATGCAATGGAGGAAGGATAGCATCTTCAACAAATGGTGCTGTGAAAACTGGAAATCCATATGCAACCAAATGAAACTGAATCCCTTTCTCTCGCCATGCACAAAAGTTAATTCAAAATGGATCAAGGAGCTTGATATCAAATCAGAGACACGCCGTCTGATAGAAGAAAAAGTTGGCTACGATCTACATACTGTGGGGTCGGGCTCCAAATTCCTCAATAGGACACCCATAGCACAAAAGTTAATAACTAGAATCAACAAATGGGACTTACTCAAACTAAAAAGTTTTTTCTCAGCAAAAGATACAATAAGAGAGGTAAATAGAGAGCCTACATCCTGGGAACAAATCTTTACTCCTCACACTTCAGATAGAGCCCTAATATCCAGAGTATACAAAGAACTCAAAAAATTAGACAATAAGAGAACAAACAACCCAATCAACAAATGGGCCAAGGACCTGAACAGACACTTCTCAGAGGAGGACATACAATCAATCAACAAGTACATGAAAAAATGCTCACCATCTCTAGCAGTCAGAGAAATGCAAATCAAAACCACCCTAAGATACCATCTCACTCCAGTTAGATTGGCAGCCATTATGAAGTCAAACAACAACAAGTGCTGGAGAGGATGTGGGGAAAAGGGTACACTTGTACATTGCTGGTGGGACTGCAAATTGGTGCAGCCAATTTGGAAAGCAGTATGGAGATTTCTTGGAAAGCTGGGAATGGAGCCACCATTTGACCCAGCTATTCCCCTTCTCGGTCTATTCCCTAAAGACCTAAAAAGAGCATGCTACAGGGACACTGCTACATCTATGTTCATAGCAGCACAATTCACAATAGCTAGACTGTGGAACCAACCTAGATGCCCTTCAATGGATGAATGGATAAAAAAAATGTGGCATTTATACACAATGGAGTATTACTCTGCATTAAAAAATGACAAAATCATAGAATTTACAGGGAAATGGATGGCATTAGAGCAGATTATGCTAAGTGAAGCTAGCCAATCCCTAAAAAACAAATGCCAAATGTCTTCTTTGATATAAGGAGAGTAACTAAGAACAGAGTAGGGTCGAAGAGCATGAGAAGAAGATTAACATTAAACAGGGATGAGAGGTGGGAGGGAAAGGGAGAGAGAAGGGAAAATGCATGGAAATGGAAGGAGACCCTCAGAGTTATACAAAAGTACATACAAGAGGAAGTGAGGGGAAGGGGAAAAATAATATAAGGGGGACAAACGAATGTCAGTAGAGGGAGCAGAGAGAGAAGAGGGGAGGGGAGGGGAGGGGAGGGGAGGGGAGGGGAGGGGAGGGGGGGGATAGTAGAGGATAGGAAAGGCAGCAGAATACAACAGACACTAGTATGGCAATATGTAAATCAATGGATGTGTAACTGATGTGATTCTGCAATCTGTATATGGGGTAAAAATGGGAGCTCATAACCCACTTGAATCAAATTGTGAAATATGATATATCAAGAACTATGTAATGTTTTGAACAGCCAACAATAAAAAATTAAAAAAAAAAAGAAAAAAAGAAAAATGTCCAAGCCCCAGATATGGACCAATTACATGAGCACTGAGGGGGAGACCTGGACACTTGCCATCTTGCAATGCTTGTGCAGCCTAGTTAAGAGCTGTTGCAGTGTTATGACATTCAGCCTTTCCTTGCCAGTTTCAGAGGAGTGGCCAGGCTCAAAAGCTGAAACTCACTTCACATACTAAGAGTGAAGACAGCCAGATAAATTTTTCTCTTAGAAATTTATGCTTTGCCCCATTTTCACGATTTAGCAAATGCAGCTAACTGGAAGTCTAGAAACAGAGGCATTGAAGCTGTTACAGTGGTAAAAGAACTGGCCATTACCCCAAGGGAAATGATAGATTTCCTACCAACACTATATAAAGACCATTGTGCTCGATATAAAGAGCCCAGCAATAATTCTGGCATAGCCTCTTTTGTAATTATCTATCAATTATTCTACTTCTGGGTGGAAAATAACCCCTTTTGAAATTATTTAAATGTGATCATCGAAAACTGTTTCCTCATTCCTTTTATATTTTAGGGAAGTAAGCTTTTCTCTTCATTGTGCTTCATATATTTCAAGCTGTGTGCATAATATGGTACCTAGCATTTGCAATCAAGAAAATCAAGGTATACCACTAATAAAATATTATTCCTGCCCTAATTGGTACTAACTAGATTGTTTTCCAAGGAGAAACTACAGCAAGTGTGTTTTTTTTCCTTTCACTATTCTGCAATATTCCTATTATATATTGTGGAAGTACAATGGCAATGTTAGCATCCTTACATTATTCCAGTGATCTCCAAGAAAAAGATATCTGATGCCATACCAGGCAGTTTGGTAAACCATTTCAGCATAAATTCATCTGAGCATAAGTTATATCAATTATAACCATATAAAAAGGTAGTATCATTATCCACAAAGGGCAATATCAAATCTCTGAAATGTTATAATTGTTTTCTCAGGCTATATTTCAAATATTAAAATCTGCAACAGCTTAAAGGGCCTTAAAACAACCACACGTACATCCATTAAATTACAGCGTCAATTAAAATGATAATGACAACAATTACACCTTGAGTGTCTGAGGGTAATATGAATCAATCTAGTGGTTTTCTGAAATGCCACATTCTCAAAATAAGTTATGACCCATCGAAGCCTAATTAACTCTTCATGACATTAGTGTCCAATGCAATTATATTTCCTTACTGTCCTTTAGTTTATATTCAGTCTCTAGAGTTCAGTTGTTTAAATAACTCAAAGATGGACACTTTGTTCCTATTAACCCCAGAAAACATTTCCATGGTACAGGAAAATTTCAGCCTTTTTAACCTTTGCATTAGCAGAGAAGGAAATCATTGATGGTGTGCTTTCTCAATAAGTAATAATAACTACTTCAGAACAATGTGACATGTTTTATATCTTTTCCTGTACTCATCATGTCAATACTTGATACATGTAAATGAATGATAAAAAGAAAATATATATTGTATTTTCAGTTTCCTTCTTCCCTCCCATCCTTTATCTTCTCCCCTTCTTTTCCCTCCCCTGCCCTTTACTTCACCTGTTCTAATATTCTTGCCATATTTTGTGATATCATTATCAGTTATTTCTAATAATCTCTTAAATTGGAAAGTTCCTTTAATGAAGGCAAGCAATCCTACCAGAAGAAAGAATGAAACAATGATAGATTAAGTTCAATTTAAATGTCCAGAATTTCTTTCATCCTTAGAGGGAAAGTCTGTTTGATGAATAGCTAGCTATTTGTGAAAAAGATGGACAAAGATAAGAAATAGTAATGTATGATCTGCTATTGGGAGTTATTCATTCCATGGCTCCATGTGTTTATTTTATTCATCCAAATGATTGATTTTTTTTTTTTTTTTTTTTGCATTTTCATGGTTACACATATTCAGACTAGGACAATTCCTTTTTTTTTAATTTTGGCACTGGGGATTGAACCCAAGGGTGCTTAACCCTAAGCAACATTACCAGCCCTTTTTAAATATTTTATTTATTTAGAGACAGTGTATCGATGAGTTGCTAACTGCCCCACTAATCTGATGAGGCTGGCTTTGAACTCATGATCCACCTGCCTTAGCCGCCTGAGTTGCTGAGATTATAGGCATGTGCCACGGCGCCCAGCTAGAATAAATTCTTTATTATTGACTTTCTCTTCCTTCTTCTACAAAGTGCTAAAGAAAGAAAACAAAATTAAACTTGGAATTTCATCATTAAAGATCCTTTTTTTCAGAAGTTCTAACCTTACCTACCAATATTGGTGCTGAACTACTTGTCCATTTTATATAAGGTATAGTAGTTAACAATTATATTAATATACCTTTTTTATGTAGCAGTTTTTTCTAATTGACCCCATTTTAGTACCTTTGATGTAGTTAGGAAACATATCTCAGTCAATTAGTTTTATTGTATTCTTTTAAACAGTTGAAAGACTGGCTAGAAATGAATTGGCTTTCTGTTTTGTTTCTAATTATTTACCTAAAACATGTTTCACTCAAGTCACATACTTTAGCAAATTGCTTGCTGTTTCTCTTTAAGTACACACTGTAATAGCAGCCAATCAAATGTTACTTATCCTTTAATGATCTACCTTCTTGATATAACTTGCATGACTAGAAATTGGATAGAAGAAATTCCATGGAGAAACAGAATGAAAAGAAATAGCTCTCAGATTCCTTAGGACTTCCCATGACTACATGAATGGCTTGTCAAAGATTTGTGTGAGATTTACAAAGAGAATTGTCTATAGAAATGGCTGGAGAGGTAATAGTTAAAATGAAACTGAAGTTAAACCATCACCAGAAGATTATAATTTTATTAATTATTTTGTTTTGCATATGTGTTAGTTTCCTAATATGGCTGTAACAAAGAAACATCAACTGGATATTTTTAAAAATATCATTCAAATTGTTGATGGACCTTTATTTATTTGTGGTCTGAAAAACAAACCCAGTGCTTCACACCTGCTAGGCAAACACTGTACCACTGATCCACAATCCTAGCCCCCCAACTGGATATCTTAAGACAATAGAAATGTATTGTCTCAGAGTTCTGGAGGTCAGAAGTCTAAAACCAATGTGTTTTCAGATCCAGGATTCTTTCCTTGCTTCTTCTTTACTTCTGATGTTCTTCCAGGAGTTCTTGGTATACTTTGACTTGTAGCTGCAGCACTTCAGTTGGCCTCCATGATCAAATGGTGTTCTCCCCTTGTATCTGTATGTCTCTCCTCTTATTATATGGATAATAGTCATATTGGATTAAGGGTCCATCCTATACCAGTATAACATCATCTTAACTAGTTAATCTACAATGACCCTACTTCCAAATTGGGTCACACTCTGAGGTATTAAAGGCTAGGATTTAAATATATCTTTTTCAAGCAATGAGTTCAACTCCTAATAAGTTATAAAAGTGATATATGCTTATTAAGAATGATTCAAACAAAATTATTCAAATGGCTGCAAAATAACAAATGAAGGTAACCATATTCACCTCTTTCCCAATCACTGGAAATAATTATTGTAAAAATCTGTGTATATTTCAAAAATTTCCCTATATGTGAACATATAGTTTAACTAAGTATAATTTACATATAACAAAAATAATGCTCTTAATATGCCTTTTCAAGTTGCTTTTTTCAATTAATTACATATCGCTGGTTACCTAGTTTAGCATATATGGAAATAATAATAATTGACATTCACCAAGAATTCAAGTCTCCTTTTACAGCCTTCCTCATATAATTTTATTTAACCTTTAAAATAGACTTGTGACACAAGTCCAATTTTTATCCACATTTCACAGATCCATAAGGCAAGGAATAGAAGGGTTAAGTGACATGTCCAAAGCTATACAGTTAATAAGCGGCAAAGTTGAAATTCCATCCCATAGTCTGATGCTAAAGCCTATGATCTTAACTACTATACATGTTAGCCACAAGAAATTTCATTTTATGGCTGTTTTTCATTTGCAATAATTTAAAAATAATAGAGATAGTCAAATGTGTCACCTTAAGTGTCACTCATAGAAGACTGTCATTTATAATATAACATGAATGATATACTAAGATGTTAAACAGATCATTTGCTGTCAAGAATCCAAAGAGAATACTGTATTTTCAGATAGTTTCAAGTACTTAATTCATGTGGTTTTATTTATTCTTGAAGATTTATTATTTATCCATTATCATGAGCACATTCTTTGTACTGACCACCTTACCAGAAGTTAGAAAAAACACACTACAAATTCTTTATATAAAGTATTGGTGGTCAAGACAACTATATGAACAATAATTAAAAATATGTTAGCACTGGGGTTGTGGCTTAGCAGTAGAGCATTTGTCTAGCTTGTGTGAGGCCCTGGGTTCAATCCTCAGCACCACATAAAAACAAATACATAACATAAAGTTATTGTGTCCAACTACAACTAAAAAATAAATATTAAAAAAAATAATGTTAAAGGTGCAAAAAGGTACACTCTTACATTTTTGATGGGACTGCAAATTAGTGCAACCACTCTGGAGTGGAGATTCCTCAAAAAGTTAGGAATGTAACCACTATATAATCCTGCTATCCCACTCCTCTGTATTTATCCAAAAGATCTAAAATCAGCATACTATATTGATACACTTCAATGTTTATAGCAGCACAATTCACAATAGCCAAATTATGGAATCAACCCAGATGCCTGTCAAGAGACGAATGGATTAAGAAAATGCAGTATGTATACACTATGGAGTTTTACTCAGCCATAAAGAAGAATGAAATAATGGCATTTGCTGGCAAATGCATGGAAAGGAGATAATCATCTAAGCAAAATAAGCCAGACTCAGAAAATCAAGGGTTAAATTTTTTCCCCCATATACTGAAGCTAGAACAAAATAAGGGAAAGAAGGCAGTGGGGGAGGGGAGGGAATATCATAAAGATACAGGGAAGATCAGTGGAGTAAATGTTGGAAAATGAGAAAAAGGAAGGAAGGGAAAGGGGAAGATAAATGGAATGAATTTAACAAAATAATGTTATATTCATATATAAGGATACCAAAGGAAATTTCATTATTTTAAATTTTTGGTACCAGAGATTGAACCCACGGTTGCTTAAGCACTAAGCCACATACCCATCCCTTTTAATATTTTTATCTTGAGACAGGGTCTCACTAAGTTGCTGAGGGCCTTGCTAAGTTGCACAGGCTGACTCTGACTTTGCAATCCTCCTGCCTCAGCCACTGATCCACTGGGATTTTCAGGCATGTGCCACTGGCCTGGCAGAAATTTCACTTTTATATATATGTAGAAGAAAGCAAGTTTAATAGAGGGTGTGGAACAGGGAAGGAGAAGAGTGAAGGAAAAGGGGGGTAGAATGAGGTTTGAAATCAAATTCCCTGCATGTATGATTTTGTCAAAATTAATACAATTACTATGTACAATTATGATGCTCTAATAAAAAATAAAAAAATTAAATATAAAATTTGAATAAATGAGAAAACAAAAGCAAACAAAAAGAGCACAAAGAAAAGATTAATCAACTTTAGCGTGGGTTGGTCAGGGAAATCTTTTTTGTCAAACTGAAGTCTTGGTAACTGAGATGAGTCTTTAATAATTTTATGTAGATGTTGCCAATGCATAGAAGTGGGGGAAGGTGGGGTTAGATAGTATGGTTAGTGGCTTTTGAAATAGCTCCCAATAATCTCCACCTCTCTGTACATGCATCCATTAGTAATCCCCTCCTTTTCAGTGTGAGTGAAATCTGGTGGCTTGTTTTAATGCAATAGAACACAGCAAAGATGATGGGATGTCCCTTTTGTAATTAGGTTACATACGATTGTGAATTTCATCTTCCTAGAAGACATTATTCATTGTTGGCTTTGATGAAGCGATTGTCATATTTTTGAGAGTGTTGCCTATGGAAAGGCCCATGTAATAAGAATTTGAGGGAGGGCCTTTGGCCAATAGCCAGGTAGGAATCAAAACCTCAGGAAACTAAATTCTGCTGATAACCACTGTATGTGTTTGGAAGCAGATCCTTCTTCAGTTGAGCCTCCAGGTGGGGCTCTTATCCTGACTGGCATTTTTACTGTAGCCTGTGAGACATTCTGAATTAAAGGATCCAGATAGGTCAAATTTGGAATACCTCATCTACAGAAGTTAAAAGATAATAAATATTTTTTGTTCTATGCCACTAAGATTGTGATTATTTGTTATGTAACAACACAACAGATAACTAATACAGTGTGTTCGATAAGCAGAAAGAACTTGTAAAATCTATGTCCATGCATGTATTTTTCATGAGTGTGAAACATCTTACTATGCCTTGGTATTATATTACAGCTAAACCTTATAGTGCAAAAGAAACAAAATAAGGATTGACTTTGGAAAGGTAGCTTAATATATGACTATGAAGGGTACTTATGCCATACTAGTGAACTTCAGTCAGTATTGTATTGTTGAAGGCTGGAGATAATGTAAGAGGCTCTGTTGTAGAAAATACATCAGAGAAATTGGATCAGAGATGTGCAAGAAGTAGAAAGGGAGGGTTTGGGGATGGTGATGGTGGACAGATGATGGAAATATGAACTGAGGAAGTGAGAATAGAAGATCCAGAATATATTTGAGTGATATTTGAGAAGTTGGCTCATCAGGTTTTAGTAGATGGTACTGCAGAGGAAGATGACTCCTGGGAATTTTCCAACTTGAGTGCATGAATTTCAGAATCATACATTAGGCCAGCCAGTTCAGCTGGAAGATAATGAGATTGATTTAGGTTGAATCTGAGTTATCAGTGGGAGTTGTCTCATGATTTTTCAAAGTATGGGCCTGAAGGTCAAGATGAAGATCTTGCCTGGAGAATATGTGGGGAACAGGAAACACATAAAGGCATAGGATTTTCCAGGATAGCAAGCAAATAGAAAAGAGAAGAGAACTTAAGACAATTCACAGGCCTAAACAACATATAACAGAGGAACAGCATGCAAAGAACTATCCAAGGAGACAGAAGGAACAAAGAAAAAGTTGGAGAACAAAGAGAGTGGGAGGGAGGTAGAACATTTCAAAAGGACAGTGATCAACTGTGCTAAATCCTTTGAAGAAGCCCTAAGTGCTAAGAACTGTATACTGTCTTCTGACTCCAGTGAATTCAGTGACAGTTTTGCTGCTTTTTGTTACATTTCCTTAAATTACACAATTATTTCAGCAGTGTTAGAAATTATAATGCCTTAGTATTGTGATAAGAGAAATCATTCTAAATGATTCTTCCCAACCACCCTGGGTCACAGATATTATTATTAAGCATCGGTTCTGGTACCAGTCATTGGGCCTAGAATAAATAACATCTTTCCATGCTGGGAAATGGCCTTATTCTCCTGATAGCTTGACAAGTTTTTAATCAGCATTGCACCATGCAGAGCTGGAAATAATAATTTGATTTACATGTAGTCTATAAGTGACATTAGATAACAAATAGTTCTCAGTGGGAGAGAAATATAGTAGGCCTTTTGATAGCTAGATATTATAACTTGTCACACAAAAGGCTGTTCTTTGTTGAAATAATACTACAAAAGTTGATTTTAGTAAATCACATTCCAAACTTGTTATTTTAACAGAAAGTCAAGTCATTGAGATAGATTTAGGTCATTAAATGTTGGGTGGGAGTATGCCTACATCACTTTCCTATGTCTCTGTAGGGTATGCCAATTATTTTTGGATGACATGAATTCAAGTACATGCTTATTAGGAATGATGACAAATAAATAATGAAGTGAGGGCCTCTGAGAAACACCTGTTTGACTGAGGTATTAACAATGTTGAAATTATTCTGTGGTTTTCATTGATAATTAAAATAACTTTTATGAGCCCCATGACTTTCCTTAGCACTTATTTTTAATTGCCAGAGTGTTTTAGGTTGCATAAATCAATTTACCCAGAATACCTGATTTTCAGTTAACCAACCAATCTAATCAACTATGTCATAAAACACACATTTTAATTAAGACCAAGTTATCTCTCTCTTTATAGGGTCTTATTTTATGAACCCCAATCTAATGGGCACAACATCAATGATGTAAAAGGAAGATATACTGGACTCATTGATTTGATTGTGTACCTTACCTTAACCCATCTATTTGAGCCCACTGAGTAAAGCTAACTGCTTAATCTTCAATTGTTAGAAATAGATAAAGGATAAAATTTATGACTTACCTTTGGAGTGCTTAATTTTATTAACTCTACTCTGCATTATTTCTAAACCAATTGGAATAGAAAATGTAATTAATTTAGAACACCAAGAGATGTAAAATGTACTGTACAGTGTGAAAGACCAAAAGGTCATGGTTAGTTAGGAAAAATTGATGACACATTCAAATACAACTCGAATGCTCATCCTCTTTCATTCAAATTTTCCCGAAAGAATAAGCTTCACCTATTTTAAAAATAAACCCCACCAATAAAAATGCAGATTTATTGGCTTCCCTCCATTAAACTTATAATGTTTAGCAAGTCTTAATATCACAATAAATTTCACATCTATTTCCAATTATTATTATTTATAATAAAAATGTATAGAACTTAGATTTCTGAGACCAGATTGCATACATCTATTTAGTGACTTTTTCATATTTTTGAAGTCCCATGATAAAAAATAAAACCACTCATTAGAAAGTTTAATCTTCATTTCAAACCATGCATTATTTTATATAATTTTAAAATTCATTTTCACATTCATATGTTTTGGTAGGTTTTCTTTTAGCGATTGAATGCCCTACCATATTCAGGAGAACATTTATCCATATAGTTTTCTTTCAAATTGTTATTGCAAGAACATTAGAAATTAAATAATGATAAGCACTTGCTCATTTTGGTGAGTGCATGATAATTTATTTAAGGCCTGTCTTCACTACTCACTGAAAATTTTATAAAGGATTATGTCTAATTTGTTTATATCTTTATCAACAGTTTCTGGCCATTTAGTATATTTTTATTTTATATTTGTTGAAATATTAACTAGACTTTAGTTTTGGATTCTTATTGTCCCTTACATAATACACGTATTCATGTTCTATTTCATATGTATGTGTATATATATATATATATATATATATATATATATATATATACACACATACATACACACACATATATGTATATACATATATATATATATATGATTTTTAGAATAAAGAGATTGATTTTATATACAGCAATAAGCAGACTAGAGTTGTATAGATCAATATCTTTCTCACCTCATATATGACTCTAACAAACACTAGATTTCTGATGATTCTGTCATTCTTTGAGAATTAAATCTAAATGTACCTATGATTCTTGATGACTTACTCAGGACTAGCCTTTCACTCTTTTTTTTCACTGAGTCACATGAAACCAAAGACATGCATATATGTTTCAATTCCATGGTCATGCCTAGATCACTAGACTGTGGCTGTAATTCCATTTCTCTTCTTTATGAAAATTAGCACATGTCAGATTTCAAATGTCTTAGGGTGATATAATTATAGGAATACTTTAAGCTAGATTATAATTTATTTAAAAATAAATTAAATTATTCATAAAATGAACCTAAATTATTTGTAGCAATTAGAAATGCCACATGTCATTAAAGATCTGGATGTATTAATACCTAAGGAGAGAAACTCAACTGACCTAATGAAATATGTTGAATTCCTATCAGTTCAAAAAGCATATCCTTTATGGGGCTCATATTCTTTGTCTCATATTCTCACTAACAAGTATTTATAATGACTAAAAAATGATAATATTTTCACAAAATTCCACCAGAGCCATTCATATAACTTAACACTTAAACTTCAAATATCTCCTGAGATGCAGCCTATTGTTACTACTTATCACAATTACTTATTTCCTAAACTTTGGTTCTTGCACGAAAAGTGAATGCATATGTATGCAGTTATGGATACAAAGCCATGGACTTCCTTTCTGAAAAAAAAATAAGAAAAGCAGACAAATAAGGATGCAAATAAGAAACATCTGATCTCTAATCAATTGACCTTCTGCTTCATGATGGGCAGTGATCTTATATTACCCAGTTATTCTTAAAATTGAAATATAGACAGACTAAAAAGTAATTTTGAAGGAAAAAGGACACATAAAGGAGACTTTTTTGAGTGAGGGGATGAAGTATTGAGGTGCCACAGGGAAAATATGTAATGATTACTTCCTCTGAAAAGATTCTGAATATGTTCAGGGCATTGACTTTGGAGACATATTTTCTAGAAACAAAACAAAGGTACCAATCATCAGTGGAAATTAGAAAGTCATAGGTTCCAGAGACAAGAACAGTGTTTATGCTAAATAAATAAGAATGAGGAAGGAAGCCTAGTGGCTTTGGAGACAGGAAGATTCCACATACTCCTCATAGATGAAGCATTCACTATACATGATGAATTTCCAAGATCCTGGGACATTGTAGGGTCTTGGCCACCATTTGAAATTTTCAAACCTAATATTAGAAAATGGTGTTTTCTCATTACCATAACACTTTTGTGTTTATGTGTGTGGTGCTGGGGATTGAACCCAGGGCCTTATACATGCAAGACTAGCACTCTACCAACTGAGCTATAGCCCGAGCCCTACCATAACACTTTTTAAACATTGTATTTCATGCTTTAAACAACAACAAAAAAAGCTATTTGAGAGCTGCATAAAGTCTCAAGCCAAGTGACCATTTCCAAGTGGAGTTTTCTTGTTTGTGCTGGTAGTAGTGTCCTGTTTTATTTGTTTTTTTAATCAATCATGGTTGTAACATAAAATATTTTATAGAGTATGAATGATTTGGAGGCTTTGGTAAGAGTATTTTAATTTGAAAAAAGTATTAAACTTTCTAACATAAAATCATTTATTTAATATTACCTCATTTCAAATAGAGTTTAAATAATTTGTGTGAAAAGAATACATTTACACCATTCATTATTAAAACAGCTTAAGAATATTTAGAGTAAAATGGTTTCTTTTGACTATATAATATGGCTAATTGCTTCAATTTCATACTACACTTCAAAAATGGTTATACAAATTAAAGGCCATACAGTTTATGTGTATACATTTCATGTATACATGGCAGCTTAAACTGTACTTCGACCTGAATAGGAACTCAACATAATGTTCATAGTGAGTATAACAATATTCACTAAGGGAACTCAGAAAATAAGGTCAAAATCCTATTGTATGGCCTTCAAGACCACTTCCAGTCTGAAGTAGCTCATTGTACTCCCTTTGCTTAAAATTTCCTTCTATTCTTTCCACATATGATGAAATTATCATTATATTTTGTGTTTTAACACAATTATGAACTTGTCTCTGAATCTTTCCTAGATTACTGTAAAGGAAAACGGAAAGGCAGAATGGCCTTGGGGCCAAGAGCATTGGCTTTGGAGTCATACTTGGGGAGTTCACATCCTATCACTTGCTGCTTACTAACTCTATAGCTTTGGTAAAGATGCATTTTTTTAAAGTCTAAAAATATAGAGTTGATATCTATTCCTTCTTCTGTTCATATAATGCACTTAAAAGAAAACAATTAGCTTATTATCTGTTGAGAGCCACAGACAAGTCAAGATGGTGCCTGGCACTTTGCCAAGAGGAGTGGTTTGTGAAGTAACACCAAGGAGCCATTAGGATGATGAGGATTCCTTAATGACTGACTGCTGTATCTAGTTTATGTTAATTAAGATAAGCTGTGTGTAATTAGTTAAGTATATATAACTCTACTGTCCTACAATAAAGCGGCTCCCACTGTATCAACCTTCACAAGTTGCTTGCACCCCCCGGTTAGTTTTCCCAGCCAGACTGCGGCAATTATCTATCATATATTAGTATATTATGTAATGTTAACTGTTGTATTTATTTATTTTCCAGGAAAAATTTGTGGTATAACCAAATGTGTCCCAGTATAATAGTTGCATAGTTCTATTATTTCATATTTTATTATGGTTTGGATGTGAGGTGTCCCCCAAAACCTCATTGTGAAACAATACAAGAACGATTGGAGGAGAAATGATTGGGCTTTAGTCCTAACCTAATCAGTGAATTAATCCCTGATGGGATTAACTGAGTGGTAACTAGAGGCAGGGGTGCATGTGGCTGGAGGAAGTGGTTCACTGGGGGCATGGATATGAGGTATATATTTTGTATCTAGAGATTCAAGTCTCTCTCTGCCTCCTGATCCCCATGTGAGCTGATTCCCTCTGCCACACTCTTCCTCTGGTATTCTGTCTCACCTCGAGCTCCAAGAAATGGAGCCAGCCTTCTGTGGAGTAAGATTTCTGAAATGCAGAGCTGTCAAATAAACTTTTCCTCCTTTAAAATTGTTCTGGTCAGATCTTTTAATCACCACAGTGAAAAAACTGACCAAAATATATTAGGTTATAGTTTGATATGTTCACATTCAGCCTTGTAGCTACATTTAAACTGTACTGTATATTCCCAGAATGATTTTGGTACCTGGAAAGTATTTAATTATCAAATATGTTTATTAACTGGTCTATTAGTTATGTTAGTTGCTATGGATGACATCTTTTTAAGGAAAAAAAGAGGATCTTCATGAAGATTGGAGGCATGCTGCTACTTAACACATATTCTGAAACATGCTTCATATTATAAGCAGTGAATCAAATAACATCTAATGCTACACATTCTATTTTGGTTGTTTCTGGCCTTATAAGTGTCTTGAGAATGTGTGATAGCAATGAAATCAGGGAGATTGCAGAGGCAAGGATTAACAGTCTTTAGTAATTATATCATGATACATTAAATCATAAAATCTGACATTAAAATATTCATGAAGTCTCTTAAATTTGGTGGAAAAACAAGTTATGGAGCACTACAGTCTTAAATGGCCTGATTTCTTTTATAAAATGTTATATTTGCCAGTGATGTCTAATGTAGAGATGAAAGCTTAAAATAGGATAACTAGATACATTTACTCTTTAAATATCCTCTGTATCATACAAAATAACTTATGAATTAATTTAATTTACTATTTTTCTTAGACCTACTATTCCTATTTTTTTTTAAAAAAGAAGCAATTAAGAAGTTATTTGGAAAACCAAAGTGATTCTATATTTTTTATCTGTTTAATTCCAATTCCAAAAATAAACCCCATAGGGACAGATGGCTCATGAAAAATATTTTTATATGGGATTTCAGAATGACTCCTTTGTCAAAGATACTTTGCAGCATCTTCCTAATGAGTTGGTATATTGCACAAGTACAATAACTGATAGAAACCTCAGCATGTTCAATAAAAACTAGGTAAATAAATAAGTATGCATCATTTATGCTCTTATGGACAGGCCAAAATAATAATGTTTCTTTCAACTTTATTGGCAAAGTATTTGGAATTTACTGTTAATTGGTATGAAACATTGTTGCTTTCATATGAAACTTTTGCATTCATTATTGCAGTATATTTAGCAAGCTACTTATAATATCTGCTCCAGGTTTATTTAGAGATTCTATAATTTAAAAATCCTCAGAGTAAGAATAAAGAACTCATGGTCATCCAAGCAGTGCAGAGGCTAAATGTCCAAACTGTTTGAGTTGTTCATCTCTTCTTAAGTCTCTAACAACCACATAATTAAGGCCAATATTATGTGCTTGATTATGCAGGGGCTTCTATTCTAACTTACATCAATTCAACATAGCCTTTGTGCCTGGTGTTCAATCATATGGTTATTTCAACTATTATTTATTGAGGACCTATTATGCTTAATTCACTGTTATGGTGTTTTGGTTCTATCAGTGAAATAACTTAATCCTAATGGTTTATTATTGTTTATTTTTTTAAAGCAAGGGATTAATGATTGAGAAAGGGTGAGATTTCCCCTGTACTCTCTGCTATTAAATGCTTCAGAAACAGTCATTCAAATACCACATGAAACCTTCAAAAACCTAGGAACACTTTTTTGGTAATCCTTTAGCTTCTTTTCTGCACAAATTTTGAATTATTTTACAGAAACTTGGTCCATGGAACCACAAAGAGAAAAATTATTTTTATTGCAAAGAAATGATGACTCACCAGGAAAAATTATTCATTAAATTATGAATATTATCAAATTTCCAGGTTCTCTTGTTACAATAAAATTATTTCTTTAAATGGTGCTTTGATAATGTTTTAATATTTTAAAAGCTCTCTCTGCATTCAGTAAATTTAAAAAAAATTATCATAGTTTTTAGAAAATTATTAGAATTCAAAGAATAGAAGCATTTGAATAGTATGGTATTTGGAAATTTATATATTGTTAATTTGTTCTACAAATGCTAAAATATGTTACCATTACTTTTTTACCTGGGGAACTCACATTAAAACAGAAAAAATAAATTTAAAAATAGGTCAAAAAATAAAGTTGTCTTTTGACAATTGTGCTAATATGATATATAATACATCTAGGAATCTTGATGTCCAAAAATAATGTTTATCTTAATAGTGATAGGAAATAAAATAGGGGAATGAGGGGAAGGGAGGGGTATAGGAAAAGGAAAGACAGTGGAATGAATCTAACATAACTTTCCTTTGTACATATATGAATACATCACAGTGAATCTCACCATAATGTTTAGCCAAAAGAATGGGGTCCTAATTAGAAAATTAGATAATTCCATGCTTGTATAGTTATATCAAAATGGATTTTACTGTTATGTATAACTAAAAAGAACCAAAAAAGATAATAATATGAAGAAAACATGAAGAACATCACAGTTCTATTTCTTGAGAACTAAAATAATCTGATGGTGACCAAAACTCACATTGGTATGATAGATACCCTTGCTTTAAGCACACAGTTTGAATGGGGCATATACTCTTCCAGAAATTAGCTTTCATGTATAAGCCTGTAATAATCTGAATGAAGACCAACGTTATTTAAAATTTTGAAAATAGTCAATTTTGCTCCTGATATTCATTCTCACAGTGGCACTGTTGTCTAACTAATATGTGTACCCTCAGATGTCACATATGGTATTCCTTTATGGCAATGATCTTCAGAGAATGAGATGATTTTGAAGAAAATGGACTTGGAGAAATTTATTTATTATTAGCATTTGTGTTGTTTAATGATAGCACCTTATTTATCACAGGGAGTTTTGTTCAGCCAAGGATGCATCACCAAACACTTAACCTATGCTGTTAAGGTCTTCAAAAGGAAATGGATTCAAGGCCATTATCTATTTAGTCTCCTTATAAATGGTGGAGTCATAATGCTCTCATCTTTAATTCTATTTAAGATTCAGAATGACATCTCCTGGTAATACTAATGTGATGATTTCTGGCCTCCTTTTCCTACCAGATATTATCCTAACAATTGATTTGTATTTTTACAGACACCATGATCTATGTCTAATTCCAAATTGCATGCTAACCTTTATATTCTGTATGTACTTATCAATGACCACTGTTGTACTCATTTTCAATTTATTTCTACCATGAATTGTTTTGTTCAAGAAATATTGTCAGATTTCAAAATTTAAGAGAAATTTTGTGATTTTTTAATCTGTGTGAATATGCTGAGGCAGAGCAACTTTTATGTGTTTACAATTGAAATTACATGGTTGAGTTTTGCTGAGCAAAAAAAACAAAAAACAAAAACAAACAAACAAAAAAAAACCTAAACAGTGAATCGCATATGTACTTTTTTTCTATTTTCTTAGTTCAACACGCTTTAATAGTAATTAGGGTATTTTTATACACACACACACACACACACACACACACATATATATATATATGAATCAAAGAATATTTTCCAATTCACTAGTTAAAACAAAGAAGATAATTAAGATATTCACTTTCAAAGTGGACCAGGGTGTGAAAACAATCCTAAATAATGAAAAAGGAAATTGCACTCTATATGTGTAATATGAATAGTAATGCATTCTGCTGTCATATATAAAAAATAATAAAAAATTTAAAAAAACTATACAGAGAGAGTAATGACATAGATTTGTATTCTAAGATGCTATCTATTTTCACTTCCATTCATAGCTGACCTTTGTAGGTCTTTTTTATTTCTAGAATGGGCACAAGTTATTTAAAAGGTTTTCAGACTTTTTTGCATCAGACTTAACAACACTGTCACAAGGGGAAAAAGGAACAATAGCAATCAAACAAAACATCACCCTAAGTTTGCACAAAAAAACACACAAGGAATGCAATTGCTTCCTCAAGTTAATACTCATACATTTTTTTCTAATTAGTGGAAGGTTATGCTCCGGTTCAGCTTATTGCAAACAAACTCAATTGTTGGAAAAATCAATAATGCTGAACTGGAAAAAAAAAAGTAGTAAGGCAGCGATGGGGCTGTTTGATGAGAGAATGTATGGAACGTCTGTGCTTGCTTGCAATGTTGTTCATTCATTCATGCATTTGCAGTAATGAGAAAAGCTCTATTACCTTTCAGAAAAAGTATTTAAGCACCAGCTCTGTACTTCTCAGTGCACTATTTGTATGTGTGCACTTGTTGGCAATCTGTTCCATTGGAAATTAATGCTTACCTAATTTAATAGCATAAAAGCCAGCCAGGTATTATAAACAGCATTAAAAGAGAAATAGAGATTATCTCATTAATCGCTTTTTATAAAGCAAATTACATTAGACTACAGCAACATTAAATTTACCTATTGTTTAACAGTATTGATTAAGAAACACTTAGTTGTAAAGTTTTAGTAGACATAAGTACAGTACCATTCTGTGACCCCACATACATTAAAAAAGCATATGTGTATATATGTATATATGTTACAATTTTAAACATTTATGTGTTTATAGCAATAAAATATAAATGCTATATAAATATCTAATATATAAATATATGAATACATTATGATATCATATTTTATATATTGTGGTATTACATATGAATTGCTTGTATATGCAAAATATAAATATTTTTATAGAATGATCATTTATACAGTTCAATTTTTCCATACTTTCAGGTGAATGGAAAAGACTAAGAGAGGTCAATTTGCTCAAGGTCATACACCTAGGAAAGCAGGGAACTGGAACTCAAATTCAAATCTGAGATTCCTACAGCTTCTAATCCTTCCCTATATCACAAGTACTTTTCCTATCAAATTGTGGAAAGAGAAGGAAAAATACAAGTTAATTTTCTATCTTATTAACCTAGACTGAATATTCCTAAACCTGATGTTTGAATATTTACTATTATTAATTATTAGAAACTAAAAAGTTAATTTTGATTTTTATTAAGATGATTTTTGGTTTTAATAATTAATCTGTATTTTTTAGTTCAATGACTCATGTATTTTGATATTTGTGAGTTTTTTAAATACTCAGTCCTTTTTTTATCATCTACTTTGTTACACAAAAGAGTCAGCAGACTGGATTTAGAAATATAAAATATGATCATAGCTGGGTTTTTCTTTATCCCCAAATATAATCTAACTCTGACCTTACCTCCATTTATACCACAGCTTGGCCACCAATTCTATTAGTTAATATGTTCTTTGTGAGTCTGAAGCTAAATGACTTGAAAAGAAATTCAATACTTATTCACCTATATTCCTGTTTCGTTTTTGCCAGTCAATACAAATGGATTTACTTGAGTTTTCATTATAATTTAGGTTTAAGGAACAGCAAGTAAAATTATCAGAGGCACCATCTCATCTTCTTTCATCATGCCTTTTTTTCTTCCTCAAATAGTAATTGCATAATGTCTGCATGAGAATAGTTTTCCTACCAGTTTCCTAATAATGCACAAACACCAGGACATGTATATATGAAGTGGCTTCATAAATCTGTCTCCCTAAGAAAAATAAAATTATTCCAGAAAAATAAAAGTCCCATTTTATGACATGGCTAAAATGCAGCAATGCTATGCAAATGAAGAGTTTATATGAGGTCATCAAGAAGATATGGAGTATTTGTCTTTGAACTGATGACTGCAGATAGTCCCAAAGAGGTGCAAAGCTTTTCAAGTCACTTCCAGTAAAGAATCCCTCATATGCCAGACCCCAGATCTCTACTTTACTTATTTTTAATTGTTTATTTATTCTTTTAGATATACATGATATTAAAGTGTATTTTGACATATTATACGTACATGGAGTGTAATTTTTTTTAATTAAGATCCCAATCTTGCAGTTGTACATGATGTGGAGTTTCACTGATCGTGTATTTATATATCAACATAGGAAAGTTATGTCAAATTCATTCTACTGTCTTTTCTCATCCTATCCCTGCTCCCTTCTTTTCATTCCCCTTTAACTAATCCAATTAACTTCTATTCTCCCCACCTTATTGGTGCTAGCATCCACATATCAGAGAGAACATTTGGCCTTTGGTTTTGGGGTACTGGCTTATTTCACTTAGCATGGTAGTCTCCAGTTCCATCCATTTACCAACAAATGCCATAATTTCATTTTTAATGACTGAGTAATATTCCATTGTGTATATATAACATTTTTATCCATTCATTTGTTGAAGGGCACCTCAGTTGGTTCCATAACTTTTCTATGGTGAATTGAGCTGCTGAAAACATTGATGTGGCTGTATCACTGTAGCAGTAGTATACTTAAAATTAGTAGTATTCTGATTTTTAATTCCTTTGGGTACATGGCAAAGAGTAGATGACTGAGTCAAATGGTATTTCCATTCCAAGATTTCTGAGGAATTTCCCTGCTACTTTTGAGAGTGGTTCCACCAATTTGCAGTCCCACCATCAATGTGTAAGTGTACTGTTTTCCTCCATATCCTCACTGGAGGAAAAAAAAAATCTATTGAAATAAGCCTAGTAATTATTGCTTAAAATGTTGGGAATGGCGAAAGCTCTATGCCCCATACTACAACTACTGGACTAATAAGCTTTGCTGGGTTTGCCCTTAAGTTTCAAATTTTTTAAAAATTACATGATTATTGCCATGAACATAGCTAAAAATGTTCTTTAAGACCAGATGTGGGATTTGAATTTTAATTTGGAAAATTACACAGATTCTAAATGTATAAAAATCAGAGTGATATAAGTAAATAATCAAAGTGATAAAATATTTAAGGTTGCCACAGTTTGTAAAAAGTTATAAAATCTATATATTCTTATTTCAAGCTAAAACCGATACAATAACAAAGTAATGTAGATATAAGGCTAATTCATAATATTTCTATTTCTCTTTCTTTAGATTATTTCTGTATATTTTTTTCCTCAAAAGATTCATGGAACTGCTTGTCATTATTTATCAACACCACCACCAACAAGAAAACGAGATGCTGTCAATATAAAAGTCATAAATGAAGCAGCAGAATAGAAATGAGAATAGTGAATCATTGATGAATTTGGTTTGCCTCTTATCATGTAGAGGGGGGCAATGCAGATGTCAAAGTGATGGTTCTGAACCTGAAAGAACTTTTGAATGGTGTTCTGAGTTTAATTTTAGAAGAAGTGAATGTTTATGAGGGAATGAGGAACATGTACTAAATGTTGAGTTAGATCAACATTGTAACAGTTTGAAAGGTTGATAGAAGGAGGAAAACACCTGGGAAGGGTGTTTTCTTCCTTCTATCACAATAGTGTACAATAGTGTAGTGTCAATACTAGGTAATGATGGCAGTGAAAATAGAAATGTTAGTATAGCTCATTGCAACTTATAGGATATAGGACATGAGAGAGAAAGGAAAGAAAAAAATTTAAGGATGAAACACTTCAAGCCCAAGTACCAAAGAGAATGATGGATGAGAAACTGAAATAAGGACATTATGAAAGAATTTTAACTTTAGGGGAAAGATAACAAGTTTGGTTTTGGACAAGTTGGATGGGAGCGTCTAGTGGGACATTCGCTTAGATATTTCTATTAGAAAGCTGGAGATGAGGAAGTAATATTTTGGACAATTGTATGGTTCATAGAATCTGATTTAAGAACAACTTTTATACAGACAAAAGATTAAATTCTGGGAGTACATCAGATCTCCAAAAGGAGAAAGTCATTACTGTGTCATATTGGACTTATAAATGTGTACAGAGATGTGTCAGGGAGCATGATTTGATACATGATGCTTCAAACTGATGAAAAATATTTTGCTAGAGAATTATCATTTACAAAAGCTAAGAACAAGTTACTTTAAATTTACAGCATGCCATTTCTTAGTCACAAGAGTACAAGTGTGGTTGTTATTTTATGTAGCCACAGACTATGAGGAGATGATTTTAAAGCACTCTTGCTTTAACAATTAAATGTCCAAATGCATAAAATCCATATTTTTATTGCAACTTGTTAGTGATCATATTCAAAGAAGTGTTCCATGCTGCATAAATATTTCCTTTTAACTGCTAGATGAAAGAAAGCAAAAGGCTTTTGTCCACAGTGAGAATCAATCACGGATTGTTATAGCCAAAGGGAGAAAATATTTAATAAAAGAAAAATTTTAAGAAACAATATATGAGGAAGTTTTGTTTTCCCAAATATTGTGATTACCAAAACTTCTGAACATTTTTAGTTATAGATGATAAAAAATTGAGGTACATTTCAGCATCCTAAATGATCTACAATAATCCTTTTAGAAGAGACAGCATAATATGGAAGAACTAAAAAGGAATACAGAGCTAGATGTGGAACTGAGCTGAGTACTTTACTATGTGCCCTTCAGCACACCAATTAACCTTTCAGAAATTTCTTTCCCTGGTTTATGAAGTAGGGAAATATCACCTAATTGGATTTCTCTGATCTGTGAGGATGAAATAATATGGGAGAACCATGTCAACATTCAGGTTGACTGTTATCATTCCTATTAGACTGCCTGACCAAATCCTTTTCTCCATGGTGCAATCCAAAACATCATCCCTAAGGCTAATACTTGTATGATACCTCCTGGAGGATACACTTACTAGGGGGGGAGAATTTTTCTTTTTGTCCTGGAATATATAGTGGAGTTCAAATTCCCATAATTCTCTGCATTAGAAATGAGAGCAAAAGTATTCATGGTGATAAAATGATAGACTCACAGGAATGACTTGTAGGGCCATGCTGCCCTGTAGGTTAGAATCCTTTAGATTTGTATCCAGCTTTTCTGATGGCTTTAATCAGGCACTACAGGGCTTTTTTTTATGCTCCACTGAGCTCTGCAGAAGCTGCTGCTGTGGGTAGGTTACTAGTCCTGGGTCGGTGAATCTATTTAATGTAGATAAATTCTTATCTGGGAAGGTGAGCTTGGGGTGGAAGGAAGGAAAAAGTTTTTTTTTTTCTCCTCTGTGATCTAGAATTGATTCCCAAAGCAGCCTGGAAGAAAGAGAAACTTTAAACAAATGATGAGGGTATCAGAAAGCTTGTCTGGAAGTAGGCTAAAAAAATGAACAGAAATGGATAATATTCACTTTGAAATTTAAATCTTGTGGTTTCTATGATCTTAAAGATAACATTCTGGAAGATACTTCTGTGGTATATTCGAACAGAATTATGAAAATCTCCTAACCCATAGGATGAAACATTTTGTAGCTGAAATTCACCAGTCATTTGCTATAAAATGCATATTGTTACATTTTTAAATGAATAAAAGAATAGCTGAATGTAAGATCACTGCCCAGAAAAGGAGGCTCACTAGTAGATGAACTCATTGTATGCTAGCTGTAGTTAAATTGCTAATTAACTTCTCTATGTACATATATGAATATACCACAGTGAATCTCACCATCATGTACATTCACAAGACACTAATTTAAAAACCTATAGGTAAATAATGGAAAGATCAATGGAGTAGAGGGAATAGAACAAAGGGAGGGAGGAAGGGAAGGAAAGGGGAAATACTGGCGACTGAATTAGAACAAATTATATTCCATGCATTTATAATTATGTCAAAATGAATCCTAATGTTATACATAACTAAAAAGAACCAATAAAAAACTTTACTTCTTATAAAAATTTATCATTTGATATTTTAATGTTGAAATATATTTCTGAGATGCTTCATGCCTCTGAATCATAGCTAAAAACATATTTTGCTGTAACCTTTTCAGCAGTTCATTCTCAAACCACTGAAAACAATCTGCAAACTTAAGATTGTCAGGATTTTACTCAGATTCTTATGGCTTATTTTGTCTATCAAATATGCCATGGACCCTCTTAAAGGAAAGAATACAAAGGTCAGTATAGACTTACGTTCCTGGCAATGCCAGATCTGGAAAGACTCGTGATTTAGTGTGCAACCCTATAACAAGCACTGGTGCTCCCTCATACATCACTTTTTGGATGAACTTCTAAACATTTTTCCATGCCAAAACTTTCCTTTTAAATTTGCTGCCTCCTCTCAAAGGTCTTTCCTCTAAAGCAATAGTCTACAAATTATTTTGATGATGTATCCTTATCCATGAAACAAATGTACATAAATGCCCTCAGAATATTTGTGTCCCCTACAAGATAAAAAGTACAGGAACAGACTATTACACCAACATATTGCAAACATTGTAACACACACACTGAGTAGAATTTTAAATAGAGGGAATATAATAATCAGTCCACTTAGTGGTTTATGAAATTGCAATTAGCCACATGATTGTTAAAGCAAAGTTGCCTCAGTCAACCCCTCTGAGGCACAGCTGCCCCATACCTACCAATTTAACTAATCTTACCCTGAAGAGATCAGAAGTCTAGAATAGAACTGTAGGCTACTTACGTTTTCATTCTGCATCCCTCTGAAGCTGACTGTCTTGCCTCTTTCTTTCTAAGGACCTCTGTATTAGGTTCATCCAGTTAATGTAAGTCATATTTCTCATACATACTAGCTTTCCCCTTCTTACATTATATATTTTTTCGATCCAACCTTACTGACAAATTCTTTCATCTGTGTCTGTGATATGTGAATGGCGACAGTACAAAGCAAATGAGCATGGAAGTGTCAAACTGTATATTAAATGTAGCTAAAGCTTTCAATGGTGCTGGAATCAAGGGAGACAGGACATAAAAGAGGGGGGCAGTTTGCCCTTTTCTGCCTGGAACTCCCACCATTCTGTTGAAAAGACTGAACATAAGTTGATGGGAAATGTTTTCAAACTTTTAAGTCACTAATTAGACATCGAGGAAACTAAGCATCTTTAGAAAGAACTGGAATTGTTTGTTTGTTTTTGTTTGTTTTTGTACCAGAGATTGAATCCAGGGTCACTTAACCACTGAGCCACATCCCCAGTCTCATTTTAAATATTTTATTTAGAGATAGGGTCTGGCTGCATTGCTTGGGGCCCCATTAAGTTTCTGAGTCTGACTTTGAACTTGCAATCCTCCTGCCTCAGCCTCCTGAGCTGCTGGGATTACAGATATGCACTACTGCACCCAACTGAGAATTGGAATTGTTGATTAGATATGGAAGTGAATTTCCAGAAGCTATCTGCTACAGATATTGCTTCATTTTCCCTTTTTCTCCTGAAATACTGTGAGGCAGCATGCTGACAAGCCAGGGAGCTTCTGCTAGTTTAGTGGGTCATTTTGTACTGTACTCTAGCCCAGTGTCTGGTCATTATTGTTGACTGCTGTGACATTATAGCTTTACCAGAGGCAGCTCTGACACACAAGGGCATGTGTTTAAGTGGGAATGCATATGTATAAAAAACACATCTTTGTGAAAGGTTAAATCACTTTGCTCGCCCCCTTATATAAATGACAATATATCCAGGACTGTCTGAAGAAACTGAATTCTTCTTTTCCTCAAATTGAAAAATGATGTGTAAGATTCTCCACTTTCCAACTAATAACACTCTGTTTCTTCCTATGTCTATTCACTGAATAAGAACAAGATCATAATCAATAATAATTTTTTCAGACTATTTTATTCCTATTCAATGTTTCAAGTGACAATGCAGGCAATTGCCCTAGCCAAGACCATAAAGACCTAAATAAACAAACCCTCTAGTGATGAAACTTGCTTCAGCTTGTAAAGAAAGTAATTTTGAACCTGACTTGTACTCACTGAATTGCTTTTACTAAATACATATTGTAAGATTTCATCATCTTTTAAAGAGAATAGATATAATTAAGTGGTATACCAATACAAAGATTTGCTCAAATAAATCCCTGGTATGTAACAATGTTGATGGTTTGGTTTAGAGAAATAATCCAGGATACAGAGAATACAATAGCTTCTTAATTCTCATTTGGTGTATGGTGCTATTTATAGTATGATACCAACTTTGAGAAAGAATTGTCAGACTTTAATATTCACGGATGGATTTGCTTAAAAAGAGCATATGCCATAAAGGTATAATTGTGTTTCATGGTGCCCCAATGGGATCTTATCCTATTTCATGGAGAGATTTTTAATTATATTTAATATGATCTGATTTGTATTAAATAAAGCTGCAGGATATTTGCTGAAAGTCAGTTGGAGACATGTACAATAAAAATATGACTGCAAGTAGTCACATATAAAGTTCTGAAGGTCAGAAGCCTGATTCATGGAATGAGTCTAAATCTTGAAAAGGACTTATGTGAGTGACTGTAATCTCTGAAACTACTTTTAAACTACTGTTCTTTCAATAAACATATATTGAGCAGTTACTTGAGCAAGCAAGCCAGAAGCTGGGAATACCAAAAAAAGCAAGGAGCAATTCTTGCTTTTAAAGAATTTTCAGTTAGGAAGAGAGAAAAAATTTCAAGAAAATAAAGAATTCACATGCAGTCATATGAGTGCTATAACAGCTATAATAGACTTTTCTCCAAAGTTGTAGGATAGATCAGAGGAAAAGTGATTAATTATTTCAGGAGACAGAATTATAAAGAAAGCAGCATTTTAGTTGGATTCTCTTCTCTTCCCTTCCTTCCCTTGCCATTTCATTCCAGAAAGGAGTTCCAGAAAATATTCCATAAAAGATAAGTTTTCAAATTTTATTTTATTTTATTTTGATTTTTTTATTGGTTGTTCAAAACATTACAAAGCTCTTGACATATCATATTTCATACATTAGATTCAAGTGGGTTATGAACTCCCATTTTTACCCCAAATACAGATTGCACAATCACATCGGTTACACATCCACATTTTTACATAATGCCCTATTAGTAACTGTTGTATTCTGCTACCTTTCCTATCCTCTACTATCCCCCCTCCCCTCCCCTCCCATCTTCTCTCTCTACCCCATCTACTGTAATTCATTTCTCTCCTTGTTTTTTTTCCCTTTCCCCTCACAAACTCTTATATGTAATTTTGTATAACAATGAGGGTCTCCTTCCATTTCCATGCAATTTAGAAAGAAAAAAAAATCTGCTTGTAAGACGTAGCTGGGAATGTAGTTGGGGAAACTACTACTTGTGGTTATAGACGGACTACAAATTTGACTTTGAAAGTATGGGCAAAGGCTGGGAAAAGGAAAAGCTGATGGGTGTGATTATTGAGCCTTAATGAGATAAACACAAACAGATCATATTGGAGAAGTAAAACTGCTCTGGGCTTGAGATCAGTTGAGGTGACATTCTTCAAAGGGAATTCTTAAAGAAGATGCATCAGAAAGATATGATAACAACCTTGACTGGATGCCCACAAGAAGGAGAAACTAATCAGGTGGAATTTATAGGATAAGTAACAATTTTATCACATAGGATCAAAGGAGATGGACATTACATGGAGGGAAAGAACACGTGCTATTTGTTGAAAGTTTATACCATTTTCAGTTAATTTCATAGAGTTATGACATACAAGGGCAGATTAAAGACAGTTGCTATTATTTGATGCTTAAGAGGAAGATCAAGGTCACATTTTGAAGGATCTAGAGCCACAAATGAAGCTTGACCATTATGTCACTAGCAAATTATGAGATAAGAACTGAAAAAAGGTGAATTTATGATCAGATGAAGTATTTTATCACATATTGCCTGATTCTAGCTACCATAAGAGCTACAAAAGTGTGTGGGGAGGTGGCAAGTGAAGGAAAAAAAAAAACAGTGACAATTAACAAAATCCTCTTATACATTTCTTCCAAGGAAGACTAATGCCTCACCTGCCTTTGCAACATACAGTGTTACTCTATTAGTGGGATTTGTTATTTAAGTCTAGATAGGTCATTTCTTGTTCTTTTTCCTTCTAAATTTAGCAGTAATTTTGAGGATGGTAATAATTCAATTTTTTGAAGCATACACTACAGAAATTTAGAAGAGTAAAGTAAACAAAGTACTGTGGCCTCAAGAGTCAATACTCTATCTGATTTTATGGTTCATTTGCTGACTGAAGGAAGTAAAGGATCCTTGACTGACTAGAAGGATGGCAGTGTTTTGCTGAGCTAAAGGAATTTATGTACCATTTCTGCTACTTCCAGGTTCTACTTTAAGACTTTTTGACGAAGTTTCTTCCTTAACCCTTGCTCTTTAAATTGGGTGCAGTTGCAGGAAAATTAAGCCATATTGTTCATCTTAAAGTTCCTCAAGCATGCTAAGTGCCTTTGGAAGATAGACTTCACCTCTAGTTCCCAAAGGGGAAAGGAAATCCTAGTTTTGCTGTTAGAACACATAGCCAGCTACTTGACTCCAGCCCTATGTCCTGTTTTTCAAAACCAAACCTCTTTTCTTGAGAAAGGAAGGTTAATTAAATTGAGCAGGAAGATCAAAGGCATGGGTATAAGTCTTTGACTCTGCAATGTGTTTCTTCCTGGGGGTTACCCTCAGGAAGTTTACTAGGGAGACATGGGAATCCAAATCTTGGTCTCTTAGACCTTGAGCATGTGAGTAATGGATCTTCCCATATCAGATGTCTTTGACACATACTCTGATATTCTGAAATATATTCTGCAGGGTGCATGATACATACTACTTAGAAAATCCTCAATATTTGATGGACATCCTCACAAGCTATTGTTGTATTATTATATTGTCTATTGTATCAGTGGGCAACACAATTTACTATTTGAGGTAGTTAAAATCTTTGCTAAGGATGTAAATATCCTCCATCAGCCAGGTATGATGAGAATAAAGGGAAGGTTGCATGATGATCAGTGGATCCTACATTATGCCTTTCCTTTTTATCTGTTGGCCAAAAGTTATGCCATTTTTCCTGGCAACATGGTCTCAACAGTTCAATAAGAACAGAGGGAAGGAAAGTACATGTTGGTAGCAAATCAACTAAGATCAAGGAAAGCTCCTTTCACTAGTACATCCAGCCTTTAAAGGAAACTAAAAAAAATAAATAAAAACAGCTTTTAGATGATAAGAGTATAAGTCACAGGGGTGGGTAAATATGGGACTAAGTAATCACTCAAAATACTGTGATTGACAAAAGACAGAATTCTAATCTGATTACAGCATTGTAGAAAGGTTGCTGAACTAGGAGGAATCAGGAGGTTTGGGTTATACTCTCAATGTATCATTGCAGATGTGTGGGAAAATGGCTTTATCTATGGGGTTCCAATTTCCTAACTGATAAAATGAGGCAAATGGATGAGAGGATCCCAAAGGCCATGCTACATTGATGTGTAGCAACTGGGAAAGCACAAGTTTTTGCCTAGGGTAGCACAGTGACCATGATCATTGGGCTGATTTCTTGGATGTAAGGACCATGATTCTCTCTTAAAAATGTCCTCAACCACTATAGTATTTAATCAAACAAGAGGGTTAAGCCTTTAAAAGCAATATTTTATGTCTGCACCTTACGCTAATGAAGCAGAATTCTAGAATGTTCTAGGTAGTGATACTTGTTTTTGTAGGAAGAAGTCATCAGGATTAATTTGACAAGAGAACAAGGAAGAAGTAAGAAAACACTGGAGTTTTTTTAAGAAACAAGAAGTAAATTGTTTAGTTATTAGGAGAGTCAGGGAAGATAGGGCTGCTATATGATCATCAAAGAGGGAGGGAAGGTTGGGAGAGAAAGGAAATTGAAGATAAGCACCAGATGTCTCTGAGGAAGGCTGACTAATACAATGCTACTGTTCAGCTGTATTTTATCAGCACAGCTGCCTGCCATGAGTCTCACTCCCAAAGCCCCCTGAAAGAACCATGTCATTTTGACACATGCGATAGGTTTGGCCAAATGAGGATAGGGTTCAAAATCATGACTGCCAGTTAGTTAAATCCCAGTGAAGATGTGATTTTCCCAAAAGAGACATAAAGTGCACCAACTCTCCTTCTGAACAGCACTGTGATTATTCTTCCACAAATCAGTACAGAACCTCAATTCTCAGGGCCCTCTCTATTTGTCTCCAACTTGACCAGACCCCACAGCTTAACACACAAAGACAAAAACAATTCCAGGTCTCATTATAGTCAAAGCCAAAACCCTGTCAGCTAATAAGCAGGACCCAGCTATTTTTCGCTTTCTTTTTGTGTTGGATACAGGGCAAACCTAGAGAAAGGTTATAAGTGAGATGTCTAAGAAGTATATCCTGCAGAGCATAGAGTTCATGTATTACTGCCACAGATAAGGAAACTAATATGCAATCATCACTGTGCTAATAGCTGGGGAAATATTTTAAATACTGAAATGTATTTTATTAAGAAAGATATATTAGAGTTTTGAATTAGAGGGGAGGTAGAGATAAGAATAAAGGATGTCCATAAATACTCAGAGTATTCTGAGTGATTGCTTAGTCCCACGTTTACCCACCCCTGTGACTTATACTCTTATCATCTAAAAGCTGTTTTTTTTTTTTTAGTTTCTTTTAAAGGCTGGGTATACTTGGCATGCTCCAGAATACCCTCTGCTCTTCCTGCTGTCCCCTTTCCTCCCTTGAATCTCTCCTTAAATGTTAATTCCTAGTTATCTCTTATAAAAATGAGGATTTAAAAATGGGGATGGAGTAGCATCGCTGAGATTAGGATAAGATCAGATGAGAAAAAAATTGCTCCACCCTTCCCTCAAACATACCACAGATCTCATCTTTTGGCATCTTCAGAACATACTCTTTAAAGGATAGGCTGGTAGAGGTATGAGATTAGAGGAAAATTAATGGGAAAAGGTGAAATATCAAGCAATAAAACACTACAAGGAAGGGGGTTCCATGTAGAAAAAAATGGTGGGGTAGAGACAGGTTTTGCACCATTGAGCATGAATGTTGGCACTAAGTAGACTTAAATTCAAGTCTTAGATGTTCACTTATGAGCATAGTTTGGATGTTGAATGTTTCCCAAAAGTCCATGTGTTAAGAGCTTAGTCTTCAGGTTGGCCCTATTTGGAGGTGGTGGAACCTTCAGGAGGTGGAGCCTTAGGGGGTTTTAGATCACTGTGGCAGATATGACCTTGAAGGGAATTGTGGGACTATGGTTTGTACCTTTTGCTCTTCCTCTTTTTGCTTTCTGGATGATGAGTTGAGCAATTTTCTCTGCCATATGCTCTTGCCATAATTTGCTTGCCAAAAGCTACTCAATTGTAGACTCTAAACTCCAAAACCATAAGCCAATATAGTCCTTTTCTCTTCATAAGCTAATTACCTCAGGTTTTTCATTATAGAGATGGAAGTTGACTAATACAAGTTATAAGCTGAGTTGCCTCCATTCTATCTTAGAAGGCTGTAAGCTAAGTTCTCTCTAAGTGAGCTCTTTGTCTCCACCTATACAAATAAGTAGAAGTGACACTGTGCCAGTTTATGAGTCTGGTATTTAATAGACTGTCAGTTTCCACTTCCTGTCTTCTAGAACATATGCTCTAGTGTAGGGCATGACAGCTGCCATTTAGAAGATCTGACCATGCTCTGGCTGCCATGCTAGGAGAAGAAATGTCACCACACAGAGCCTGCATGGAGAGACAGATGTCTAACCAGCCTTAAGGTGTACCAGCTGGTGTATAGATGTGTGAGCCAAAATGCCCACAGATGATTCCAGCCCCAGCTCCTATTTGACAGCAGCCATATGTGAGAACCATTCAGCTGAGCTGAATTAGCCTCACAGAAAAGTGTGTATTAACAATCAAGCATGATTGTAAAACACTATATTTCAGGGATATTTATTATGCAGTGATGTGTAACTGGAAATGTCACTCTGAGCAATTGATTTCACCCATCTATTCCTTAGTTTCCTCATCTATAAAGTGAAATCATACCAATGTCTATCTTCAAAAGCAATTATAGAGTTTCAATAAGATACAGTTTGTAAGGGAGTTAGAACAATACCTCATTAGCAGTAAGAAATATATACTGAGATTGTTTGTTCTAATGCTCAGAAATGTTTTTTCAAAATTCAGAATGTCAGACTCACAAATTAACAATATATATTCTATAGTACACACATCAGAGCCTAAAACACCCCGATTATCAAACACACTAATTTTTCTGCAATCAATCATGTGAACAGTCACATCAAAAGAGGCAAATAAAGACGAATATCTCACAGTAGGTTAGGTAAATTTTAGCTACAAAATCCATTCAAGTTGTTTTGAATGAGTAAGCACTTAAGACTTTTTTTTTAAAGAGAGAGGGAGAGAGAGAGAGAGGGAGAGAGAGAGAGAGAGAGAGAGAGAGAGAGAGAGAGAGAGAGAGAGAGAGAATATTTTAATATTCATTTTTTAGTTTTCAGTGGACACAACATCTTTATTTTTTATTTTTATGTGGTGCTGAGGATAGAACCCTGCACCCCGTGCATGCCAGGCAAGCATGCTAATGCTTGAGCCACATCCCCAGCCCACTTAGACATTTTTTTGAGACCTATTTTTTATTTTGGTTATGTATTTGAAGGATGTGTACTTTTAAATTTTAATTTTTATTTGTTCTTTACTTATAAATGACAGTAGTGTCTGTTTTGACGTATTTATGCAAAAATGGAGTATATCTTTTTTAATTATGATCACAGTCTTGTGGATGTATACAATGTTGAGATTCACTGTGGTATATTCATATATGTACATAGGAAAGTTATGTCAGATTCATGTAGCCACCACATGATTCTACCTTCAATTCTTCTTTCTGTATTTCTATGACATAATAAAGGCTCATTTTCAATACCAGTTTATAAATTTTAAATTTGCCTACATATTCAGTTTTGGGAAGTGTACTTGCTAATTGCTTTGGCAGCTAAAATTCATAGTCAGCTCTTTGTTTTTGCAAATGAGTGTGTGAGAGAAATATAGCACCATGGGACATATAGGATTGGTCAAAGACAATGCCATTTAGCAAGTCATACTATTTCTAAGTCGAGATTTATCTGGCTTTTCTCTTCTATAGAAACTGGCTCACATTTTAATGACCCCATGGTATCTCAAAGCAGAGTAGTATCCCAGGTAACTGGGCAAAAGTCTTGCAAGATCATCATATAGATGTGTTAGGGGACTCCGTCACAGTTAATTCACTTTTACTAAATCTTCTAAGTGCTAATTTACTCCAAAGTCTTTTCCTTTCCGCATTTAAATGAATCACAGTAGGAAGGAAGACGCTTCCTTTTTCAAATCCTTCACAATTATGACCATTTGAAGCATTTGGTACAATTTCATACACAGAATATGCTGAAGGTAACATTTTCCCCTAATGAAAAGCCAGATAAGAATTGTTAGGGGGAGGGAGGAGCAAAACTTTTTAAAGCTTATTTTCTTTCTCAATGTGAACAGAGATAAATCCTTAAATACGTCTTTTTTTCCCCTCTAGAAGAGCAGAATCATACAAAACCCCATTATTATGAGACATTTTCTTTTGTCTAAAAGTAACCAGATATCTCATGGCCAAATTATAGAGCAGTGACAACAGTTATTTAGTTCTGAATAACATAGCACTGCAAAGCACTGTGAACTCAAAGCCAGAGAGAATGCAGTCATTGTCAATGACAGTGTACCACCTTCGACAGACGTCAAAAGCACTCATTGCAATAAAGGCATAGTTTCAGTTTAACCTCAAAACGTCAAACCACCTCCAAATTCCTTCTTGTTGTATTTTTCCACACACCCCTTTCTCAATGGAGGTTATTCTTTTTTAAGAAAACCTTAAAAAATCTTTAAAGCCTTTCCATGTAAATATTTCAGAGCAGGGTCTTGCTCCATTTCTTGTAAAGCACCATTTGCATGTTCAGTACTACATAAAAATGACTAGAGAGAAAAAGGAAGGAGACTGTGTTAATCTCAATGTTCTTTGAGTTTAGGTCCAGAATTCTACAGATTAGATTGGCTGGTTGAATACACATATAAATTGCATATTTTAAATTCAGAAGCCAAATCAAATGCTATCCAGGGAACCATTCTAAAATGTATTATTAACATAAAATGTCCCTCAATTTTCCCCTTTTCACTTATTTGAATATTTTGTGCATCCAGACTAATGCTATATGCATATTTAATGGTCATAAACCAACCATCAGTAAGAATGGAGAATTTTTCTCAGTCATAAAGGAAGTTCATATTGATTGCTTCTGTTTGTTCCAGGCATCAGATGAGGTGCAGGAAAGTAAAAATTGAATGAGACATAATCTCTGTTTTGGAACATTTCACTGTATGCCTTAGATGTAGTAGAATAAAATTTACTATATAAAATTTGTGAGACAGTCTAGTATATAGATGCATATATTGGTATAGGTTGATATACATATAAATATCCACACATATGCACATACACACACATTTATAGAACCAAGAATTTCTGGTCAGATGAGGCTAAGGGACTTGTTGTGGGTATGCAATGGCAGAAGTAATTGGCCCAAAGGAGAAAGCTGGGGATGGACCATTGCCAGAAGACTGCATGAAAAACACAGTAGAGGGCTGCAGTTGTGGCTCAGTGGTAGAGTGCTTGCCTTGCATGTGTGGAACATTGGGTTCGATCCTCAGCACCACATAAATAAATAAAGGTACTGCATCCATCTACAACTAAAATTTTTATAAAAAAACAAACATAGTAGAGATTTGAAAATACAGACCCATTCCAATTTAATGGGAATCCAAATGAACCAGAGAGTGATGTTGAACACTGAAATAGTTTAGTGACTTATCATGTGCTCTACCAGCTAACAAGCCCTGATCAATAACTAGTAAAGGGATGCTATCTTAGAAATTAAGTGATGTGATACCAAAGGACACTGATTTTTCCTTCCAAACATGAGTGGTCATTGGAAATCGCCCTCCTACATCTTATTTGCCACAAACATTAGTAGAGGGAGGCTAACAAGAAAGAGAGCAAACTTTCTTATGATAGATTGTCCCCTAAATGATAAGCTTAAAGCTGAATGATAATTTATTTTTCCTCTTTTACATGGTGAATAAGGATGCATGAAGGACACCAGGTAGTTGTAGATAAAATAAAGAATTAACATTTCTTCAATGCCTATTATATCATAGGAATGAATTGTCTCCACTATATATAATATTTATAATCAAGTGTCTTCCTCACTCTAAATACAAGATTTTCACCAAAATTATTTTCTAAATTAATTTTTCAGGTAAAAAATTCATGAGGATTTCCACTACTCACCTGAATAATATTATTGTGCTATTGAAAAAATAAAGAAGCTGGGTGCCATGGTGCACACTTGTAATCTCAGCAACATGGGAGGCCAAGGCAGGAGGTTCACAAGTTCAAAGCCAGCCTCAGCAACTTAACAAGGCCCTAAGCAACTTAGGAAGACCCCCCAACTCAAAATCAAAAATAAAATGGGCTGGGGATGTGCCTCCGTGGTAAAGTGCCTCTGGGTTCAATCTCCAATATCCCCCCAAAAAAGAAGACAAGAAAAAATTAATAGTATTTTTCAATACTTCAAAACAATCAAGACATTAGAAATATAATACTAACATTATAATATTATGGCATGCTTACTATGTATAAGGTATTAGGATAAGCTTGGCATATATATAATTTAATTTATTATCAAAACAATACTAGTTTATATAATTACAGGTTGAGTTTTCTTTATTAGAAATGCTTGGGATCAGAAATGTTTCAGAATTTTTGGATTTTAGAATTTTTGCATATACATAATGGGATATTTGGAGATCAGAATCAATTGTTTCATATATATCATATACACTCAGATTGATGGTAATTTTATGCAGTATTTTTAATACTTTTATGCATGAAACAAAGTTTCTTAGTATGGAATTTTCCACTTGTTGCATCCTGTGAGCACTCAAAAACTTTCAGATTTCAGAGAATTTTGGTTTTTTGGATTAGGAATGCTCAAAGTATTATCTTAATTTTTCTTACAAGAAGTAGTGGCCTAAAGAGTTAAAGAAATTTGTTCTTTGGTGAGCTGTTAATAACTCATAGAGTCAAAATTTGAAACCTGGTCTCTCTCTAGATCTACATAATTATATATCACATGGACTGCTTTGCAGTATATTCATCTGCATTTTCTCTTTTAACGCAAATGAACAAGCATATGAAGTAGTTAGATGAGACATTTTTTATCTTCAATTGACACTTTAAGACCAAGGAAGGTTCAGTTTTACTCCCAGGAGTATACTGTCTTTTAACTTGTCAATGTATTTATTTGTAATGGTTCTATGTCTGTTGTCTGTGTACATTTGATCTCCTTAGATTTCATCCCCAGAAATAAGACTGGTAAGTCTAATTGGAGGGAAAGAACTATAGTTTCTGATTCATTTCTGTTGATGCCTATTGCAGGTGTAGCTACAGACATTTCTCCAGGGAGTGGTTCAGTAGCCATCAGGCATATATCAGAGAGAAAATTTGAGGAAGCATGTAGTAAAGAGGATCTAGGAATACATGGAACTATATTTGATTTGTAATCCCTATCTCAACTCCCAGGAGGGTGTTGTTCAAATTTATTAATATCTTCATGCTAATTAGTAACATATACAGTTACACTGCTTACTTGATTCAGAAAACATGAAAAATCAATACAATGACAATACAGTTTATTTGCTTCATTACTTCTTGTTGGTAGTTAAATTATCTGGAAAATATGGAAAAAAAATGGAAACAGTTAATTTAAAAAAAAAAAAAACCCTTGTGGTTAATCTTGATATTAATCTCATTGCTTTTCGTTTTCCTTTATTCACTTAGCCAGAGATAGATAGTAAGTAAAATAAATCATTCACGAAAGGAAATATAAAGTTAGCTGGGTGCGGTGGCATAAGCTTGTAATCCCAGGGGCTCAGGAGGCTAAGGCAGTAGGATCACGAGTTCAAAGCCAGCCTCAGCAAAGGCAAGGCACTAAGCAACTCAAAATAGGGCTGGGGATGTGGCTCAGTGTTCCAGTGTCCCTGAGTTCAATTTCTGGTATGGCCCCCCGCCAAAAAAAAAAAAAAGGAAAAATAAAGTTATATGTAAAGCTCTCAGACATACAAGTAGTTCCTTTATCTGTGGGGGACACATGCCAAGACCCCCAGTAGATACCCTGAAAACTTGGGGAATACCAAACCCTATATATACTATGTTTTTACCTATAAATACATATATATATATATATATATATATAATAAAGTTCCATTTATAAACTAGGCCCAATAAGGGATTAACAACAATAACCACATATCTTAAGAGCAATCTTAGCATATATATTTTTTCTTGTTAAGTAGAGAACTTTGACTTTGTTACTTAAAGGAAGCACTTCCTATCTCTTTGGTGTATCCAAATTGCCAGTATCACTACTCTTGTGTTTTAGGGTCATTAATAAGTTTCCAGTGCTTCTTAAAACATAACACATTTCTGGGTCTCTTCAGACTTACTCCAGATCCTCCAAAGAAGGGAGTGAAAAGCTGTGGGTTTAACAACTACTTACTGTAATTTTTATCATCAGTAAATCTGGAATACAATAAACTACAACAGAATACAGCTGGGCTAGATAGTAAATATTTGAGGTTTTGTGGGCCATACGTTCTCTGTTGCATTGCTCAAATGTGCCACGATACCTTAAAAATAGCCATAGACAATATGTAAAACAAATGAGCATAGCTATGTCCCCCAAAATTGTATTTATAAAAATGAGTGACTGGATTTGGTCCAAGGGCCACAATTTGCCAAACCTTAGACTAGAACATAGGCGACATAAAAGTGGTTTGTTGTCCTGTAACAATTTGGCTGTTAAGTTTGATATTATGCTTTCTTCAGCAAAATGTTTACATAATATTCATCAGACAAAAGACCTTCCCATAAGTAGAAACACATTTCCATTTTTCTAACCTCATTCCCAACACTTAAATGTCACTGACCTTGCCATGAGGTAATATAAACATGCATTTCAGAGGGGAGATAGTTTCTAGAGGCCAAGACTCCTATTCTTTCATGCTGATTCATAATATTGCCAAAGGCTATTCCATCAGGACAATCAGGACAGACTTCACTGCAAGGAGAGATGTGGACCTATTTCATTCTTGTGTGAATAGTGTGGGGGGAGTGGATATATGGCATGATATTATAGAAAATAAAAGTTGTGAACTTTTCAACAATTACCCTGGGTAGGTATCAGGTAACTTGTGTCTTCTGTGATCTAAATTAGGTGTAATTAAATTCAGGAAGACTTATTGATACCTTTTGTTTATTCCTTAAGTGCCTCTTAGCAAACTATATGCTATTATTATATCAATGGAAAATTTCAATGTCTGCAACATAAACAATTTTCCATATGAATCATCCTTTTAAATTAGGTTCTTGAGTTTTATCATCACACATTACAACAAACTGGATAGAATTCTGTTCAATCCAGGTAACTCACATTCATCTTTAGGTGACCCTGGGAACAACATGAAACAAATGTTCAGCTGTGCAGCCAGACTATTTAGCGTTAGGCTGTGACTTTAGGTACTTGGAATATATTTAATTCATGTAAAAAAGAATAGCGACAGCTTTCTCATTAAATTGACTTTAGCCTCTGAACTCCAGGCCCACAAATGTTTATTCTGAAGATTGCTTCTTGTCAGCAGATTTGTTACCTGCTACATTTCTCCTCAGAGTCATTTCAACAAGGTTTGAAGCTCTTTCAGGTTTTTCTTCAGGATACATTTTGAGAAAATTGTAGTTTTACCTTGATTTAGCATTTGTGACATTAGAGAAATTTAATACTTTAAAGTAAACTCAATTAAAATTCCTGCTGGGTACACTAGGATCAATGGTCAAATGTCAGGAAGCCAGTATATATTACTGAGATGATCATCAGCAAAGGTTTCCAGGGACCAATTTATTGTATGTATATTGTATGTATCCTCTTCAAGTATTCCTCATCCAAAGAGAGCCATTTCTCCAAATGTTATGCTCCTCTCACAGGGCAGCCTGAATCAAGTGATTTATTTTACTTTTCTTTAATTCTGGAAAACTCCAAAGGAAAATTCCTCCTCCAGAATTTCCAGTGGGTTTACCTGAGGCTTTGCCCAATCTCTCTATCTGCACAACTATGTTCTCCTTACTTCTTCAAGGGTATTTCAAAGAACGCACCCCCAACATACCTCTTACCCATAAAGTTCCATCTTGGAGTCTCTGTCCCAGAGAATACCCTCCAAGGATCATATGAAAACTTTTATACATACTTTATATACAAACAGAGATATGAAAATTGTGCTCCATATGTGTAATAAGAATTGTAATGCATTTCACTGTCATGTATTTAAAAAATAAAATCAATTAAAAAAGAAAACTTTATAGCCTCAAATTCTCAACACTGATATAGCATCAAGTATTCTGCTCTAATCATACATTTACTTTCCTAGTCTTTTGACTAAATGATCAATCAATCAATTGATCAATTGAACAAAACATAAAAGAAACCAGTGAGCCAAAGGTATAAGGATCATGTCACCTAGAAATATAGTCTGAGAAGGGGATTTTGTTCAAGTAATTTACTGAGAGTATACTTATAGGTAAACAAGAGTGAATGAAGTAGAATACAGTAGAAAATGAGGCCAACCCAGAGTATTATTTCCAATGGGGACTATTTAATTTTGATCCAGACATCTTGGGAGTATGGATGAAACAACACATACATTCCCATCTTGAGTTAACAGGGCCAGACTTTTATAAGCAGATGGCAATGTGCCACTGACAATGGTCTGCCCTAAGGAGAGTAAATGGAACACATAACTTCCAGGGAAATAGAAACTCCCATTTGGGCTAAACTAGTGTGGTTTTAGAGTGTTATCCTGGCTGACATCATTAGCATCACTTTAGGTTGTTAGAAATACAAACTAGGCCCTACTATAGGCCTTCTGAGTCATAAAGTATAGGAACTGAGGCCAACTGTTTGTTTAATGCATCCTTGGGATGATTCAGATGGAAGATAACATTTTGCCCAAGACAATTTTCTAAAGAAGAGGGTTTGATGACAGTAGCTGTGAGTTACAACCCAATACTTCTAGCAGCTGGGAAATGTGTGTGCTTGAAGGTTAAAAACATCTGAGTAGGATATCCACAGCATCTCCTAAAATTGATTATGAGGAATTTTCTAACAGCCAACAAAAGAAGATGTTCACACAAATCCTTTAAATCACAAAGTAGAATGCTTTAATGTGTGAGAAGAATCACATCAGATTTTCTAGAAACAGGATGATGTGATACCTCTCTGGGTAGACAGAAGTCAGTGTCTAGGGAGGTAACAATATTAGAAATAATAGAAATAATTCCTTATACTTTTGAAATGAACAGAGAACAAGAGTATGAATCAAGTCAAAGCTCTAGACCAATTATAGAATATGAGAAAAAGTCTTAATCACAAGTAAAAATATAATTATCAGAACAAGAATACAAGGTAAGAAGAAAACAAGCAGCAAAGCTGATTCAATGGAATCTCTTCCATTTCCAGACACATAGCTTTTTTTTTTAATTTTTTATTGTTGGCTGTTCAAAACATTACATAGTTCTTGATATATCATATTTCACACTTTGATTCAAGTGGGTTATGAGCTCCCATTTTTACCCCATATACAGATTACAGAATCACATCAGTTACACATCCATTGATTTACATATTGCCATACTAGTGTCTGTTGTGTTCTGCTGCCTTTCCTATCCTCTACTATCCCCCCTCCCCTCCCCTCCCCTCCCCTCTTCTCTCTCTGCCCCCTCTACTGACATTCATTTGTCCCCCTTGTATTATTTTTCCCTTTCCCCTCACTTCCTCTTGTATGTACTTTTGTATAACTCTGAGGGTCTCCTTCCATTTCCATGCAATTTCCCTTCTCTCTCCCTTTCCCTCCCACCTCTCATCCCTGTTTAATATTAATCTTCTTCTCATGCTCTTCGACCCTACTCTGTTCTTAGTTACTCTCCTTATATCAAAGAAGACATTTGGCATTTGTTTTTTAGGGATTGGCTAGCTTCACTTAGCATAATCTGCTCTAATGCCATCCATTTCCCTGTAAATTCTATGATTTTGTCATTTTTTAATGCAGAGTAATACTCCACTGTGTATAAATGCCACATTTTTTTTTATCCATTCATCTATTGAAGGGCATCTAGGTTGGTTCCACAGTCTTGCTACTGTGAATTGTGCTGCTATGAACATTGATGTAGCAGTGTCCCTGACAGCATGGTACTGGTACCAAAACAGGCGGGTGGACAATTGGTACAGAATAGAGGACACAGAAACCAATCCACAAAACTACAACTATCTTATATTTGATAAAGGGGCTAAAAGCATGCAATGGAGGAAGGATAGCATCTTCAACAAATGGTGCTGGGAAAACTGGAAATCCATATGCAACAAAATGAAACTGAATCCCTTTCTCTCGCCATGCACAAAAGTGAATTCAAAATGGATCAAGGAGCCTGATATCAAATCAGAGACACGCCGTCTGATAGAAGAAAAAGTTGGCTACGATCTACATACTGTGGGGTCGGGCTCCAAATTCCTCAATAGGACACCCATAGCACAAAAGTTAATAACTAGACACATAGCTTTTTAATATTTTTCCTGATCTAATCTAAAACAGCAATAATTCTAGAACTAAGTCAGCTGAATCTAAAATGGGTTTTTAACTACCGTAAGCAATTAGGGACAGAGAAAAAAATCAGAAAGCCCGGTACAGATCATGACTGTCTTCTTCCAAACCAATATATTAAAATGTTATATAAAATGTGCTAGAGCTGAGAGTTATAGCAAACTGTAAGAAACATGCCTACACAAATGGGCTATTCTATCTTTGTTATGGGATCTCTGAACTACTTTTCTGTAATTTAGGTCCAAAGTGATAAGCTGTTACAACAAAATAATTTACTGTTGGGTTTATATGAAAATGAGATTGAATTGGCAGTGATTTCTAACTCCCTCAACTTTCATAATCTCTCACGGCCTGACAAGCATATTGAATAAATGAGAAAGACAGGAGGTGAAGAAGCATTTTGTAAAAAATGTGCAGCCCCAAATGTCATTCTACTAGACAACAAAAGAAAAGAAAATATAAATAAATCCAGAGGAAGAACAATGGGGGGATATTTTCGTAACTGAGATGCAGATTCTATGTTTAATGGAGTCCCAATTCCATATTAAGTAAAAAAAAAATGGTCTTTTCTCTGGCTGATTAATCAGCAGTGGCAGACATATAGCTGTTGCTATCTGGCACTCTACTGTCTCAGCATATATTTACTAACTGGCCTGTAATTACTTTTTTGGAACACTACCCAACACTGTTTTAGAGGAAGAAAGGATTCATTCTCTGTGAAACAAAATAAATGGCCTTGTATCTGGCAGATAACTATACCCGGCTCTTTCATATGAAATGATAGATGTAAACTTTAAATACACACACACACACACACACACGTGTGTGTGTGTGTGTGTGTGTGTGTGTGTATATATATATATATATATATATATATATATATATATATATATATATATAATTTCTCAAAGCAAGTTTCAACACTGGCTATTTTAAGTGCTCTGTGGGGTTATGCATTACCTAAATTAGTCAATAAATCATATTACTACTAGAAATTATGGGATCTATACCCTTTATTTTCACTGATGTGCAGTGACCAGAATTGCTTTCTAAATCATACATAAACAAATCATATGTAAGCTCCTCTTCACCCCTACGTCAGTGGTGTTCAAATTGCACATAGATTAGCATTACCTGTAAGCCTTATTGAATCATAACCTGTTATCCTCACCCCGACCCCTCACCACATTTCTGATTCAAGAGGTCTGGAGTAGGACCCTGGAATATGCATTTTGAATAAGTTCCCAGACGATATTCATGCTGCTGGTCCAGGTACCACATTTGGGGATCATGGCACTACCTCTTCCATTCTTTGCTTCTCTTCAATCATCACTTCATCAGATCACTTTTCTCATTCCTTCTCATGAAAATCCACTGTTTTAGAGAAATTAATACAAATACTGAAACCATTCTGAAAATTTCATCTAGTTTTGTCTTTAATGTAGGTATTTTGTATTACCTAATATTGCTTGAAGTAGAAATGTAGACCTAGCATATGGTCAGCACTATTTAATATATGTTATATCATAATAATTGATATACTTTCATTATAAAGTTTATACATATGAAATGACTATAAGAAACACTTTCCTTATATATTAAAACGTAGAATCATATACCATTAATGATCAGTGATATTTTAAAATATTTTTTACAGATTTTGATGAACCTTTATTTATTTTTTATTCATTTATTTATATGTGGTACTGAAAGTTGAACTCAGTGCCTCACACATGCTAGGCAAGCACTCAACCACTTATCCACAGCCCCAGCCCATGATCAGTGACATTTCAAAAAATTTCAACACCTAGTATATTGTAGTTACTTAATGAATATTTGTCAAATGACTGACAGAGTCATCAAGTTCTATCTTCTACTCAGATCAGGAATCTCCTCTGCTAATTATGATTGAGACCTTCTCATGTTTAGACAATTTGATTATCTAAAACTTAATTTTGGTCAAAATGAAACCTGCCCTTTAAAAGTTCACCAGTTTTAATTCTGGAGTAAATTAAACTTAATTTGGTTTTCTATAACAGCTATTCAAGTATTTGAATTCATTTGGGCATTACATTTGCCTCCTCTTTTCAGTGTAATTTCTTCTACACTCATAGAGTTTTCATATTTTTCATCAACCTAGTTACTTACATCAGAATACAGTTTGATATCAGTGCCCTTCTTAAAATTGATTTCCATATTTGACATAACCTACCAACACAGAATCCAGAAGAAACACTCTCTCCTTTGAATATAAATGTTTTCTATTTATGTGGACTAAGTATCCATTAAATGTTTAAGTCAGAACAATTATATATGATCATCATCAACTAACTATTAACAATATTAATACACTTAAGTTTGCTTTTGTACAATAGAGGTTTTATAAAACCTGAATGTAGAATTTCACATTTGGACTACATAAGTATCTTTTTAGTAAATGTAACAACTTATTATAATCTATTAAAATATATATTGGTACCATTATCTAATGAGAGGTTTATTATCCTATATCAAAAGTATTTATTTAATATGCTGGCTGTGCATAGTATCATTCCTAGCAGCTTATATTTTATTTATAAATTTACTATTGAAATTTATATATTCATATCACAATCATTTATTAATTATTTTTCATTCTTTTAAGTGAATGTTTTCTTATCTAGCCCTAGATTTCAGATAACATAAGATAAAAACAGAAGGAAGAGGTCATGGCATCATTTGTTTGGCAAATATTAGATATTATATCTTATCAAATTATTATTGAAATGACTAAAAAAGCCAAAATGAAAACAACCTTATATTTTCACTTTACAGAAGAATATTGGGATTACTTTTGCCCTAAATAAAACAATAATGAATTTATACAAAAGAATATCCAGAGATATGCAAAGCACTACTGAGCAACAAGAGTGATGCTGGACTCATCACAATACCTCATCTCAAATTATACTACAGAGCTATAGTAAAAAAATAACAGCATGGTATTGGCATAAAAATAGACATGAAGACCAATATAATAGAATAGAACACAGACACAAACCCACATGTTTACAGTCATCTGATCCTCAACATTTGTGCCAAAAGCATACACTGGAGAAAAGACAACATTTTCTAACAAATGGTGCTGGGAAAATTGGATACCCATATGAAGACTGAAACTGACACTCTCTCTCTCTCTCTCTCTCTCTCTCTCTCTCTCTCTCTCCCTGCAAAATAATCAACTCAAAGTGGATCAAAGAACCTAGGAATTAGACCAGAAATGATGTGACAGCTGAAAGAAAATATAGGGAAAACCCTGCAACATATTGTTATAGGCACTAACTTCCTTAATAAGGCTCCTAAAGCTAAGAAATAAAATCAAAATTAATAAGTGTGGTGGCCTCCAATTAAAAAGCTTCTTCACTGTAAAACAAAAAAGAATATGAAAAGAGAGCCTACAGAATGGGAGAAAATTTTTGCCAGAATAGGTAAGGAACTCAAAAAACTTAACACCAAAAAAAAAAAAAACATTATAAATAATCCAATCAATAAATGGGCAAATGATCTAAACAGAAACTACTCTAAAGAAGAAATACAAATGCCCAACAAATATATGAAAAAATAGTCAACATCCTTAGCAACCATAGAAATGCAAATCAAATCTATATTGAGATTTAATATCACTCTAGTTAGAAAGCAATTATCAAGAATACAAATAATTTGTGGGATTGGGGCTGTGTCTGTGGCTCAGTGGTAGAGTGCTTGCCTAGCATGTGTGACGCCTGGGTTGGTTTCTCAGCACTACATATAAATAAGGGAAGAAAATAAAGGTTCATCAACGTCTACAAAAGTATTAAAAAATACAATTAATTTCTAGTGAGGATGTGGGATAAAAGGTACACTTATGCATTTTGGTGAGACTTCGGATCAGTGCAACCACTCTAGAAAGCAATGTGGAAATTCCTCAAAAGACTGGGACTGGAATGACTGTATTATCCAGATACCCCACTCCTTGGTATTTATCCAAAAGAACTGAAATAAACATCCTATAGAAATATCTACATATCAGTGTTCATAGTAGTGCAAGTCACAATAGCCAACTTATGTAACAAACCTAGATGCCTAATGGATTCACAAATGAATAAACAAATTTTACTTATTTATTTGTTTATTTCTTATTTTAATATGTTATATAATAAATAGAGCTTTATTCAGACATAAAGAATAATAAAATTATAGCATTTTCTGGTAAATGGATGGAACTGGAGAACATCAAGCTAAGTAAAATAAGTCAGACTCAGAGAGTCAAGAATTTTTTGTCTCATATGGAAGTCTGAGAGAAATATAAAATAAAAGAAGGGATCTCATGAAAATAGAAGGGAGAATGGTAGAATAGAGGAAGGGAAGGGAAATGGGGGGAACTGCAGAATGTAATTTACCAAATTAAGCTATGTGCATGAATAAATATATCACAATGAATTTTAGTTTTAGCTACAACTATAATGTATCAATTATAAAAATAATAAATATATAGAAAACATAACATTAGCATAGTAAGTTTTTTACGTTTGATAAATTTATAATTATTTCTGGCAATAATTGTTTATAAGGCAAATATTCACAATTCATAGTATTTAGAGTTCTAGATTTGATACTTGAAATATGCCAAAAGAAAGTAAACTTGTTTCGAGACTTTAAGTAGAAAAATTTTCATCCAAGTATATAAATTCTATTTTTCTGTATCATCTAAAAGCAAGCAAAAATAATTAAAAATACAGTACTATAATATTTCTTCCTGTGCTAAATATTATCAACTGATAAACATTTTCCACTAGATTTTGTCTAAATCAATATGCCATTTTAGGTTCAAACTCTCAAAAAGTAGAGGGAAAATAATAATTAAAATATTTAATGCAGCATATATATAATCATTATTGCTCATAAATTATAAACTGTATTTTCAAAACAGTTTAATAATTTATAAACAATGCCATGTCTTATTATTGACCTTCTCTGCATTTACTTAAGGTAGGAGTATGGTAAGGTTTTATTTTTCTTCCCTCAAATCTGTATTTAAAATTAATTCATTACATAAAGTCATTTTTAATTCATTTGGTAGTATAGGCATTGAATCATGTAAATATTAATGCTATATGAGGCCATGACCCTTCCCATTCACTCATATTCTCTTCATGTAGTTTCTGATTACTTTTTTATTGTAACAAACCAGTAGTAGAACAGTATGAACATTTTAACCTTAAAAGAACCTTTGACTTCTTTATTTTAGCAATGGGGAAAAATTTTGTCTATTACTGAATGGAAACTCAGAAGTTCCCATAATTCTATGCTCTTAGGAAATGTATGGTATCACAGTCACTTTAAGTTACCAGTATCACCTCAGTTTCCAGTCTAAGATATTAATCAACACTCAATCTTCAGTTAAAGGTAAATGCTTGCTTCCATTCTTCCTTGTAATGGATGACCTACATGGCCAACTTCCCTGCCTTCTTTGTCATATTTACACCCAGGAACAAAGGAACAGAAAGGAATATAGAGATAGAAGGGTAGTATTATTCTTATTTGGCTGGAAACTGAAAAAAATGTGTAAAAACAAATCCTTTACTGCTGGTACTTCTTTGGATTTATCATTGGTCCCCAACTTGAACTCAGCTCATGAGATGATGAGAATTTCCTTTTGGGCTAGTCATTATCTCCTCAGGAAAAAAATGTGTCTCTGAGTACCCACATTACCTAATGAAGCTCTTCACAAGCAGGGCTTAAAATCTCTCCATATAGGATTTCATTGTAATGTGGCCAACATCAGCTCTGTGGAAAACACTCTTACTTTTATCCCTTTCCCTTTTAGCCATTCCAGTCCCACAGGAGTATTCTTTTCTATCCATTGTTTTTTTTTTTTTTGGGGGGGGAGGTGGGGGAGTGGGTACCAGGGATTGAACTCAGGGCACTTGGCCACTGAGTCACATCACAAGTCCTATTTTGAATTTTATTTTGAGACAGGGTCTCACTGAGTTGCTTAGCACCACCCTTTTGCTGAGGCTGGCTTGAACTCTCGATCCTGTCTCAGCCTCCAGAACCACTGGGATTTCAAGTATGTGCCATCATGCCCCACCAGGAGTATTCTTTTCTAGTGCATGCTTACTTGCTCTCCCTCTCTCTTTCTCTCTCTCTCTCTCTCCCTTCCCCTTATCATACATGCTGTTTTAGTCAACTTTTTCAGTACTGTGACCAAAAGACTGACAAGAAAAATTTTAGAGGAGGGAAAGTTAATTTGGTGCTCATGGTTTCAGAGGCTTCATTCAGTCCATAGAGCAAACTCTATTGCTCTGGGCAGAGATGAGGCAAAACATCATGGTGGAACAGTGTGGGAGAAAAAAGCAGCTTAGGACATAGCACCAGGAAGCAGAGAAAACACTCTACTTTCCAGGAACAAAATATATATCCCAAAGGCATATCCCCTGGACCCACCTCCTCTAGTCACATCCTACATATCTGCAGACACTACCCAAGTAATCCATTCAAATGGGCTAATGCACTAATAAGATTAAGACTCTCATAACCCAATTATTTCACCTCTAAATTTTCTTGCACTGTCTCATGCATGTGCTTTTGGGGAACACCTCATATTGAAACCATAGCATATACCATCACATGTGTAAATGAATCATCAGTACTGTGCTCATTGACCTCTCTGAGTGGACCCACTGAAGCTTATACCCTTGAGAACTGAAGTGAAGAAGGTAACCTGCTCACACACTTTCCCAATAAAATGATACATTACACCTCTTCTCTCTAAAGAAATCTTGCCAGTCTCTCTCTGCCTCTCCATTCTAGATTCTATTATATTCTCAAAGTAGATCAAGGCTTTAGGAGACATGTAAATTCTTTTGTGCCACCCACTTTGAAGATTCCTCCTATAAGCTAAACATAAAATTTATCAATATTTTCATGATGGAAGAATTGAATCCTCACAAGATACTAAGTAATTTTCATAAAACACAGTACCAGATTTTGAAACCATGTGATCTTTACCATCTTTTTGACCACACTGATATTCTGCCCTCTTACATGAATCACTGGGTGGTTATTTTCCTTGAAGTATGAAATTTTTAAAAAGTGACCTTTTTGCCTTATTCTAAAAATTGATTGAATAATTTGGTAGAACAATTTTGTAACATGAATACTCAGATGCTCTTTCTTTGGAATTCTTTATAATTAAGTTTCCTGAAAAGGTTTTGTTTGTTTTTTCTTTTCTTTTTTGATTTGGCACACTCAACTAAGTATTTTTTACTATATTCAAATGAAATTATTTCTATAGATGAATCATACATTATCGGAAAATGATGGAATATTTCATCTTATTAAAGTTCATCTATTTTTATAATAAGGTACAATATCTTCTGATATGAGCCTACAAACTGATTGTCTTTATTTTTTCCTGTGAATACTTTTTAAATGGTAATTTTATGTAGGCACAAAAAAGAAAATTATTCACATTTCCTCTTTTACAGATATGTCATGTGAGAATTATCTCATTTCTCTTTTAACATATACTTCTTGCAGAGATGTAATATTGTTACTCTGGTGGGATAGAAAAAATAAAATATCTGTGAAAAACTTCAATGAAATGACAGTTAAATAATTCTGAAGGCTTTTTAAAGATTGTGACTTTTCATTGTACTTTTATCATCCATATCTACTGATTTTATAATGAGTTAGAGAAAAATAAGACTTTAATAATCTCAAGAAAAGTTATTTAGTATCTTCAAAGGAAGGAATTAAGTAGGTTTTCATGTAAGAATCTTTTAAATTGAAGGTTAAATCTATAATTTGACCTCCACCTCTAAAAATAAATGACTTCTGAGGTAAAATATATATTCAGTGTGCCAGAGACAAGCACAAATATTAGAAATGTTGTATAATGTATGGATTAGTGTTAAATTAAGATTTTATGTTTGATGTGATATATATTTTATAACAAATAACAAAAAAGGAAACTAGTCTTTGACCCCAAATTCATTATATTTTTTAACTTTATTTCACTTTTTATTCAATAGAATTTAAATCTTAGAATTTCTTAAAGACAATCTAGTTCATGCCTGCCCTTTTGTTTTATTTATTTATTTTTTAATATTTATTTTTTAGTTGTAGTTGGACACAATACCTTTATTATATTTTTATGTGGTGCTGAGGATTGAACCCAGGGCCTCACACATGCTAGGCAAGTGCTCTACCACTGAGCCACAACCCCAGAACCCATGCCTGCCTTTTTAAAGACAGAAAACAAAGGCACTCAGTGGTCAATGGGATAGAGAAACCAAATAAAGATAAGAAGCTTGTATCTTGCTTTTATAGTAGAAAGAAATAATGCATCAAATTGTTCTACCATATTTCAATTTTAAAAAAACAACTTACAAAGAGAATGGCTATCAGTATTCTCATTTTATGAAGTTTTGAGTGAAGTCATCCTTTCCTTCTAGGCCAGTCTAGATGTAGCCAATCACAAGGAAACTGTTAAAAGCTATTTTAAAAATCAATAACATTTAGTCTACTTGAAAAGGTCAGACCAATCAAAACATCAGAAAAAAAAAAGTCTTGATTAGGAAGTTAGTCACTTTTTACAGAGAAAAGAAAGTTAAGACCTAATTTGCTATGACAAGACTTATGCACTTGAAAATTCAGTATTTCTGGCTAGGATTTCTATAAGGGATAGAATTTTTTTGAATAAAAGCTTGATTTTTTTTTTTTTGCAAATGTCTTGAGCAATCATTATAATAATGTTCTTGTTATCCAAGAACTATCTCTCTTTTTGACTACAAATGCCAAGTCATTTGATAAATTACAATTTAACAAAAAAAATACTTGGAAATAAAATAACTGAATAATAGAATATAGCATGGTGGAAAACACTTATATATACACATTACACTCACATGCATTACATAATAATAGTAACTATTAAGGAAACCATTCCAGTGTGGATTAAAGTAAAATAAATGGTAACAAAATGACACAACCAATTCAAAAATCATTAAATCAAAATCAAAAATTGGTATAGAAATGGAAACCCTTGTTACTTTGGGGAAGAGAGATTGGATGGGTGAGTTTTTATATAAAAATTTGATCATGTATCCTTTCATTGTTTTTAAATTATGTGCCATAAAAAGCATTACATATTCAAAAAGATGGATTAATTTTTTAAAAATCAAAACAAATACATAAGCCCTATTGAGACACATGCAAACTCTCTCTCTCACACACACACAAACACAGACACACACACACAATGTTTATCTTAACTTTACATTCAAAATTCAAAACTGTTGGCCTATTTTATTAAGGTAAATTTCAGTTATCAAGTTAAGAATGTCCATTGTATGCAGTGTTTTAGTCTATATGGAAAAGTAATATAATTTAAAGAAGTTTAGAAGTAGATTCCTAAATGCCCTCATTTCCCAATCCTAACTTTCCTTTCTTTTCTTCTTCCTTCCTCCTTTCCTTTCTTCCTTCCTTCCTTCTTTGGCACTGAGCTGGGATGCACTATGGGCAAAACAAATGTAGGGCTTTGTCATCCTGAAGCTTAGTGCTTAAAATATACTGATAAAGACAGACTTTAAATAAATAATCCTGGAGTCACATGAGATTGTGAATACAACAACAAGGAACAGGTTTCTATGACAACGGGTAACTGAAAAGAACATTCCAGAAACAGGAAAGAGCAAGTGTGAAGGGTTTACTTGGCAGGGGGGGGGGGAACTTAACACACAGCAAAGTATACATGGAGCTTTGTGAGGATAGAGGAAAGTGGTCAAAACAGAGATTGGGCAAGCCAAGTTATATCAGGCCTTTTTGTTCTGTGTTAAGAATTTAAAATTTATTCCAAGTACAATGGAAAACCAAGGAAAGGATTTAAGAAGGATGATGCCATGGTCTATATTACATTTTATAAAGGTCATTCCATTTGCTTTGGGCCAAATTAATTAGAAGGGGGCAAGTGTAGATGTGGAAGAACAATTAAAAAGCAACTTCAATACTCCTAATGAGATGCTGACAGTGGCTAATGTGCTCATGTCGGCCGTGAAGGAGAGCAGTGAGCAGGTTTAGAATATATTTAGGAAGTATTGTCAATAGAACTTGGTGATTCATTAGATGTAATGGGTCAAATGTACATCATGTTCCACTGGTTTCAGAATTGGTAATTGCAGGGAAGACTTCAAAATCCCTTCATTTAACTACCTAGATTTTATAAAGAAAATTTCTGAATTTATTCCAAATATTTACATATTCTGATTTCATTTGATTAGACCAATTTTAGTTTAAGGTGATACACCCCCTACACACACACACACACACACACACACAAATTTTGCCCATAGAATGCAGTAAGTTAAAAAGAACAACAAAGTCTGTGTTAGCTCAGGGTAACTTAAAAAAAAAATAAAATATTGATATGTTAGAAAATAATCTTTGCTCTTTTTTCTTATTCTTACAGTTCAATGTAAGCCACTGTAGAAATACAAGATAATTTAAACCTTCAGACTGAGTTTATTTTTAAAATACAAATAACCAAATTTGCAGCACAATAGTTGGGAACCCTGCTCAGAACCGATTACTCTTCACTTCTCATAAACAGTTGATACTTTGCCACTGTGACCTGGTAGGTATTTGGACAAGACCAGATTGTTTACCTCTGCACAGGTCTCTCTTCTAGCAGCACAGTGACAAATGGAAAGAGGTGGGTAGTTCACTTTTTAGATTTTAATTCACTACATGACAGAGACCTACAACAAAACCCAAGACAGCTAATGTTTTCGAATTTGACTTCATTCATACCTCTCTTTAAGTCTTTAGAAATTATCAGTAGTCAGGTATCTAATAGTTGAGGCATCTACAAATATAAAATAATTTAGTCTCCATTGTACCTTTTGAGATTCTCTAATCATCCATTACAGTTAGGTGCAAGTTAGAAAACAGCAAGTATCCATGAAGATATTATGGCTCCCTTTTTCCAATTAATTTTTATTTATCTTTTGGGGGATTCTGGAGATTTAACCCAAGGGCAATCTACATCTCCAGTACTCTTTTGATACAGGGTCTTACTAAGTTGCCTGGGGCCTCACTAAGTTGCTGAGAGTCTCCCTAAGTTGCTGAGGCTGGCCTTGAACTTGTAATCTTCCTGTCTCAGCTTCCTAAGCCACTGAGATTATAGACATGAGCTGCTGCACTCAACTCCTATCAATTTTAAAAGGCTACTGGTATTGTTCTACTTCCAAAAAGTACAGGATTAGAGTACTGAAAGTAAAAGCCATGATGTAGAAATATTCCCTGAGAGTTTTTCCGTTGATTCTTCTTCAAAGAAACCCATGCCAACTATCTGAGGTAAGCACCAGTTTTGTAAAGAGCACACAGAAGTGTCATCAGAATTTTTTTTGTTCAGGCTGTCTTATTTCCTAGGTAGGCCACCTTGAACAAATCATAACCTTCTCATTATGCATTTGCACTGATAAAATTGGTTTTATACTACCTGTATGCCATATCATTCTGAGCTGTGATGGATGATATATGAGCATTTTTTTAAACCATATGGTGTGAAGTATTGATTTAGATGGAGGACACTGTCTTAGGCAATTTGTTGTATGTGAAATATAGATTTGTGATCAGGAAACCCGAATGCTAATTAAAATTCTACTATTATTTAACAGTTGTATGACCTTCATACAATACTTCAATTCCCTACAGAATTTTAATTTAGAAACTCTAATCTCCAGTGTTTAGGACATGAGACTATAGACCTAATGATAGAATTAGTCCCCTTAAAAAAAAAGAATAAGAGACAAATAATCTTCTCTTTCTTTTTCTGTAACCACTTAAGAAAGGACCATATGAAGACCAAATGAGGAAAAAGGCACTCACCAAGATCTAAATCATGCTGACACTGTGATCTCAGACTTTCAGCCTCCAGTGCCATTAGAAATAAATATTTACTGTTTAAGCCACCTTATCTAAGGTAATTTGTTATAGCAGCCTGAACTAGACTCTAAGAATCCTCCAACTATGTAATTGGAAACCAACAAACAAGTATAGTTGATACATGGTAGTATTTGTATCAGATGTTAGCATGTAAATGAATACTATGAGTTTGGGTATCAGACTTCTTGGGTTTGTCTTATTATTACCAATAACAGTGCAAACTTAGAAACCTCTGTATTCCTCAAGTTACTTATCTATAAAATTTGATTGATAATCTAGTCTGTGTTTTAAATGAGATCACATAAGACAAGCTATTAGTAAGCTATTAGTATGGTATTTGGCACATAAGTAGTACTCAGTCAATGCTAGTTATTGCTATAGTTAGACCTAACAGTGAATTTTCATTAATTTTATTCTAGAACTTTTATTAACAGAGCTACTCAGACTTATTGGTTCTCATAAGTTTTTGATGATATAATTTTTTGGTCTAATATGCAATTCTCCAAATATTCACTCTTTGAGTTGCAAAGTTAACACTCAATGAACTGGCCCTCCTTGTCCAGGCCCTCTAAGTAATCCCATCTATGGTGTCCCTAAAGATATTTATCCATATCATACTTTAAAGTTATGGCCACATCAGTTTCCTATCACTTGAGAGTTTGTACTTCATAATTCATATGGTTAAATCTTAAATCCAATGGTTATATTATTTAGAGATGCGGTTTTAGAGAGGTGATTAGGTCCTTGGGGCAGAGACTCATGAATGGGTTTAGTGCCCTTTATAAAAGTGGTCTAAGAGGGAACTCTTGCTCCTTCTACCAAGTGAAGACATAGAAAGAAGGTGCTCTTTATGGGCCAGAAAGTAGGCTCTCACCAGACACCAAATAGGCCAGACCCTTGATCTAGGAATCAGCCACCAGAACTGTGAGAAACAAATTTACAAACCACCAGCTTATGATATTTTACTACAGCATCCTAATGATTGGACTGAGGCATCATCACATGATGTTATCATTCATACATACATACATATACAGACACACACACACACACACACACATCAGCCTTGCTGGCTTGAATGACATGATTCTGTGATTGATATCTGAATCTATGCCACATTCAAATTGGGCCCTCTATACATTTAAAAACTGGACCAAAACGAGGAAATCTCTTGCTCCAGCAATAAAGGATAAAATTGAATTCGTAAGATCAAATTAAATCTTTATAAATGGTTGAAAACTTGAAAAGGAGAAAAGTCCCTTGTTTGACAGGAATAAGATGAGTGAGAAAAAGCAGATATCAGCAAGATCCATATATAGCTAGTTCCAGGTTATTCTTGTTCCAAGTGTACAGAAAATGTCTGGGTTCCAAAGAAATGACAGAATAGATTAAGTTTTGATTCTGCTGTCCATAAATGTGTAAAAGGTTAAACAGGAAGAATAGTTGCTTGTTATATCTGATGTATGGGTTTTCCGAAACAAGGATAAATCACTCTCCATGGTGGATTTTAGATATGAATAGTGCTCCTTACCAAACCTTACATGAGAGTAATAAGCTTAGTCACACATTAGAAAGTTGAGCTAAAAAGATATGAAAATGCTAAGCCAAATAAAAGTATTCTATCAAAAATTTCTACCTAAAACCGTGGTTGACTTTCTCCACTATATTAAAAAAAAGGGGGGGAAATGAGTCATTTCTGCTATGGGTATTAAAACATGACCAATTAACAGGATTTAGGTACATGACTGCAATTATCCATAGACTAATTAAAAAAAGACTGTCAGTTACATTGTCCATAGCATATCAACAATAGCAAACACAACAGAGTTCACTTTAATTCAGAGTTGTGTCAGATTAGCTAATCGAGTATTACAATTATTGCTTAAGCTCATCCATCCTCTATGAAGACTTGTTGACAGTTTACTTTTATGCCTTCATTTTATAAAATGTCAGGAACCAATTTCCTAATGTCAAATGCAGACTATCATATAATGATGGTGAATTAAACAAAGAAATATAGGGGATTTTTTCCTCCTGAAAACACATGGACATATAAATGAAGCAATGCTTATTTGGGCATAAATCCATTAATGACAAAGAAAACAGAACAGGAAATCATAGCAACATAAATGTGGAAGCTGGAAAATTAATAAACCTGTAATAATTCACTTAAAAGACCTGAAAAACTGAACCCCAATCCAACAAAGTGTGAAGCAAACAAACAACTTGATAAATGTGGAACTCCTCAAAGGCAGTGGAATTGATGACAGCGGGTATCTATGGAAGGATGAATGAAAGTAGAGTGTAAACAGGAGCAATCAAAGGTCTGTTTAAGAATCTGTTAGACATTGATTCCCTCCTCTGCCATGGCAGGGACTATACATTTGTAATTGGGAGAGGTTGAATGAGAGTCCTTGCACAGTAGGACACCAGGCAAAGCTGAAACCACACTTTTATGCTGTACACACATCCCATGCATCTCTGAGATGCAGTCATGAAGAATAATAGAGGACTCTTTTCTGTGAATCTGATGAGGAAAGACAAAAGACCGCAAAAATACAGATAGCAAGGACTTCCCAACTAGCCAGAAATGCAAACCATGAAGCATGTGCTCAGTAGACTGTGAAGATCTGCCAGGAATCTTTTTACTGCTCTACACTTAGTGATGAGCAGAGAATCAAAGACCACCAAAAAATTGAGGAACGCCTTTACCATGAGTGACAATTAATCCTGCAACTGAGTAGACAACAGGAACTTAGGAAAATGTCCACACAGAAAGAAGAAATATTATTAGTGCCCTGTGACAAGAACAGAATGCTGTAGAAAAAGAGATATGCAGGAGAATGAAAACCTTTAATAATGAAAAATATATATCAAAAAAGAAAATAATTGGTACAAGGGTAGGAAGATAAAGTTTAGAAAATATCCTCAAAAGTAAAGCAAATAGAGAAAGAAACAGAATATTTCTATATCACATGACTCAGGTTTTACTAGTGTTTCTGTAGTCACAAGCAACTAATAGATAGTAATGGAGCAAAAATTACTATGTAGAGGAATGAGAATATAGGAGATGCACAGTTTGCCATACTGTGTACTAGGGGTGAGAATTGGGAAGAGAACTATATATTCATCTTTAATAATTAGAAATCAAAATATGGTATTAATAGTTCAATTTCAATAAATAATAGAAAATGAATTCATAGTATGTTCATGATATTTAGAGGCATGGAACTAAATATTGAATGCCAGCTATAAAATTTGTTGGTGGTTACCTCTGAGAAATATGTAATGCTGTGGGTGGGGTTAAAAGGGGAAGCTTTCATTTTATGTAAGACAGCTTTCCCACAATATTACTTCAAAGTACAGGTATATGCAAGTGTGATGACAAAAATCATTTGTGTCACTTGCTTCATTAAATGAAACATAAAACACACATATTAATGAGGACATTCTACTCCCAAATAAAGGGAAAATACAATTGCATATTTGAATTAGTTTTCATTGTCAATTATTTTATTTTAGTGTGGAGAAAACAAAAAGTATTATAGTTTTTTTTTTTTTTCCCCTAGAGGCAGGACGTGATCAGTAATAGATAGCTGTGCTAGGTCTCACATGCTCTTAGATATAACATTTGATGGGAGAGGTTTGAGAGAGAAATTATAGTAAGGTTTTAAAACAAATATAAAATTGAGTATGTTCTATTTATATGGCTGGCATTTCCTCTGAGAAAACTTTCATGTTTTGGATCTACACTATCCCTTTAAACAATTACATATTACATTTATAGCAGATGCTAGTTTCTTTATTTTGAAAATAATATCATTTGGCAAACTGAATACATTGGCAACTTTATGATAATCCACTTGTTCATTTGTTTCTTTGTTTATTTAACTAATTCATGTGGTTTCTAAAATCCAAGTGTGTTGGAACCACTGACATTCAACATTCCCTTTACTTTCATGGAAAACCCACACGTAACTCTTTACTTTCAAAATACATTGAGCAATCCAGAATAAAACCCCCATGTCCACAGACAAGTGCAATCCCTGTTTGTTTCAAATCACATTGCATTATGTGGCCATTTGAGTACCATTTTTGTGACTAGCTGATGACCAACACAGCAGGATGAAATGCACTTAAATGAGCTGGAAAATAGAAGTCTCTCAAACACTCAGGAATCAATATGGCATGGAAAGACAGACAAAGAAGAAGAAAATAATACAAAACCCCAAATTGGTAAGGAGGTCACATATATTTAAATGCAAATAGACATGCACTTAACAATAAATACGAATAAATATGTGTCTGTATATTTTAAAGAAATTGTTGAAAATGATTGAATCAAAAATTAAAAAAAATAAAAAAAGAAAAATGATTGAATCAATTAATTTTCTATTTTCTGCCATGGTCTCTGTTTTTAAATTTTTTTCTGTATTATTTGAAGTCCCAAAGTATTTTAATGACATGTATACATAGTACCTCCTTTTGGGGGACAGAATGAAAAAAAAATGAAAGCATAGCAGAAAAATAGAAACATAATTCATGATGTCTCTACTACTGCATAATCTGATAAGATATATTTGTCAATGAGTGAGTGAAGTTACATAACTTTTTTTGTTACTGTAATCAGCAGTGTTTTAGTCACATATCATACTTATATTTTAAATAAAGTAAATTTTAATATATTTGGAAACTCAAAAGAGTTGATAATTATATAATAATATGATTCAATTAAAACTCTTAAAATGTTTTGTTTTCAGGACACAATAGTAAGTATATTTTTAAAAAATCCATTAAACCTGGATACCCAAGATAAAACACTGCAACCCAAATCTTAGTCACTGAACAAGAACTTATTTGAGGCAATATATCAGTTGGTTCCTTTACAGGTAAATAAAGCACATCTCCATCATCTGTAGCTAAGAGAAAAATAAAGCATTCAGAAATTAGCATACCAAATTATTTTGATAATAATTTGAGACAGAATAAGAAAAATAAGTTATCTCTCACATCCATAATATCTGACCTCCTATACTATGTCTCTCAAAAGATCTCTCAAACACATCCTGCCCAAACACCTTGCCCAACCTATACACATATTTCTGATTGTGAGAGACCCTATACAGAAATCTAACAGAAACCTATAATCACAATTTGACTTACAATATTTCCATCAAATATTTCTTCTTTTAATTTTTTTTTATTATTGGCATTACCTTCCACCCATTCGCCCATACCTACTTTCTTTTGATTCTTGTTTGCCAAATTTCCTATTAGTATATACACTGAAAATATTCATGCTTCTGATTATCCCTGATGTCTGATCACCCTAAAATCAGACCATTTTCAAATTATAATCTATTACTTCTCACCTAGAAAATTACCTTTCCAATGGGTTTTCTGACCTCTGATGCCTTTACTTTCTTTAATACATTCTACTATAAGACTACTTTGCTAATTGGACTTTCTTCCTTTCATCTTTTTTTAATTAAATCTTCATATGTATGAAAGTGTATATAAAGAATAATCTGGTTTAACTAATTTTTCTGACACTGCTCTTTTCTCATCAGTTCATTTGGCTAAACTTCTGCTTCAGTTGGTTGTAATATTGTCCAGCTCCCAAAGCTAACAGGTTTTCTCTTCTCTGTGCCTCTCCTAATGTTGGTGATTCAGAATTACCTTTCTATTTCATGTTTGTTTGACTAAATCCTAATCCTTAATTAAGGCATAGCACACACAGCACTTTTACCATGAGACTTTGCTTGATTTTGCCTTTGAAATAAGTTCATCCTCCCTAAACTGCTAAAATGAATGTATTTTGGTATTTTATTACCACTTTCCTAACATTATGCTGGGCAAATAGTAAAATTCAACATAAACTTTATAAAATGAATAATGAATAATTCCCTATTAGAGCTTTGAAGAAACATTTTTTGCAATGCTAGGAATTAAACCCAGGGCCTTGTGCAGACTACTGAACTATATCCTCTTGAAAACTTTTAATAACATAACTGCTTATTAATCATAACCTATACAATGCTAAACAATAAAAGTAACTATCCCCATAGTTTAAAAAAGTTATTCCTCTAATTTTAATGGTTAAATGCTACTACATGTCTACCAATATAGAAAGATGTATTATTCCCAACATTTTATTTGTGAAAACTTTGGGAACAATACAACATTTTTCATTAGTAGGTATTATCACAGCTTCACTTATTAACACAAGACCTTTTCTATTGCAAAGTGAATAAACTCTTGCCAAATCTTAATAGAACAACTGAATATTTCTAAATTTGCCTATAAAGAATTACAATCTAACTTTATCTGTTCTCTAACATCCATCAGGTTTATTTTGTTTTTCCTCTTTAAAAAAGGATTAGAGAGATGTTTCCCTTTCCTTCAGAGGAAGGCTTTTAAAAACTGGTATAGCTGGACATGGTGGAACATGCCCATAATTCCAGTAGCTCAGAAGGCTGAAGCAGGAGGATCACAAGTTCAAGGTTAGCCTCAGTAATTTGGTGAGGCTCTTAACAATTCTTCAAGACCCTGTCTCAAAATTTAAAAAAAATAATAATGATAAAAATAAAAGGGGCTGGCTCAGTAGTAAAATACCCCAGTACCAAAACAAACAAATTCTGGTGCTATGGATAACTTCTGATAATGTCTTTCCCATTTGGTAACCTCAAGGAATAACTGTAAAAAGTACCTTTCAAGTAAAAAAAAAAGGACCAGAAAACACAATACACATACACACGAAGAAACATACACACTGAGGAACGGTTTCTGATAATTATTGAACAAGGGCTCTTATTGACACTTCGCTATTTGCTCTTCTTGTGAATTTTTACTCTGTATCAGTATCAGTTTTTGTGAATGTAGAAGAAGGTGACAGATATTATAGTGGGATAAATGGTACTCCATCTCCCAAAAAAAGGTATGTCCCCATTCTAATCTCCTGGGTCTATAAATGTTAACTTATTTGGAAAAAGAGTCTTGGTAGATATAATGAAAGTTAAGCATCTTGAGATGAGAACATAATTCTCAATAGTCAAGTGATCCTAAATCCAATGCCATGTGACTTTATAAGAATGGAAGAGGGAAATTTGAGACAAACAGAAGAGGAAAAAACAGTGAAGATAAGGATGCAATGTTACCTACAGAGGCTGAGATTAGAATCTTGCCAAGGAAAACTACAACCACCAGATGCTGGAAGAGGCAAAGATTCTCCACTAGGGTCTTCAAAGGTAATATAGTCATTGATTTTAGACTTCTAGCCTCAAAAGTATGGGAGAATAAATATCTATAATCTGAAGGCCCCAGATTTGTGGCAATTTTCTATATAGTAGGCATAGGAAACCAATGTAAACACAATATAATTTTTCAGTAAGGCAAAGTGCTCAGATTGTTGCTAAATTTCTACTATAATTTAAGATGTCACTTCTTCTTTCACTTCATCCCCAATCCCATTCCCCAGTATAATGTCATATTAGCTTCCACTTGGAAAGTTCTTTAGATTCTCTCTTAGACACTTTATGCTTAGGTTATAGAGTCTTCCTTTTTAATTTTAGTTTATTTTGTTATTTTTATGTGGTATTGAGAATTGAACCTAGTGCCTCATCTGTGCTAGGTAAGCGCTCTACCACTGAGCACCAGCCCCACACTAGAGTCTTCCTTTCTTGACAGTAATAGCCTTATTGATAAGATAACCCAGGTTTCAGAAAAGTATAGATCATGATACTAAGAAAACATCAGACCCACCATGTAGGAAGATATGGTTTAGAATCATATACATTCATGTATTTATATATATATATATATATATATATATATATATATATGAAATTCATTAATTAATGCAGACATTAAAAATCCCCAACACAACAGAAAAGAGTGATTTGCATCCTCTATTCTAGATCTTTTGTGGTACTGGGGATTGAACTCAAGGCCTAAACATACATGCTGGAAAGCACTCTACCAGTGAACTACACCCCCAACTGATAGTTCCTTTCTTATAATAATTTTCACAATTGGTGGATGTTTTCTGATACTAGTGTTTATGGAGCTTTCCACTCAATAAATGTCACCACATAGAAAGACTTGCAAATAACTTTCATAGGTTAATGCAGCATACATTTACATAAAAACAGCACTTATAGTTCTACATAAACCTTACCAAGTTAACAATAACATATTTATAAGCTATGGGCAAAATGTGCTATAAATGTCATAAAAATGCCATAAGCCCTATTTAAATTCTCAGTTAACATTAATTTTGATCCAATTGTTTCAGGTTTTCTAAATGGAAAATTTACTAATATCTACACAGTTTTTAACTTTAAATGCTCAAATAATCATTAGCTGACTTTAAATTACTTATCTATATATAGTTAGATAATTATATTCGGAAAGAAAATGTGAATCCTAAATTAACAAAGCTCAACTTTGTGTGCAGGGAATTAATAGTCACAGTAAATTGACAAGTCAATTATTAGTTTCACTTTGCCTATTTTAAGAAGTGAAATGAGACCACTTGCTTTTTGCTTGCTATTTAAGAAGGGATTATAACTTGCTGCTTTTTAAAGAGTAAAAACTCTGATGAACTAGCCCCTCTTCTATCAGCTTTTCTCACATTAACTTTTGCAGCTCACAAGACATTCTGTTCATGAACATTCTAAGTACTTCCATTTTCCTAAATACCTTGAAAAGAAATTTCATGCTTGAAGATCAGTGGAAGAAAGTGTGTGTTAAAGTGTTCTTGAGAAAACAGAAGTACAAAAAAATTAGAAAGAGAAAATTGGAGGCAAAGATTAGCAGAAGTAGATCCAAGAGACAAGCAACTGAAAAGGGGGAAAAACTCAGTCCCTCACCAAAACTTGAGGAACTGCCATGATTTAAATGGTATGATCTAAATGTGTCCCCCTAAAATTCACATATTCATGTGTTGGATTTTTGTTTTGTTTTGTTTGGTACCTGGGATTGAACCCAGGGGTAATTTACCACTGAGTCACATCCCCAGTCCTTTTTTATATTTTGAGACAGGGTCTCACTGATTTGCTTAGGGCTTCACTAAGCTGATGTGGTGGCTTTGAACTCATGATCTTCCTGTCTGAGCCTCCAGAGCTGCTGGGATTACAGACATGTGCCACCATGCTCAGCTACATGTTGAATTTTTTTTAACATGGTGTCATTTTTTAAGTACCATTTATTTATTTATTTATTTATTTACTTTTATGTGGTGCTAGGGATTGAACCCAGTGCCTCACGCATGCTGGGCAAGTGCTCTACCATTGTGCCATAGCTGCAGCCCACCCATGTTGAACATTAATCACCAGTGTGCTTGTATTAGAAAGTGAGCCATTGGGCGGTAATTAGGTTACAAGGACTCAGAGAGCTTTGTAAGTGGGACTCAGAGAATTGTACCAACTCTTCTGCCATATGAGGATACCACTAGAGGGCGCCGTCTATGAAGCAGAATTTCCTTACAAGACACGGAATCTACTGACACTTTGCTTTTGGGATTTCCACCTAGTCGATCCGTGAGAAATGAATTTCTGTTGCTTACAAATTATCCAGTATATGACACTTGTTTTAGTATCCCGAACTGGCTAAGACAGAAATATTTGAAAGTCAAGTTAAAATTCAAATTAATTACTACTCAATGTTTTATTTGATGTGACAGGGACTTTTTAATGGTGGAATAAAAGAGAAATCAAGAAGTCAAGTAGTGTATAAGAATAGAAACCAATTAAAATATTACAAGAAAATCATCCATTAAAGAGAGCAGAGCTCACAATTAGGACTCAACAAATCAATGTAGAAGAAAACTACAATTCATATATAGAAATATATAGAAATGTCCCAACTATTGCAGCACATAAGTTTTGCTCACAGTCTATAAAATGGAGGCACAGTAGGCATCATAGCTGTTGAAAAGACAAAATGAACCAATGTGTCATAATGCCATGCAAGTATAAAATTCTCCAGAATCAAAGAGAAATTATGATCATCAATCAAGCAAAGCTACACTTACAGAGCCTGAACTTGTTAAACAAAAATCTCATTTGAATGAGAGTAGACAATCATGGCTGAAACTATAAGAGAGGAAACAAACTTATGGCTTCTTCTGGAGCAACAAAAGATGACACTGAGGTTAACTGAGATTATAATATAAAGTCCTTATGGAAGGGCATATATCTATCTATTTATATACCTACCTATCCACCTATGTATCTAGTAGCTTTAAACAGACTTTGTGCCCACTTAATAATGAAGCAGGAAATGGGACTAGTGAACCTATTTCTTGGTCAAGGCCCTAAGATTGTAGAATCCATTTGACCAAACTTTAGAGTTCTGCCCCAAACTCAAGGTGCTAGTTAACTTTTTACCCTTGACCAGTTTTCTAGCTGAACTGTGAAATATAACTGTTCCTTTAACCCCTATTTATTTCTCCAAAGTCAACCTACTGCTCTGTTTTGACCTTCAATATCCAGCTGATCTCTCCTCCTCTGTCTTATCTGGATTTGATTTATTGCTTGGGCTTCCCTAGCCAGACTCCTGAGTCTTTCTCTATCTAAGTGTCTCCCTCATCCATGAAAGAGAATCGTCAATCATACCAGGCAATCAAATAAAAAAAATATTTTAGGGTGGTTACTCCACTGTTCTGTAGTATACAGCTATTGAAGTGGGTAAGTTATAAATGTGCTGTTTATTTGAGTATTAAAAGTGAGTGAATGCTACATGAATTGTTTATTAATATATTTCTGTTCATTCGGTACTGCACTAAATATTATGGAGGAAAATATTATATTCCAAGTGCAATTAGAGAAACAAGTGTCCATAAAATGATGAGAGAAATGCTCTGAGATGAGGAAACACACACACACACACACACACACACACACAGAATATTTAATTCTACCTAATGAGAGTAAAGCCCAGGAAAGATTCACAGGTGTGACAATGAAGTAGATGTTAAAATTTGAATATGGAGGCACAAGGATAGAGGTATGCAAGGGAATTCCAGATGAAGGATGAAAGATATATTGTGCAGGTCAATAATAAAGTCAGGAGTGCTTGGACAGTGGTGCAGGCTTAATAGCAGGGAGAATGAAACTAAGAAGGAAAAATGCGGTCTGATTGTGAAGGGGATGGCCTTTATCTTCTAGATATCAGGCAAAGACATTATATTTTAAAGCAGGGACTCTGGTATTACTTTAATTTATAAACAGGACTTTCTTACAAAATCAAAGAGTCTGATAAACTAATTCATTCAAGTTTTGCTAGTGTGAACTAAAAATCCTAATGCTTATTATATGAATTTATTTTTTGTTGTCCTAACTCTATGATCATACACAGGAATGATGATTACATTAAATTCATAAAAGCCACCACATGTAGGCTTTAACTAATAAGGCAAGGATATTCACTGATCCTGTTTTGACACATCCTCACAAGTAAATTACTTAATACCCAATTTCAAGTAAGGGGTATTAGGAGCAAAAATAAATCCATGGAGAAATTTGTAGAGAAAAGTAAGTACAAATGTTTGTTGGAATACTTAACAGGTGTTTCTAGTTTTGATAATAAGTCTGCAAAAACAGAATAGACCTATCTACTTCTTTGTGAAGTCAGATTTCTAGAGAATTTTCTCACTTGATTCTACCCTCCATGATTCTTGCATGATGTGATGGGGGCAATTTTCCTTTCATAAATTACTAAGTTTTTGTAAACTCTCATTATGGGATGATAGATATTACTACATTAGTTATTCTAAATACATTAAAGAACAATTTATACCATGTTTCAATCCATGATAGCCATTCTGAATCATACTATAAACTTTCATCATTTTAAAGATGGCTCCATAGTGTAACTGTATTTGGTGGAATGAACATAAGATTTGCCACCAATTGAGGAATCAGACACTGAGGTCACTGAACTTAAATTATTTTCTGGACTTGCTTTATTTTTCTGATATGGTATTAAAAGGGAACTTGAAGCCAAGCTCCGTGGCACACGCCTGTAATCCCAGAATCTCAGGAGGATGAGGCAGGAAGATTGCGAATTCAAAGCCAGCCTCAGCAACAGCAAGGCACTAAGCAACTCAGTGAGAACCTGTCTCTAAATAAAATACAAAGTAGGGCTGGGGATGTGGCTCAAGTGGTAGTGCGCTTGCCTGGCATTCATGAAGCACTGGGTTCGATCCTCAGCACCACATAAAAATAAAATAAAGATATTGTTTCCACCTAAAACTAAAAAAAATAAATATTTTTAAAAAATAAAATACAAAATAGAGTTGGGGATGTGGCTCAGTGGTCGAGTGCCCCTGAGCTCAATCTCTGGTACCCCCCCCCCCAAATAAATTAAAAAATTAAAAAAGGAATTTGAATTCCTTTACATCACGTTTTTCTCCCATCACCAATGGTCTCCATTACTCATTGTTGCATTACATATGGCTTTACTTTACTCATTTAGATTAGATGAACTTGAGTTTATGATCCATACTCTAAAATTTTCATCTTTCAGAAAACATTTATTTTCCTGAAAATGTCTTCAGCAGCTGAGAATCTAACATTTAGTTTTAAAATTCACATTAAGTTCAAGGTTGAGAGATAACATACTACACAGGTTAGATCCTGCAAAGAGAAGTTATAACAATGAACAAACCAATATTATCACATAGTATACATTTCTCCCCTGACATACCAACATTCTTCACGCCTATAAAAATGATGACATACAGAAAGGTGAGAAGAAATAAAGAAAAGATCTAGCATTATTTCAGTCTTTCTTGAGGCCAATACACCTCATATCTTTTAAGTGATTTGTCACTTCTGAATTGGGCCCTGACTGTAAAATATCAGAATCTGTAATTTTTCAAGTTTTAATTATCTATGCAGGGGAAGCAGAATAAGACAGGAGCTAAGTAAAATCCTCCAGAGATCTCTCCCCAGACGCAGAACAAGCTGAACAGCTATTCACACGTCAAACTACCTTCACAAGAGGTAAGCAAGGTCCCTCAAGTGAGAGGCCATATTGCCTGCTTTTAATACAATAAAACAAAAAGACCCATCAAAGAAGGAAGAAAAGAAAGAGTTGCCCATATCACCCTTTCCTGACTTCAAGCAGCCAGTATAGAGACAGAGGTCTTCCACTTGAGGGAGCAAGAGAAAATTTAGGCCAGTCCTTAGACTTAAAGTCTGGTACCAGGCCAGACATAGTAAAATTCATTGGAAAAAACAAATGAATGAAAGAAAGGAAGAAAGAAAAAAAGAAGAAAATATTGTCTAGGCCTAGGAAGTCAACCAATTAAAAAAATAAAAATTCCAAATTAACTTTTGCTTGAAATAGCTACATATTTGGGATAAAAATAAACATTTTGGATTATTCGATTCCTAAATAATTCATGAATTGCCTCACTTCTCCATTTTATTTTGTGCACTTAAAGAGTAACTAAAAGAAAATAAAATCCTGTCCTGTCTATCCTGGAATCTATAACAGTAGGATCCCCCTTTTATAAAAAATATTTTTTATTTATAATTGGACATAATACCTTTATTTTATTTATTTATTTATATTTATGTGGTGCTGAGGATTCAACCCAGGGCCTTGCACATGCTAGGCGAGTACTCTACCATTGAGCCACAACCCTGACCCCTAGGATCCCCTATTGATTGAATATTTTTTTCATATATAGTCACTGATATTCTCTGTGACACTTCATTTCATCTGAAGCTAAAATCTCATTTATCAATTTAATGTAAGTTTCACTTTTTTATTTATTTCCCAATATATATAAATATTACTCTCACTCTCTAATTAGTGGCAAAACCTAATAAACACCTTTGTAAACATATTATTCATAGAAATTCTAAAATCATTACAAATAACATTTTTGCCTAAGAAGAATATCTCTCTATAAATCAAAAATAAATATGTGATGTAATTTGGAAATATATTTTCATATTACTTATAAGCAGGCTATACATAATAAGCAGATTACATAAGAATAATTGTATTGTACCCACATTAATTTTAGTAAAAATAATCCATTTTCAGAACACTAAAATTTTTAATTAATTAAAAAGTCTTAAAGATGAGAAGATAATTATATTATCATCTCAGAAAAACATGTTCATCAGAAACACTTAAACTTTTTCTTTGAAGAAAACAAAAACATATTTTACTAAACTTTCTCTAAGCTATTTCACACAATAGTTTTTTACTGAATATTTGTGATAATAATCTTAAATTTCCTGTGATTTGTTATATTGTAAGTATCCTATTTCTACTGACTGCTTGATGTGACAGGATGCACTCAATTTCACTTTTCCAGAAAAGTAATACACTTTCTTTTACTCAATTCCTACTCAAAGAACTGCCAACATTCTGTAAACACAGTTCTTCACAGGAAAGTCAGAGGTAGGTGCCTTGCTTTCATTAAACTAGAAACAAAATCATTCATAGAGTGAGAATGCCTATAGCTTGCCTGTAAGTTTGAGAAGAAGGTCACTGGGGAGAAGTGGGAGGGAAAGGGAATTATTGATTTTCTCAGAGTCTTGCACAACTTCAAGGCTTTCTCTGATGCTTCTTGTGGACCAGATGTGGCAGTGGGAGGTATCTTCTGACAAGACTGCTGATCCAAAATTTACCTTAAGACAGATGAATTTTTGACGCCAAATCTTTATCAGGCCTTTCTTTTTCTTTTCTTTATTATTTAATTGGTTACTATAAGTTATAAATGAATTATTACAAATTTTAATTATAAAATTTTAAAAGAGATCTTTAGTGTTTCTGAGAAAGTATAACTGGGATTTCATGTAGTGAATTGGAAAGAGGCCCTTTCACAAGAATTTGCTGTGGGGTTTATGTTTTAAAATGTATGGATGCTGTATGCATTGGCTTCATGTAAGCATCTGGCATATTTTTGATTATATGTTTAGGTAAATTTGTCAATAATTTTATTCATACAGCTATAAGTTAAAATTCATTGTATGGCTTTTATACTACAAAGAAATGCATTATTAATCATATGCAAAAATATTAAGTTAAAAAGAAATTATTGGAAGAATGATGTCACAGAAAGGGACATATGAATTCCAGAAGAATCAAAATACATAATGCACACTTTAAACTTGGAAAAATCATGGGCAGTCATTCTATTGGTATACATTTCAACAAAACCAAGCCAGGTAACATAGCAAGATAGCCTGAAAAGTAGTATCCTTTATGAATAGAAAACAGTTTGTCATATTTGAATATGAGATATTCTGTTTACCTAAATAGTCTACCCTTCCATATAAATTTTCAAAAGATTAGATTAAAATGAAATACTGTTGGTTCTGAAGTTGATGAATAAATCTTACTATTTCCTATGAGGAGTCATAAAGTCACAATGGGAACATTCCTTTCTACTTATAGACAAGGGGAAGTCATATAAGGTGATGGGTGGATGATTCTTTGTCTGGGTTAGTTAGAAATGTCACTTGGAATTTCATATTGATGAACCTCATCTTATGAAAATGTAAAAATCTGCATTACCATTGAGAAAAGTTATGGAGGTGATTATTCATTTACAAAAGGGTTCTTATATACAATTATTCACAAAGGAGTTTCTTTAAATAGCATATTTCCCTTGTGCATATAAATCTTTCATTGATCATTAGCTTCTTAAAAGAGTCTGGGGGACAGAGCCTCTTAAAGCTGACATGTTAAGCCACTGCTAATTAAAGATTAATCAAAAATGAAGGGAACACGTTTCTGAAATTATGATGATTTAATTTACCCGCAAATCCAGACGAACATACTAAGTTCATAAAGTTTGACTGGAATGCTGGTATCCTATTTTCATAATCATATTCTAGCAAAACTTATTTTTCATGAAAAGTCTGCATGTAATTTAGGAGTATTCAGTTATTTAGCCAAAATTCAAAGAGGAAATATATGAATGAACATCTATCTTTATATTCAAACTTGAAGTGATTTGAGTCTTTTTATAGCTTCTATTTTAATGGACATCAGTCATGTGGTGCATACTGTTATTCGGAAACCTCTTTCAATATTCTACAGCATAAGATCCTTTGATAGGTTTATTTTTGATAAATTGGCATTTACTTTGCAAATTCAGGAGCAGTTCTTGTTAATATAGGATACTCACTGCATTTTTCTGTGCTAGTAAGCTTCAATCATTAAGAATGACTTAGAAAGCTTTGTGATAACAGTGCTTGTCATGGGAAAAACAGTGTTTTCTATAAAATGAATATGACTATCACCAAAGCCTTCATGAGGAACTTGACAGGCATAATGGTTTGATGCTTTGTTTTGTAAAATTATTCTCGATGTTTCTTGTCTTAAGAAATATTATGCCTGAATTCCCTTAGTTTAGAAAAAGAATTTTTCACTTTTAATTTCATCTTGATAGTCATTTATAAGCTGCAGTATACATTAAATTGTATTTGTAAAAATAAGAATTAGGGCCAGGGTTATGGCTTAGTGGTAGAGCACTTGTATAGCATGTTCAAGGCACTGGGATCGATTCTCAGCACAACACAAAAATAAATAAAGTCCATCAAAATGAATTTTAAAATATGAACTAGGGATAATTTCATTCTTTTATCTATGTATATAATATATGCTCTTAGATAAACTTGTTATGAATTAAGCAATCTAAAAGTCAATGATTTCTATAAGATAAAGTAATATTTAAGAACAAAATCTCAGTATGCACAATTGGGTCCTTACAGGGGAGATGGAAATTAATTTTCTAAAATGTTACACATGCTCCAGTGAAGTCCATATCTCCTGCCACAATAAGATATTCTAGTAAGAATATAACAAGAATAATAATGACATGATGATGATGATGATGAAAATAGAAACAATGAGTTTTTGTAAAATTTTCATGTAAAAATGTATAGTCATTTGGTCCCTGTTTTCTTATCAGTAAAATTAAAAGTACTTGATAACTTCTAAGCTCTCTTCACCCCCTAAGATTCCTAATCTGGAACTGTGACAAGTTATACCTATATAGTTACTTAACTGGCCAGTGATAAATAAAATAGTACTTTTGGTGCTACAATAAAAGAGTAGTATGTATAATATGTGCCAGGAACTAGACTGGGACTTGGGAATTTCAATGGACTCTATATTGCTTTTGTGACAGCACACTTTCTTGCACCTTTTCTTTCTTCTCACTTCTCTCCTTTTGACCCCTTTTCAAAGTAAGAGAACATGCAGGCTCATTTACATTTTATCTGCATCTGTTTTTAAAGTCTTTTAAAAAATGCTTTAAGTGGCTTCCAAATTCTTAGATATCAATGGCTTATAGAAACTGTTGTAACCTCCATGTCCACCTTTTTTGGGTTTCAAACTTGTCTTAGCACTGGGCTGTGAGCACATAGCACTTAAAAACGAAGTTAGACTTCTGCTTCCATAGCAGGTTTTAAAGTACACATGAAAAACTGCATCTTTTTTTCCTCCAAACTATTCCTCCTATCACCAAAGAAGAACTTTGAATTTGAGAATCTGTGAGAATCATAAAAAGTAGGTCATATAACAACTGAAGAATATTGCCTTTAATTTATTGATTATAACTTAAATATATGAAATATTAACCTAAAAGCCAGTATGATAAAGATTACCTTTCTGATCAGAATCACAATAATCAAGGTCCTTTTTGGTTTTGAAAGTAGTATATCAGACTAAAACAGATGTTAAGTGTCATTTATCATGACACAATACATTTGGACTAAGTAGAACTGAATGCTGTCAGTTTAAACAATTATAATACCAGTCTGTATTTGGCTTCAATGTTTTAATTATGATATCTATTTGTCCAGAAGCTGTAATTTATATATGACAAATTTATGTTGTGAAGTAGAACTATGCTGATCTGCATGTCTTTCTTAAGTGTGCAATCACTTTTCATTAAACTTTTAGACTTTGAGGCTGGGTTGTAGCTCAATGGTATAGTGCTTTCTTGGCATGTGTAAGCACCTGGGTTCAATCCTTGGCACCACATAAAGATAAATTAAATAAAGGTATTATACCCATCTACAGCTAGAAAAAATATTTTAAAAAGTTTAGACTTTGAATATTATTTTTCATTAGTAAAAAGGAACATTTTATGATATTTTTACTTGCTTTGTCAGTGAAAATGTGTCTTGTGCATTCTTCATGGAATATTAAAATCAAGTCAACAGCATCACATTTGCTTATGTCAAGTGGTAGAATAACTGGAGATGGAAAAACCCAAACCGTCAATACTTTTCCTATTTGTGGGAAGAAAGATCTTATTTGCATCACTTGCACAACTCAGTGACATAGTATTTTTTTTTTTTAGAATCAACAGTATTACCTGCCACTTTCAGAACTGGGTACCAAATTCATCACCTGAATAATTATATTTCTAGTAAATTGACATTAAGTATTTACCTACCCTAGAAAAGAAAATGAAAACATCTTCCCAAGTTTATTAAGACAGAGTAATAACTATTAAAAAGGTGTGGTTTGTTTCAAGACAATAGCAGCTATGAAAATTTAAAACTAGAGAGCATATATTACAGAGCTATTTTTCTCTCCATAAAATAATTTCCTATAGGACTTCATTGGATTAATACCTAGCATGCTTGTAATAGATTCCATAGGCAATATATTCACATTCATATTTACAGAACACATATGACATAGAAATAGAATGATTATTTTAGCAACATGGTTAACTAACATATGATTTTCACAAGTTTCTTGTAATAATATCTATCAGGATCTATTATATAAAGTATGGACATTTCCCCTCAATTAGATTTAAAAATTTTTCAACTACAGTATGGTGAAACAAGACAGAGTGTCAGTTAATTTCCAGTGTGGAATTTTAAAAATTAGACTACAGTTAAATTGGGTAAAGGTGTACATATATGTCCAAGATCTATGTAAAGAATATTTTTTTTGTAGGTTAAATCGTGTTGTCAGCTATTCTACTCTAAATGTTAATGTCTGGTGAATACTTGTTACCAACTCAGATACTCCAAGATTTTGCTTGTTATTGGATTTAACAAATGAAAATAAATTAGTAAAGGAAAATAAGAGTGCTGCTGGACATCTTCTTCAGTCTAGTCTCCTAATTACATTATCTTGAAGAAAATTTGGAGATGTGCCTTTTGTACACCTTATTATGAATTAGTGTTTATTGACATTCCATGTGCCCAGAGTGCTTTGCAAAATTGCTAGGTACTTAATTAAGAAACACAAAATCTAGAGGAAGTTCCAGTTGAACATTAAGATGATCAGAAGAAAATGGATAGGAAATGTAGATATGCAATTAAGTTTGTATAATTCATCAACCATAGACATTTTCATAAATAAATGAGGTTTATTTGAAACCCTCCAAATATGGAGAAACTCAAAACCAGTGAGTCTACTTATATACAGTAAAGACATAAAAAAAGTAAAAGGGGAACAGCAATCTTGATTTCAAAGAAAAGAGAGCTCTGTGCTGTAAAGGTATTTAATTAAATATTAAAATGTTACTATATTCATTATATATATTTGGTAAGAGTGTAAAATTTTCTCTGGCAAGAATTCTAAAATTATGTAGTAAGCGCCTTTAACAAAATTATTCCTTTTATCCAGAATCTTTTTTTCTTTAGAAATATGTCCTGTTGAATAAGGTGAAAAGGATAATACATAAGTAAAGATCATCACATCATTATTTGTGATAATGAGAATTAAAAAAATACAAATGTACAAAAATACATATGAAATTGTATGACTTTATCTGGTTATTATATAGCCATTAAAGGATGTTTTCTGAGAATATTTAAAAGCAGCCAAATGTGCATACAGTTTAGAGTTTATGAAACAAGATCCTTTTCGATATTTCACCCAAATTTCTACCAATAACCTGCATAATTATTTTTTAGAGAAAAATACAAAATTTAAGTAAAGTTTGACATCTACTTATAATTCTCAGTAAATTCTGAGTTGTAAGCTATAATTAGTCTCTTTAGGTCAAAGCTAAGGTGGATTTCTACACTTTCAAAAACTGGTAGCAATGACATATGCCATTCTCTGATCTGGAAGCTTCTGAAAATGGGCTCCTGGACATAACGTTCAGACCAGATCTCTGAATGACATCTATAGAGCTCACACTCAGCAAGTCAATTGTGTTTGTCTTTTGACTCTCTTGAATACAGCAGCCTGAAAAATACTGTCAGATTTACCTCTTGGATTGACCTTCAGAATTCTGCAATGTGATTTCTGGGCCTTTTGCCCAAGAAAATGCTGTCCATATATTTGCTGATTCCTGAAAGTTATCTAAAAAGAACAAAGTTCTTTTTTTCACATTTAGAAATAACACACAGATGCCACTTAAAGTGGAAATGTCAAACCTGCCAATTTTACATATTTTATATAAATATAGTTACCATTATATTGTTTCCTAAGTACTTGGCCTTTTAGTGCCATTTGCTTTCTACAATGAAATAGTTTAAATGATACTACCAGACTATTCCAGTTTGAGAAGATGAAGGAATTAGAACAGGAAAATACAAGTGATACTGAAAAGCAAAACAAAGCAAAGGCTGGCATGGCCAGCAGATGGCAGTACAAAGTGAATATGGACCTGGTGTAGTTGGAGCACACCTGCAATCTCAGCTGTTTGGGAGGCTGAGGCAGGAAGATCACAAGATCCAGACCAGCCTGAGCAACATAACAAGACACTATCTAAATAAATAAATAAATAAATAAAAAGGGGGTGAGTGAGCTCAATTTGTAGTACTGAAAAAAATGTGAATGTGGAGATTAAGGGTAATTCCAGGAAATCTGTGCTTTTATTGAAGTTTATATAATGAATTATATACATTTGAGATGAAATCAGATAATTGATGGACTTAAATTTACTAGGGATTTTTGGATGTATGTGTAATTTAGCAAGGATACAGAAGGTAGATCAACAGACATGTACCAGCTCAGCTTTGTATATTTCTGGATTTTTAAAGTTATAACTCATACAGGTGTTTCATTATATTCTGAGGTTAACTTTAGATTTAGGAACAGGTTGAGACAGATCCATGATTTCTTATCCACTGAAATTCTCTTGGAGATTTTCACCTACTCATAAGGGGAGACACCACTTACAGGTCCATGTCTCTGAGACATACAATCCTCCTACTGCCACTCCATGACTATGCATCAGTCCCTCTTTCTTAGGATTTGATATCACATATTGCACCTGTAAGCACAAGATGATGGAGGCAGGAGGCAGACCTTGAATCAGCAAGCTCTTTTTTATTCAGAGGCAGAGTCAATCCATCAAACAGCTGATGGGGCTCATTTAGGGGGCAGAAAATGGTAATGGGCTTAAATAAAGGTCTGAGTTTTTAATAGGCTTCATTCAGGGTTGGACAGGATGGTAGTTCCTGGAGTTCATTATATTGGAGTCAGCTGATCCATTAGGGTGGGACAGGAGTGTGGACAGGGAATTTCCTGGGGCTTATTATATTGGAGTCAGCTGACACATTAGAGTGGTGGGTCAGGTGCCAGTCAGGTGTGAGTTCCTTTTGTGTTCCTTCTCTCTGGCTGTGCCTGTGCTTTTAATTGACAAAAGCTTCAATTTTACCCCAGACAAGGCAGGTGGGGGAACTACTGCAAATAGGGGAAATGTCTTGGGACCTATATTCCATATCCTTCAGAACCTGTGAGAATGATAGCTTTTTGACATCTGGAAAGAGCAAAATTTTATCCTCAAGGAAGTTAAAGTCAAGGTGTATATTGGAGAAAACAGTATATTTTAGGTACCTCAAATCTTTTTGTGGTTAATGCTCTTTCCTTATCTTGACTTATATTTTTTGTTGTTAATTCATCTACTAGCAACAATAGCATGGCTATTATTTCAAATGAACTGCCACTCAAAAATCCAGGGATTAATAATGGTTAAATTTCTCTAACTAGCAAGTCATTTATCTGGTGATGCACTATGAACTGGAATCAAAAAATGAAACAAAACGAAAATTGTTTAAAAGAATCAAGATGTGCCAAGTGTTGTATTGCATATTTGTAATTCCAGCAGCTCAGGAAGCTGAGACAGGAGGATTATAAATTAAAGGCCAGCCTCAGCAATTTAGGGAAGTCCTAAGCAAATTAGCAAGACCTTGTCTCAAAATTGAAAAAAAAAAGCTGGGGATGTGACTTAGTGGTCAATACCCCCTGGGTTCAATCCACAAACCCTGTCCCCTGCAAAAATAAAAATAAAAAAATAAAAAATAATCAAGATGCCAGGTTGATGTCTTTAGTTGTGGTTAAAGACAACCACGTTCCTTTGTTCAGTGACAATAAAGGAGTTAGAATATTTCTTGAACATTTTGTTCATAGATAGGCCCATACATCTTCAAATGAATACATAGTCAAATCATTCAATTTGCATAATAAATTTTCAATATAATGTGGGTAGTCTTTATGATTTTGTTTAAGAAAAGGTACTATTTTAAAAATAGCTTTACAATTGTATTTTACAAAGCACTATAATAGAAGATAAAGAGTAATTTGATTTATTCAAAATTCAGGGACAATTAAAAAAAAACCCAATGGGCAACCATCAACCATAAAATTTTTTTTAATTATGCTGTCAAATATAGACATACAATTAAAAACATAAAAATTTCATTTTTATTATGTCCATTACAGATAACTACTACCACCATAACTTTCCCTCTTCTTTGCCCAAGATGTTTAAGTTTTACATAGCTTCTTAGAAATATATCTTCCAAAGAGTTGTTGAAATTGCTATATAAGCATGGCCACTCTTGAGAATTTATATTTCATTTTTTAATAAAATAGCAATATCACAGTGTGAGTAAAGTGTAAGATACAATTTTAATATGTTTATTTTATATATGGCATTGCTTCAATGCTACCTATAGTCTTTCATCTAAAAATATCAAGAATAATACTACTTGCATATTTATGATATTAATTCAAAAGGCTTGAATTTGCTATAAAAGAAGTATATTAAGGGCTGGGGTTGTAGCTTAATGGTAGAGCGCTCGTCTAGCATGTGCAAGGCCCTGGGTTCGATCCTCAGCACCACATAGAAGTAAATAAACCAAATAAATGTATTGTGTACAAATAAAAAATAAATATTAAAAAAACAAGAATTTAAAAAAGTATATTAATATTCAGTCTATATAAATCCTGAATATGATCATCCCTCAAAATTAGCAAACATAGATATTTCCAGCGTTGGGGACCAATTGAATACATTAATATAGGCTTACAAGTTCTAAAACCATCATCACATCTTTGTGCAATATAACTTAGATATGTTTTTACTAAACATTATCACATCTGTACTTTGTAATCTTCATTCAGAAAACATTTATAATTGTCATCAACTTCTCACCCCATGAACAATAATAACATTTTAATTTAAGGGACGGGCTACATTGAATACATTTTCATTTTTGAAAGATTAAAGTAGAAAAATTTCTATAGACATTTGAGGAGAATATATATATATATATATATATATATATATATATATATATATATATATATGTAAGTGTATATACACACATACCACATATCAACTTAAAATAAAACCTAAGAGAATATAATGGATATTTATAATTAAGAAGGAAAATTTTCCACAATTTGGTATAACTGAATATAGCTAAGTGACTAAAAAGTCCTATACTTTGGTCTAAGATAAGTATTTTAGAATTCTAATTCATGTATAACTGAATATTTTTTATCACAGAGTATTTTGTCCATGGCCTTATGTCCAAATCCCCTAGTTCCTTAAACAAATGCCACTTGATCAAATTTAAGTAATATATTATCTAAAACAATTACCACAATGTCTATTATGTTGCATTAGATTTTTTTTTTTTTTTGAGAGAGAGAGAGAGAGAGAGAGAGAGAGAGAGAGAGAGAGAATGAGAATGAACTTTTTTTTTGTAGATGGACACAACACAATGCCTTTATTTTTATGTGGTGCTGAGAATCGAACCCGGGTCCCGCCCGTCCTAGGCGAGAGCTCTACCGCTGAGCCACAATTCCAGCCCCTGCATTAGATTTTTAAAATGCTTTTTTTTTTTCCATAATGGTAACATTTACTTTAGTGAACTTCCATCCTTTTCTCTGAATTTCAGAAAATTCATGTTAATATATTAATAGATATTATAAAATAGTTCCATATTGCCTATTTTAAAAAGAATTCAAACATTATAACATTACACTATACTATCATTGCTAAAATCATCAGCCTATTTCATTTCCCAATAACCATCTAAATAGCATATATCCATTTTGGTCTCAAGGTGTACTTTGCAGAGAACAGAATGTCATGTGTGCTGGCACTTCCTAATTCTGTCCTCTTTAAATACCCATGAGTTTAGCTCAGAGTATCACATGGTAACTATGTAGACTTATTAACTGTCAGAATATACTAAAAAAATGTATTAACTAGAATTAAGAATTTACTCACCCAGCTGGGTCTCCTGAATTGTCAGTTTACTTTCCATAGGATACAAAAGCTTGGGTGGCTTATCAGTCAGAGGAGCTGGAAAACAACAATAATAATAGTACAGAGACTTATAGTTATGTTGCATGAACTGAATGATAGCATACAGTTTATTTTCTCAAAGATTTTTCATTCTCAAAGTAGTGTCAAAGCACTCTACCAAGTAATGACTTTCATATTGCAGGTGGTACCTTCAGGCAAGCTGGAAAGCTATTAGATTAAACAAGAGTAAAATATAACATTTCCAGATCAACAGTCACATGACACCTTTGAATTGCAGAATCAGGATTGGTCAATTCTTAAAAAAAAATCAGACTGTTTCATGATACATCTTATATTTATATCTTATTTTGTTTTAAAGGGATGCCCTCCATTTTTTAATATTAAAGCTACACACATATGTATGTGGCATGTAGTAAAACATTATTCAGTATAGAGGTTTGTCATTCTTCATAATTCCATTTATATTTTCCATATACTGGATCACATTACCTCAAAACACACAATCTACTAATTGCATTAAGTGTTCCTACATAGAGATACACTAAATGGGTTAGCAATGTGACATTAGTGTCAGTACAAGCATGCATACTCATACCAAGAGGATATTTTAAAATGGTATTTTCCCCTTAGTCTAAATCTGTATTACTATTATCTGTTACATTTTGTAGTATATGTATATTGCTAATTTGCATGATTTGAAACTTCCACACATTTCTGATCTGTGCTCTCATCAATTTCATTTATCAGCAACAAGTCTAAGAGTTTGCTACTATACATTGGGAAAATGGGCATCCTATTGCATGCTTCATTCCTAGTAAACTAGACTTTCTGGACTTTAGACAAATAGTTCTTCATTAGTTCCCCCTCCTGCCCCCACCTCTGAATTGCCTAGGTCCCTGGAAATCTGTCACTGTAACTTCTATTCTGTATAAAAAACAGACATTGATCAATTAAGGGTCACTGAACTAAATGTTTTTGCTTTGAGACTTTCTTTTTTCCTTGCCAGGAGGACATGCCAGCTTGGTTGATAACTGGAAGGTGGATCTAGACAGAACTGCCAGGAGTTGGCTACATGTACTCATCACCAGAGGATTCAAGAATTCAAAGTGCTTCAACAGTTTGCCTCCATGTCTCTTTAACAGAAAACACAGTCAGTGCAAAGGGATAGTGCATCCCAAGTTAGAAAAACAGCAATGAGTTCTTAGGATCATTATGGTTTAGATATGAGGTGTCTGCTAAAAGCTTATGTGTGAGAAAATGCAAGAATTTTCAGAGGTGAAATGGTTAGATTGTGAGAGTCCTAGCCTAATCTGTGGATTAATCCACTGATATGGGTTAATTGGGTGGTAACTGTAGGCAGATAGGGTATGACTAGAGGAAGAAGGTCACTGGTGGTATAGCCTTTTATATCTTGTCCTTAGTAAGTGGAGCTCTCTCTTTCTCTCTGCTTTTGGTTGACATGTCCTGAGCTGTTTTCCTCCACCATGCTCTTCTGCCATGATGTTGGGCCTCACATCAGACCCAGAGCAATGGTGTCAGCTGACCATGGACTGAATCTCTGAGCAATGTAGTCAGCTGACCATGGATCTCTGAAACTATGAACTAAAATAAATTTGTCTTCCTCTACATTGTCCTAGTCAGTATTTTGGTAACAGAGAATAAAAGTTGACTAAAACAAAGGTCTTTATTGGGGAGACCAACCTCATCTAGGACTAATTGCTGTGTTCATAACTAATTGAATGCATTATTTATTTGCCTTCATTAATATTTAACAAGAATATGGGAATAAAAGTGAAAAACGAAAGTTTGGGTAATAGGATGAGATTAATTGCTCTGAAATTCTCAAAAATATAACATCACTGAGTAACCTTAAATACTCTGATTTCATGCCTCAAGTGATCTTAAAAGATTTGATTCTCTTACTAACAAAACATCAGCTTATTTACTAAATGTTGTCAAAATAGTTCACCATTAATAGGTTAAAAAGTCACAGTTCTTCAACTCTGGTTATCAAATGAATTTTAGTGAACTTCACAAGCCATGATGATGTCAAAATAACTGGTTTATTTTAATAAGTTTCTTAGTTAAAAAATCTTGTGATTATGTAGTTACTAGTAGATAATTTGACAGTTTGTTTTAAAAAGCAGTTGAGAAAATGTTCCATGCTCAAACACTTCCCACACTAGCCTGTGGTGAGGGGAAACAAAATCTGTATAGAAAGATAATATAATCCATATGTAGCACATTTGTTCAGAAATGTAAAATAGGTTTTTGTTTCTCTGCCCTACCCTACCACCCACTCTGTGACATAATGTTATGTCCTGAAGAATTTTCATATTCTGTCATTTGACAAATTCTATGTTAGCATAGGAATTCTTCAAGTCTAGATCATGAAATCATAAGATATTGGGGCTAGAGAGAATTCAATGCTTATTAGTTATTTTAAATTTTTAAAACTATGTTCCCTAAAGTCATGTTGTTTGCACAGAGCACCTCTGGGCAGAAAAAGTAAAAAAAAGGAGAGAAGGACTGACCCACTGGGCATGTCTCCAAGCCTTGGGATGTCACCCACTCCTATTTGACAGAAGTAGCTCTGTTTTGACAAAGGTAGCTCTCTATCCATCAATATTTCATCCACAATTTTGAAGGACCAAATTCAATTCAATTCAACTTATACATGTTAAACACTATAATGTTCCAGACACTCTGATAGGTGGTTAGGAATGACTCTGTTTTTTGTCCTTATACTTTACAGTGATCTGTGGCTTAATAATAAAAATAAACATTTGAACTGATAAAAATCCCTTTGTTTAAGAGACCAAGGATCTGAGGCTCAAAGAGATCAAAAAGTTTGCAAAAGGTAACAAAGCAAATCCAAGCTAGAATCCTTGCTAGATGTTTCCACTCAATTCTTTATAATGTGCACTTTGAAAATTCTGTCAAGCAACTTCTGCATAGGCCTATACAAAGTTCCCTTCAAGGTGTGTACAATCTGTTAAAAAAGTAAAAATATGCAATTAAATCATCATAACCTAGAGCAGAGCTCTTGCAATGCAATCTGTCATCATCTGTAAGTGTCATGTATTGCTATTATGCTGTGATGGATATCAATTTGGTACATTTCTCATATGATTTGCCTTTCTTTGATAAAAGTGATAGGAAACTCCCAGATAACACAAAGGATGAACTACTGATTTGACACACTGGCAAAATGACTGTGAAAGGAAGTGATCTCTAAGACTAAGGTGTAGCTCAGTTTCACAGTCATTTGAGGGTGACAAATTTTGCTGCCACAAAGGAAGGGCATGCACAGAATTATCCATTATTTGAATGTTTCTGGCACATTACAGTATTTAATATTTTTAGTTGATTTGAACTGACAGGAGACAGAAGTGGAAAACAAATGCAAGAATAATAATGACCAATCAAAATGAACAAACATGCAAACAGAAAAACATTCCTATTTTTATGCATTTGTAAAGGTAGAACTGGAAGGAAAATGAAAAACATTACTTGTAATTAAAAAAAGCAAAGTTATTAGCATCAGACCATAACTAGACCATCTGACAGTTTGTGTCAAGGGAACAATTTGTCTTTTGGGGACACTTATTTTTCTTACTAAAACATGCAGATAATGAAATAGCTCAAAAACTAAAGAATGTCCAAGTAGTGACATGAAGCACATAGTGATTTTAAACCATAATCATATTTGTCCACAAAAGGCACAATTAGAATGGAGCTATTTCTCTCACTAACTCTGCATTAAATACAGCTTTGTATCTACCCAAGTATTTTCAAGCCCTCATTTTATTTTTCAGAACATCTTATTAGCATCATCAAAACTGATATAGTTATTTAAAATAATAACAGGCCTCTCTTACAGAGTTTTTAATAAGTCTCAATTGACAAAACCTTTCTGCACAAGAGAAGGGGGGAATTTTAAGGACATTCATTTTTCTTACTAGCTGCCAGTTACAGAAACATCTAGAAGTCAGTCAGTATACTCCCATATATAAGGGACTGATCCCTTATATATGTTAACATATCCTAACTATTCATGAAGAGATGCAGTCTCTCTCTTTCCCCCATTCCTTGTACAGTTTATCTATATAACAGTAAGAAATAGGTTCTCATCTTCTTAAAACAAAAAAGAAAAAAGTAGGGTAAAAGAGACTATGATTTTTTCAGTCTTTCTAATGTTCTCAAAGAGGAGAGAAATGTGAGGTATCTAAGATGAACACACATTTCTCTGCTTATCACTCATCACCCTTAAAAGCTAAATTTGACCCCTCCCACATTAATCCCTCCAACACTATTGAGAATACTCAGTATTTTCTGTATACTAATCCTACCACAAAATTTGTTCTTTCAAAATCATATTTTTCTGATGTATTTTAAATAGTTTTTTCTCTATTTCTTAGAAATCTTATGATAGATAAGGGTAGATTGCAAACTTAGCTTTCAGGGAGATGTGGATTTAATAATCTCTGACTCAGTTGGTTTGGCAAGTTGGAACAGTCATTTAATACCTCTTAATCTTCTTATATGTAACATGTGACATAAATATTTCCCCACATTGATTAAACAGGATAAAATACCAGCATACAGTAGATGAAAAATAAATCTGTCTGGTGATGTTTACTGAAGTTTGGGACAATACCATTTAGCATATGCTAAATGTAGCATTCAATGTACCTTGGTAAGAACATTATTACTATTTGTGAAATAATGAATTCAAAGTTTAACCTGAGGTAAACTGAGGTTTAAAGGGGTTTAGACCCTGAATTGAAGAATCACTAATATTTCCCATATTAGTTTTTATAATAGGGGGATTGTTCCACAAGAATACAATTTTTAAAAATTGAGTAACTTTAAGTATACCAGACAACGTACTGGGATTGCAAAGGACTCAAACAAAACAAAAATTTTAAAGGTTGTAAGACTTCACAGAGCTTATAATCTATATAATTACAAATACTTCCAAGATTCAATTTTAAGAGCATTTGTCAAGTGACTAAAAATAGTATGTATTAAATTAGAAATAAAAGGATGAGTCATTCATAGAGATGTTCATAAATGAGAGCTTATTTATGATGCATTGTGGTGAGTCTTACACTCAGGGGTAATTTCTAACTCCATTTAAATCCACCAACTAAAACTGGTCACAAAATAATATCCACAGATTTACACAGCTGACAATAAAACATGCTTTGTGGCAATTCCACTGACTCACTCCATTTTACAAAGGGTCACTTGTGCATTCTTTCTTTTAAACTTAAAAGAACTGACAAACAATTGCCTGTTTTCCTAGCAAATGAAGGGAACTTGGATCACCCAAAGAGCTTCAACCTCTGAATGACTCAGAGTGTGATTTCAGTTCTGCTTTCTTTGGCCTGGAATGTTTTAAAATTAGTTTCTAACAGTAGAGCATAGATCTTATGAGTGTTGTAGCATGTAGACACAATATCATGGTCCTTGTAGAAGAAAGTAATGGACCAAGATGAATGGTCCTTGTAGGAGAAAATATTAATGGATCCAAGATGAATCCATTTAGGAGAAAAAGGGTACTTTATTTTTCACTTATCTCTAATGCTTTGAAGTTGGAAAAATCTTTCTTATTTGGTAAAAATAATTGTGGTGACTCACAATAGTCATGGACCTCAGAAGCCTCAAAGAGTGTCAAAACAACTAGGCACAAAGGTGCAGGGAGAGCGCTTAATGAATAAGACATATACAAGATAACATAGATTTAAGAGTAATGTCAAAGGGCATAATTGTTAATGCATTTCCCAAAATACATGTATTGAAGAAAATAAAAAAATCCATATGACTAGGTTTGATACTTAATATTTTATTCATTTAATTGGATAAATACTACTGGTAATGAAAATAAAGCAAAATGTTTATTTATTCATTTCATTCATTTGACAAATATGCTAAAGCATCTCTCTGTTGGGCACTGTTCTAGTCACTAGGGCAAAGAGAGAGAAGAATTCTGATTTCACAGAGCAAGTATTCCAGAAATTAAGCTATAAAATAGAAACATACATAAATACATATATAACATAATATCAGGTGATTAAAAATACCATAAAAATGAAGCAGCTAAAGAAATACTAATGCAGGTGTGATTTTAGAGAGGACTGCCAGGAAATTGTGTTCAGATCATATGAAACATAAGAAATGATCCATGTGAATTTCTGGAAGAAGTGTATGTCCAGCAGAGGGGAGAGTGAGTGCAAAGTTTCCAAGATGAGAATATGTTCAGCATGTTTGGGGGATAGTAAAGAAGTCCATTGTTACCATATTCATGTAAGAGAAGAAGACAAACAGTTCAGAGACATCCATGGGCCAATGCACACATGGCTTTATAGAACATGGAAAAGACTTTGGCTTTTATTCTAAAAACTATGGGTCTTCTTTTAAGGGTTTTGTAAAGAAGAGAGCCCCTAGAATAATTTAAGTCCAGTATCTCTGGCACCTTGTTATTTGAGTCACCTTGGAGGATGGAGTGCTAAGGAAGTAGTGATGTGCAGTGAAGACAGGAAGGCAGACATTGAAGAAATCCATGAAGAGGTGATGGTAACATGGTATTGGTGGTAGAAGTGGTAGTAAGTATTTTATCCAGTAAGCATCTACTACTATTTGATAAGTAGAGATAACAGATTTACTGATGGACTAGATGTGGAATGTTAATGAATATTCATGAGTTAAGGGAGATACACAGTTATGAGCTTGAGTAAACATGTGGATGGTAATACCATTTAACGATATTGGAAGGTACTATAAAAGGTATGGGTTTATGGACAAGTAGATACCAAGAGATATATTTTTATACAGTTAAGTCACCTCCCTTTATTCAGAAAGACCAATTTTACCATTGATCATTAATTTGTTTTTTGGAAAACTGAGCCACTAAATTATTCTCCCTGTGGGCCCCCAAAAGTTTGAGAAAATGGCCTTTAAAATTTCATATTTTAGGTTAATGTCATATTCATTTATTACGATATACAATTTGGCTAATCTCAACTATTCTTTGCTTTAACATAATTTCTAATAAAATGTATATCCCCAAACTTTTCTCTTGACTAATAGAATCAGAGACATGCTTATCCAAGATATTTTGAAAATCCTCAAGTATTCCTTTTGTTCACTGTAATGTGAACATATTTGACTGGCAAATTGAATATCATCATGTTTAATTCAGCTTTTTCCTCCTTTAACAATTATTATGAAGTACTGTTCTAATATAAAAGTGATGGAATTTATACATAATCACTTTCTAATATGGTGATAAGCTTCTAAGGAATAATAAACAAGGAAAATATCATATTCATTGGTTTCAAAAAGATTTACTCAATATCAAATGTAAAATTAGTTAATATGGAGCTAATGTTAGGGTTCAGAGTCCTTATTCATTTTTCATCTTCTCAATTTCTCTCCTAAGCTCAATATTCCATTACCTGCATACCTGCTTGACTTATCAGATTCACAGCAGACTGTCAAACTCATTCAATCACCCAATAAACCCTAATTCTGATCAAATTAGTTGAGAGAAACATGGAGAGTAAATAATGAAGACCATGGGTAGATGTAGAATAAAGTTGTTTTAATATTTTAAATTTCATTTTAAAAAATGCTGCAGTGGATTTTGCATAAATATGATGGGAATGAATTCTAACTGATTGCATGTCTGATTTTAACCATTTAAAATAAATGTGTCTGTGCTGAAAGTGAAAGTTTAAAAATGATGAGAAAAAGGAAACAATATATAATTATTGAGAGAGATTATGATAAATCCTAGGAAAAAGATGCTGATTGATGTAACAGCTATAATCAAGTAGGTGAACATGCCAACTACTGTTTTCACTTCTGTTGACAGGCAAGAAAAAATTAACAGCCACTAATTAGTTTCTAGGGACAATAGTCAATTCCAAGAAATTATGTGTCCTATAAGGGAAAGTATCTCTTTTGTAGCAGTGAGAAAGTATGCAAAATTATCATAGCATATCATTTTCTTTTTCTTCTAACAGATAAAAGGCCTTCTAGAAATGAAAAATGATAAAATTCAACTCATTTAAAAATGCTTTTAAGAGAAAATTGTGAAATAGACAAAATATCACCATGTTACCATGTGAATCAGAACATTTTAAATTCTCTTTTTGGCTTGAGATAACAAAACACTACATAAAATTTCCATTGTGTAGTATACTATAATTTAATGTTCATTCATTTTATATTGAATTGGTTTATTTATAGTTGTATTTCTGTAAAAGCTTTTTATATTCCTTAATATAGAATCTTAAATGAGTACTCACCAATATGGCTCTACAATAGTGGTTCTCAACTGGGGTTGTCACAGTGTGTGGTGTTAGTTAAAAATTGATGCTGCTAAATATATTGTAATGCATGGGAAACACTCCCACAAGAATAATCTGGCCCCTGATCCCTGATGTATATAATGATCAATATTGCTGAGATTGAAAAGCCTTGCCCTATGATAACCCTATGTTAAATGTGATTTTATTGCCTATATTTCAAACCTGAATTGTACAAAAGACTTACATTGTCTTATAAATATAAAGCTGTATAAAATGTAGAGACTGATGAAACAGGTGGTAGACCATAGCCATGAAAGGTGTTTGAAACACTGCAGAGGCTTAGTATTCAGAAAGGTCAGGAATGACATGGCATAGGGGAGAGATACAATACAACAAGTGAGAAGAATTAACCAAGAATTAGTTTAAAGAATCAGTAATCTACTCTTTCCCCTTCCATATCCTCATAGGAACAATAACCACCACAAAAGTCACTTCTTTGCCACTTATCAGCTAAAAATCAAGCGGCTCTTCTCTAAAGACATGACATTGATTATCCAACACAGAATAGAAGCATTCCAGAAATTCAGAAATAATTCTAATGTATCTTTAAATACTTAGCTTTTGAAATATTATAGAATTATTTCACAGCAAAAGTTTCCAAATATTATTAATCCTCAGTATGAAAGTTATTTGCAACCAATGAAAACACACACACACACACACACACACACACCCAAAAAAGCAAAAGAAGGTAAACTAAAAACAATTTGTTCAAAAATTATTTAGAAATTTACTTAGAAAAAACATATTCAGTGGACCTGGTCAAGAATTAAAAACAAAGTAACACATGTAAAAATCTCAATAATTTATCATTAAATATTGATATAGCATTCTGTACTTTATTTTATTGACAAAACATTAAGAAGATGTGTTGTTAGCTGGGACTCACAGTAAAAAATTAAGGCTTGTAAGATAAAACAACATGAATAAAACATCTCAAATAAACATGTGTAAAAGAAAAATTAAAACTTATTACCTAGGTTGTGTGGTGACACTATTTAATTTGACCATTATTTTGCTACAAATAAACAGAAACTTCTACAAAATGAGGACAAAAGTCAGGATTTGAACCTACCTCGTCTCATTTCAATAGTCACATGTTTTCCATTTCTGTGGATGGTTTTCATCATTTGTGTCTTCTAATATGGTGCTTAGTAGACACCTTGATTTCCCTCAAGTCTTTGATGATATGAGTCATACAGATGGGAAATGATTTTGATGGAGTTTGAAAATAGAGGTGGAAAATGCCATGTAAATTTAACAGAGGTCTTTAGAACTAAAGTAATTTTAACAATAATAAAAATTTTACTATAGGATTTAAATAAATTTTATTCTGCTTTCTTGAAAACACTGTATGAGAAGATTATGTCTGTCATGGGCTTTTATAAACAGAATCTTTTAATGCTTATAGAACTCGGTGATGACATACAGTTTGATTCTGGACCCAAAAGAAAGAAAGGCATTCCAGAAATCCCATTAACACTGTTACCAAAAGAAAATAAACTTTAATAAACAAGCTCTCCATTAAACCTCAAGGTTTATAAATATAAACAAAAATTTTTAAATTTATATTAATTATGCATAGTGTTAGAAATGTTCTTCAGAATAATATTTTATAGCAGCCCAAATGTTATGAAAACAACTTTATTTTTGCATAAAATTTGGGAACATAAATTTAACCAATTTATTCTACTTTTGCATGGCATTCCTCTTGAGATACCAAATTTCACTAACGATCAGCAAGCTTCTTTAGGGAAAATAATGACAATTTGTTGAATATTTACAATTCCAACTTTTGCCCTTGCTTTAACTTTCTTGACCTCTACGAGGCAATAGCATAGGTTATTATGATATTCTGTGAATCTAAGCTAACCTCTGTATATTCAGAACCATGAAATACCATTTTAATAGTATAATATTATGCACTAAAGTGTAGGCTGACCAGGATATTTGGTGATTTTACTGCTTAAAGAAATATACCTCCAAATAATTAGCCCTCTTTCCTTCCTTTTTATTCTCATTCCTTCTTCTCTCTCCTCCTTCTTTCTATCCTCCTTTCATCCATCCATACCTCCTTTTCTTTCACTCTTCCTTTCAAATGAGACAGAAGAAAAAATATATTTTTATTTTATCATGGGTAAGTGGTAAAGTGACCCCTAATTTTACACACATCTATTTTTTTTTACAAACAGAACAGCTAGAACTTATTTGTCTCGACCTCCCTCATGTTGTCCCATTAATTGTCATCATTCATCTAACACTGTCAGAGAAGTCATTTTTAATAAAAATGGCTTAGCAAATAATCTCCCACCAAGTAGGATTTCAAGCCCTTCAACCTAGTCTAGGAGCTTAATAAAGAGTTCCAATGGTTGTTTTGTATTGTTTCATAAAAAGAAGTCCATCAGAAGTCATTAAAAACATGATTACTACCAAGGAAAAAGGCAAAGCACAAAAACAAACAAAAAACACACCAACAAAAATGCAACCCCAGAAGCAAAAGAAAGAAAAATATGCCTATGAGCAATAAAATCAGGCACCCTTTAAATAAAACTTGCTATTCAGATCTGATTATGCTGCAAATGCTGTTATATTACATTTACTATCAGCACACACCCAAGAGTTACTTGGCAACAAACAGAGGTTAGTCATTTTAAGCATTTTTTTTGAAACAATGCAGGAACTAGCTGCAAATTTGTTCTGCATTGAATACCACTCATATCATCAAAAGAAAACACACAAACACACACACACACACAAATCAGCAAGTAACAAACAATTTTCACAACATATTGAGAATCACTAAAGCTAGGAAAGGGGGGGTACAATGGGTTTAAGGATACTACTCTCACAAGTTTTCTATTTTGCTTAAAATTGTTCATAATAAAAGTAGTTATTTAAAAAATGAGTTGTATATGAAAACATCAGTGTTTGGTATTCGTTTTAGTGTTATATATGGTTCATAGATCTATACATCTACATGTATATATGTTTTTATACTGAAGTGTAAAATGTAAATTTAGAGCCAAGTTTATAACAAGAAAGGAAAATAAATTGAATTGCATCTATGCCAGCTCAAAGCAATACCACAGCTCTATTTGCTCAGCAAAATTTGTTTCTATTATATCTTCACATTTCTGTTTATAATAAATAGAGAAAAACGATTTTTACTTTAGAAAAAAATGAATACAAAATGCTAATGCAATTCATCTTGTAAGTATTTCTGAGTTACAAAATACCCCAAAACTTAGTAGGTTAAAATATTGGACATTTATTATTATTTATGAATCTGTAAAATACCTTGGAGGTTCTGCTAATCTGGATCAGGCTTTAATGATTTTTTCATGACTCATTATGAAAATATGGTCTACTGCTTGTGAAGCATGTGACTTCACTCCTCTCTGCTGGGCTTACTCACATTTCTTCAATTTTATCAAGCTAAGATTTTTACTCAGTAACTAAGAGTGGGTCATTGAAGGTTTGCTAACAAGGAAGTGACATGATCCAATGTTTTTTGTTTTTTTTTTTCATGTTTCTTTCAAGTCTGGAATTATCCTCAAGGTGTTCCATTCACATCAAGCACAGGGAATATTTTACCAGTTCTCCAGTTCAGCATTCTCTTGGTATTGTTTTCAAATGTCCTTCCTTTGCTCCTAGAATACTAAATCACTCCTTAAATCTTACCCCACCCTTCCATAATTCCATGGATGTCAATTTTTTAGATAAACTTTCTGACTCCTGCTGGGCTACCTAAACACAACCTCCTTATACCCCTGACTAGCCTTTGAGAAGTTGGGTTGCAACTTTTCTTTTTTTTTAATTAGTTGTTCAAAACATTACAAAGTTCTTGACATATCATATTTCATACATTTGATTCAAGCGGATTATGAACTCCCATTTTTACCCTATATACAAAACTTTTCCTTCTATAAATGTGACTTTCCATTGAGACTGAGAATGCTATTTTTTTTTTACTTTGAAACTTTTAACTTTCATTTCCCTAATATTTTTAGTATTTTTAAAAATAGGTAAAATATAGCAGATGTTCAAAAAACATTTGTTGAATGATTGGTCAAAGAAAGATTTAATTGTATTCCATGTATGCTGTTTTAAAAGGCAGTAATTGTATGCTTCTGTTTTAAAGATTTGCACTAAAAACTGTTCATTACAAAGTACATTTTTATGGATAATGGGTTATGCTTTAGTTACTTTAAAAAACTTACTCATCTAGAAAATATATTATAGTATCCAGAAAATGGCTATTAACACCACTAAAGAAATGATAAGTACTGGCAATTTGTACATTTATATGCGATAAACATTATCTTTCTTTAAATAATGTATGTATATTCATCTATTTCATTCATTTCTGGGGTTATATTTAATTTTTCTGCTTCTCTTTGTGCCCATTTGTAATGTGAAGACACTTCATTAATCAGCAATATGTAAAAACTACTAATTATTAGCCAAAAATAAGTATAAAATAAGATACTGACACATAAGTAATTTATATTCTGGTTGAATGTACATGACCAACAATTCAATGACAAATGAACAATGGTAATCGTGAGATAAAACATATTTTCTTGGCTATGAGTTATTTCAGAGGGGATAGGATATTAATGAGAGAGAAATTCATGGATAAGAAACACGTAAAAGGTTCATCACAAAATGTACCTGCACCAGTTTACTCTGGAAGAAGCATGAAATTCCCCATCTACCATACTCTCTTGCCTAAATTCAACAAAGAAATAGTTTTCTATTGGTGTGGATTCATACTATGACATAGGAAGAAAGACGAGAGAATAAGGAAGACAAGACTTGGAAATAAATAAACCAAACATGAAAGCTGCAAGTTATAGGAAATGAGAACAAGCTCAGTGGTTTATAGGACCCTTTATTAGACTCCTTTTCTCCTTTGTCTGCAGTGGAAAGAATAGGGAATTTAGAGTCAGGAAGACCTAGGTTCAAATCTTAAGTCTTCTGTATCATGAAATTGTTTTATGCAAATTGCTTTATATGTTTAAAGCTTAGTTTCCTCACTTGCCAAAATTTGAAAAATATCTCTTGAAGGTTTGCTATGAAATTGAAATGAGATACCTAGTAAAGGTAGGTGGTATTATGCTTGGCATATAAAATGTGTTTCATAAAGGCTGCTGTGTGTTAATATCAGTATTGGGGATGTGAATGCCTCCAAGAGCAAGGCTAAATTGTACCTAAGAGAAAATTTCTAGACATTCAAGTAAAAGGGAACAGCATGAATAAAGAAACAGAGCTGAACTTGGTAAAGCCAGTGGACAGAAGTTATTTAGGCTATGAGACACATTGGATCAGGGTCATCTTTAGAAACATGAACAAATAGGCATTTTCACATTTTATTGAAAGAATTAACAAGCATAGGAAACCTGAGGTGAAGGCCAGATACTAATTATCTCTTAGGATAATTTATGAATTAACAATAGGTTGTCTAACATGTTTTTCCTCATTGTAAATTAACTTTAGGTTGTAAATTATGATTCAAAAATCTTCAGAGTCAAAAATGCTGTGGTTTGGATTAAACAGTACTTCAAAGACAATGGCTGCAAGCAATAGCTAATTCCATAATGATTAACCTAGCATAAAGCATTGCTAAACATGGAGCACTGGCCTCACAAATGACTGTCAGATTATCTAAAAAGGAGAGGTGGGGAGTAAACACCACATGGTCTGTACCCAAAGGCAAATTATTAGATTGCTCCAGGCCTTATTAGAAGAACAATGAGGATGCCAGAATTCACCTGGACTCAATAGGGTGAAGCCTGCAGGTATGACTTTGAAGCCACTTTCAGGCAATGGTACTGTCAGTTGCCACATCTCAAACAAAAAGAAGACAATAGAAGAGAGAGCAAACACAAGATTCAGCCAGCTAGTATCCAACAATGTTAGCCACATTAAAGGATTAGGTTTGCTTTGATGCTTTTATTCTCAAGTTAGGGGTCTATTAATTTAATTTCTCCCTGCTGCTTCCACTATGGGTTGTTATTTGTTGAGCCTGATAAAATGCTTAACTGTGCTTATTTTCATCTTTATTTCCCAGTGGATTATGTAGTTAAGACTATAAACTTACAATGTACCATTCAATATGTTAGATATTAGATAGACTTTGGACTCAGCCACACTAGCCACATTTCCTTTTCTTTCTTTCTTTCTTTTCTTTTCTTTTTTTTTTTTTTTTTGGTAGTGGAGAGTGAATCCAGGGGCATTTTACCACTGACCTACATATCCAGCCCTTTTTACCTTTTTTATTTTGAGACTGGGTCTTTCTACATTGCTGAGACTGGCCTCAAATTTGCAATATATCTGCTTCAGACTTCTGATTTGCTGGAATTACAGACATGTTCCACTGAGCCCAGAACACACTAGTCATATTTCAAGAGCTCAGTAACCACACATATACAGTGTTTACTTTACTGGAAATCATATCTAGAACATTTAGATAATTGCCTAGAAATTTCTATTTAGCAGTGCTGCACTAGAGTTACTCCTAACCTTTTTCCATGGCACATAATAAAAATATTTGTAGGGCAGTCTTGGATAAACAACCTTGTGGTCATAAGTGATTGGTTTAGGGGCTGCAGCTGCCTCTGAGAGCTTAGAAGAATTGTTATCTTAGCACAATGAAATTGGTTTGAAGTATAACTGTATGCCAGTATGTATCAATTGGGAAATTGTGTTTTAGTTGATATCCAGTTAAACACCATAAGAGAAGTGTAGTGGTTCATCCTCTTGGAAAACAATTGCTAATCAGGATTATTTCTAATTAAAAGGATAATCAATAACATGAAGAGATCTGAAAAAAGCTAAAATCCAAAGTAACAGACAATATGAAGCAATACCATAGGCAACGTTTTTTTCTGAGTTCTCTGACAAAAGAAGAATAAGATGTCTCAATTCTTACTTTTTGAAATAAGAAGACAGGGAGGAACAGGAATGGTGAGTTGTTTGTGGAGGAAAAGATGAGAATCAGATGCTGCAGTTATTTGAAAAGTAGAAGCAAATGCCAAGTCTAAGGAGTTGTGACCATTTCTGTGTTTTTGATGTTAGGCCATTAAAAGAATTCAAGACCCATTTCAGGAACCATGTGTTTCATGGACTTTTCAAGTCAGAGATAGAGAAATGACCTCCATGAAGTTATGGATTTACAAGAACTTTTCCACTGAAGAGCTAAAGATATTATAGAGCTATTAGAATGAAAATAGAAAAAGTTCCAGGTATTCTAAGCATGTTTGTACAGCTAATAAAGAGTGAGGTGAATGTTTGTACTTTCCAAAAATGCTTATTAGGGACGGCTATGCACTGGACACTCTTCTTTTTACTGGAGAACTGGTAGTGAATGAAACAAAGCCGGCATGCAATAGCAAAAGACATCAGAGTAATATATATGTCATTAAGAAAATACAGCAAGGCAAGAGACCATCTCCAGCAGTGCTATCTTTTATAAAGGCCAATAACAGAAGATCTTACTAATAATGAGGGATTTGGATGGAAACCTAAAGAAGATGATGAACTAGGCTGTGTGAATACCTGACAGAAGGGTTGGGGTTGTATTTCAGTGGTAGAGCACTTGCCTGGCTTGTGTGAGGCACTGGGTTAAATTCTCAGCATGGCATAAAAATAAATAAAGGTATTGTGTCCATCTACAACTAAAAAAATATACCTGGCAAAAGATCATTCCATGCAGAGAAGAGAAAGTTCAAAGGCTAGATCATGCCTGGAAAATTTGAAGAGTAGTTAAAAGGCCATTGTATATTCAGGTTTATGAGGAAAGAGTGGAAGGATAAAATGTTTAAGAAATATCAGAGAGATAGAAAGCCTATGGCTTTGTAGGTTTGGTTTGGACTTTGGAATTAAGAGCCCTTGGTGATTTCTAAGCAGAGGATAAAATGATGTGATTTGTGTTTCAGGATTCACTTTTAATGATGTAGGAAAGTACACAATTAGAACTAGAGAAGCAGGTTGATATGGAAGCAGTGATAATAATGTAGATGAAGTATGTTGTTGGCTTGGATTAAGGTGGCAGCAGCAGAGAAATATCCAAGCAATGAATTTACTTTCAAGATAGATTCCATGGAAGGTGCAAGGTAAAGAAGGGGTCAAGGTTGACTGCAAGGCTTTGGCTGGAGAAACCATAAGAAAGAAGTTGCCATTTATTGCTATGGGAAGATGGTAGGGTGAGAAGATGGAGGCATATATGGGTGGACAGGTCAGGAGTTTAGTTTTGTTCATGTTAAATTTGAGATATCGCATAGATATCAAAGTGGAGCTTTTAGTAAGCAATCTGATATATGAGTCTGGGATGCAGGGATGACATCAGGGCCATAGATATAAATTTGGGAGTCATTAGCATCACAGAGAGTATTTAAAGCTGTGGGCGGGATGAGATCACCAGGGAGTGAAGGCTCCACTCTGGGCTTGAACCTCCTGAGCTCAGTTGCTGAAAAAGACACAAACAAATCAGAGAAATAGCAGGGATTACTGCTCAGCTGCCACACTGCAATGCCAGGCAGCTGCGATGCCCCTGGGTAAATACCCAAAGTAGCTAGTACTTAGCATTTTTTTCAAAATGTTTCAGGAATCAATCTTTTTGACAGCAGTAGAAATGCACATCAAGGCAGCCTTCCACATGAGTAAAAATAATGCGTGTACTATCTAGTAGCATAAGGCCAACCTCTATAACACCAGCTGTAGCCACCCTCATGTCTCTTTGGTTTCATTTCTTTTTACTGAACAGCTGGACGAGAGATCAAGAGAGGGTCAAAAACATGCCAGGGGCTGAGCAGGATTTCCAAAACATTTTTAATACCTGAATGCCTAACAGTGTACTCATGAGAGGCTACAAAATACAGCCCTGTAATACAGCCCCTGCTTCTCTAAGCCCTAGCCACCTCTGATGCATACTCTAATATATTGGGAATAAGGTATTTGAATTTCAGCCAGTTGAATTGTCTTCAAGGTATTTGAGGTATTCAAGGTATTTGAATTTCAGCCAGTTGAATTGTTTGACAACATGAGCAAGTAACTAACCAGGCTGTCAATGTGGTCTGGCAGGGGCAAGATGAATGAAATGAGCTGCTTTTTTGCTCATCCAGAGGTGCCATGCGATTTGCTTCATGTTGCCAAGTCAGCAAGTGTTCCCCAAGGCTGTTCCTGCCCTTCTTAACTACAGAAGCATCAAAGCAATGCAGGGACCATACATTTCAACATAGGGTTTTTAAAATTTTTCTAATTATGATATAAAGATCACTCTAAAAAGTCAGTGCTAACATCAGCACCTCTTTTGAATGTATGTGTGAAAGGGTACCTGCAATCAACACTTTTTAAGTGTGCCAGCATAATTCATCAGACCTAATTGTAAAACAAATCACACTGTGCATAGTGTCCAGAAATCACAGGAATCAACTAGCTAAATAAACACAGTACAAGCAAAGCACTGTCTCAAATGAAAGCTGGATAACAATCTAGAGGTCTAAATGCAGCCAGGTATGCCTGGCCCTAAGTCTGATACAGCAGAGAAAACTGCAAACAAAAAAAAAAATATCTAATTTTTTTTGAGAAAACTATTCTTAAAAAATATATTTCACTTTCAAGAACAAAGAAGACTTTTCAGTATAAAAAAGCATCCAAAAACATCTTTTAAAAGCTAGAACTGAAACCTAAATTTAGTATTTTATGTATGTATGAGCAAGCATACTTGATGTCCTCCCTTAACTAACAGTTCTGTTGATAAATGATAACTAAACTTAGCATATTAAATTCACATTGGGGCCAAATGAATTCACATATGTACTTATATATCCACTATATGTGTTTGCAAAGTATTCATTTGTGAGTTAGGCATTGTTCAACTGAACAAACTATTATACTTTCAAAAAAATAAAAGCATATGTTTTATTTATGCCAGTGGAAAAACCAGTCATGAAATTTGAAATAATAATAATATAAAAACACTCAAAGCAAATGATATATTATTCAAGCTTTGCTTAACAACTAGATTCTAAATGAGCAAAGGATAACTGAAATTCTACTATGGACCCAGTAGATGGTCAAAAAATGTTAATTGGTGTTGACAGAAGTTAACATTACTGGAGTGCCAAAGTGACATAGTGGAGTAACTGAGAAAAATGTCACAGTTCATTCAACAGTCTAGAACTCAGCTTTAGGACAAAGAATAAATATTTATGAGAGAGGAGAAATCGAAACAGGGCCCTTTGGCTACCAATCTAAAACTAGACTTGGTTTGGTAATTAAAGTATGCAACATTTTTAATATATTAGGAATACATAAGCATAAAGCATGTAGTTTTACTTTTATTAGGGATTCATTCCAAAAGAGCACGTTAATAGAACATAGTTACATTGTGACACAAAAATAAAAGCATGGAAAAATTGAAAATTTAACAATTTTTTAGAGTTACCTAAAATCAGGCAAGGATTTCTAGGTAAACTATGCTATTCTTTTGCTAGTGAGTTTAATAAAATCATATTGGGCATATCCTATGCAACATATTTTGTCAGGTATTGTGGAGGGATACAAAAGGGGACAAGCCACTGTCCTTTCCATTAAGAATTTTTCAATTTATTGGGAAAGATAAATTTAATAATCAGAATAGCATAACTCTTATAGGACAGCTATAATGTTACATTCACAAATTGGAGACATAAAGACAATATCATAATGTTGGCTTAAAGAGATCAAGGGAGATTTCATGAAAGAGGAGACATTTTGTTTTCATTTTGAGAAATAAAAAATATAAATATAATATATTTAAAAATGCACAAAGCCTCCCAATTCAAAAATTTCCATATTTGCTTCAAATTAATTTATTTAAGGAAATAAAACATTACTGATATAGCTTAATTCTTCTTAAACCATGAAAAGATATCCTTTTTCAAATTGTCAGACAAGCAATATTCTAACTTTGGGTCATATTATTTCATTCCATTTTTATACTTATACTTACATCAATTAATATTTATATGATGCAATATATCTTTGCATATAACTTTCTGAAATTTTGAGTTTTCAATTTATACCTGATGTTTATGTTTTGGATAAATAATAATATTGATATATAGAGAAACCTCGTTCATCTTTTTTCTTTGCTGTTTAGTACTCTGTTTTACATTTAATTTATAAATTAGCCTTTTGACCAAATCTTTCTAAAGCTTCAAAGAATAGCTTTACATACACATAGCACACGTGGACAAGACATTTTTTAGGGTCTATACCTCAAGTATATCATAGAGTGACAACAACCAGATTGGCCTGGGAAAACTCCCGCTTAAACCCTTGTTTTGGCATACATTTTAATAGCTCTGCCATTCATGTTCAAAGGTATCCCAGATTGAGCAATAAATGAACATTCTAGCAATAAGACGTCAAGCTTTTTGATTTTATAGGTTTTGTTAAATAGTCTGACCAAATGGTTGCAACAATTTAATATCCCTACCTATAGTTCTGAGAATACAAATTTCCTTCATATTTTTCCTAATACTTGATTAGATTTTTTATCTATCTGGTGAGTCAAAATAGTAACTTGTCATTTCAATTTATTTTTCACTGATAAAAGTAAAGTTTACCAACCTCTCATATTTGTATTTTATCTTGTAAGAATTTTATGCTATAACTTTCACCGTTCTGTGTGCACTCACTTCATTATATTTTTATCTTTCTTTTGACTTGGAATTCTTTCTAGATCTTATATTGTATTTTTGTTGTAATATCCACTGGAAATAGTAATTTTCCAATCTGGCATTTACTTCTTAAACATGCTTATGGTTTCTCTTTCCTTTCCTTTTATTTCTCTTCTTTTTGTTTACATTATAACAGTTTAGCATTACAATGTGGTCAGATTTTAGTTTTTTATGTGTATGTCTACATTTTGTGTCTATGCTAATAAAGTTCTCCTCAGCCAAGGACAGATAGATATCAGTCTATATTTTTATGGAATTGCATTTTAAGTTGGGTCTTTAAAGGATTAGCATTATGATTTTCCATATTATAGGGTTCACAATGAAGATAGAAGGCTCCAGATGGAGCTCAGTGATAGAATACTTTCGGAAAAAAACAATGAAGATGGAGAAAGGAGATATCACGTGAGAAGTAAACAGGAAGAAACAGAGCAAATTGTTCTGAGATTTTGAGTGTTTGTTTTACTGGGAGCACCCCACATATAAGTATATTATCTAAATTTCCTATTGACTTTTAATGAAAATAATTTTCTTCTGTATACTTAGGTTTCTGTTTTTCTATTATAATCCATACATTTCTCTCAAGAGGTTTTTCTCTTTAATTACTTTTTAAAAAATCAGTGTGTTCTTAATCTGGTTCTCAACTATTTTTGTCAGTTTACTCCCTAACATCCGGAACTTTCTTGGAAATGGGTACACTGTAGACATATTTTTGAGAACTTGTAGTCATAAAAATTTCTATACATCTTTTTTGAAGATTAACTTATTGATAAATTGGCTGGATATAGAATTATAAAAAGAAAGCAATTAATTAATTATCATAAAAATTTGAAGACATTCATTAATCGATTTTTTTTTCTCAAGAATTGCTCTGGAAGAAGTCAATGACATCTAATACCTGTTATATAATACATGATCTCACACTACTCCCTATTGGAAAACAGAGTCCTTATCCTTGGTGTCCCAAAATTTCTGGATGATATGCCTCATGTGGAGTATCTTATTGTTCTTTTGCTGGTCACTTATTGAACCCTAAAATATGGAAAGTCAAGTTCATCAAATTAAGGAGAATTTTCTTGTATTGCATATTTAATAAGTTCTTTTTCACTATTTTTCTCTATTTTTCAGTTATTTTGTATTGATTCTCCTTTGAAAAAAAATCTTCTCATCTTCTTGAACATTTGTTCTACCTTCTTGGAGATTTGTGGTATGATAGTTTAATCTGTCAATAGTTTTTCTTAGTTATCTGAATGTCCATTGTTGTACCAATTTAGATGCTATAAAATGCTTCTTTAATATGCTTGAGAATATTTATTATATTTTTGAAGTTTTCATTTTCCTGAAGAGTTTGTTTTCTCACAGTTTTCACTGTATGCTTATTTTTTAAAAAAATATCTTGTATATTTTTGAGTTTTTGTCAAATATTTGTAACTCTTGGCTGCCCATTGATACATGTAAGTGAGGCATTAAAAAATAAAGAAAGCTCCACACAGGTAGAGCAATTGTCAATTGGATTTCAGTGCATGTAATCAGGGAAATATTGATCCTTTTATATGAACACACCTTCCCTACACCACCCCCACACATATATAGAAACAAAAGGCAGGGATTTTTCTCTTAAGCTTGAGAATTTTCTGCATAGAAGATTCCTCCAATCTCCTGACTAATCTATCAGCCAGTGTCCTAATAGATAAGAATAGAGAGGTAGTAAGGGAGAGTTTCTATCAGTTTGTACACATTTATACGTGCACACAATATTGATTCTTCTCTTTCTTGTCATTATTCTCTCTTTTTTAAAATAAAGCTATAAGTATCTTTTCTTCCTTCTTCAGTGTGAGATGATTAAGGCACTTTGATGCCCAAAGTGTGATGATTGTCTTTGGTTATAACTTCATTATATAGTCTTAAATTCCATCATTTGTCTCTGCATCCAAAAGTACCTGGCATGTCCAAATCCTGAGCCAGCCTAGAGATGCTTTTTGTCAAGCCAATTTTAATTCCTACATTCTACTACATCAACTAGTATTCAATCTTCATCTTCCAAAATTTCAAAACTCTTATCTACTTATTACTCTTCTCATATTTTTTTCATTTGTATATTATTTTTATATTTCAGTTACCATGTTTTTTGTGGAATTTGAAGAATGAATACTGTACTGAATTGAATAGTACCCACTCTCAAATTGTAATGTTACCAAGTAACTGGTGAGTGTGACTTTATTCAAAAATGGTGTCCTTGAATATTAGATGTAATTAAATTATAATTCTCAATCACCTATATGGACCAGTTAATTCCAACTCCAGTCTCTTTATCAGAGAAAGAAGAGGAGAAACTCAGGGGAGAAGATCATGTGAAGAAGAAAATAGAAATTAGAGTAATGTTTCTATAAACCAATGAATAACAAAGATTGCTGGCAGAGATTAAAAGCTATCAACAGACATGGAACAAAGCCTCTAGAATTAAACAACCTACCAATACCTTGATTTCAGATTTCTGGCTGTCATTTCTGTGAGAGGAATTCTTTTGTTTCAAGCCACCTAAGAAGTTACATCAGCTCTAGGAATCTAATGCAAGCAAATATAAATAGTTGAGTTCAATTTATCATAGTTAATCTAAGAACTTTTCAATAACTTTATAGGAAAGCACATAAATCATAAGTATATATTTTGATGAATCATCATAAACTGAAAATACCCACATTACCAGTTACCAGATTAAGAAATAGAACACCATATCAGTATCCCAGAAGCCCTTTTCATGGCTTTTTCCCATCACTTCTCTGTTCAGTAGAGGTAACCACTAACCTGAGTATTAACAATATGAATTTTACTCTTTTTGAAATTTAGAGAAATGGAACGTACATTGTAAGCAAAAATAACAGAAATGGGAGCAGACTTCAATGGATCAGCAAGCTGTCTTTATTAAACAGCAGTGGAATGGCACAGTTTTAGGGGAGAAAACAGTGACTGGTTACATGAGGGGTCTGTTTTTTATAGATGTTAATGAGAGTTCATCATAGCATAATGTTTAGTGAGACTTAATCATTAAAGACTGAGGGCATGCCAGTTGGGCAGTCAGGAAACTAGCTGTGCAGGTTAAAAATCTACCTCTGGAAAACAGTGGTAAAAGCTTGAAACTCATTGTTTCTAGGATAAAAGTCCAGAGACCAGGACCCATTGTTTGCCTTCCCCTTCTCCCTTCCCAGATTCAACTGTCCTCCTTTTCTCCCTGGCAGCTGTCATTCCCCTTTTCTTGCGGGATATTATTTTCCATATCTTTCATACATTATATACTTCTTTGTTCTGGCTTCTTTCATATAATGCATGTGAGAGTCATTCATTTTATCATGTATAATCAAAGTTCATTCATTTTTATTGATGTAAGTTATTCTATTAGGTGACCATACCTATTCATCCTAGTATTGATGGACCCTTAGGAGTTTTTGGCTTTAGGGTATTATCCATAGTGCTTCTATGAATATTATTGTATATCTCTTATATGTTTCTGTTGGAAATATTTCCAGAAAGGAAATGGATAGGTTGTATTGTTTAGTTGTATTAGTTACACAAAACAGCTTTTAAAAATAACTTGCTAGCCAGGCACAGTGTCGCATGCAGGTAATCCCAGTAGCTTGGGAGGCTGAGGCATGAGGATTATAAATTCCAATTCAGCCACAGCAACTAAGCAAGGCCTTGAGCAATTTAGCAAAAACCTTGTCTCTCTCTCTCTCTCTCTCTCTCTATATATATATATATATATATATATATATATATATATATATATATATTTAAAGGCTGATATTATTACTCAGTGGTTAAGTGCCCCTTTGTTCAATCCCCAAATGCCAATAAATAAATAAATGAATAAACAAACAAACAAACAAATAAATAAAAGCAATGTTTTTGTCAGCTTTTTTCCTGCTGTCAGGAAAAGGACACCACCAGGACAACTGTAGAGGACTAAAAGTTTATGTGAGGGCTTATGGTTTTGTAGCTTTATTCTGCAGGGCTCCAGGTGAGGCAGAAAAATGTGGCACAGGGAAGCAGCTCACATGATGATCAAAAAACTGAGAGAGATACTCTATTCACCAGATACAAAATAAATACCCCAAAGCCATGCCTCCTCCAGTCACATACCTGCTTCAGTTACCACTCAATTAATCCCATCAGGATATTGATTCACTGATTGGATTAAGGCTCTCATAACCAATCATTTATTCTCTGTACCTTCTTGCATTGTCTCACACATGAACTTTTGGGGGACACCTCACAAACAACTTACTAATGTACAGTTCCATTTGTAGTGTATGAGAGTATTCTTGAAGCTTTAGGTATCCTGCTGGTGCTATCACTAAGAATGGGCTTTGTGTAGCAGCCAGAGGTTTGTGGATGAGACCAAGAGACATGAAATCATCAGTACTTTTCACATTCAATTACATAACCATAAATGTTTGTAAAAGGATGAAAATGACATGATTCTTATCTAAAACTTAAAGTTTCATTCATTAAATCTTATATTTATGAAAGTGACTATCAGGCACCTCCTTGTCTACACACATGACAAAACTAGCACACAGACATTGTTGGCCTAAGAGGAAGAATTCTATTTCATTTCCATTTGACCTCAATATCACCAGAGAAATAATGTTTTTATAATAAAAATCATGAGTAATTTCAAATTTTAAATGTATATTTTTCAATTTTTCCACAAACCAGAATTTATAGCTCCGGGCGCCTAGAATTCAGTGAAATAGTTTATTAAAACTTACAACCAAAATTATATCTGCCTTATCTTTAAGCTTTTGAGGGATTTCACAAACTTGAGGCACCATTTTGAGGTTGAATGGAAGTATCTCAGAACTAATATAAATATATAATTAGTCAAATTAAGGTGAGAGAGGGCTTGATTTTTCTGTCACATTAATTAGCACTTAGAAGTTCAGTTGACAATTATTAGAGTTCCTTGGAAAGATCAAGGGCAGAGCTATTTGACCCTTAGCACTGAATTTTACTCCTTTTTTGTATGTTTTAGTTTTACTGACTATTACTTAAGTAGAGTTTTGTGGTCCAGTGTGATTTAATTAGCTATAATCACACCACATTTTTATAACCCAATACCTGTGACATAAGGCATGTTTTTTTTTTCAAATAGGTATAAAATAATACTGAAAACAAATGTAATGCTCACATACATTAGCTCCAAGGCAGTTAAAATTTAAAAACAAAACAAAACAAAAGCTTGTTTAATTAAAGGTCACACTATAATATTTCCATTAAATTTTGTTATTCCTGTCATTATAAAATGAACAACAATGGATTATATTTTCCATGATTGACCACCTATGATTCAATGATTTAAACTTGAAATAAATAACTTTAATGCACCATTAACATTTTTAGAAGTCAAAATGCAAATTGAGTAATAAGTCAAAAGACAGAAAAGTTAAATATTTGATCCTGGTATCTATAAATATCTGGAGAATCTACACTCTGGGATTGAAGTGAAATAATTAATTGGTGATTTCTAAGGTGTCAGTAGTTAGGTTTGCTGTATTGGTGATTCTTAAAATTTCTATGTAAAAAGGCCTAACTTTATGCAAGTTCCACATATGGTATCACTATTGTTTGAGTTTGTTCACAAGGGAGGTAAAAATATTAATGTTTCTTTGAGTCATGTAAATAAGTTATTTATGGTTTGCTTTTCCTATTATAAAGTTTAATATGGCTTTAGAGAACAAAGGATTTCAGAAAACATTCAACTTACTAACAACAACAAATATTTTCAACTTTGTGGCAGGTGCCTCTTTGAGTTCAAATACCAAATTACCTACTACACAGGAAGTCTCACTAAAGGGAACCATTCAACAGCTCTTAACTTGGGATATCTATGTAAGCAGAAACATTAAGATTGAATTAGGTAACAACAAGACAACCACAACAACAAATTCCCTCCCCCAAATACAAACCACCTGCTCTACAGATAATCTGAATCAATGTAATTTTAACACACATTAATTGCTATGATCTGAATATTTATGTCTTCTGCAAATCCATGTATTGAAGTATTTACTCCCAAAGTAAAAGTATTAGGAGGTCATGGAGACCAAAACTTCATGGATGGGATTTTTGCCCTTATATAAAATGCCCCAGAGAAACTCCTTCTGCCATGTGAAGTGAGAGTGAGATGATGACTGTCTATGAGGAAATTAATCCTCATCAGATACTGTATCTGCCACAATCTTGATCTTTGACTTCTCAGCCTCCAAAAACATAAGAAATAAGCTTTTGCTATTTATAAGTGACTCGGTTTGTGGTATTTTGTTATAGTAGCCTAAATTGATGAAGACCATAATTTGGGTACATAAAAATAGAAGAAAGAAGATGAAAAATTTTTCCTAATAGATTGAATGTTGATCAAGGATTGAAAGGATTTAAGTTGACTATCCTAGGCCACTGGAAGAAGAAGATATAGAAATTAATTACTTTGGGATGACCACCCAGTATAGGAAAATGTTCATAGTCTAGAACAGAAAGGGATTTGATCTTTGTTTTTCTTTACTTTTTAAAAGAAATAAAAAATAGCTGTTATTAGAAATACTAAAGAAGTGAGCACTTTACTACAAATTAGGTATGATAAACCAGAAGTTATCATATAAGAATATAGGAACTTAATTTTTTGCTTCAGAAAACCAACCATTAAATTATTTCAATATACCACTTAATTTGTTAGAGATGATGCTTGTGTGCTGTGACTTCAAATTCAGTTTCCCAAATATACTACATATTACTCTCTGAAATTTCTTTAAGATTTCAATATTTGTTTATTTCTATATGAAAAGAAGAGTCATTTACAAAATATTGCAGAATTACAAACTTTGTAATACTTTCCACTTTATCACATTTTCATTTCACAAAACTTTTGTTATAACCTATAATAATTTGAGTGCAGTTTTTTGGTGAGATTTTTCTAATTAAAAATACTATTATAGCTAAAAATATGCATATTTCCTATTTTATAACATTTAGTTCACTTTGTATTTTCTGTGTTGCTGCTGTAGAATTTTTTTGTCATTGCTCAATTAATTTCTTTCTAAAGAATTTTATTGTAAAAGTTGTATTAGTTCTTAAAATGTGTCTCATTTCTGTCAGAGCTATTTGATTTGCAACAGTTGGTTAAGATCTAGGATATTTCATTTGTTTAACTCATAAACATATGCCAGGTTCAGGAAATAAGTAATCCTTGTTCCTAAGGACTTCCAAAAGTATAGTTTCTGGAGCCTTTTCAAAGGCATCAATTATTTAATAAAACAGGATAGGAGCTTTCTAAGCCCTAGGATATGTTTTCTAAGCTTTTTTAGATAAGACAAAATCAGAGTTATTATTACAAGGCTAAGACAACCCAGAGCATTTCCCTAGAAGAAAACAGATTTTGTGTGTTTAGTCATCTAATGTTTCCCAGATTTATTTCCTTCTTCTCTTTCTATCTTTTGAAGAATGTTAAAACTGTTCTCTCTGATAAGTGGATACTAACCCACAACAAGGGCTGGAGGAAGAATATAAGTTCAGTGGAGAAGACAAAGGGAAATGAAGGGAAGGGAGGGGAACAGGAATAGGAAAAACAGTGGAATGAATCTGACATAACTTTCCTTTGTACATATATGAATACATCACAGTAAATCTCACCATAATGTGTAGCTACAAGACTGGGATACTAATTAGAAGAAGATATATTCCATGCTCGTACAATTATATAAAAATGGATTCTACTGTTATGTATGACTAAAAGGAACAAATAAAAATTTAAAAAGCTGAATGAACACAGCTTTCTTAGCCACTGTTTAACAGATATGTACTGAGCCTTTCCTTCTTATGCCTTGATAATTAATAATAACAACAGCATCATCTATTTCAAAATCTGTTAACCTAATGATTAAGAAAGAAAATTAATTATGAAGCAAAGTGAAAATTATCCTAATGGAGGTATAGAGGCAGAGCTGTGAAAGCCAAGAGAAGGCTCTTAATAATTATGCTTGGGTGTCATATCTATAAGCACATACATGAGTTGTCAAATTTGTCCTGAAATTATACTTTCTTTCCATCATCAAGGTGCACAGTGACGGGGAATTCTTAAGCTCACATACCTAATACTTGATGAATTCTTTCAACTGACCATTTCCTGAAGAACAATAAAGATTACTTATCAGGGGCACGCTATTCATCAGATCACTGATAGTCCTTCATCAGTAACACCAGGATTTATCAGTGCCATGCATTCCACAATGCTTAGATATAATCCAAGATATACAAGTTAAGAAAACTTGTACAGCTAATGGGTATTCAATTTGTTGTTCACTTTTGTGTGTGAATCATTACATTTCAGTCAAGGAAACTTTTATCTTTGATCAAGGCTTTAAATTATTGAGAACATGGATTAAACCTGGGTTTGGCAACAAGTTTCTTTTCTGTAACAACAACAAAACATTTCTGCCAATGGAAGGATTTTGGCTCAAAGTTAAGAAAGACAGCTTTATCAATCTTACCTCTGGGGATGAGTCACACTGTGGTGAAAGCACCATTTTGCTCCCTGTAAAGGCAATAGATAAGCAGTGCCATGGCAACTAAATGTATGGTTCTTTGTGCATATGGCTAAATAGTTCATGCATCACTCAGAAACCTGGAGAAGTCATAAAGGTATGATTTTTCTCTCACATTCTTAACACTATTTGTTGGAATATGACTAAAATGTTACAATATTATTGGCAGTGGTAAGAACAGGGAGAACTAGCCTAAGAGATTACTTCTTGTTGCTACTCTCAGTGTATATTTTTAAAGAGAGTGTGTTTTTCTATTAATTCTGACAGAGATGAATATTCCATGGCTCTAGCCCACATGCTTTGTCAGGTCCTGTCTCTGAGTTTGAATTGACAATGGCTCAGAATAATATGCTGAGACACCACCTCAGTCACACTGCTCTAAGTAGGACTTCATAAATTCATTGGCTAATACATTGAAAAACCAAAAATATGCCTGAGATGAAATTTTCTTTTTTACTGACTACAAACAGAGTTTGATGAACAAACTCATGGTGTTAAAAATGGTATATTGTACCTGCCTTACCTTGGATAACCTGAACAAAAAGGGTTTAAAATAATTGAAACATAAACAAACATGTCTTTCCTACTTGAAAGCTAAATTTGGTTTTCAGGAAACAGAAATAATACTTTTTAGGACCTAATTAATGAATGGCTTTCTGAAATAAACCCTTTAGACTATTAGTACTGGTACTGGAATATTTTGTTTGAATCAGCCACAGGGCCTCCACATATGTTGCTATCTCTAATTGGCTTTCTTCTTCATAGCATTTTCCTCATTTTCAAATCATCTAATAATTTTGAGCATTATTTATTTAATATGTTTATCCCTTAATAGACTAAACAATCACTTTTATACTTATTCATTGTTGTCTAATGAACACTGTTGCCTGACTCATAGAAATCATTCACATTATTTTAAAAAAATAGTTGAATATACACAAAGTTACACACACACACACACACACGCACCTTTGTGGTTTCTCTGGGAAGTTTCTCTTGGGCAATTATTTCATTCAATAATTTAGAAACATACTTTTGAAAAAAATATTATGAAGGTGTTATATTCTATAATTTTTAGAATGCATAAACCTCATGATAAGTTCTTTGGGTTTTAAGTTATAGAAATCCATTTGAACTAAATTTAGCAAAAGAGAGTTCACTAAATATATGCATGGTTCTCTCACACAACCCAAGGTCAAAAACGCAGCTGACTGACAGGGTGAACTGGAACCACTGATCCAAACAGTGTGGAGAACAGAAGAAGTTGCTCTTCATATCGTATCTCTGCCTCTTTCCATATATTTATTTCATTATTTTTCTCTCCCTCTGTAGAATAGCTTTTCTATTTTTAAAACCACATATCAGAAAATAACTCCTGCCAACAGCTTGTAAGTTTGCATCATTTCTATTCAAGAGCTCAAGAGTTTTAATGTGTGAACATTTTCCAGTTCCAACTTTAAAATCCTGAGAATGGACTTGGATTAATTTGGCTGTGTCAGGAGCCAACCTCTGTCTTTCTTTCTACAGATAAAGTGTAGTCACCTTGGAAAAATAAGGTTGCAACCACTATAACCACTTGAAAGGAGGAGGAAGAAGGAAAAAAGTTCATTCACAGAAACATAAGCATGCTCTGCAGATGTGATTATGAAGAATATGCCTGGTGAATTTGCCCTGCCACTGGCACTGATATAATTTTAGTCATCTATAATTATGGATTAATAAAATAGCAGAGCTTGAGAACTTTGGTTGGGTCATGGATGCTTTTATCTCAAGATGAGTAATCTTTGCATTTTGGTGAGAAAAAAATAATGGATGCAATGGAAACAAATTTCACTTTGGGGAAGCAGCTGCATGACCTGATTTTTTCTCCTTGGTATTTTGAAAATATTTTCCCTTACACCCAACTACATAATGAGATGGGATGAGAGATGGTTTTCTGATTATTCCTTTATAAAAATGTTTAATCTATGATAAATTTAATATAAGAACAGGGCTGATGAAATTCTGGGCACTTGGGTATAATATTGATAAATTTCTTTGGAATATGGCTATAAAGACAGTTTGTCATTTTACAAAAAGGCTATAACTCCACAAATTAGAAGTGGCATCACCAGAAAAAGCTGTCCCTCTGTCCTTTCAAATCACATGTGAGGATCATCACAGAGATAACTATCTTAGCTTTCCAATGATAAACAAGGCATCCTATAATCATTCTATCACTGATTAACTTTCACTGGTATTGATTTTAAAAGACATTTTTCATATAGAAACTAGAAGTGACTTTCAAAGAGAATACGATCTCTTGGACAAATGACATTCATAATAAAGAAATTTTAAAAGAACATTACAAACAAGGGCACACTTTCTACTGGCAAATGAGGACACTCAGAAATATATAAATGCATAGTTGAAGATATCTTAGATAAATCAAGATAAAATCCTTATTTTATAGACATTAGATCTAAAGTTTAATAATAAGGAGATATTTGTTCAAGAGTCCAGGACATTCTACGGACACTACTCTAAAAATATTATCAAATATCTTTAATATTAGCTATTATTGTGATAAGAGAAAGTGGGTTTAAGTCAAAATTTATAGTCTGATATAATAAAATAACCTTGTGTTCCCATTCAAATAATGACATGAAATTTACTTAGGTTATTTTTCAGATGAATTTACACACACACACACACACACACACACACATTTGCAGCAGGGGTTGAATCCAGGGGCACTTAACCACTGAGACACATTCCTAGCTCATTTCATTTTTTATCTTGAGCCAGGATCTCACTAAGTTCAGGGCCTTGCTAAATTGCTGAGGCTGGCTTTGAACTTGCAATCCTCCTACCTAAGCAACCAGAGCCACTGGAAATACAAGAATATGCCACCTTGCCCTGCTAAATTTAGTTATATTTTCTTTAAAATATTACTGATCGTCCAAGTTGTAGGAAGAAATACAACAAATTTTTACTAAAATTTCCAACTCTGAAAATATGACCAATCCCATGGATTTTTTAGGGCAAGAGTCAGAAAGCTAGGACCTGTACTTGTTTTTTTAAGTAGTTTCATTAGAACTCACCCATATACCTTCTTATGCATTCAACACTATCTGTAGTTTTAGTACTACAAAGGGAGAGCTGAGTTGTTGCACTGAAACTGTATACCCCACAAGCCTAAAATATGCATCATGCAGTCTCTTTTTTAAAAAGTTTGGGAATCCCTGTTTCCATATGGCTATCTTGCATTATTTATAATTATTCCATAAATATGACTATAAATTAATGTACATTAATTATTCTAAAATTAATTCATAATCTAATGTTAGGTTATATGTGACTTGAGTATCAGGTAATAGTCGAGTTTTCTAATTGTAATCTAGGTTAAAATATACTGTACATTTAAAAATCTTAACTCACTTGTATACAAGGTGGGTAGCATGAATAGTAACACTAAAGTAATTATATTTAGGCCAAGTCAGTAATCTTATTATACTTGATTAAAGATCATTACAATACTTATTGTACAAAGAAAAAAAATCTTGTAGGCGGCACTTAGAACATACAAGTAATAGGAGTCAACAAGAAATATGAATTCCTTAGGCAGTTGCCTTGGCCCTGATAATGTTCAGAAAATAATTACACTTCAGAAGCATTAACAAAAAATGGTTTTGAAGTTGTTGTCCCCCCTGCAAAAAATACTTTAGTTTGTATTACAGCTCCAAAGGAATATAAAGCAAAGATAAAAATTCTATTGTCTACACACATATCTAAATGAACAACAGAATAAAACCCTTTGTTATCGAAATAATGTGGGTTTGTAAGTTAATGACTTACATGCCAATTCTTCAATATTCTTACTGATCTCCTATTATGAGCAATAAGAGATCAGCTATCCATTAGAGCTACACAAAAGATACAACATTATCTCTATTTTTAAACATCGACAATTGCATGTACTTTATATTTCCTAAGAACTCTGAGATTTTAACTAGCACAGTTCACAGGATCTGTAGTTCAACTGCAGTGCATTTGGGATCTCTAAGGAATTCATTTTCATAGAAAGCCAATGTTTTCTAGTAAACCTGGTGTTTGTTTTACTGCAAAATATTTCTTAGCACCATAACGTGTAAAATTTTAACATCTTGAAGAATTAAAAATATTGATAACAGTGTATTGAAGAGTTAAGAATAATGTGGAAACGTGTTTTCTCTGAAACTTTACTGTTAAGAAACAACCAAGCAGAAGAGTTGCTGTATTTGCAACATCAAATGACACATCAAGATCCAAGATCTCCTTAGGACAGTTTAACAAGGAATTAACATAGGATACTAGGTCTGGACAGGTTATTACAAAATATTTTATAGTTTTAGAAGCATAAGTAAACTGAGGTGAGGTCAGAATCAATTTCATGGGTTTTGGGGAATGATGAGAAGCAGCAATATTCTTCTCGGGCATAGTTCAGATTTAATGATTTTTTTCAAATTTAGATTTAAGATTGCTTATGAGTTTATATATTCACTCCAAGAGCTATTTTTAAAACAAAAAAGAGAGTCGTATTCTTTATACTTATGTTCAACTACAAGCACACTCCAAATGTATGGAATAATTAACTGAAAAATGAATCTCACAAATGTCTTGTATAATATATGTAGACGACATGTCAATATATCTCAACGCAAGGTATATTTTATGATGAAAGACTTAATAAGTTACTTATAATCATTATAAATATAATTTGTAGTACTGGATTGGCATGTCACTTTAAAAATATTTTAAAAAATAGAAGTGGTTTTGCACTATCAAAGTGTTAAGAGGGTATCAGGAAAATAACATGCTTCGGTGACATGGCCATGAAGGAATGGGGATAGAACTAATGACCCAGAATCCAATCCAAGCCAACATGTGGTTCGTACATTTACATATACTGGTCTTGGGACCCTAGTGAAAATATATTTTGGTAGAATTAAGAATTTATATTTTATATACCAATAATTATTCATCAGTCCAGTATAATATACAGCACACAGTGGTTATATATTAAATGGATGCTTGGTTCATTCACCTGGTAATTAAATTTGCCAATAATTTAGAATGAGAGCAAAGTACCTTAAATCATTTAAATTAAGACAAAAAAACTGAACTGTCAGAAGCAAAGTATTCAAACCAAAGTATTCAAGTAGAGATTTGATTTACAGTTGAGCTTTTAATAAATGAAAAATACAAGAACATACTTAGGCCTGTACTATATATTACAAGCACAGAGCTAATATGATGAACTCAGAAAATTAAGTCAACCCAGACCTGAAATCCTATTTTAAGTTATGGCAGAAGCAACTATGAAAAACAAAGCAAATACACAAATAAGCTGCATTTTCATCCTAGGATGAACAGGTTTAGTCTGAAAGCTTTCTTCTATTCATTTTGAAAATAAATTTTCTTTTTTTAATTTTTTTATTGTTGGTTGTTCAAAACATTACATAGTTCTTGATACATCATATTTCACACTTTGATTCAAGTAGGTTATGAACTCCCATTTTTACCCCGTATACAAATTGCAGAATCACATCAGTTACACATCCATTGATTTACATATTGCCATACTAGTGTCTGTTGTATTCTGCTGCCTTTCCTATACTCTACTATCCCCCTTCCCCTCCCCTCCCCTCCCCTCTTCTCTCTCTACCCCCTCTACTGTCATTCATTTCTCCCCCTTGTATTATTTTCCCCTTTCCCCTCATTTCCTCTTGTATGAAATTTTGTATAACCCTGAGGGTCTCCTTCCATTTCCATGCAATTTCCCTTCTCTACCCCTTTCCCTCCTACCTCTCATCCCTGTTTAATGTTAATCTTCTTCTCATGCTCTTTGTCTCTACTCTGTTCTTAGTTACTCTCCTTATATCAAAGAAGACATTTGGCACTTGTTTTTTAGGGATTGGCTAGCTTCACTTAGCATAATCTGCTCTAATGCCATCCATTTCCCTGCAAATTCTATGATTTTGTCATTTTTTAATGCAGAGTAATACTCCATTGTGTATAAATGCCACATTTTTTTAATCCATTCATCTATTGAGGGGCATCTAGGTTGGTTCCACAGTCTTGCTATTGTGAATTGTGCTGCTATGAACATCGATGTAGCAGTGTCCCTGTAGCATGCTCTTTTTAGGTCTTTAGGGAATAGACTGAGAAGGGGAATAGCTAGGTCAAGTGGTGGTTCCATTCCCAGCTTTCCAAGAAATCTCCATACTGCTTTCCAAATTGGCTGCACCAATTTGCAGTCCCACCAGCAATGTACAAGTGTACCCTTTTCCCCACATCCTCGCCAGCACTTGTTGTTGTTTGACTTCATAATGGCTGCCAATCTTACTGGAGTGAGATGGTATCTTAGGGTGGTTTTGATTTGCATTTCTCTGACAGCTAGAGATGGTGAGCATTTTTTCATGTACTTGTTGACTGACTGTATGTCCTCCTCTGAGAAGTGTCTGTTCAGGTCCTTGGCCCATTTGTTGATTGGGTTGTTTGTTCTCTTATTGTCTAATTTTTTGAGTTCTTTGTATACTCTGGATATTAGGGCTCTATATGAAGTGTGAGGAGTAAAGATTTGTTCCCAGGGTGTAGGCTCCCTATTTACCTCTCTTATTGTTTCTTTTGCTGAGAAAAAACTTTTTAGTTTGAGTAAGTCCCATTTGTTGATTCTAGTTATTAACTCTTGTGCTATGGGTGTCCTATTGAGGAATTTGGAGCCTGACCCCACAGTATGTAGATCGTAGCCAGCTTTTTCTTCTATCAGACGGCATGTCTCTGATTTGATATCAAGCTCCTTGATCCATTTTGAATTAACTTTTGTGCATGGCGAGAGAAAGGGATTCAGTTTCATTTTGTTGCATATGGATTTCCAGTTTTCCCAGCACCATTTGTTGAAGATGCTATCCTTCCTCCATTGCATGCTTTTAGCCCCTTTATCAAATATAAGGTAGTTGTAGTTTTGTGGATTGGTTTCTGTGTCCTCTATTCTGTACCATTGGTCCACCCGCCTGTTTTGGTACCAGTACCATGCTGTTTTTGTTACTATTGCTCTGTAGTATAGTTTGAAGTCTGGTATCGCTATACCGCCTGATTCACACTTCCTGCTTAGCATTGTTTTGATATTCTGGGTCTTTTATTTTTCCATATGAATTTCATGATTGCTTTCTCTATTTCTACAAGAAATGCCGTTGGGATTTTGATTGGCATTGCATTAAACCTATAGAGAACTTTTGGTAATATCGCCATTTTGATGATGTTAGTTCTGCCTATCCATGAACAGGGTATATTTTTCCATCTTCTAAGATCTTCTTCTATTTCTCTCTTTAGGGTTCTGTAGTTTTCATTGTATAAGTCTTTCACCTCTTTTGTTAGGTTGATTCCCAAGTTTTTTTTTTTTTTTTTTTTGAGGATATTGTGAATGGAGTGGTTGTCCTCATTTCCATTTCAGAGGATTTGTCGCTGATATATAGGAATGCCTTTGATTTATGCATGTTGATTTTATATCTTTCCACTTTGCTGAATTCATTTATTAGCTCTAATAGTTTCTTTGTAGACCCTTTTGGGTCTTCTAGGTATAGAATCATGTCACCTGCAAATAGTGATAATTTAAGTTCTTCTTTTCCTATTTTTATGCCTTTAATTTCTTTCCTCTGTCTAATTGCTCTGGCCAGTGTTTCGAGAACTATGTTGAACAGAAGTGGTGAGAGAGGGCATCCTTGTCTTGTTCCAGATTTTAGAGGGAATGCCTTCAATTTTTCTCCATTCAGAATGATGCTAGCCTGAGGCTTAGCATAGATTGCTTTTACAATATTGAGGTATGTTCCTGTTATCCCTAGTTTTTCTAGAGTTTTGAACATAAAGGGATGCTGTACTTTGTCGAATGCTTTTTCCGCATCTATCGAGATGATCATATGGTTCTTATTTTTAAGTCTATTGATGTGGTGAATAACATTTATTGATGTCCGTATATTGAACCAGCCTTGCATCCCAGGGATGAATCCTACTTGATCATGGTGCACATTTTTTTTGATATGTTTTTGTATCCGATTCGCCAGAATTTTATTGAGGATTTTTGCATCTAGGTTCATTAGAGATATTGGTCTGAAGTTTTCTTTCTTTGAAGTGTCTTTGTCTGGTTTAGGTATCAGGGTGATGTTGGCCTCGTAGAATGAATTTGGAAGTTCTCCCTCTTTTTCTATTTCCTGAAGTAGCTTGAAAATTATTGGTATTAGTTCCTCTTTAAAGGTTTTGTAAAACTCTGCTGTATACCCATCCGGTCCTGGGCTTTTCTTAGTTGGTAGTCTTTTGATGGTTTCTTCTATTTCCTCAATTGATATTGGTCTGTTTAGGTTGTCTATATCCTCCTGACTCAATCTGGGCAGATTATATGATTTAAGAAATTTATCGATGCCTTCACTATCTTCTAATTTATTGGAGTATAAGGATTCAAAATAATTTCTGATTTTCCTCTGTATTTCTGAAGTGTTTGTTGTGATATTGCCTTTTTCATCCCATATGCTAGTAATTTGAGTTCTCTCTCTTCTTCTCTTCATTAGCATGGCTAAGGGTCTGTCGATTTTATTTATTTTTTCAAAGAACCAACTTTTAGTTTTGTCAATTTTTTCAATTGTTTCTTTTGTTTCGATTTCATTAATCTCAGCTCTGATTTTAATTATTTCTTGCCTTCTACTTCTTTTGCTGTTGTTTTGCTCTTCTTTTTCTAGGATTTTGAGATGAAGTATGAGATCATTTATTTGTTGGTTTTTTCTTTTTTTAAGGAATGAACTCCAAGCAATGAATTTTCTTCTTAGAACTGCTTTCAATGTGTCCCATAGATTCCGATATGTTGTGTCTGTGTTTTCATTTATCTCTAAGAATTTTTGAATTTCCTCCTTGATGTCTTCTATAACCCATTGATCATTCAGTAACCTATTGTTCATTCTCCAAGTGATGCATGATTTTTCCTTCCTTCTTTTATCGTTGATTTTGTTTCATTCCATTATGATCATATAAGATGCATGGTATTATCTCTACTCCTTTATATTGTCTAAGAGTTGCCCTGTGATATAATATATGATCTATTTTTGAGAAGGTTCCACGTGCTGCTGAGAAAAAAGTGTAACTGCTTGATGTTGGGTGGTATATTCTATATATGTCAATTAAGTCTAGGTTATTAATTGTGTTATTGAGTTCTATAGTTTCCTTATTCAACTTTTGTTTGGAAGATCTGTCCAGTGGTGAGAGAGGTGTGTTGAAGTCTCCCATGATTATTGTATGGTGGTCTATTAGACTGGTGAACTTGAGAAGAGTTTGTTTGATGAACATAAATGCACCATTGTTTGGGGCATATATATTTATGATTGTTATGTCTTGTTGGTGTATGGTTCCCTTGAGCAGTATGTAGTGTCCCTCTTTATCCCTTTTGATTAACTTTGGCTTGAAATCTATTTTATTTGATATGAGTATGGACACTCCTGCTTGTTTCTGAAGTCCATATGAGTGATATGATTTTTCCCAACCTTTCACCTTCAGCCTATGTATGTCTTTTCCTATCAAATGCGTCTCCTGTAGGCAGCATATTGTTTGGTCTTGTTTTGTGATCCATTCTACTAGCCTGTGTCTCTTGATTGGTGAGTTTAAGCCATTAACATTGAGGGTTATTATTGAGATATGGGTTGTTCTTCCAGCCATATTTGTTTATTTATGTTACTAAACATGGTTTGTTTTCCTCTTTGATTATTTTCCCCCCCTTTACTGTCCTACCTCCCACTGTTGGTTTTCATTGTTATTTTCCATTTCCTCTTCCTGTAATGTTTTGCCGAGGATGTTTTGAAGAGATGGTTTTCTAGCTGCAAATTCTTTTAACTTTTGTTTATCGTGGAAGGTTTTAATTTCATCTTCCATCCTGAAGCTTAATTTCGCTGGATACACAATTCTTGGTTGGAACCCATTTTCTTTCAGTGTTTGAAATATGTTATTCCAGGATCTTCTAGCTTTCAGAGTCTGTGTTGAAAGATCAGCTGTTATCCTGATTGGCTTATCCCTAAATGTAATCTGCTTCCTTTCTCTTGTAGCTTTTAAAATTCTCTCCTTATTCTGTATGTTGGGCATCTTCATTATAATGTGTCTAGGTGTGGATCTCTTATGATTTTGCACATTCGGCATCCTGTAGGCTTCTAGGATTTGGGATTCTGTCTCATTCTTCAAGTCTGGGAAGTTTTCTCGTATTATTTCATTGAATAGATTGCTCATTCCTTTGGTTTGGACCTCTATACCTTCCTGTATCCCAATGACTCTTAAGTTTGGTCTCTTTATGTTATCTCATATTTCTTGGATGTTCTGCTCATGGTTTCTTAACAGTCTTGCTGAGCTGTCTATGTTCTTTTCAAGTTGAAATACTTTGTCTTCATTGTCTGATGTTCTATCTTCTAAGTGTTCTACTCTGCTGGTAGTATTCTCAATTGAGTTTTTAAGTTGGTTTATTGCTTCCTGCTTTTCTAGGATTTCTGTTTGTTTGTTTTTTTATAACCTCTATCTCCCTGTATAGTTGATCTTTTGCTGCCTGGATTTGTTTGTGTAATTCATTGTCGAAGTGATCTTTCATTGTCTGATTTTGCTGTCTAATGTCTTCCTTGAGACTCCAGATCGTCTGAAGCATGTATATCCTGAATTCTTTATCTGACATTCCATTTGCTGCAGCTGTTACCTCTTCTAAAGTTGAGTTGACCTGCATTGCTTGTGGTCCTTTCTTTCCTTGTCTTTTCATACTGCTTACGTTTCTTTCTGCTTGGTGAAACTGTTGTGTTTTTGAAAATTTTTCCCCCTATATATTTATATTGCTCTTGTATAGTTGAAAAGTCTCTCTTGCAGGGTCGGGCGGTGGTCTGCCTACCTTGCAGGCACGGGCGGCGGCTCTGCTCTGCCCCTCCTCCAATTGGTGTGACGTGTCTACCACGCCCGCGGACCCCTGGGCCTGTTCTGCTGGTCGGTTGCAGGTCTGCCTACCTTGCAGGCGCGAGCGGCGGCTCTGCTCTGCCCTTACTCCAATTGGGGTGACGTGCCTACCACGCCAGCGGGTCGCTGGGCTTATTCCAGGCGCGGGAGACGGCTCTGCTCTGCCCCTACTCCAATTGGGGTGACGTGACTACCGCGCTGGTGGGCCGCTGGGCCTATTCTGGGCGTGGGCGAAAGCTCTTCTCTGCCTCTACTCCAATTGGGGTGACGTGTGTACCACGCCGGCAGGCCACCGGGCCTGATCCGCCGGTCGGTTGCAGGTCTGCCTACCTTGTAGGCGTGGGCGGCGGCTCTGCTCTGCCCCTCCTCCAATTGGTGTGACTTGTCTACCACACCCGCGGACCGCTGGGCCTGTTCCGGGCGCTGGCGAAGGCTCTGCTCTGCTCCTACTCCAATTGGGGTGACGTGCCTACCACCCCGGCCGGCCGCTGGGCCTGTTCCACTGGTCGGTCGCAGGTCTGCCTACCTTGAGGGCATGGGCGGCAGCTCTGCTCTGCCCCTACTCCAAATGGGGTGATGTGTCTGTCGTGCCGGCAGGCCACTGGGCCTGTTCCGCTGGTCGGTCGCAGGTCTGTCTACCTTTCGGGTGCAGGTGTCGGCTCTGCTCTGCCCCTACTCCAATTGGGGTGTCGTGACTACCACGCCGGCAGGTTGCTGGGCCTGTTCCGGGCACGGGCGGCGGCTCTGCTCTGCCCCTATTCCAATTGGGGTGACGTGTGTACCACACCGGCAGGCCGCTGGGCCTGATCCGCCGGTCTTTCGCAGGTCTGCCTACCTTGCAGGCGCGGGCGGCGACTCTGCCCTGCCCCTCCTACCATGCCCGCGGACCGCTGGGCCTGTTCTGCCGGTGGGTCGCAGGTCTGCCTACCTTGCAGGCGTGGGTGGCGGCTCTGCTCTGCCCCTACTCCAATTGGGGTTACATGACTACCACGCCGGCGGGCCGCTGGGCCTGTTCCGGGCGCGGGCGGTGGCTCTGCTCTGCCCCTCTGGCTTGATGACAAAGTGAGAGAGACTCGGGTGTTTGTGACTCACTTTCTTTACCAGGAGACCAACTGTTTCTGTCGCCGCTGGTATCGATGAAGTTCTCTCCTCCGCCGCTTTCTGATGACATCAGATCTCTGCCATGTTGGTATCCCATGCGAATGGCAGCATTTCGTTCCCTTTGCCGGGTGACCAAAGCAACGGGTGAGTCCTGACCGGCCCTCACAAGCCCCATCTCAGTCCTGTTGCCACTGCCTATGAAGGCTCGGTTGGTATTTACCTCCACAGTATTCAGCAGGACCCGGACCGAGAAGCAGTTTCCGCGGGTTCTTTATCCCTGGGCCAGAGCAGTTCCGGGAGCCGGAATTCAGCCGCTCTGTGCTCGGTGTATGTTCTGATAGGAGCAGGCTCCAAGAAGCAGTTTCCGCGGGTTCTTTAGCACTGAGCCTGAGTAATTTGTCTGCGAGCCGCAGGCGAATGGCAGCCTGAAATTACCTGTTCTATGGCTGAATGAGCTGTGATCAGTTGAAAACAGGGATGGTGACGTCAGCTCTCCAAGATGGTGGCCGCTGGCCTCCTCTGTGGTCTGACCGGTGTGGAGAACCGAATTGGACCGCTTCCTTCCCCCGTCTCAAACCCAGAATTCAGCACTGAGTACGGTGATTGCACAGCTGGCAGAAGCCCGCAGAAACTGCAGTGCTGTATCTTTGCATTGCTATCTCCTCGTTTCCCAGCGCGCGCCGCAGACTCTAGCCGCGGGGCGATTTGCTGAATAGGCAGCGTGACCCTCCGTGCGGACAAATCTCTCGTGTTTGAGACCTTGTAGCTGATCCTCGTGCGATGGAAATCCTTCCTCTAGGTTTTGGAGCACCCCAATTTTGCTGGAAATTCCTAACAAGATAGCTTTTAGCCATTCTAACTCGTCATTCTCCCGCACAGTGACGCGGTACACGGGGGTAATGCTCTCCCTTCGCCGCCATCTTCCCCACCATCCAATAAATTTTCTTTTAAAATCTTATCTGGCATTACTCTTAACAATTATAAAAAGAAAACTATTCATAATATACAGATATAAAGTGCACATTATATGTAATATCTAATCTCATATTTTTATATTTGTGTATATATATTCAAAATGTATATGTGCACAAATCTATTTTTGTACATATTTATGCAAATACTTATCCATGCATTTATGCATATATTTATACTTTTGTATATTCATAAATATATATGTACATATATATGTGAAATGTACCATTTCTAGGCAATAGTGTATCATATATTTGATTTTTCAGATAAATTTTTACTTCTCAGCCTCTTGTTCTCCATTGTTTTATCAATCTTTATTCAGTATAATCAGTTAAAGTATATTTAAAGAAAAAATAGTTTATACCTATGTAATTATTTTTAACTATTAAGATATGTGATTAACACCCACTATAAGCAGAACTACTCAAGCCATTGCAAATTATAATAGCTATTTTCATTTCAATAATCATGATTTATGGTGATTACCTATACTGTAAAATAATTATTTTTTAAGAGAGAGAGAGAGAATTTCAATATTTATTTTTTTTTAGTTTTTTCGGCAGAAACAACATCTTTGTTTTTATGTGGTGCTAAGGATCGAACCCGGGCTGCACGTATGCCAGGTGAGCATGCTCCCGCTTGAGCCATATCCCCAGCCCCTAAAATAATTATTTTTAAAGAATATTACAGCCAAGAACACTTCTAGCAATATAAGAAACATCTCCTTGTCAAATCACAACAATGACCCAGTTATGACATCAGTGATACTAAAGTATTTAAGATAACACAGTTTAGTGATACCAACTTAAGACACCAAATGCAAACACTTCAAAGGATATTCTTTACTTATCTAGAATAAGATATTTTCTTTTTATTTCTCTACAGAAATTTTTATTTGTCTTTTAAAATTGACTTTCCTAAGCAACTAATTAGACTCTTATTGAAGGTTTCTTCAACAAACAAGTATGACCCCCCTCCATCTACAAATGCCACATTTTATTACTTTATCTGATTTTGACCTTCATTGCCTTATTTAGTGGATATATATTAGTTAAAACTTGAAAATGTATACATGTCTTTAAAATAAATAAGTGGTAAGGGTATATTGGTTGATTTAATGCATCTAAAATCAAATAACTATACTGAGGAGGAATAAATTGTGATTTTAGAGGTTGTCAAAGGCAGTGAGTACTTTCTAAAGTAAATGGGCAATACCACCACCTGGTTGGATGCCAGTATGATAAAATTGAAAATATAAAAATAAAATACCTACAAATTCACTAAAAATTCAGGAACTTGAAAAGAACAATGTTTGACAACTCAAGATGTACCTTATATTTAGTATTTGGCATATATTTCTCTTGAACAATTTTCTGCTATAAGGTATATTTTCTATAAGATGTGAGAACAGGGTCAAGATAGAAGCTTTTCATTGTATGATACACTTATAAATATAGCTTTAAATTGTTGAGACAATAATTATAAGGAAAAGTCTGTACATGTTAGCTTAGATGTAATTTTTAAAAATAATTTTGATTGGATATTGATTGATCCATAGATGTGGAACTCAGAGAAGGCATAATGTTGTTGTTTGGCTTATGGAGGAACCGTAAAAAGTGTTTGATAAGTGGGTGAATAAATAAATGATCAAAACTGCATCAACCCAAGATGGATAGGCAGTTTCCAGTTTCCTAAAATTGCTAACTATGGCACCAATTCTGGAAAATTGATATATATATATATATATATATATATGGAGCTGGTATCTGAAGCGGTTGGGGTTAAAATTTATACTACTGAATGTCTAGAAACTCTAAAGCTAACACATCAACACAAAAATAGTTTCAGTGTTATGATATATTTTGAATATTTGGCAGTAGCAAAGCAAAATTTATGTACAGGAAACATACTCAGCTCAGGGTAAAGAAAAAGTAAATTTAGCACCAAAGCTGAAACAAACACATACACCATCAGAGAAACCTGACATTTATCACTTTAACCAAATGATAAAAGTTATCACTAGTACCAGAACAAAAAGATCTATTGAATCCTTGAAATACATCATAAAGGACACCAACTCACTTATGTGGGTCCTGGCAAAAGTGAATAAATTGAATCTGAAATATCAAACCAAATAGATGAGGATTCAGTGTTTAGATATTTGTTTTTTGTCTTGTTAATTATTAAATTTCTTAAAATTATGACCAATATCCAACAGAGCTTCTTATGAAACTAGTCAAGCTGATTATTCTAAAATTAATACAGAAGAGCAGGGCTGAGACTGTAGCTCAGTGATAGAGCAGTTGCCTAGCATGTGTGAGGCACTGGATTTGATCCTTATCACCACATAAAAATAAATAAAATAAAGGCATTCTGTCCATCTACAACTAACAAAAATTAAAAAAAATACACAGAAGAGCAATGTTCCAGCAAGAATCAAAACAATTCTGAAGAAAAAAGACCACATTATGGGACATTTTTATAGGGTGAAAAGATAAATTATAAGGAATAAAGAAATAATTACAGAAATAGAAAGACAGGCAGGCTCTCATAAATATGGCAACCTTGTATATGATGGACAGCATTACAAGTAAAGAGATAAAGGATGACCCACTGAAAAATTGGTGCTGGTTTAATTGGTAACCTAACAGTAATAAACTTAGATTCTTATTTTCTCCCAAGTGATTGCAAAAGGATTGTGTGCACACGCATGCATAGACATTCACAAGCACATACAGACATACACATATTCACACAAAATCTTGGGATTACAAACATAAATACACATATTTCCAAGTCAAGAAGGGTCTAAACTGAAAAAATTTTGCAACATATGTATAAGAATATACTAAAATGAATTCCACCTTTATGTGTGATGTGTGATGTGTGATGTGTGTGTGTGTATGTGTGTGTATCAGCAATTAAAGTAAACAACAAATAAATAAAAGGAAAACCAGTAGATTAGAGGAAGGGACCAAAGAGGACGGAAGAGGGGAAGGAAAGAGGAAGCACAAAGAACTGGGGAATGATATGGCGTAAATTATATTCTATTCATGTATGAGTATGTCAAAATGAACCCCACTATATATATATATATATATATATATATATATATATATATATATATATATGTATGTATATACATATATACATACATATATATGTATATACATATATACATACATATATATGTATATACATATATACATATATACATACATATATCTTTTTTCATCAGTACACTGTGTGTGTATATCTATCTATATATATATACATATATATATATATATATATGTATATATATATTCATCAGGGCACTCTGTGTGTGTGTGTGTGTGTGTGTGTGTATATATATATATATATATATATATATATATATATATGTATATATATGCAGTGCACTGATGAAAACATTAAAAATAAAAATAGAATTTTAAGACCTAAAAGAAAATATTAAGTACTTTAAGGTTTAAATAAAGAAGAAAATTAAATTAAATTAAAAACTAATTTAACAATATAATTATATAATTAAAAGCTTATTTATACACGGCAGAGGAAACGAAGACAGTAAAAAGAAGACTCAGTCAAGAAGAAATTGCCAGAATAATCAAATAACTCCTTAAAAACATAAACAAAGATTAAGAAAAAATAGAAAAAGTATAAAAAATGGAGAAGAGGAAACACAAAGGACCAAAAATTATAAAAATATTCTATCTTACTACTAATCCAAAACCTGTAAATTAAAATGAGAACAGTTTAATTTATTTTGATTATTTTTATCATGCTCAGAATTCTCAAGAACGTGGAGAAATAGAAAGTCTTCTGCAATACTATTACATGTACAAATTAGAACAATTATTGTGAAGAACAATTTGGCAATACATTAAAAAGTCAAAGATGTGCTAGTTTTATAGTCTTATATTTTCACTTCCAGTCATAGAAAAAAAAACTAAAAATACAGTAAAAAAAAAAAAAAAACATTCCACAGCTATATAATACATGTACACACATTTCCATTACATTTTTTTGTGTGTGTGTGGTGCTAGGAATTGAACCCAGGGACTTGTGAATGTGAGTTAAGCACTCTACCAATGGAGCTATATCCCCAGCCTTCATTACATTATGATTCATCACAGCCATAACAACAATAAAATCTAAATTGTAACCACAGTAGATATATTAATACAAAATGATGAACATACATTTAATGAGATAAGATAGATAAGTTAAAATGGATAAAATTGAGTTATAGGTATTGAGCAAGACAAATAACAAGGCATAATGATGAACCCAAAAGAACATGTAAATACCTTTATATAAACTTTAAAATAAGCAAAAAAATACTATATTTTATATGGATATAACCATAGAAAGTTAAAGCTATTAAAAAAGCATGAAAATATATACCAAACTTAAAATATCAGTTACTTCTAGGGATGAAGAAGGGAACAGGGATAGAGAGGACTTTGAATTTATCTAATGTTTTATTTTCTTTTTATTTAAATCCAACATGGCAAAATGTTAACATTTTATAAAGCTGAATGTGTGGTAGATAAACAAATATTAACTGTATATCATTCATCGTCTCAAACTGTGGTGTAACCGCCAAACTGTGACTTTTGTCCCATTTTAAAAGATTGTGAATAATACTTTAAAACGTGTAAACTAAAAGAAAAAAAAAATAGGAAATACTACTAATGAAAAAAAAAAATCTACGAATTAAAAAAAAGGAAGACCAGTAGAGGAAAGGGACAGCGGAAGGAGGAGGGGGAGGGAAAGCAAAAGTACTGAGGACTGAATTGAAGCAAATATATCTCATGCTTGTACAAATACATCAAAATAAACCCCAATATTATGTATAACTAATGCATCAATAAGAAAACAAAAACATAGGAAATGGTGTAGTATGTCTAAACAAAAACATAGGAAATTGTATAGTACGTCTAAACATATATCTCATGCTTGTACAAATACATCAAAATAAACCCCAATATTATGTATAACTAATGCATCAATAAGAAAACAAAAACATAGGAAATGGCATAGTACGTCTAAACAGCAGTTGTGAATTGCTTGATTCCTTTATTTATATGCATATATTACTTGAATGTGACATAAAATATTTTTAAAATCTGGATTTGGATAAAATATTCAAAGGTGTTTTGTTATTGTCCACTGTTTTATCATTTAAAGTAATTTGTATTTTTAAATTTAAAACCTCATTACTTGAAAATATTATATTATGTATTTTTAGACAACTATATCAAAGAAAAACAAAAAAAAATAGAAAATTACAAAAGAATCACAAAGTTCAATACATTTTTAAAAATATTGGCATTTCAAAAGGATAGAAGACTCAGTGAACATAGAATTTGGATTCATAGTCTAAACTATAATACAATGCTTACTTTTTTGAGTGAGTTTGTTTTATAAAATACCAAACTTTGCCAGGCATAGTGGCACATGCCTGTAATCCCAGCAACTTAAAAGGTGGAGAGAGCAGGTTTGCAAGTTCAAGGCTAGCCTCAGCAATATAGCAAGGCCCTGTAATTATTACTGTAATGACATACTAAGAAATTTAGCAAGATCTTGTATCAAAATAAATAATAAATTATAAAGGAGACTGAGGATGTAATTCAGTGGCAAAGTACTCCTGGGTTCAATCCCCAGTGCCTAATAAATAAATAAATAAATGTAAATAAAATAAAAATAAAACACCAAACTTTTTTCTAAGTAAATCTTAATCCTTCATCTAATTCTAAGATACATTTTGCAGTATTTGAATTAAAGCTCTCTCTACATATGTACACACACACACACACACACACACACACATATGGATATACCTTGTTTTTAAAAGGTATTTATCATTTAGGTTTGTAGGAGATGTAACTCTGGGAATACAGTAATAAATATAGATATGAGTAACCATCAGAAACTGGATTCACAGAATAAATGAGAAAGGAGTCCATTCAATTCAGACTTTTATTTTTTTCTTATATTTTTCACTAAGATAGGGTTTCAAATCTTCCACTATAGACAAAATGATTGACCTTTGTTTTACACAGATTATTTAGCCCAGATACTATTAATATGTATCAGATAATATGTTCAATTCTAACTTTATGAGATGGGGGAAATTTTTATAAAAGAGTTCCAATATGATGCCCTTGTACTGTAGAAAATCTTACAGAAAATGTACTTATGATTTCAAGAAACACAGTTTATATCCCTTTAATGCAGGAGGTATTAATAAATATCATAATTTATTTCCATTTTTAATTTTATTAGTAACATCAATATTAGGTATAAATTATTAAACTTGGAAGGTATTGAGTGAAATTAAAAACTATAGGCTACAGAGACATTAATTAGCATATCCTTCCCATATAAAGTTATCTATTTATTCTAAAAAGCTATATAATGCATAGAAACAAAATTTTAAAATGCCTTTGTAGCAACAAAATAAATTCATAGTTGAATTTATGCCTTTGGCACTCAAAAAAGATACAGATGGGCCATAAGTTATTGGGTCCATATATCTTTCAAATTTATTTGTTTGCTTCCTTTGTTTCCTGTCTCTTTCCAAAATAAGAGTTTGAGAAAGAATGTAATTAAAAGACCCATGCAATAGGCTTATTAAAATGAAGATAAATTATGAACAGCATCATAGTAACGAGTAAAAGAAATGGTTATTGGGGTTGGGGTGAAGAATGTGTAATTATATAAGAAATACTAGCTAAGAATAGCTACTGTAATTATATACTAAATTTAGTCTATTCTTCCTGGAAGCCAGGATGATTATTTTAAAAATCAGAATTAGTTATATAGTTCTAAGTTCCATATTAGTATGTGAGGAGAGATAAATTCAATCACCAAATCTAAGGGGTATGTGTTTTAAAAATACATGAGTTTTTCACTCAACAATGTAATGAAATTTTAAAAAATGTAATGGATGGCATTTTAAATATTAAACAGGGTTTTAGAGAAGTCATTGAAGCATACTTTGGTTGGCCATTTTGTATGCCTAATGTTGATTAAAAAGTTAAAGGGTATACTGTTCATTGTAGACAAACAAGTTCTATATTATAGATCTACCATAATTTCATCTGCAATAATTTATAAACTGGACTGCTAATGAACTTGAGAAAAAATAAAAAAATAAAAAACCAATGATATAGCATTATAGGAGATGAATATTTTCTATTAGGATAAAGGTTTAACTTTCTATTGTGGTAGATTGAATAATGGCCTCCTAAAATATTCAGGTCCTAATCCTGATAACCTAAGAATGTCACTTTACAGAGTAAAAAAGATTGTTTGAGACATAATTAAGGATTATGAGATAGGAATATTTCCTTGGATTATACAGGGGTGAGGCCTAAATTTAATAACAGATCTCTTTATGAGATAGAAGCAGGGAGATATCTGACTACTGGGACAGAAGGCAATATGACAAGAAAATCAGGACACTTGTTGAAGACAGAAGATGGGATAAGGTATGCAGCCCTAGAAGCAATAAAATGTAAGAAAATGAATTTTTCCCTATCATCTCCTGAATGATCATAACCCTGTTGACACATGATTTTGATCTAAACTAATTATAACTTCTTAACTTCTCAAATGAAAGTAAATAAATATGTATTGCAACAACCATAAGAAACTAATGCAGAGAGTTCCAATGTAATATATTTGCCACAGAGTTCCTTCTTTTTATTCTTCAAGGATGGTACCACATTAATCCATGTAGGAATATATGAAAAATCATGATTTTACCAAGAGTAAAATATTTTAAAATCTCATATGTCATAGTATACTCACCTAGTATGCAATGAAATCAATTGCTGAGTGCTTGGGAAGGGAAAAATTGAAAGGCTAATCAAATATTTATGTATTTAATACTATAATCATAAAATAATAATTCAGGGCTAGCTATAAATTCTTTTGCCTTTTTATATTTTGGATAATGTTGACACTATTTTCTTATTGAATTTTAAATAACACTTTCAGTATTTTCTTGAAATATTCTTTGGGAAATTAAGTAAGTGATTCTAAAATATAAAAGAACCAGTGGGAAAAATAGATTCTCTTCCTCTCTTCAGAGTAAAAGATTGGAATTTATTTGTAATTTGTATAATCTCTGGTTTGCAGTACTATTGAACCAGCAGTAGGTGGTTCTTACTTGAAACCTGAATATTAGGAGACTTGAATAGGCAAGGGATGACGTGTTTTCAACTGCAAATACTATGTCAGCAGTGATACAGGGAGTGAAAGGGACTATGTGACATATTATTCCTTAAGTAAATGATGCAAATAACTCTAAGAACTCAGAAAAAAAACAAACCAACTTGTATATAATAATGGAGAATCCTGGTCTGCTTTTCATTAGGCTAAAGCAGGGTTTTCCATTGCAGAGATGTGAGCTTGGTTTTTAGAAAAAGAAAATACTAATGGAGCTGGAGGGATGTAGTTGAAATTCTAACACATCAAGGTTCTAATGAAACTTTCTTTGATGCCTTGCTTTGGAAGGTAGGAACTCAAGCTGCCAAATTGAGATTTCTGGTGGCTGCTTGCTAAAGCAGGGTAAGTAATAGCTCCTGAGCCAAATGAACTGCTAGAGATCCATTGACTCACCAGTGCTTGTGGATATAAAGATCCTTGCTTCCTCTGTTCCCAGAATACTCTGTATCTATCCCTGAACATTTCTTACAGTAAGCATAGAAGCTATTTATTTGTCTCTTCCACATGCATCTTGACCTATTTATTTTTGTATCTTGAACACCAACATAGTGACTAGTATTTAGAATATGCTGAAATAAATGTAACTCTGAATGAATCAGAAGATATCCTGAATTAACCTTCTTAAGAAGTCTTAAGGCTTGGGAATTTAGCTCAGAGATAAAATTCTTGCCTAGCATACACACAGCTTTGGGTTCAATTTCTAGCATCAAAACCAAACAAACAAAATCTTTAAAAAAAATAATCACAACAATTAAATCCTGAGACCCTTTAAGCTAGTGAATGATTTTACAATTCAGGAATCAATGTGTTACTATCTGAACCTACTGATCAGTCTTGGAAAACTTGAAAGAGTGATAATCAAACATTAAGGAGTCACTGCCTGTTCCCTCTTCTACATCAAGAACTCTCAGAATTTTCCTTTTTTACACATCCAGCCCCAAACAATGTTTTGAGTGCGAGAAACCAAAATAGATCCATGTTATTTTTGTATGGTTATGATGCTATGCTACATAACATGTTGGCAATGTACTATTTATGCTTATTCATTGTTTGTATTCAGCTTTATATGAATTGAAAAATTTCTGGTTCTTTTTGTTGTTGTTTTGTGGTTCTGGGGACTATACCCATGTCCTCATGCATTCTAGCTGTGCACTGTACTGCTGAGTTACACTCTCAGTGCCTCCTTTCGTTCTTAAGATTTGCAAATAGAGTGTATTTTTGGTGGAAATGGTGTTCTGTTAAACCATATAGTGTAACTCCTTAGAAAAATCGTAACTTCAAACAAGACCACACTACATTTTTTTCTCTGGCAGAATTAGATTTACATTTACATTGCTTTTCCTTTTTTCCCCTGCACAGATACATTTCGAAGAGCTCTATAATATATGCTTTTTGTATATACAACTAGATTTTGCACAATTCATACAAAAAAGTCTGCATAAAGTGGTAGTATTTAGATGTTTGGAAGTAGTGATTAAGTTAGCACAATATTTTTTTAATACATATGTATACATATATGTATGTATGGGAGTGTGTAATACTGCAGCAAGTATTTTAGAATTTTGCAAACGCTGAAAATGATATTACTGTGCAGAATATTTTTTGAGAACATGTTTCCTTTGTTTCCTAAAACATATTCTATCAATTTAAGTAACAGCCATATCCATTTTTTTACTTGCTTAAAATAAGCATTTTGGCAGTGCAAACATGATTCCTTGCTCAGAAGAATATCAATTATGTGTTCAGGCAGCTTTAGAAGGGAATAATGCATTTTTTTTGTTCTTTTCTAGATACATGGAGAAACTTTACCATACACTAATATTAAACATATGTATAATAAAAGTGATTTTTTGTTGGATTTTTTTAACTCAAGAGAATGTGACTCAATGTCTCTTTTTAATCCAATCAAGTAATATTGTCTATTAAGAATCCACAGAAGGATGTTCTTAATTAAACAGTTTATACTATATTTATATACTTCTGTAAGCCTCAAATGCTATAAAACAGAAATAATTTTGGAACAGTGACATATTTTAATAATTAGAACTACTTTTCAAAATCTTGAAATGTTTCATGCTTATTTCCACTTCATTGGGTCACACAAGTACCAAAGGGAGCTGTCACAATAAAAATTTGTTCAAACCAGATTCTCAACTGGGACAAAGATATTACCTTGAGAATCTGGCAATTTGCCTAAGAATTGGAAGTTCAGCAAATGAGGCAAGTACACCAATGACACTCTATTTGCATTTGTCTGCTGATGTAATTATTTCAGGCAATTTAAAGATACTTGGTCCTAATTTTGAATATGGCAGATGATAAATAAGTACTTAATAACATAGTGACATAGTATATTAAAAATCAGCTTCTCTGAAATGTCCTACCAAACCCAAAGTTTCACTGAACGAAGTTCATTATCCCTGTCACAACTATTGCACATAGCAAAGTTTTTGTTGCTATTGAATTTATAACCAGTCATTTCCTTCACAGACTGTTTATGTTAAGATTTTTTTGTTGTTGTTGTTAAACAATTATGGCATTAGCAAGCAGTTGGGAAAGAAGAAAATGGGTATTAAATTTTAAAAACAAACAAAATGTGAGGCTGATTCCTTATCTTGGATATTGTGAATAATGCTGCAATAAACATGGGAGTGAAGATGACGCTTGAAAACACCAATTCATTTTTTTTTAGATATATAACCAATCATGGGACTGTTGGATCATATAGTAGCTCTATTTTGAATTTATGGAGGCATTTCTTTTCTGTTTTCTATAATGGCTATACCAATATACATTTGTATCAATATTGTTCAAGAGTTCCTTTTTTTCCACATCTTTGCCAGCTCTTGTTATCTTTTATTTATTTATTTTTGACAACAGGTGTTCTACTTGGAGTGAGGTGTTATCTCATTGCGGATTTGATTTGTATTTCCCCATGGATCAGTGATGTTGAGCTTTTAAAAAATATATCCACTGTACAATTGTATGTCATCTTTTGAGAAATGTCTTTTAAGTTCTTTTGCCATTTTTACTGAATTATTTGGGGGTTTCCTATCAAATTGTTTAAGTTTGTTATATATTCCGGATATTAACTACTTGTCAGATTAATAGTTTGGAAGTGTTTTGGCTCTTTTTATATGTTGCTGCTACACTCTGTTGATTGTGTGCAAACTATTTTAGTTTGGTTTAAACCTATTGTCTATTTTTCCCTTTTGTTGACTGTGTTTTAGGGGTTTTGTCCAAGAAATCCTTGACCAGTTCTATTCCATTGAGCATTTACTCCATAATTTTTTGTAGGAGTTTCACATATTTGGATTCATTATCATGTATTCTGGGAAATATATTCATAGTGGAATACAACTTAGCCTTAAACGGCATGAAGTCCTACCATTTGTGACATGGATACACCTGCAATGCATTTGTCATGTGAACTAAGAATTGGAAGTTGAACAAGTACAGAGAACAAATACTACACGATCATACTCATTTGCAGAACCTGAAAAAGTTGTTCTCATAGAACTAGAGAACAGGACAGTGATTACCAGAGACTAGGAATGGTGAGAGGATGGTGAGGGTTTGGTTAATGGACTCAAATTTATAATTAGATGTAATTTTCAATATTCTATTATATAGTAGAGTAACTAGAGTTAGCAATTATATACTGCATATTTTAAGATAGCTAGAAGAGAAGATTTTAGCCATTGTCACTATGAATAAATGATACATTTTAGAGATAATGGGTATGTTGATTGCCCTGATTCAATCATCACACAATGTATGCATGTTTTGAAGCAGTACATATGCGATTGTGTGCCAAATAAAATGCTTAAAAAGAATCTGAGAAGAAGTCAAATAACTCTGCATAAGAAATGCTGAGTTATCAAATCCCGTGGAAATAGAGCACATAGCTGAAGTCAAATATTTTGGTCTGATATATCCAATAGAATAATTAATCATTAGCAACAAATAACTAAAATACACATGAAATATGGCCAGATTTTTTAAGATGGTACAAAAACATGTAAAATGTGTCATAAGTAAATGTTTTATTGCTTACACATTGAAATGATAATATATTATAAATATTGGGTTAAAATAAATCACTAAAATTAAGTTTACCTGTTAACTAGTACATGGATTTTAATGTGCCTAGTAGAATATTTAAAATCATGGTGTGTCTGGCATTACATATCTGTTTGGTAGTGCTGATTTAGAAGATCCACTTCAGAAAGAATGATTAAATTAAATTTTAGGCCAGTTGATTAAAGGTTTAAAGTAGTGTCAAATTTATAGAATTATGTGATTAATTTAAAAGCCAGAAAATTAAGGATATAAATTCCCTCCGTGCATGAATCTTATGTGTTTTATTTTCAGTACCTATCAAAGTTTCTGTCATTGAGTGTTCAGTAAATAATTGTTGAATAATTAGAAGCCAAATGCTTTAATTGGAATTATGAAGTAAGCAGAGAAAGTGTTAGGTAGTATATCATCAAAAGATAAAAATTACCTATAATTTAAATTCCTAAAAGTTCCCAATTCATACAGTAATTCATAAGTAAAAGTTAAGGATCAGCATTGTTGTAAAATTCAATCAAATCAGGAATAATTCTTAGAAACTTACTAGGGATTTTCTTGTTTAACACATACTACAGAAGGGAGATGGGTAGAGGAGGAGTGATGGGTAGTATCTGTAATTCTTATACTGGTTACATTTTTGCTATATAAAACAGGGAAGGAATCTGGTATGGGCTGGAAATGGCTAAGAGAAATGTGTCCAAAAGTGAAAAGGTGAAAACTGCATATTCCCAGAACAGATAGTTATCTCTTCTGTGTTCTTATATATGTATTTTTATAGTATATGCAGTTCCTATTCTGAAAAAAATATAAAAAAACAAAAGATTCTAAATGTGGTGTCATACATGGGCTTTAGGGACATATGAATGCTGTAAAAATGGTGTGCAAAACTGTGTATTTTTGCAAATATATCTTTAGGGATAGAATTATATGACTATCATCAGTTTTTCAAAATGGTCCATTGACTTAAAAATTATTATGTAGTCACTACCCTATTTTAAAGTTCAATAGGATCAGGTTAACTATAAATTAATGATATCTTTCCTTGATTTTAAGCACTAGAGATAAGTTATCTTTTGTTTGGAAAACATTGGATTTTTTTCTATTGTTTAGGCATTATTCAAGAGGTTTGATTTTTAGAATTTAAGAAATTCATGAAAATAAGCTACCGTTTTAAAATACTGTAAAACAGTCTATTCAAGACAAAATAATTTAAGTTACAGAAATGCTTGAAAAGCAAATCAATTCGTTATCTACTGGAAGTATGTTTTTTTAAAGCAATTTAGGTCATCATGAAGATTTTAAAACTGAGTCTGGAATACCTTTTAAATTTTTCCTCTGCCCCCACCTCCAACCTTTTCAACCAAATTAATCATAAGTTTTCTTGCTAGCACAAGCTTTTGAGCTTTCTAAAGAAGACCTCATCATTGTCAGGCTCTGAATATATTAAATAAAGATAAATCATATGATTTGGTAAAAGGAAAAATTATATGTCTGCCAATGTTTTCTCCCTTTTCTCTAAAAATACCTCCCTAAGTCTGTTTGGGAAATTACCTCTCTCATACTACATAATCTTGTTATGAAGTCATTCAAATTCCCACCTGACTTCTCCTCCATCCCCTTTAAAAAAAGTAAGTGTGTGGCTTAAACAGTGATAATCAGATTCTGTCTTCTAATTGAATGCTTACAAAGTGTTTCATAAAAATGAAAATTGTTGAGATTTCCATTCATTCCAGTGTTTCAATCCCTGAGAATGGAAGGCTTTTGGAACCTGGATCCTCAGGGCTTCTGTCTCTGGTTCTTTCTAAAACCAGGTTTTTATGCCTTTCATTTGACTTCCAATGAATTCAGTAGAGCATATTGGCTCTTTAGAAATACATCATCTGAGGCTATTATTTTCTCCAGTAAAGTAAAAAAAAAGAAGTTGAATAGCTATTCTCAATTAATTATTAAGGGCACAAAACATCGATCCATCCCAGAAGTCTTTATTATCTAATTTGTGTCTTATGGAATATTAAATAATAGTAAGTTGGTTTAGACTAAAAGACAATTGGCTTTGATTTTAAGAACACATATTATTGAGAAGATTATAGAGGTTAGGGTGGTTCAGAAAAATGTAAGATGGTACTGGAGTTAAAGCTTACAAAAAATGCAGAATTTGGAAAAATTGATGTAAGCGAAGAACATTTTTAGGTTGGGGACATCTTGATCAATTAAAAGGAAGAGACACATCCATTTGGCAACAGGGAGATGCTGTGTATTACAGAGTGAGGAATAAAGTTAAAGGAACAATGTGAAGTGGACACTCTGTCACACTAATAAGTTTGAGCTACTATAGGCAATGGAAACCCTGTATAGTTTAGTGTGTGAAACAGCTTGGATCCAGTGCAGGCAGTTATGAGATTCCTATAATACTTAAGATTTAAGGTGAAAAGGAGATAGATTAGGGTCATGGTCATAGAAATGAAAATTGAGGACTCCATGGAAGAAGTTATAGATAAAAAGATTCCATATAGCTTGAGTAATGAAATAATTTCTATTAAAAAAATGTTAAACCAACAAACAATGATTCCGAGGTTATCAGAATCATTGATGGAAAAACAATAGTACTTGGAACTTGCCCGCCCATTGAAGAAAAAATTTTGATAATTGTAGTGTGTATGTAGCCTCATTTTAAATATACCCTCCTTGATAGAAGTAGGATTGCTATGTGGCAGTGTTCACTTCAGAAACTAGTAAAGCTAAAAAACACAAGAGTATCAATGACACCTATTGCTGAATATTTGTTCCTCCTCTTATTTTAAGAAAATGATTTGAGATTATTTTCTTCCTTCATTCCCTCCTTCCCTTCCCCAAACTTTCTTTTATAGTGGCAATAGTTATTTTATCTCTAAAAGTTAATAAAATATTTTATAGGTACATGCCCTTGAATAAAGTAATGAGCTTTCCAGATCCATTACAGTTCTAATTCAAGTTCTTAAGAATGGCAGGTTCTAGCTTTGCTAATGTAGAACCCAGAGGCCACACAATAAATAACTCCAGGGCTATCCCATTGAAGAAAAAAGCTGAATGGAAGGACTCTGTTAGAAAAGACACCATGTGTAAATAGGGAACACCTTAGACTTTCCAACTTAGACCAGCCACAAGCTGAAAGCAGTTATGTAAATAATCCTAGAGCCCACAGTAAGTGAAGCAGAAAAACTACCCAGTCATTACAAAGAATTGTGAAAAAATTTCCATTGTTTTAGCTACTGTGTTTATGCAACAATAGATAACCAAAATGGAAAATCTGAGTTGGAGGTATCCTTGAGAGAGTCAACTAAATGGAGCTATTCATTTATACACACTAGTTGAAATAAAGAGCGGGCATGAGATTATCAATGATAAAAATATAAAATGTGATGTGGAAGGACTCTAGGTCATAGTCTTGTAAAATTCTCACATGGAAAGGCTAGAAATATGAACTCCTGTGATGAATGTTGCTGAGAAATTGGATAAGATAATAAGATATAAGTTATTCCCAAAAGCAGAATGAAAAATGCCTCCAGAAGACTTAACATTGTTAATATCATTTGGACAATTAATTTATTCAAAGAAGACACATTTTATGTCATTAACCTATAGATGTCACATGCAGTCTCTTCCACTGAATAAATGTTTGTTCATATTTGATTTTGAACAAAATCAATTTGATACACAATGAACCAGCAGAAAGATGTATAATTTTGATTTAATTACAGTGGTGTGACTCATTGGAAGACTGTCCAGATATTGTGAAACTCTCTATGATCCTTTTCCTGACTCCCAAACTGATCTGTGGAGACTTTAAAAATGTATGAATAGATTATTTCTTATTTGAAGTTAACTTCTATGATAATTAAGATTAACTGGTGACTTAACATTCACATACTACATCATAGGTATGATTCCAGGTCATAACTAGGGTAATTTGACTAGCAAAGTGGATCATATTTCCACGTCCTCTATATGAGAAATAAATGTCTCAGTAAAAACCAAGTAAAACCAGAAATTGACATTATCTTCTGAATTTGTTCTTTATTTTCAAGATAATAAAGGAAATATTCATCCTAACAATATTTTAAAAATATTAGCATATATTAAACATCAAAATTGTACTCTGCAAACAAAATACTACTCCTATAGTTCATAATGTTTCATTTAAAAAGTTTTTAAACATACAAAGCTCTAAGGGGTCCCACATGTCAAATTTGATGTAACTCATGTTTTATTACTTTATCTGTAAAATAGCTGAGCCATCATTGCTTATATAAAATTTTTTCATATAAAAAATAGTTAGCAGAACTAAGTACAATATAGTAACTTAACAAACTCAGATTGGACAACTCCAAAGTATTATGAATTTATTCTAGAGATAAATGCATGTAGTTGAATATGTGTTTTGAAAATCAAATATGTTATTGAGATGTCTTCAAATTTACTGTCATATAGAAATGTTTATTCATAGATAATTAATATCTGTGCTAACTTTAAGTTCACATAAATATTATTAAAACTTAATTCTAGTTCCATCAGTTGTTTAGAACATAGACCAACATAATATTTTGGTAAGAAATATATTTTATCACAAATATTGCTTAGAATTGCTGGTGCATGGTGAAAATAAAGAACAAATCAAATTTGGTCAGTTTTCTTACTGTTTTTTCTACAGATGTTTTACCACCTTATTGCCTCCCTACAGGAAGACTGCTTTCCATGTTTTTTCACTTCATGCACCACTGATGTGAGTTAATTTAACAATCTTTTTTTCATTATGAGACTCATTTTTTTAGTGGAAATTCTTTTTTTGTTTGTTCTTTTCCCAAAAGCAAAATGAAAAATGCCTCCAGAAGACTTAACATTGTTAATATCATTTGGACAATTAATTTCTTCAAAGAAGACACATTTGATGTTATTAACTTATAGATGTCACAGGCACTCTCTCCCACTGAATAAATGCTTGTTCATATTTTATTTTGATTACACATGACAGTGAATATATTTTGGCAAATTATACATATATAGAGTATTATTAATTCTATTTAGGATTCCACTCTTGTGGTTGTATGTGACGTGGAGTTACCCTGGTTGTGTATTCAAATAAAAGGCTAGGAAAGTTATGTCCAATTAAATCTACTGTCTTTCCTATTCCTCTCCACCATTCCCTTCATTTCCCTTTGTCTAATTAAATGGATTTCTATTATTCCACTCCCCAACCTTCCTTGTTTGGGTTAGCATCCATAAATCAAAGAGAACATTTAGCCTTTGATTTTGGGGGGGGGGGGGTTGGCTTATTTCACTTAGCATGATATTTTCCAGTTCCATCCATTTACCAGCAAATGCCATCATTTTATTCTTCTTTATGGCTGAGGAATATTTCATTGTGTATATATACATTTTGTTTATCCATTCATCCATTGAAGGACACCTAGGTTGTTTCCATAGTTTGACTATTGTGGGTTGAGCTGCAATAAACATTGATGTGGTTGCATTAAGTCCTTTGGGTATAAACCAGGGAGTGGGATAGGTGGGTCAAATGGTGGTTCCATTTCAAGTTTTCTAAGGAATCTCCATACTGCTTTCCATGATTTTACCTCTTGTGCTTTAGGAGTGTTATTAAGTAAGTTCATTCCTAAACTGAGATGTCGGAAAATTGGGTCTACATTTTTCTTCTAGTAAGTTCAGGGTCTCTGGGCTAATGCCTAGGTCCTCAATCCACTTAGATTTGAGTTTTATGCAAGATGAGAAATAGAAGTTTAATTTCATTCTATTACATATGGATTTCCAGTTTTCCCAGCACCATTTGTTGAAGAGGCTATCTTTTCCCCAATGTATGGTGCCTTTTTCTAGGATGAGATATCTGAATTTATGTGGGTGTGTCTCTGTGTATTCTATTCTATTCCATTGGTCTTCATGTCTGTTATGGTGCCAATACCATGCTGTTTTTGTTACTATAGCTCTGTAATATAATTTAAGGTCTGGTATTGTGATGCTGCCTGCATCACTTTTCATGCCATGGATTACTTTGGCTATCCTGGGCCTTTTATTTTTCCATATGAGTTTCATGATTGCCTTTTCTGTTTTTGTGAAGAACATCATTGGGATATTAATAGGAATTGCATTAAATATGTATAGCACTTTTGGTAGTATGGCTATTTTGATAATATTAATTTTGCCTCTCCAGGAACATAGGAGATCTTTCTATTTACTGAGGTCTTCTTCAATTTCTTTTTTTTTTTGTGTGTGTGTGTGTTTTGTAGTCTCATTGTAGAGGTCTTTCACCTCTTTTATTAGGTTGATTCCCAAACATTTTATTTTTTTGAGGTAACAAGGGATAGTTTTCCTGATTTCTCCTTCAGCTGATATAACCTTGGTATATGTATTTCTAGACTTTCATTTTGACCCTAAATCCTATTTTGTTACATGAATGAAATCTGACCAAAATTTCAAAATTTTGTAGGTATTCTTCTTTGCATAACTTATAGTAGAAAGCCTTAAAAACTCCTTTGAAATATTTCATAAATACACAAAGATAAATTGAGAGGATAGATAGAATGGAAAATTAAAGGGAAAAGATATTTAGAGGTGGTCATTTAGATGTCAGATGAGTTATGAAACCATGCAAAATAGAGTTGTGTTATATATATATATATATATATATATATATATATATATATATATATATATATATATATGATCTATCTTCCATATTCATTTATTTTTATACTTGACAAAATTTTAAATATTTCTTCCATGCCTTTCTGCATACTAGTTGTTAAGAAAAAAAAGTAATATACTGCCATTTATGTTTAACCTATACCTTCACACAATATGATACTTTTAATACACGTTAAGATTTGTGATGAAAGTCTTTATAAAATATATACTTCTAAGTCCTTATATAGAAAGGATAATCCAACATTCCTCTTGTCTCAAAGTCATAATAATGAGTATCCATTGTGTGTATTATAGTATAATTTTACGTATCTTAATTCTTTGCCTTTTTTGTCTCCTCTTCCTTCAGTGTTAGCCTGTTAGCTTTCACATCTCCCACTGTCATTTGCTTTAATAGCCTCTTATCTGACATTAATCTTAAAGATTCCTGGATTGAAATTGCTATGAACAGGAAACCAGACAAGCTAACTTAAAAAAATATTTTGGTGAATAATAGTCAATGAAAAGAAATGGAGTCCCATTATATAAAAGTACATGATCAATGTATAAGTAGGTATATGGCAGTAGGTTATAAATTATAAGAAACTTAAAATGTGAGATTCAACTAGTTAAACTAATTATCAGAAATTATAAGCATGCATCTTCTCCAGTGCCATCCATTTACCTGCAAATGCCATGGTTTTGTTCTTTTTTATTGCTAAGTAAAATTTCATTGTGTATATATGCCACATTTTTTATCCTATCCCCCTAAAACAAATACAGAATGTTTTCTCTTATATAAGGAGCTTGACTCATAGTGGGGTAGGGAGGGGGAGCATGGGAGGAACAGAGAAACTCTAGATAGGGAACAGGGGTGGGAGGGGAAGGGAGGGGTAGGGAATTAGCAAGGATGTTGGAATATGATGGATATCATTATACAAAGTACATGTATAAAGACTTGAATTTACTTTATATACAAACATACTTTATATACAAACAGAGATACAAAAATTGTGGTGTATATGTGTATTAAGAATTATAATGCAAAAAAGAAAAAAGAAAGAAAGAATAGTGTTACCTTAGATTAGGTAGGAGGAAGTGAAAGGAGGGGAAGGCAGGGGATGTGGGGATAAGATAGTAGAATGAAACAGACATTATTACTTTATATATGTATGTGACTGTATGACCATTGTGATTCTACAATATGTATACTCAGAAAAATCAGAAATTATATCCCATCTATGTATATCAAAGTATATAAGTGCATTCTACTGTCATATATAACTAATTAAAACAAATACAAAATTTACAAAAAAGAAATTATAAGCATGCATATTATAAGTTTAAAGACATGATGGCTCCTTCTTTCCAATCTGTGATCTTTTCAAATCAGTGATTCAACTGTTATTTTGCCCCTAGTTGCAGGAGGGCTACTGCATTGCCAGGTATCACATAGTTTTGATAACACAAGAGAGTAAAGTGATCCTTACTCTTCTATGCATGTGGGTGTGGGTAAGTACTTTTACACAGAATCATCTCATACAAATATTGTCTCTCCTTTGATTAGCCACATTGCAATATTTATCTATTCCAAAATGAATCAGATCAGTGACACGTGGGATGAGTCCACCATGGTTGGCTTAGACCATGTTAGCCTTGGTGTAAAGAAGGGATAGCCTGTCCTGAAAGTACATGTGCAGTATAGGAGAGTAGATTTAGAACAAAATATGGAATGCATTAAGACCAGAAAAAGCTGTGGAATATTATAGGTGACTGGCAGAATCTTCTATAGAAAACTTGGAAACTTTGAGTGTTCAAAAGGCACTTTTAATTTCATTCTCACTTTGTCCTTATGGTCTGAATAGTTTAGCTTACTGTAATAATAAAACATGGCTTGTATACTATATATTCTATTGTATTAGAAACTTTCACTTATTAATTTGCCACAAACATGAAGTGAAAACTGAGCATATCCAAATAGCAATTTATTCCACTGACTTTGAAAAATGAGCCACATAAGTCAATCCATTGATAAATAAGAAAATATTAAAATATTCTCTTTTTATTCATTTATATAAAAATGTTTAGCCATAATATTTCTTATACATGAAACATATATGTATATGTTTATATATGTACATATGTGTGTGTATATAGGGTGTGTGTGTGTGTGTTTGTGTATCTCCATCCTGATCCTCTGATCCTTCCTCAGTCCATGTAAGATACTTATTAGACACTCAGATCACACCAGCCATCCCAAGGGAAGGCAGAAGTTCGAAAGAGGGAAATAGTTGAAAGCGACACCTTTAATCATTTGTGTATCTTTGGCATGTTTTGAAATTTGGTCCAGGTAAGGGAATTTATGGATTTCATTACCATAAAAACTGTAAAATCTTTAAAATACTCTGCAATGAAATGAAGAGTGACCATGGAAATCCCTTAGGCCATATGAAATTTTATTTGTTATTTCTCTGCAAAGTACTTCAAAGAGTTGTCAAGCTTAAACATAACTTATATATTTTTCTTTTAATGAAAAAAAGATGAGTGTTCAAAATTTGCCATTTCTGTCAGTAATTTACAACATAGAAAATATTAAATATTGATTTATTAAATAAATATTGATTTACTAAATAAATGACACATACTCTGTATATTTAATGTAGAGATTTCACTTTAACAATGAGATGATAACTTCTTTAAAAAAAATAAACTTTACATGCAATTTCCCCTTCTCTCTCCCTTTCCCTCCCACCTCTCATCCCTGTTTAATGTTAATCATCTTCTCCTGCTCTTCGTCCCTACTCTGCTCTTAGTTACTCTCCTTATATCAAAGAAGACATTTGGCATTTGTTTTTTAGGGATTGGCTAGCTTCACTTAGCATAATCTGCTCTAATGCCATCCATTTCGGAGACTCTCAGGGTTATACAAAAGTACATACAAGAGGAAGTGAGGGGAAAGGGAAAAATAATACAAGGGGGAGAAATGAATGACAGTAGAGGGGGTAGAGAGAGAAGAAGGGAGGGGAGGGGAGGGGAGGGGAGGGGGGATAGTAGAGGATAGGAAAGGCAGCAGAACACAACAGACACTAGTATGGCAATATGTAAATCAATGGATGTGTAACTGATGTAATTCTGCAATCTGTATATGGGGTAAAAATGGGAGTTCATAACCCACTTGAATCAAAGTGTGAAATATGATATATCAAGAAATTTGTAATGTTTTGAACAACCAACAATAAAAAATTAAAAAAAAATAAAATAAACTTTACAATGGAAAGTACATTTTCAAAATTCCATGTCTGGAAATGTTTCCATTATTATTATGTCATTTGGCTGCCAGAAAAGATCAGTGTAATCTCCTAAAATGCTTATGTATATGAATATATACACACACATACACTTAAATATTTGGAAATAATTCTTGTTTTCAACTGTAAAAAAATTCCTCAACAAGAAAATTTCAGAGTGTTTTGTGAAATACATAAAAATCAAACAACTATTTTGATCGCAAGAACAACTGGTTGACTTGAAAAATGGAAATTTACTAGTCAAATTTCAACAAACAAATTTGCATACTGGAAAATGGGCTTGAAATACCTTTCATGGTCTCTTTGGCCCAGCTCATACACTTATTAATTGCAAGTATTTATTTAGGATTCTTGTTTCATAAGGTTCTGGTAAAATAAAATCTCCATAAATAATAGCTTATTAAAAATTATACTAGTGATACACAACTCATCTTCTATTACATCTGAAACTGTGATTATAACAATGGAATCAAAATATCAGAAAACACAACAATTGATCTCATTCATTCGTAAGTAATGACTATACTACATATGCAAATTCACAGTAGTTCTAAGTACTTTTATTTGACAATAAGGCAACTGATCATTGGTAACATAGCAAATAAACCTATTCATTTCTATCACATCTCATTTCATCAGGCAAATTATTTTTATATGGTACAAAAAGAAAATCAGAAAAAAAAAGAAATGAATGTCTGAGAACATAATTTTTTTGACTTTCCAGAAAGAAATATTTAAGATCCTCTGGAAAGTCTTAAAGAAATTTGGGTATCAAAAGCATTTGTGGAAATTTTATATTGTTAATTCTATTTTCCAGTGAGGATTTGATTGGGAAATGCAAAAATTGAAATTTGACAAGAGAAGTGAGCACTTGTTGCAATCAAGGGCCAGGTATGGTTTTATAAACCTCTAGTCCCAGCACTTGGGAAGATAAGCTAGGAGGATTACTTGAGCCCAAGTGTTTGAGACAAGCCTGGATAACACAGGAGACCTCATCTCAAAAAAAGAAAACAAAATGGGGCTGGGGTTATGGCCCAATGGTAGAGCACTCATCTAGCACCTGTGAGGCTCTGGGTTCCATCCTCAGCACCATATAAAAATAAATAAATAAAATAAAGGTACTCTGTTCAACTACAACTAAAACAACTATTTAAAAAAATGAATATATGCTATGCTTGGTGGTACATGCCTGTAATCCCAGAGGCTTGAGAGGCAGAGGCAGGAGGATTGTGAGTTCAAAGCCAGCCTCAACAAATTAGCGAGGCCCTAAGCAACTCAGCACAACCCTGTGCCTAAATAAAATATAAAAAGGGATGGAGACGTGACTCAGTGGTTGAGTGACCCTGGGTTTAATCCCTGGTACAAAAAGAAAATCAGAAAAAAAAGAAATGAATGTCTGAGAATATAAAAATTGCGATTAAGATAACTATTAATCAAAGTGACAAAACATTATTTACATAAATGAAAATCATTAACACTCAGAAATGATGAATATTTCTCTTATTTCCTTTATATATTTCTATTGTTAAGGAGAATAATAGAGGGCATAAAAAAGTCAGGAACACAATGTAGAGTGTCATTCTGGTAATTTGAATAATCTGCACTATTTAGGAAAATTAACCTCTAAGGTGAAGGACAAAAATTTAAAAGATTTTTAAAAAATATTTTTGTAGTTGTAGATAGACAGAATGCCTTTGTTTTATTTGTATATGGATTGAACCCAGTGCCTCACACATGCTAGGCAAGCACTCTGCTACTAAGCTACAGCCCCAGCCCTTAAAAGCTTTTATTAAGAACAGAATAATGCTTTAATAAAACTGTTATTTTACAGAGAATAAATCAAATTCTAGTTTTACATCACTATAATATTTGATTTTAAATGGGCCACAACTCTCTTTGTAAGTCATCAAAATTAAGCCATATTTGGCAAAAAAATTAAAATACATTTGCATTTCTTTCCAGATTCACTTTCTGTGAAATGACTCCAGATCTCAATGTCTTCAGTATTGGTCTTCCACCATCCTTTTCTTATTTTGGAACAAAAGTCATTTCACTTACTGATGGAAGCACTTATTTTTTTTTTTAACTTTAATCAACCAAAACACATTTTCTTACCTCAAGACTTTAATGTCAAGTTACATCTATTTCCTAAAGAAAACTAAATGGTGGCTAATTGTGTATAGTCTGTAGATGTGATGTAGTAGTAGAGCTTGAAATACACACAACCCCTATTTCTACAGCAGTATAATTCCCTTATACAATTTCTCAACGTGGCAAAAATAAATTGACAGACCCAAAGATATAGCCTCTATGTAGCATATATAAGTAAGAAGCAAAAGTACATAAACTTCAAAGTATGTTTAATAGTCAATGTTTCAGTATTCTGCCTTATATAGAAATGATCTAAACATCACCTGAATGTTCAATTAACTCAATATACTATCAATCTAAAGATCACATAAATATCTTAGAAATTATCTTCAAGTTGACATATTACTAAATCTTCTTACTGTGAAAACAAAAGTTTATTGGGAAATTGGTTAAATTTGTTTAGGAATAATTTATATCTTAATAATGTTAAACAATAACATTAAAATTAAACATTAAGATTAAAATATTTAAAATTTTTAAATAGGTCTAGGGTTGTGGCTCAGTGGTAGAGTGCTCGCCTAGCACATTTTGGGTGCTGGGTTTGATCCTCAGCACCACATAAAAAAATAAAATAAAAGTATTGTGTCCAACTACTACTAATTAAAGAACAGTGGTAGTTTGGGTGTTAAAAAAATCTGCATAGATTTATCTACCTGGGATACTTAACATTGACAACCCAGAGAAGATATAGCTATGTTTACTAAACCCTAAAGATTAAACTATTTTCTTACCAAATATTTACCTAAAGTATGTGAAGATAAATTTATTTATTTATTTATTTATTTATTTGTGCCGGCAATTGAACTCAGGGGCACTCGATCACTGAGCAACATCCCCAGGCCTATTTTTGTATTTTATTTAGAGATAGGAGTTGCTTAGTAGCACACCATTGCTGAGGCTGGCTTTGAATTTGCGATCCTCCTGTCTCAGCCTCCCCAGCCACTGGGATTACAGGCATGGATCACCACACCAGGTGAAGCTGAACTTTTGTTATGGTTATAGTTGACTTCTTGGAGAATATAATTTATAACCTCATACATTTGAAGGCAAATAGTTGGCTTACTCTAGTTTCAGGAAATTTCAAGCAAATTTAATTAATAAAAGCAATTATTTAGATATAGCAAAAAGAATTAAAGAATTCCTTAAGAGACTTTATAATTTAATATAGTAATAGCATCTGGATATAGGAAAATAATAAGCATTCACACAATCAGAGGTGGAAGCATTTCTGCATTACAGACACAGACATACAAACTCAGAGAAATAGAACTTAAAACTTCAATTCTACAATTTCGGCTGTGGGTCAAGAGTCAACCCAAAAGCAAAAAAAAAAAAAAAAAAAAAAAAAACTCCTTGGTGCAAAGGAAGGAGCTATTATATCAGAGGGAATGGGATTCTGCATTGATTTGAACTAAAAAATAGACACAAAAACCCCTGACAAACCAGATTCTTTGTTGCCTCTTACTCAACAGAAATTGGATTTCTATAACCTATTAATCCATTTAGATAAATTTCCAAATTGTCAGACCCTAAAATCAAGTTTCTAACCATTGCTGCCAACAAAGGGGAATAACTTATTGGCTGTAAATGAACCAAAACAAAAGAGAAACACAAAATTAGTAGAGAGGAAAATTAAAACTAGAAAAGTAGAAGCCAACAAAGTTCTCTTGGTGCTTTGGATTCACCTAAGGGGAGAGAAGAAAAAAGAAAAATCCCAGATTTAACCACTTATGAGGTGCACTTCCTTGTCACCACAGTCTACCTGGATCTTACAGTTGAAACTACTGGACATTGTGTTGTGACTTCCAAAACAAAGATACTTTTATAAACAGGGTAAAATAATGACTTTCATATAGATATGAAGTGAACACAAGTTAAAAAACTATTTAAAAAACTCATGAATAATAAATAGATGTTACAAATGGTTCAAAGAACACACAAAGAATATATAATGAAATAGAATTTTTAGAAACTTAAAAATGTGTAAATGGAAGTAAACTAATTTTATTATAATATGAGAGGACAATTGATCCTCTTCTGGACAAGATATTGAGCATGTCTACCAGTGACAAACAAACTTACAAAGTATTATGAACAAGCTCAAAGACACGAAAATTAAACATTAACATTAAAATATTTTAAAATTTAAAGAACAGCAAGGCTAGTAACAGAGAACTTAGAGAGATGTCCTCTAGACAAGGCAAAGCTTTCCAATGAAGTTCACATTTGTTTTCCTATAATCTTAAAGTCAAATTGAAAGTGAAGAGTTTCACACAAAAAAAGGGGTCAGTCACTAACTTGACTGGTATCATTTTGTGAAAATTTATACATCTCAGCCTGATCAGTGAGACTAATGACCTTATAAACATTAAGAGTAAAAATAAGCTAGGCGCCGTGGTGCACACCTGTAATCCCAGCAGTTTGGGAGGCTGAGACAGGAGGATCACAAGTTCAAAGCCAGCATCAGCAATGGTGAGGCACTAAGCAACTCAGTGAGACCCTGTCTCTAAATAAAATACAAAATAGGGCTGGCGATGTGGCTCAGTGGTTGAATGCCCCTGAGTTCAATCCCTAGTACCAAAAAAGAAAAAAAAAAAGAGTGGATCCCTGGTTAATAAGAGGCTGGATAATGAGATAAAGTGAACAGGAATGAGCACTTGCATCTTTACATATTCAGATCAATAGGATAATCAAGTAGGGGTTCATCAGAGAAAAGTTAACACTGACTGGGGAAAGGAAGCAATAGAACTCCAAAAGACTTAGGAACCCAACTAGATTCCACTCTGTAAGATCTAAGCTGAAAGTTCTCTGTAGGTAGTGTGTATCACCTTGCACTGGAGGAACTGTATACCCAATGTTCCTTGAGGGATAGAGGATGGATCAGTGAAGGTTGTTTGAATCAGTGGTTTCAGAGAAGTAGTTTCCAATGGTGCTGGTGCTGGCAGTAGCCCTGGTCAGAATAACTGGCAAAGGTAGCAGCAGGAGAAAAAGATATGTTCATTGGCTTTGAAGAATTAAGGCCTTGTGAGACTAGAAAGCTGATTGGGGGCCTCCTAGTCTCAGAATGATTCTGGTAGTTAGAGTGGAGCTGAAAACCATGACTGATGTGCTAAAGGCTTTATTCATGGTAAGGAAGGTTTAAGTCATAAGGTGGTGGCAACAAATGTGGGGAGGAAATAATGACATTGCATTTGAAATTGTTTTAATGAAGAAGAAGTGATTACATGAAAACTGAGGAATGATGGGAGAAACAATAAAGAAATATACAAAATCAAGGAGTTACATGGCCATGTTGATTGCATTTGCTATTTATTTTTACCCTGCCTCATCATGGAAAAATAACTTCAAGCAGGGATTTATAAAGTAGTGTTGTGATTCTTTCTGTGGAGTTTATTTTGTCCTCTCTATAGACACTGTTAAATTAAATAATAGTAGTAATATTACATGATTACATGTGAACTACTATCTGGCCTAAGATATGAAATTCAAGCAATCCTTAATGTTTTTAGTTATTAATGAAGGTACTTGCTTGCAAATTTATTTCTTCGCAAACAATTATCAATCTATTCCCAATGACACACCTAATCCATCTAAAAAGCATATATCTGATAGTGTTATCAATAGCTGAACATGCCATGCAAAGAGGGAGGGAGAGGGAGATGGACATCCCCAGTAGGCTACTCTCTGGTTTCTTCTGCCTGATAATTCCCCCTGTCTATGCCTCAGTCTAAGTGCCTGGCTTGGCCTTTGGCTTCCCAGGAATGTCCTGAAAATGAAGGAAATAATTTTGGAGTTGTGCTTAGGGTTCTTTGGAAGATGAGCTTGCCAATATTCAAGAAGCCTTTCTTGTCATATAATGTCCAGTAAACCTCATACTTAGAAACCTCATTATCAAGAGGTCCACCACACAAGCTTGTAATTTATAATAGAAAGTAATGAAACACTGCTAGCATTTAGCTAAGCATATTTCTTATTCTCTTGTTCATTTTAGCAGCAAGCAGGCTTCTCCCAGCAATAGCAGGTTAGGAGCCACTTTCAGGTGATTTCAGAGAGTGTACCAACTTTTCAATTTTCCCTTCCTGTGCCCTAAGTAAATGTATCTCTTTGTTGAAGGCTATTGGTATTTCATATTCCAGTGCCCTTTAGTCTACAACAAATGCATCAAGCATATATAATGCTGAAGAACTAACCATTATATTAAACCTTGACAGGGGGTTTCATACTTGTATGATTTTTTTAAAACATTTTTTTGGCTATGGCTGTGGCATGTTACATCACAAAACATAATTCCTATGTACTTCACAGAACAGTGTTGATGAGGAACTCATTCAGGGTAGGTGAAGCTATAGTAGCTGGGTTAACCATGTCAGGTGAGCAGTTCTGTGAGGTCAGGTGACCAAGGTATAGTCCACACAGTGGTCATTGTGTCTCCTATAATGAGCCAAGCTCTTTCAGACTCTGGTATCTGAGGTGGAGTTTGGAGATTGAGCCTGAATGAACCCCTGCTGGCAAACATTCTGGAAAGTCAATGGTCCTGGAAAGAAAACTGTTCTCCCTTTATGCACTGTGCTAGTGGGTTTCAAAGGAAATGTGAGGGCCACAACCAGTATAGCATCAGTCTAATCCAGCACCCTGCCAAATCCCTTTCTTTACATGCAGGGAATACTACAGTAAGGGGAGGAAAAGAGGCAGAATAAGAATCACTGCCCTTGGGAAAGTATCAGCCCACCCAAGTTTAAGCCTTTTGTGCCTTGCTAAAATGTGTGTGATTTCATCATATCTAATAGAGGCTTCACTGGAGTTAATGAACTAGCCTCAAAGAACTTCATGCTGTTTTCTATATAAGCTCTAATATTAACAGCCAGAGTTACTTTTCCAATTTATTGGGAGTCTCTTAGGCCAGGTATTCTGCTAGACAATGAATATGTATTATTTCATACTATGAACTAACCCACAATATTACAGTTAGGAAATTGACTCAAGGAGATTAAGTAACATTCCCATGATCATGAGCTAGTGAACCATAGCATTTCCAGGACTGTATTCACTGTCTAACTCAAAATATTCTATTCCTTCAGCCTCAGTGCAGTGAGTTATGTACTACATAATATAATTTTTTAACAAAAATTGGGACCAATGGTATGAAAGCAAAAAGAATATCTGAAAATAGGAATTCCATGGAAAACACACTAAATCAAAAGCTTTCAAGAGTCAGGGAAATGGTATGTTTGGATACCTACTCTCTCTCCAGCACATAGAGCAGTGACTGATGCATAGAAGATTCTCAATAACTCTGAGTAGGTTGAATGAATGAAAGGATGAATTAATCAACTTAAAGGCTTACTTTGAGTCAGGTAAGTACAATAAATCCAGAGAATGCTATAAATTGAATTCTAAAAATGTACTGTTTGATATTAGAATCAATGACTTGGAAAGTGCAATATGAAAACTAAGAGAGAGTCAGGTTAACCAACCTGTGCTTCTCAAACTTTAATGTTCTTCCAAATAATCATGTTATAATGCAGACTACTATTCAGGGAAGGTAGGGTTTAAAATTCTGCATTCTTGTCTAGCCTGAAGATGATGTACTTGTTGCAGACTCAAGGACCATATGAATAGCAGAAATGGCCTGTCCTGGGCAGCATAAGTTATTCTCAGGTTATCTCTTAGAATCTGGCTTGCTCGAAACAACATTGAATACGAGTAGCATAAACAATGAGACCTGATGTTATTGATTGACATATACAAGTGTTCTATTGAATTATGTATGTTTTAACACAGCTGGCACCTGGTTTTTACTTTAACATAATTCACCAGGCATCAGCAACTTCTGACCATCTGCTGAAGCTTCACTTAGTTGATCCCCAGGCAGTTACCATTACAAAAAAGAACAGAGGCCATGTCTGTCTTTTTGTTCTCCTAATATCCTCTTTGTTCTACTCCTCTATTTCTTGGTACCCTCTCTTCATCATAGTATACTTCAAAGACTATCTCTCAAAACATGTTCCATGCTGAGAAAATACAATCTCCTCATACTACTCATGATTATAAAGTGATAATAATGCTAAATAACTTAAGCTCTCATATACAAATTTTAACATATGATTTCAGTAGTTAAAACACTTCACTGTAAGTTGCATATGACTCATAACTTCCATTAGTTTTCAATTCTGCATTTCTCCATATGATATGCAAATATTATCATGCCCTTAGCTGCCTGTTTCATTATAATTCTGGTCCATTCAAAGACAGTCTCATCCATTACATAGTAAATTCACAGGGGCAGAGGACCTACTAATCATTGTTCATGCTTGAATCTTCAGTGTGAAGCATAGTTCCTCATTTCTAATAGGTGCTCAATAAATATCTATGGAATGAATAAATATCTGCGTATTAAAAAGAAAATATTTTGTGAGAAGATATATAGGGCAATATTTTTCAAACAGGTTTCAAGAGTTTTCAAGAGAAATTTTTAAATATTGTACTTTCCTTTTGAAGATAATTGAAAAATAGTAGAGACTACCTAACTAAGCATTACTACAAGATTTCAGATTTATGTGATGCATCTGTGCTTATGGTTAAATTAGAGCCAAATAGTAGTATTGGTGGGTAAAACCAAAGAAAATGTTGCAAGTGAAGTTTGCAAAATAGTGTAAATAGAGAAAAATCTAAGGAAAAAAATGAAGTCATAATTTGGCATGCAATGGTATATATATGCATGACTGAAGAACATTGTTGCAGTTGGTTGAATATGGGCAGAAGATAGTTTTGAGAAGAGGACTGTGGGTACTTGTCTTAGTCATCTTTTCATTGCTGTGACCAAAATACCTGACAAGAACAACTTAGATGAAGGGGAAAATATTTTGCCTCACAGCTTCAGATGTCTCAGTCCATGGTTGGCCAATTCTATTGTTCCAGGCCTGAGATAAGGCAGAACATCATGGCAGAAGGGTGTGGATGGAAGAAAGATGTTGAGCTCATGGAGGACAGGAAGTAGAGAGGGGGTGGGGCAATGACAGATATAATCCCAAAAGTCATGAACATTGAGGACAGAATGTTAAATGAAATAAATCAGTAACAGATACTGAATACTTCTGCTAACAGGAGGTAGATAAAATAGCGAAAGTCATAGAATTAGACTAGAAAGATGGTTTCCAGGGACCAAGATGAGGGGGAAGTGAGAAGTTACTAATGAATAGGCATAAAGGTTCATTTAATCATTATGAATAATTTATAAAGTTCTGCTATATAACATTGTGCCTATAGTTAACAATAGTCCACTGTTCCTTTAAACTTTTTGTAGGGGGTAGATGTCACGCCAAATGTTCTTTCTTTTAAAAAAATATTTATTTTTTAGTTGTAGCTGGACACAATACCTTTGTTTTATTTATTTGTTTTATGTGGTGCTGAGGATCGAACCCAGGGCTCTGCACATGCAAGGTGAGCGTTTTACCACTGAACCACAACCCCAGCCCACATCAAATGTTCTTAACCTAACAAAATACAACTTAAAATATTAATATGGGAGGAAATGATATTGAACCAGGAAAAAACAAACAAAAGACTTGGAAGGGGAATTTGGAAAGATAGAAGGAAAACAGGCAAGTGTGGTGTCTTAGAAACCAAAAGGAGAAAAAGTTTCACAGAGAACAGATTGTTCAGCAAAGTGTGAAGTACTATTGAGATTTTAAGTTAAGATGAAGATTGAAAATTAATATTGGATTTAGCAGCATGGAAATCAAGGGTGACCTTGACCAGAACACTTTCAGCAGAGTAGTGGGGGTAAGGGCTTAATTGGGGTATATTCAGGAGAGAAAGGGGGGAGAGAAATTAAAGTAATTAAAGAAATTTAAGGTATGTTGCACTAATGGCAGGAGATAATAGAGAGTTAACTATAATTGGAATTGAAGTCAAGAGAGGTTTTATTTTCTTTTTGGATGGGAGAAACAATGGACTTTTTGCATGCTTTCAGGTATATTCAGTAGAGAGAGATAAATCAATGATGAAAGAGAAATGGGAAGAATTTCAGAAATAATGCCCTTGAGTGTGTATTAGGGAATATAATCACATAAGTCACCTGGGAGCAGAGCAGCGATGTAGAAAGACAATGGTCAGATACTAGAAAGATCAAATGTATGGATTCAACTTGACATAACTATAACCATCTTGTATGATGACCACCATGATTACCCCAGAAAAATCATAGTTGTTTTTTTCCCACATAGTTTCCAAGCATAGTATAAATAAACAAGAGCATTAGAATTATGACTGGAATCTGGCACTGGATGTGCCTGATGGGTGGATACTATTTTGACATAAACCAGATACATTTCAACTTGGATGAAGTCACTTTTGTTCTGACCAATATATACATCCCTAATTCTTACCCAAATTACAGGGATCCACTTGGTCTTGCTGCCTCTCTGGACCACACTTCTGTCAGTAAGACTCCTAACTCCCACCCCAATAAATTATAGTCTGTGCAATCCTGGATCTTTTGGTCTCTTGGATCTGTTAAACAGTCAATCATTTTGGTCTCTTCTTTGGTCTGATTGCACCTTGGAACCAATTTTCATGCAATGAGTTCACATATGTGTTGTTCTGAAACACTACATAAGCCAGTTACTAAACTACTAAAGGATGTAAGGTAAACACAAGTATCAGAGACCAAGTCTGAGACCAAGTAGGAACAAATATACCAAGAAGAAGTAAACAGGAAGATAAGTGATAGAGGGAAAACCCGAACCCATATATAGGAGGTTACTCTGACATCAAGGCAAAGGAAATTAGAAAGCATGCAATGATATTGTATAGATAGTATTTTGTTGTACCAAGATTCCTCTTGAGGTTAAGAAACCCTGTGCCATGGATTTCCTTCTTCTGGTTCCTGAATTGGATGGCCAATATATCCTTTTAAAAGATTGATTTATCATTAATTTAACAGATTATTTGTAAATAAATAAGAAGTTTACAATTTGAGTGTTAACAGATGCTCCTTGCATATAACTTGGGGTTTACGTAGTTTCATTTCAGGATGATGTAATGATGATCAGTCAATAAGAAACTGTTGAAAATAGATACCAATGCATTTTCCTATGCTAAGCAATTCTGAAAAGAATCATACTTTCCCCTTTATGCATTAAAATACTAGAAATAGACAATATAGCATAACAAGTTATTCCAAGCAAATCCTTCTCTTGAACAAAATGACTGTGAATCATCCAAATATTGTATTTATCAAGACCAATAACTCATCAATATATATATTATGGTCCTTGTATTATTGTGCTTAGCTATTCTTGCCAATTATAATAGGGTTGCAAGGGTGAGATCCTTTAAAATTACTCAGTCTGGTTTGAGAGCACTAAAATATCCCCTTTAGAAACATTTCCAAGTCTTTGTTAAGATGGTACTCTTCCTCACTGCAATAGATCTAGTAAACTTAGCTTTGCTCAATCAAGAGGGTAGTCTGTTCATGTTTTCTGGGAGTTAAAAGTCAATCATTTTAAACAGCCATAACTGCCTTAAGCTTTGGGAGGATGAAAAGGAAGCAATAAATATGGTTACTTTTCTCATTGATGACTATCACCTTACCAAAATGGTTAAGTGCTATAAGAATTCAAAAATAATAAAGATTAGTGTCAACAAAGGATTCCAGGGAAATTTACAGAATGACATGCTCTGAGTTTTGAGGCACCTGCAAAGCTATTTTAAGGGATAAAATATCTCCATAAAATAATAGAATCAAAGACACATTGACCCATTTTTCAATCTTCAATTTCTGTGGGTATTTTATCATGGCAGGGGCCTAAAAGGTATGGCAATAAGATGGAAAAATCCAATTGGTAGGTAGGAGAGCTGGATTTCATTTCCAGCACATCCAAGTTGTATTCCTTAATATGACAATTGTGGGAGTTGGATTATGCTATCTCTAAAATCACTTTCATTGTTAGTGGTCTAGAAATCTACATTATAACTTTTATTTAAGTAAAAATATTGTCATATTTTCTTTGAAATCAGTATAAGTGAAACCCAAAGGCAATGAGACAAGTTTAAATCATGTATTGTGCTAGTATCTTTGCTCTGTTTGCATTTATAGAGGCATATACATGTAATGTATATTACTCATATAAATGCTAAAGGAAGACTTGACATAATGTATGTAGAGAAAGAAGATATATTGCAGATCTGCTCTGCTTGCTCAGGAAAAACCATCTCATTTAACCTATTTTGGATGACATTGAGATGAAAGATTTTTTATTTCTGTAATATAAAGTTATTTCTGACTTAGATTAAGACAGAATGAGTCATATGTGGATTCTATAAATTGATGAGGAAAGCTTACATTCACAAATAGAATGGAGAATTCAATAGTAAAGTGAAATGGAATTGCTTGTCATCTGTTATAAGTCAATAAAGGTACACTTGCATGTTGTTTCCTGTTTCACATTTTGTATATAGAGACATCTAGTCATCTGCATTCAAATTTGTAAGGTGAAAAATTGATGTCAGAGTCAGTTTCCTAAACCATATCATACCAAAACCTATGCTGAATCCAGGGAGAATGACAGACACATGCCACAAATGCATGACCCAACCTATAGTTTGGAGTTTAAATCAGCTGAGCCCAATATAGATCAATCTATGCCCAGAAGATCCACAGATTCCTGAATGGGAATTTTGTTGTCATTTGGAGCCACTGATTTTCATGTGGAAAATCAGTAATGCGGAAGTAGCTAAATAATAGATTAGCAAAATATTTAAATAATGAAAATTAGTAATTCTTCATGCTTCATCGGTAACAGGATATCCTGTTCTGTAGAGCTAGTGTTGCATAAGGAACCAATTTCATCAATCAGGGCTGGTAACATATGCTCAAGTTTGGGGGGCAAGTAGAAAACATTTATTATTCAAATCTTCAGAAGCATATTTTAAGTAATGGTTAATTAATTATTATTATAACAAATCAATGATAAGAAATGGGTTAACAGGTATCATATTCCTAAGCTAATATGAAATAATTTTAACTCATGCGAATATACCATTTTAAAAGTACCTGAAATAATGGACATCAAAGTGAAAAGAGACTATCTGTGGCATAAAATCACAAAGGGAAAAAACAGAGACCATTTTGCTACAGCAAAATTACTGTCAATACCAAATATGGGGTGTCTACCTTGTCTAATTTTATTTCTCAATCTAGTGGCCTATATAATATGACTGTATAAGAATAAGGCAATTTAAAATTATATTCATGAGAGCAAATCTGTAATAAGAAAGTCTATAATTTTGAAGAAGAAATATATATATATTCAATAAACAAATACACATACTGGCTAAATGACATTGTGTATTTTTATTCTGATCAAGTTCTCTCAGATTATTGTAAGGTGTTATACTGACTTTAGTCCTTGCCTAGATTTAGGTATTTTGGTTTTGAAATTTTGAATTTTGAATTTTTGAACTACGCTTTTGCAGTTGAGATTAGAGGAACATTCATATATTATTTATGTATTTTGTTGAAACCCCAGAATGTTATAAAGGAATCACATAAGAAATCAAGAGTCCAATTGGTCATTTGAGACTCAAATTAATGAATTTATAAATACATCCTGCCCTTGGGAGAAAATGGTTTTAGAAAAAAAAAGCAATTTCATAAAAAGGAGTGTAAGCCAGAATTTTCTATAAGAGAATACGAAATTAAGGGCCTGTGTTCCTTTGCCACCTTCCGCCTTTCCTATTTCAATTTATCAAAGTTTAATTCTCATAATTAACTGAGGCTACAGTTTCTACTGAAATCCTTTCTGTCCCTCACCATGTACACCTAATCATTCATCAAAGCCTAAATCTCATAAGCTTTTTACATATCCAATGGCATCACCTTTACTCTGAACTCATTTATTCTCATTTGCTCTACTTCAACATGCTATTGTGAAAGATTCAATATTTTTTACAATACTTTGAAGCAACTTCTATAAAAAGTAAAACCTATTTCCCTATACCTTCGATATGGGCTGGCCTTATGTTTTCCTTTGATGAAAAGAATATGGAAGAAATAGGTGGGTGTTTTCTCTGAGCCTTGAATTTAACAGCTTCTAGGTTTCCACTCCTGGAAATTGCTTCCATCATGTGAATAAGCCCAGGAAAAATTGCTGATAATGAGCCATCTCAGTCATCCCTACTGTTCTAGCCTCAGCCAGTCAACCCCAAGATAAAATATTGCTCTGATGACCAACAGCTGTCCCAGATGAATGAATGAGCCCAACAAAACAACAAACCAACAGAGCACAGCCCAACTCAAAGAATTATGAGGGAAAATAAAAAATATTTGTTTAAATCACAAAATATTTTTCTGAGGCAGTTTGCTACACAGAAATATCTGAACAGACAGAGCTAATTCATTCATTTATGTAAGCATGCCACTTTGAATGTGTTGGATGCATCAAGAAACTGGAGGTACAATAGAACAAGAAAAGTCAGGAGATTAAAAATATTTAGACATTATTGGGTCTGAGGGTAGGGACAAAGTGATAGAGAAATAATTGTAAAATACAAAGGTCATTCTCAGAACTTTCTGATTCACATCTCTTTAGCTCTTCCTTGTTCTTGATTTCCTTTTCCTAGATTGGAAACCAACCCCCCACTGAAAAGAAGACAAGTGAACTCTAGTATTGTAGGGCTCATCATCATAATACAACAGCACAAATGTGTAGAATATGCTTGTAATGTGCTTAACATAAGGCTAAGTGCTTTATGCTTATGACTTCATTTAATCCTCACTACCTTAAGAGATAGGTATAATTATCATCCTCATTTTACTAATGAGAAAACTCAAGCATAAAGAAGTCACTTGCTCAAGCTCATTCAAGGAAAGGCAAAAATGTGCTTTAGCCTCAGGGGATCTGCCAATAAAGCCCATACTCTTAATCATACTGCTCCTTCCCTCCAATGCTTTAGCAGTTAGTTGGCCATTGTCTTTGAAGTCTAGCTCCCAGAGTCCACCAATCCCAATATTTCTTATATGGCTTCTTAAAGCTGTTATCTGCTGTAAGCATTGGAGATCTATTTCATTCCCCATTCTTGTTCAGATTAGTGGCTCTCATGCTTTTATTACCTGAGGGCTTTAAGTATATTAATGCCTGGGTTCTGTCTCCTTAGATTCTGATTTAATTGGTTTGGCATATGGCCTGGTCATCAGAATTTTCACAAACTCCCACAAGTAATTATAATGTACAATCAAGTTTGAGAATAACTTGTATACAAAATGAAAGACTGTTAATTTCTCCTTCTACTCTCTTACATTTTCTGAGGGGTTTATATAAAAAGCACCTTTTAAATAAAAAAAAAAAATCAAATCCAGCTATAGCAGAACCAGCAATACCTAGAAGCAGAAAAGGAAGCCATGATTTTAGATTACCATCCATAAATGAGTTTCCCATATGCCACCCTGCCTGAAATCTGAATGCTAGAAAAAATTAATGCTTATGTCACTTTAGTTTTCCATCAGAGTCTTTTACAACACAAATATTCCCAGTGAAGATAAACCCATTCATGTATGTCTTACAGCTGTGTCTCTTCATTTCCCACATCACTCTCTATAGGATGAGCTCAGATAGGGGAACTTAGAAGAAAATTAAATCTGATTATTATGGAAAGGGAAGCTTCTTTCTGGATCATGAAAATTTGAGCCAAGCTAAGGATCATAACAAACAAATCTGAGGACAAGGGAGGGGAGATGAGAATGGGAAAGACAGAAGAAAGAACCAGACATAACTTTCCCATGTTCAGATATGAATACACAACCAGTGTAACTCCACATCAAGTACAACTACAAGAATGGGAAGTCATACTCCATGTATGTAAGATACTTCAAAATACATTCTACGGTCAAGTATAACTAAAAAGAACAAAAAAATAAATAAAAAATAAAGAAATCTGAAGATATCTGAAAGTGTTTATGACAGGTGAGGGAAGGAATATGGCTAGCAGACTACAGTGAAGTGTTGCAGTATATAGAAGATTGCTAAATGTGGCTTTTTACTTCATCCTAGAGTCTGATAATATTAATTTTCTTTTTTATAACCTCTATTTGTTTAATCATTTATGAAATGTGCATAAAATATCTGCAGTGTAAAAATCACTATTGAAAATACAAAAATGTCAAAGATATATGCCCTCAAGGAGAATAAAATCTTAAAAACTTTCAATAACATTGTGATAAAACAGAGAAAACAGGATTGGATCTCTTTCAATTTTCATAAGTTAAAGAGTCTAAAATGAATGCATATCTTTGGGTGGCCTGGAGTTATAGTCTAACAACCTTTCATAATTCACTATTTCACTGATTATTTTAAGTCTTAAAATGAAAACAAAATCACTGAGAAACTTATCTCATTCTGAACTAAAGCAGTGACCTTGAAGTAGAAGAATTTACTGAGGGGCTTTTTTTGGTAGCCAACAAAGTCCTTATGAAATATAAATCAATATTAGAAACCAAAAGTAAATTCATAACCCCAGAAACTTAACCCAGACTAATGGAAGGCTTGACAACTTCAGCAGAACAACAAAAGGAATTTTTCTTTCATCTCAAGTATATATGATACTCATTCTCCTAAAGAGAGTGAAAATATTGATTTTCATTTGTTTGGTAAGACCTAATACAATCTCTGAACTCCCAGCAATAGTCACTACCTTAAAATCAAGGCAATAGTGACAATGGTGACAGTGTGTTGAAAAAAGACAAGTCAAGAGTTCAAACAAAATTATCATATGGTACTAAGAAGCTGTATGTCTTAATAATCATAAAGATCCTAGGAGACCAAGAAGACCTTGAAAGAGGTGGACAATTATGACAAACTATTCCAGGGGTTCCACAAATCTGACTTAAACATAAAGAACTTTCCTAGTCATTGCCATTTCTGAAATTCCAAGTTATTTATCCCTTGATGGTCTCCTGAAGAAATGAGGATTTTAATTGCATTAAGATACTCTACAGAATGGGATGAATAAACCATTAATATCATAAGGTCATGTAATTACAAAAATTATAAAGTTAACAGTGGTATTAGAAAGTAATCTAATCTAAAGAACATGTAGCCTAGCTGTCAATCAAGTACCATAGGGAGAAGGGCTTGTTAAAAATGAAGAATTTGGTACCATAAACCAGAGATTCTGATTTAACTTCTCTAGGTTGGGACCTGGGAGTCTGTACCCCAAATTATTCTATTGAGGGGTATCTGAGGTCCACACTTGTTAAAAACCCTATTTTTCATTTTTATAAATAATTACATAGAGGGTAAGAATTAAGGTGCATATTTGGAAAGTAAGAAATACTATTCTGATGACTTTCAGGGGTCATTTTAGTTTTAAATAAGCATTTAGATTCTGAAGACAAAGATAGCTTCAGTTTCCATGAGACTACCAGAAGATACAAGTCATGTGATATATGTCTTCTCCATGAGACCCTTTGTGGCAGTTCATGTGAATGACAACTCACAGAGCTCTCTGGAAGCTACTCTCTCCCTAGGTGACATAGCTCAAGTTCAAGGAAACAGATCCATATCAGGAAGATGGGGAACTAATCTTCACAGACACCAGTGTCACCTGGAATAATTCTAATGGCACAACTTACAAATATTCCAAAGGACATACCCCATATCAAGAGTCCTTATATCCAGGGACTCCAAATACTGTGATATCCCCTTAAGTACATGTGTTTTCTCCAGTACAGACACATTTTAACCATAGGGAAGCATATTTATAATAGGATAGTTGACATACACCATCTTACATGATTTCTAGAAAAATACAACTAGGTAGTTGGGCAAAAGTCAATTTCACTTGCAAAATTTTTTCTAACATACCAGCTATAATAATTACAGTTAATAAACAATAATTTTTATATGGATTTATCTATAGGGATCTAGCTGATGCCATCTTAGCTTTACAAGAAATTCCAGCAAAGCACACACACAAACCCAGGTAACTCAGGCCTGTGATTTTAGATCACTGGTAGAACACTTGCCTAACATGCACAAGGCCAAGGGATCCTTCTCCAGCACGACAAAAAAGGTAACTTATTGACAAAATTAAACACAATTTGTTATGTACTCTCATATTTGCCTTGCTTTTCTCTTATTTTTCCAAATAAAAGTCTCATTCCATTATGACAAACAATTTTAACAAGATAGACAACAGTAAGGGGTCTGAAAAAGAAATAAATCTTAATAAAAAATACAAACTAAAGGAATGAATCTTTATGTATAAATTTATTTGAGTTGTAAAAAGATGGAAACTAACCATGAACTTGGATAAGTCAATTATATTTCCTACTTTCTCTTTTGAATTCTCCCCAAATTCAAGTTTGTACTTGCTATAGTCTGAACATTCTAATTTCTCCAAAAGTTATAAGTTGAAATAAAATCTTCAACATGTTGCTATTAAGAGCTGGGACTTTGGGGAGGTTGTTATATCATGAGGGCAGGGCCCTTGTGAACGGAGTCAGTGCTTATAAAACAGCCTAAGAAAGCTTGTTGGCTCTTCTATCAAATGAGGACACAGCAACACTCTATCCTCATGAAACAGAGAGTTCTCACCAGATACCCAATCTGCTAGTATCTTGGACCTTGGACCTCTCAATCTCCAGAAATATGAGAAAGAAATTGCTGTTGTTTATAAATTTCTCAGTCTAATGTATATTCATATAGCAGCCTAAATTAATGCTAATTTTCTGGGATTTTTATGTATGAATTCCAATAATTTTCAGAGCAGGCATTACATTAGATTTTATTGTCATTCAGACAAATTTTAAAGATAGATAAATGAACTTAAGTAGTCACAGTATTATTCATACATGAATGAAAAATGAAATAGTTTTCATATTCTAAGTAGAGATAAAATAAGCAAAATTCTTTAGAATTGTTTTGACATTATGCATTTCTGTGAGAGATGAAGCATGTGACAGTTCCTAAACTTGTTTGTTAGAACATGGAGCCCCTTCTTTAACAGAACACTCACTTGGCATAAAATTTGGAAAAGGCTAGAACAGATATTTTAATTCAGTGCCTCTAAATATCGAGTACTCTTGGAAAAGTGTTTTAATTTTATTGTGTGAATGTGTCAAGAATTACTGAATTTTAAAATGTCAACAATTTTTATATGACAACATTCTCCTAGTGTGAATTTAAAGCAAAAGAAAATAGAATGTCAGGGCTATTCCTTTTAATATTGCTATCCATATATTAAGATAGTCTCTATTAATCAGAAAATGACTTTGGAGAGTATCCAATAAAATATAAGCTATGTAAAACACTGCTGACTTTAACATTCAATAAATAACTTTCTACTTCCTAAATAGGTTTAGGAACACCAGCTACACACTTGAGATGAATGATTATATACTTAAAGTTTCATTCATGAGCATAGGGACTGTGAAAAATTTTAACTGTCACAAAATGAAGTTATGTGTTAAATATAAAGTCCTTTGGTCTCAGACTGGTTTAAGAATGAAAATAAAACAAAAAAGGAGAGTCATCAAAAATAAGAAAACAAATAATTTTGTTATAATAAAGATTTTAACCCTGTATTATGATGGAAACTTAAAGAAAATAATTACCATTAAGCATTTTTTACTACTTAAAAGGCCATGTGAAGGAAATTGAATCTTGCCAGATTTCATAATCAAAAATAGTCTTTCTCTTACAGTTGCTCAATAGTTATTTGCTAAATGACCTAATGAACAAAGATATATCATTAAACTCTTATAATTTTAGGGACTTTTAATTCTAAGACAAGTATTACAGAAGTGGAGACATGGCAGTAAGAAAGGACATAAATGCTAAGATCAAGTGCTTTGAAATCACCATTTTGCCTTTCATTTCCTTTACCTCCTCCTCTCCCAGAAATTCCAAAAAATAAGTCCTGAAATACAACTTGGAATGTTCTATATTGTTGTTATGCCTACCCTATTTATCTCCATACTTTATGTGCATTATATATTAGGGAAGGAAAATATATCAGAGAAAAAAATGGCAGGATGATACCCAAAGAGTACAGAAATGATATTAGAAATATATATAAAAGAACAGGCAAAACTGAAAATAAACTATTATATTTTTCTTGATATCAAATGTTCTCAGGTCTCTTGACAAATGTATCTATAAACATTAATAAATAGGAACTATTTTTTGTTGCATTGTAGGCTAAGGGCATTAGGAATATGTTTCTATATAATTTGAGGATACTTGTCTTAAAATGTAATCTTTAAATTCCAATTTTGGAATAGTAAGGGATTTCAAATCAGGATTACAATGTGAAGAGCACATTCAAGAGGAACTCTGCATAGACAAGTGATTTAAAAGGTATCCTTTGGACAAAAGACAAGTAAGATATACAATCTTTTTTATACACTTTCTCCTGCTTTCATTACTACATGCATAATAAAGCAATTCAAGTATAAGATTAGAAGCTCTTATCACAATCTTTTGTGGCTAAGTAATACACTGTGATATAGTGCTCAATGTCATTTGTCAAAGGAGGTCCAAGTAGCACAGGAGTGGAATCCCCTCCTGGAACTCCGGTGATATTCATGTACTGTCTTTGTTCAAGACTGTGATCTTAGGAAGACTTAGTATTCAATCAGCATAGCATTTAGTAAATAAAGCAGAAATCTTAGATGTTTTTTGCATTATTAAAGTCCTCTTTTTAACTGAGAACTAGAACAAAGGAAACCACCAAGGCTAAAGTAAAAGATTTTACAACTTTGCCCAAGTTATCAAATCCCTCTTACTTTTAAGTAGTAATGTGTGGGAAGAAAAAAAAATATTATAGAAGACTAACAGTGGAATAAGTATCAGAGCTGAGGTTAAACTGTTTAGATTTTCACCTACAAATCTCTTTCTAAGAAAGCATCTATTGTCCATTTGTACTAAAATAAGAATTAGTTTGCATGCATTGAAAATACTTTTGCAATGCTTTATTTCTTAGATTGATTAGTTATTGATGTTTCAAGAACAAAGCTGAAATTAAAGAATGTGAACACATGTAAATGAACATATAGTTCTTAGCTAGTTTTTGATGATAAAAATCCATTTGATAACAATTTTCCCATTATGTATCTAGGAAATCTTCTAAAATACAAATATCACAATTTGAACATCAGCTATATATTTTAATGGTTCCACCTAACTTATCTTCCATTAGTAATATATCTGTCATTGGACCAAATAATAGATAGACCTTCCATATTTCTAAATGAGTGACATTACTATGTTCTCACTAAAGATTATAACTGCTTCACATATTTCCATATAATGGATCATATTCAGATTTTAGTTAAATACCTTCACATACCCATGGTAACATACAATAGTTTGTCAGAGTAACAATTTCTCAGTTAAGAACCTGTATTTGTAGTATTTGCAGCAAAAATGTAGTAGTTTGATATTTTTCTGGGAGTATATTAATTAGGCAAAGGTTAATAATCAAATCATAGCAAGTTTCTATTTATTCTATATTGATAAATATTTTAGCAGAACTGGAAGTAGTTACAAGACAATCATGAATTTTCTTTTTATTATACTTGATTTTTAATTATGAAAATAAAATGAAAAAAACTACATCTGTCATTATTTTTGAATTATATTTATAGTCATCAATAATTGTAAGAACATTAATCTGATCATCCAACTACTCTTTCTAGAGATGAGACAACGTGGTAAATTGAAGAGAGAACTTGAAATCATATAGTATTTTTTTTCCATTTTGTACTTTATATGAACTTGGTTAAAATGTAGGGCATTTCTTATTCTTACCCTGAAAAATGATTCATAATTTTAATATGGGTAGGTCACCTTCTAACATTGTTATCTTGGGCATGTTCCTCAGGCTCTCAGAGATGAGGGTCATGATCATATTAAGAGGTACATGGAGAAAATAGTCTACAGATAAAACCATACTTGTTGCATTTTCCCCAAACATCAATCAGAATATTTATACTATATTCCTACATTGTATTTGAGGTTCCATTCCAAAACCTATAATGCTTCAAAATCTACATCCATCAATGGTTGGAATCTCGTGACTAGAAAATATAAGGTATTCAACTACTAGAATGTGAAAGAATAAAGGCATATTTCTACATTGTCTAGTAAACAATTATTCAACTTTGATGCAGAAGGGAAAATATAATTTATATCAAAATGTATTTGAAGTGACTATCAAGGATCTATGATAATAAAACCTACAGTGTATGCTTTTCAAGGTCAGTTTCAATTGTATCCATGGAGATTGCAAAGGACTGTAACATCTCTATTTTAACCAAGTGATATAGAAATGAATAAATATTCTGCTTTAGAATCTTCTGACATTTTTGTCCTTTTTAGTTTTTCAAATTAATTAAGTTCTTCTCGTTTTTGAGTAATTGGAAAACTGTTGGTCACTATTATACTGTATTCAGTTATGAAAAATACTATTCTTTTGGTCCTATGAAATCATCCTTGTGGAAAATAACAACTTGGTCTAATTCTAAATCCTATTGGTCTTAATAATATCTTCAAATTACATATAATAACTTGTTCAAAATAAATAAATCCAATTGAGAGTTCATTTGATTTCTGTATACAAGTAAGTTGAAAATAGTATGAAAGATTATCCCTGTAAATCACCATTTTAATATTGTTGAAAGAATAATAAATTTTCTTACATTTATATCAAACTTTAGATTTTCAACAGAACATAAAATTTATTATTTTTCCTAAAATGTTTGTTCAAAATATTTTATTTAAACATCATAAAATATATTTTCCCCTGTGTACAGAATTGGTATAATTGTTATCCCTGGTTGTGATACTTTAATATCCCTGATCCATGCACAGTTACTTTTTATTCTATTTCATGTATTTATATTTATCTGTATTCATTTTCTATTAGATTAATGGAAAGAATAATCCTTTATTACTGAACAGTAAGTCAGGATGGAAAGAGATTTATTATGAGTTCAACACAAAATTATTGAGTGCTTATGTATCCTGCAATATATTTCTTTAAGTAATCTGAAACAGATAATGTTGGAATTAAGAGCTATTCCATTCCTTTTCAAAATGCATTTGTATAAAAATAATTACACCTCTCAATGCAGTCAACTGATTCTATCCACTATTTTTTTTCCTCAGAAGATCCTTTGAAACCTTCACAACTCTTCCATTTCAAGATAGATATTTGCTGATCAAAACTTCAAGAGAAAGGAAATCTTGGTAACCTTGGTAATATAGAATTAGAATGTCTGTGTACCTCTCTAAATATGTAACTGTTCTTTTTACAATGAAGAAAAAATTTACATGTCATTTCTTACATTGTTTAATACATCAGCCTATAAAGGTATTCAACTCCATCAGAGAAATATTTGACCTATTGTGACTTTTCATAGAGTTTTATTAAGGAATAGAAGTAACAGGGCACAGTAGCACATTTCTGTAATGCCAATGACTGAGGAGGCTGAGATAGGAAGATCATAAGTTCAAGACCAGCATCAGCAACCTAGCAAAGCCCTAAGCAACTTAGCCAAACCCTGCCTCAAAATAAAAAAATAAAAAGGAAAAAGGACTGGGGGTGTAACTCGGTGGTAAAGTGCCCCTGGGTTCAATCCCTAATATAAAAATAAAGAAATAGAAGCAAAATATGGAGTTTTTCTTTACTTTGCTTGTTTTCTAATCATGTTTTACAAATATGATTATCTCTTAAGCAAGAGTTATATTTTATTTGGCTGTAGGCAGGGAATGTATCATTACTTGAATCCTATTTTTACACTTTAGCTTTACTTTTGCTTCTTTAAAAAATTCTTCTTCTCCTTCAGTGAATTTGTAAAAAGAAATTGTCTAAGTCCTTCAATGCTAGAAAATTTCTTTATTTTGTCCTCTTAGTAGTAGTTTAGCTGGGCATAGAATTTGAATCTGATAGGTTTTATCCTGAGTGCTTTCATGAAATCTCTGTGTTGTTTTCAGTCATCTGTTCCTGCTTATGACAAATCTGATGTCACAGTAATTGCCTTTCTTTTTTTAGATGATCTGTTTTACTTTCTGGTAGCTAATAAGATGTTACCATTAACCTTGATGTACTTAAGTGAAATTTATTTTTATTGATTCTACTGGGCATTAAATGTGCATTTTTTGCTAGTAGGGATTGAATAAAGAGGTAGTTTATTTATCACTAAGCCACATCCCCAGACATCATTTTATTTTATTTTTATTTTGAGACAGAGTCTTGTTAAGTTGCTGAGGCTGATCTCAAACTTGCAACTATCCTGCCTCAGCCTCCCAAGTCTCTGGGATTAAAGCTGTGCATCCCCACACTAGCTCAATGGGCAGTTTTAATCAGTGGACTCATGTATTTTTCAGTTCTGTGAAATTCTTTGACATTATCAATTTAAATATTGCTTCTTTGAAATTTTCTTTTTTCATTGCCCATAAATAATCTATTATTTCTATGATGGAGTCTCAAAAACCATACTCATATCTTAATTGGTCTTTAATATGTCTTTTGAAATAATTTTTTCTCCTTATCCTTCCAGTGGTGTAAATTTTTCATCTCACTAACTTACACAGTGGCTCTGTGCTTTCTAAATTTAAACTGTACCAGTGTGTTATTCCTGTTGCCTGAGCTTTTTCAAAATGCTTTTTTTTCCCTGATATGTTTAGCCTGATAAAAATGTTTATAAGCTTAGAAGCATAAAAAGGGAACTGTAACTAACAATCACCTATTTAGTGGCTTCTAGAATGAGCCACTTTTCACAATTTAGTTTCCCTATGAAAAACTTTTACCCACATTATATATTCTACAGACTACTGAAAATATGAATCCAGTCATATTTTGAAAGAAAATAATTATAGATATCACTCATAAAGCTAGGTCCTCTTTAATTGCTACCTTCATTGGTGATCCACTCTTTCTCTCTACCAAGATAAACACTATTGTTTGTTTTATAGTCCTCAATCAATTGTATACTTTGGCATATATGAATACATAGCCCTGCAAATTCTCCAATGTTATTTTGTGTTTTAATTTGAATAAATATTTCTTGCTGTATTTTTTAAAGCTTTAAAACACTTTTTAAAATTTTTTTAGTTGTTGAGAGACATTCTATTTATTTATTTATTTATTTATTTATTTATTTATTTTTATGTGGTGCTGCATATCGAACACAGTGCCTCACACATGCTAGGCAAGCACTCTACCACTGAGCCACAAGCCCAGCCCTTAAAACATTTTTCCACAATTGAAACACATTAGTACAGTTAATTTAATTTCAGCATACTATTTATTTATGTGTTTTGACACATTATCTATTTACTCCCTTTTTTGTGGCTTCTCCTTGTTTATTTTTATATTGACTACCTTAAAAACAATGAAAGTAAATAAAATTAATATATTTTATAACATGTGTATAAGTATTTCTCTAGAGTAAATATCAAAAGTTTGAATTTCTGGGCAATAATTTTATCTAAGATATTACCCTCTGTAAATTCAAATTTATGTTTGAATGGAAAATTGGAGTCATTTTAAATTAATATAGTGATTGTGCAATAAAATAATTTCAAATTATTCCAATCTGATGAGGAGAAAATAATACATAACTGATGTTTAACTGGTATTTTCTTTTTAAAAATTTATTTCTTAAATACATGACAATAGTGGAATGCATTACATTCATAATTATCCATTCACAGCTTCACTCTGACAGGAGTGAAGCTGAATAATGCTTCATGATTTTATTGGCTGTATTGATTATCTGTTTAAATATTTTTTCCTGTTTTTCTATTAGGTTGTTTGTTTCTGATTAATAAATAAAAGTTAAGAATAGTGATCTTTTGAAATATATATATATATATATATATATATATTGCAAAATTTTCCTTCATAATAAAATTTCTTTTAAATATCAACTAGTTCTATTCTTTTGGCTTTTCAGGGACTCTTTTTGTTGCCTTGGTAATTGTTGTGTTTGAATAATAGTTATCTCCTTATCTCTTGGAAAATAATTATTTGAAATCACTTTTTCTATTCTGTTTATTATATTTGCTATAATTTCAAATTCTGAGAGTTGATTCAGTCTGTTTTCTTTTAAATTTTAGATTTATTGTCATATTTGATCAATTGAAATCACTATTCTTTTAAGAAATATGATCAAGTATCTTCAGTTGTATTACAGTCAAAGTTCTTTCAATAAATATAAAGAAAGATACATGAGGGTCAGAAGTCACACAGAAGACAGGGCAGTGTTAATGTTTCTGTTATTAGAGAAGCAGTCAGTGAAGCAGATATGTTGATGTTACATTGCTGCTTCAAAGATGAGAAATAGGACCATGAGCAAAAGAATATATGTAGTTTCTAGAAGGTGGAAAAAATAAATAAATGTAGTGACACCCCCTGCCGAAGGGAGGTAGCCTTGTCAACACCTTGATTTATCCTAAAGAGACCCATGCAAGATTTCCAGCACACAGAACTGTGAGATATTTATTTTACTTCCCTAAATTTATGATAATTTATTACAGCAGAAATATGAAACTAAAACACTTTCTTATTTAGTCTCCTAAAAGTTAAGACCCTGACAACAGAAACAGTTCTTCAAAAATCATTCCCCATATTACTCACTTGTTTGCACATTGAACCTAATACAGTTAGTTACATCCCTTAGAAAGAGCAATGGTGCTCCTGTAGACTTACAGTATATACATTCTATGACAGCTATTCGTACTTACAGACATTGATTCCAGCACACTATGACTTTAGATATGTACAATTGTATTCTTGTTTTTTTTTATTTGGTCAAAAAATGTTTATTTGTTGGAATATGTCATCTATAAGTTATTTTTACAATTTAACCCACCAATGGTAGTAAAACAGTACTAATACCATTTTTTCTTGTATTTTGGTAAGGATAATTTAGTAAATTGATGCTTAGAACTGCTTTACTCATCTAATAGAAATCAGTGCATATATTTATAATTTTGATCATCTCCTTTCTTGCTCTGTTGCTCTCTTCCATTCCTGTTTCTCACTATTACATACACAAGCCTTCAAAGGATTAGTTTGATTTTCCCTTCACCTGACCTTGGGGATTAGAAAATGCAGAGAACATTCTGAAGGGTGTCAACATGTTGAACCCCATATTCTCTAAAGCTTCCTCTTTACTCTGTTTATCTGTTTAGTATTGTAGTTGTTCTAGAGGATGTTTAGTTGGAGTGACCATAAAAGACAAATTGGAAGGGAGAAATTCAACCAAAAGTCTCACATAACAAATATTAACATAAATACATCTAAAAATGCATCGAGTTAAAAAATAGAAAATAATATGTTAAAACATCATAATTTTATTCAGGTCAAGAGTTTTGAGAAAGAGTTAGAAACTATAAAAAAGAACAATAAAACAAGTAGTTAGAATTTAAAAATTTGTAATTTGGTTTATTGCAAATTTGGATTAGTGTAAGAATCCATGGATGCCATCTTTGGATGTGTATTGAAACACTGCATAGGACCTATGGAAAAAGATGCCTTCCTCAAATCTACTATCATCTTCTGATGTCTCAAAGGACATAAATAATAACCACCAGAAATAAGATAATCTAGACAAAGCTGCTTGGAAGTACCTATGAGCACTTTGAAACATACATTATGACTATGTTTTCTTCAACTTTGTAAAGATGACACTTTTTAGTGAGAAAGAAGTTAACAATAAAGAAAATTATGAGTGCAATCTTGTGGAAAGATATTCAGATATAATTCAAAGTATAATTGATTCTCAAGGTCCTAAATAAATAATTTCACTCTCTTTTCCTCCAAACCATTCTGGTCAATTATATATAATTTCACACTCTTTTCCTCCAAACTATATGGTCAACTATAAAAGCAACATGTAAACCATAGGTACTTCTACTATTTTATTTTTGTTTCTCAATGGCATTTAACTACTACTCATTTGGTTGTTACTATGTTCAGGAAAATACATGGACTATATATTGTTTATACTTGCTGCTTTTTCACCCGCATATATGTATGAATAATCTTGATCAAAATTACTTGAACCAGTCAAATGAGGTACCTGTTAAGAGTATAAGTTCTCTGTGGGAGAGCCTTATCAAGATTGTCATGGTAACAGTCTCATTTTGAGAGGTTTCTTTCAAATCTGTGTTGTTTTATATGTACATTTATTTTTGTTGAGTTTATTATTGGTTCAATTGTTCTCCTCTTATTAAAAATTAAGATACATGATTCCTATTTATTCACTTGTGTGTTCCCAGAATCTAGTACTCTGCATGACACAAAACAGGAGTTGAATTAATGAACACTGAATTAACAAATGGATGCTTTTCACCCAAACTATGACCATGGAATTGAACTTGGGCTAGGCACTTGCCGAAGGTAACCACCTGGTCTGTCATAACAACCCACTCCAACATGGACACTCAGTTTTGAATAGTAATGGATTGATCTTGGAAAACTCTCTTTGACAGTTTGACAATAAGGCAAACAGAAGGGTCAGGTAATACCAGAAGGGCAGAAAAGGGATACTATCACTAAGTAGTAAGCTGAAGTCACAAGCAAGAGTAAGTGGATTAGAAAAAAAAAAAAGAGGAAAGAAGGGAAAATATAGTAAGCAATGGCAACAGTAGTAGGAAATTTAGTGTACTGGATTTATAAGAATCACAAAAACAAACCAAGATATGCCACTCCCTGACATAAGAGATGACATAAGACCTCCAGAAGTAACATAGTAGTGCCCACTCCATCTCCATCAACACTAGCCAGAGGACTTCTAAGGTGATTGCCTGTCAGCCTCAGTTTTCTATGAGCCTTTAATGCCAACAATAATTAACTCAATTATTACTCCTTATAGCCAGAAAGAGAACAAAATATTTCTTTTAAAGCTTATAGTGGTGATATAAGTTCTGCTCTACCTTTTCCTATTTTTATGTTCACAAAAGATTGGGCCCATATTGCCCATTTATTTGACTCTAAAGCCAAGGAGATGATAATTCTCTGTTAGCACTGCTCAGTCAGATTCTGAATTCTACCACAACATCTTCCTTGATTCCTTGATTGCTGTCATCAGAACCATAGAAGAGGGTTTGGGCTATTTTACATTCCAACTTTCTGACAGCAGTGCATATTCCTTTTACTCAATCTAGTAAGCTTTTGCAATCATTGTGCTTATTTGCTACTTCAATTCCCCCCCTGAGTCTTGAAATGCCTTTTGATTGTCATATAATTTTAAAATCACAAAGTAGAAATCAACACTTTCTGGCCATCTGAGTTACCTTTGATGTTGCCATCAGCAAGTTCTAGGTCACTGATTCTCACTCTGTGCCCAAGTATTATAACATCTCTTTCTCACAATTTCAATAAATTAACTCAGATCAGTTTAGAAGATACCAACTTTTGATAAGAACATTAATGAGAAAGAAATCCAAATGTTTAAGGGAAAACAAATGGCCTTTCTATACTTGTAATAAATAAAATTGTCCATGCAGATAAGAAATTCCTCTCAAAAGTGAAATACAAGACAGAAACACACACACACACACACACACATTATTGAGGTATATGTGTGTTCAATTTCACCCTACCTTTGAAACTACTTTTATTATTCTGGAGTCACTAGCATTAAATATGGTATTGCCAGTTTCATTGTTTTGTTTTGAATCCATCAACCATGTCAGCACTAAAAGCAAGTAAGTTGATAAACTCTGAATAAGGTATCTTTTGTTCAGAGCTGAAACTTGTGGGGAAAGTGATGAAAACAAATAGCCAAGGCATTAGACTTGAAATCCTACTTGTTGTTATTCAGATATCTCATAAAAATAAGTTTATTAAAGAAGACTTTTCATAAGTCAGTATTTAATCAGTAATCTCAATTTAAGTTATACAGGTTGAGTATCCCTTATATGGATTGCTCAGGACCAGAAGTAAGTATAGACCACACACACACACACACACACACACACACACACACACCTATATCTCCTGGGGATGAGAACCAAGTCCAAAACAAATTTATTTGTGTTTTATATATACATAACCTTGAGGGTCATTTTATACATTATTTTTACTATGTCACATGAGGTCAGGTATGTCAGTTTCCATTTGTGATGTGATTCTGGCACCCAAGAAGTTTCAGATTTCAGAGCACTGTATTTTCAAATTAGGGACGTTCAATTTGTATTTGAAGAATAATATTGTATGATGAATAGCTAAATTCAGTGAGCCACAGTAGAATTTTATCATTTTAAATATTTAGAAATGAGTGACTCATTAGTCCAGCAGTATGATTCTCATTTAGGGTGTGAGAGGTTCCAGGTTAAAATCCCTGATGAGTCCATGTTTTAATCCCCTGACTCCTGCCTCTGAACTCAAAAAAGTTTTTGATATTGCACACACCTATATTGGTACAGTTGCCTTAAAAACTGAAAAAAGAATGTCCTAAACTTCTCTCAATAGCCGTAGCCTAAACTCTAACTGTAGATTATTTAGCAAATGGATATTATTTCCAGAAAACTGGGTATATAATCTCTGAAGAACCCTTTATTGACCAGACTTGGGAAAATAGCTCAGATTAACAATTTTAATTTTACTCTATTCTTAAAATTCTAGTGGGACAAGAGTTAACTTATTTGGAACTAAAAGAAATTGAATTGTCCAAATATATATATAGGTTCTCATTAAGAAAACACATTTGTAATAAATAAAACTATATATGAGAACATTAAATAATAGCAGAATAATTTATTACCTCTCAATCTGCTGTGCTTCATCTTTATAGATTTATTTTGGATTTGTATGTAGAGTGCCATATTCTTATAAATATTTATCATGCTATCATGATTCTTAACTGTTTCAAACATTCAAATAGCTAACTTTTTAAAAAGTAGGGTCATCAAATGTGGCATTATAATATAGAGTATCTTGTCTGATGCATTATTTCATTCACCATATGGAACACTATAATTGATGTTGTGGTCATGTACTGCCTGTCATGTTCTATCTTTCCAATAGGATCAATTACTTCATACATGCCAGTCCTAATAATGAATGCCCTTCCATCTGCTTTTCTGATTGCCATTAACTAGAAAATGGGTTTTATAGAACATCAAAGTTTGGGTGGTTTAATGACAGAAAGAATGGGGGAGGAAAATAGAATGTCAATAAGGAAGAGTCCACTTATCTCTAATTACCAAATTGGAAGCACAAACAGGTACAACTATATTTGGCTGTCTGTACCAATAGTTTCTGCATTCATGGATTCAACAAATCCCAAGTCAAAAATATTCAGAAAAAAATTCATCCTGCATTAAACATGTATAGATTATTTTCCTGACATTATTCCATAAATAATATAGTACAACAATTGTTTACACAGAATTACCTTATATTAAATATTATAATTTAGAAATGGTCTAATGTATACAAGATGAGATTCATATATTATATACAAATATTGTACCATTTTACATAAATGACCTTAGCATCTGGAGATTTTAGTATCTGTAAGGGGTTCTAGAACCAATCCCCCACAGATATCTAGGGACAACTGTACTCTCTGACAACATGTAAGGGTAAATATTCATGTATGAATAATAGGTACACTTTCTTGAAATTTATCTTCTTGTCTTCTATTATAAACATTCATATCTCATTAATGCTGATGTATAATGACATAAGTATTAACAATATGTCATTAATAAGTTGTGAACATGATTTTGTTTCCCCTGATTCCAAGTTTGACACTTTCTGTTTCTCATGCTCTTAAATGAGAGACTTGATAAGTATCCAATTACCATCCTTGGGCTGTGGATGGAGCTCCGTGGTAGAGCATTTCCTAACATGTATAAGGCCCTGGGTTCCATCCCTAGCACCACAAAAAAGCCTATTCTTTCCTTATACTTTCTATGTATCTCTTCCCTGGCAGAAAGCCCTGTATTTATCCTTGAAAGCTAGAATTCCTTGAATAGTCTATTATTTGATTACAGTTAGTTTTAGGTACCCTCCTAAAGCTAATATGAGAAACAATGCAAGAAGGTTTAGAGGTGAGGTTATTTAATTTTGAGAGCCTTAAACCAAACAGTGAAATAATTTTCTGGAACAGATTAACTGAGTGGTAACTGAATGCAGGAGTGTTGTGGTTGGAGGAGGTGGGCAATCGAGTCATACCTTTGGGGTATACATTTTCTCCCTGGTGAATAGAATCAGTCTCTCTCTCTCTCTCCCTCTCTCCCTCTCCCTCTCTCCCTCTCTCTTTCCTGCTGCCATGTTCCTGGCTGCTTTCCTCCACCACAATGTCCTGCCTCATCACAGGCCCTGAGGAATGGAGTCAGCCATCTATGGATGGAGACCTCTGAAATCCTGAATCCCAAATAAAATTTTCCTCCTTTAAAATTGTTCTTGCCAGGTCTTTTGGTCACAGTGACAAAAAAGCTGACTAAAACAGATTCCCATCTATCAAATCCTTCAGAAAAGAAAATCATATCAAACCTCTTGCCTTGGAATTTATGAAAACATAATTATCTCTCCCAGAGATAGATGCATTGTAAACCATGTTATTAAAGAAGGTGAAAATCTTTGTTTCTTTCTAAAGCACTTCACTTTGAGGAGCATGACCTTATCAAGATGGTGGGATAGTAGTTTTCATCCCTTGTCCCTCAGAGTAGCACTGATTTTGATAACCATTCATAGATAAGAGTACCTTGTAGGAGGCCAGGGGTCCAGCAAAGAAGTCCCAGAACCTCTTTAGAGAAAAAAAAATCCTCTTTAATCCATGATTATCAGAGTAAGAAAAAATAATTTTTACATTACCTATATTACCCCTTCCCTAAAGCACAAACCTTAGTGCTAAGAGGGACCCCCTCAGGCCCTGATTTCTCCCATGAGGGAAAGTGAGAACACAGTAAGTACCTAGCCATGCAGAGTGTTGCCCAAGAGGCTCATTTGTATCTCATCTCACCCAGAATGCTGAGGAAACTGGCTCAGTTGAATAATCTGGTGACAGGGAGGAACAGAGAAAAGCACAAGGGCTCACAATGCCCATTTTAGTTGCGGTTTGTTGGTGCTTTTCAACATCAATAGAGACTATCTTACCACACAGTGCTAGGCCAGGGAAAAATCAAAATTTAACATACAAACTATGGTTTCTATTGATTGCATATTGCTTTTGTACCATAGTAAAGTTGAAAAATCTTAAGTGGAACCATCGTTAAGTCAGCAATCATCTGTATTTTGAAAATCAGATTGCCACCAATTTATTTGTCAGCAACTTCATTTGAAAAAGATGGTACCATAAATACACAATGCATTTCTTTTGGATTCTGATTACTTTCTACTTAAGAAAATGACTATGTATTTTAAATAGGGAGTTGAAAAGATCATAAATTATTTTCCTTAGTATAGGTATGAATTTCTTGAAAAAATTTTTGGGCAGTGATACTCAAACCTGCATCAAGAATATCATTTAAAAATGTGCATGTTTACCTCAGAGTAAATGAACTACAATTAAAGTGTGGGTTTAGGTACTTATATGTATTATTTAAAAGCTCTTACAATTAATTCTGATGCGCAATCTGAATGAGAACCATTGCTCTAAGCAATAACGAGTGTTTTTCTTTGCAAAATAGATGTTATTTTAAAAATTAAGCCATTTTCTTCCCTTTTCAAAACTATTATACTTTCAGCATTTAGTTCCCACAATGTAGACTCATCACAATACACATTAAGCTCCGATCTTAAAGTATGATTCTTAAGAATTTATCAGTTGCAATTAACCTACTTTAATTTGTAACTTGTTTGATTGTCAATGAAAACCAAATAAAAAGAAAATCATCCTTGCTTTCCTGAGTCACTTCAATCACATACTGACTGTTCCTTTACCCCAGTGGAGGGAAGCACTGGTGGTAGTGAATGGATACATTATCTCCATGTTCCCTGACTGGACACAAAAGTGTCCTCATATGTACCTTACATTCTGCCCTCTATTATTACTCATGAGGTAGGTAGATTATGGTGTTTTAGGGATTAGTAGGGGAAGAAAGTCTGTCCATTTATGTGGCTAAGACAGAATGAACAAAAACTATGCAAATGAAATATAGTGACTAGACTCTGTTTTTGCTTTCTAGCAAAGCAAGTTCCTTGATGGAAGGAAGGTACTGGGCTTATTTAATTTGTTTGTAGAAGGTGCATTCCTGCAGTTCTCAGCATGGTCAAGAACTTTTACCCTTTCTCCCAACATTCTTTACCCTTCATAAATGCTTTTCCTTAAAGAAATTTGAAGTGTGTCATACATACAGGTCATTGAATTTTTCAATTACTGACTGAATAACCCCATCAAATATCAATTATATGTCAGTCTCAATACCATGGCTCTCACAGATGCAGAAATGAGTCATTATAGAGCTGATTTCAACATGTTCTCATGCCACTGGAAGCACTGAAAGGGACAGATGTGCACACAACTAGGTTCATTGTGATGAGGACAATACCGAAGTTGGAAGCACATTTGAAACATCACAGAAGACACACTCGTCTTTCCAAGATTTCAGAAGTATATATTAAGAATGACCCAAAGCATGCACAAGAATTGAGGATAAACATGAATAACTGTCCTCATCATTTTCTAACTTTGGGATGAAGGAAGACAATTCTTTCCCTTTCAATAGATGCTCCAGACATTAGACACCTACAAGTTCAAGTTTCTTCAAATTTGTAAGTACTTGAAAATAGTCCTCTCAGCCTTTTCCCTTTGTTTAGAGCTGTACAAAAAGCACTGTGGGTAAAATAGATAGTGGCATAAAAGATTTGGAAATGGTACTAGAATGTTATCTGAAAGTACATTAAAAATGTAGGCATATGGTTATAATGGCTTTATTTCTAATCCAAATGCTTTATAACATGGCTCATTTAGGTTTAGATACATGCCCGGCATGAATTAATAGGGAAAGCTGTTTCTGAATTATCCAAGTGTAACAGGTGGTCTGGCAGGCTCAGTTAAGGGGGTTTCTCAGTCTCATTGCCAGAGAGGGTGACCTCTGGGTAGATTTTCAGTCCCACCTGGATGCCCTAATATCTGTTTGAAATGGTTATTTCAATTGGTGTTTTAGAAAGCTTTAAAAAACAATTGAGGGGAGAGGGAAAGAAATCACTATTGAAAATAATGGGCTGGACTAGTGAATATGAAAACTAGGAATATGTAAGTATGGACATGAGTGTATATATGGTCTGTTCTTAGAAACCACAGTTTAATGTTAAGTTCAAATTCACAACATTAATTTTTGAGGCATCTTTTGAAGAAACCCTAAGGCATGCCATTATGCATCAACAGAGTGTTAGAGGAACAGTTAATGCTATCTAAGGCTAAAAATTGTAGCCTTGATGAGACTTACACAGACCCCAAGGTAGAATTTAGAACTCTAAGAGGAATGGGTGAGTAAACATGTGCTACTACTGGAGAGTGCATACTTTACTACATTCTCTCAGGTGAATTGTTGAAGGCCTCAGCTAGCAGTCAGACTAAGGTAATCTTTTTAAAGAGGGCCTAGAAGGCTGGTAGAGTTTCTCTTCTAGCTGACAAGTTCAGCCACTATGGAAATTAGCCAAAGAGGTATTAATTTGGCACTGCATGAAGAAAGCTGTTATGTCAAGCCCTTGATTTCACTTGAACTGAAGACGTCCATTTGCATGTGATTTATTTATTATAATTTTCAACCATTTCCCCCCAAAGTTTTTAGGGATAGGTACTGTACTTGTTTCAATAACTCCTCTAATTGACATTGTTTTTCCTACTCTGGATGGAATGGCTAGATTAATGGTCCAGGATCTGTGACCTGATTCTTTTTGTTAGTTTTACTGCATCCTACTCTACTGGATGGACACAATAGGGTCCTCATATGTACCTTACAGTCTGCCCCGTATTATTTTAAAAATTAAGCAGTAGTTTAAAAGGCACCCAGGAGCGCCAACATGTAAATAGCTTGGAAACCATCCTTACAAGAAAAAGCCAAACTAAAAATCATTGACTTTTCCTTTATCCATCAGAGAACTGAAGTTGCAAAGCAAATTTCCACTCTGAAATGCGGTAAGACAAGCAAACACAGAGTTATAGTCCAGGAGATTTTTTACCTGAAAGAGAAGCTACTGATGCCTCAAACCTTTAGAAATGTGCAAGTGGGAATTTAGATGAATTGCTGAAGGCTGAATGTGGACTACTATGAGAGTCAGAATTTCCAGGGCTCCTAAACAGTTTCCTGGATTCCACCAGTTCTCACAGAGAATAGTGCAGATAGAGCCCCTGGATATAACTAGGAGGGGAAGGTAAGAGTAAACTTTGTGAAATTCACCCTGAGTGTGAATATTCTCCATAAAAAGGCTACTGTCCTGGAGGGAAAAAAGCTTTATCAGTATTTTATCTTATGAGCAAGAAGGGCCATTTTCTTAGCTCTAGCTTCCAATCCTTCCTGTCTGGCCTAATGGTAACTAAAAAAGCTAAGAGGCACTTGTGAATGTCACAGCCCAGGGATACAAGTCCACAAAAAGACAGATTTAATTTAAGATTACAAAATGTTTCTCCTCCCCTACCTGCACTTAAACACCACATCCACAGGGCTTTGGTAAAGTTACAGTGGATTATATCTGAAAGAAGTATAGATGCAGACTCTATCTGATGAGGTCTTAGGAAAGACTGAAGAAAACTGGGGAGACAAAAGACAAGGACATTAGAGGAAACCGAAGGTTCCAGCAACCATAGCTACAGAAAATATTGAAGAAAAAACAATTCCTAGCCATATTAACATAAATCCTCACAGTAAAAGCCTGACTTACAACAAAATTTCAAGGCATGCAAAAAGAGAAGATGAAACAGCCTGAAGAGAAAAAGCAAACATCAAAACCAGATTCAGATGTGACACAGAGGTTGGAATTATCAGAGGGATTTAAAATAACTATGATTAGTATGTTAGGAGTTTCTGTTAAAAAAAATACACAACATTCAAGAACAGATAAGTAATGTAAATAGAAAGATGGAAATTCTAGGAAAGAATCTAAATAAAATGCTAGAAATCAGAAATACTGTAATGGAAATGAAGAAGTCCATAGATGCACACATCAGTAGACTTGACACAATCAAGGAAAGTCTACTGACTCTGACATAGAAACTTCCAAAAATGTAAAACAAGGGAAAACTAAATTTAAAAATTGAATGAACTTAGTATGCCATGAGTTTCAGTTTATAATGGTTTTCTAAGGGATTCAATTATACAGTAACTACAAATTTATAACATTAAAAAGAAAGGTTTGCTAAAAAGACTGAAAAGATTCATCACAACAAATCAATGAATCACGGCCATTAGACCAACATTCTATTTGACAATAAAATAAGAACATTGTTAGGTGGGGATGTGGCTCAGTGGTATGGTGTCTACCTGGAATGCCAAAAACCCTGGGTTGGATCTCTATCACTGCAAATAAACAAATAAATATATGATATACAACAGTGCTTCCCACTTTGCACAGGCACCTGTGAGTAAATAAGCAAAAAAAAAAAAAAAAAAAGATAATTGCGCAACATTGTGACTGTGATTAAAGCACAGAATTATACACTTAATTATGGTTAAGATGGTATATTGTGTGTTATTTATACTTAAGCACATTAAAAAATTTATTTTTAAAAATTGAGAGAAACCATGATATGCATCAGTATAACAGTTCCATTTACTAAAATCATCACCAGACCTATACATCCAGACACAAATAGATATCATTGCCCTAAGTGCATGTATGAAGACACAAATTGTATGAAAATACTTTGTGTATGATCAGTGAATTGAAAATCTGTGCTCTATATGTGTAATATGAAATGAACTGCATTCTGCTATAGTGTATAACAGATTAGAATAAATAAATAAAAATTTTAAAATGTGTCTCTCTAAAAAATAAGTTAAAGCAAATTTGATTTTAATGAATATGTTAATTAGCTTGACTGCAAAAATCTGTTCATTATATATGTATTGAAACATTATGCTCTACGCCTTAAATGTATACGATTTCAATCAAAAAATTTAGAGATGGGGTATAACTCAGTGAAAGAACATGTGTTTAGCATGTTCAAGGCCCTGGGCTTGATCCCCAACACCTCCAAATTTTTCTTTAAATAAATCAAATTTGTTTTTATTCATTCTTTTTACTTATATATAACATTAAGTTACATTTTGATATAATCACAAAAGCATAGAATATAATTTGCTCTTATTTAGTTCCCAGCTCTTCTCCCACATCTCTTTCTTCCCCCTGACTTCCTCCATCTACTGTACTGATCTTTCTGATATATATATATATATATATATATATATATATATATATGAATGAATGAAAGTGTCTATGGATATACTTGATGCTGGTTTGAAACTGTACATTGATACAAGGTAACTAAAACAGATGTCCCCAGGATTAACTGATATTTAGAGGAGTTCTTAAAGATTCTTTTCATAGATTAATTGAGAAAATTGTATTCATTGAGCCTCTATTAAGTGACAGTCACTTTCCTAAGAGATTATCATATGATATTTAGAAGGACACATTTTTAAATTACATTCTACTTTTTTCAAATAGGTAAATCTTCTTTATTTTTTAAATTACATTTATTTGATATAAAAAACATAAAATTGTACATCTTAATGCATAACATTTAATGTTTTTATACATGTATTCATTGAATAATGCTTAAACTGGGTTAAGTATGTTTATTTCATCAATAATTTATTATTTGTTTTTTGGTGAAAATTTTCAAATTGTTTCTTCTAACTTTTAAAACATACAGTGCATTATTGTTATGTATAGTCACATAATAGCACACCATAATTTCTTGCTTCTAACTGTAACCATTGCTCAACCTCTCCTCATCTTTCCCTCCCTTAACTCTCTATAGCTTCTATTAACCATCACTATACTCTCAATTTCTATGTGACCAACTTTTTTAGATTCCCAATATGAGTGAAATAACATGGTACTTTTCTTTCTGTGCCTGGTTTATTTCACTGAAAATAATGATCTTCAATTGGATCCATGTTGTAGAGTGTGACAGGATTTATTTTTTTTTATTATTTGACTCAATAGTATTCCATTGTATATATGTATCATATTTTTTTATTCATTCATCAGTTGACAGTCACAAGTTTTTTTTTCTTTTTCTATTATGAATAGTGCTACAATAAATATGGGAATGCAGATGTCTGTCTAAAATATTGATGTGATTTCCCTCAGATATATACCCTGTCGTGAAATTGCTGCCACACATATGGTTGTTCTAGTTTTACTTTTTTTTGGAATTCTCTATACATTTTTTCCATAATGGTTTTGTTAATTTATGTTATAGCAGTGTGCAAGGGATCCTTTTTGTACACATCCTTGCCAGAACTTATTATCTTTAGGCTTTTTGAAAACAGACAATCTTACTGTGGTAAGGAGCTATTTCACTGTGATTTTGAGATACTTTGTATTTTTAAGAATATTTTCATGTACATGTCAGATATTTGCATGTCTTCTCTTGAGAAATGTCTACTTAGTTCTATGATTCATTTTTAAAATTGTTTCGTTGTTGTTGTTATTATTATTGAGGTTTTGGAGTTCCTTATATATTCTGGATATCAACAACTTGTCAATGTAGAGTTAGAAAACATTTTTCATTATGTAGATTGTCTTTTTATTCTGTTAATTATTTTGTATAGAGCTTATTAATTTGATATGATCCCATTTGGATAGGATTTTTGACAATTTAATATTTACTCTTCCAATCTAAGTCATTGGCCCATGAAAAAATATAATTTAACTTTGCTCACATTTTCCATTTCACAACAGTCAAGAGGTGGAACAATACAAATGTCCATCAATGAATGAACTGATATATAAAATATGGGGTATTCTTACAATTAAATATTATGTAGCCTTAAAAGGAAGGGAATTCTGACACATGCTATACCATACATGAACCTTGATAACATTATGCTAAATGAAATAAACAGTCACAAAAAGCCAGATGGTACATGATTCCACTTACATGAAGCACCTAGAGTAGTCAAATTGATAGAAACAGAGAGTAGAAGGGTTTTTGTCAGGGGCTGGTTGAGGGGAGAGTGGAGAAATGTTGTTCAATGTACACAGAGTTTCAGATTTGCAAGGTAAAAAATTTCTAGAGATCGGATGGTGGTGATGGTAGCAATAGCACAATAATTTGAATATACTTAACGCTACTGATCTATACACTAGAAATGCCTTAAATGATAAATTTTATTTTATGTATTGTTTACTGTAAAAATTGCTATGGTTTGGATAAGTGTCCCCCAAAGGCCCATGTGTTAAAAGGTTTGTCCTCAGACTATGGTGCTACTGGGAGATGGTAGAAACTTTAAGACTTATTTGGAAGTTTTCCATTCATATGTGACCTTGAAGGCAGTATTGGGACTCTGGCCTTTCTTCTTTCTCTCTTTGCTTCAAGGTCACTATAAGGTGAGCAGGTTATTCTACCAATGTATTCCACACCATGCCATAGTACCTTGCCACATGCCCAAAGAAACAGAGCCAACTAATCATGGCCTTGAATCTTTTAAACTATGAATCAAAATAAACCTTGCTTCTTTTAAGCTAATTTATCTCAGGTATTTGTTCTAATAAGAAAAAGATAACAAATACACAATCATGTAAAGTATCTTCCTATTTCTCTTTTCTTCCCTTCAGTGCTGTCTAAACCTAAGTGATCACTGTCTTTTGCTAGGAACACTGAAATGATTCCCTTCTATTCATGCTTGTCTCATCAATTCTATACTGATATGATGGTAAAGTTTTAATTGATATTATTTAGGTAAGAGAAGAAGTAACTCAAGAAAAGGCGAAAGTTAAAATTTTTGAAGAACACTTTGTGCTTATAATTTCTAAAAAATGAAAATATGTTTTCCACTCTATAGGACAGAAGTCTAGAATACATATATTTTATTTGGATTGGACATTTTAAACAGTAATTTACTGATGCTTTTATATACACTCAAGTTTACTACATTAAAGGAAGTTGTAAAATCATAATTGGTATATTGAAAAGAATCTCATGCATCTTGGTATAGTACAAATATTTTATACATTTAATTACTAATGAGGATTTTTAGACACTGAAATATATTACATTGAAACATGTGACATTAGAAAATTATAGCTTGGAACTTCTTGGACTTTTTAATGTGGTAGAAGTATCTAGAGGCATTAAACTTCTCAGAAGGAATTATTACAAAATGCATGATTTTGTATATAATGATTTTAAAGAGCAGCTTGAATGTTTTTAATACTTATAATAAGCTGAAAAATAGAATTTCAAAGTTGTTTTCCTTAATTTGGGTCATAAAAATTAAAACATAAAAATATTAAAGCACCATTTATACTGAAAGAAGTCACAATTTGTTCCTTATATGTTTAAAATTTCTCAAAAGGCTTTCCTTCTACCTAGAAAGACCCAAGCATAACAAAAACAAGTGTTTCATTGTTATAGGAAATAATTTGCTCTGCTTTCTTTTTGTTAAAACTTTTCTAATAAAAAAGGATATTTCCATTTCTCTGTATATGGATAGAAAAACCTACAAATACATAACTACTGTTTTCACTTTTCTGCCAAGAATTCCAATAGATGTTTTCGAGGGCTGTAATAGTCTATTCATTTTAAAGAAGTTTCATCTATGATATGATTTATTGAAAATAAGAACTTTGTAATAACTTTTTAGGAACCCCTTGAAGAATCAAGGGAAACAGATTACTGCATTCAACATCCTCAGTCTTTATTTCTCATTGGACTTCCATTGCCACCTTATCTGCATAGTAACTATTTTTTCTATTTATATTGAAATAAATCTTCACAAAATTCACCTATGCAACCTATCTCAAAGACTTTTATTTTATTTGAATTGCTTACAAATAATGGGTGAATTTATTTTTATATCCAGGGATCTTTACTGAGAACTTCAACAGAGAAAATTCAGTCATTAAAATCAATATACTTATTAAATGGGTTCTAAATGAATGAAAGCTTCATGCTGATAAACATTTCATATGAAAAGCTTTTAAAAAATGGTTATGAGTTATATGAGTCGTAGAAATATTCATATATTGGCACAGCATATTATAGTTATAATACATCAACCATTTTAACATGTGAGTAAATATTACAGATACAGTTTTAATCTATTTTGCGAAGTTGCTCAAACAGCTAAATGTGAACCCAATTTGTTCTTATGTGCAATTGTAAACCTGTACGAACTCCATATGATGTTCAGACAAAAAGAAATTGACTGCACTAAAAACATGTTCCATAAGTAAAAAGCTTAAACTAGTTTCATACTCATTAAATGTCCCTTAGAGGAATAAAATGCAAAGCATAATATGAAAAATACAACATTTAAAATGCTTGGGCCACTCTCTACATTTTCTCCATTTGCAAAAATCAGGAACAAGTTAGTATTAAAGGGTAGTTGTTTTGTTTCAGATCTCATTTGCCAGACTTGCAACACTGAATGAATGAATGGTGTCATTTGACTTGAAATGGAACAAGTATATCATTTGTGTAGTCAAAGATTGTAAAAGGTAAAGGTGGAGAAATTTTTTGTTAGGTTATGGAGAGGAAAATGAGCATGAATGATTAATGATAATGCTCTATTTTTATCCTGAAATTTTGCAGCATTTATTTTGAGATTGTATTTTCTTTAGAAGAATGTCATACATAGCAACTGTGAATATGGAATTGATCTTATTTCTTCAATTTTAAAATACAACTTGTCTATCATATCTTCTTTCTGAAGCAAAAAACAACAAAACAAAAACAAAGCAATTCTCTACCCAGATTACTGAGTACAATTAAAAACAAATGACAAATACAAAACAAATACGATGATGGTCTTAACAAAGAGAACATAATGTTGAAACTCTTTGGATCCATCAGGTAATTTAAAATACTGATTCAAGAAGGAAGATGCAACTAGAGTGCCTTGTAATATTCAGTAAATCACTAAAGGCTTTCATTGTAAGCAATAAAATAACTGACTTTTTTTTGTGATGCTGGGAGTTGAACCCTGGGCCTTGTGCATGTTAGGCAAGCACTCTACCACTGAGGTACATCCCCAGTTCAAGAACTGACTTTTGAATATTACTTTTAAATTTATGTCAAAGCTGGGCACAGTGGCACATGCTTATAATCCCAATGGCTTGGGAAGCAGAGGTAGGAGGACTATGAATTCAAAGCCAGCCTCCACAATTTAGTGAGGCCCTCAGCAACTGAGCAAGACCCTGTTTCAAAATAAACTTATAAAAAAAAGGGCTGGCGATATGGCTCAGTAGTTAAGCACCCCTGGGTTCAATACCTGATGTCAAAATAAACAAATGAATAAATGAATGAATGAATGAATAAATAAATAAATAAATAATGAATTTATGCCAGAACGAGAAGAATTATTGGCTACCTTTTCTTTCCATGGTCACTTTCCAAAGTGAGTTCCAATATTTAGTTCATAAGATATTACTTAATGTTAGATGTAGAATGTATCCTACAGTCCTATACATTTACAAAATGATAAAACAGTATTTCTAAAAACTTTGATTATGCTAATCCAAATGGGTAAGCTAGGATATATGTGCAGGAAGATGATGGAAATGGTATGCAGTATTTCATTAATTTATTGGACCAGTGAACCATTTTTGTTCCCTAGAAATAGCATAGTTTTAGAGTTTAACTGATTCTGCTGAAGATGAAAAGAAAAGCATCTATTTTAAAAATTACCTGAAATAGTCATTTCTCAATAATTGTGGTTAATAGCTTAAATAAAATATTTCTTGAGACATAGGGTAAATATTTTTCCACACCTTTTCCATGATTTTAGAATTTTTCTTTGGGAATAATTTTGAACAATTACTTATTATATCTTTTTATGTCATCAATTGTCAATGAGGTAATTATTGTCATTTAAAAATCCATTTTAGTAGATTCTTTCAAACATATTATTACAAATCTTAGACATCATATATCAATAACAATGTGTTTCACAGTTAAAGAGCCATAGTGCTAAAACACATTGATATTTAAATTATAAAATAACTCACAACATTTACAATGTCATAGGTTGTACAGACAAAATTATTTATAATAAAGTTTTTAAATTTAAGAGATATTATGTAGCATTGAAATGGATTATATTTACATTTAATACTATTATCTCTTATTTTCCAGTTTTTGTAAATGAAAAGAGCAAATCATAACTTCCTGGTTTTCTAGTATCAGGCCCTACTGATGCTAGCTGCAAGCCAAAAATATATCAGATCACATGTGTTTAAAGCCCAGAGCCAACAAACACCATTCCTCCATTTCAATGTCACTGAAATAAATGAAGACAATCATGTCAGGTGGAAACTCTATGCCTATTTTGAGGAGCTAAGCAATCACCTCTGTCGGACCTATGGCTGATGGATGATATAAAATCAGCCAAAAGTGTAAATTATAGTACTGCCCTTAAGCTCAGGTTTCAGAGGCAAGGACTGACAGGATTATAGGAGAGGAGAGGGCTCAGATACCTGGAAATGGAAATGATGTGTTCATTTCATTTCTTTTATGTATTTCTGATATCTTGAGCAAATATAATATACCTTTAGTCACTTTGAAGGTGAGAAGAGGTTGCCTGAAAAAACAATGAATGGCATTTGGTCAAGGAAATGGATTAATCACAGTTTGTAGAGACTGACAGGAGAATTTTGAGAATAATCTGTAAAAAATTAAAAATAGAACAAGTGCTCATGTGGGTCAAATAGAATATTTTAGCTAGTTCAAACAAAGTAAAGGTGTACATATATACACATGTATACATTTTATATCATATATTCATATTTATATACATACATATATATGTGTGTGTGTATATGTATATTTGTTTTTTCAGAGAATGCTATATCACCAGCTTAAAGAGGAATCATGCTATTTCCCTTGCCTGGAAATATTTATTAACAATGATAAGCTCATATGCTTTTAGTTCACTAAAATTAGAACATGTAGAATGAAAATTAATATCCCAAATAGAACAGGGTGAAAGTTGCCTTTGCTATGACTCTTTCCCTTTAGACTCCTAACTAAAGGTAGATAAGTAGACCTATATACCTTTATCTATCTATCATCTATCTGTCTCTCTGTCTGTATGTCTATCTATCTATCTATCTAAAACTTATGGGAATAAATAAATATAAGGCAAAAATACAAAATTAAATACTATTGGTCTAGATGTATGGTTTCTCAATAGTAGAATTACTGACATTTGGGGTCAGATAATTCTCTTCAGGGACTATCTTGTGCATTGAACAATATTGCATCAATCCTGGTTTCTATCCACTAAACCCCAATAGCATCCTTTCCCCAGTTGACAACCCAAAATATCTCCATACATTGACAATTTTACTCTGAGGAACAAAATTATCCAAATCTTGTTCAGAAGCACTGGCAATGTCTAGTGAGGAGAGTTAAAAGCAATACTCAGAGGATAGAACAATATAGACATTGTATGGTGAGTAAAATTAAGATGAAGACATTTTACAGAATTGCTTATGTATTCATTATTGAAAAGAGTGGTTTTTGTCTACCAAAAATAAGTTATTTTTTGAATAATAAATACATAGCAATTCTATAAAATTTCTCCATATTAAGTTCATAGGAAATTTATGTATAATTATCAAAAAGTGGAAACTATTCAAATGCTCAGCTACAATAAAACAGATAAATATAATTGGGTATTCGCACACAATGGAATACTACTTTCAATAATAAAACCCTGAACTACTTAACATGCATAGGTCCTATATTATGGATAGATTTCATATGCACCATGGTATATTAAAGAAACTAGAATCAAAAGAGTAATGTATGATTTCATTTAAATAATTTTCAAAAAGCATATACTAGAAGTTTCTAGTGGATACTTTGAGGAGCAGGAATGGTTATTGACTTGGTGGGACATGAGGGAGATTTCTAAGAATCTAAAAATATTCTATTTAGCTCTGAGTAGTAGATGCATTAATGCATACATATGCCCTGTGCTCTTCATACCATGTAAGTTATTAGTCAATGAAAAATAAAGAATAATATATATATATATATATATATATATATATATATATATATATATATATATATATATACTGTAGGCAATGAATGAAGAGAAAAAAAAACTTAAGGAAAACTTAACATTTCATTGCTACTTCTATTTTATGACCATTTGTACCACAGAGTGGGTAACTTAACCTAAAGAAATTTAATTAGCATAGTCCTAGAGTCTGAAAGTCCAATACCAAGGGATCAATATGTCTCTTTCCTTCTGAACCCTTTCTCCTTGGCTTGAAGATGGTCACCTATCTGCTGTGTCTTCACACAGTCATTCCTCTGTGCATGCTGCTCTCTTGGTGTCTCTGTCTTAATTTTCTCTTCTTATAAGGACATTAGTCAGGCTGGATTTGAACCCATATTAATGATCTCATTTAAACATATTTCTTTAAATGTCCTATCTCCAAATACAGTCATATTCTAAGGTGTTGGGGGTTAGGTCTTTTGACATTACAAATCTTTAAAGGACACAATTCCCTATCATTTATGTCATACACACACACACACACATAGCATATATATGCTTGATACATTTTAAATACATATATATATATATATATATATATATATATATATATATATATCACATATCAACTCCATATTTTAAAACTATAGGAGGCCTGTGTAAACCTTTTAACTTCCAGTTGCTATCATAGGCAATTAAGACAAGACATACTGTTTTAATTTTAATTACATCCCTAGATGTAATTAATTATTAATTACATTATTATTAATAGAAATTAATTATTACGAATAACTCCTTGCAGATGGGAAAACTGGTGCAAAGCAATAAGTGACTTACCAACATCAACTAGCTTTCAGTGAAGATGGGATTCAATCTCAGGTCTATTCATCTCTGAAACTTCGATTGAGTCATGCCATCTCTTTAATCATACGTACACACAGTTTAAAGTTATATTAAGTACAAATAGATTAGGTGCTTTTTTATACCCCTGAACAACTTTTGGGCATTTGAATTTTCAATTGACATGAGTAAATCAATATAAAGTTAGTAGGTACATATATGCTGCATATTTAGTATTATTTTGATTCTGTGTTTTTCCAATAACTGGAAACTAGGTACCATAGCAACAGAGCTGGTTCAAACCAAATTCCCATGAAAGAACTGTTTGGCAGGAAGAGGTTTTAGAATCCTTGTACACTTCCAGAGACAGCAAACAAAGGGCTGGATGACAAGCTGAAAAATATTAAATGAGCCAAGTCCCTGAACCCTCACTACAGGAGACATTTAGGTAAAAATACCTATGTGAGTATAAGACCCAAAATTTCTTTAAATGCTTCTATTATATGAACATATATGTTATATGTGAATAAAGAATCAATTTTTAATATTTATTTTTAATTGTAGTTGGACACAATACCTTTATCTTATTTATTTATTTTTATGTGGTGCTGAGGATCGAACCCAGTGCCTCACCTGCACTAGATGAGTGCTCCACCGCCGAGCCACAACCCCAGCCCTAAAGAACCAATTTTTAAAAATCATTTCTGTGTAGATTTTGAATCCTAACATATTTAATCATTTGACTTTTCCCTTTTTCTTGAGATCTATACCAAATTCTCTAGATTCCTACCCTCAATCCCTAGCATGGATTTTGCACACAGTTTATTACTTATTATCTCATTGTTGATAGCTCACTGGTCACTATAATTGTCCATTTCCTTACCTTTCTACTTTATGTTAGTATCTATAGAAAGGTATAGAAGGGCTATGGATGATTATATGGCAGAATTTAAAATTTTGATCCAACTGTGGGGGTAGGTACAAAGAAACAATTATTCTCACAATTTTATAGATAAAAATGATAAAGAGAAAATTAAATGGTTATTAAATTATAAAGATATTTTTTGGGGTACTGGGGATTGAACTCAGGGGCACTTGATCATGGAGCCACATCCCCAGCCCTATTTTGTATTTTATTTAGAGATAGCGTCTGTCTCACTTAGTTGCTTAGCACCTCACTGAATTGCTGAGGCTGGCTTTGAACTTTCCATCCTCTTACCTCAACCTCCCAAGCAGCTGGGATTACAGGTGTGTGCCACCACTACCAGCCTACATTTTTTTTTTTTTTGCTTAAAGGAAATATTGAATACCACCCTGAAATGATTAAGGCAGCTACTTGCATTTTATTCTGTAAAGTCAGGCATTTCAATTATTTTGTTCATATATAGAGATAGGCTAAATTAAGTTTGATCTTTAATATATCCCTTTGTAACATTTTAAGGTATCAGACAATCTAACAAAGAATGATTACTTATTTTAGTGAGGAGGAATACATTCTTTCATGGTCCAGAAAATACTTTCAACTCTTATCCATCCAGTGATACATTCACCCACCCACCCAATCATTCACTCTTCCAACACATATTTTAAGCACTGAATTCTAGGGACTGTACTCAGCATTAATACCCGTGGAAGAAAAAGAGGACAGTTGTTGGGCATCATAAGGGACACTACAGATTCAAATAAGGGAGAAATACACATAAAGATATTTACAGGAATGAGTAAGTACTATAAAAGAGGAATGGACCTAGATGAATCTAGGTTGCCATAAAAAAACACAAAGGTTGATGTTTAGCAATTAGTTAATAGCCAGATTAAAAATGAGATAGGCTAATATTTGACAACATGAACTCTGAGTTTTGACTTCTGGTGCATCCCATAAATCATTTCTTCATTTATCCATTTGAGTCATTCCAATGGAGAATTAAAATTGTAGTTTCCTTTTAATATGTCCTGGTTTGAGTCATTATAATTTAAACTGTTAAAATGATTCAGAGGAGCCTAGAGAAGATTCTAGAAATGTTTCCAAAAAAGATGTTAGGTTTTTTTGAAATTGTGTGTTTGTTTTTAATCAAAAGCAGCCTATAATCAGGAGATTAAGTCTTAATAACAAATAATCACTAACTATTCAACAGCTATGAAATATACTCAGCACCATTTATGGCAGCGTTGATTAAAGATTAGTGCATAAGGGTTTACCGTTCAGTTATGAATATACTATAATTGTGTAAGGAACAATTAGAGAATTTTTGTTACTTCCCATAGAGGTTTAGAGAATCAAGAAGCTTTTGATGAACTATACATCCTGAAGTATGGTTGGATGGAAAAAAGTGAGAAGAAATGGTATTAGAGGAACAGGAACCATGAGATAATTGATGAGGGAATTATTTGAAAATAAAATGAGTGTACATGAGTGATTAAAATCCAACAGGAGGAGGAGTACTCCTAAGATGTTAGAAATAAGGTAAGCATTAGAGGCATTTAATATAGAACAAATATGGAAACCTGGTTTCAGGAGGATAATAACAATCTCCTAATTCAAATAACTATCATGAAGCAAGAGAGAAAATTGGATAAAAATAACTTTGCAAAACTTTCAAGAACTTATTAGTTTTATCTGAACATAGAATATTCCACAGGCCCATTAGTCCAAGCATAAGGTTTTATTATATATTTTTGGATAATAAACTCAGAAGTGCTTACTGTAAAGTGTATTCCTACTGAAAATGAAAAACTTATGCTTAGCAACTCTGGTCATAATTATGGACTGCATGGACTGCTAACCAGAGACCTGGCAGGAAAGCAAGAACTAGAAGGAAATGAAGTTGAGCTAGCTTTCTCAGGCTGATAAAAGCTGAGATTTCAGTCTCACACTATTTGGGCTAATTACATTGGTGAATGAAAAGCATGTAGAATACTTTATTTAGGCTTAGCTATCTATTGCTAATATATTCTGAATATAAAAGCATCTAGATGGCTGTAGAGTTTTGTGTATAGGTGTTTTAAATGTCATTGCTTCTATTTCATGTTCTAATCCAAAACAGTAAGCATATTGTACCTAATAACTTTACCAGAGATCATTGTTAACTTTTGTTCATATTTACCAAAAGCAAACATATTACATTTCCAGATACTTTTTGAAGAGAAAAAGAATTCACAAAATTTGAAGCACATTGAAAACAAAAGCAGCTATTTGGTACACAATGACCTACAATTCTCCAAAATGTATCTTGTGTCTTTAATCTATATTCTCTTGAAGTTAGAATACCATGAATGAACTAAGATTTGTAAAACCAGTTATACCCACAAGATAAAGTGTTTTCCAGTTTAAAAGAGATTACTAAATTGTTTTTGAAAAAAAAAACTTCTTTTACATTTATAGAGTATATATTTTGCTATAACATATATAAAATTTGCTTCAATGATGGGGTTTAAATGACCTGATTTAAACCTAAATTGATTTCCAAGTTATTTTTACTAATTGGCTTTTTCTTGGAAAGGCTTATTATTTCATAAAATAATATCTTTTCAATATTAAAAATCAAAAATTATTAAAAACTACAGACAAGAAATAGTAAAAATGAATGCCAGGAAACAGTCACCCCAATTGTCTTTTTAATGCATTTATAGAAATAAAGACAGATATGATTTTATAAAATAGTATTATATTAAAAATGATCATATATTTGGAATGAAATACAGTTACTGCAATTTTATTTGGAAATAAATGAAGAAATAATATGAAGTGAAACAATTCATAGTTTCTTAATGATTAAGATGTTGGCTTCACCATAATTATGATATTTTAAAATAAGTATTTCAATTTTTGCTTCCTCCTTTGTGTGTAGGAGGGTACTGGGATTGAACCCAAGTCCTCACACATTCCAGGCAAGTGCTCTACCACTAAACTATACTCCCAGACCTTCTTCGATTTTGAGATAGAGTGTCACTGAGTTGTGGAGGCCAGGCTCAAACTTGTCATATACCTTCCTCAGCCTCCAAGCAGATGGGATTAAAGGTGTACACCACCACGGCTGACAAATGTGTCAATTTTAAGCTAGACTGATTTATTTCCTGCTGTAAAATATAAGAAAATTAGCACTTTACCCTCCTCACTTTATTACAATTTTATTGTATTAATTATATTAATTTCTTTTTTTAAATTTATAACATTTACATTCTGTTCCACAGCTATGACTCTCCTTTTTTCAGTTCCTTATATATTTGTATTGAAACTCTTCCTAATTTTCTATCACATATTCAACATTTTGAGATTTCTGTATTGATTTGCCTTCTTTTAATTTGATATTGGTTGTTCAGATTTTAACTTCAAGTAGTTCTTTCACTCTTATAAAAGGGAAAGTAAGGTTTTATACACTTGTTACTCTATTTTCCTTTTATTTTCTTCTTATATTGCTCCAAAATTTAAAGGGCAGGAGAAAAAAATCAGTTCCCCATATACTTCTATTCTGAAATACTCTTTGTTTATTAAAATTGGAACAGATTGCTCAGTATTGGGCCCTACCTGTTTTTTAAATTTATTTTCTAGTTTGGATGGACAACATCTTTAAATAATATTCTAAGAAGAATTGCATAAAAATATTCTGTGGTTTTTACATGTCCAATATTGTGTCTTCTGTATTAGTTTATAGGTGTAGTATGGAAACAATGTATTTGGATTTATTTTTTACTCTCTAAAACACATTTCTGCCATAGTCTGTTTAAAAAAACCTCAAATAACTATATAATACATGTGATTGTGGAAACATATTAAAAGAGTTTTAGGAAATCTATGAACTCCAAATGACAATTTAATAAACTGTATGCAATTGCTTATATAATAAAATTATATGAAAGGTATATATTACATATCTTTTCTGCTTTCCCCTGACTCCTACCTACCTACTCAAATCTTTTCCTAGACCATCAACCATTTTCACACTTATGATTGCCTTTATCATTATAAAACACTTGAAGAATACCTGTTTCAAATTGCTCAGTTTAAGAATTACATACTATACATTTTTTAAAAAGCTAGAAGAAAAGATTTTGAAAAATTTTCCCACAAGGAATTGATAAATATTCAAGGAGATAAATATGTTTACTCCAATATAAACATTATATGATGTATACATCATGTATTGTATTACATGGTGCTCAATTAAAATGTGACAATTTCATGTTTTATGCATCAATTAAAAATTACAAAACAAAATTACTAAATTAAAAAGATATTCGGAAATTCAAGAAGAGGAAAGTGCTTGATTTCTTTAAGAAATCATTTTTTTTATATTAGATCCTAACATGCAGCACTCTACCAGGTGCTTAATTTGCTTCCCCAATGATATAATGGGATTTTATCCTGCAGAAATGTTTTTTAATATCCTGACCACTAGCATTTTTCTTTCATCATCATTTTATTATAAGGTACTGCTCAAATATGTATCATACCTTCACATTTTCCTGACAAACTTATTTCCTTATCTTTTGTCCCAATATTATGTGGTGATAAATTTTTTTTTCATTATGTTACTGCCTTTCTTCTGAAAATATAAATGGTCTATTTGAAGTAGACAGATCATGAATTGATTTTCTTCTCTATACCTCATTTGTAAAATCAAAGTAGATGTTACTTCTAAATATTATTTTTCTGAAATATTGATATTTATAATCCATTAAAGTTTCTTTGAAATGATCTTCATTCTCATTTATTTTAATCTTTCTTTGTAGTATACCATAAACAGTAGATTTCTTTCATTTTCTTCTGAAAGTTTGGTCTCTTAAGTTCCTAAAAAGTAGGATTGAATCCATTTATCTATCACTATAAATCCCTTTCCACAATGCCTAATCAAAAAAGCTTTACTGCTTAGGTTAATGATAATGCTGTTGTCCTCTACAATTATCAGAGCTAAAGGAGCTCTGAGAAGCCACTGAGTTAGTCATTTAATTCCAAAGGACTGCTACATAGAAACCAACCTAGAAAAATGGCCATAGATGTGTAAATTGTCTGCAGAAAACAAGTTCACAGCTTTTTTTTTTCTGAGTAAATAACCTAACATTTTCAAATTCTGACATTCCATTTATTTTCAATGTAAATTCCTCCTGGTTGAAGAGAATTTTGTATTATACTTAGGTTACCTTGATAGGATGGCTCTTCTTCCTCACATACTCAGTGCTATTTAAATATCTCATCAAGATCCTGGTTTCTCTGTATGTCTTGTGCTTTGCTAAAGCAGTTCTTGGGATGAAAATTTTCCTACAAATGATCAACAATTCAAAACAAAACAGAACACTTGGGTTGCACTGTGTAATCACAATGACTTGGGAGACTGAGGCAGGAGGATCACTGAGTTCAAAGAGGGCCTCAGCAAAAGCAAGTAACTAAGCAACTCAGTGAAATCCTATCTTTAAATAAAATGCAAAATAGGGCTGGGGATATGGCTCAGTGGGTGTCCTTGAGTTCCAACCCAGGTATAAAAAGAAAACAAAATAAATGCCTCCAGGGAAAACCAGTAAGGGAGTGGGGATAGAAGGATAAGAAAGGGTTTTATTAGTAAGGAAATTTCCTAAACTTCACAGGAAAGTCCCAGTATTTGGGCTTTTCCACCTGGGGAGTTGGTACAGGTTTCAGTAGCCTGAGGACACAACACTCCAAAAAATAATCTCTCATAGAAACAAAATTCTTTTAAAATGATCTGAGAAGATTTGGGCAAATCTAGGCAAAATGAGTTAGCTATTTTTCATATCTTTTCCTACCCTTCCTGCACTTTAACCTGCAAAGACAGTAATTTAACTTCTCATCTGTAAATGCAGTCTATTGTGGTCTAAAACATTGTTGTGTTAAGCATAACTATATAGGTAAAATGCATGTGGTAGAGTGCTGGAAACATAAGAGGAGCTCAATTTAGGCTATGAATTAACATCATTATTATTGTAAAGCACATGTTGTATTTGTTCTGAAGGACTGCCCAGATGTTTAGTAATAAGAGTGTACTAAGATTATTTCAGTGAGGATATTAAAAAAAAAAAAAAAAAAAAAAAACAGGAAACTTCACCGGTGGCCTATGAGAATTAAAAGTATCACAGTCACTTTAGAAGACAGTTTAGTAGTTCCTCAAAAGTTAGATACACAATTACCATATGACCCTGCAATTCCATTCATAGGTATATACCCAAGAAAAATGATAAATATGTCCAAATAAAAATCATATATAAACATCCATTGCAAAATTATTTACAATAGCCAAAAGTAGAAACACATATGTCTATCTACTGATGAATGGATAAATGAAATGATATCAATGCACTGGAATGTTAGAGATTAAAAAATTAAATATTGGTACATGCTACAAATCAATAGATAACACTTGAAAACATTATTTTGAGAAACTAGTCATAAAAGATCACATATTATATGATTACATTTATGTGGAATGTCCAGACAAAACAAATATATAGAGACAAAAATTAGATTAGTATTTACCCAGGGCTGGGAAGAGGGAGATATGAAGAATGACAGCTAATAGTCATGAAGCTTCTTTATTGTGGTGAAAATATTATAAAACTAGGTTTCAGGGATGTTTGCAATACCCTGTGAATTAATACCTTGTGAATGTAATACCCTGTGAATCTAAAAACACTACATAGTGTGCTTTAAATGGGTGAATGGTATGGTGTAGGAATTATATTTCAGTAAAGTGGTTTAAAATGATAAATTAGAGAAAATATTAAAGGACACATTCAGACAAGTTCTGGTAGGATTTGATTATGCTGATATTTTACTTTAAGCTATTTATAGAAAGTTAAGAAGTCTTTGGATGGATGAAGAGGTCCAGTAGCATGGCTTTCTTTGGAGAAAGTTGTTAGAGTGCTTTGTTTCTGCTACACCAATAAGCCCCTTCTGCTATCTGCAATCATTGTCTTAGGTGCCAATAGGACAGGGAAGAGGAATGAAAACTAAATGAGAGACTCTCCATAAGATAGACCTTCTCTATCCCTGAAGGTCATAGGGACTGGTATCAATGTCTTGGAAATTCAAGAGTTAAGTACCTGAGGTTGGAGTTTTGCCAATCAATATTTGAGGAAATAGACTTGTCTGCATGGAAGGAGGATTATTCATTTATCATTGGAACAAAGTCAATTCTTGAGCAGGAAGCACAGATGATTTCAAGGGAAGTTCCACCCCAGATGACTGCCTAGAGGACCCAGAGATCCTAACTAAAGAGTAGAATCAGACACCAGGGTTCTGGAGATTTGATGATTGGTGCTGCAGTTACTACCTGTACAAATTTAGCTGCAAATAAGAGATGCCTAGATTTAAGGGGCAATGAGTTTCTGAAAAAAAAAAAAAACAAGAAAATAATTCAATGAGAATAAAAATCAGAACCTGGTGGAATCTGCTTCCTCAGAAGACACTAAGGATGAATAATTCCATTGTCCAAAGAAACATTTTCTTCATCCTTTTTACTTCTCCTCCTAACCTAGTACCCTAACCTTGTCTACCTTTTCCAACCTTGGAAGATTCAACATGTATCCTCATCAGTGAGAAAGCAGAAGGGAAACAACAAGTTGGGGAGGCAAGTCACTCTTATTCCAATGCAGTATTCACATGGAAAATGGTCTAAAGCTCAGGGAACAATGAGATGTTCAATGAGATTTGGGGTTTGATTAGTGATGGGCCTTGATTGTAGTTATCTATGTGTGATGGGTTGAATTAAGTCCCCCAACAAAGTATATACTGAATCCTTAAAGCACAGAACCTAAGAATATGACCTTATTTGGAACTAGTGTCATCACAGATGTAAATAATTAAGTTATGATGAGATCACAGTGGAGTCAAATAGGCCTCAATCTATATGACTGTTGTCCTAATAAGAAGACAACCATATAGACATGGAGACACATGGAGAAATACATGTGAAGATGGAGGTAGAAGTTGGAGTGGTATCTATAAGACAAGGAGTGCCACGAATTGCTGGCAACTCCCAAAAATTAAGGCAAGGAAGGATTACTCCCTAGTCCCTTTAGGGAAAATATGACCTTGCCAACAACTTAGTTTTGAACTTCTGTACTTCCATAATTGTGAAAATAATTTTCTGCAGTTTAAAAATCACATGGTTCGGGGTGGTATTTTGTTAGGGATCTAATATACTGTGAGACTGTTAAACTATGGGATGTTTTTGAGGTTTAATTCAAGAGTAGGGTAGGACAAGACCTTGACATGGGATTCAAAAGGAAAATTGTCTGCTTGTACCCAACCAATACTAGCACACTCATTTAATCAGTTAAACAGTAACTCTTCAGTAAATATTTCCAAAGCATACTGAGCATGGTTAATGCATGGTTATTTTCTTTCCTTTATGTGCCACTCATAACTTGTGTGTTTTTTCTTCAGCTTGTGTTTTTGATGACATTTGAGCTTCATTATTTGGTTCCAATCTCTCTGACTTTCCTTTGTATTTTTCAATGTCACTTTCTTAAGTAACTGATTGCTATTTTCAAGAACAGATGGCAAATAGGAGTCCCTGTAGTCCTGAGTTCTCAATGACAATAAAAAATTCAGGTTCATTAAAGCTTAGGTATAAATTAATCTAGCAAGCTTAGGTGCATCTTAGAGTTGAAGATAAGAATGATCATCTCAACAAACTGATTAAAACTGAAAAGTAATAGTAACTATGAGGAATACATATATAATTAAAATTAACACTGAGAATTTTCTAATGTCAAGCCTTCAAATGATAAGCCCTTTATTTTTTAAAGCATTCCTATGCAGACAAACCTAATTCCTTCTATTTCACAGATGAAGATACTGAACCTTTAAATAAACAGCTCATCCAAAGTTGCTCAGCTAGTGACTGGAAGAAATAGTTACTTCACATAGGTTGACCCTAGAAACAGAGTTCTAGTGAAAACCTGATTGTAATTATGACTGCAACTACTCTGAGTACTGCCAGGAATACCAGGGACACTGATTCTTCAACTTTCTTCTTCTGCAAAGCAGAATATTCTTCCCCTGACCCCTCAGTTTGACATTTGCATGCTTGCAGCCCTTCTCCAAAATGTTAGCTCTTGACTAAAGGAATGTGGTAGGGCACTGCAGCACCTGGAATTAATTCACATCCTCAGAAGCTGTCATTCAATGACTGATGGAAGTGAGTGTACAAATACTCAGGCTAAATCCTTCTTTGGGTAGGCTAACTAGCATGCATATACTACACTGTCCCCCAGATTTCCCTACCAGGATTGAGATCCAATTGCTGATAGTAATAACTTGGTTGATAATGCACACTCCTGGTTGAATGTTTGCCCTCCCCCCTCCCTCCCACCTACTACTTCCTGATAGCCCTCCCAAGTAAACTTTCTTCCTCCAAGTTGTATTTGTCAGGTACATTGGGCACAGTGAAGCAAAAACTAACTAAAGCACACTGGAATTCCTGACTTAGCCTCTAGGGTAACATTCTGCAGGAATGAAAACTAAAACAAAACTACATTTGCTGGAATTCTGGTCAACAGTTATTCAACACATTTATATTACATATATAAAAATGTTTTAGTCTCTATACAAGAAATATTAAGTATTCTTGAATAGTAGTTTATCTAGTTTCTCACAAAGTTGCTATGCTATGTTAAATACCACCTGAATTCAACAAAAATCCCAATATATTGACAATAAATAAGTTCTGTTGACTATACTCATATTTTAAGCAAGAATTAGGTAGTGATATTATAAACTGCCATTTACTAGGAACATACTATGGAACAACCAAGCCCCTTGCTAGGATGTTTAGATATAGTTTAGTTTTTGTTGTTTTCTGCCAGATTAATTTTTAAAACTTGAAATAATTTTCAAATCACAGAAATTTTAGAAGAACAATTAAAAGAATATTTTCATCAATAGCCAGCGATTTTTAACATTTTTATTCATTTTCTACATCATTCTCTTTTTCTCTCCATACACACAAATGTTATTTTTCTAAATGGTATGAGTATAATTATATATATATATATATATATATATATATATATATATATATATATATAAATTATACTCATTATATATAATGTATATATATAATATATATTTTATATATATGTATATCCTTTATTCCTTAATACTTCATTGCATATTTCTTGAGAATAAGGATTTTTTCTTTTATATCTATAGTATAGTTATCCAATTTAGGAAATCTAACATTGATATAATAAATTGTAGTCCATAATCCAATGTTGTTAATTAGTCAGATAATGTTTCTTATAACAATAACTTTGTTTTCCAGTACAGGAATTTGAACTTCATGCACTGGATTTAGGTGTTGTTTCTTAAAGTTTCCTTTAATCTGGAATACCTTTTCATTCTTCATCTTTCATAATCAAAGCATTTGAAAAATCTACATAGCAACAGTTTTATAAAATGTACTGCAGTATAGGTTTATCTACTGTCTACTTATGATTAAATTCAGGTCCTGCAGCTTAGGTAGGAATACTATCTAAGTGATATTATATCTTTTTTTCCATGGTGTTAAATGTTTTTAAGAGCATTTCATCTGGAAGTACAAGATAATTTATTTTGTAAATTTTGTTTTTTGATTCATTTGGGATTTATTCTTATGTATGAGTTGAGGAAATATTTCATCTTTTATGCAAAACATTTATGCTCTCCTTTGCCCCCAGTTATTTGAGATACTGGGTATACTATACATTAGAATTCCATATATGCTTAGGCCTATTTCAGGATTTTTAATTTTATTCCATTTTTCTGTCCATTCATGTGCTATTAACACTTGGTTAATTTGTAAGACTCAATAGAATCTTTTAATATCTTGTAGGTTTAGTCACTCTTATAGCTTTTCCTTTTCAGAGTTTGATTAGATATTTTTACATTTTACTTTTCCATATTAACCTTAGTTTCAACTTGCTTAGTCCTATAAAACAAAGCATGTTTTTACTTTTACTGGAAATTCATTAAATTATACATAAATTTAGAGAGAACTGGCGTCTTAATGATATGGAGATGTCCTATCAAATAATAAGGATATTTTTCAATTGTTCAAATCTACTTTATGTGTGCCTTTCACACCAGGGATTGAACCCAGGGGCACTAAATCCTAACCTTTTTTATTTTCTTATTTTGTGACAGGGTCTCACTAAATTGCTGAGGGCCTCATTAAGTCACTGAGGCTGGCTTTGAACTTGCAATCCTCCTGCTTCAGCCCCTGGAGTCACTGGGATTACAGGTGTGCACCACCTCACCAGCTCACAAGGGCTTTATAGTTTCTTTCTTACAGGTTTTGTACATTATCTTTCAAGTTTATTCCTATTTCCTCATCCTGGTGCTTGTGAAAATGATGTTTTATAACTTATTCTAACTAATTTCCAGCTCCTCTTGCTGTTTTTTTTTTTTTTTTTTATAATGGCTGTCAATTATAGCTTGTCTCATTTATATATTGCTTACATGAACCATTTCACTGTTTGTGTTAGATTTGCATTTATTCTCTAGGGTTTTACATATATATTGCAATATTATCTATGAATAGAGGAAGTTTTACTTCTTATTATTTCTTATGTCACTAATTCATCTTGTCCAATTTAATTACTGTATTATTACTTACTTCAACATTTATGGAATAAGTGTATGTACTTTTCCTTAAGTCTATTAATGCTATGAAGATTTTCCAGTACAAACCATAATCTCATTCCCATGTGGTCATTGTCAATTATTTTCATAATATTGTGTTGGAATGTATTTAATTAGTTTTATTTTGTATTATTTTTCAATGTAGCATATTTAAAGTTCTCAATGAAGATATATTCTAATGAAGAGTTCATTGGTCTCTATACAAACTATGAGGCAAATATGCAGAGTTATGAATTGCATTTTAATAATTCTTTATGAATAATCCTATTTTTACCATTTTTTATTTAACATTATTTTGTGAAGTTTTGTTTAGTATATTTCTCATTCATTAGACTTTTTACATCTGTCATTTCCATGTATTATATACTGAAATTTCATATGTCATAGTTCAGACTTACCATAATTTTAGTGGTTAAAAGTTTTCAGTCTTCTAAAGACTACTTTGAATTTAGAAACAAAATTCACTGAGAGGTTCAGTAAGAGATAAAGTGGTATATGGGCAGTATCACTTTTGGCTATAAATGAGGTTTTAACCAAGGAGAAATGAGTCTTTATTTTCTGCTTCACAAACTGGACTGGAAAATCAATTCTAAAAGGGAACTTGAAGTGTACTTGAGCTAATGAGTCATTGAAACAAAAAAACTGTGATTTCTTTGAGATGACAAAACTGATTAGGATACATATGTTATAGATAATGTGTTTATTTAAAAAAATCTTAAAGTAATAATAGTATTTGTCAATTTGCAATAACAGCCCAAGGTAAAACATTTACTGACAATATTCTTCACAGTGCTCAATGTTTTAGAGTTTATACTGGAAGTCACATAAATGTGCTCAAAGCTGGTTACAATGGTAATGATAGTCATCTTAGAAAATGCAAAAATCGAAAAGCAGAAATCTGTCTTTAATGGCCTCTTTGAAAGCTACTTTAAGATGCTCTCATTCAATATTAAACTGCTTCTTTATAATTCTCTAGTGTAATGAATCAGAGATTAAAGTCTTGCTTCTGATGAACTTATATACGATGGAAACATCAATACATATTTTTGAAGTTTGAAGACACTATAACAGTCAATAGTGTGTGAAATTCCATTTGCTCATGTATTCTCATCTTCATTTCTCTCTTTATGCCCAGTACGAAAATGACAGTTAATTAACAACCTAGCCCAAGAGAAGTGTTTCTAGTGATAATAAACAAAAGCTACTGTCAAGGAATATGAGATTTACTATGAACATAATAAATGACTATTTTGGAGACAAATTACAAAGGAATCTTGTTAATTAAAAAAAACTTAAACTGCTATGTGTGTGTGTGATTATATAGTATTTGGAATTTAAATCAAAGATTAAAATCCATGCCTTATATGTCTCTGGAAATTTCATAAATATTTGTGTGTGTGTGTGTGTGTGTGTGTATATATATATATATATATATATATATATATATATATATATACAGATTCACCCATATACCTCTTGCTATGAAATAAAAAATTCTCTTAATATATTGAGTTCTTATCTATTACATGGTTTAATTAGCTTATATAAATGTGACTTTCAAATTATTTTGCTAATATTCTGAAGAACAAATATTCTAGTTATGAAAGAATGAAATAAAATTAAATGAAGAAAGCATACTGAAAGCATTTTACTACATTATGTATTTGGAAACATTCATAAAACTACACATTTTAATGGTGACTTGATTGACACAAAAGATTATGAAATATTATTGTTAAGATATTTATCTTATATTTTGTCATTGGATTTATGGACTCATCTTTATTTTCCACTTTGTAAAAAACAATTAGAGAAAGCAGGATACTTACATGAAACAGCATATGAACAAATACCAATAAGAATGTAGAAGAATTAGAAATCATTTCTTTCCATGAATAGATTTGAAATACATTTACCAAAGAAATGAAGGATAACTATTCTTTATAACATGCACAGTTATAGCATAACATAGCTTCTGGTAAATTAAATTGCCAAAGCAAATCAACTAGAATGTAAGAAATGCATGATAACTAATGAGTGGCTAAGAAAAATACATTCAGGACCAATCTAAGGAGAAATTATTGGGCAGATAATTCAAAAGTGATTTACTATGTTGCATTTTAATTATTCTCAAGTTCCATTTTTCTGCTTAGCACATGGGAGAAAATTGTTACCCCTTTAAAGTGGATATAACCACTGAAAGTTACATTCCATGTGTTTTTTAATGACATAATTAAAGAAGGTCTAATTTTCTTGGTATAATAAATTTAGTATTATTTATTCTTTTACTGTTTGGGAATTAATTTTATTTTCAATATCAGATTAAAATTACTTATCAAACTTTGAGAAAAATTAAATTTAAATGCTCTTGGCTCAAACACTTTCCTACTTTGTCATAATATTTTAGACAAAATGTAGTGCTTAGTAAAATAGACAGTGTTCTTTGAAATGAAACATTAGAAGTCAGGCTTCACAATGAGAAAGTAAATTCAGTAGTAAAACACTGCTGAATTACTGAAAATCTGGCTCATTAAAAAAACAAGTGAACTTGTGTTTTCAGGTAACCATGGCATGTTAATTGTTTACTGTTACATAAAAGCATATTTCAGTGGACTTAAAACTCAAATTATGATACCATAAAATATATTGTGGAGTCAGAAATTTCTTTAAGAATGGAATAAAAATATGACATATGAAACAGTGATTAGAAGGAATATTTAGAATTGGTTTGGAAATTCCAGTTATAGTAGTATAAGCATGAGAAATGGTTACTTTTAATAAGGGTTAGTATGGATTAGGTGTTTTAATGACTAAAGGAAACTTCCAGTTCTAAAAATGGCATCAATTATTTTTTCTTAAATAAACTTACCAGACTTTGAAACTATCACTACAGGGACCTGTAGCATGAACAAATATTTTAATAATATCTGCTCTGTATGTGGAGTGTGTGTGTGTGTGTGTGTGTAGATATAAAAAAGTTAAAATGTAGTTGTTCCTGTGGCTATTAGTAATCTTAAGGGAACCAAAAAAATAATTTACATGTGTAAAAAGCTAAATGCCAGAAATGTATTACAATAAGTATGGACTTTCATGAAAATGGATCATCAGAAGTATAAGAGGTTTGAATCCCTTTATTATGATTGGTTCCTTTGAGAAAATTATAGATAGTGAATAGAGAACTGCATAATTGAAAATAAACTCTTCATGGATATGTGTGATTGACTCCATTAGGCAATAAGAATTAGCATTTAACACTGCCATGTTTTAACATTGCTCTGAGGGGCTCTAGATATGAAGCAACAACAGCTATGTCTGTGACAGAGCATTAATTTGTTACAGTAGCGGTTGTGGATTGCCTGTGGCATGGACTGCAAGTCTAAATGAATGGTCAAATTAGTCTAGAATCAACTAAGACTGATAAATGCTATAGTAGTATCTTAAAGAGTAAGTAGTTCTGTTGTACAGACATAACAGAGCTGTAATTAGATGGTGTTAATATTAGCAAACTGTCAGCTTGACTACTTCTGTTAAAAGAAATAAGACACACAGCACAGGAAGCTCTACAGTAAAAGCAAACTTGTAGATATATCAAACTTGTAGAGATATCAAGGAAAATAGAAAAGATTTTTTTTTTTGAAGAGATGATGAATTGAGAGACGAAAAATATGTATGTCTCTTTCTCTATAATATTTTCTGGCAATGAGGAGTATACAATATAATTTAAACTATTATGAAGAGCCAAAAATATGGTTTAAGTTTGGATAAAAGGGCTGAAATCTTTTGGGGTCCTGGGAGTACGGCTGATGGTATTGATAACAAATACCCTCCAAAAGCCAATAGTCATTACTACAACATCAACTATAAAGAACAAGTTAGATGGGGGCTGTAGCTTAGTGGTAGGTGAGCACCTTCCTTGCATGTGTGAGGCACTGGGTTCAGGCCTCGGCACCACATAAAAATAAATAAATAAGGATATTGTGTCTATCTACAAATAAAAAAAAGTTAGAGCTGAGTTATATAGTGGCTGCTGATTATCATAAGTGAGCTGAAAGGATCATGCAAGAGTTTCTATCTTTCATGGCTTTATGTTTAATACATGTTTTTAGGTACTTTGGTTTTCTGATAACCTTTAGGTAAGAATGTTAATAGGAGGACTGAGGTACTAATAAAAAAAACACAGGCAGATGTGAGGTTGCATAAATTTACAACTAGAGAACTAATTAAGGCACATAATCATGTCAATGTTAAGAAAGGGGGGAAATGAGGGTTTGTCTAGCACTTTAGAATGACTCAAGGAGTAAGAAGTAAGACCTGCATTCTACCAGTGTTGAAAATTTCAGCCATTATGCCTACCTACTAAAATTAATGGTAGGTAAAGATTGTGTCTTTCAATTTAATTTTTAAACTAGTTCATTATATTTGTTTATGCTGGCATTGGATGAAGTGCTAAAAAATATACGAAATATTTTTAAATAAATCTTGTTTAACATATTAAATGTACTGCCTGGGATAACATTTTCTTTTGAGTCACTTTTTAATGAGATGTTTGTGCAGTTTATTTTTAATGTATATATTTGTCTTATCATGGATCACATTACACACCATTTTAGGAACACAAAGCAGTGTTCAGATATTCTAGCACATGTGATGGAAATCCAGACACCACTGCTTTGCAGACATCATACTTCTCCCTTTCTGTGGCAAAACCCTATTTGTCAAGACAGATTAATTACCACAGTCTAGTGACTAAAGCAGAAAGCTTGCCAACAAGAAATGTGCATTTAAAGAAATAAATGGGATCAGTAAGCCAAGAAAATAATGAAAATTGCATTAATTTAAATAAGATCCAATAAAGACAATAACAATAAAAAAGTCTTTTGTTGTTTAGGAACAATCAAAGTCAAATTGTAGAAAACACTGAAATGTAAGAAAACATAAATAGATAAGATACAAGGAAAACTCTGACCAATTTTTGGCATAAGAATAGAGAGACTCACTAATTTTACTAATATTAAAATCTTAGTTCACTACTTATAATAACTCCTAACATAAAATTCATGTGTGTTTGTTAAAGATTTATGGAGAAGCATTAAACATAGAATTTAAAAGTTTCAAATCCAATAGAGGAAAAAATGAAATAATTTGATTAAATAGAAGACAAGAAATATGCAGAATATATTGAGCTCAAAATCACAAATTTGAGTGAATAAAACAAGTTACCTAATTACATGTGCAAAATAACATGATGTAAGTATGTATTAAAATAACACACATGCAGCTGGGCTTGATGGTGCATGCCTATAATCCAAACAATGCAGAAAACCAAGGTACTGGTTAATCTAAGAGAGGTGATAATGCAAAATGTGCTTAAATGATCTATCTAAAATGATTTTTCAAAGTCCTACAATTAAACACATTTTACATTATCGCCTCTCTTAAATTAACCAAAAGCATAAACTTGGGTGTAGATACTTTTCTTGGGAGGTGATTTCAAAAAGAAGAAGTAAGGAATGGGGAAAATTGGGGAATAATACAAGAAAACCAATAAATGATATTAATGAGCAGGTTATTGCTGTGAGCAAATAGTGCATGATCCTGCTCGGGGCCTCTGAGAAATCACTGAGGACATGTCTTGTAATTATTCCACTGGAGGACAAAGAGGCTACATTGTTCATCTTATTACTTCCCTGTGCTTCCAACTCTGAGAAAGCTCAAATTTCTTTCCTATGACCCCAGGTCACTAACCACATGGTTTTGTTACTTCTAATAAGCCATAGCAGAAGTGAGTGATGGAAGAAAAACAGTCACAGCCAGATGAGCATGCCTTTCTAGAACATATGGAAAGCTGCCAAGTATTGACTTCAAAAATCTGTCTATAGTAGCCAAGCAAGGCAGCTAAAAAGATGAACTGCCAGCTCAATTTCCCTGCCTAAACATATTTTTTACTTGCTCTGAGTAAATACATAACCAGTTACAGTGACCAGTGTTGATTCTTTTACTACTGAAGCAAAGCAAGAGTGTGGCCTTTGGAGACAGACATATATTGTCTGGAATTTCTCTGCTCTCTCCTACTTACCAGCTGAGTCAGTTATATCCTATAATCATGTTTCTCCAACTATAAAATGAGGATAAAAGATGAACAGCATAGGACTGTTATGAGAGAGCAAATTTCAACTTCCAGTGCTGTCTGCAGAACTCCAGGTTCTCATATCCAATTGCCTACTCCACATCTCCTCTTGGAAGTCTAATAGAAAAAAAATGAGACTCAACACATACAGTGACTGAACTTGTGATATGCCCCTGACAGCCTTGTTCTTCCTTATTTTAGTTGATGGCCAATCTGCCTTTCCAGAAGTTCAGTCAAAAACCTAGCAGTCATCCTTATTTTTTTTTCTTTCTCCCATACCTAAGACATCAATAGTTTGCATGAATCTGATCACTTCTCACCATTTCTTGTATTAGAAACTTATTTTTAACCACCATTTATTTCAGACTCCTAACTGTTACTACCCTGATCCTTCAAGTCAATGGTCTCTATAGCAACAAGAGTGATCACTTTAAAACATAAGTCAGACCATGTCACTCCCCTAATTCAAAATCCTAGAGCAGTTTGTCATCTCAGAGTAAAAGCCAAAATATTTATAGTGGTAATAATGCCTTGCAACATCTGCTCCCCATAATCCATTGCCTCTCAATTGTGATTTCTTAATTCTCTTATCATTCATCCCACTCTATTCCCAGTGGCCTCCTTGCCATGCACAGTTCCATCTAAAGACCTCTGTACTTTCCAGCTTATTTCCCTTGATGAGTGTATAACTAAAATCCCTCACCTTCTTCATATCTTTGTCTAATTATCACTTTCTAAGAAAGATCAATCTATTTGAAATTATAGATATTCTCCCTCCCATTCTTCACTCTTATATACTATTGATCATACAATCTTTGCTACTCAGGGTATTCCCAAAAATAGCAGCACTGGCATCAATGAGAAGCTTATTAGAAATGCAGAATTTCTGGCTTCTACACAATACCTACTGAACCACAATTTGCATTGGACCATGATCCATTGGTTATTAGTTTGCCCATTAAGTTTGAGAAGCAGGGCCCTGTGTGCTTTTCTACAGCATTTCTCAATTTTTAAATACCTTTAAGGCAGTAAAATGCCATATTTATTGCTTAAGTTACAGCAAGATGAGGATTTTTATCTTTTTGTCTGTTTTGTTCACTGCTTGATCTCAATTCCTAGATTAGTTTGGCACATGACACATACTAAATATAAATATTTATTGAATGAATTAAGAATATCAAAGTTATATGTACAGAACTTTTCCTAACCTATATTAATTGCTTAACCAATTATGGTTCCTCTTCCTCTTTTTCCTGAACAAATTAGTTAATAGCTAGTAAACTCTTCATTTTATGCTACTGGGAACCCAAGAATGGTATAATCACTGAGTTATATCTCCAGGCCTTTTTATTATTTTTTAAAAATTTTAGTCATAAGTGGACACAATACCTTCATTTTTATTTGTTTATTTTTATGTGATGCTGAGGATTGAACCCAGTGCCTCACATATGACAGGCAAATGCTCTACCACTGAGCCACAATCCCCAGCACCTCTTTTCATTCTCTGAGAGAGGATCTCACTATGTTGCTGAGGCTGGCTTCAAACTTGAGATTCTCCCACCTCAGCTGTTATTACAGGTGTACATCACTATGCTTAGCAACTCTTCAACATAGGCATGCACCACCACACCCAGCAAAATATTTTAAAAGTGAAAACTCAGCACATACTTTTGTTTTAAGCTAAGCATGTTATCTGAAAGTGTCTCATTTAAAGTCTGAGAAATGAGTGAAGAAAATCTTGAAGACATTTATTTTAATATACTTAATTTCTGCTATTCAAGACAAGCTAGAACAAAGATTTCATATTTCAGGAAGCTGTTTCAATCTAATTTTTATAGTTTGCTGGCATAAACTCAAATCTATCAAATATGGTACACATACATGAAGTTTTTAAATTATAATGGAAACATGATCATTATCTATTTTTTCTTACAATTAATTGTGTTTGATTAAAATGTTGATAGTATTATAGACTTTGGAAATCATCTTTGTCTAACGAATAGAAAAATATGTAGAAATATATTAAGTATCAGGTCAAATCAGGAAAGGTAGACCATAATTTAAAGAAGCTTTAAGAAATTGTGGAAGATTAATTACACTTGACTAGTTAACATTAGTCACTATTTTTATAATTATTGTAGAATATTTTTGAATAAATAATGTAAAATATTTGATTAGCATTATTTGGAGGAAAGAATAGTTACTGCTTGTGCTTTTGAGGTACTCAAGGCTTTATAAATGAATCTATAAAGAGATACAGTTTGCATGCTAAGGAATATTAGGCATATACAATAGCAGTTACTTCAAAGTTCAAATTAGGATTTAATGCAAGCATCTATAAGTTTCTATTATAATGCATTCAAAAATTATTCCAGCTACTATTTGTTTTATTACATAACATGATTCTACAATTCTAAATAGAGAATAGAAGATGGGCTTTTTTGAAGTTGTGTAAAAACAAATACATATTCCTTATAAAACACTAGGCTCTGAAATGTCCACATTCATTTTTAAAGAGGCATTTTAGAAACATCAAGCTTTTTTAAAATATTTATTTTTTAGTTTTAGTTGGACACAGAAAGTTTATTTTATTTATTTATTTTTATGTGGTGCTGAGAATCAAACCCAGGGCCTTGCATGTGCTAGGGGAGCACTCTACTGCTGAGCCACAATCCCAGCCCCAATCAAACTTTTTATTCTCATCAGTTGATCAAAATTAACTTAAATGTCCATCAACAGAGGAATGATTAAATAAATTCTACTACAGCATATAATTTTATTCCTTTAAAGTGATATGTTAAAAAATACTGATAAAGAAAATATTTAGTATGCATTGTTAACAGAAAATCGTATACATGTATAAGAATGTAACAACAAATTCCATTATTTTGTGCAATTATAGTGTACAAATGAAATTATATAAATCAAAAAGAAAGAAAATTCAGATTTAAAATAATAAAAATAAAGATAAATTTTAAGCAACAGCAAAGAAAGCCAATGTTACCAAACAGTACATAGATTATAATCAAAATTTTGTAAAACAATAGATACTGATACATGTTTTTTTTAACACTTGGCAGTGTTTAGGTTTGTCCAAGACAAATAACCTCAGCAATAGCATAGCACTGCACACGTAAGCAATTTTAAGGAGATGTGACAGAAATTATGCAAACATTAGAGTTATTGATCATTTGTTATTTCTTGAAATGAATGTTCATCAGTAAATTAATTACTTTCTACTATACTCAATATTTTCAGGTTATATTTTAGAATAAAGTAATAGGGCTGAGGTTGTAGCTCAGTGGTAGAGTGCTTGCCTTGCATGCTTAAGGTGCTGGGTTCTATCCTCAGCACCACATAAAAATAAGTAAATAAAGATATTGTGTCCATCTACAACTAAAAAATTTAAAAAAGAATAAAGTAATAATAGTTTTGGAATTTGACCTTGAAATCTTTTGCTCAGTTTCACAAAATAGTTCTTAGTACTCATTCTATATACATACATACATTTTATTCTTTCTTGGAAGTTATTCCAGGAAAAACGAGCTGAACAACTTTGTTATTTTTTGGCACTGATTCCTTTCATGTTCAAATGGTTACCTGTTATGTATGGATATACTGTTACTATATACAGATTAATGAAAGACTAAGTTTTGTAATGAAATAATTAACAAGCTAAATTGAAAAAGAATACACATAAAAGCTACAATTTTAATATGCATCTGCTATGAATTTTCCCCAAATTTATATGATTATACTAACCTTGCTACACTTCTATTATCAATATATTTCTTTTGAATAGTACATGTTGTTTCATTATATTTCTCTCATGAATCTCATCCCACTCATTGTCATTTATGTGATAGAGACTGACTAGGAGACTGTGATAAGTTAGTATAGGTTAATGGATTCATTCAGGGAGGGAGGGAGGGAGGAAAGGAGAGAGGGGGAGAGAGAGACACAGAGAGAGAGAGAGATACTGAGAGATTGACTTTTAATGCTAAGTCTCTAGTCTTTCTCATCTTCAATTCAATAAATTAAGTGGGTGATATGAATAAAGTCACATAACAAATATTTATGATTTTTTTCAGTAATGAGAATCTGGCTAGTTACTAAATATGAAATAACCGTAAAAATTCAAAAAAGAATCTTGATGGAGGAATCAGAGTTAATATAATAAATTGTATATCATAAGAAATAAGCATTTTACACTTGGATCTCAAAATACACATGTTAAAAAGTTTGGGATAACAATAAGAATAAAGAATAGAAGTAATAACAGTAGTTGATTTTGGGTTTGAGTATAAGCAACATTTTTTTCAGCAAGAATATAAATCATATGTTTACATTTTCTAATCTTTCACAGCTTCATCATCTTGCTGAAAAAAATTGCTCCAGGCTATATATAGGTAACATTGCATACTGAGCAGAGGCTCGATACTATATAAGGAAAGTAAATGTTTGCAAGGAAGGTGTTCTCTATCATCTGAAACTGATTTTACAAAGAAAATAAGGAATGCAGGAATGGTATTTGAGTACGTGGTCTAATTGAGGAATATCCTAATATTTGTACAAAAGTAAACTAATGAAATTATGAAAGAGTACATATATAAATGATTTAAACTTTAGGGGCAAGTCAAATTAGAACCATTGCAAAATGTGAAATTCTAGAAAAGTTGTTTTGGTGTTTGTACCTCTGTATTTGTCTCCTCTATTCCAGCACCCTGTTTGGACCAATGTTCTTCAGCTAGTCTCTCTTGCTTTTTCTCATAGATACTTACTTCAGAGCTAGATGAATTAGAACACTGCCTGGGAATATACACAGTAGAATAAAATGTATCACAGATCCAATCAGTGATAATAGAATATTAAATATTTCCTCAGTGCTATTGTCTAATGTGTTTTACAGTGACTGTTTTACAAATTTCTGCCATTCATCCATTAATACAATATGAAGAATCCAATGAATTAAATGTCACACTTTACAAATTCAGATTTGTGGTTCATTTACTACTTAATTCTGATACTGGTAGAAACCAGGTTTTGTTTTCCTCAGTTTAAACTGACAGTAATTACTACGCGTGATCCTACTGTCTTTAATAGTTTACTCTTGACATTTTATTTAAGTTTTATTAAATGATGATTGACTGTCAAATTGTTTCCAATATTACTCTAATTTATAAAGAACAGATCACTTTTCATGGTTTCCAAAAAAGAAAATTTACCTAACTGAATTAATGAAAACACTGGTCAATCTCCACAATACTAATATATGTACTAATATCCTAAATATCCCTTTATAATTTTTAGCTGAATAACCCTATTGTCATAGTGATTGTCAGTTGTCTGTATGAGTGTGTGTTTGTGGCATACATTGCTTTAATAGGAAAATGGCTAAGTGTTAGTTTCCCCATTTAACATCCTGATTTTACAATATGGGTTCTGGGATTCTACACACTTGAGTTCAAATCATGATCTATCAACTTTTAGCAATAGTAATTTACTTTTAACTTTATAAAAGTCAAATTTCTGAATCTGAAAAATTAGAATAATAAAAGTACATGCCTATGATGGTCAGTTTTATGTGTCAAAGTGGTTAAGCTATAGATCCCACGTAAACCCTAACCTATGTGCTCTCGTGAATGTATTTTATATATGTTATTAAAGTCCATAACCAGTTGAGTTTAGGAAAATTATAATGAATAATCTTTGTGGAACTGATGCAGATGAAAGGTCTTAAGAGCAGAGTTGAACCTCGCTTTCCTAAACAAGTAGAAATTCTGTCTGTGGACTGCTTCTTCATGTTTTACCCACCTTTTCTTTCAGTATACAGATTTTGGACTTGTTTTCTCAGTTACCAAGGTGGCACAAGCCAATTCCTTAAAAAAACTCTTAATATTTATATATCTCCTAGATATTTTATTTGTCTGCTAGAACCCTGACTCATGCTGTGCATTTGTTTGAGAATATTAATCAACTGACTGGCATAAAGTGGTAGGCAAATAGATGTTATTATAACAGAACAAAAATGTTAAAAAACTTTTAAAAAGTGCAGGCTAATCTCTTAATTCATGGAGTAATAATTGTTAAGTTCTCTATACCAAAAAGAAAAATCACTGGGACTAATGTAGTAAATATCAAAAGGCATGAGAGTGTCCAGAAACAGGTAGAAAATTATTAAGAAATTACAGCTTCAAAATCTCCAGTTTTCTATGAATTTTCCTTTTGTGTTTTTTCCCCGCTAGAAAGTCTTTTTTAATATTATATTGTTTGATTTTAAGGGATTAGTGAGGGGCGACTCATCTCAAATATTCCAGGATTCAAATTTATGAGGGCTCAAAATTCCTGGAGAAATTTAAAAAAACTTTGGACATTTTTAAATTCTATGCAAACAATATGGATTATGTACATTTATTTTGTTTCCTTTCATTTTTTGGCTACTAGAAGGCTCAAAACCAAATATGCAACCCAATTTTTAGCCTCCGAGAGCCTGTACTGTTAGAAATAGACTATTTACATTTTAGAGAATATCTTATAAAAATAATTACTTTAAGCTCACAACCATTGAACTTGTTAGCCCTTCAGATAGTTACCCTTCTATTTCAGTATAGTATCCGTACCATGGCCTAGGTCACAATGGTTCTTACCTAATCAGCTGTAAGAATCAGATCCACAAACTGGGAAAAGCATTAACAATCCTGGAGCCTAATGTTGTATTCTCTGATTCAGTACATTAGAATTGGGTTTCAAAAACTACATACTTATGTACATTTATTACGTGCATTCTTGGCTAACAACCCAAATAACTAATTTTTAAAAACTACAAACAAAAGTAAAAAAACCAGGGAAGAGATGGGGTTGGTTGCAGAATACAGGACAGATTTGTCACTAAAATTATCTGTCCTGTGGGGAAATGATTCTTACAGGCCTTGCATTTCATAGCACATCTTAGAAAGCAAGTTGTCTCCAAGTTCAAATGTAGGGTTTACCATGATCTTGTGTAGACCAATTGCCAAGTAGGTCTTGCCAAAGAAGCTAAATCTAAAAGCAAATAAATTAAAATCCCAACTAATATTCTCAATAGACTTTTAAATAATATTTTAAAGATTATAATTGTTATTGTTATTGGAACAGCTGTAGCTAATGCCTAACTTGTTCCTCGTGTAAATACCATATTTAAAAGCTCTCCTTAAGTTTCTGAGTAAAGAAACAAAATGTTAGCTGTCTTGTTAAATGTACCATTGGTATTATCTAGAATGGAAATTTTTGAGGAAGTCGAATGGAAATTGTATGCTCTGAGCTCTTCCATGAGTATTATACATGTTATTCTTTCTTAAGAATAAATACAGATTATACTTCAACAGACATAGTAGGATGAGCATTTCTGTTGCTCTAATTAATATAGGTGTTAAAGTAATCTACATTACCTTCAGGAAGCAAGAAGTGGACTCAATGGAATTTGGGGGACAGTTGTACAGGGATTGCAGAATTGATTGTATTAAGGCTTCCACTGTTAAAGGTGAATGATAGTTAGGCTGACCTACATATTTGTATTTATATTTAATATTTGTATATAACCTGTAGCCTAAAGTAGTGTATGTTCAATGAATCCCATCTGATGTGTGTATAATAGCAGAAAAAGTGAATAACAGTTCTAGGAGAGGATCCAAGATGAATAAAACATAAACATTATCCTTGACAAATTCAGAAGACTGAAATGCATGCTATACTAACACTTCCTAAGTAAAAGAAAAAAGAAAAGAAACTTGTGAAAAGAAAGCTTTCTTAAAACTCATAGAGCCAGAGTGTTTCATGAACATTCAAATCTGTGACTGGATTGGTTATTAAAATAAAGAAGAATTATTTTATGTAAATGTCCATTTCCTGATTAAATGTTAGCAATCTGGCCAAAAAGGAAACCATATACAAATTTTCCCAGATTCAATTAGAGACAATTCTATTTGTATAGATATGCATTACATTAACACATAAAATTCAGCTATCAGTGACAAATAATTTTCAAAGCATAATATTTTGGGGATGTCAGATATTATCTCTAATAATTCTTATTTAGAATAACATTTTCAGAGAAAATAAAAGTAATGGAGAAACAGTTTTTCATCCCCAAATTACTTAGTGTTTCTGACAAAAAGAACCCTTGTGATATGATTAGTATTAAGGATCTGAATTTACCTCTGGTTCTCAACTGTTTGTTTATAATTGATATAAATTTTAGAAGCTTTATTTTTTTCTTCTCAACATTAAACAAATTCTCAGGAGAATATTTGTTTTTAAACATATTATTAATACCAAATTATACAAACTAGGCCTATCCAGAGTGCAACTTATAAAATGGTTTTATATATGTAAGTAAAAGTAGACTTTTTTATTAAAAGTATATGAAAGAGGATATCATGATGCCAATCCATACAACTAGTATAACATAATGTCTTTTGTGAAACTAAAGAATATTCCACTGTACTATTTTTTTTACATTTAAAACTAAAGAGAATATTGAAAAAGAACAAGAATGCCACACATAATAAAACAAAACAGAAATGGACAAAACAGGAAATAAATGGATTCCTCATAAATGACAAAATAAGGGTACAAGGCTTAAATAATGGTATAAACAAAAAAAAATCAATAAATTTAAGAGAAGAAAACAATAAAGTATGAGACAAATGAGAAAGCAATGAAAAAATAAAATCAAAATGATATAAATGACAGAAAATTTAATAGGTAAAATAAACATCACAAGAATTGTACCCCTCCCTTCCATCACATGTGACATGAAGGGGGGACATCACTTGCAGTCTCCCAGTGTGTGGAAGGATTGAACCTGTGTATGCTAAAGAAAGGGACTGATGGAGCCTCATATCTTGAAGCAATAATGATGTGAACTGACATAAAAATCATAACTGTCAAAGGGTAAATAATATAGAAACCCAATCTTTATTGATGTACATTACCAATTCTTTATTGAACATGTCAGCATGGTTAGCACCATTGGCAAGGGCAACCTTATTGCCTGCCAAGTAACTAGTAAGAATTTTTCCAGTGGCTTCTCACTAAACTCCAGGCCCCCTTTCTCTTATTTTAAGATTTTTGAGAGAAGGCCTATGTCAGAACATTCTAATAGTTCTAACCTTGATTACACAAAAACTGCTCTGGCAAATATTAAATTATAGAGAATCACCAAATTTAAGATGAACCAGTTAGCAGTTTATATAATGTAAAACTAAAACTGTTTTAAAGTACACTAAAATCAATGGCATAATATATCTTTTTTAAGATATTATATTTTACCCAGACTCAAGAAAAGTCTGCTACAGTTTTTTTTTTTGGATGAAAATTAGTCAAAGAGACAATTTTTCATATGGAAAATAAAGTAAGCAAGCTGAAGAAAAACAAAGGCTGTATAAATAACACTGAAAATGAATTCAGGTTATGAATAAATTAATAGCTATATCAATGTTAGCAAACTGGCAGTGCTGAAAAATAATATAATGGAATATTCTTAACAAATAACAGTGAAAAGAATCCCCCCAAAATAATTAATTGCTATGTAGAAGCTTCATGCAGAATATTAATTACTGTCAACAGCGATTCTTCCCTCAGTCTTCTCATTAACTTCAGGAAGTAGTAATTCTTAATGAGCAAAATAAATGATGTTTTTAAAGATCTTGGAAATTGTTGGATCTCTATAAACATGTACTAAACTAGATATGTCTGTAAAATCAGGAGTTGAAAAATTATCCAAGACAAAAATACACAAACAGGATAAACAAATATGTGATCAATGTACAGGAAATTCTACATCTAACTGACAAATTGGGTGTAAATAAGTTAAGAAGCCCGAGGGTTTCTTCCAAAGCATGTAAAGAAATTCAATAATAAAACTATGAAATTTGTGATCAGAATACATAATTTAGTTCTAAATATGTGAGCATATCAAATTACTCATACTATAAAGGTTATATTGTCTCATACCTTACAAAAATTGGAGGGGCTGTCATTTAAAAATATAAGTATTTTTAAAACTTTATTAAAGCTACCTTACATTTTTAAGTGAAATTTTGTTTGTAGGACCAATCACTGAGAAGATAGGAAAACTGCTTATGTTCAGTTTGTTTCACCCATTAGAATGCAATCTTGTGGAATCCCAGGATTTTTTTTTACCAATTAACCTACTTTCTATGATCATATTAGTGAAAAGCTCATTTGACATTTTTTCAATGAAAGTTTTATAAATGAATGAATAAAATGGAGGCATTTGCATTAAAATGAGTAAGGGAGTTAATGGCTAAATTAAAGTATGTGATTTAATTTTATTGAACTATAGTTGCTTAAAGAGAAAAATAAGTTTTAGTATAGTTAACTTAAATAAGATACAAGTAGATGGCTAGAGAATACACAAGTAAAACATAAATTTAGAAATATTGAATATATGAAAGTTGTTTACTACAATAAAAAAGAGTACATTAAAATATTGCTTCCAAGAGAAATAAGCTTATGCATGGTCCCAAATAGAGTAGGATCCCCTAAAAAAACCTGCTAGATGTTGAACAATAGGAATTCTTTAGATCTGCCAAGTTAGGTGCTACAGGAAGAAAAACAGAAAGGGAGAGGGAGAGGAAGAAGAGAGGGAGGGAGTGAGGGGGTGTAGGATATAGAATCAAGGGCCAGGTTGTTTAGGGAGAGAGAGGAGTAGGGAGAGAGAGTAGGGATGGAGAATGAGTGCAATAGTGCATTTTTCAGTTTAAATGATTCAATCATGCAGATGTGCCACAAGACCTAGACGATTGGTGATTCTGAGAACTTGTCAAAGAATACCAAATCGGAAAAAAAACAAGAGGGTCTCAAGTGTTCAAATAGGGCAAAAGAGGAGAAAAATAAGAAATAATGATCACTGGGCATTGCCTGCCACACCATATCTCTACACTTAAACAGTGGTTTGGAGATCAGAAAAATAGAATTGTGCATAAATGATAGAAATAGCGACTTTGGCTGGGGAGCCCTTGTCTGGAGGGGTGATTAAATGTATAGTCCCATTAGCTAAAATAAGGCATTAGGGGATAGAGGCATAAGACTGATTTGACTTCTGTGTTCTCATTTCTGCTTACTTTGTCATAAACTACACCATAGCCTGATTGTTTTATACTTTGGAAACAAACAAAAATACATAATACATAATAATATTAGTTTTATCTGTACCTGAGAAATTACCACTTATTTTATGTAAATTGTATATATGTGCTATCATTTCATATCCACCTTCCATAAATGATGGTAAATTTTAGTTACATTTTCAAACTGACTTTGGAAATGTTAAAATCAGGTTGCAAGGCATAACTACTGAAATAAGATATAAAGAGATGTAATAGGGCATTTGAAATTGTTGTCTCTATAAGATAGGTAGATGTAACATATGTGAACTGAAAATTGAAAGATTTCAATGACTATAATTTGGAGTAAAAATAAGGTTTATGTTTTGCATAAACATATTTTTACTCCAAATAGCCCCAGAAGACCTGAATTTTTCTTTTAGAAACCAAAATGTACTTTTATATGGATCTCTGAGCTCTTCTGAATTTTCACAGGTTAGAAAACATTTCATTAGTGAACTGAGACACAGGAACTCAAGCAGTAAGACATAAGCGAACTTAAGTGTAAATTGAGGCTTAATGAAGCATAGTCCAAATAAAGACAGTATAAAATAAGCATTTCAAAGAAAGTTAAACAACAAAATGAAGATTGTTTTCCTAAGGATGAAAGAAAGAAAGCTAAGTTAAATTTTCTGCACTTAAGTTTAGTACCATATGGCTATCTTAAGCCTATCTAAAGGGAATTCACTGAAGAAACACAAAACACTCTGATACCCTCCTGAAGGCACTAGTTAGTCTAGATAATGAGACAAATCAAAGTAAAAAACTCATTAACTTTGCCTTATATGGGAATAGTCACATATAAACATTAGAACAACCAGGTAAAGCTACATGTGTAATTTTAATAGTACATCAACTACACTGGCACTAACTTTTTTTCACAAAAGGCATTTTACAGAAGAAGGACTAATTAAACCTAACAATATACATTTCAAAATGGAACATTTAAAACCTAAGGGAAGGCCCATAATTTTGCTGTTTTTAAAAGTTATTATTTTAACCTATAAATGCACACACATACTATGCTTTTTAAGGTTACCCAACAAACACTAAAATATATTTTCCCCTGTGTACGTTATTATATTTTAAAAAGAAATTGCATGTGCCACACCCTGATTTAGCTTACCAAATGCACAAAACCTTTGAGAGAACATAAAAAAAGCAAAATGCTTCAAAATTAAGTAGACATATTCTTTAATGAGTGCCATTATTAAAGGATGCAGGATATATAAATTATATTTCAATTATCTATCTATACAATATGTTAAGTAGGAATATTACATAAATTAAACTTCATATAAATTTCTGAAAGCTCCCTAAACTATATCATTGGTATCCTCAGTATTATGTGACAAGAGTTTTCTAGATATATGAGTACTATTATCACAAGATAAAACTATGATCCTCTCATAACTCCTGGGTGTACCTGGGTAACATCACATCACTATTTCTCTCAAGTGAGAAATAGTAGAGTTCTTGGTCCTGAATTGAAATGGATTTAACTGGACCCTTAGTTTTTCTCTATAAAGTAACAGAATTGGTGATTCTTTTAGTGTGGTACTGCAACAATTCCAGTACAAAAATAACAATGAGAATAACAACAAAACAATGGCAGTGCTATCAGTTCTCACTGAGAAGTAAGAATAAATGTTGCAGGCATGGTGGTGCATGGTTGTATCCCAGCAACTCAGGAGGCTGAGGCAGGAGGATCCCAAGTTTGAAGACATCTTCAGCAACTTAGTGAGTCCTTGTCTCAAAATGAAAAATCAAAAAGCGGGGTGGGGTAGGGATGTGGCTTAGTGGTTAAGCACCCTTCCATTCAATCTCCAGGGCCAAAAAGAAAAAAACAAAAACAAAAAAAAAAAAAACCCGAAAGAAATGTGGAGGGAAGAACAAGAAAAAACTAAGACTGAAAATGAAGCTGGTTATATTCAACTTTTCTCCAAAGCCAACAAGTAATGTCTCTAATGCTTGACCTCATTAGCCTAATGATACATTTTAAGAAGTCCAGTATCTACATCCAAAGAAATAACACTACTATGTAGTAGATGCTGAATAATAAGAGACTGCATAGAACCAATAGAATAATATCCGTCCAAGACATCCATGCCTTCATTCATGGAACTTGTGAATATGTCTTACATGACAAACAAGAATCTGCAGATATGATTCAGGGTACAGATCCTAAAATGGGGAGGTCATCCTGGATTATCAGGTTTGAACCCAACCTAATCATTGAAGTCCTTAAGGTATGAAATATTTTGTTTGGCTACAGTCAGAGGGAAATGTGTCAATAGAAGAGGAGTCAGAGTGATTCATGTGAGAAGGACTAGTCTGACCATTGATGCTTTAAAAATAGAGAAAGGGGCCATACATGAACAATGAAATATGGGCAGCTTCTAGAAACTGAAAAAACATAAGACTACCTTAGAGCTTACAGAAATAAATGAAGCCCTATAAGCACATTGATTTTAGCCAAATGACACCAGTTTCAGATTTATGACCAATAGAATGTAAGATAATAAATTTTTGCTGTTTAAATCCACTGTTTGTGGTATTCATATGGCAGTGATAAGAAAAAAATTATACTTTGTAAAAAGATAAGAGCAGATGAAACATTTAGAAGATAAATCAGTAATTAAAAACATGAAATAACTAGTTTTGAATAAGAGATCATCTATTATTACATTAGAAGTAATGTGATAGTTTTATCTAGTATTCTTGTCTTGTAGAATTTTATATTAAGGTCAGAATGAGAACTAGGATAAAAATCTATGAACCAGACTAAGTGAAAATGCATGTTTGTCATTCTAAGTATACCAATTATTTACTATGTATGAGTTGTTTTCCATTACTTTGCCAAATACCTGAGAAGATCAACTTAATAAAACAAAAGGTTTATTTTGGTTCAGTTTCAGAGGTTCCAGTCTTGGTTCATTGGCTTTGTTGCCTTTGGGTAAGGCAGTACATCACAAGGGGTAGCAGGAGGCCCAGCTAAAGACAGTCACCTCATAGTCAGATTGTAAAAAAGAGAGAAGAAGAAGGGACTTCCACAGACTTAACTTCTTCCCACTAGGCCACACATCTTAAAGTTCCATTAATTCCCAATAGTGCAACAAGCTGGACTCTAAGCCTTTAATGCATGAACCCTCAGGGAACATTGAAGATATAAACTAAAGAACACCAATGGAGACTTGTAAGGTTAGAAATAGAAACAAAGACTTTTAATAAGAGTTTAGGTTGTGAGGTTAAATATTACAAGATTTTATAGTGACACTTTTAGAAAACACAACAGTTATTAGCTGGATAGACTTATTAAGATAATGGCTATGACTACAACTGAAGGAGATTATAGACAGAATACAGACTTATTTAGAATGCTCCCATTAGGCCATCATTAGAAGGAAATCAGATTTTTCATTGCAACTGAAACTCTTGAGTGGTTTTACTTAGAGAAGGATAATAAGTGATTACAATCTAAATTTATTTGTCATTCAACATCTTAAAAAAGGAATGTGCTATTATTTTAGAAATAGAAACAATGCAATTAAGCAGTGCTAGATGAGATGTGATTGTCTTATAACTAGAAATTAAGAAACTAAGTAGAGACATTACCTGTGTAATTGTAGGAAAATGAGTACTGTATGTATAATATTTACTTGTTCTATACAATTAGCCTCATTTTTGAATTATTGGCATCTATCAATGAGCCATCATTTGAAGCTAAACAAATGCAGAGGGCTCCCTCTTTCTCTAAAAATTTGTGGTGACATATACTGAAACTGAAGTTTTATATTAAATACATTGCCTTAAACGTAGCTGTTGTAGAAATAAATCAAGTACTACATAGACCACTTAAGTGAGGAACAACTTTTATCAAAATAGCTCCATAATTAATTCACCTTTAGAAGAGTAGTCTTCTATTTATAGCTTGTGATAGCAAATTCAAATAGCAATTTTGGTATGCTTCCATTGAATATAGGATGGTTTCGAATACTTAATAAGTCATTTCAAATTGCTGAAGGCATTCAGATAAGGAGATGTGCATACTAAAATTAAAATTTAATTAGAACACTGAGGTGAACATTCAAAAGTATATTAAAAGTATCATGCTTTTACTATAATGGATCTGACTTAATTTTTTCACTACAAGATGTTTGCTGCCCACAAGGAATTTGCAACCTAATGATGGAAACATAATAACCACATACTTATTTATAACCACTGACAATAATGATAAGCACATAAAAATGACTACAAGTGAAATATTATACAGACATTTATAAACAACTATAGCTATAAAATATAAATACATATACACGCATGTAGGGGTGTGAGTATGTGTGTACATGCATATGTATAAATATTTGCAACTTTTAGGAAGGGTGTAATGACACTCTCTTTCCTTAAGAAAATATTTATATTTGATAGAATACTAAAAGGAAAATATGAAGAAGAAAAATAATAAAGAACAATTCTTCATCTATTTTGCACTTGAAATGCAAAATCATACCATATACATCACTCATACTCACACTATTTGGTGAGCTACTTCCATTTTTTCATATTATTTAAATTACAAGTTTTTCCCCGTAAGTTTTCATTTTATTTTAATATAATGACCATGTATTTATACATTTATTCAACAATTTTATATTGAATTTCCATGTAACATACCTGGAACTATTCTAGATATTGGGGCTATAACAATAAATTGTGAAAAGTTTCCTGCCCTCTTAAAAGATGAGTCAGAAAAATAATTAAACAAGGATGAATCAACCCTAAAGTATCAGAGATCAACAAGTGCTATACAGAGAATTAAATGAGGTAAACTTTGCACTTCCTTAACTTCAGGAGTTAGAAAAGTTCTAATAAGGTGACAATTTAGCTGAGACATAAGAGAAACTGTAGGCTTATAAAAATCATCTTCTTCTTTTGCATACTATTAAGTCTATTCCAGTAAGTATCCGCGCAACCATTATTTCATGTGCTATTTTCACTGTGAAATTTCAATAGCAGCCATCAGAATAAAAAAATTAACAGAGAAGTTTAAATAATAGAAAACAAAGTTCCTTATTAATAAGATATGGTAATGTAATTAGATTAATTATTGTTATTATTGAGGTGCTGGGGATCAAACCCAGGTCCTCACTCATGTGAGATAAGTACAATCCAAATAAACTACTGTACAAATAAACTATACCCCTAGCCTAGGTGAATAATTAATGAAAATAAAACTACATATTTTTGTAACAAAATGACTACTTGAAGAAAAATAAATAATGTTTTCCATTGGGGTAAAAAAAACCAAAACACCTAAACATCAAATTTGTAATTTTGTAAAATCATTTTATGATGGACTAATTAAAACAGAATAATTTTTCTTCAATTTTGTTGTATATATATATATATATATATATATATATATATACACATATACATATATATATATACATAAGAAGGATATAGTATATATATGTATAAATGGTGTGCGTGTGTATATGTAATTTGGTAGTGTCTCTCTTTTGAATTATGTGATAGAGATACTGGCCTAGAAAAGGACTTGGCTTCTATCTACATGCCCTTGTAAAATTAAGGTAGATTTAAGAAGAAAAGGGAAAAATAGATGGCTGCAAAAGGAAAAGCCAAAGATACATCCCCAGAGGGATTTAAGAGAAAGAAATACCAGGAGCAACTTAGATAGCACTCAGTTTCAGATGTGTATTCCAAGTCCTGCCCACGAGATGTAGCCAGATTGATCAGGATGAAAATCCATCCTATTACCTACTCAATGATCTACATCTATCCAGAATAGAATGGTCGTTTTTCTAATTGGCGCCAGGACATCATATGTCATTCTTAGTTATTTTAGTGCCATAGACTAGATTGATTGGATTCCTCCTTCAACAGACATCATTACCCTAAGTACATAAAGACACGAATGGTGTGAATATACTTTGTATACAACCAAAAATATGAAAAACTGTGCTTTATACATGTAATATGAATTATAATGTATTCGGCTGCTGTCATATATAACAAATTATAATAAAAATTAAAAAAAACACATAGGAATGTTCTTTAGTGTTCTGTTGCTACAACATGCAGGACTATTTTACCCTAAGAAAAGTCTAACAGCAAGCAGTAAATTGTTACTTTACAACGGTACCCAACTTAGTCTATTCTTATTCCTAAATCCAGGATTATCACAGTTGTGAATAATTTGTAATGTATTGATCAATGTGCCTCAGTGACTACATCCATCAATAGCATGCAGTCTGATCTTTTGTTTTTGCTTTTTCTCTTCTTGAGCAAAACTCATACATATATAATTCAATACATTTACGCATTCCCTTTGATTGATTCATTGGATATGGCAAAAACAGAATGTTAACAGGCCAATTCAAAAGAGAAGGGTGAAAGGCAATACAGAGATGAAAGAAGACTGTGAGAGGCAATTTATATTTGTTTATAATATGAATACTAACATCAAAACTTGAAAGAACAATCACTTGTAGTTAATGATGTATAGTCAGAAATGGGCATTAATAATAATATGTTATAGATAATCAAAAAAGAAAAACTGCCAGTCACATGTGAGCTGTAGGGCAAAGGCAATAAAGGCTATAAGAATTAGAAAATAGCTTGTCATGATACTGCACACCTGTGATCCCTATGACTTGGGAGGCTGAGGAAGGAGAATTTCAAGTATGGTACCAATCTCAACTACTTAGCGAAACTCTGTCTCAAAATTTTTAAAAAGGGAAGGATATAGGGATGTAGCTCAGGTGGTAAAGCAATCCTGGGTTTGATACCCAATACAGAAAAAAAAAGAATAGAAAAATATTTATAGCAAACTCATTATATTAAAACAGGTAGAATGCAGTTATCATAATTGCATTAGCAAAATAACAAGCCTAATTTTTGGAACATTGTAGCTCCTCACTATTCAAAGTATGATGCAAGGTTCAGCATTGTCATCACCTTGAGTCTTGCTGGAAATGCAGAATTCCTGTCTTAACTTCAGACATACTGAACTGGAATTTGAAATTTAACAAGATTCCTAAGGGTTTCATAGGTACATTGAATTTTGAGGAGAATGCCTTTGGAGTTCCTGAGCTGACACAATAAATAGACTCTTTTAAAAAAAGTTCATGGAGAGTTTTTTCAAGGACTGTCCTCAGTATATCTCATTAGAATGTTTTCACCTGATTCCTTGAACAAATGAAAGCTTCAATCTCCATAAAAATCTGAGAACTTTGGGCCACATGATCATAATTGCATGCCACAGAAGAACTGCATACCACCCTCAGATATATCTCAACTGTTCAAGAAAGTGCAATAACAGACATAATAAAGTGGAAACTTTATATTTTTATAGCGCTTGAGAATTCTCAAAGTGCTTGCTTTCACATTCATTTGTTCATCCCAACAATGATCCAAGGAGAATAGAGAGGTTATTACTTTCCTTTGTATTCAATTTTAGATGAAGAAATAGAATCAGAGAGACATAGGGTCATGCTAGAAGGCAGAAATGGCAGCCATATAGTAAAAAAGAATGTGACTCATGTTTTAAAATTGATCTTTTAGGTAGTTTTTTTTTTTGGGGGGGGGATTCAATTCCTACTAAAGGTTAAATACCTTGAGAGTAGTAAAACATTGGTCTTTTAATTCCTTCAGTGGTTTTTAATACTTGGGAGCTTTGTAGAAAACAAAGACCTCCCCACCTCACTGTCATGGTCTCATTCTTCTGAGATTGGGAAGTAGATGGTAGAGAGCAGAACTTGCTCATGCAGATTGATCTACACATTTTCCAGATGTTTTTCCAGTGCAGAAAAGTTTGAGAACCAGTGATCAATTTCAACAGGTTGGTATTTCTGATTGAATCCCCAGAGAGTAACTCTCTAGGAATATGCATCAAAATCACTAGAGGGCATGTTAAAACACAGATTGTTGGGCTACACTGCCAGAGAATCTGGTACAAATAATGCATTTTTAGCAAGGTCCCTAGTGATACTGATGCTGGCCTAATTCAAGGCTTCTCAAACTTAAATGTGCTTACAGAACCCCTGGGGATCTCATTAACACCCAGACTCTTATTCTGTAGATATGGGAATGCTGCTGAGCAGCTGACCCTGGCTCAAACTTTGAGTAGTCAGAACCTAGTCTGCCTAATGAGAACTAAAGGCTTGATGACTTAAAAGAAGTGTCCCAATATCAAGAAGGAATTTGCCCTAATTCATTATTTTCACAAGAACTGACACTGACCACTACAATCAAAGGGTATAAGCTGCAAGGGTCAACTTTAAAAAGGCTGTAGAGTAGAAAGCAGACTTATTTAGTAGGTGTAGCATTGGAGGACAGTGGGTACCCTAGAGAAAGCGAATTATAAGAATGGAAAGGACCCTCTGATATAGATTTCCACAATTAGGAGTTGGGGTTAGGGAACAGAAGGCTTGAAATTACATAGATCAAAAAAAAAAAGAATTATCATACACATTTACTTAGGCTGTTTAAAAGCAAAGATAATATTACCTACATTGCAGAGGTATATGATATTAAATAAATTAATGTTTGTAAAATTCCTAACACCCTACCTGGCATACATCAAAAACTCAAACAAATACGAGGCATCATTATTCACTCAACAAGTATTAACAGACATCTCTTAAAGTTCTATGAGATTTCCAGTTGCATCATTAACTCCCATTTGAGGAAACTAAAGCCAAAACTATAGGCAAAGAAATATTTTTCTTCATTTCATGCTGCATATATTAATATTTACCACATTAAATTAATATATTCTGCATTGCACTTTAGAGATTTATCTAAAGTACAATCAGCACTGAGTAGAACCACATGCCAGAAAATATTATTTGATCGTTATTAGAAAAAAAATTCTCACAAGGTTTTTCCAATAACCAAAGTAATTTCATAATAAAAATTTTCAAATGCAGTACAATGGCCACACAATGACTTTTTGTTTCATGTGGGTAAATCCTTCAATAATTCCACTCACATATATTTTGCAGCTAATCATTTAGTTCTTTTAAAAGTTTTTAGTTGTAGATGGACACGATGCCTCTATTTTATTTATTTATTGTCATGTGGCGCTGAGGATTGAACCCAGTCCCTCACATGTGTGAGCAAGTGCTTCACCACTGAGCTACAAACCCAGCCCCTAATCATTTAGTTTTACAATTGAAAGTCATCTTTCCAGAGATATCTCCTGATTTTCCTACCTAATATTATTTCTTACCCCCTTTCTCACTTTTTCCCCATAGCACTTAACTTCAACCTGATCAAATTTTATTTATTTTGTATTTCCTCATGCTCTATCTCCCCCACTAAACGGAAAGTGCCATGAGGGCTGGGATTATGGCTCAGTGGTAGAGTGCTTGCCTAGCATGTGTGAGGTACTCGGTTTGATTCTCAGCACCATATACCAATAAATAAATAAAATTTAAAAATTCGTCAACAAATAATGAAAATATTAAAAAAGAAAGTGCCATGAAATCAGAGTCCCTATCTGGAATATGTTGTGGTATCTTTTTGCCTCAGGACATATGCATTTGTGTTTTCCCCTGCCTCTAATTTCCACATGCCTCACTTGCTCATTTCCTTTAAATGCTTACTCAGATGCCAGTCTATTCCTGGAATACTGCATCTAAAATAACAATATCTCTTTTCCCCCTCTGATACCTCTTAGCCTCTTATGTTGCTTCATTATTCTTCATTGCACTTATTATGATCTGATGTAATATTTATGTGGTTGCCTGTTTATTGTGTATGTCTTTCTCCATGGAAAATAAGACCCAGTGGGAAAACCATACATTTCTTTTTACCCCAAGAATGTGTAATGGTGCCTGTTACTAAATTGTTGATCAATAACTATTTTAAATAAATAGACTAATACAATCCTCTCAGCTAGAACCCACAAAATTACTACATGCATATAGTGTTATAAGAATATTTGTAATTTATTTTTATAAATTTTGTTTTTAATACTATAGCCTTTATTACTGCTTCCAAGTTGTAGTCAGACAAGGAGAACTTACTTATCTCCTTTAAGTTAAACATCTTTTGGTGTGGTACTGAACATACAACTATAACTCAAAAGAAATAAATTTACCTAAGGAATAGCATCTCGGAATTCATGGCTTCAACTCTAATGTGATAGTACATGAAAGCCTCTGTCATAATATTTTTCACACTGGCTACCTGCATGCCATACTTTCTAGGATAGATAGTGAAATTAATTCATGTGGAAGAGCATGCATGTTTCCTTAAGTTCACTGAAGCTTTTACCAATTTTAATTCAATTCAGTAACTCTTCACTGAGTTCAAGAGACTTTATATGATTTTTGGAAAGGAATTTCAGATTCTAAACATATGGGCTTACAAAATATATCAATGGAGAACAAAGGGGTTTCAATTACACTGGCTAAAATAGCTCTGAAAATTGCACTATATTTAGGAATATAGTGTTTTATCCCACTGACATATCCTAAATTATTCCATTTTCTTCTCAAATATATCAAAAGGAAACAAGATAAAATGAAGAATGTTAACTAGAGTTGAATAAGAGGAACTGACGTTTTTAACACAGGCATCAGATAAAAAATAGTTCATTCAGGACACAGTAAGGTGTGTGTTTCTAATATAAACAAATGTCAAATATTATTTGCTTAAGACAGAGGATCCTTTACTTCAAGACAATTACCTCAGTTTTATCAGAATCAATGGTTTAAAATGAGTATTCAAAATAAATTATAAAGAATGGATTAGTGTCAATAATTTTTGAATTTGAATGAAGGGTGCACAAGGGTTCATTATAGTGTTTGATCTACCTTTGTGTGTTTGCAAACTCCCAAATAAAAATTAAGATGAATTTTAAGCAGAAAGCGAAATGACACAAATATCAGAAATTAGAAAAACTTTCTCTCTCTCTCTCTCTCTCTCTCTCTCTCTCTCTCTCTATATATATATATATATATATATATATATATATATATATATATATATATAATGGAATTCCATGGAGCTTCAAAAATTAACTATAGATGTGTATTTATTGATGAGAAATATCCTATACTAAAAGTGAAGGAAGTCTGTTTTAAAATGCTGTATATACGGCCATTTGTTTTGCCTTTTTAACTGTGATTATTGTAGTTGATAAACGCTAAATTTGTACGTACCATATACCAGGCATATTCTAAGTTCATTTTAAACTTTAAGTCTAAGTGATTATATATTATCATAATACCAGTATTATATCTTTATGTTTAAGTCACAGTAAGGTTTAGAAAGTTAGCCAAGCTCACACATCTTAGAAGGGATTGTTTGTATGGGATCCTGGGATTTGAACCTGAAGAATTTGGCTCCAGAGTCTTAGTCTTCTTTATGCCATGTTGACACTGTTAATCATATAAGTGTGAAAAGACATTTATAGATAATTGAACAGAAAGACACTTGAAGGTTATATTCCAAGTTCACAGTGGTTAATTATGTGTTGAGAGAAGATTGCTGGTTCTTAAAAATATTTTTGTTTATGCTTATTTCTCATTGTTCCATATACATCATGTATTACTAACAATCAGAAAAATAAAAAATGTTTTCAAAATATAAAATAAATGATAGATGAATTCTTGGATATTGCTTTTTAAGGTGAAGTTCATACATATAACAGGTTTTTCCATTTCTCCACCTTCTGTTGGTTGTTTCTATGTCCCAGGATACTAGGATTTTTTCAAATCAATTTATCTGCCAAGAATAGAGGGCATGATGTGATAATTGACAAGAATGTTGTGATTCTGTTATCTATCATCAGGATGACATGAGTAGGCTTCTCACATGAGCAGGAAGCCAGAGCAACCAGGCTAGTTAATGGCTATGCTCATAAAACATTGCTTCTTCTCCTACATGTAAAGTGAAGTGCAGATAAGATGACCTCTCTTTAAAAACACCACAGCCCCCAAAAGGCCCCTAGATCCTTTCCAGTCTTTGGAAGCAGGCTGTGCCAGGCATTTAGGACTTTGGACAGATACACCAGTCTCGCACCTTTATTTCAGCTAAGCTGACAACTGCTGTGGTCTCTCTTAGCTTAAAATGCCCTTAGTGCTCTGGTCCTCAACTGCAAGTCTTTGCCAAAGATCTTAGAACACCCTCTGTCTTACAGGTGATGCATAGATTGCTTATGGCTTGGAATAACTTGGTGTTGTGTTTTGTTTTTTTTTTTTAATGACTGAACATTCATTGGTACATGTGAATGAATGTTGAAGGAAGTGACTAAATTTTCTTCAATTAAATTTGGTGAATTCATCATACTGATGCAATTAATGCAAAAATGTTAGGCATATGCTGCCCGGTTGTTAATACCTCTTCTATACCAAGCTGAAAAGGTTATCATTAATTGACAAATGCCTATCATTTAATCTAGTCATTAAAGATGAATTCATTTTAGTCAAATGAAGTAGATTATGTAAAAATAAATTTGCATTATTGGCTGATTTCTGAATATTTTAGTTAATTATCATCAAATATCTAAAAATTCAATATAATTAAATTTTAAAAGTTTATTATGTATAAATAGACTGAGCTACTTAATATAATTTGTTTTAAATATAGATTCTATTAACATGTACTTTTGCAACAACAAAATATATATAACTAAGAAAGCCAATGGAATAAGTAAAAAAAAGTGTCCAGAATCAAAATGCATTCTGCTGTCATACATTCCTAATTAAAATGAATAAGTCAATTTCAAAAATGATATTATCATTCAGCCATCAAATGATACCATGAAAGTAAATATAACAGCAAAGTATTATTTTAATGGCATTAACTATTATTTACTGTTTAAAAAACTCAGTTTGTAACATAGGTTCCATTAGAGGAAAGAAGCAAACCAGTAAGACAATATATATCAAACTGTTAATAGATGTATAAAAAATATAAGACTGTAATTGATGTTTCAAAATTTACTTTTTGTGTTTATTCTTACACATAAAATATGGATTACCTTTGTTAAAAATAATCAAACTTGCCAGGTGCACAGGTGAATGCCTGTAATCCCAGTGGCTCAGGAGGCTGAGGCAGGAGGATCATGAGTTCAAAGCCAGCCTTAGCAACTGTGAGGTGCTAAGCAACTCAGTGAGACCCTGTCTCTAAATAAAGTATAAAATAGGGCTGGTGATGTGGCTTAGTGGTCCAGTACCCCTGAGTTCAATCCCCAGTACCACCTCAAAAAAACATCAAACCTACTCTCCAAAATAGGTGGTTCTGTAAAGGTTAAAATTTTAATTTTACATATTATTATGGTTATAATTATATCCATCAAAGAAAAAAAGTGATAAAACAGAGATTTTGTGAAGTGATAAAATTAGTGGAATTTTATATTTTAAAATAATTTTACTTTTTTACTTAGAGATAGACATAGAAAGATACCAAGATGGAGAAGAACCAAAATTCCTTTGGTCTTAAATGAATTTGAAGATCTGGGTTCTATTGTTATTTTGTGCATAGATAAACTCATATAAAGGCATATATGAATATGTACAGTCATGCTTCAATTATCTATTCAGCATACTTTCTAACACACTGCCACCCAGAAAATAAATATTGTGTCCAATACTACCAAGTGAGGTTTCAAGATCAGAATTATACAGTACAGAAATGAAACAATTGAATTTGGACAAGAAATGGTCACTAAAATTTGTTTATGATTGAGAGAACATGGAAGAACAAAAAGGATAATTTGTCAAGTGATTGAATTAGAGCCAAATTATAGACAGGAAAGAGGTATGTCAGATAGGATCTATAGCAAAATAAAACTACTTTAAGAACTGAAAGATAAATGGGGCTGTCATTAGTGTCTAGAGTTGTGAACAGATAGCAATGAAGTCCTATGAGTACATGAAAGCAGACATGAGGAAAATCACTTGGCAAATGTGGAAGTGTTCTGTAGAAAGAGTGCAAATATGAGGCTGAAGGGGATTATTCCATACAAATTATTTTTGCAGCTTATATTTCAACCTAAAATATATATTTTAGGGATTATTTTTATAACAGTACGCAGTGATAGGCCTAGTTATCTTAAATACTAAAGCATAATATTCTGTAGAATAAATGATCATTTCTTTTTTAGCCATTCATCAGAATTGTTGAGAATTTTCTTACTGAAAACAATGCCAAAGGCTTATCTTCTGCATTCATTTTCTACCCTCTGTATATTTTGCTTTCTGAATATTTCATAAGTGGAATAATTGGGTAAAATATGCATTTTACATTATTATGGATGGTATCAAATAAGCCTAAGAAGGTTGTGCAAATTCACTCTCATGTACATTTTGCAACATTTGTGATGTTGAATATTATTTTGTTCATTTAAAAGATACTCTGTGCTAAGGGCTAATGCTCAGAATACATTAGAGAGAAAAACAAACAAACAACTTCCTGCCATCAGATATTATAATCTAAGGGAGAAGCACAGAATAAGCAAATTAATAACTTAAACACATATAAAGGTAGGATGAAGCAAAAGAATGCAGAGGAAGGCTTATAGAGAGTAAAGGAGGTGAGGATAGAATGTTATGTTAGGTGGAGTCAGTGGGAGATCCCTGCTGAGGTGGTGACACTTTCAGGCACTTAAGACAGGGAGCCAGTGATGAGAACTTTATAGACTTCTAAATAGAATACTCTGGAGCAGATGAGAAGACATCTAGAAGAAAGTGCAAGGCAGTCAATGTGCCTGGAGAAAAGGACGTGGGAGAACAGCCATGGAATACATGGTCAAAGAAGCAGGGGATAGAACCAGGGGAAACAAACTTCAAATTTACAGTCTCAGAGACCACAGTAAAGAATCTAAATTTACTTTAAATGAGGTAGAAATCCTCTGGGAGTTCTCTGTGCAAAGGTGAGAGATGATCTGCTCTGAATGTGTTTCATTCTGTCTCAGTCACTTCATTATGCAATGTATTATAAATGAATGACTGGCCACTACTTGGAAAGCAGACTGTAGGAAGACAAGGGCTGGGAGAGACATAAAGGGGCAGGGGTGAAACCATATAGGCACATGACCACAGAGGTAAGAGTAAAGGTGGTGAGTAGTGTTAGGCTTCTGAAAAATTTTGATAAGAGAGTCAAGAGGATGTGTTCATGTGTTCATCTGAGGTATGAAGAAGAGAGGAGTCAAAGATGGCTCTAAAGTTTGTGACCTAAGCAAGTAGTGCAATGGAGCTGACATTTTCAAAACTAGAGAAGTCTGCAAGAGGAGCAGGTGTGAAGGGCAATCAGATTTGGGCATGTAAAAATTAGGGTAACTCTTGGGTATTCTGGTGGACATATCAAGCAAACATGGAGTGAGTAATACTAATAATAGTTTCTTTTGTGTTCTCTTTCCTTTGTTTTGTTTTCTTTTAATGTTTGATTTTTGAATCTATTCTAAGTGGAGAATGATCTTTTTACTATTTTGATATAACTCAGTGGTAGAAAACTTGAGGGCATGTGTGAAGTCTCGTGTTCCATTTGCATTACCCACCCCCCGCCCCCAGAAAAAATAGTGTCTCTAAATACAAGTTTGAGTGCTCATGTTATTTTAATGCATTTGTATTTTTCTGCATAGTATTCATTTGTTTGTTGTATGCTCTTCTGATTTCTTGAAATTGTTTAGGTATTTCAGATAGAAATTAATATTTCCTGCTGAATTCTATTTCACATTCAGAAGTCTGTTTTTAAATTTTGTTTATAGTTTCTTTTTTGGTACAGAAAACTTGAATGCAGTGAGCAATGTGGAAGAGTTACTCTGTAACTAGACTGCTTAGGTTCATATACCAGCAATTATAAGCTTATTGCACCAATTATAAGCTTGTTGACCTTGGACGAGTTATATAACTTCTTGTAAATTCTCACTACCTCAAATTCCTTGTCTATAAAAAGAAGGTAATAATAGTGCACTTATCACACTAGGTTGTTTTGCTTCTGTATAGAGAGTACTTACAAAAGTGACTGGCATATTGATACATTAAAGAAGGGTTAGCTGTTATCATTGTTGGTGTTGTAAATATAATCCAGTCTGCATTGTCTACATATATAAAATGATAAACGCTGTCTGAGATAGGAATAATTTGAAGATGAAGTATGATTAGGTGAAGAGCAGAAACATAAGTGTACCCAACAGCTCATTACCCCAACAGTATTAGTTTTCTCTATTCTAACTCTCTGAATTTTACTGACTTATTCTCACTATTGGAGGAAACGGTAATAATGGTAGCAATAATATTACTTATGATGGTAAAAATACTTTGAACACTTCTGCTATGCATAACTAGCATGCTGTAATCATCATCTCATCTAAACTTCACAGAATATCCTAGGGAGTCAGTCCTATTTTCTCCACTTTCAAATGAAGTCACATATTCATTGAAAGTGGAACTGATCTATACCATGTAGATCGCCCATGTTAGATAATGACCTTGATGTTTCCTTTTGTGTTTCATTCTGTCTCAGTCACTTCATTATGCAAGACACAAATGTCCTTATAAATCTTAAAGTGCTTCAATATTTAAGTATAGCAACAAAGAAACAATAAAATCCATCTTTTAACAGAAGGTGTAAAAATAAAGAGTCAATGAATTTAAAGTATCTAGAACAATGTGTGGCATATAGGAAGTGCTATATAAATGAAACCTATTATTGCGATTATTGACTTGATTTTAACAAATGTTTTGAGTGCTTGCCATGCGGCAGGTACAGAGTTAAGTTCAAGGATGTGGTTCAATTCAGTGTTTGTCCTCTGAGAAGCTATTGGAACTTGCCTTCTCTGGAACTTAATGAACTGTAAAAATCAGTTAATATGAAGGTATCAAATGCTTTGAATAAAATGATCTTTTGGGGCTTGTTATTTGCTTTCAATGTGGTATAACACTTTGAAATTATTACTTCATTAATGTAATGATTATTGATACTTACTGTACCAGATACCGTGCTAGTTCCTACAGATAGCATATGGAAAATACTTACATTCAACAATTTATGTCACATAAAAACATGACAATAATGTAACATGCCAAGTGTGTTAATAGAACCATACATTTACAATACAAGTAAATACAGAAACATGTACAGGGTTAGCTTGTAAAAGATGGAATTATACCATTCACAAAATATCTTTAGCTCTACACACTATTAAATTTTAACCCATATATTGTTTTGCCTTTATTATGGGCTATTCTTTAATTCTACATGATTTCAATCACATGACCACTTTATTTCTTGTTTTTCTTTTAAATAACCTCATAAACACTGAATCATAGGGCTTGTGGATACCTTGAGAAACCTTGTTCAGTTTCTGACCTTCAGGCAGTTGAATGGCTAATCCATCCAGATCAGATAATGACCTTGATGTTTCCTTTTGTGTTTTATTCTGTCTCACTCACTTCATTATGCAAGACACAAATGTCCTTATAAATCTTAAAGTGCTTCAATATTTAAATATAGCAACAAAGAAACAATGAAATCCATATTTTAATTTTCTTTCATTCTAAGGAAACTAAAATATAGTCACAGTAAATTTCCAAAAGAAAACTCCTCTTTTTTATATAGATATCGATTATCAGATGTATAATGTAAGGAAATTTTAAAGGAAACTATTTATGTGAATCAACACTTAGAATGTGTGATGAATTATTATAAAAACATGTGACTAGTGGTAGGGACATAACACATCTGAAGTAGGAGTAAGCATTTGTCTTTATCATCATGTTAATTGAAAGACAAAAACAATATGTCCATATGTTGTAAGAATTCATATGAAACTTGCTCTAAAATGCACAATTTGAAATAATGTCATGTCAACATTTTCATAAAAAGACATTATGTGATATTTTATGATTTAAAGAGTTCCAGTTCAGAGAGAACATTAATAGTATTAAATTCATTGGTGCTTTCCTATCATATTTAAGCAGGAGGATTATAGTAAAAGACATAATTTTTCCATGTGTTATCTACAAGCTCACAGAGAGAAGGCTATGACAAACCTAAATGCATTCACAAGGAAGTGAGAGTAGCGTGATGCAGAGGTGAAATTGTCATTAAAACAATTACTCATATCCTTATTTGCTAATTCACATAGAAGCCACAAAGCAGAGTTATGTCAAGTTATAAAATATATATCCATTGTATTTGAGTGCTAATGAACACCCTACATATTTGTCTCAAGCAGGCATTTATTCAGACTCAGTAAGTTTTGATGACAAATCAATAACCAAATTAAATCTAAAGTGTAATGTTCTTCCTGACCTGCAGTATATTGCAGTCACCAATACAAGCATGAACAACTGAACATAAAAAAACTGAAGGCCACTCTTTGTAGATGAATTAAAAAATGAAAGAATGATGGATTAAATAATATTCATCCAAGAAATATATATATTTTTAATTTTTAGTTGTAGATGGACACAATACCTTTATTTTATTTTGTTTATTTTTATGTGGTGCTGAGAATTGAACCCAGTACCTCATACATACTAGGGAGGTGATCTACCACTGAGCCACAATGCCAGCTCCTCATCCAAGAAGTATTTATTGAGCACCTACCTTGTGTCAGGCATTGTGCCAAGTCTTGAGAATGTAAAGATATCCTAAAGAGAATTCTTTCCCATGAAGCATACTGAGGAGTGAAATATGTCACTCAATCTAGAGGGATACTTCTTAGAAATATCATACACGTAATCTTAGGAATCATTGTCCTCTGCATCTCCTCTTGTTCCTCCTTTTACTAAGTATCACTTATTTGATTCTAACCACATGCCAGGCAGAAATATTAGTTCATTTAATTCATAATGTAACACTAAAAGGGAAATTCTCTTAGTTGATCAGGGAGGTAACTCCAACTTATTTCTAGTAAGCATAAGACCTAAAATTCCAACTCATGCTTTCTGGTTTCAGTTATAAATATCACAAATTAATTACAGTTTGGGGGACTGAATTATATATATACATATATATATATATATATACACATACACAACATATATTCATATATATACATACATACATATATTTATATATACATATATACATATATTTCTCATATATATATATATATATATATATATATATATATATATATATGAGAAAGTTATTATGTACACGCACATACTAGCCATCACATACATGTTCAAGACTCCGGAAGATAGAAATAATGGACTTGACTCAAATTGTCTGTTATTCCTGAAAATCACCTTGAACATAATAATCAGTGCACATTATAAATACCTAACAAAGAAGAATTATTCAATCAAATTCTGTGTTGGGAATAGATCATCCGATGCCAAGTTCGTCCTTTATCAAACCTTCCCTGAAGCAAAGGATGCAGTCAAGCGAAAGGATTTCAAGGTGCATGAAATATTATTAGAGGGAATGCAATGTTAAAACATCAGGGAAGAACAAGCTATTTACAGTGAATAGTAAAAAATCTTGATTTGTCAAAACAATAATACTTAAATAATATTTGGATTTAAGAAATATTTTTTGTGTTCCTGTTATATGCTCAAAATAATCTGCATAGCAAAGGGTGAGACAAGGGACTCAGCATGATATAGGCATTACTGAAGAGGAAAAGACATATAATGAATATATGATTGTAAATCAAGATAAATGTTTGGGGGGGCAAATTTTATGATACATTCATAATGCAACTGGCGTAGACAAAGTTAGTGATCTGGACCTGAAATCTGAATGGTGAACACAAATAAGACTAGCAAAATGGTTTGTGTGTATGGAGGGACAGGATGAAGTGTGTTCTAGCTTTAAAAAAATATGTTCTAGAGCCCGCGGGGGCTGCTTCTTGGAGCCTACACTTATAGGAGCTTACACCGAGCACGGAGCGGCCGAGTTCCGGCTCCCGGAACTTCCCTGGACCGGGGCTAGGAGCCCGCGGAAACTGTGTCTCGGTCCGGGTCCTGCTGAGGGCAGGTCAGGACTCACCCATTGCTTGGGTTGCCTGGCAAGGGGAACGAAATGCTGCCATTCGCATAGGATACCAACATGGCAGAGATCTGATGTCAGCAGAAAGCGGTGGAGGAGAGATCTTCATCAATACCAGCGGTGACATAAGCAGTTGGTCTCCTGGTAAGGGGGGTGAGGCTCAGTCACCCGAGTCTCCTCAATTTGTCCTCGAGCCAGAGGGAAGGAGCCGGGCCGCCGCCAGCCCCCGGAGCAGGCCCAGCGGCTCGCCAGCGTGGTGACCGCGTGACCCCAATTGGAGAGGGGGCGGAGCGGAGCCGCCACCCACACCCGCCAGGTGGGCAGACCCACGACCCAGTAGTACATGGGCGTGGTAGGAGGGGCAGGGCAGAGCCGCCCTTCGCGCTTGCAAGGTAAACAGACCTGTGACAGCCTGGCGGGTCAGGCCCAGTGGCCTGCCAGTGTGGTACACACGTCACCCCAACTCGAGTAGGGGCAGAGCAGATCCTTATCCCACGCCCGGATCAGGCCCTGCCGGTGTGGTGGTCACGTGACCCCAATTGGAGTGGGGGTGGAGCGGAACCGCCACCCGTGCCCGCAGGGTGAGCAGACCAGTGATCAACCTGCAGATCAGGCCCAGGGGTCCGCAGGCGTGGTAGGAGGGGCAGGGCAGATCCGCCGCCCGCGCCTTCAAGGTAGGCAGACCTACAACAGACCGGCGGATCAGGCCCAGGAGCCTGCCGGCGGGGTACAAACACCACCCTAATTGGAGTAGTGACAGAGCAGAGTCGCCTCCCTTGCCAGGAACAGACCCAGCATCCTGCAGGCGGGGTAGTCACGACACCCCAATTGGAGTAGGGGCAAAGCAGAGCCTCCACTCGTGCCCGAAAGGTGGGCAGATCTGCGACCGACCAGCAGGACAGGCCCAGTGGCCTGCTGGTACGACAGACACGTCACCCCAATTGGAGTAGGGGCAGAACAGAGCCGCCACCAGCTCCCAGAACAGGCCCAGTGACCTGCCGGCGTGGTAGCCACGACACCCCAATTGGAATAAGGAGAGAGCAGAGCCGCCGCCCGCACCTGCAGGAAAGATACGCAAGCAGTATGAAAAGACAAGGAAAGAAAGGACCACAAGCAATGCAGGTCAACGCAACTTTAGAAGAGGTAACAGCTGCAGCAGATGGAATGTCAGATAAAGAATTCAGGATATACATGCTTCAGATGATCTGGAGTATCAAGGAAGACATTAAACAGCAAAATCAGACAATGAAAGATCACTTCGACAACGAATTACGCAAACAAATCCAGGAAGCAAAGGATCAACTATACAGGGAGATAGAGGTTATAAAAAACAAGCAATCAGAAATCCTAGAAATGCAGGAAGCAATAAACCAACTTAAAAACTCAATGGAGAATACTACCAACAGAGTAGAACACTTAGAAGATAGAACATCAGACAATGAAGACAAAGTATTTCAACTGGAAAAGAACATAGACAGCTCAGCAAGACTGTTAAGAAACCATGAGCAGAACATCCAAGAAATATGGGATAACATTAAGAGACCAAACTTAAGAGTCATTGGGATACAGGAAGGTACAGAGCTCCAAACCAAAGGAATGAGCAGTCTATTCCATGAAATAATACAAGAAAACTTCCCAGACTTGAAGAATGAGACAGAATCCCAAATCCTAGAAGCCTACAGGACGCCGAATGTGCAAAATCATAAGAGATCCACACCTAGACACATTATAATGAAGATGCCCAACATACAGAATAAGGAGAGAATTTTAAAAGCTACAAGAGAAAGGAAGCAGATTACATTTAGGGGCAAGCCAATCAGGATAACAGCTGATCTTTCAACACAGACTCTGAAAGCTAGAAGATCCTGGAATAACATATTTCAAACACTGAAAGATAATGGGTTCCAACCAAGAATTGTGTATCCAGCGAAATTAAGCTTCAGGATGGAGAATGAAATTAAAACCTTCCACGATAAACAAAAGTTTAAAGAATTCGCAGCTAGAAAACCATCTCTTCAAAACATCCTAGCCAAAGTATTACAGGAAGAGGAAATGGAAAATAACAATGAAAACCAACAGTGGGAGGTAGGACAGTAAAGGGGGGGGGGGAAACAATCAAAGAGGAAAACAAACAATGTTTAGTAACAGAAATAAACAAATATGGCTGGAAGAACAACCCATATCTCAATAATAACCCTAAATGTTAATGGCTTAAACTCACCAATTAAGAGACACAGGCTAGTAGAATGGATCACAAAACAAGACCCAACAATATGCTGCCTACAGGAGACGCATTTGATAGGAAAAGACATACATAGGCTGAAGGTGAAAGGTTGGGAAAAATCATATCACTCATATGGACTTCGGAAACAAGCAGGCGTGTCCATACTCATATCAAATAAAATAGATTTCAAGCCAAAGTTAATCAAAAGAGATAAAGAGGGACACTACATACTGCTTAAGGGAACCATACACCAACAAGACATAACAATCATAAATATTTATGCCCCAAACAATGGTGCAGCTATGTTCGTCAAACAAACTCTTCTCAAGTTCAAGAGTCTAATAGACCACCACACCATAATCATGGGAGACTTCAACACACCTCTCTCGCCACTGGACAGATCTTCCAAACAAAAGTTGAATAAGGAAACTATAGAACTCAATAACACTATTAATAACCTAGACCTAATTGACATATATAGAGTATACCACCCAACATCAAGCAGTTACACTTTTTTCTCAGCAGCACATGGATCCTTCTCAAAAATAGATCATATATTATGTCACAGGGCAACTCTTAGACAATATAAAGGAGTAGAGATATTACCATGCATCTTATCTGATCATAATGGAATGAAACTGAAAATCAACGATAAAAGAAGGAAGGAAAAAGCATACATCAATTGGAGAATGAACAATAGGTTACTGAATGATCAATGGGTTATAGAAGACATCAAGGAGGAAATTAAAAAATTCTTAGAGATAAATGAAAACACAGACACAACATATCGGAATCTATGGGACACATTGAAAGCAGTTCTAAGAGGAAAATTCATTGCTTGGAGTTCATTCCTTAAAAAAAGAAAAAACCAACAAATAAATGATCTCATACTTCATCTCAAAATCCTTGAAAAAGAAGAGCAAAACAACAGCAAAAGAAGTAGAAGGCAAGAAATAATTAAAATCAGAGCTGAAATTAATGAAATCGAAACAAAAGAAACAATTGAAAAAATTGACAAAACTAAAAGTTGGTTCTTTGAAAAAATAAACAAAATCGACAGACCCTTAGCGATGCTAGTGAAGAGAAGAAGAGAGAGAACTCAAATTACTAGCATACGGGATGAAAAAGGCAATATCACAACAGACACTTCAGAAATACAGAAGATAATCAAAAACTATTTTGAATCCTTATACTCCAATAAATTAGAAGATAGTGAAGGCATAGATAAATTTCTTCAGTCATATGATCTGCCCAGATTGAGTCAGGAGGATATAGAAAACCTAAACAGACCAATATCAATTGAGGAGATAGAAGAAACCATCAAAAGACTACCAACTAAGAAAAGCCCAGGTCCCGATGGGTATACAGCAGAATTTTACAAAACCTTTAAAGAAGAACTAATACCAATACTTTTCAAGCTACTTCAGGAAATAGAAAAGGAGGGAGAACTTCCAAATTCATTCTATGAGGCCAACATCACCCTGATACCTAAACCAGACAAAGACACTTCAAAGAAAGAAAACTACAGACCAATATCTCTAATGAACCTAGATGCAAAAATCCTCAATAAAATTCTGGCGAATCGGATACAAAAACATATAAAAAAAATTGTACACCATGATCAAGTAGGATTCATCCCTGGGATGCAAGGCTGGTTCAATATACGGAAATCAATAAATGTTATTCACCACATCAATAGACTTAAAAATAAGAACCATATGATCATCTCGATAGATGCGGAAAAAGCATTTGACAAAGTACAGCATCCCTTTATGTTCAAAACTCTAGAAAAACTAGGGATAACAGGAACATACCTCAATATTGTAAAAGCAATCTATGCTAAGCCTCAGGCTAGCATTATTCTGAATGGAGAAAAACTGAAGGCATTCCCTCTAAAATCTGGAACAAGACAGGGATGCCCTCTCTCTCCACTTCTCTTCAACATAGTTCTCGAAACACTGGCCAGAGCAATTAGACAGACGAAAGAAATTAAAGGCATAAAAATAGGAAAAGAAGAAATTAAATTATCACTATTTGCAGATGATATGATTCTATATCTAGCAGACCCAAAAGGCTCTACAAAGAAACTATTAGAGCTAATAAATGAATTCAGCAAAGTGGCAGGATTTAAAATCAACACGCATAAATCAAAGGCATTCCTGTATATCAGCGACAAATCCTCTGAAATGGAAATGAGGACAACCACTCCATTCAAAATATCTTCAAAAAAAATAAAATACTTGGGAATCAACCTAACAAAAGAGGTGAAAGACTTATACAATGAAAACTACAGAACCCTAAAGAGAGAAATAGAAGAAGATCTTAGAAGATGGAAAAATATACCCTGTTCATGGATAGGCAGAACTAACATCATCAAAATGGCGATATTACCAAAAGTTCTCTATAGGTTTAATGCAATGCCAATCAAAATCCCAATGGCATTTCTTGTAGAAATAGAGAAAGCAATCATGAAATTCATATGGAAAAATAAAAGACCCAGAATAGCAAAAACAATGCTAAGCAAGAAGTGTGAATCAGGCGGTATAGCGATACCAGACTTCAAACTATACTACAGAGCAATAGTAACAAAAACAGCATGGTACTGGTACCAAAACAGGCGTGTGGACCAATGGTACAGAATAGAGGACACAGAAACCAATCCACAAAACTACAACTATCTTATATTTGATAAAGGGGCTAAAAGCATGCAATGGAGGAAGGATAGCATCTTCAACAAATGGTGCTGGGAAAACTGGAAATCCATATGCAACAAAATGAAACTGAATCCCTTTCTCTCGCCATGCACAAAAGTGAATTCAAAATGGATCAAGGAACTTGATATCAAATCAGAGACGCGCCATCTGATAGAAGAAAAAGTTGGCTACGATCTACAGTCGGTGGGGTCGGGCTCCAAATTCCTCAATAGGACACCCATAGCACAAAAGTTAATAACTAGAATCAACAAATGGGACTTACTCAAACTAAGAAGTTTTTTCTCAGCAAAAGAAACAATAAGAGAGGTAAATAGGGAGCCTACATCCTGGGAACAAATCTTTACTCCTCACACTTCAGATAGAGCCCTAATATCCAGAGTATACAAAGAACTCAAAAAATTAGACAATAAGAGAACAAACAACCCAATCAACAAATGGGCCAAGGACCTGAACAGACACTTCACAGAGGAGGACATACAGTCAATCAACAAGTACATGAAAAAATGCTCAACATCTCTAGCTGTCAGAGAAATGCAAATCAAAACCACCCTAAAATACCATCTCACTCCAGTAAGATTGGCAGCCATTAGGAAGTCAAACAACAACAAGTGCTGGCGAGGATGTGGGGAAAAGGGTACACTTGTACATTGCTGGTGGGACTGCAGATTGGTGCAGCCAATTTGGAAAGCAGTATGGAGATTTCTTGGAAAGCTGGGAATGGAGCCACCATTTGACCCAGCTATTCCCCTTCTTGGTCTATTCCCTAAAGACCTAAAAAGAGCATGCTACAGGGACACTGCTACATCGATGTTCATAGCAGCACAGTTCACAATAGCAAGACTGTGGAACCAACCTAGATGCCCTTCAATAGACGAATGGATAAAAAAAATGTGGCATTTATACACAATGGAGTATTACTCTGCATTAAAAAATGACAAAATCATAGAATTTACAGGGAAATGGATGGCATTAGAGCAGATTATGCTAAGTGAAGCTAGCCAATCCCTAAAAAACAAATGCCAAATGTCTTCTTTGATATAAGGAAAGTAACTAAGAACAGAGTAGGGACGAAGAACAGGAGAAGAAGATTAACATTTAACAGGGATGAGAGGTGGGAGGGAAAGGGAGAGAGAAGGTAAATTGCACGGTAATGGAAGGAGACCCTCAGGGTTATACAGTGGAGGGGGTAGAGAGAGAGGAGGGGAGGGGAGGGGAGAGGTGGGGAGGGGGGAGGGTGGATGATGGGAAAGGCAGTGGAGCACAACAGACACTAGTATGGCAATTTGTAAATCAATGGATGTGTAACTGATGTGAATCTGCAATCTGTGTATGGGGTGAAGGTGGGAGTTCATAACCCACTAGAATCAAAGTGTGGAATATGATATGTCAAGAAATTTGTAATGTTTTGAACAACCCACAATAAAAAATTAAAAAAAAAAATAAAAAAATAAAATAAAATACATAAGTGAGATATGGATGATATAATCCCCAGGGCAGAGCCTGCTTACAGTTGGGCATTCTTTGGTTCCAGCTGTTGACTAGAAATAATTTAGTTTATAATAGTAGGACTAAGAAATGTTTTTAATGCAAATTCCTTGCATTGCTTGTCTCTCTTTGAAGAACAAGTGTACATTCTTGCAAACCACCAGAATAGGAGACTATTTGTTCTTTGTCAGACCAGTGGCTATAAGTAGATATGAAAGGAAGGCCTTACAAATTTCATGTCACATTTAGTTTTATTATAGGGAAGTTATAAAACAGAGCTTTAGAAATCTCCAGATATGTCATTTTCTTTGCATTTTTTAAAATGCTTCTTCGTTTAACACAATAAGGCCATATTTGTTTTGTACTGAGGGGAATGTTATTTTAGATTGTCAATTTTACTTGCCATGCTAAAAGGAAAATCAAAATTATATTATACTTTGTAAGCAATGTGCTTTATTCATTAAGCAATTTGTGCTTTATTTGGGGTGGAAGAAACCTACAGACATATTCAAGTTATTGTGGACTCTTGGCTACTTACAAAGTGACACCCAAATTCCAATTCAAATATTCTCTGTTGCTTCTGTAAGTTCACTCTTATCTATCTTATTCATCCACCCTTTGTTTTGTCCCACAAAAGATTTATGGCAGTTTATAAGGATAGATGGAAAAATGGAAGTTAAAAGTGTAAGTAGAAAAAAAAAATATGTTCTATAAATGGTTTTAGGAGGGTGGGAAGATCATGACCCATTTTTAAAAAGGCCAGGGTATGGATGGCAAGTAAAGAGACTAAGAAAGTATGTAGTATGAAAGTGGCTGGAGAAATAGGCCAGATATTATGGGTTGAATTATGTTCTCCCCTCTCAGATTTATAGGTTGAAGTCTTGAACCTTAGGATTTCAGACTGTGACATTATGTGGAAATAGGCCATTGTAGATGTAATTAATTAAGATCAAGTCATACTAAGGTAGGGTATCTCCCTCACCCAATATGACTTATAGCTCACAAAAAGGGAAAATTTGGATACAGGGACACATATAGAAAGGACAAAATAAATAGACACAGTAAGAGGATGGCCCCTCTGTAAGTCAAAGAGATAGGCTCAGAGCTTGCCTTACCTTTCAATTTTCAGAAGGAATCAACCCTACCCAATTTCAGACTTCTAGGTTTTAGAACTGTAAGAAAAATAATTTCTGTTGTTTGAACCATTTGGTCTATTTACATTATAATGGCAGGCCTAGAAAACTAATACATCATACAAAGTTATGGATATTTGCCTTTATTTTTAAATAAATAGAAATCTGTGTGTGTTTGTGTGCATAAGTGTGTGTGTTCATGTGTGTGAATATGTGTTACACACATGTGCATGCATGCCTACCACTGTGTTTGTTTGTTGGAGGTTATTTTTTTAAAAAAAACATTATGCACTCTAGGCAAATATCTACCTCTTATCTACATCCAGGTGTTGGAGAGATTTTGAAAAGATATGGCCAATGTATCATAAGCAGTTACTGAGATACTGATTTGGTATTGTTTAATAACTGTTGAGAAAGATGAGTTACACAAGGCACAATCAATAAGTGTACTTTGCCTTTTTATATCAGTTTATGGTTTGCCATGATGAGGAGGCATAATAAGGAAAGAGTGAAAACCCCTGACTTTACTAGGTCATGAATGTTAAACTCAAAACAATATATAAAATCTGGACAATAAAATATTTCAGACTTAGCTGGGGCTATAGCTCACTGATAGAGCTCTTGCCTCACATGTGTGAGGCACTGGGTTCAATCCTTAGCACCACATAAAAATAAACAAATAAAATAAAGACATTCTGTGCATTCACAACTACAAAAATTTTTAAAATACTTCAGACAAGTTAGAAAGATGATGGGGAGATAGCTTATAACAACAAGAGGTGTTCTCTTTCGTGAGACTAAACTAACAATGAGAAAGAGTAGTCTGTGGATGTGTCTTCCTGAAAACAGTGACTGCAGCACAAAACTGTACTTAGCAAGACTTCACATCTTCACACTTCTCTGTTCTAGACACTCCAGTCAAACTTGGATGGTACCATATTTCAACAGATTAAATAACTAATTCCTATAAAGATAACAACAATACCCCCCCCCAAAAAAAAAGACTGAAGAGGCAACCATTTTCTTACAATGAAAAACAGCTGTATATTCTTTCTGTGGTCTCCATATCATGAATCATATTACTGTTACAGAATGAAGCCACCTTCTGTTTTCAGCAGATTAAAAATTTAGCAAGGCACAGTGGTACATATCTGTAATTCCAGTGGGAGGCTGAGGCAGAAGGATGGAAAGTTCAAAGGCACCCTCAATAACTGAGTGAGGCCCTAAGCAACATAGCAAGACCCTGTGCTTAAATTAAAAAAAAAATAAAAATAAAAAGGGCTTGGGATATGGCTCAGTAGTTAAGCCCCCCTGGGTTCAATCCCTGGTACAAAAAAAATTCTTTTTAAAAAGCCCATTGTTTGAGAGACTTGAGCTGATAGATGTTTTACAGCTTTTGATTAATACCAAATAAACTACTACTTTTCAATAAGCCAAGGCTATAAGAAAGGGGTTTCACTAAGATCTCAGGAGAGTAGAGAGCAGAAGGTATCTGGCCCCAAAACAACTTCTGGTAGTTGCATTATGCTACATCAGGATTTGCACTGCATTTTTTTGAGCAGAGTTTGGAAACTGTCATCCACTCAGAGATATATTGGTGCTTCAGAGGCAATTGTGTTTAGGATGGAGATGCTTGGAAAGGCACACCTGGGGAATAGAAAGGCAGTAATAAAATAAAACTTAAAAATTGATTTCTATGGTAGCTGTACCCAAGCATCATATTTTTTCTTTATAACAGCAAATGAAATATTGTACAAAATGTATTCAGCCCCTAGCTGTCACATATATGTACCTAGTTGTCCTGGATTTCCTTTATATGGGTGATGCATTGACCTTAAAACTCAACTTCATTGGTACCAACTATTTCTCTTAGTTCATCAGGCAAACTCACACTAATGATGCAGAATATTACATGTTTTTTTTTTAAACAAACAGATTTGCCATTTTTCTAAACTGCTAAGGTGTACCATCACATTGTTAAGCAGTATGTGAATATGAAAAGCCTTGGATCTTCTAATATATCAGGAAACACCAAGGACATTTGTGAATTTAGGAAGACAGAAAACGAGAGAAAATTTGGAATAGGACTAGAGAGAAACATAACCTTTTTTTCTCTCCAAATATAGGAGAAAGATTGATGTGGAAAATGTTGATGGCAGATGCTATTATCTTTTCAGACAGACTTTCTCTTATTTTTTCACTTTTCCTCCCTACCTTTACTGAGGAGGTGCCAGTGCTATGAGGCTTTCAGAGAGGTTGCAATCTAGGGGTTCCCAGTAGCCAGGAAAAGTGATTTTGTATAACCCTTCTGGGAACCCCTGATGGAAGCTTAGGAAAGTGCATTTAAGCTGAACAGCTCATATTGGGAAAATCACATTAGAGCAAAAGTTGTCTGAGATGTTGGAACTCAGCTAAATTATTTCTGGACATGAGGGGAACCACAAATGTGCCCATCTTAATCAAGTATTCTGGCTATGAAATAACCTATTATTAATCTTGATTTTAAAAGTCACCCTGTGATTAATTGACTTCAGCTCAATAGACACCACAGAGTGGTTTCATAGTGTCTGCAAAGCAGACCAGACAAGAGAAAATGAATTAAAGGTCACTGTGATGAGCCTAGACAGCATATAAAGGAGTAGAAGAATTGTTGCCCTTATGCCTATGAGGATTGTTTTCCCTGAAATGTACTATAATCAGTGTTATACCTTTGGTGGCAGAATAAAGAAGGATAAATTAATGTTGCAGAATTATAGAAGTATTTCATCCATTAAACAACATTAATGCAAATACTTGAATAACAGAGTTGCTTGGATTTATCCTTCACTTATATATTGGTGCATTGTTGCTACATTCCTTTTCCTGTTTAGAAGGAAAAAGTAAATGACAATTTCTATTAGTAGTAAATCAGCTTCCTTAAAAATGTATTTCTTTCATCAACACAAAATTCCTTCTTTATAATAATCATTCAATATAAAACATCGAAATTTTGTAAAAATAATAAAATTAAAATTAATGAATAAGTGAAAATATAGACAGCAGGCATGAACTAGTGACAGTACCCATAGTGAGATTTCTAACATGATTCATAAGATGCTGGGCTCAAACTTTTTTAAGTATTAAAGGCTGAGGATAAAAAAGACACCAGTATTTTAAGCCCAGATATTAAGGTACTTTATTATATGGATAGATTTCACCTTTTGCAAATTTAGCTTCTTTATGTGAACAATGAGAGGACTGAATTAGATAAAGTGTCTTCCAGGCAATATGTGGTATATTTTCTTCCCAGAACATCTTTATGAAAGTGAAAATCCTTGATAGAGTTGACAACTAACTTCTATCTCAGAAAAACATTTAGTAGGAATTGCTTAATAGCTATCTAGTCAGATAGGCACACTTGGAATCAGGTAGATAAGGACAACACCCAGGACTTTTAAAAAGTGGGGACATAGAAAATGATTCAAAATGGTCTCCTTTAGAAAAGATCTTAGGTTTACACATTTCTTTACACCAAGTAATTTTCCTTTAAAAATTCTTTTTATCCAATTACAAACACAACACAGCTTTGTCAAAGTTTTAGAGATTAGGGCAAAAAAAGCACTCAATCAAAACAAAATTGCCTATAATTTCTCCAACCACACACAATAATGATGTGAACAATATAATCAGCAGCATGTCCAACTGGGCCCAGGGCTGTCTTTAGGCTTTTAATAAGGCATTTCATCTTCAAATCAACCCTATGAGATATATACAAATATTATTACCCCACTTTATAGATTAGGAAACTACTTTACAACATATTTATGAAGCTCTTTTATTTATATACTTTGAAAGACACACAACAAGAAGAGATAATTCTGTATCACAATTTTATACGCTTTCTTTCACTTAATATATCATAAATATTTCACCATGTTACAAGAGCATTCAACAGCTTATTTCTTGTTTCTTCACATTATAAACAATTCAAAAATTTCCTTGTTAAATACTTACAAAGAACTAATGTGCTCTGCCTTTGCCTTTGGTTAAACACATGCAGGCAACCATTTTTCTTTCCATTGACTGAGATTCTTCCAAAGAGATTAAGCATTCTGATGATGGCAAACCGATAGACTTTTCCATGCATGGACTACATCTGATAAGGCAAGACTTGCCAATGGAAGACCCTCATATGGGGGATTCATTCATTCATTCTAGTTTTCATTATTTCATTTTGCAATATTAATTGCACACTTATGATGTGTTCAGGTAGTGTGACCTACTTCTGACTTCACAGAGTATAAAATCAAGTAGAGGCAGGGAAACCAGAATTTAAGTAAGATATTAGTAATAACAATGTTTGAACTAGAACCATATATTCTGGGGCAGAGTTTCTAAAGTTTGAATGTGATATAGAACCATGTGAAGTTTTGTTAAAACACAAAGTTTTAGGCCCACCCTACAGTTTCTGAGTCAATAGATCTACAATGGAGTTCAATTTTTTCATCTCCAACAACTTTCCAGGCAATATTGAGGCTACTGGTATAGGGGTTACACTTTGGGAACTACTACTCTAGGAAAAGGTAACAATTTCTTTGTCTAATTTTCCATATTTATAGAATGGATGTCAGTAACTTCCCTGCCTACAGCACAGCAGAACCAATGAGAAAATAAGCTTGGGAAATGAAAGCCATTGCTAAACATGAGATTATTTTTGTCAGCAACTGCAGTGTAAATTTGAGGAAGCTAACTGGATGTCACTAAAAAGTGAAAGAGAATCTCTAATTTAACAGTGCTGTTGAGGCACTGTTCAGTCAGTGACTAGAATCTGAGCATTAATCTTTTTCTCTTCTATAATTAAGTGAAAATATCTTAGAAATTGCATAAATAATAGCCATTGAAACCCATAGGATTTTTGTTTTTAATAAGGTTCGGTGTCACCATTTCATCTTACCCATTTTCTGTTCCCAATAGATTAAATAATCACAGGGGAGAGAGGTTTCATCTATTTCTCTCTCTCTCCCCCCCTACATCTGTCTATTGCTTTTGCTCGGTAAATGGTGGATATGACAAAATGAGAGAGAGAGAGAGAGAGAGAGAGAGAGAGAGAGAGAGAGAGAGAGAGAGAGAGAGAGAGAAAATATGAAGAGCAGGGGAAAAAAGGGGGTGAATTCCATGAAAACAGAGGAGAGATCAGTGGATTATAGAAGAGATTGAGGGGGAGGGAGGAGGGATGGGAAAAGGGAAGAACAGTGGAATGAATCTGATGAAAATTTCCTATGTACATGTATGAATATACCACAGAGAATTTCAGCTTTATGCATATACATAATGCACTAATTTATATATATATATATATATATATATATATATATATATATATATATATATATATACACACACACACACACACACACACACACGAAAGATCAGTAGAGAAAAGGGAACAGGGGAAGGGAGGAGGGGATGCTCTGCAAATTGAATTGGAGCAAATAATATTTCATGGTTGTATAATTGTCAAAATGAACCTAATATTATACATAATTAAAATGAACTCATAAAAATAGTAAATTTTAAAAAGTAATGGCTATGCTACAAATGAGCTCAACCAGAAGTACCTTTATGAGATAGAGTGCTTATTCTGCAAGTGGGAATGAAAGCATTTCAATACTGTTCTGAAAATGGACTAAACTCCATTGTAGTCACACTCCACTTAATGCATTATTAGAACCTAGTTCTGTCTCTTGTCTAAATTCTATAATGTAAAGGAATTCCAGTTAAAATACGGGATACCTCAAAAATTTGAATTCAATTAAAAATTGCTTTTGTCTAATTCAAAGTACTTCTATTCTTCCCTTTTGATTAGAAAGAAGGGAGTGGAGGGAGATGAGGGGATGTGAGGGTAGGAAGGAAAATAAAATGAATCAGACATTATTATCCTATATGCATATATGATTATACCATTGGTGTTATCTTACATCATGCACAATCAGAAGAACGAGAAGTTATACTCCGTTTATGTATTATGTTTCAAAATGCATTCTACTCTCATGTATAATTAGACAAATTAAAAAATTATAAAATGACTTTGTTTAGTGTGTGTCCCAAATATTGCATGAGCCATATTAAAAAGTATTTGTTGTTTAACTGAAATTCAAATAATATTCTATATTTTCTTTGCTGCATTCCATTAGTAATGATGTGGTAACTGAAGAACTAAATATCCAAACAAATATATAGGTAATATCAAAATTACAGTATAATACTTTCATCATTGAAATATTAAAGATATTAAGTATATTATGAATGTTCAAAATTTTGTTGGGCAAGTATTTGGAAAGGAATTGGCTGAGCAGTTCTCACTTGGCACTTCTCGTGGGATTGTATTCAAATATCAGGTGAAGATGCAGTTATTTAAAGTCTGTACTGAGCAGAGCATCAAAGATGACTCTATCACAAGGATGGAACTTGGGTGGTGAAGTGGAATGTCTATGAAGCCTCCCTAGTATGGTAGTCACAGGATACCTCTTTTGCACAGTGACTGTTTTCCTGCAAGGTAAGAATCCCCCAGAGAACCAGGAAGAAAGTAAATGACTTTTTAAAATATTTTTTTAGGTTGTAGATGGACACGATAACTTTATTTTGTTTTTTAAATTTATTTTTATGTGGTCCTGAGGATGGAACCCAGTGTCTAACACATGTGAGGCAAGTGCTCTACCACTTAGCCACAACCCCAGCCCCAGTTTAAATAACTTTTTTTTTTAAACCTAGCCTTGAATGTTAGATACCATTGCTTCTGCCTTACTTTCTTGATTGAAGAAACCACATGCTCCTTTGGACTCTATGTCTTAATAGGAAGTGTGTCAAATGTTTTCAGGGCCATGATTATTATTCAGTTATTATTTAAGTCTTTGGATATATGTGGGTAAAATATTCTCTAGGATATATATGGGTATGATATTCTCATGCAAATGACTTATTTTTTAGTTTTGGTACTGGCAATTGAACCCAGGGGTGCTTAACACTGAGCCATATCCCCACCCCTTTTTATTTTTATTTTATTTTTTTATTTTGAGACAAGGTCTTGTTAAGTTGTTTAGGACCTTGCTAATGGCTGAGGCTGGCTTTGAAATTGTGATACTCCTGCTTCAGCCTCCAGAGCCCCTGGGATTATAAGCATGAGCTACCATGCCCAGTTGATATAAATGAATTCTTGAAGTCCCAAGGAAGCCCAAGAAAAAGAAATCAAAAAGAAAAAAAAAACAATAAAATACAAACAAACAAATTTGAAATCCGGAGATACTAGTCTAGTGTCTTGGAAACAAGAGACTCTCTTTAATTGGGTCTGCTTTAGCCAGTATTTTCACACATGCTCAATGAATAAATAATACAGGGAGAAGTTGGAGAGTTAAATTAAATATGATATCATTTTTCTAAATAAAAAACTATAAATAGGAGGAACAATAGTAGAGGAAGTGGAACAAGACAGGGATAAGGGGACGAAAAAAGGAAGTACTGAAGACTGAAGTGGAGCAAATCATATTTCATGCATGTATGATTATGTAAAAATGAACCCCAATATTATGTAGAACTATAATGTACTAATAAAAACATTAAAATATTATATCACTTTTTAAAGACTTTTTTTTCTCAAATTCATCATATTTCACATGAAAGTTTCTTTTCATTTTCCTAAGTCTACATCAGTCAGTGTGGTACATTGCAAAGACTATTTGCTTAGCCCTCTTTGTATTGATAATGTGGTTCTTTTCATAAAGTGATTGGCATTCCTTCAGTATTATTTGTATGACTCTCTCCATCCACTTGTCATAAAATAGAGTAGAAAATGAATACTTAATGATTTGATTCACCTCTAATTTATTTTTCTAAGAACAGGCCAAAACTGTATTGAAAATTTTAAATATTAGCAAAAGGAAGTATAATGATTTCCAAAACACCATCTTCATCCACATAGCTGAATGTTCTATTTCATGCTGGTAGTCTACAGTGGTGTGAGATGCCAAACTTAATATTAAATGTCAACTTCCAGTATAGCCTTCTCTTTATCCCCAAGGGAAAGACCTTTAATTTACCAGGACTATTAGATCAATTGCCCCCCAAATACCAATGGAGATATATATATATATATATATATATATATATATATATATATATATATATATATATATATGACTGTAGAGAAACCATTTATTTTCTCTGTACTGAGGAATCTCCTGTGAGATGATTCAAGTCCATTTATCACATTGTTAAGAGTTTTAAGGCCAAACTAACTAGGAGGAAAGAGACTGAAGGCAAGGCAGTCAATACCCCTTTGTGGCTGGTCTTCACCAGCTGGGTGTACTTCAGCTGGCCTGGAACTGTCAACCAAAACTGCAATTACTGACCTTGCTAGGGGCTGTGGCTCCCAGGAGGCAGCAAGGGAAAGAGGGAATGATGGATGCTCATAGTGTTTTCTACAAACAGGAGGAATAATTATGAAGTATTCATGCTGTCACAGACCACAGTGCCAGGTCTCCAGAGGATCACAAGATTAAAATCATAAGATTTTGGAATGAAAATAGGTTCACTGAGAGTTCACTTCAAGTTCTCATTAAAATTTTTATAAGAGAGGAGGAAAAGCACATGCCTTTATCACAGAGCAATTATAACTTATAAGCCAGTGAGAATGCTGGTGACAAGCAGTATGAAAGAACTCCCCAAGCAATATTTTATTTCACGGAGCTGTTTTTCCCTTCAAAAGTGACTATGAATATAGCTTCACTGTAAAAAGTTTCATTTTGTTGGTCATAAACAGAACCATACAATTTTACAATACGTATGCCTGTGAAAAAAAAATGTTTTACCTATATGTTCTAATTCTATTATGTGCCTATTTTATATTTTAGTTGTTCGAAGATGTTTGTGATGAAATTCTTTCAACAATTTCCTTTTTATACAAAATCATCATTTAAATGAAAATGTCTTCTCACATAACAACATCCTATATTCTACACATCAGTGGCTTTTCTGAAGTATAACTTACATACATTATAATTTACCAATTTAAGTGTTCAGTAAAATGTGTCTTAGTAAATATATGTATTTGTGCAACTATCATCACAACCCAGTTTCATAACATGTCCATAACCCCAAGGTTTCTTCATGCCAATATGCAGCCAATCACAGCTTCTATCCCTGGCTCCAGACACCCATTCATCTGGTTTCTGTCTCTATAGTTTTGCCTTCTCTGGAAACTTCCTATAAATGTAATCATAAAGTTTGAACTCTTTTCTGTCTGGATTCTTTCACCCACTATAATGCCTTTGAGATGCATCCATGTCATTACATTTATCAGAGTATCATTCCATTGTACACATGTTCCATATTTTGCTTATCTATTCACTAGTTGATAGACATTTGGAGAAATTCCAATTTGGGGCTATTCTGAATAATGCTAATCTGAACATTAAACTAATTATAAGGGTTCATATGGATATATTATTTCTTTTCTCGGGTAGATTTGGACTTGCTGGGTTTTATACTATATCTATGGATTACATATACCTATATACATATGTGTGTACATATATCCATATATATATATATATATATATATATATATATATATATATATATATATATTCACACACACACACACACACACATATATATATATATATATATAATGTTTAGTTCACTTAATTAAAAAATACTGCAAAAGTATTCCAAATATAGCAGTATCCATTTACATTCATATAAGCAATATGTGACAATTTTAGTTTCTCTACCTTTTTGCCAAAATTATTATTGTCAGTCTTTTGGATTTTAGTCATTCTAGTTTGTGCCATGTGATATTTCAATATATTTTTAACTTGTATTTTCCTAATGACTAATAATGTTGAAAATCTTTTCATGTGCTTATTTGTCATTTGTGTATCTTCTTTGATAAAGTGTCTATTCATTTATTTTGCCTACTTTTTTAAAAAGGGTTTTTTTAGTTGAGTACTACACATTTTCTATGTTGTAGATAAAATTCCTTTATCTGAACTAATTTGTTAATTTATTTTCAAGTCTGTAGCTTGACTTTTCATTGTTTTAGATATCTCTTGAACACAAACTATATTTAATTTTGATAAAGTTTAATTATTAATATTTTATTGTGTTTTTGTTTCATTTTTAGAAAATCTTGGTCTACTCCATGGTCACAGGGATTACCTCTTATGTTTTCTTCTAAACAGTCATTAGCTTTAACTTTTATATCTATTCTTTTTGTGAAGATATACTTATGTGTCAATGTCAGGGCTGATATTTCTAGCTAGTAGGCAAGCAGTTAATTAGGTCTGGCTACTGTTCTTTTGTCTGTTGGTTGGTTGGTTGGTTTTTGTGTGTGTAGTACTAGGGATTGAACCCCCACCACTCTACTACTAATCTTAAGTCCCAGCCCATTTGGTCTTTACTTTAAGAGAGAGTCTCTTTAAGTTGCCCAGGATGTCCTGTAATTTGTCACCCTTCTGCCTTAGCCTCCTGTACAGCTGGGATTATAGACATGTACCATGAGCATCTGTCAATCTGTTAACTTGTTCTTTCTTTTTTTGTATCAGGGATTGAATCCAGGGGCAGTTAACCACTGAGCCACATCCTGAGCCCTGATTTTATTTTATTTAGAGACAGGGTCTCACTAAGTTGTTAAAGGCCTCGCTAAATTGCTAAGGCTGGCTTTGAACTCATGAACCTACTGCCTCAGCCTCCTGAACTGCTGGGATTACAGGCGTGTGCCACCATGCTGGGCCTGGCAACTGGTTTTGAAAAGTTGGTGTTGAGGCAGAACCAGCTGTTAACTATTTTGAATGCATTTTCTCCTTGTGTGTAATAATTTGAACAGCCAAGTCACACACTGGTATTAGTATATACACAAGTGGGAATAGTTCAAATGTCTGTAATTCCTATTCTACACTTTTATGGCATCTACCAGTAGTAAGGTCTGTGGTATGGTTAGTTGCTTATAGAAGCCAGGAGCAAATACAAATGAGACCTGACATTTGTTTAACATAATGGGACACAATATTTGCAGGGAGAAATTACCCAACCATAGGCCTGATTAAGGATCAATATGAAAGTCAGTACAATGCTGCCCAGAGAATATGAAATTTCTAGTGACACTTAAAGTCTCATGCAGTAGGCTTCAAGTGGGAAGATATAAACTAATGTCAGGAGAGCTGACTCTGCTATTTAAAAATCCAAAGTGGCAAATATTAAGAGATAGCAAAATTGATCATTGCCATTCTGACTGGAGTGGGATGAAATCTTAGTGCAGTTTGATTTGCATTTCCATGATTGCTAGAGATGTTGAACATTTTTTCCCTGTATCTGTCAGCCAGTTGTGTTTCTTCTTTTTAAATCTTTTTTATTTGTTCTAACTAGTTACGTATGACAGTATAATTACGTTTCTTCTTTTGAGAAATATCCATTTAGATCTTTTGTCAATTTATTGATTTTTTTGCTGTTAAGCTTTTTGAGTTCTTTATATATTCTGGATATTTATATGTTAATTTCCTGTCAGCAGATTATTTGGCAAAGATTTTCTCCCATCTCTAAGTTCTCTCTTCATGCTCTTGGTTCTTTCCTTTGCTGTGCTGATGATTTTCAATTTGATTCTGAACTCCAGAAATCTAAGAAGGGAAATGATTTAGCAAGAAGACAAGTTTCTTATTTTTACAGTGATATTTTTGTCATGGTTAAGAAGTCAAGATATGAATATTATTTATTATGTTCATTACATAATAATATGCTATTGCTTTATTTTCCACAATTATGTGTGTGTTCCATCTTGCCTCAATGTTGTTCCTAGGATGTCCAATAAACATCTAACAGCTTCAAAAAAAAAAAAAAAAGAAGACAAGTTTCATAAACAGCCACTTTTTACTGAATAGTTTTCTAGAAACAGGAACTAGGTAGGCCTAGTTGAAGGGATTGGTGCATATTAACTAATATTTGGGAATAATTTAGGTTTCTAGTTTTTCTTTTAAATATCTCTCTTATTTATTTATTTATTTTTATGTGGTGCTGAGGATCAAACACAGTGCCTCACTGGTGGGAGACAAGTGCTCTACCACTGAGCCACAGCCTTAGCCCCTAGGTTCCTAGTTTTTAATCATTAAAATGTTACAGGCACAGAAAGAAAAATACCACAGAATCTCACAAACATGTGGAATCTTAAAAAGTTGAACTCCTAATAAACAGATTATAATGGTTGTTGCCAGGGAGTAGGGGTGGCGAGAATTTGTAGAGACATTGTTCCAAGAATACAAAATCACAGGTACAAGGTATAAATTCAAGAGATCTATTGTTTAAAAGGTGATTTTAGTTAATAACGATGTGTTTTATACTTGGAAATCCCTAATAGATTTTATATGTTTTCACCACAAAAATAATTAGGTGTTAATGCATAAGTTATTTGGCTAGATTTTAGCCAAAAAGTAATATATATTTTGTTAGCTAAAAATAAATTAATTAGAAACATTATAATTCGCCTCTATAACCCCTATTTTCAATTTCTCATGTCACTCTAAGCTGATCTTCCTTCCTTCCTTCCTTCCTTCCTTTCTTTCATTCATTCATTCATTCATTTGACCTAGGGGTGCTTTATCCCTGAGTTGCATCTCTACTCCCAGTTTTTTAAATTTTATTTTTTTACATTCTGAGAGAAGGTCTCACTAAACTGCTTAGGGCCTCAATAAATTGCTAAGACTATCCTTGAAATTGTGATCCCCCTACTTCAGCCTCCAGAGCCACTGGAATTACAGGTGTGTGTCATCATGCCTGATTCATTAAGTCCTTTCTAAATTATGATAATTTGTTCCCTAATTTACTAGTTTCTCACTTCTCTAATTTATTCCATGTACCACTTCTAGAATGACTGTCCTCCAATATTATTTCTAGCAGATACTTCTGTGATAGAAACTATTTAATGGTTTATCATTGCTTGTTGAATTAGATACAAATTCTTCATTCTGGCATTGAAAACTCTAAAACAAGCAACCTTCATTCCTATCTCATCCAGAGTTACCTGTCTACACAGAGCCTAGATTTCTACCATAACAAACATTGATGTTTGTAACAATTCTGATTCTTAAATTATGCACATTTCTTATACCAGAAATCACTCTATAATCTCAGTTTGCCAAAATTCCCCCCACCTTCAAGAATAACCCAAATGCTACCTCTTCAATGAAACACTTTCCTATCATCCCACTTTAATACTATATCTTCCTCTTTTATGTTGTATAGATCAGTGGTTTGTAAACTATGCCCCACATGACAAATTCATTCCATCATGTTTTGTTAGACCACAATCATGCTTATTTATTTAGTATCCATGACTACTTTCATGCTATAATGGCATGAATGTGAATTTGGTCATGCCTTGATGTTTGCAGGGTATTGATTCTAAAACCCCCACAGATTCCACAATCTGGGGATGCTCAAGTCCCTATGTAAAATGACATAGTATTTTCTTATATGCATATCCTTCCTTATACTTCAAATCTGCCCTATATTACTTATCATACCTAACACAAGGTAAATGTTATTTAAGTAAATTGTTATTCTGTATTGTCTATGAAAAAATACCAAGGGAAAAAACTTTGAATGTGTTCAATACAGATGTAATATTTTTTCAAATATTTTCCATCTATTGTTAGCTGAATTCACAGACATGGAACCTGTGGATATGGAGGACCAACTGTAACTGTTATAAAGCTGATACAGCCCATAAGGCTGAAAACATTTACTATCTAGACATTTACATAAAAAGTTTTCTGACCTCTGATCTAAACCAAGCTGATAAAAGAGATTATTATATCTACACATCCTAATAAAAAGAAAATATTTAAAATATGAATTTTTGTTACACAATTTTACCATCATATAATCTCCAACTACCGATCACTTCAATGTTATTTGATGTGGTCCAACCACCCATTTGAACACTATGCATGTGTAACTTGATTGCCCCAGTAGTACAAATCCCTTTGCACATATTCACATATTCTTCTATCAATTTGGCAGTGATATATACTTCCAAATGTTGAGTAAATTATTTACATGTGTTATCTAACTTACCACAATTAAATATTCATAATAGATGGCTATTAGAAGAGATACACATGAAACTCATAAATTGAGTAATATTAATTTATTTTACTGGGGTTATTGGGCTCAGAATTCTTTCATAGAACAGTTTTTTTTTGTATTGAGGATTGAATTCAGGGGCCCTCAACCACTAAGCCACACCCCCAGCCCTATTTTGTATTTTATTTAGAGACAGGATCTCACTGATTTGCTTAGTACCTCAGTGTTGCTGAGGCTGGCTTTGAACTTGTGATCCTCTTGTCTCAGTCTCCTGAGACACTGGGATTACAGGCATGCACCACCACACCTGGCCCTTCAAACAGTTTTTAATACAATTTTAAGTGATATCAGAAAATATTTTATCCTATGTAAATAGTGATAAAACCATGCAAGTTAATATTTTTCCCATCTTTGTTAACAAACATGGGTCAATAAAAGGTCAATAAAACTGGGTGGCATTGAAGCCTTTGAGTCAAGCACCTTTCCAATCTGCTGCCAATGAGCGTTATATTTTATGACTGTTTCATTATTTTACCCTCTGCATCTAGCACAAATCACAGACTTAGTAGCTGTTCAATAAGTATTTTTAAAAATAAATGGCTGATTGCCAGACAAAGTGGCACACAACTGTAATCCCAGCAGCTCAGGAGGCTAAGGCAGGAGGATCTCAAGTTCAAAGCCAGCCTCAATAATGGGAGGTACTAGTCAACTCAATGAGACACTGTCTCTAAATAAAATAAGGCTGGGGATATAGCACAGTTGATAGAGTGCTTGCATCCTATGCATAAAGGTCCTGGGTTCAATCTCCAGCACCACACTCACACACACACAGAAAAAAAAAATACAAAAAAATAGGGCTGAGGATGTGCCTTAGTGCCTAAGTGCACTTGAGGGCAATTCCTGGTACCCTCACCCACAAAAAATAAAATAAATGGCTGATCCATTTCTTCTTTATTCTATTCTGTGACTGGCAAATTCATGTTGGAGCACTTCCAAGTAAACAATTTTCCTTCAACCCAAGTCTTAACGTGTATGCCATTACATGTCACTGAATAGAGTGGAATCATTGTAAGTTTTTGTAGTTAGCCATTATATAAGCCCAGTCATCTCCATGCACTTCTACCCCAAGAAAACTTGCTCAGGCTTGGAAAATAATTATGATTAAAATACTACTTATATATTTCATTTCTTAAGGATGGAATTTTCAAAAAAAGTAAGACATTAAGCCACTTCAAAACTGCAAAAAAAAAAAAAAAACACTAATGAAACTCAACTTAGAGTAGATGTGGTAAGGCATTTAAACTTCAGGATTATATTAAAACATTTTCTTCTCTTTTTGTTTTGGATATGGGGTTCTAATCACAGATAATGTCACTGTTTATTATTTTAAATTCTGTTGAAAAGGAAAGGCATAATGTGGTTGTTTTCTGTCAGTTTCCACAAAGTAAGTAAACCTCCCTTTACACAGTATTCCACTATCTTTCAAGAAAATAAATAAATATCATTTCATATCTAATCTATAATTTTGGAGAAGCTCATTATTATCCAGTGAGTTGTATCAGTGCTTTATTCTAGACAGATCTTCATCAGTGATGTGAATACTTAGGGAAGAAAAGAGTGATGACTCAGGATTTTCTTTAACTTTTTGTCCTCTCATGATTTTTACGTTTTAATTAAATTAAAAAGAGAAATGAAATTACTTTTAAATAGGAAATTAAATGAAAAACCCCAAGGCAATGAAAGAGAAATGTGTTATTTTCTTTATTAAAAAGACAAATGCCATGCAATATAAAAATATTAAGGCCTCAAGTGTGAACTTATATTATGTATTTGTGATAACCTTTTGGATAACGACTTAATTAAATTAATATTTTGTTTTTTCCCATTAACCCTTATCCAGATTTCCTGGGTAGGAGCCATTTAAAATAAACTTCCATAAATGCCATAGGATCTTTTTTCATTTATTTTGATGCTAAAGAGTAAAACCCTTCAAGGTAAAAGTTGCAGGGCTTCAACACTTTCATATAATTAACAATCAACACTCTGCTTTTCTTGTCTTTTAAAAAACTCATTGAAGTACATATTATCATCTCACTGAGTTGAAAAAAATCATTATCTTTCTAAATTTCAAGTAGCACTTGCAGCTTAAGAGATGCTTTCAGTTATTCAAGAGACAACAACCATTGAAACTGTGTGTTAAAACAAGAGCCAAGCAAATTTATTGAAAAGAAAAAGTCCCTGTAAAAGATTGTATTTAAAAATATCTCAAAGGGGCTGGGGTTGTGGCTCAACGGTAGAGAGCTCCCCTAGCATGTTGAAGGCTCTGGGTTTGATCCTCTGCACCACATAAAAATGAATAAAATAAAGGTATTGTTTCCAACTACAACTAAAAAAAATATCTCAAAGAAAACAATATCTGTCAAGGATTTTACTAGCTATGGACATATATTTCCAGATGAATTTTTAAATTTTAATTTGTTATATATGACAACAGAATGCATTACAATTCATATTACACATATAAAGCACAATTTTTCATATCTCTGATTATACACAAAGTACAGTCATATCCTTCATGTCTTCATACATGTATTTAGGGTAATGATGATCATCACATTCCACTGTCTTTCCTATCCTTATGCCCCCTCCCTTCCCCACCCTCCCATTTTCCCCTTTGCCTTATTTAGAGTTCATTTAATTCTCTCACCCACCCACCACTCACCCCCACAGCATATTATGAATCAGCATCCTTAAATCAGATAAATCATTTGGCATTTGGTTTGGGGGATTGGCTAACTTCACTTAGCATTATATTCTCCAGTTCCATCCATTTACCTGCAAATGTCATGATTTTATTCTCTTTTAATGCTGAATACTATTCCATTGTGTATATATATACTACATTTTTAATCCATTCATCTACTGAAGGGCATCTAGGTTGGTTCCACAGTTTAGCTATTGTGAATTGTGCTGCTATAAACATTGATGTGGCTGTGTCCCTGTAGTATACTGTTTTTAAGTCCTTTGGGTACAGACTGAGGTGTGGGATATCTGGGTCAAATGATGGTTCCATTACCAGTTTACCAAGGATTCTCCATACTGTTTTCCATATTGGCTACATCAATTTGCAGTCCCACCAGCAATGTATGTGTGTACCTTTTTCCCCACATCCTCACCAACACTTATTGTTGTTTGTTTTCTTAATAGCTGTCATTCTGACTGGAGTGAGATGAAATCGTAGAGTAGTTTTGATTTGCATTTCTATAATTGCTAGAGATGTTGAATATTTTTTCATATATTTGTTGATTAATTGTATATATTCTTCTTAGAAGTGTCTGTTCAGTTCCTTGGCCCGTTTATTGATTGGGTTATTATTTTTTGTTGTTAAGATGTTTGAGTTCTTTATATATTCTAGAGATTAGTGCTCAATCTGATGTGTGTGTTGTAAGAATTTATTCAGCAGGTGATATCACTATACCAGACCTTAAACTATACGACAGAGCAATAATAACAAAAACATCATGGTATTGGCACCAAAATAGACTTGTGGACCAATGATACAGAAAAGAGGATGCAGAGACTAACACACATAATTACAGTTATCTTATATTTGACAAAGGCACCAAAAATGTACATTGGAGAAAAGATAGCCTCTTCAACAAATGGTGCTGGGAAAATCAGAAATACCATGCAACAAAATGAAATAAAATCCCTATCTCTCACCATGCACAAAACTCACCTCAAAGTGGGCCAAGGACCTAGGACTTAAACCAGAGACACTGTGTCTATTCGAAGAAAAAGTAGGCCCAAATATCTATCATGTTGAATTAGGCCCCAACTTCCTTAATAAGACTCTTATAGCACAAGAATTAATATCAAGAATCAATAAATGGGATGGATTCAAACTAAAAAGCTTCTTCTCAGCAACAGAAACAATCTGTGAGGTGAATAGAGAGCCTACTAATTGGGAACAAATTCTTACCTCCTGATGTTTTCTACATTTAGATTCTGTGTGGACTTTCAGCATGAATAGCAGTAAATTTCCCATGTACTGGTGTCATGATTCAGATGATAGGATCTATAACCTCTTTGCTGCCTTTGACCCTCTTGCCAAAAAATAAAAATAAAAAATAAATAAATGGAACTACTAGATGCTTTTGCCTGCAGATGTACATCTACTATGAGAAGTTGCTCCTACTTTAAAGAGGAGACAAGTTTTTAAGTGGACGAGAAGGGATCCTCATATACTGTAAGTTCCCTGATTATACCTCTTATTGAATAAGTGTCTGCTCTGGGCTTGGCACTATTCTAAGCACTTGTGATATGTCTGAGAATGAAATGGACTAAAATGCATGCCCTCATTGAGCCAGAAAAGAAGATACATAAAAACCTTGTACTTCTTTCTCATTAAAATAAATTACAGAGCTAACAGGAAAATTGAATGTATTAAATTACACTGTTTATTAAATTAATTTTCTGTTTTGTTTTAGCTATAAATACCATTTTGTCCTGAGTTACTAGAAAAAAAAACTGAAAAATATTTTTAAAGTGGGCTACTCTTACATAAATAATTTTTAACAGCCATGTTTTCTAGGATACCTAATTGTAATTTACATCGTGTGTGTGTGTGTGTGTGTGTGTGTGTGTATAGAAAGAGATAGAGAACAAATTGCAATTCCTAAATAGGAAGAAATGTCTGCTTAGAGGTTATTTCATAAAATAATTCAGTTTTACATTTGAGATCACTGCAAAATTGCTGATTAAAATGTTTCTTTTTAAATCTATTATAACTCTTTTATTCCTATAAAGAATAGGAAAATTGAACAACTTCATATTGTGTATCTAAATATATTGTGCCTATCTTTTTTCACTTTCCCTTTGAACTTGATTACTTATGATCAGTTATTAATGTCATTGTGTTTCCTTAAGATAATATAAACTACTATCTAATTTGTTATCATACACTAATATTTGTGAAATCATGTAGAAGAAGTCATAAATATTTGGCAAATGCTTTTCAAATATATTTGGCATAACTTAGGGTCTTTTTTATAAGAATTGCTAATAGAATCCTTTCATAGCACTGACTGGTATAAATGTATTTAAAGCAAATTTTAATATGAAGATGCCATTTCATTTTAACAGTTTTCATTTTAAATTAAGCATCAATAAAATAGTTGTATCAAAGTAGTACTACTTTGCCCATGGAACCCATATTCATTTTTTTTTTAAATTGGATGATTTGATATACATTAAGCTATATGAGGGCTTAAAATTATGCACACCCCATTACTTCTGCTTGCAACCAGAAGCTATCTCTTTATATCTAATATATGAACATATGTTAAAATACTGGAAAGCAACTTATGAGAAAAATCTAGTTCCTTTTTTGTTTCTATAAATAAACATTTATTGGGACTCAGCCAATAAATGTTTATTTATAAACATTTTATTTTATATTGTTCATTTTATTTTATATTGTCCATGACTGCTTTCATGCTATGACAGCAGAGATGAGTGGTTGCAATTGAGACCATGTGACCTGAAAAAGCCCAAAATGTTTGCTTTCTGACCCTTTGTAGATAGCTGAAATTGTGTATGTGTGTTCCCTCTTGAAATCTTTAAAAAACCTATCACACTTTTCAAGACCTATCAGCACACTGTAGCCATATCTGAATTTATTAGTTTGTAAATTATTGAAATTTTTAACTCCAACATTAGCTAAATGTTCCTAATTGATAACATAGCTTTCTATTATGCTAAAATGGACTTAGATCTATCAACTTAAACTCTCATTACGAAGCCAAAAATTAGGAAAATTTCCATTCTACAGTGACACTTTCTATTCAGTTTGCATTTCCCAAGTCATTCATCTTATGATAGTAAAACTGCTGATATTTTCAAGGAAGTAGAATTAGGAAATCTAAAAAGAATATTAGCTGTCAAGCTAATCCCCTGATTAGAGCTTTCTTATGCTATTTTCTGTTTTCATTTTTATTATTTCTTTCCACTTTTTAAATTTTAATTAAAATATTTATAAATGGTTTCTATTTTTTAACAGCTAGAAAACTGGAACATGACTAAAATATTTTATAAAATGTGTGTGTGTGTGTGTGTGTGTGTGTGTTTGCATAAGTTACTCTGCATTAAAACTGAGCCTTCTTTATTGGTCAACATTGTGAAATGTTTCTTTGCTATTAGGGAGAGATTCCTGGAATAAAAGGGATGCATTACTAGTACTACTTTGCCCATGGAGCCCAATTTTGTTTTAGCAAGACATTTTTCACTGTCCAGATACACTGTTGCAGGAGCTGTGGGAGTTTACAAAATGACCACATTGTGGGCATGTTTTAAAAATCAGATTAAAATTAAAATTACTCCTTTTAGTTACACCTCTGGAATAGCACAATCATACCTCATAGTGAGATTGGGTAATGACCATTGTGTCAATTATTATTCCCTCCCTCCCTCTCACTCTTTCATTCTCTATAAACACATTCACACACTCATACTTACATATAAATGCAACCCCATAATCATTAAACTGCCAATACTCTACTTCTATTCAGAGAATGGGTTAAGAGCATCATTCCTAGGAATCTGTCTTGGTTCCTGGCTATTCACACCACACTGGCAACCAATTAATCTTGGATTTTTTTTAACTCATCTACATCTTGGTTACTGTCATATATAACAAATTAAAATAAATAAAATTAAATTAAAAATTATAAAAATAACATCGCTCATTGGATTGCTGTAAATAATAGATGAAATACAGACTGAATGTTTATGTTTCTTCAAAATTCATAGGCTGAAAAATTAACTGTCCTTAATACAATGGTATTAAGAAGTGGGGTCTTTTGGGAGACAACTAGGTTTAGATGAGGCCACAGGATAGACCCTCATGATGGGATTAATGCCCTTATAAGAAAAGACATAAGACTTCTCCCTTTTTCTTCCATGTGAGGATACAGAAAGAGGACATCTATCTATAAGTCAGGAAGCTGACTCTGAACAGGAATCATCTGCTAGCATCTTGATCTTAGACTTCCTAGCCTTGAGAACTGTGAGAAACAAATCCCTTTTGTTTACACCACTCAAATTCTACACCTAGATTGTAGTGCTGCTAGACAAATGTCAGTCATTCCTATTTCTCTCTGAGAACTGAAATACCTGAAAGGCTTTTAAAAAGTATTTCTATTTCTCATTCACTCATTGCATAGTTTCCTTCTCTTTTGTATTAACTTTCACATTGCTGATTCTGTATTTTGTCAGAATTCTTAGTAAATAAAAATATATTTTAAAACTCTTTTGAATCTAATTCAACACTTCAAAACATTTCAATTGTTTTTAACAATTCAAATTTGGTTTAAAAGCTGATTTAATTTAAAACTTTCACTATATTCAACTTCTATAACATAGACATAGAATTTATAAGATTTTTTCCTGGAAAGATGGTCTAAACAATTACTATTTGGGAATAATTTTGCAGTAAGAGTATTTTCTAGATTTGGAAAAAAAGACTATGCTATAAGGGTTGTTTCAATTCATAGTTTTAGAGGTTTCAGTCCATTATCACTTGACCCTATTGCTTTGAGCTGTGGAACATCATGGCAGAAGCAAAGGGCAGAGTAGACCTATTTACCTTGTGGCAGGAAAAGCCAATATACAAAGTAAACCTATTTACCTCATGGCTTTCCTCCTAAGGTCTACTTTGTATATTTTCCCTGTGTAAAATATACAGGTTTACATATGTATACATACACATATGCATACACACACACACACACACACACACAGATATACTGTAAACTTTGAAGATAAACACTGAAATTCATGTCCCTCATTAGAAAAAATAATTATTTTGCCTCTTTTTAAAAACTGATTAATTGAACATCTCTTTTTAAAATTTTCAATATATAATTGCCTCAATATTAAAGGGTAAAAGGCAGCCTTTGCAATAAAAATTAATCAACTGGAAATTCTGTATTTATAGGCAAGATGAAAGACTTCTTTTTGAAGGAGTAAAAGGGTTTTCATATATGCTATATAACGAAAGTACACTTACACTAATGGGGTCTCTAACTAGTAGGTACAGTCTGACATAGTAACAAATAAGCACAGGTGGAACTTGTTTTTACCATAATTGATTTTAAGAGCTTAGTTTATTTTGATAACTTGAACTGAGAGACCATGTAAGAAAAATAAAAGATAAATATTGATTCAAAGTAAGATCACATAGAATATATTTATTTTAATGCTATGTATAGTTCAAAATTCAGTGCTTGATTGGTGACTATTTAATGAATCTTTGGTGAGGAGAGAGTCTTGTACCATTTGCTAGACTCTTCAAGCTAGTACAAGACAGCTTCAGCAAAACACTGATTTAAATGTTCTGAGACTATTACAAATTAGACTCAGGATTCTTTCTTGAAAAAAACTCTGTACTGTACCATGGAAGTATAATTGGTTTCTTTCAGAGATACTGTATGTACAGCAAGTTGTGTCTTGCTAAATTGGATTACTATGTTCATTACAATGGATTGTCAGGTGCACCATTAACCCTAAGAATCGTTACCTCTAAGTATCTTCTCACCGAAAGAAAATTGCCACCTGAAATCAGAGTATGTGTCATTCTGTAGCCACTATATTATTTTGGCTATATATCAGTTCTTAGAACTATCAAAAGTAAGCTGGGGGGCTGGGGTTGTGGCTCAGTGGCAGAGTGTTCACGTAGCACATGTGAGGCACTGGGTTTGATCCCCAGAACCACATAAAAATAAATGAATAAAATGAAGGTATTAAAAAAAATAAAACTAAGCTGGGTACAGTAGTGCACACCTTTAATCCCAGAGGCTCAGGAGGCTGAGGCAGGAGGATCACAAGTTCAAAGCCAGCCTCAGCAAAAGCGAGGTGTTAATCAACTCAGTGAGACCCTGTCTCTCAATAAAATACAAGGGCTCGGGATGTGGCTCAGTGGGTAAATACCCCGGTGTTCAATCCCTACTACACACACACACACACACACACACACAAGAAATATTAGAATTAAGACTAGCTCTTATTTTTGAATGATTAACTTACAATTTATTTTTTCTCCTAAAATAGTTTGATTAATTTCTAAAGAGATAGTCTAAGAATTGCCCGATAAACTATAGTTTAAAGAATATACATCATGACTTATTAAAAATAAGTTATGAAAATTTCCATCAGCATTTTTGTTTGTGTGTTTTCATCACAGATATAATAAAAGCAGGTCCAATTTCACCAGGCCTGATTTTAATATTGTAAGACATACAGGGAAAATATTGAGAACTACTTGCTACTGTATTATAAAATTTGGACAGCTATAATGCTTTCAACTATTATTTCAATGTAAAAGTAGTACTCATTCAAATAATCCTTATTTCTACTTTAATTTTCTCTCAATTGAAACAATTTTTCACAGTATTAGTATATTAAATTTACTTAAAAAGTACTCAAGTGATTGATTTTTTAATTAATAAATGATACTTGAAAAAACAGCAACTTCATTATAAAAATTTTTATCATGGTAAAGAACCATTTTTTCACCTTCAATCAACAGAGATTTATCTCTTTTTCACTCAGAACTCAAAATCATATGTCACATGGTTTTGAGATCTCATAGGACAGAATCAGAATGGAGAAAAACTGAAGTATCTCACTCAAATGAACTTAAGTACCTATTTTAACACTCAAACCATTGCAACAATTTTATATGGACTGGAATCTAAACAGTCAAATAATGGGTCAGGTAGAGGTCAATGACGATCTACTTGGTTGTAGATTTTCTCTGGTACAAACTATCTCTAAGGAATATCAACACATTTCTACATGTAATTCTATTTTTAAAATAAAGATATTCCTGTATAATGTATAAAACTTCTAACTCAGAAACAGCCAGGGTTTGACCCTGCTGTTGAAAAGAGAGCTAAATGGTTAGGTCAGTGGGATTCTAAAGGAGATAATTGTGTCCTACTGGTAAGTAAAACTTAATGTAACTACACAAAAGTCACCAATTGATTTTCTGCTCACTAGTGAGATCCCTTCTCCCCCTGAGAGAATGTAAGCAGAGTGAAGAATAGAGTGTTCACTTTTTGAAAGACTATTAAGCCTTTGAGAACCAAAGTATACCTTTTAGTGCACAGAAAGAAGTATAGCATCCTGCTGACCCCATAATGAACTCTGTTTCACAGATGTATCCAATTCTAATATTTATATCTTATGAACATTCCATAAAATAGAGTTTAACATTACTATTTTTAAATGGATGTCCTCCTTTAACACATCAGAACATTAGCTACTAGGAAATTACTATTTCTGTTTACCTACTCTAAGAATACCTTGTAGGCAGTACCTGTGGAACTTTCAAACAAACTAGGGACTATATAACTTCAGCACAAAAGGGCCACAATTAGGAAAGGAAAGCTAGAATAAATTTCCATATTTTTTAGCACCAACTCCAATTAGTATTAATTGTGCTAGTGTTTTTGTCTTTTTTACCAATGTGTGTCCTTTACACTAGGAAGTATACAACCTTTCTAATATGCCCATACTACAGAAAAGCCATCAGAGATAATGGTTTTTAGTCATTGTTAGTTAATCTTAATTAGATTGCAATCAAATGTTTCACTACAGGTAGGCAGTATGCTTTGTCCTTATATACTTTCATCAGCCCTTTTCATGACTCTCTTATTGAGATATTATGCTTATTAATAACTTAAAACTGCATCTACATAAATGAAGTATGATACTCTATTGAACTCATTGTTTCAGCCATATTCTAGAGCTCTTCTTCCATAAGCCTGGCTTCATAAATGTTTGTCCATATCCCCTTTTACCTTAAATATAGACATGATATAACATGCCAGTTCTCTAAATTAGTCTAAGAGATTTTTAAAGAGGCCACAATTTTTCCATCTTTGCATCTATGTCTCCTTTTAATATGATGTTGAAATTTCTCAAAAACAAGGTGAAACTTACTTCCTCATTCCTTGAATCCTGGCTTGGCCTTATAACTTGTTTTTGTCAATGGTGCATCAGCAAAAGTGAAATAAGGAGCTGGGTGTGGTGGCACATGCCTATAATCCTAACATGATCCTATAATCCTATAATCCATGAGGCTGAGGCAGGAGGATTGCCAATTCAAAGCTAGCCTCAGCAAAAACAAGGCCCAAAAAAACTCAGTGAGACCCTGTCTCTAAATAAAATATGAAATAGTTCTGGGGATGTGGCTCAGTGGTCGAGCGCCCCTGAGTTCAATCCCCTGTACCCCTCCAAAAAAAAAAAAGTGACACAAGGAGATATATGAAAAGTACATGTGCATTGGGGAACAATCTCTCTTGTTTCTGGAGTCTCTTTTCTCACTATACAAGTGAGGTTGGTCAAGACTCATAAGAAGAATAGATTAGCCATGTTAGCTGATGTTTTAGACAAAGGAATAAGCCCAAATGATTCCAAGCAGAGCATAGAAAAGCCATTCTTGTTGAGCCAAGCCCAAATTGATAATCACACAGAACACTGAGAAAATGAATAATTATTAGAAAAGTCACTATATTCGGGGGGTGGGTAATATTTAGTTGTTATGTATCAAAGACTAAATGATACCATTAGTTTGGTTTAGTCAGAACTAAGGACTAGACATAAGAGAGTGGGAAAAATTTCTTCACAAGCCAGTGACACAATGCCTGTGGCCTGCCCAAACAAGTCAGTATCATTAATTCCTCTTGTATTTTGAACACAGTCACAAAAAATGTTTCCAGGCTACATTAAATAATAGAGCTGAAAGATCATCTACTTTAATTTTGGTGACTATTATGTGGTCATTTATTATGAGAGAAAAACTTTTGAATTAAAAAAACAGATACATATTTACAAAAGATGAATAAATTCCTATTGAGTTTAAATAGGATCATTTGTGACTACTGAATTGGGGGTGTAGAGTGAGCTAGAGACAGAGAAAGCATGCATTACTTTCTCACAAGTTTCTTGACACCAGTTCTCCTATGAATTAAGGACATTACAATTTAGTTCCTTTGAATAGATTTTTATGAAATTCTACTAAGAATTCTGAGTCTTGGGGTTTCAAAAAACAAAACCTCCCAAAAGTCTATGATATAAAGATGGGTATTATTCTTTGCAATGAAAGTAGTCAAGTAGGATAAATATTAATTATATAATAAGAGATAACATGCTAGAAAAAAAATTGAATGGGAAAAGAATAGAAAAAATCTTTGCTTCATTTATATGATCGATATTTTATCATAAAATTTCTTTGTAAAACAAATAAAGTAAAATCAAAACTACTGATAAATATACATGGATAATTGAACATTACAATTTAAAAGAAGGACTAACCTTTGCATTAATTAATAGTATGGAACCAGTGCTAATCTCCTGATTTCAATAATTGTACTGTAATTATATACGTTGTTAAAATTTGGAGAAGGTGGACAAAAGGTGCACAGGAACTCTTTGTAGTATTTTGGAACTTATTTCTATGTTGCAAATTATTTCAAAATAAATGTGTTAAAATATATAAAGTACTACAATAACAACACTGGTAAGGTAAACCCTCACCCCAACCCCACTGAAAGGACAGAAACTATGTAAGAGTAATAATTCTGTATTCCTGCACTAAAGTAAAATAATGGAATGCTATCAGCTAACTAGAAAGTTTGAGAACTTTATGGATAAGTAAGTATAAGCAAGTGGGATCATTTGTCTGATGAATCAGAATTGAGAAAATATCCACCCCAAAGAGGAAAGAGAGAAGTGTGCTTGTTAGGTAAGAAACAGGTATTCTTCCCACCAGATTACCGGTATGCTCCAGAACTACCACTAATGAGTTCAGGGACACAGTCATGAAGCAGTAATTATGTCAGTTAATTAACCAGGGTTCATCAAAAATTTCCATGTCCCTGCTTACATAGACAATGAAAACATTCATGTGGAATGGTAGATGGGTTTTTCAGGTACATCTATCCAATGGACATTGGCACAATTTAGAGCAGAAGTATCTGCAAGCAAGAAGAATGTCTTACAGGGGGTTACAATAATATAAACCAAGATTCAAAATGTATTTTATTAGATGCTAAATATTTTGACTTTCTGAGACATTCCATTGAATTCCAAAGCCATTTCTAGAAATACCATTAGAATCTCAAGGTCAAATAAAATATCTGCCAAGGACCATGTGTCCTGTATTTGCTGTTTTTTTACCTAGGCATTAGGCAGTAATAATTTGAAACAGGTGGAATTGTTGGAATTATGAAGCAGATAATGAAAACTACTAACATAATTAATAATAAAAGATTAAACACTCTGGAAAACAATCTTGAATGCCAATTTCTCTTTCCTCATTTGTTCTGACAACATGAAATTTTGACAGGTGAAACACTGAAATAATGGAAATTTTGGTTTAAGTCCCATTTAACCAATAAGTAAATCAAGAAACTGTAAATAATTTGGATCACTTAATTTGAAGAAAAGGGAGAACAGAGAGATGATGGTGAATAAGGGAGGTGTGACGTTGATGCAACATGGAGACATCTCAGTGAACACATCCAGTAGGTAGTTGTGCCTATGGGATAGATATTTTGTAACAGAGGTCAATGAAGGACATGCACAGACATTGCTAAAGTTGTAAAATAGATAATCGTGGAAGGAAAAAAGAAAATGAGACAAATTAACATTAAAGGATGACAATTAAGGAGAAGAACCATGAGACAGATATCCGTAGAGAAAAATGTACAACTGCAATTGACAACAGACATCATCATATTCAATACTGACCATTCCATATATTGTTTATTGCCATACTACTGGTAATCAGAAGCCAGTAAGGGAAAAACTAAGAAGTTTGAGGTTGATTTTACTGTCAATACTTCAACAATTTCCCTTTCCTGAAACTGACAGAAGTCAAATAGCAATAGACAAGCACTGAATTGTTTCCTTCATTGATTTTCTTCAGTGAAATTTGTTCCTTTTTATTTGACAAATATTGAAAAGGCTCTAATTGAATTCTAAGTGAGCTTCTCCTATTTTGTTCTGGTAATTGTGTTTCAAATGTCATTCGCATGAATGCTTGAAAATACAAATAATTTTTAATATTGCTCTTAATTTTTCTTGATCTTGACCTAAGAAAACTATTAATGAGGTTGCTTCTCTCTTCTGGATTATTGTTTGATTTCAAATCAGTCTGACAAGGAGTAACTGAAAGTCATCACTGGCTCCCTTGACACTGAGCAGTCTTATGTTAATGTGTTGGTGGCCCCAGATCAATTCTTGTGGAACAACTGTCCATTTTATTAAAACCTCTACATCAATTGCAACAAAGTAGTATCTTGAATGAATTCTAGACAACTATTGCAATTCTTCTATGTAGATAATGATGGTTTTCTGTAACTCTATCAATACATGGAATATATCAGGTCTCACATACCTATTCTGAATTTAAATTAAAAATTCTATTTCCCAGGGGTTTTTTTTGTATTTTTAAAGACTTTTTGTTTTGCTTCAAATAAAATTCAAGTTGTGCCCTGAAGCACCATAGACATTTATTACACAATAGAATTCTGTGATAATTATATGATGTGTATGAAATATTTTTTGTTTTATACCTTTATTTTATTTATTTATCTTTATGTGATGCTGAGGATTGAACCCAGTGCTAGGTTAGTGCTGTAGCACTGAGCCACAACCCCAGCCCTATGAAATAATTTATAGAATTCTAATTCACAAAAATTTTTTGAAGATTTACAAATGGAAATGTTTCACACCCCCACCACACACACACACACACACAAATGCAGATTTGTGAGACTGAGCACTATTTTAAGTCTGTATTTAGCTTAACTGTGCAGCCCTACAAAAAATTCCCCAAAAGTCCTACAATTACCTATAGTTCAAACAAAAAGAAATCAGAGTACAGCTTGAAATTACAAAAACATTGCATTTGATGTATTATGAAGTACATTTGAAGCATTTTCTTATCATTTACTAAAACAATTTCTTCAAAATCTCTAAAATGAAATATATAACTGTACATTAAGGGAAATATCTTTTATAATTTTCAATTCAAATAAAGAATTTTGTGTTAACTTTTATTTCCCTCACCACTGTGTAAAAGAGAAAGTAATAAGGATTTGGAAAATAAGTCATAGAAAACTTGGATTACTGCTTCTAATTCTTTATCCCCACACTGTAAGAGACATATACATCCATGTCTTTTGTCAAGAAAATTTGAAGTTCCTCTTACTGGAATAGGCAGAATATACATCTGCAACATATTAGCATTGAACATTGCTATGACTGGCTTTGGACAATGTTACATGAGTGAAAATGACACTGTGCCTATATGAGTTGAGCCTTTGAGATATATTCCAAGTTCCTGCCAGCTTTCCTGGAGTTTACACTGTTTTCTATAGGAACAATGTGTGTCACACAGCTATTGCTCCTTTAGAATAGAGCTCAAAATGAAGACATAAGGAACAGATATTAATATTACTCAAGACCTGGAATCCAGTATAGCCCAGTACAGCATATGCAAGTACCATCAAGATAACTTAAAATGCAAACAGTAGACACTTGACTATAAAATAACAATTGGTAATGCACTCCTCTAAGCTTTGATTTTTTTGTAATACAGCTTTAATCACTGTAGTCTGCCTAATTAAGTACTACAAAATTTCTTGCCTTTTTTTTCAGAAATTTTGGTACATCACAGGAGTGATACATGAGGGTAAGAATATATCAGGTCCAAACATTCTAACAAACCCTTGATAACCACAAGCTGCATACAGGGCTAAATTCTCTAGGAAATACAGATCCACACCCACTGACTAAATACAACATCATGAATCAACAGTATCTAATCATCACATATAGAATAAGCTACCCAAAGACATCAAAAACTCATTATTTTTGAGTTGCCATAAAACATATACCAAGGTAGACAGTATCTTGGACCACAAAATAAATTCAAATAGATTTAAAATAATTGAAATCATATAAAGTGTATCCTCATATCAAAATGAAATCAAAGTAGAAATCAATAACACAAAGATAATAGAAAAAATTCAAAACATTTGGAGACCAAACAAGAAGCCAATAAGCTATGAGTAAAAAACAATAAGTCCTAAGGAACATAAAAAGACACCAGAAAAATTATATATTACCTCTGAAGAGTGTCTTTTCAGGTCCTTGGCCCATTTATTGATTGGATTGTTTTTTTGTTTTGTTTTGTTTTGTTTTTTGGTGTTTAGCTTTTTGAGTTCTTTATATACCCTAGAGATTAGTGCTCTATCTGAAGTGCAAGTGGCAAAAATTTACTCTCAAGGCGTAGGCTCCCTATTCACCTCACTGATTGTTTCCTTTGCTGAGAAGAAGATTTTTAGTTTGAATCCATCCCATTTATTAATTCTTGATTTTAATCCTTGTGCTATAGGAGTCTTATTAAGTAAGTAGGGGCTTAATCTGATATAATGAAGATTTGGGCCTACATTTTCTTCTATTAGACTCAGGGACTCTGGTTTAATGGAATATTATTCAGCATTAAAAGAGAATAAAATCATGGCATTTGCAAGTAAATGGATGGAGTTGGAGAATATAATGTTAAGTGAAGTTAGCCAATCCCCCAAAACCAAAGGCCTAATGTTTCCTCTGATATAAGGATGTTTGTTCATAATGGGGTTGGGAGGGGGGTATGGAAGGATTAGAGGAAATCTAGATAGTGCCAAGGAGTGGGAGGGGAAGGGAGGGGGCATGGGGGCAGGAAAAACAGTGGAATGAGATGGACATCATAACCCTAAGTACATGTATGAAGACACGAATGGTGTGACTCTACTTTGTTTACAACCAGAGATATGAAAAAGAATGCTCTGTATGTGTAATATGAATTGTAATGGTTTCTGCTGTCATATATAACAAATTAGAATAAAAAATTTAAAAAGACACTAGAAAGAATGAAAATGAAAAAAATCAAAATTTATGGAATGCAACCAAGTCAGTACTAGGAGATTTAGTAGCATCAAGTACATATTAGGAAAGAGAAAAAAAAAATCTCATATCAATTACTCTAACCTCCTAACTCAAGAACCTAGAAAAAGAACAAAATGAGCCCATCAAGAAGGTGAGTAGAGGAAATAAGGGCATCAATTAATGAAGTTAAAAACAAAGAATCAACGGAGAAAAAAAATCAATGAAATAATAAGCTGATTCTTTGAAAAGACGAGTAAAATTTGAAAAACCTCTAAGAATGAACTAAATAAGTATATCTAGACTTGTGAAAGATTAAGACATTATGATACTGGGGATAGAAAGGCATGCCACAGTTCATAAAAAAAAAAAACCCTTAAAGAAAACCCTGCCTGTTCATGAAGAAAAGAATAAAGAGTAAATAATTCTATGATTTGTTGTTATTTGAATTCCTGCATTTGCAGACACATTTCAACATGAATATTCATATCCTAAAATGTCATTGTGAAATATTCTACTTGCTGTCCAGAGGAATTTTTGCCCACTTTATATAGTATAAATTGCTTTAACACAAGCTGTCAAGAATTGAGACCAAGACTCTTCAACAAACTATAACATACACAAATTATACACTTTATTAAAATAGTGAAAGATAAAGAAAATTTTAAATAACACAGTTTGATAAAATAATATTGTATATAGAATCTCATTTAGGACCTTTATGTGTAATCTATATGCATTTCTCATTTTTAATTATCTTTAATTTATTTTACATTCACATATTCCAGAAAAATCTTAATTTCATTTTTAAGGAGATTAATCATCATCTTTCATAACTAAAAAATATGAGTGTCCCTTAGAATATGGCTCTCTTTTCAACTAATAATGAAAGGAGGATACCTGTTCCTCTCTATCCTTGTCTTTCATGGAAGTGAAAGGGAAAAAGAGTGAATAAGAATTGTTATAAAATATTTATATCAATTTGTATTTTTCCCTGAGAGTTTTTTGAGGATATGGAGAAACTGGAATCCTCATGTACTACAAACATGGTTTTGTTCTGTTCAAATGAATGTAAACAGTTGCTGCTGTTGTGGAGAATTTGGGAATTTCCCACCAAAATAAACAGAGACCTTTTGATATAGCAATTACAGTAAGTAAATATTCAAGTGAGTTCAAAGCAAGTTCATGAAAAAAATGGTATGCAAATGTTCATAGCTGCATTATATATAATAGCCCCTGAATGGTAACAGCATAAATACTCATGCACTGATGAATAGATAAATAAAATGGAACATTCTTTCAAAGAAGTATTGTTTGTGAAAATGAATGCAAAACTTATATAGCATACACCATGAAAGAATCTTGAGAACATTATAGGAATGAAACCAGCCAGTAACAAAAGACAACCTATTATATAATCCTATTTATATTAAATGTTCAGAATAGGCAAATCCACAAAGACAAAAAGTAGATTAGTTGTTGACAGGAAATAGGGGAATAAGAGTGAAATTGGGAGGCTTGTGGATTTCTTTTTGGAGTAATGGCAACATTCTGAATTTGGACAGTAGTGATGGTTACACAACATTATGATTATACTAAAATTATCTAAATTGTACACTTTAAAATGGCTAAGGTGGCAAATTTCATGTTAGGGTAATTCTATCTGAAGTTTTAAAACAAATGTATTTGTGAATCTAATGTGTTAATTTAAAAATAGAATGGTTTAGTTTTAGGTAAACTTTTCAAGGTTTTACAAAATATTGTCAAATTTTGTTTAGACGAGTCTAAATAAAAAGTAATCAAAATTAAAACACAATTATTAGCTTTCATTTTTCTTTCCAAATGTGTATTACTATATCCAAAATATTGAGAAAATTGTGACATTTATGTGGACAAAGTATTGGAATGTATAAATAAGAACTCTTATGAATAAATTTGAAGAAATAGAATATAGAACACATGAAATAATGTGATAAATATGAGAACAAACATTTCTTCACATGTTCAAGCCCTCCAAATATTTTGAAAGAACATAAATGCAACTAGAGCAATGATCATATTAATTTGATGTGTTCAGACTCTCGTTGATTTAAAAAAAAGTCTTTATTTTATTCATTTATTTATATGTGGTGCTGAGACTCAAACCTAGTGCCTCATACATGCAAGGCAAGTGCTCTACCACTGAGCCACAAACCCAGCTCTCTCCTTGATTTTTGTTTTTCCATAAAACCTCTGTTTTTAAGGAAGTAACTCTTTATTAAAACATGTTATATTTTTCTCATCCTAATATTTTAAATTTTAAAATACAGATAAAGATGAAAAGAGGTGAAATATGTCAGTTCAAAGATTATAGAGGGGTATGAATGGGGAAATGAGGGAAATTGAAGAGGTTTATATATTTAAACATTAAAAAATACAGAACTGTTTTATCTATGATAATTAAGGTTTTTGTAAAACAGGTAAAAATAAAATTATTATAAATACATTTATGAATCATAATATATACACACAATAAGCTTATCTAAAATAATATACCTATGGTTATAATAATTTTTATCATATGAAGTCACTTCAGAAGGAAACAAAAATAATTTGTCAAATTAACAAGTTCAGAGTTCTATGGAGTTGAACAGGCACATAGTCCTATATAGTTCCCAAAGGCTATAAAATACACTAATAATTTTACATGAGAATTATATGTTGGGTAACATTTTTAATCAGAAATGCAAAAGAAAAAAGTTGAAAAAAATGAGTAAAAGATACAAGATCAGGAAATCTTTCTTAAGTATGCAAATAGTCAATGTTCATATTAGTCAATGTTCATATCTTCAAATTTATTCCAATAATTTATTGAAGAATAAATAAATAAAACAACATTGAAGATTCACTTTGTCTATATATTTGACCAAGATTAAACAAATTGGTAATACCCAGTGTCCTATGTTATAAACAGGTATTTTCAAACAGAATATGAATGAATGTAAGTTGGAAAGGTGTTTTTGGAAGACAGTTTTGAAATTTTATTTAAAAAATTAAATGGACATGCCTTTTTTTGTCCAGAAATTGCATTTTGAAATATTCTTTCTAAAATATTTTATCAAATGTACAAATAGGATATGGCATAATATGCATCACAATATTATTTAAAATACAAAATAGAAGAAAAAAGAATGTATGCCAAGGGGACCCGTTTAAATAAACTATGATATGCACTTCAAAAGTAAGATTTCTTTTTATATTAATATAAAAATATTTCTATATTATGCTATTAAGTGTGATTTATGCTATTAAAGCACAAGAATAAAACACATAAAAATAAGAAAAGATGTTTGTCCAAAAGTGAATAGCAGTCACCTATGCTGTGGGATTTTGGGTGATTTTTAATTTGTACATAATCTGTGCATTTTGAATAGGGCAATATCATCCTCAGGGTGCAAAAATTGATTCTTAGAGGGGAAGCAAACAAATCTAAAATATTATAATGGCTTATGGCACCTTAAAGGACCACAGTACATAAACAGATACACTGTATATATATTACTGATACTAAAATCTCATGAATGGAGTGAGCAGGAAAATTATCTAAAATGTCTGTTGTGGGGTTAATAATGATTTGAAAAGATTGAAAAATACTGCTTTAATCTATGGTCTACAGTGTTTGAGATTTTTCCATGTGCATTTTAAATTATATACATACATACAACTATTTTCAATTTGGGAAACAAATATTTCTTCATTGTGAAAGAAAGAAAATAGAAGTGGTGTTAGCACACTGTAGAAATACTTCCATCCTGAATAATAAAAATGTGGGGGATACTGCTTAAAAGGGTATGGGTGCTGTTGACAGATAAATAAGACAATGACATGTCTTTAAATATTCCTTAAAATCCTTTACAAAAATCTATCTCCATTGAACACAATTGCTTTACTCTGTTCAGTAACCTTGGAATCTAAATAACATCAGAAAATTTAAATAGGTAAAAAGTTAAATATGCAAAAAATACATTATTAAAGACCTGGCAATAGAAGACAGAGAACTAAACTGCTGAAGCAAAAGGTGGTAGAATTTTTAAGTGTTGAGGTGAGTCAGTGGAAAACTACTAGATGACATTGTGAGGGCCAAGGGTGGAAGACTAAGTCTATGTGATTAGGCCATCTGTATTCCCTAATTGTGACATATCTATCAAAATTAGCCTTCTATCCTGTAGATTCTGGGAGATATAGCACTACCTTGCTTGAAGAATACATTTCAAAGAGACTCTCCCAGGTCTCTGAGAAAAACATTTCTGGGATGTAAAACTGGTAAGTACCTAGAAGATTTATACCTCAAGGAAAAGGGGAAAGAATTTATAATTGCAAATTTTCTAAACTGAAAATATTTTTCAGGTGTGGGTACTGGAGATTGAACCCAGGGATGCTTAACCACTGAACCACATTCACAGCCCTTTTTATTTTTGAGACAGGATCTCACTAACAGTGTATCTGCTTAGGTCACTGCTAAGTTACTGAGGCCAACTTTGAACTTGTGATCCTCCTGCCTCAGCCTCCCCAGTCACTGGGATTACAGTAATGTGCCACCAAGCCGAGAATGTGAATACTTTTTAAAGTAGTTAGGAATAAACATATCACAAGTTAGTAAAACTGGGGACTGGGGCTGGGGTTCAGTAGTAAAGAGTGTGCTTGCATTTTGAGGCCATGGATTCAATCACAAGCACTGCAGTAAATAAATAATAAATAAAGTTACTGAAACGGTTGGGAACATTAAGGTTCTCTTGGTCAATAAGCATTTCTGTGAACTGCTTTCATTCATGAGTCAGCTAAGTCATAACATGTTCTTTTTTAAAATTATTGCTCAATATTAACACAATATCTCTTAGCAACTCCAAAAGAGCTCTCATTTGATATAAAAACAAAAACAAAACCCAACTGAACTGTAAAAGTTTCTATAATTTTTAAAGAGTGACAAGAGACACTTTTGAATTAAGACTTGAAGTAAAATATTTGAGTCTTTAAAAAATAGCATAGTATGCCATTAAGGGAACTCCTAATTCCTACTAATGGTAATTTGCTGTTCCTTTACTAAGCATAATATTCCTTATTAGGCATACTTTATTGTACGTTTTCCTTTTTGTCTTCCAAACCCTCTGCTATTATTTCTAATTATGATAAATCTAGTAGCAAAGGGGAATAATATGGATAAAGGGAAGAAAATCTCAGACATTTTGAAAGCTTTTAAAGGACTTTCTCCTATTTAAGCATGAAATGTCTGAATTATAATTTTATTAATATTTTGGGCATAACTCAGATGATGTGAAGTAAAATATCAAGAGAAAAGGAAATGTTCTAAATGATTCTAAATGAATAATTTAATGAATGTGTAATCATAATTCTGGGCTTATGTGTTCAGCACCCAGCACCTTGGGTAATTGTGGAGTATTTATTTACATGTATTTTGCAGCACAAGAAATCTACTGGACAAAATATCATTATCTTACTTTTAAGAATCTTAGAGATATATGTAGTTCTTAGTTCACTGTGGCTATTAAGTTCTCAATATTCTATGTGTTTTTCTAATTAACATGGTCTTCCATTGAAAAAAGTAAAATAAAACTTTGATATAAGAATTACTGTGGAAGAGCATACTCAAGTCAGACTTCATACACTGTAAAATCTGAATACTCAAATGCAAAATTGCTGAATACAGCACTATGAGGCTTCACCACAGTTCATTATGGTAGGCTCTGCTGCCAATGTGATCTTGAAGGCAGCAGAAAAACTGCATTGTGTTACACTGTAGACTGCAACATAATTAAGTACTACTGCTGTGTTTGTGGCTTCCAGAAAAGTTATTAACAACAAACACTCTGTCAGATAATTAGAAACATGGATCATGCAGATATTTCTTTTAATTTGCTAGAATTCACAGCGTAGTGTAATTGTTCTATTCTCTTGGTATTTGAGGGATATTATCATTACTATAAAATCTATGGCATTTCTAACAATTTGTTAATAGACAAAACTACACTTTTACCAAGAGTTTCTCTTCTGATTCTGGTTAAACATTAGCTGTTTTATGGAAAGGAAAAATGTGTATTTTACATGCACACATATAATTGCCTATATACAAAAGGTATATAGAGATTAAAAGTACACATTTAGTTTATATGTATATATGCATTCTATATATATATACCATATATATCATGTAGATAGTCCACATCAATCATATTGGATTATGATTATATATACCCTCAAAATTCAGACTCTCTTTTTTCCTTATATTTAACTTTGGTCAATAAAGAAACTGGGAATGTAACAAAGCTCTATATGTACTAATACTGCAATCTACCTTGTTTTAGAAATCTGAGGATACATTTTATTCCATTAATGTTTTTCCTAATTTTCTTCTGCTAAGAAATGCACTTAAGACTAATGGAGAAAAGTACTGCCTATACCATCAAAAGGTTTATTCAACTATTAAGAAAATTGTTCTTTGGTGAAACATTTTCACTGATTTCCAACATGGATATAGTACTGTTTGACAGTATTTGATTTCCAAGTTTCTGTTTACTTGTAATAGGTGAGATAAGGTCTGGAGGTATGGGTGGTTAAGAAGGCCATAGGGCCAGGCACAGTAGCATACACCTGTAAATAAAGTGGCTTGGGAGGCTGAGACAGGAGGATCATGGGTTCAATGCCAGCCTAAGCAAAAGCAAGGCACTAAGCAACTCAGTGAGACCCTATCTTTAAATAAAATACAAAATAGGGCTGGGGATATGGCTTAGTGGCCAAGCGCTCCTGAGTTCAATCCCCAGTACTCCCCCAAAAAAGAGGACCATAGGATGTTTGTGTTATTTTCATTTTTAGATTTGCATAATCCATGTAGCGATATACACTGAGATTAAGGGTATTTTATTCCCTAAACCATAAGCATGCATGCATTTATATATATATATATATATATATATATATATATATATATATACATACACACACACACACACACACACACACATAAATATATATTTAAAACAAGATCGAGTTTCTACATAGATGTCAAAAGACAAGTCTTTGGGAGGGAAAGGGAGAGAGAAGGGAAATTGCATGGAAATGGAAGGAGACCCTCAGGGTTATACAAAAGTACATACAAGAGGAAGTGAGGGGAAAGGGAAAAATAATACAAGGGGGAGAAATGAATGACAGTAGAGGGGGTAGAGAGAGAAGAGGGGAGGGGAGGGGAGGGGAGGGGGGATAGTAGAGGATAGGAAAGGCAGCAGAACACAACAGACACTAGGATGGCAATATGTAAATCAATGGATGTGTAACTGATGTGATTCTGCAATCTGTATACGGGGTAAAAATGGGAGTTCATAACCCACTTGAATCAAAGTGTGAAATATGATATATCAAGAACTATGTAATGTTTTGAACAACCAACAATAAAAAATTAAAAAAAAAGACAAGTCTTTTTGTGAAAGCCAATAACTGATATAAAGTTTATTTGCACATGAGGACACCCAGAAAGTGATTTTCTGAGAAATGTTACACTAAAGAGGTATACACAGATGCATTTGGGATTGTTTTATAAATACTCTGATGAAGTTCAAGGAAGTAAAATATGGAGAATAAAGAAAGTTACGTACTGATTACTGAAGAAAAAAATAGAGGTTAATTTTCTTCATCTCGGCACTCTAGCTCTTTACTTTTCATTTTTAGAAGTGCTATTATTGTAAATACCTCCAAGGAAAGAAAGGATGGAATATTTAAGAGGGAATAAAAGGAGGAATTCCAGATCCCCATAAAGTTTGGCAATGAGAAAAATGAAATTGTGAAAATACCAAGCCACAGAAGGAGAGAAGGAAGTTAACAAAGTTCTTCTTCAATGACTATTTGTGTGTACTACTTTTCTTTCAAAATTATATTTTTGCACTGCCAAGATCCTTTTCCAGTACCTGTTAATTCAGGGTCTACTACATGTCTGGCTTTGAGGATCCTGCCTGTGGGTGCAATGGATTAGTTGTGTCACTACTCAATCTGTAGTCTGGGTACCAATGAAAGCACTGGCATCTCCAGAATCGGAATCTGTATTCTAACAATGTAGCTAATTTTTATATAAGTGTTAGTTTGAGGTTTTTTTTTTTGGGGGGGGGCAGAGATTGAACCCAGGGGTATGTAACAACTGACCCACATCCCCAGCCCTTTGTTATATTTTATTTTGAAACAGGATCTTGCCGAGTTGCTTAGGGCCTCTCTAAGTTGCTGAGACTGGCTTTGAACTTTGGGTCCTTTGGCCTGAGCCTCTTGTGCTGCTGGGATTACAGACATGCACCACAATGCCAAGCTGCTAAGTGTAAGTTTGAAAAACTCTTCTTTAAATATATCACTATAAAAGTTGTAAAAACAAAAGAGATCTGACACTGTAAGAGCCAAAAGAGGACACCACTTAATTTGAGAGTTAAGGGAAGACTTCACCTTGGAGTTTTAAATTAGGACTGAAGAACACATTGGATTTAAATAAGTGAATGTATATGAAAAAATGTAATATTAGTCCAGGCACAGGGAATATTCCTCCCTATACACTCAAGAAATTTCAGTTTGGAGAAGTTAAAATTTTGTGAGGCAATAGAGATTGTTAATGGTAATGGGTGTGAATGAGGACTCATGCTTAATGTTTTGAGAAACCAGCTAAAAATTTGGAACTGTATCCTTTGGAGTGACAGGTATGTTTTAAATATCTGGCTTATACAATGCAGATAATAGTTTTGAAGCAGGTTAGATGGTAGCAGTAAAGTTGCCTTAATCACTATCCACGGGACCCAATTTCTTCAGGCCTAGGGATGTGTAAATTGTTTTAGTTTCTTTTTATTTCAAAGTTATAGAAAAATTCAATACAATACTGAAGTTAGATTTTTTATTCATTGTTTTTATTCTAGAGTTAAAAAAATATATTTAAACAAAACAAATATTAGAAGTAATTTATGTGATCATTTTATTAGTTTTCATGGACTATGGAAAGAGACCACTCTTTTTTTTTCTTTCTCCTCAGCTTCAAAGCAAAAATAGATAAAAGCTACAGCTACATAAAAGACAAAGTGGAGCTTCTAGATTAGCATAGTGTAATCCTTTATATTTAAGATATTCAAGATCAGTTTCAATATAATTTTCACAGTATCCTATGAAATCCCTGCTGCAAACCTTTAAACTTAACCTGCTTTATCTACAAATCACATACTTACCAGAGCATAAAGCTGTCACCAACTCCCATGACTGTTTACAGCCTTTGCTGAGGTAAATAAGTGCTACCACTGTCGCCTAAATGCATTTCAACCTTGCAGGCTTTAAAATATTCTTTAATTCAATACAGATTTGAATTCATGGATGGTTGCTTCTGCCATAAAATTCTTTACTTTGGACTCTCCCTACTTAATGGTGATGGCAATCATTCTTGTTTTTTACCTCAATATTTCACCTTTTACTTTTTTATAGATTTTTGATCGCTTACCCTAATTCACACATCTCAATATAGATATTTCAGAGAGGAAAATTTAGGATCGGCTCAGGTTCCATAGAGCCCAACTACCATAATGAGCAAGTAAGTCAAGATAATGTTAACATATATTTACACAAATGGGAAATACTGGAAAATGTTTCTAATGTTGGCAAGGATGTGGGGAAAAAGGTTCACTCATACCTTACTGGTGGGATTGCAAATTGCTACAACCATTGTGGAAAGCAGTACAGAGATTCCTTAGAAAACTTGGAATGGAACCACCATTTGACCTAGTTATCCCACTCCTCAGTTTATACCCAAAGTATTTAAAATCAGCATACTATAGTGACAAAGCCACATCAGTGTTTATATCAGCTCAATTCATAATAGCCAAGCTATGGAACCAACCTAGGTATCCTTCAACAGGTGAATGGAGGAAGAAACTGTGGGATATATATATATAAATATTAAGACTCAGCCATAAAGAATAAGGAAATCATGGCTTTTGCCAGTAAATTGATGGAACTAAATGGGGCTAGGATTGTGACTCAGCAGTAGAGTGATTGCTTCACACATGTGAGGCACTGGGTTCTATCCTCAGTACCACATAAACATAAATCAACAAAATAAAGGTATTTGTCCATTTACAACTTAAAATGTTTTTTTAAAAAATGGATGGAACTATAGACTATCATGCTAAGTGAAGTAAGCCAATCTCAAAAAAACAAAGGTCAAATGTTCTCTCTAATATGTGGATGCTAACACACAACAAGGGATAAAAGAATAGAAGTTCATTGGATTAGACAAATGGTCATGAAGGGAAAGAAGGGGAAATGGGAATAGGAAAGATAGTAGAATGAATCAGACACAACTTTCCTATCCTTAAATATGAATATAAGACTAGTGTGACTACATCTCATGTACAACCACAAGAATGGGATCCTAATTACAGTAAGTTATATTCCATGTATGTATAATATGTCAAAATATACTCTCCTGTCATGTTTCTTTTATACTTTTATATTTTTGTGGTAATCGAGATTGAATCTAAGGTCCTAGGGTTTTCACACATGATAGGCAAGTGCTCTACCACTGAACTATATTTCTACCACTCTTTGATTTTCTGACAGATTATGGCCAAGGTGCTGAGGATGGCTTTGCAATTGTAGTTCTCCTGCCTCAGACTCCCAAGTTTCTGGGATTGCAGGGTATGAGCCACCCTACCCAGCCAAGAAAATGCTTTTTAATGTTAAATCAATCCTCATTGTAACAGGGAAATTATATATAGATTCCTTTAAAAGTTTTCCAAAATCCAATTGTCAAAATTCACTTCCTGTGCTCTTAAATAAAATTCAAGTTGTCTTTTAGGAATTTTAGGAAGATTAATGATAGACACACAAGATATTTCTATTCTTATGATTACAAGAAACTTAACCTGTGTGTTAAATTAAGAATAAAACTAATGTTCTATTTTTTACAGTAGTTCTTTTAGCACACAAAGTTATATTGAGATATTGATTTTGGTTATTACTTATGAAAGAGAGCATGATGTCATTATAATAATCAATCATCATAGATATTACATAGGAAATAGCAGCTATGTCTGCGTTTTAAATAGCATACACATATTTATTTATTTAATCTTTGTAATTATCTTAGAAGTAAAATAGCATTGTCCCTACTTTTCAAATGAAGAAATTAAGTCAAAGAGAAGTTAAAAATGTCCCTAAGCTTGTACTTCTATTAGATAGTAGAGCTGCTACTGAAAATAGGAGTCATTGATTCAAAGAGGAATGGTTTACCAGACTTTTAAAGTTAGAGAGGTCTGAATTCAAAACTTGGCTTAGACAAAGTGATTCAGTTCTCAAAACTTTAATTTGCTCATGCATAAAATAGAAGTCATATCTGTACTAGTAAACTCCTGGGAAAATGGAAAAAAATATGAAATTGCCTATCATTAGTCTAGGGACATAGAAAAGGCTCAATAAAAGTTAATTGCTGGGGCTGGGATTGTGGCTCAGTGGTAGAAAGCTCGTCTAGCATGTGTGAGGCACTGGGTTTGATTCTAAGCACTGAATGAAAATAAATAAATAAAAGTTATTTAAAAACTTAATTGATTTTATTATTACATAATTTCCAGTGAAATCTCAGTTGTTAGGGCTGTACGCATTTCTACAGAAACTGTGTTTCCAGAATGAACTTAGCTCATTTCTTTCTTCACACATCAAATAGTTGAGAATATATGCGTATATGTGTGTGTATATGTATATATGCATATGTATGCTATACATATTTATGTATATGTGTGTGTGTATAAAATATAAAATCAGGGATTGAACCCAGGGCTTCACACATGCTAAATAAGCACTTTACCACTGAGCTATATCCCCAGCCCATTTTATTTTAATTTTTTTTAAGACAGGGTCTGGATATGTTGCTGACACTGGCCTTGAACTTGTGATACTCCTGCATCAGTCTCATAGATTGCTGGGATTATAGACACATGCATACCAAAGAGATTTTTTTTTTTACTCCACTGAGGATTGAACCCAGGGGCACTCTACAACTGAACCAAATTCCTAGGCTCATTAATTTGCTGAGGCTGGTCTTGGACTTGCAACCTCTTGCATGAACCTCACAATTCACTGTGATTTCCAAGTCATGTGCGATCATGCTCTGCAGAGAGAATGTTTTTAATAAAATTTACAACCATGTGGTCCTGGGCTCATTAGACAGAGTGTATTGAATCATAAAGTAATTAATTATTAGGAAGAACAACAGTAGTTATGATCTGTACAAGCACATGCAAATTTAGCTGGTAAAGGAAAGAAGAGTTAAATGTCTGTCAGTTGTAATAATTGTCCCTCACTAAGGAGGGTTAAACTCTATTAGTGCCAATGTCTTATGGTAGCTCAGAAATGCTCCAAAAAGATTATTCTGTCAGGCATTTTACACAACCCTTCTCATACCTTAGTGACTGTACATAGAGTCATTCAAAGCCAAATGAAGCCCAGAAATCTAAGCCTTCCAAGGTGAAAGTGTTAAGATTAAGTCTCATCCCCACCACAACGCCATTCTCTCATAAATAGAAAGCAGACAAACAGTTGACACTTCTGCCTCCAGAACTTTTCCTGTTTCTCTCTTTTTCATGTTCCATTAGCCACTGAAGTTTCTAGTACACCATATCAGAACTTGAACTTTCTGGCTTTCTTCATTCTTCTGTACCCTGCCCCTTCTCATGTGTATTTGTTAAAGCCCATTTTTTTTTTGGAAGATGGAAATGTTATTTATGTTTTCTCTCTCTCTCTCTCTCTCTCTCTCTCTCTCTCTCTCTCTCTCTCTCTCTCTCTCTCTCTCTCGTTCAAGTAGTTTTATACTATCTACCTTTGGGACAAAGTGAATGTTTGAAGTCATGAATAGAGGCTGGACTTGCTTTTGGAAGTCGTGGGTTTCATGAGTTAGAGCTTCAGTTGTACTTCTCACTAACAGTGTGACCAAGTTATTTATCACTTCTCATTTTGCATCCTATCATGTGCACAGTTAATCTCTTCTGCCCAGTTGTGTCTATCCCAGGAGGTCTCTAGTGCTAATTCATACTTTGATTTCTCCTAGTATTGAGCACAGTACATGAATAAGAACTTAGTTTTGTATTAATGAAGAATGGACTTGGTACATGTGCATAGTCAATAAAATGGAAGTACATGGTAAAATGCAGCAAACAAATAGGACATTTTAAGAAATTATGTTATCTGTGATCCAGTTTAAATTAGATAATATGTGCAAAGTGCTTAAAGTAGTGCATACAGTAGATATTCAATAAATGCTGGTAATCATTAGCATCATCAGAATCCTCTTTTCTTCTCATCTAAATTAAAGAGATAATTATTTAATGTGGAACATCCAACTTATATGATCATTATGGCTGAAACTAACCAGGGAATATTAATTGAATTGTTTTATCTCTCGTGTAAAATGTTTTTAATTATAATTTTTCCATGGTTTGAATCACAGTAATGGAAATTGGCTGTGACAAATTCATCTGGTATCAAACAACCCCTTGACACCAGAACAGATGTGTTGCTAACCTATTGTTGCTTTGTGTTTTTTTTTAATCTTGCTGTTTCATGCACCAGGGGGAGGGAACAAGCATTTATACAGTCTATTACAGGCTAGGTACTATACTGGGTTTCTAATAATTTCATTCTCATCACAGTTTAATAAAAATGAAGTAAATTTACTCTGAAAGTTTATCTGGCCCATGGAACTCTTTTATGTAAGGAAAACAAATTCTAGTATACATTGGAACCACAGATCTAATAAGCATTTCTTGAAAGACTGAATTATGGTTTATTAAATTTCCGAGATTTTTTCTTTCTCAAGGATAGGTTGCTTCCCTCCACAACACTAAAGAAATTAACTATTGTGAAAACTTGCTAAAATCAGAATAGTGTAAACTTTTAAACATTAGAAAGTTTTAGTCTTGGAAGGCATCATGAAATTCCTAGTATACAAGTATGTATTCGAGTTTTTCTCAAGTCCTATACAAGTTGGAATCAGACCATAAATTAAAGTCATCTCAAACGAACACTCTTTTCACTATATGGCACTATTTGTCATAATTTAAAAAATATTTACTTATCATTTTGGGGCACTTGAATTGTTACTAGTATTGTACTATTCCAGATAATACTATAGTACATTAAGGGAAAGCTTTAATGGCACTCTCAGAAGTGCACACCTGTAATCTCAGTGGCTCAGGAGTCTGAAGCAGGAGGATTGCAAGTTCAAAGCCAGCCTCAGCAACTTAGTGAGGCCCTAAGCAACTCGATGAGACCCTGTCTCTAAATAATTTAATACAAAAAGAACTGGGGATATGGCTCAATGGTTATGTGCCCCTGAGTTCAATCTGTGATACCAAAAAGAAAAAAAAATCCCACAAATTTCTATTAGAATTCTTACATGCTACTAAATTATCAAGAAGTCTAAGAATTTTTTTCCTCTAGTGGCTTTGTTTCTTCCCCTTCTGCTTTCCTTCCAGTGAATATTTTCTGTTTTTCTTTTATTTTTTCCTATGAGTGTTTTGTTAGCAGTAACCTTCTAAGCCATTTTGCTATTCTTTATTTTTTTACATTGCAGTACTGTTTAGAGTTTTATACTTCAAAATATTTTGCTTCGTTTTCTAGGAATGAATTTCCAGATTACATATGCTTTCAAAAACATTTCAATTAACCTTTAAGAGGAATATATTTTGTGTTAACTTTAAAAGTATACCATCAGAGTTATTGTGAGGAACCCAAGAGTTGTTATTACTCTTTGGGATTAATACATGTTAATTTGAGAATCATAAATATACAATGACCTACAAAAAGTTATATTTAAATTATTTCATGAATAAACCGAAAACCCTCAAATAATTACTTATGTAAGAAATTTACAATTAAGATTAAAAATATTAGCTGAGTAATTTACAGTAGAATACATTTCCAAAATACATATCCAGTTCATCTTTTATTTATTTAACATTTCAAAAATGCCTATTTATCATCTTTCTACTATATGATAAAAAATGCAGAACACAATAGTAAAACCAAAATAAAAAAGACAGTTTTGTCTCAAAGAACTTAGAGGCCAATGGGAAAACATGGTAATACATCCAAAGCACCAAATAACTGTATAAAACAAAGTGTCAATAAGTCAAGTGACCTCTATGGAAGAAGGGACTGTCAGATTTATGAGAAAGCATTGAAGTAAAATTGAAGGTTATCAGTTTTTCATCTAGTTCTTGAAGGCCAGGTAGACTTTGAGCATGCTGAGATCTGATGGGCAAGCACAAAAGATGGAGAGACTGTATAGAAGGAGGCATATGAGCCAAAAAGGAGAAGCTGTATAGTATTAGCAGTTTCAGTTTTAGGCCTTTTGTAACTTGACAATAAATTTTTCTTTTAAATCATCTGAATTTGCATTGGTAAACTTGCTACATTGTGTGACTTAGGGTAAGGCTAGCCGTCACACAAGTAAACCTACAATTTCAGCGGTATAACTAAATTAATGCAATGAGAATCTTTCTGGTCAGTGACCAGCTCTCCCCCATGATGTGATTTAGTGGTCTGGATCCTCTCTATCTGTTAAGACCGTGGCATTTTCTGCACCCAGCAAATGAAGAGGAAAAAAAGCTAGGGAGAAAACATCCTTGTTATTTTCACTTTTTTGCTTCAAAAATTATATTCCTCCCCTCAAACACACTGATGAGAACAATCATATGGCTCTACCTATAAGCAAGAGAGGCTGGCAAGTGTAATTCCTAGCTGTGCAGCTGTTTCCAGAAAGAGCTTTATACTACAGAAAGAAGAACTGCTGTCACAAATGCCCACTATGAAATTATTTGGCAAACCAGATATAAAAACATATCTTAAACTTCAACTGAAGATGCATTTATTATGTGCACAACTCAGAGCTTCATCTCTGCTGATAATTGATTCCACATGCTATAGTAAAGTGGAAAACTTAACTACTATTAGTGGAAAATTATTGAAATACTCTGTCATTATGTCTAGAACTCTGAAAGCTATCACTAGAAAAAGAATAGCACGAATCAAAAATATTCTCAGTGTAAATATGTTTGGAATCAATAACCAGAGATTACTTATTTGAATAAGAAGCATAGTTAATTGGAAACATGTTTAAATTAAAGAAACAAACAGACAAGTAAATCTTATAAATATTAAAAGGATTTCTATCAATTATAAAAGCAGTGTTCAAGTTGAACTTTTCTTATGCAGGAAATCTCTTCTGATAACAAATTTATATTTTGGGATTTAATTATATTTGACAAAATTGGAGCCTCTCTTGTTCTCAGTTTTTCTGGAAAATCATTTCCTCTTAATGTCTTTGCTACACTTACACTGTTTAATTCTTACATGCTTATGCTTCATATTACACTGCACACATTCTCCTTGTCTAATTCTATTGGTTATTATATGTTCAGGTACTCTCTTTGTGCAGATTAATCCCAAATTGTTAAAATATTTCAGGCCCACATATCCAATTGTCTCCTAGAAACTTTTAACAGACAGCCCGTAAATATCCCAAACACAGCAATAACAACCTTGATGGCTACTTCGTTAAGCACATAATCTTATTGCATCTGTAAAATTCATCTTCTATTTCCTAACTTGCTATTCCTTTCTATCCTGATATTACTGGTCACCTTACTCCAAGTTCTCATTATATAAGAAGTTTACAATTTGAGGTTAAAAATTGCTTCATAGAAAGTCTGGAAGACTTCCAGGTCAAAGTTGAATAGTCTAAGCCAGTCATACTGATTATATGACTTGTACCAATTTCAGGGATTGGTTTATTCATAGGAAATATGGGACAATGGGATATGGGTAGAAGTCTACTCTTGGGACCTCTGAGAAAGCTGCCCTTGCTTTTACTTAGGGAACACAGTATGAGACAATCTTTTTTTCCTGTTTGGAGATACTGGTATTTTCATACAATGCCATTTTGGGCAGCTAGCCTAGGAGGATAAGTCACACAATGACAAATAGAAAAACAAAGAGAAGAAAGACAAAGAGAAAATCCATCCTTGGGCTAGGGCTGTGGCTCAGTGGTAGAGTGCTTGACTAGCATGTGTGAGGCACTGGGTTCGATTTTCAGCACCACATATAAACAAATAAATAAATAAAGGTCCATCAATAATTAATAAAAATATTTTTTAAAAAAGAAAATTTATCATTGATCATTAATAGGGCCATTATAGATGCTAAATTACCTAGGCTGGCTCAATCTTGCCCCTAGAATTCTTGTTAGATAACACAAATATATATCTTTAATGTTTCAGTCATTATCTACCTGCTGCTAAATAAATAAATAATAAAAACTTTATAATAAAAACATTTTCAAATAGGCCTGTTTTCAAATCCCTCAAAATTCAAAATTTCAAACCAACATTCATCTGTTGTTTCATCTTTGCTCATATGTAATTAATCAGCTAAATCATTTGTCCTCCTCCTACATATTTCTTAAATATATTACCTTTTCTTCCTACTAACAGCCTTGTCTTTCTTTTTTCCTCTATCTTGACATCCAGAACAGTATTTCTCAAACTGCCTTGGGTAAAGATCGACTACACTATGTTATTTCCCACTTTTACCTTAAATAACATCAATATAAGTCAATTATGTTAAACACAACAAATGCAGATCTTATAAAGTACACACTCACTTATAGAATTACACAATTTGCTTGTGTAAGTATGAAAGTGTTATTCTGAATGTAATTCTATTTCTTACCAAATGCTTATCAAATGATTGTGTTGGAAGATAAAAAAAAAGTACACGAAAAGCCAGGTCAACACTTTGGGGTTTATTTAACTCAAATAAAATTACATTAACATAAAATGATCTGATTATATACTTGAATGGAAAACATCATCAAAGCTATTTCATTATAATTGTATTCATCCTTTCACTTTAATCTAATTTTAGCAAAGTCATAATCAGCCAGTGAATAGTAAATACCTTACTATCTGTTTGATGTACCCATAATATATAATTTTAACATGAATGGATATTTCTCATATCTTTTCTATTTCACTCCTTTCACATTTGGTGGTGAAACTATTATTGAATTCAGTATTTGGAAAGAGTAAAATCAATATGTAGCTCACCAACTCCATAGAAACAAGATATAATTAGAAATATTCTATGTTCATGTTACATTTTGAGTAGGGGACACATAAAAGTTGATTCACAGAAACAAGTTACATCAATGACTTCCAGAAGCCATAAGTTTCATTAAAAGTTAAAAAAAATCTTTTTACTTTTGTCTTTTTAAGAAGGACACAAGTTTCTGTGTTGTTCCTTCATCCTTAATTTGACAAAGCACATTTTTAAAATAAAAGTTTAAAATAAAAGTTCATCCATGCTTCGTGATCATAACTCATGTATTGAAAACCAAAATACTCCAGTAAATACTAAAAATTCCAAGACTTCAAAAGCAAGTGATAGAAATAGTAGTGTTTAAATTCATGCTTAGAATATGCATCAAAGTTTAGTGAATAAAGCAAATGTATTCTTCTCATGATGGGAGTATGCAAAACAGAACATAATTATCTAATGTACATTAACAATAAGTGCTCATTAATGGCTCCAAAATGTCAATCTTTGACACAGAATATACTGGTGATTATATATATTGCTCCTATTTTTAACATAATATCCCTTAAATGTTTGTATTTTTCTCTTTTACCTGGAAAACACATTGCACTGTATAATTTGAGACAAATTCTCTGATATTCCTAAAAACTTTTTAATGATACTTATATTCCAGAATGTGCTGGTTGATGTGATGCAGTGGAACCCACTTCTCAAACCAACAGATGATTAAGTAATATATACTAAGGTCTTCTAATTAAGACACAGAATAAGTTACTTCTTTACATCTTGTATAGAATTCTAAAATGTTTTAAATTTGCATATTCATGTTGAACTGTCCATTTACAATTCATTGGATTTTTTCAGTCCTCCAGATGGAACAACAGATGCTAATATAGTGACTAAAAGCCTTGGTCAAATATTTTAAGAAGTGAAAACATTAAAGTTTCCTATGATGCAAAAGTCATATATTTTTCCATGAAGACAAAAATTACATTTCCATGCCATTTTCTCTAATGTATTTTGAAAAATTCTTCTAAATGTGTATCATAGAATATCCATATCAGTTTCAAGTAAAGAGGTACTGCCTGGCTTCATCATCATGAAGGTGTTTTTAATATTGAGACAGACAAGTGAAATCACTAGAAATATAATTATTGGAACTTTTCATAGCATAAAAAATAACTGCTCTTTCCAATAGTTAAACATTTTCATGGTGGCATCCATTATTCAAAGTTTATTATATAATTATTAAACAGTTATATTGAAATTTAGCTTTTTATTAATTATTTTCCATTATTAAAATATAAAATTTATTTGAAAAAAATGAGTAATGAAAAATTTAACATAACTGAAAAATCACTAGTGACTTGACGATTTTTCTCCAGCCTGTCTATGCCTCAGCCTGACTCAGGTGGGATTCTGTCGTATTTTCAAATCCCCCAAGGAAAGCAGCATCAGAAATCTCTTCAAGAATTGAGCAATTATTGTTTTTTTTTCAGGAACCATTGTCAATTGCTAAAATCACAGAGGTATAAATTTAATCTCCCCATTTGACCAGGAAAGAATAAGAGATCTGAAGAAAGTATAAGGATTGCCATATAAATAGTAGATTATTAAGAAAAACAGAAACACTTTGGGGGTGGGTACCACAGGTTGAACCCAGAGGCACTCGACCACTGAGCCACATCACCAACCCTATTTTGTATTTTATTTAGAGACAGGATCTCACTGAATTTATTAGTACCTCCCTGTTACTGAGGCTAGATTTGAACTTGTGATCCTTCTGCCTCAGCCTCCTGGGCCACTTGGATTACAGGATTGTGCCACCACACATGGCAGAAACAGTTTTAAATCATGATGAAACACATTACCTGTTGGATTTTCAATGTGGTCACTGCTGGTTTTTATCTATGCAACTAAAATTAGCCTGTGATTTTAATTTTTTCCTTAGTACTGAATATATTCAACTGTCAGAGTTCAGTTTATTAACAAAAACACTCAACATGCAGTAAAGGCATGATTATGCAGTTTGTACAACAGTTCAATGGTAAGTTCTATACATTAATGTCCATTTTGAAAAATAATACAATAGTAATTTATTCAAACTAACATTAGAATGATATAATATCATTAAGTCCAGTAGGAATATACTACTTAAACAAATCAACTTGGTTTTATTTATCCCAGGTTACAAATTTCTGGATTAAGTACCAAATATAAAATTAGGAATATAAGAAGTATATGTAAAATGCATCTGATAATTCTCTGTCCAAGAAAAGGCTTAGGGGTATGTGTGTGTGTGTGTGTGTGTGTGTGTGTGTTTTGTGTTTATAGACATAAGTATAATTAGATATTTTACCACAGCATCTAATTGGTTTAGTAAACCATTAAGAAATGAATCTTATCCAAAATTACATGTTTTAAATAGTTTTTAGTATTGACATTATATGCTAAGTTTAGTTTTCTTGTTTTATATTTATAATGAAAAATGTTACAAATTATTTGTAGCATTGAGGTTACAGCCATCTTTATTCATGGTGCTTTGATAATTAATTGCCACTAAATATGTTAGAGTCTTTCTTCAAGAGTCTAGATCCTATTATGTTTTCTTTTGGTTTTAGATGTATATTCATCTATCTTAACCAGGAATGTATCATCCTAGAGTATATTTTCAGTCTTGGATTTGATGAAACTGAGAAGATACAGAGAATTTTGAGCAATAGAGGTTTCCTTTGTTTGTCCTAGCAAAACTTCCAAGCAGAGATGCTGTATAGAAATAGGTACAATGTGTATTCTTAGTTATTTTTTCTGATGTCAAAACTAAAAGTAGTTAATAACAAGTACCAACATAATGACTTGAACATGAAAAGTTTTATAGAAAAATTAATGATTGTCAAACTGGAGAACCAACATGAAGTAGGGAAAAGATGGTTTTAAAATTGTTGGCAAAACTGGAAATTTGGGGCTAGGGTTGTAGCTCAGTGATAGAGCACTTACCTTGCATGCATGAGGCCCTGGGTTTGATCCTCAGCACCACATAAAAATAAATAAAATAAAATAAAGATAATGTGTCCATCTACAACTAAAAAATATGAAAAACTGGAAATTCATATGTAGCAAAATGAAATTAAACCTCTGTCTCTCTCCCTGCACAAAAATCAACAGAAAGTGGATCAAAGACTTAGGCACTAGGACAGAGACCCTGTGCCTAATAGAAGGAAGAGTAGGCCCAAATCTTCACCATGTCTGCCTAGGATCTGACTTCCTTAACAAGACCCCTAAAATGCAAGAAGTAAAATCAAGGATCAATGAATGGGATGGATTCATATTAAAAAGCTTCTTCTCAGCAAAAGAAACTATCAATAATGTGATGAGAGAGCCTACAGATTGGCAGAAAATCTTTACCATATGCGCCTCCAATAAAGTATTAATCTCTAGGATATATAAAGAACTCAAAAAACTTAACAGCAATAAAACAAATAACCCTATCAATAAATGGGCTAAAGAACTGAACAGACACTTCACAGAAAAAGAAATAGAATCAATCAACAAATATATGAAAAAGTGTTCAACATCTCTGGCAATTAGAGAAATGGAAATCAAAACTACAATAAAGATTTCATTTCACTCCAGTCATAATGGCAATCATCAAGAATACATGCAACAATAAATGTTGGTGAGGATGTGGGGGAAAAGGTACACTCATACATTGCTGATGGGACTACAAATTGGTACAACCATTATGGAAAGTGGTATGGAGATTCCTCAGAAAACTTAGAATGAAACCACCATTTGATCCAGCTATCCCAATCCTTGGTTTATACCAAAAGGACTTAAAATCAGCATACTAAAGTAATGCAGCCATGTCAATGTTTATAGCAGCTCAATTCACAATAGCTCAACTATGGAAACAACCTCTGTATCCTTCAATAGATGAATGGATAAAGAAAATGTGGTATATATATTGAATGGAATATTACTCAGTTTTAAAAAAGAATGTAATTATGGCATTTGTCAATAAATGGATGGAGTTGGAGAATTTCATGCCAAGTGAAATAAGCTAATCCCCCAAAACAAAGGCCAAATGTTTTCTCTAGTATGCAGATGCTAATTCACAATAAAGGGGGTGTGAAACTAGAGAAGAATAAATTTACCTTAGATTAGGTAGAAGGAAATTAAGGGAGTGAAGGGGAGGGGATGTAGGGATAGGAAGGATAGAAGAATGAAACAGACATTATTACTTTTTGTAAATATGTGACTATATGACCAATGTGAATCTATAACATGTACACTCTGAGAAATGAGAAATTATATCCACTCTATGAATGGCATATCAAGGTGCATAAATGAATTCTAGTGTCATATATAACTAATTAAAACAAATTAAAAATTAAAAAAATAAACCACAAAAATTTCTTGATATGATAGTTTAAAAAATACACTTCAAACTATTATTAACAGACACTTACTTTCAAGTGGGTTTCTATGGTAAAATACACATGATATATCACTTAAAATTGTAAACATTTTTAGTGGACAATTCAATGACATTTAGTATATTTACAGTATGATGTAATCATGAACACATTCATTTCCAGAATTTTCTTCATCATCCTAAATTGAAACTCTACTCCCATGAAACAATAATTCCCCATTCTCCTGTTCCAAAACACTTGAAAACCTCTATTTTACTTCCTGTCTCTTTGAATTTGCTTATTCTAGGTACTTCATATAAGTAGAATAATACTCAAATGTATCTTTGGAATGTTCATAAATTATCAAATAAACTATCTCCTGATTATTGGTAGAAAAGATGTTAATAAATAAATAAGATATGTGCTAAGATATACACAAATATACATGTATGTATATGCATGCATGAATATATGCACATAATATATAATCAGCTCAAATGTAACAATGCATATATTCATTATTTACCCTATGTATAGATACTGGACCTTTCTTATTAGTAGATTGCAAAAGTATGATATTTTGAGATTTCTCCATGTGTGTAAATCATTACTTACTGATCAGTGAATATTAATAAATTATCTGTATTGATGATAATTAGTGACATTTGAAATGTTGGATTCACACAGTATAAGTTGAACATCCTGAATTCAAAAATTCCAAATCAAAAATCCTCCAAATCCAAAACATTTTAACATCACAAATGCAAAATTCCACAAAATTCTATACTTGACTTCCTGTGATGGTCTATATTGAAAATACAAGTGCAGTATATTTTTTATGCAAAGTGCAGGTACTGTGTGTGTGTGTGTGTGTGTGTGTGTAAATGTTGTGTTTAGACCTGGCTTCATATCCCTGAGATAGCTCATTATAAAAATGCAAATATTCCAAAATCTAAAAAAAGTCTGAACTCCAAAACACTTTGTTCCCAGGCATTCTGATAATGGTATTCAACATCTATTGACACTACATCAACTACAATAAACCAAGGTAAAGATTCACAGATCAGACCAACTCATAGTGAGAGCCACTTTCATTTGAATGTTCCTTTATAATCTGTTTCTGTACAATTGATTGCTAATTTACTCCTTATCATATTACTGTTAGTATTCATAATGCCAATATTAAGACAATACATAATGAAGATAGGTAACTCAGTCAAGGTTTGTTAGTCTATATATGGTAGATTCATCATTAAAACTAAACCTTTGTATTTTGGTCCTGCTTCTTTCCCATACACTTCCTGAAATTAAGACCAAATTTCCCTTTTTACAATAGCATTTTCTTATAGAAATACTAGGCAAGCTACATATAAAATTTTAAATTTTCTAGTAGCCACATTTTAAAATGTGAAAATAGGTGAAGTTCATTTTGTAACACTGTATTCAACAGACATCATAATTTCAAAATGCAATTGATATGAAATCACGGAAGGGATATTTTGCATTATCTTTGTCATACTAAGTCTTTGAACTCAAGTATCTATGTTCAAATTGAAAGCAAATCACATCCTAGTCTAGCCAAATATCATAGCTCTATAGGCACATGTTACTAATAGTTGGCTATGTTGGTCAGCAGAGTTCTAGCTACTTTGTGCTTCTGTTCTAGCTACTTTGTGCTTTAACTAAATGAATCATTCCATCAAAGAGTACTTATTGGATGGGTCTTTCATGCTCACATTGGAGTTTACTGAAGTGAGAATAAGAGAAGTAGAAGTGGTAGAGAGCAAACAAAAGAATAGAAGTTCATTAGAAATAATGATGTAATTTGTATTTAAAATTATAAATACAAAATGTACTTTGAATTTCCTCCTTGGTCAATGTAGATAATAATGTCTATAAATCATTTCACATAATGCCTGTCTTACAGCTAGCAGTAAAAGAAACAGTAGTAGTTTCTCTAACAGTGAGGTTAACTGGTGGTATGCAAGTGTAGAAGCAAGAAAGCTCTAGCATATGAATCATTTAAAGATGAATGTGCCATTTGTAAGAGGCAAGCAGTCCTTGGGATTACACTAGTAATGTTATCCTAAAATTTAAATAATTTGCAGTACATTTGAAATCCAACACTGTCAAAAAAAAAAGCAGCAAGAAATTAAAAGGTAGTTCTTGCTAAAGAACTATGTCAGATACCAAAAGCAGAGCCAGAGAATATGTAAATCAATGGATGTGTAACTGATGTGATTCTGCAATCTGTATATGGGGTAAAAATGGGAGTTCATAACCCACTTGAATCAAAGTGTGAAATATGATATATCAAGAACTATGTAATGTTTTGAACAACCAACAATAAAAAATTTTAAAAAAAAGCTTATAGGTTTAGGTTTTGAAGTCCAGTTGACCAAGTGTGGTTCTTAACATTTACACTTTCACACAAGCATCAGTAAGCAATATTGCATTAGATTTTTAAAATGCCACTTACAGTTTTAGCCATAGCTAATTGATAGCCTGTATCTAAGGATTCCAGTACCTGGAATTCTTAAAGATTAAATACAGTGTATTTTTTAATATCTTTATTTTATTTATTTATTTTTATGTGGTGCTGTGTATCGAATCCAGGGCCTCCTACATGCTAGGTGAGCACTCTACAGCTGAGCCACAATCCCAGCCCCAAATATAGTGTATTTTTAATGCTGTTTTGACACAGTTTTTTAAAACATCATTATTGAGATATAATTCACATCTCATAGACTCATTTGAAGTGCACCATCCAATGATTCTTAGTATGTTCATGGAATTGTGAAATCACCGCCACAATATTAGAATATTTTCATTACATGAAATAGAAACTGCATAACCATTAGTATTCATTCCTTATTTCTCTTATTCCCCCACACAACTGAACTCTCTGCCTCCAACCCCCAGTTCCCAGAAATAGTGTACTAAATTTTGTCTCTATATATTTGCCTGTTGACCTGGTTTTTAAATGCTGTCTTGACACAGCACCCAGTTTAGGCCCCGAATAGTTTTTCTTCTTGAGGAGCCAATTAAGATGGCATCCTAGACACTCCTCTTATCAGGTTTTCACACTGTGGGGCCTTTATGCACCTATCTATGTTGCCCTGGATCCAGGTACCAGACAACTAGGGACAACTCCTATGACCTTGAGTCCAAGAAATTATTCAATTAAAGCAACTTTCAGAGTGCCCCCCAAACCTAGTTAGCCTTATTCCACTTGTCATAAGCTGCCCCTAAAGCTCCCATTAGGTAGCCATGAGAAAAACCTCCTGCTTTTCCCTGCGTGGAAGTCTTCTTTGGTTTGCAGCTATAAATAATAGAGTTCTGCCTTTCATCTATGTCAATATTTGTTCTTGTTTCTCACACCAAAAGAATCTTTAACTATATCAAACAAGGATCGTTGCCTGCTTTGTATTTTTTTCACAGATACCTTATCCATGCCAATCATGTCTTTTTTTTGTCATGCAATTTCGAGTAGTGTTTTATCCATGGGAATTTTGTGCAGGGTATGGGTTGAAGTTTTATCCTTCTAGAAGTTCTGCTATATATTGCTCAGAAATATTAATAGCCTGGCCCATTTTAATGCTAATTTTTACTTAAGAGCTTTCAGACCACATGGATGGTGTAAATTCAAACACCCAAATGCACAAAGTGATGGATTAATAGGATTCTTTAAAAAAAAATTACAAGCTCAGATTATAGCAAGCAAACTGGCCTATGCAAGTGGTTATATTTTTCCTGTTCACTTTCATGGTAGTCCTTCTAGAATCTGTGATTTATGGAGGACTTTTGGTTACAAATTCTTAACCTCTAAAGTCCAAATTCTAGTTTTATTTCCCCCATAATGCTATTAAAATTAAAACTCTTGGACAAGGGATGTGGTTTAGTGGTATAGCCCTGGCCTGACATGAGTGAGGTCCTGGGTTAGATACCCAGCATTACAAAAAAAAAAAAAAAATCCAAACCCTGGAACTGAAAATGACAACTCCAGCATTCTTCTTCCCTTCCCCACCCCACTAAGGTGGCCTCAGACTAGAGTTATTTTAATTGCTCTAGTTCATGTTCTCTTTCCTTTTTGCTCATGATATTTTATACTGTTTTGCATGCTTAATAAACCATTTAAAATTTTATATATATATATATATATATATATATATATATATATATATATATATATATATTTAATTTCATCTAGTATATCTAGGTGTTTCACAACAGAGAATGAGGGAAGCTAATCAGCCACATTTCCATAAATGGACATACATTGTGGTTTCTTTTAATTCAAAGGTCCATAAGAAGTGGCCAATAAAAATGGATTGTTATAAAGTAAAATAAATGAAATTTAGAATATCAAGTACTTAGCAAGCAGTGAAAAAATTAAAGAATCAATCAATTGAGTTTAAATGGATAAAATGAGTCACTATAAATAAGAACAGAATAAATCACAGCCTATCATGGATACTCAGGAATGGTTATTCTCATTATTAATATTTATTATTGTTTTTATTAATGGAAATCATCCAAGTAAAGGATGTCTTATTTTCCTCATGGCCCCAAATGTTACATCTCAACTTTGCTATTAATATGTTCTAAAATGTATGCATTTTCTGCCTAAGAGTAAAAATATGTTTTATTCAATATTATCATAACTTGATATTTAATATTTAATTGAATATACTATGTACATTTCTGTACAGCCCACTTTATATTTTGAGACATTAAACAATAAATTAAGGTAATCACTTTCAGTTGTTTCAGGAGATTAATTAGAAATTACTCATGAAAGAAGTCTCTTTGATCAAGTGTCTGAACTCCAAGTCAAGATTAGATAGACAAATTGATCAAACTTAAGTTTCACCATATTTGATGAGCTTATTCTTTTTAACTCAAAAGTCTAAATTAATCTAAATGATTTTTGAGTTACAGTGTGATAGCTCTTTACTTATAAAAACAGCTAAGATTGTAATATGCTCCATTTTATCAAAAATATTATTCATGATAGTTTTTGTGAGCATTGATCCTGGGATGTGAACAAGTATGTAAAGCAAAACCCAGAAAAATACACAAGCTCTTCTTACCAATTTCATCAATTCTTGTTAGTTTATATTCAATAAGACACACTTGAATTATTGAAGTAATTCAGCAAAAATAGGTTTTTTAATAGGGAGATAAAATATACCATTTTCAAAGAAATAGAGAAAAAAAAATAAAAGCAATCACTCCAGCCCCAGGCCAGACCAGAAGTACACCATCTAATTATATCAGTGGCAGAAGAATTAAAGGTCTCAGTACAGTGTATTTCAGTTGAACTTAAAAGATAAATCTTTCATAGTGATCAGCAGAGCTAATATGAAAACTACAATGTCTTACTATTAATTATCCAGTGGAGTAAATCATATACTGAAGTTCAGGGAATTAAATTTTATTCCTAAATTTGTCAGCATGATGCTTTGTGACCTTGATAAAGCCACTTAACCTTTTTTTTTCCTCAGCTTTTTCATCCATAAAAAGAGGAGGAAGATATACCTTTTGAGAACATAAATTCTAGCTAATATAATTTACAAAAAAAGGAGAAACAAATACCATAAAAGTCATATATGTACCACATAGTGGCAGAGAAGAAGGGTATTATAAACAGACGGCCATCAGGGGACTTCTGTGGTGCCTGTACTCTTCTACTCTTCTAATTTTTCACTAGCTGGATGCTTCTGATAACATTCTAAGTTGCTCTATGTTTATATTTTATATAATTTGTTGTATTTTATTATCAAAATAAGTGAGAAAATATGGGCTAGATTTTGGGTTTCTTACTAGGATAAAAACTGTACACAATGAGACAAAAAGAAAGTGTGTTATAATAGCATGTTACATAGTTTTATATAGAGCCTTTTGTGTATAACATTTTAAACAATGATTCCATTCAAACCAGAGATACCATTCAGTGAAATTTAACTGACTTTTTTAGCCCTGAAGATACATCTAAAATTTCAACTAAGGGTAGGCATTTGACTTAGAAAGTATAATGAGGAATGTGAGGTGTTTTTACTTAAAGCTCAATTTAAATCAGCAATATAATGTAGGAAATGAAAAAAGGGATGTAATATTCTTTAATATTAATTAAAGTGGATAGTGAGATCTGGATAGAAGGAGTTATTCCTCCATTATTTTTTTTTTACTTTTCAGATACTAGAAGTATTATTTTGCTAGTTGTGAACAATTTAATATCAACTGATTTAAACTGGAGTGTGTCAATTCTATTGAATTAATTTACTCAGCAATGCTCACCTTTAAGTGGCTCTTATAGTTCAGACATTATGCTAGATTCTTATCAAGATTGGGAATCCTAAAATGAAAATGATATTATCACTATCAGTTTTAACTTTTACATATGAATGTCTTTGAGGTCATCACTTCATTGCTACAGGAAAAAAAAAGAAAGAAAGAAAATTAAAAATACCCTGAAAAAAATTCTTTTTTTTCTTTCTTTCTTTTCTTTTTTGAGAACTGAGGTTTCTGAGTAAATCACCATCCAGAAATTTATTAGGCAGGCAAATTCAGAAAATCAATTAAGATTCTTCCTTGGAACAGAAGCCACTGGAGTTACAAACCATATAAGCACGCATCAGAACCAGAATCAGTTATAGTACAGATGTTAAAACTAATAGAGACTAAAAATATATATGTTTAATATACTAAGTGCTCTAAAATAACATGAAACAACCAATAAGTAATATATGTAGAAAGATGGAAATCCTAAAAAAGAAGAAAATTAAATGTTGAAATCTAAAAACATATTAACAGAGATTAAGATTGCTTTTGATGGGACATAATCAAGGAAAAAATTAGAGATATTAAAAAAGGTCAATAAAATTTCAACAACTGAAATGTAAAGACAAAGAAAAGAATCATAAAAACAGAACATCTAAAACCTGGGGATAAATTCACAGGGGATAATATATGTAAAATTATAATACCAAAAGAATAAAAAATAAAGAATGGAATAGAAGAAACATTTTAAATGATAATATGTATGGAATTTCCAAAACTGATGACAGAAACCAAAGCAGAAATCCAGGAAGCTCAGAAAATACCAAGTGAGATGAATACCAAAATCACATACCATATTCAAAATACAGAAAAAAAATCATAGCAAAGAGAACAAAACATAGCAAAAAGAAACATTTGAAAGGACACAGAAGAAATACAATATATATAAACAATCAGGATAAAAATTCAAGGGAAATCCTCATCAAAAACCATGCAAGCAATAAAGGTGGAGTGGAATATTGAAAGTGGTAAAAATAAACACACAAAACCCCTATTGATATAGAATTCTATATCTACCTAAATCATCAATCAAAGGGGAAAGAAAAATAAAGGCATTCTTAGGACAAAACAAAACAAAAAGAATTTAGAGAATACATCACATTAGACCTTGACTGGAAGAAGTTAAAGGAAGATTTTTCAGGTATAAGTAAAATATATAGGAAAAGTACCAGAGAATGAGGAAATGAGGGTAAGAGTACATATTTTATTTTTATTGTTCCAAAATGTTCTACAGGATATTTTTTGTTTAAAGTAATAATAGTAACAATAGATTGTGTGATTATGGTACATGAATAAGTGAAATCAATCAAAATAATGTCATAAAGGATGAGAGAGAAGAACAGAGTATTCTATCATAAGGTGATGTAATGGTTTTTGTTCAAGTGGAATGAGATCATTTTAAAACATGTATTGGAATACTGAAGACTACCAATAAAATAAATGTAAAAATTATTTAAAAATTAAGAGATAAAATTGAAACACTAAATGTTCAATTAAAATCAGAGAAGACAGAAAACAGCAGGGAAATGCATATTACTAAGTGATACTATGTGATTTGAATTATACAATACTTTAGAAAAAACAATCTATAGTTATGATAAAAATATTGCTGGTTTGCAGGTTTCAGGAGGGAGGGAAAGGGCTAAACAGAGTAAGTACAATATTCTTTTTGGGGTGTTGAAATTATACTGTGTGATTCAAGATATTATGCATTTGACACTGATACATGAAATTATGCATCTCTGATGTTAAACCCCATAGAAATTCATAGCACAAACAGGGAACCTCAATGAATGCAAAAGTCTAAAGACATCATTCAGGAGATTAGAGGTCCCCCGGATGGAAAACAAAGCATAATAAAACAATTTAACTATATTATTAATTTGTGATATAGTCTTAATGAGGGAAAAGATTCTGACCTAAGCAATAAGAAATGGGTGAAGGCTCTAAGACTAAAGCCAAAATAAACTAAACATATGTACTGTTCTCCAGTGGGTAAAGTTGTTTCCCTCATTAGATATAGGTTAAAAATTCCAATTTCACTAAACAGCTATGTTGGAAGAGAATGATTAAGTAACTGGATGAAAGATGATGGGAACCAGTTTTCTCAAGATTAGTCGAGAATTTACAGATGAACAAGTGGTAGAGGCTAGAATAATTCACATGCCAATGAATTAGAGTTGGAACCATTAGTATGAACTTAGGTTTAATTTATTATAAATACAAATGGTTACATATTTAAAAATTTATGGAAAGGGCTTAGAAGCTATTATACCCAACTATAACCAATGAGTAGCAACAAATATCCCAAGATGTAGATATTAGTTTCCAGTACATTTCCCCAATTAAATGTCCATGAATTCTGGAAAAAAAATATCTGATACTAGGTCTTGGACAATAAGTACACAATATGTGTGTAGAACATTTTCTAGAACCAGAAATTAAGGAAGTGCTTAAACACACAGATGTACATGATGGGGGTATGCTAAAGTGACTGAGGAGCCAATTTAAAGAAGTCTTAAGGGACAAATTGAAACATTTTGAAGGACAAAATTTTAAAACACTGTATGGATTATAAAACAAAACGCAAAATTAATATTCATGAGTTTATATGTGATATAGACAATTGGATAAACAGATATGATACTTGTGGGAGAATAGACATGTCTTGTGTAGAAGTCCACATAATTTATATGGCTACCCTGCTCTCAAGAATTGGAGCAAAACTCCTCACTCCTTATGTGATACAATGCAATATAATAACTTTCTTCTAAAAATACAATAACTTTCTTCTAAAAATAACTTTCTTCTAAAAATAAATTTCTTCTAAAAAATATAGTATGGAAAGTTGGAAAGCCCAATTTATGTGGAAGAACCTGACAAAGACTGTTAGGTCACCAAGGTCAATATCAAAGATGGTAAGTCATGTTGATAGTATGATATGTTGTGATTTTATCTCTATGATTTTTTTTTCAAGAACACTTATCCCTAGCAAAATTGTGAAAAAATCAGCTTTACCCTTCCCATAAATAGGGCATTCTAAAAAATAACCTGGTCACTACTCAGAATATAAAGTTCATCAAAAATGAGGAAGGTAAGAAAAAGACACAGACAAGAGAAGCTTGAGACATGACAGCTTAATATATGTCCTATCCTGAATAGGATCATGGAATAGAAAAAGGATGTTAGGCAAAAAATAAGTAAAAATGAATAAACTGACAACTTTTAATAATAATGTATCATCATTACTTCTTTAGTTGTAATAAATGTGCTATGCTAATGTTAGATATTAAAAATAGAAGAAATTGGATATGGGTATATGGGATCTCTACTATCTTTGAAATTTTTTGGTAAATCTAAACCTATTCTAAAACCAAATGCTTATTTTAAAATTTTTTGAAAAGATATGGATGCGGATCCATAGTAGGGTTGGGGGGCAAGGGAAGAATGGAGGAACTTTGGATTGGGCAGTGGAGATTGAGGGCAAGGGAGGGGATATGGCGGTGGGAAAGATGGTGAAGTGAAATAGACATGATTACCCTATGTACATGTATTATTGCATAAATGGTGTGACTCTGTATCCTGTAGAGCCAGAGTAATGAGAAGTTGTGTTCCTTTTGTGTACACTGAGTTGAAAAGCATTCTGCTGTTCTGTATAATTAATTGAAAAAAATAAAAAAAGAGATTGTTCTTGATTCTAAGATGCTCACATTCCTAGAGAAAAGCAGGAATGTGTGTGAACAAATAGCTGTAAAACAATGCGCTAAGTACCACAGTAGGATGCTAAAAGTGCCATCAAAGTGAGGACTGCTTGCCTCAAAGAGGAGGTAACATTTTAGCTGTGCCTTGAAGAAAGCATAAACATCAGTCCTGTGATCAAATGGAAGAAAAAGCCTTCCAATGGAAAAATATTATGAGTAATGGTTCACAGGAAGGATATATGGAGAACAGTAAAAACTTGAGTATAGTTAAGACTTACAAAAGACAGTTGGGGGTAGAGATGACCCTGAGAAAATTTTAATTTTTAAATATAAGAATATTTGAAGTACCCAAAATGCTGGGCAGATTTATCATTCCATTACATGTGATACAATTTCAATAAGGGAAGAATCAGCCATTATCCCTAACAATATTTCCTGCACCTGCACATTTAGACTCTTTAGCCAGAAATTTCCTTTCCACATATAGATTTTTTTTATTTTTAAAGAGATGTTCCAACAAACTTTAAAATATTTGTTTATCATCAGCTTAATGCAATTCCACTAGAACTTAATGATATGCTTGGAATAACATTTATATTAAGTACAACATGATATGACAATGATATACAGAAAACCAAGATAAAAATACATTGATTCTTCATCAGGAACTTTCCACCTTTGTTGCTTTACTGAAGGACACAATTTATATCTTAAGAATTACTACATAATTTGGTTATAAAGTAAATGTGCTATACAATTACACCATTTAAATCAATATTATAGGGGCTGGGGATGTGGCTCAAGCAGTAGCGCGCTCGCCTGGCATGCGTGCGGCCTGGGTTCGATCCTCAGCACCACATACAAAACAAAGATGTTGTGTCCACCGATAACTAAAAAATAAATATTAAACTTCTCTCTCTCTCTCTCTCTCTCCCCCACTCTCTCTTTAAAAATAAATAAATAAATAAATATTATGCACAAAATATCTTCTCAATGTCCTTGTTAATTCCTAAAATGCATTTTAATACATAGTATTTTAATTCTATGGCGATGGTGGCCCATACGGGGAGCCCCGTCCCTAGATAGGATGGGAGCAAATCTGCTCATCCCTAAGCAGATAGGGTGAGAGGAAAAATGGCCATTTTGAGAAAATGGAGAAGATTGATACAGTATGTTTGTGTCTTGTTTCATCTTGAAATGTTGTATTGTCTTTGTGATGAAAATATGGAAGGGGTGTTAAGTAAATTACTAAGGGAAGGAGGCACCCCAGTGGAACCAAGAATAGTTAGGGCATGTGTTGATGGAAGCCCAGGAACTCTAGTCAGAAAGAAGAAAGTTCAGAGGAGGAAGGATTATCAGGAAAAAAGTGACAGCAAAAGGCTATTACTGAATACTTTTCATTACCTGAGGGTGCGTGAATCAGTGCAGCGGCTGCCACGTGCGCAAGCTGGTCATGGCGCAGCAAAGCTCTTCCCCGCCCCCGCCCGGGGAGCGGAAAGCCACTGCAAGAGCCCAAATCCAAACCTGACCCGGAGGCACAGTCTCGCAGGCTCTTGCCACCTGTGCCCAGTGGCAGTTTGAGTCCGGACGCTCCCCATCTGGGGCTGCCCGAGAACGCTGCAGCTGAGCGGAGGACGCACATGGCGTCCCTGAAGTTTGATCATTTCCAAGGCCAGTAACTACAATGGTTCTCCCACACCTGGAGGCTAATGAGTAATGAGCACTCAAATGTAAAAATCCTGAGATAATGTACTAAATTGTTCAGAAGGTTGTTTTCTTAGTGGAATGCTACAGGATTTTCTTTAGCAATCCAGAGTTCCTGCCTTCATCCCAGTGCCAGTGAAGACGAAGGTGGAAGAATTTCCAGTGTTGCTGAGAACTGGATGAAACTTCAGCTGAGAAACAGAGGAGACTTTAGATCAAGCTAGCTGCCTGCAGAACTTACCTGGACTGTGATTTACCTGGACTGTGAGTTAATCTATTGAGACACTGTTTTATCTGGACTGAGACAAAGTGTAATCTACAACAAATTGTAACTCAGTATCTTTGCTAATGGTGTCATTGCTGGTATAATTTTTCCAAGGGCTTCTTACATGGAGCCATCAATTGGCTTGGTATTGTGGCATTTTGTATCCTCCCCTTCTGCTTGTAGCAGATTATTTATGGTGTTTGTGTAAAAACCACTATGGCCATTATTTAAATTAAACAAAATGGGGAAATGTTAAGGTCTGTAAACAAGTCAGGATGGCGCCTGGCATTTTGCCAGAGAAATGTTAGAGTCTGTAAACAAGTCTGGATGGCGCCTGGCAAAATGCCAGAGGGAGTGGTTTGTGAAGTAACGCCAGCGAGCCATTAAGTGTGGAGATTTCTTATTGGTTGACTGATGTATCTAGTTTATGCTAATTAAGATAAGCTGTGTGGAATGTATAAATACTGCTCCTGTCCTACAATAAACGGCTCCCACTCCTGCTGTATCAATCTACACAAGTTGCACGTCACCCCCTGGTTATTTTGCTGCAGCCGGACTGCGGCAGTTCTCCATTTACTAAGAGATTCATATGTACTCAAAATGAACTTTGTAATCTGTTTGCCCAAAAGTATCACCAGTAATACTATTTAATATGGAATTATGGTAATAAGTTGAATGAATAAGTTGAAGAAAACTTTCCTTATAACTTTTACTAATTTTCTCTTGAATGTCAGGATTTAAATATTCTTTATTTTCTTATGAGAAAAAAATATGAAATTTTGAACCAAGATTAAGAAAGTATAGTGCTCCTCAATATCATTTAGCATAGAAGAATTCTGTTCTTGGTTCTACCAATTAAGCCTTATGTAAATTGTTTGACCTTTTGGGACCTAATATCCACTTTCTATTTGTCTCATATAGCTAACGATTAATAAGAGTTATAGTATTTCTAGAAAGGAAAAAAAGTGTGCTTAACAAGGATGAATTCTACATTCAGAAGAATAAACACTAGAAATGCTTATTATTTCTATTCAGAATGTATCTGTTCCTTAATATTTTAAAATTTGTTTGCCTCAATTCCTACTTCTTGGAAAAAATTCTTCAGTATAAACAGAGTAAAATAATGAATAGAAAAACGTCTTCAATATTTAAGGTATAGCCAGACATATTTTCTACTGGCCCATTAAAATAAAGGTAAAATGATAAAAGTGTTGATTTGAATTTTCTTATACAGACACTATTCAACACAACAAAACTGAAAACCAAATGATTGCAAGTTATAGACATGTTTATGGTAGGTACATAATACAAATCAGAAATTAAATTTGTTTTTAGTATTCAACTCTATCATATTTTACTAGTGTAAGTTGTTTACTATGTCTAATATTTATAAAAAGTATTGCCAAAGAGCACTTTATTTATTTAATTAAAATTTCCTTCTATCAAAATAATTATTATTCATCAATTAAATTCCATGAAACCCAAAGTAGTTTTCAGCTAATATATCATAACTTGGTGATTTAAAAGAAAGTAATTGTTATGAGATCTATATCACAAAACATTTTTGTATAGATAAAAATTATTTTATGTGAATCAATAAACAAATCAAAGTCTCTTTAATTTAAATTAATGTTTTTATGATTTTCTAAATGTGTTTCATAAATACGACCATACTAAAAAAGTCATCACTCATCTCTCTCAATAAGAATTCTCAAATAATGTCTTTCTCTACTCAGTATTGCTCCTATCACCCCCATCCTGGCATTTTCATATGGAACTGTTTTTAGAAAGTGGTTTTACAATAAAGTGAACAAAGTTATTAATAAAATTGTATTCATAACCAAAATGATGAACATTTTGATATAATCCTACGTTTACATACTTAATTTATACATAGTAACTTACATCATTTGATCCTTGCAGAAACCTCTACTAAATAAGGCCAATGTAATATCATTTTATACATTTAAAACTAATATTCTGAAGATTGTAGTGATTCAACCAGGATCACGAGACAAGTGAGTTGTAGATTCATGACTATAGGCAGTGTTCTTAAAATTGTTCTTACGTCTTCCCACTTTAACAACCAGATACAGGAACAATGCTAGGTAATGCTTCTTACATAATTATTTGGTGACTACACCTACAACCTCTAGTTCATAAGATCACATATGTCTGATTTATAGAGAGATAAATGAAGAAAAGAGAAAAATGATTTTTCTAATTTGGAATAAAACAGAACATAGAGGTAGATTTCATACATCAATTTCATCACTCTAGAAAATGTTTCCCAAAATGATACCACTACAAAATATAAGCATAATTTTCTGAAATTGTAAACTCATTATTTCAAGTACTTTAAAAAGCTAGCATTTCTATAATTCCCTAAACACATTCTCTTTAACCTTTCAAATGTATTTCAGCATGAGATGATTTAAAAGCAAGTAGGAATAAATTTCACCTATAGGAATCCACTTAGCATTTGGTTGAGTGCTTTTTCATAGCATAGATTAAAAAAAATCAATATGCAGCCCCAAATTTAACTTAAAATTATAATTTCATTACTTGCAAATGAAATACTAAAAACTGTGATTACCTGTAACAGTTAATTCAGTAGTTCTTCTCACAACAAAGCCTCCATATTTTAATTCACAGGTATAATTTCCAATGTCATCTTCTCTGACTTCTCTTATAAGCAAGGTATCTCTTTTGAATACAATACTTGGCCTCCATATTTTTGTCCTACATTCCTACATAAAAAACATAAACTTTGGGTAGTACATGTAGTATTGAAAAATAAGGTTCTTTAAATCACTGTAATGGTAATTTCTAAACTTATAATTTTAAGTGACAAAAGTTTTTTAAATTAATGTTAAATAATTTCATTCTGTTTTTAAAGCTCTGGGAAATCAGGTACCTCAATTTGAAAACAGTATTTTTAGAAAGAGGCATGTTAGTAAGTTTAGCATCTCTACATTAGATATGTACTTATTTATTAATTATGAGAAAAGACATATATGTTCATTATTCCTAACTTAAATTAAAAAGCAAATGCTTAACATTTGATGTTTATGAAATTAATCATACTGATATTAATAAGAGAAAACACAAAGTATATTATTTAATGAAAAGTAGAAAATTTTAAATTATAAAAATAGTTTAAATATAGGAATGTACAAATATTTGAAATGATGTTTAATTTAGTAAAAATAAAATCTCTTCATAGCATGTATATTCTATAATCCATTAGAGATACAGCCAACATTTTAAGCCAGGGTCTTATACTCTCATAAATATCTATTTTCCTTTTTGATAGACCTACCAAATTATGGTTTCTGAATTAAGCTTTGGATTATAATGACATTGGCTCAGGAGATTTCAGTTTTTGCCAAAACAAAAGTCCATATCCCCCAGCCAGATTTGAAATCAATGGAATGAGGATAAAAAAAAATAAAAAGCTTAACACCTTTGACGCTATTGAAAGAAAATACTATTTGTAAAAAATTTTATTGCCAGATCAAATTTTTGCATGTTATGATTTTATGTGGCTCAATGCTTCTGTATACTTGTGAGGGGCAGTTATCCAGCTATTTTATATCAAAATATACATTCTATTGTTCACATTAGTTATATAAGTTGTCAAAACTGCATAAATCCTGTGCTGAATTATGAAATCTATATTTAGCCAGAATAATTATTTCATAGTATTCTACTTTAGCATTCATCTTTCAATCTCAGCTATTTAAACTACATATGTCAAGTCCTAATAATGGAAATATAATCTGAAATATAAGACTTTTATTTTCTACATAAATGTATCTCTACCAATGACTATGGTCTTTATAGCTTGAGGTCAAAATGATTGTGGTGATGGTGGAAACACGGCAAAAGCACCAATATGAACCCAGTTATTTTTAAATCAAATGTGTGTCAGTGTATATAGCCTCTCATCTTTCGGCAAAATTTGAGATGCTCTTTACAGAAGGTGATGAAAGATATAGAACTTGTAAAATCAATTTATTAGTTATGTATCTAGCAGCTGAATGACTACATAGACATAGGATTAGAACAATATTTGGTTTGAGAGAACTTGGGTCTAATTTCTCTACTACCACTTCCCTTGTAGCAATCATCAGGACTTGTTCACAATTTGCCTTTTGAAGGCATGAAAACTTCTAAGTATCAAGAATTAGAAATACTCAAATATAAAAGTGAAAAAAAAAAGAAATTAAAAAAACACATTCCCAAGGAACAGAAATCAGTGTTGCTAATTTTGAGTGCTGTTTAACATCTCTAGGAATAGAAAACAAAGGGACAAATCGAAAAAATTTTCAACTGTTCCCTTGATCTTCTGAGTTCTCCATTGCCCATTATAAAGAATCAAAATTAAATCTTACTCAGAGAAGAGCATTGCTAATTTTGGCAAAATCCTTTTGAAATTGTTCAAGGGTTTTTTTCTTGCTTTATTTTTAACAGATTTTGAATTCATGAGCAATCAGTTATGAGGGCTCCTATTCTGAGACTGACATTTGTGGATCTAGTTATTAAGAGGCCCAGTTTCCTCAAGTCCAACTTCTAGCAAGTTAGACAAAGTAAATTTAACATGAGGAATCTTTAATACACAGATAATAGATTCCATAAAAGTGTTCACATCAATATTCTATTTGTTTAGTACATCCAAAGCAAAAAACATTCTTACATGGCATACATAAGCTTAAAAGTGTAATAAATTATGGAGTTTCAATGAATATTATTGATGTGATATGGAAAAAGGGGATTGGACTATATTGTCTTTAATTTTAAAGTTTCTTTTTGTTTTTAAAGAAAATAAGTTTAATACTATTTTCATAATGGTACAAAATGTTCTCAGATGTTATTTCTTTTAAATATTTAGGCTTATATATACATTTAGATTAGATTAGAATTTGGACAATGTTATATTCATTAAATAGGAAATCCAATTAAAATTACTATATCATATTATCACAGAAGTAAATCAATTATTTTTCTCCTAGTTTGGGGATATTTTATAATGCTAATATGAAGAGCTATTAAATCAATATTCAACATATTTTAATTCCTGAAATTATCAACCTATATACTATAATAGAATTGAAAGAATTGTCCCTAAATAAGATATAAAAATAGCAACTTATTATAATAGAATACCAATACAAATGTTAACCAATATGCTATTTATTAAAGTCACAGTTTTAAAATGACCAACACAAATTGCTGTAGCATTCTAGGAAAACAGAACTGAACTATATCATAATGCCTACTTAATTTTTATCAATTTTACCCAGAATAAGATACACATGAAATTGTTTATAGGCAATAAATTCATTCACAATCCATACCTTATACCAAAGGATTTCAGGTTCTCTGGTTGGTAGCAAAAAATCCTCTATGTCACGGCATGAGATTTCCTTGCTTTTGCTAAGTTCAGCTTTTTCAAAGTATTTCATTTTGGAATTGTAGCAGAGTCCAGTGTCATTTTCACCCACTGTCAGTGAGATGGATACTTTCATACAGTAAGTGGAGTTTCTGTAACAAACAGAATAAATATGGTGACCCGCTGTGAACAAAAATCAAGTGCTGCCAACACAGAGTGTTTAAATCACTCAGGAAAAAAAAAAGGAGAAAGTCCATTGTTTAACTCATTTTTATTTTTTCTTGGCATATTCTTCAGGGTTCCCTCTTGTCATGTAACTAAACAACAATTGGTCCTCTAATGCTAACTGTATATTTTATATTTGCTAGGGAAAAAAAAAAAGTTTTGTTTTATATCCAGGTTCAGTATGAAAAGTGTTTAATGGAGATTTTTTTCTAGAAAATAAAAGGAATAAAGGAAGATTTAGTTCAGGAAGAAAGTCAAGCTTTGGGTTATGCTAAAATTGGCAAACTCAACAGAGAAGTAGAAAACAGACCTATTTTTTTTATATTTATTTTTTAGTTGTAGTTGGGCACAATAATTTTATTTTATTTATTTATTTTTTTGTGGTGCTGAGGCTCTAACCCAGGGCCTCACATATGCTAGGTGAGTGCTGTACCACTGAGCCACAACCCCAGCACTGAAAACAGACCTATTAAGTACAATGAAAGGGCAGGATTAATGCTGCTCAAGACTTGCATTACTGGTTGTCTTACTAGTAAGAAATGTTATTGAGTCTGGGCAGAAAATATTCTAAAATATTAACCAGGCATGGTGGTGCACATCTGTAATGTCAGGTACTCAGGAGGCTGAGGTAAGAGGATTGCAAGTTGGAGGCTATCCTGAGCAACTTGGTGAGACCCCACCTCAAAATAAAAATTAAAATGTGTTTTAGATCTGGGGAATGTGGCTAAGTGGTGGAGTGCTTGTTTGGCATGCCCAAGGCCCTGGGTTCAATCCCCAGCATCAAAATAAAAAGAAAATGTGTTTGAGATGTAGGTCCTTGGTAGAGCACCCTCAGTTCAATCCCTAGTATACTTCCCAAAACAAAAAGTAAGGGCCAGGATTGGTAGCCCACAACTGTAATCCCAGCAGCTCCAGAGGCTGAGGCAGGAGGATTTTGAGTTCAAAGCCAGCCTCAGCAAAAGCGAGGTGCTAAGTGACTCAGTGAGACTCTGTCTCTAAATAAAATACAAAATAGGGCTGGGGATAGGGCTCAGTGCTTTAGTGCCCCCCCAAAAAAATAGTATTGTGAAATCATAATCTTTCCCCATTTGGCTTGAGACTTGGAGTTCAGGTTGTCAGAGAGAAGCATTCTAAAGTATTGTAAGAACAACTCTTTGCTCATAGACATATTCTACACAATTGGGTCATTAATTCAGGACCTCATTTTTTTTCTTTCCTGGCTCCAAAGTCAAGATTATAACTTGGATAAGTGAGAATAGAAATAATTTTTTTGAAGAATTAGGAGTTAATGAGTGAAATTTATGTGTAAATTGCAGTACTTATGCTTGCTATGTAAGTCTGTGGCCATTCAATGAACACTGATAATGTTTTATGCATGATGCTGGACAATGGAAATAAATAAACATCAGGTATAATGTTTGGTAGAGAGCTTTTCATTTGGTAAGAGTCCAACTGCTAATTTATGTAATTGGCCATCAAATTTCTGTTATTTGAGTTTTGTTTGTTGCTTATTATCTCTGGAAAAGTGGGCAATTTATTTAACTCCTCTGAGCCTGGGGTGGGGTGAAGGACAGTACTTATTTGAGTATTACACAGGGTATTAACAGAACCCTGTAAATCCTGTCATAGGTACTCAGTGATGGTGGTTCCTTTTTCCTCCACATCTGTGTAAATGGACCTCTTCCTTATGAAGTCAAGATTCTCTGATATTTAAGCAGCTCCTTGATTTAGATCCTTGCTTTGCTTAAATGCTAATAATGCTAAATAAATATGAGAATGACCAGAAAATAAATTAGTTATTTAGTGTTAGAGTTAACAAAGAATATTTAGAAAAATTAGACGATTCTTTTTGAATGTACACATCTCCATCTTTCTATACTTTCTGGCCTACAAGTAGATCTCAAGTATTTAAGAGGTAAAACAATTAACCATTAAAGAATATCATTCAGAAGTCCAAAAAGAGTCCTGAGAGTTTAGGGGCTTTTCAAGAATGAGAAGATGTTTCCTATCCTCAACCTTTCAAAATTCAAGAAAAAATATATATAAGAAAACAATTTAGGGGCTGGGGATGTGGCTCAAGTGGTAGGGCGCTTGCCGGGCATGCATGCAGCCCGGGTTCGATCCTCAGCACCACATACAAAACAAAGATATTGTGTCTGCCAAAAACTAAAAAAAAAATAATTAATATTAAAAATTCTCTCTCTCTCCCTCTCTCTCTCTCTCTCTCTCTCTCTCTCTCTCTCTTAAAAAAAGAAAAAAACAATTGAAAAATTTGATGTGATATATACTACAAAACATATATACTACCAAAGTTGTTTCAAGGAAACAAACAATAAAACTTCATAAATGGTGATACTTGTATTGTCTTAAACAATGAGTAAGAATTTAGCAATTTTGAGAAGGGCCATTTCAGGCAATATTATATTTAGATGCTGGAAGGTATAGAACAACTGGATATGTTTAAGGAATTGCAAATAACGTGATATGGCTGGAATATAAAGTAGTTACAAAAGACCTGAGACTGGAAGAGTGCACAAGAGCAAGACTGAAAATCATGTAAGCTGCTTCAAAGAGTTTGGACTTTATATTTGGAAATGATGAAATATGGATATTGAAAACTATTTACAAATAATGAGAAAAAATAGATTGAATTGGAAGGAAGACTAAATGCAGTAAGGCCAATTGGAAAGCAATAAACTCATTTAGGAAAAAAATGACAACCCTCAAAAAAGGTAATTTGTATTGGGGTAAGAAGGGTCATGTTCAAAATATATTTAAGATGTTAAATCAATACAACTGAGAGGAAACAGAAAGGCATGCAAGATGGATACTTCTTTTCAATTAAGTATATGAAAGGTAGAGTCAATCTTTCAACATGGAAAATACTGAAAAAGAAACAGCTTTAAGAGGAAAGAAAGTGTGCTAAATTTGAGTTTGAGCTTCACACTCAATTGAAAAACATATCCCTTCTGGGGTTGCAGCCAATATTACCCATGCATTATTTATTAATTTTATTCCAATACAAACTAGAGAATACTCTTTCCAAGCTCATTGTAAGCTTATACTTTTTCAGAAATAATAATTATTTAAGTTAAGTTATTGACTCTAAGACACTTATGAATGTGTAAATAAATATATTCTAATGTGGAACCTTTCACATAAATCTTAGGGTTTCTCTCTCCTCAAATGACTGCTTAGTTTGTCTATTGTATAATACCTCCTTGTATCAAATACCAGGCATGTTTTTACATAGGTAGGGATGAATTAGGAACAACAATGACAAAGCCCAACTGAAGTGATTCAGATTCCAGCTCAATCACTGATTATTCTTGAAAACTAGGGAATGTTTCTTGGATCCTTAGGCTTCCTTTTCCTCATCTCTATAACTAGAAAATAATGCTAAAGACACCATAGGCTACTGTGGAAATCAAACATGTTAGAACTTGTAAAATATTAGATTAGAACAGTGCCTGTCGTATAGTGAGCACTCAGTAAGTGTGAGATCTTACTATCAGAACTGAATTCTTTATATCCACTTTCTTTTTATTTCCATTCTGCAGTATAACAACACAGTGTTTTGTTCAGGAGGTATATCAGAAAATATCATTATGTGATGTCTTCAGCTTTTTTAGTGTATAATTAGTATGAAGTATAGCAAAACAGAAAAGCTCTAATACTTTTCATTTGGGATATCTGAGTGGATTGGACAAGAATGACTGAAGTTGAAGAAACACGTGGACTCCCCAAGCCAGCCATTGCCTCTTTCTCTTTTATACATGGAAGTAACTCCTAATCATCAGAAAGTCATACCAGATGAGCACTCTTAGATATTCTCATTTTTTTACTTTTGTTCCTTAGCCCAGTGAGATGACTGTTTACCACTGTCTGGTAATGTTTGGAATTCCATACTCCCCAAAATAGCACTATTTTCAAATTGCTTTCAATATTTTAATACTTGTTTACTGTTTCTGTTCATCAGAAAGTGATTTAAATATCTAAAAATAAAGTAACATTCGACCAACACTATAGTCCTATTTATTGAGAAGAGCTAACAAGAAGCAAGCATCTTGTGACACATTAATAAACATGTGATTCTCCCTGAGGGGAATTTGCACACTCTCAAAACAAAGAGTGCATTCCACCATCATCAAACTTGTAGCATGACTGCTATATCTCTCTGCCTTCAGGGAAATAGTGTGGAATGGGGTAAATGGGGTAAGGAGAATGCTCCTACAGGACTTAGGGTAAAATCATTAGCACATATTTCAGTTGGCTTTTATTGTTTATAACAGATGGGCTGCAGTCTAGGCAAAAACTTATGACTGCTGATTTAAATGCTTATTAAAATGGCTAGTGAGACAGAACATGCATGTGTACAGAGAAAAGTTTTATTTATAACTGAGACTCGACAATCAATTACTGTTTCCCATGAAGAAAATATTTATATGGACTTAAAAAATCTAGTTTTCTCTGACAAGGGTAACCCAGCAGCACATACCATGTATACAGAACATATTGTACAAATAATTCCCATACAGTTACTTCTTTCAATGGATTGATGAACCCAATGCCTAATGAAGACAATGATTTGTCCAGATCTATTATCTAGTTAGTGGCAGGAGTAGGATTAGAATTCACATCTTTTAACATCGAATTCATTGGTCTATTCTATATGCTACTGGAAAGAATTAGCAGTGGGTTAGCACACAAATATTTTTCATGTATATGTGTGTGTGTGTGTGTGTATATATATATATATATATATATATATATATATATATATATATATATATATATTTATATATATATATACAATTATGATATATATATATGATATGTGTACAAATATCCATTGTCCATATATATATATATATATATATATTTAGCATTTAAAAGTAAAAAAAAAAAACAATTACTATCCCTAGTACCTGCTTTTATATTATTGTATACTCCAAAATTAATATCTCCAGGAGAAAGAAAAAATATGATCTAGCTTAAATTTCTTTTAAGGTCCTTAAAGTTCCCAAAATCTAATAAGGGCTAAAAGGGATCAAGTGGCAGTTAATGAAATATCATGATTCCATCACCTCTTTCCACTAATACATAATATTATGTATGTGTAAAAGAATTGGCTTTTGAAAGCAGTGGCTTTGAATCCTATCTTATAAAAGAAAAAAAAATCTAACCTGAAATCCAGTACAGCTATTGGGAGCTAACAGTTATTTTTAGATATAATGAAGAAACCAATGTGTGACACAAAAATAAAATTTAAAATAATTGCTTTAAGTATAGATGCTAGAAGTCAGTACAATACACTGAGATCCTATGTTTCTCAGCAGTGTGCTACTTTGAAATAGAGGACAATCCTGACTTGGGAGCTATCAGAGATTTTAAAATTCATTTCTTAAGAAGAACTACATTGCACAATGTGGAAATTCCTGAAGTGCAGGCAGGAGGTCACAAAGAAAACTATGTTCGGGAAGAAAAATTCTGTATATCTGATTAGCTGATAAAGTTTATTAAAAGCCATACTATGAAATACCTTAGTAGAGCACAGTTAAAATTATTCTGTAATCACTCCCCCTATGCATAATAATGCATAATATTTGGTGTCTCTCTCTCTTCCTCTAACAGAATTATCAGTAACATGATTTTTAAATATGACCTGTAACAGTATCACTAAACACTTGATCTGTATATTATGTCAATTCCCTGGTCCTCAGGGGGAAATAATAACATTTCCATAATGTTTGACAATCCTTTCTCACTTCATGAAGTGCTGTGTAAGGAAGTCAGATTTGATCAGTGTTTTCAAAGGATTACATTGGTCTGTTTCTACATTTTATATTGTCTAACATTCACTGGTCTTTATTCACATCACATATTTGATTTTTATAACAATAAAAACACATAAGATTTTAAGTGTCACAAACCTTTGGGTACTGAAAAGCAGCATGGAGGACAACATATCTGAAAACTTGATTACCAGAGACCTCAGTAAAACTGAACTGTCTGGAAGGCAGATCCTTCACCATAAATTTGACCATAGGGTCTAATTATTAGTTGTGAAAACAAAGTGGTGGGAATAAAAAATGTCAAGGTTAGATAGGGAGTTAGTGTCTTAAAGTTTTCTAAGCCTTAAATGCACTTTGATACTTTATTTCAATCTTAAAGCCTTCCAATCCCCCATCACCTTTTATTGTTCCATCAGTTTTATGGTGATGCCTGAAGCTATGCACATGGCCCCTCTCTTATATCTTATCTTTCTTAAACACACTATGCTTGTAGCTACTGACACTAAATGTAAGATTTGTTTGGATTAGTTTTTCTTTTCAGAAGAGCTCTGAAGGACCTATTGATTTAACTGTGGTTGAAATCAGCCCTTGGTGAAAAGATTAGAGTGAAACCATTGAGCAGCTGCTAAGACCTAAATATGCTTGTTTATTGCCTTCACATTTGAAATTCTATTTTTTTAAATTTAACTGGTGAGTTGAATTCTATCTACAGTCTTATGCTAACTGTAAATTTAAAATCATTATCTTTTTTCCCTCTCTCTTCTTTGTTGAAAAGAGATCAATATAAAGTTACCATTTTTATTATTCTAGTCTTATATTCCTGGCATATTAGAATTAAGGAGGTCCTAGCATACAGAATTCAAGTGCAGTATTTCTCTGAATTACTCTTGAGCACAGGCATCTTTAAATCTGACCTCTGTAGACTTCATAAGTGATGGAGTGGAAATAGGGAGAGAGAATAAAAACCATCACTGAAGGAAACTGAGGTCCAGAACATGGGCTCAAGGTCACACATATTTCAAATAATTTCTTTAGTGAAGCCTTTGGCTGAACTCTTCAACCTTGATCCATTTTAACCGTTTGTTTAGTGTCTCCATGACAATTACAATCTGCAATTACTTGATTTATTTCCAGTTATTTAGCTGCACCTGCTGCTAATATACACATTTCTTACATAAAATAAGGGAGCAAGTTGCATGCTGTTTGAATTTTAAGAGGCATATTTTTAATGAAGTAAACTATACAAAACATAAAATTAACCATTTTAGAAGTGTACAATTAAGTGGGATTTATTACATATATACAGTTTTAAGACATTTTTATCATACCCAAAACTCGCACCCATTAGCAATCACTCTCTGTTCTCCCCTCCTCACAGTCTCTGGAAACGATCAATCTCCTTTGTCTCCAGGAATATGCTTATTCTGGATATATCTTATAAATTTAATCATACAATGTGACTTTGATGTCTGACTTCTTTCACTTAGCATAATGCTGTCAAGGTAATCCATATTGTTTTAGGCATCAGTGTGTCATTTGTTCTTTTGGTTGAATGTTATCCCATTGTGTGGGTATGATATATTTTGTGGATCTAATCATAAACCAATGGCATTGTTTGTTTCCAGAATTTAGCTGTTATAAATAATGCTACTATGAACACTTATTTATGAATGTTTGTTAACACTCTGATGAAAAATTATTTTCAGTAAATAGCCAGGATTTCAATTGTTGGGTCATATATTTATTCCATGCGTAACATTTTTGAGGAACAAGAAACTTCCTTTTTACTTTAAGTATCTTCATCTCTTCCTCCCTTACAGAACAATCCAGTTTCTGCTGCCACGTGGATAAAAAATGCATTATAGGAATTTGTTCATAGATACTTATTGAAGCTGAAGAGATTCATCATTGGAGTATAGGGACATGCTTTATGGGCAAAGATATTGTATCTTGCTACCTTGCTGAATTCATTTATGAGCTCTAGAAGTAGTCTGGTGGAGGTTTTGGGTCTTCTAAATATAGGATCATGTCATTGGCAAACAGAGATAATTTGAGCTATTGTTTTTCTATTTGTATCTCTTTAATTTCCTTTTCTTGTCTAATTGCTCTGGCTAGAGTTTCAGGGACTAGATTGAATAGGAGTGGTGAAAGTGAGGATTCTTGTCTTGATCCTCTTTTTAGAAGAAATGCTTTCAGGTTTTCTCCATTCAGAATAATGTTGTCCTTGAGTTTGTCACAGATAGCCTTTACAATGCTGAGGTAGGTTCCTTGTATCCCTAGTTTTCTAGTGTTTTAAACATGAATGGATGTTAACTTTGTCAAATGTTTTTTCTGCATTTGAAGAGACTCCATAGGTTCAATGATCTCCATAAATGCCTAGTATGCACTCTCAAAAATATATGTTAAATGAATAAATGAATAAAGTAGTTGTTAATGGCTACATAGTTCTGGTTACAGTGCTTCTTTCTTACTCTATGAAAAACTCTCACCTAAACTCCCACTTATGACTCTACCCTTTTTTGTTTGTGCTTCTTTGAAATAGCACACTTCTTGACAGTGGATGTGGAAAGCATATATGTATTCTGGCGTGGGGAAAAAAGAGAGTCCTTACAGAACTGCAAGGACTCCCCAGCATTGAATAACTACACATAACCGTCTGATCAACTCCTTATTCCACCCTAAACATGGCAGGCCTTCTTAGAACCATAGCTATACTTTTTGATGTAAAATATAAGGTAAATGGAGAATAAATGTAAGAATCTAATTGGTATAAACTGCAAATATGTGTTTGTTTTCAAACCTTTATATGGGCAACTATTTCTAAGGTGATCATATAGTTATGGCACTGCTAAATCTGGCAAATGAAGGAGAACAGAGCTATAAGAGTTGCTCAAATGTTACCCATTTACAAATAGATTTTTTTCAGAGTTATTTTAATTTTTGAAATTCTTTCCCAACTACATATAAGCCAAAATTTGGACAAGGTCAGAAAATAGCATTCATAATTAGGCTATTTTTCTAGGAATACATCCCTAAATATTTTTAAATGTCATAGTAGCATATGCTTTATTTGATTTTATTTGTAGGTCAATATTTTTTGAGAATAACTTTGTTTTCCTTGACTTCAAATTGTGAGTAATAAGTAAAATAAACTGTAAAGATTAGAAATAACCTTCATTAAAAAGGACATTATATCATGTTCCTATTTCACACACAAGACAGAAACTGGACTCATTCCATAAAGTTAGTAGAGGTTTGTATCTCCAGGTTCTGAGGACTGATATTCTTTTAAAGATATAATGTTTATCAAACCTTATTATCAGAGTCTCATGTAAAGAGTAAACACTTTTGATTAAAAAATAGACAATAGACAAGAGACATTTTTTCAAAATAAAACATACAAATCGCCAGCAAGTACATAAAATGCTTCATCAACCAAAGGATTGGTAAAGAAAATGCGGTCTATACACACAAAAGCATACTGTTGAGCCATTTTAATGAGTGAAATACTAACATTTGTGGCAACATGGATAAAACTGGAGATTATATTAAGTGAAATAGGAAAGGCACAGAATGACCAGCACTGCATGATCTCACTCATGCAGAACCTAAACTAGGTAATCTCACAGAACTCAATAATAGAATGGTGAATACCAGAGGCTGGAAAGAATATAGAAGGCAGCAAGGGATTGGGAAAACATTGATCAATGAGTACTAAGTTACAACTAGAAGCAAGAACTTCTGGTGTACTATTGCACATTATAGTGATTATAGATAATACCAATGTACTGTAGAAGAAAGATTTTTTTTAAAAAGCCAGAAGAAATTATTCTTAAAGTTTTCACCATTAAAAATGTTAAGTGAGGAGATAAATATGTTTGACATGACTTAAACATTAATCAATGTGTATGTGTATCAAATGTTACATGGTACTCCATTAATATGTACAATTTTAATGTTTTTTATGTATCAGGCAAAATAAAAATAGAAAGTGATATCTTTTCTTAAAATGTGTTATATATATATATATATATATATATATATATATATATATGACAGTAAGTGTGCATTTTGACATATTATGCATACATGGGGTACATCTTATTCTAATTAGGATCCCATTTTTGTGGTTGTACACGATGTGGAGGTTCACTATATGCATTCATATATTTTTTTTATTGGTTGTTCAAAACATTACAAAGCTCATGACACATCATCTTCCATATATTTGATTCAAGTGGGTTATGAACTCCCATTTTTTACCCCAAACACAAGTTGCAGAATCACATCGGTTACACATCCACATTTTTACATAATACCATATTAATGACTGTTGTATTCTGTTACCTTTCCTATCCCCTACTATCCCCCCTCCCCTTCCCTCTTATCTTCCCTCTCTACCCCATCTGCTGTTGTTTAATTCTCTCCCTTGTTTTTTTCCCCCTTTCCCCTCACAAACTCTTATATGTAATTTTGTGTAACAATGAGGGTCTCCTTCCATTTCCATAGTTTCCCTTCTCTCTCCCTTTCTCTCCCCCACTCGTCTCTGTTTAATGTTAATCTTTTCCTCATGCTCTTCTTCCCTGTTCTGATCTTAGTTGCTCTCTTTATATCAAAGAAGACATTTGGCATTTGTTTTTTAAGGATTGGCTAGCTTCACTTAGCATAATCTGCTCTAATGCCATCCATTTCCCTGCAAAATCCATGATTTTGTCATTTTTTAGTGCTGCGTAATACTCCATTGTGTATAAATGCCACAGTTTTTTAATCCATTCATCTATTGAAGGGCATCAGGGTTGGTTCCACAGTCTAGCAATTGTGAATTGTGCTGCTATGAACATCGATGTAGCAGTATCCCTGTAGTACGCTCTTTTAAGGTCTTCAGGGAAAAGTCCAAGAAGGGCAATAGCTGGGTCAAATGGTGGTTCCATTCCCAGCTTTCCTAGGAATCTCCATACTGTTTTCCATATTGGCCGCACTAGTTTGCAGTTCCACCAGCAATGTACAAGTGTACCCTTTTCCCCACATCCTCGCCAGCACTTATTGTTGCTTGACTTCATAATGGCTGCCAATCTTACTGGAGTGAGATGGTATCTTAGGGTGGTTTTGATTTGCATTTCTCTGACTGCTAGAGATGGTGAGCATTTTTTCATGTACTTATTGATTGATTGTATGTCCTCCTCTGAGAAGTGTCTGTTCAGGTCCTTGGCCCATTTGTTGATAGGGTTGTTTGTTATCTTATTGTTTAATTTTTTGTGTTCTTTGTATATTCTGGATATTAGGGCTCTATCTGAAGTGTGAGGAGTAAAAATTTGTTCCCAGGATGTAGGTTCCCTATTTACCTCTCTTATTGTTTCTCTTGCTGAGAAAAAAACTTTTTAGTTTAAGTAAGTCCCATTTGTTTATTCTTGTATTTAACTCTTGGGCTATGGGCGTCCTATTAAGGAATTTGGAGCCCGACCCCACAATGTGTAGATAGGAGCCAAATTTTTCTTCTATCAGGTGCAGAGTCTCTGATTTGATATCTAGCTCCTTGATCCATTTTGAATTAACTTTTGTGCATGGCGAGAGAAAGGGGTTCAGCTTCATTTTGTTGCATATGGATTTCCAGTTTTCCCAGCACCATTTGTTGAAGGTGCTATCCTTCCTCCATTGCATGCTTTTAGCACCTTTATCAAATATAAGAAAGTTGTAATTTTGTGGATTGGTCTCCGTGTCCTCTATTCTGTACCATTGGTCCACCTGCCTGTTTTGGTACCAGTACCATGCTGTTTTTGTTACTATTGCTCTGTAGTACAGTTTGAAATCTGGTATCGCTATACCTCCTGATTCACACTTCCTGCTTAGAATTGCTTTTGCTATTCTATGCAAAAGTTATGTCATATTCATTCCGCTGTCTTTCGTATCCCTAACCCTCCACTCTTCCCTTCATTCCCTTTTGTCTAATCTATCGAACTTCTATTCCTCCCACCTTGTTGTGTGTTCTCATTCACAAATCAGAGAAACCATTTGACCTTTGGTTTTGGGGGGATTGGCAGATTTCTCTTAGCATGATATTCTCTAGATCCATCTTTAACTTAGCACATTTAGAAAGTATTCCCATTTCCTCAGATGCAGAGAGAGCAGAACATCTTATCTGGATCTGGGAAAACAAAACATTACTTGCTCAACAAAAACTTGAAGGATAAAGAAATACAAACCAGAAGTGCTCCCTAAAGAAAAGAATCACAGCTATCTCAATCAAATACATGTTCAAAGCACCAGCTTGTGCTTTAATTTGAAGATAACACATGAGCTATTGCTTGTTTTGTCCACCAATTCCTAGTTTTATATTTTTCAACTCTTTGATTTCTTTTTACCTCATTTTCTTCTGTTCTGGTTAAAATACTTTCATTCTACATAAATTCAGCACCCTACCCCTTTTAACTTCTCATTTACATGGCATGTTGTTTCATAAAAAAATAACCAAAAACAAAATAAAAGAATATGTCCAGCAGCTGAAATGAAGAGTAGCATAGAAATGAATATATAACTATTGTTCATTAAAAGAATGATTATACCTATCACTTAAAATAATATAACTATCACATCTTGAGCATTTAACCTTCATTTAGTCAACACATTTATTGAGCAATAAACATATGCCTGTCCTGGCTGGGAATAAAGCAGAGAATAAACAAAGGACTTGCTTTTTTGTCATTTATATTCTACTGATAGGAAACTGGAAGAGAGAGAGAACACTGTACAGAAAACTTTATACAATACTCCTTCAAACCTCGTGGGATGACGAGCATTTTAAAAAAATGGGTGGAAGATAAGTGTTGGCAAGATGTGGAAAAACGGGATACTCTGTTTTCCACTATGGAAAAGGGTTTGGCAGTTCCTCATAATGTTGAATATAGACTATTCAACAATTGTCCTCCCAAGTAGGTATCCAGAAGAATTGAAATCTGGTAAAAACAAAAACGACCTGAACACCAATGTTCCTGGAAGTGCTACTCACAATATTCATATGGCAAAACAACCCAAATCTTCATGAATGGAGGAATGAATAAAGAAAATAGTAGAATATTATTTAGCCTTAGATATGAATAAAATTCTGGTAATGATACAACATGGATACATCATGTAAACAAAAAAAATGTAAACATAAAAAAGGCAAACATAAAAGGAAAAATACCTAGAATAGGGGATTTCATAGATGCAAAAACAAAAAATAACATTGAGGTTACCAGGAGATATGGGGAGGAAGGAATATGACATAATTGCTTAGTGGGTAGAGAGTCTCTGTTTGAGATGATTAAAAATTTATGGAAATAGTGTTGATGACTGTACAACATTGTGAATGTAATTATTGTCACTAAGTTATATAATTAAGATGGATATGTCATAAATTATATGTTACAGATATTTTGCCACAATAAAATACTGAATTGTATACTATTGGGTGAATTGTTTAGTACAGGAATCATATCTCATTAAAGTTATTTTTTATAAAATTTTATATATATTATCACCTTTAATCTCCTTCTATGCAATCTCATTTAAATTTCTCTTTTTAAAAACCATCTCTATGTTGTGTTTCCTATACATGTACCTCCAACTTTGAGCTCTATATTTGTATATCCAGGTTCATATTTATCATACCTATTTGGAATCTCAAAGAAACTTACTTCAGAATTAATATGTCCCACAAATAAACCTTTACTTTTACCACAAAATCTACTCTTAGCCTATGCTCACTGAAAGCCACACCATATACTCAATTGCTCAAGTAAAATAGCTGGAAGTTCTTCAAGACATTACAACTCACCTCAATAGAGCTAGCATGAGATGAGTAAGGGTGTACCACAAACTCAATAATATAAATAATAATTAAATGCAACATTTAAAAAACAAAATTAATGCCAAAAATTCATAAATAATAGTAAGAATTCATTTTTTGTACAAAGAATTGTACCCAGGGGCCCTTAACCACTGAGCCACATCCCTGGACCTTTTGATTTTGATTTTATTTTTTGAGACGTGATATCACTAAGTTGATTAGGAGGGCTCCTTAAGTTGCAGATGTTGGCTTTGAATGTGCAATTATCCTGCCTCAGTCTCCAGAGCTGCTGGGATTATAGGAGTGCAACACAATGCCTAAGTAAAGGTTCATAATTCATTAATACCATAATCTATTATGTATTTATTCTGTCAATCATCACTACTTGGTCTTTCCTTGATATTCGTTCTTGATATAGTATATATTTTCTCTTCCAAAGTAGTTTAATTGCCATGGGAAAGGAAGCTCTGTTCACAACTTTATCCCATTCATAGTCATTCCATTTCTTCATTTTTCTCATGACTGAGTTTGGGTTGGTCTTTTCTAAGAAAGTAACTATTGTTTCAGCTTCTGGGTTTGATACCACCACTTCTTCTTCTCTCTGTCTCTCAAAACATAGGGGTGGTAGTGTCTTCCTGATACTGCTAACTCAGGACCATTTTAGTTCTTTTAGTATATTTGTAACTTATTTGCCATATTAAATGTATCACACTGAAATATTTGGAAGAATTTTCCTTTACCTAATCAATTCCTGGACAAATATTGTAGCTTTGAAAAAAAAACTGCCTGAGTGTTTTCTTATTAGATATAAATTTCTAAAGGTCCTATGTGAGGTAAAACTAAGAGGCAAACCTGTAGTTTACTTGTATATTTGAAAATATTGTAAATAACACTATTTAAATATGGCAGATTTAATAAATTAAGGTGAGTTTGCCTTTTACTTTCTATGATAAAAGTCTCTCATTTATATATCTAAAGGAACAAAAAGGGGAGTGTGAAGTGCAGAATTAAACTATGAATTAGTTAAATTTAAAAGTAGAATTGGGTTGGGGTTAATATTTATTTTATATGATTTAGGCACATTTCATAGTAGAATTCCTTTCTATACAATTTTGGTATCAACTCAAGTCCATTCTAATTTTTCTTTTATTAGACTTCTCTTACAAGAAAGGAAAGACATTCATTGGAGTAACCAACTGTTGATTAAAATAACAAATGGTTTAAATATAAGCAATCTACAACTTGGTAACATAATTTGTCATAAAAAGAAACAGTCTAATAATTTAAATTTCTTTATGTGTATAAACATATTTAGAATATTACAATTATATGAAGGAATCATGTCAAGAATGATAATGAAAGAAAATACATATTACACTTCCATTATCAGAATATAATATCATAGCTATGTTAGAAATGTGATTAAATGTGCTAGAAATAAAATATTAATGGGTCTAATCTTTATCCAAATGTGATAAAGAATACATCAAGAAGAGGATTTTTCATAGGCAGAGGATTTTATTAATAAGCTATGTGACCATGAACAAGTAACTATATCTGTCTTGAGGTCCAGATACTTGAACATAAAATTATCAGGAATTTAACCTCATAGAGTTATCATTGGAATTAAATAGCATCCCAACATGAGTGTACTTTGTAATGGATAAAATTCTCCTAATACGTATTATTGCTGCATCACTATCACTATGTATCAAAATTATCCTTAGAAGTGAATTAACCCCTTAGATTACAGTCAACCTCACTATATCTCTTATATCAACTCATGTTCAATGTTGTTGCATATATCCTTCACTATTTATAATATTTCACCACTGGCTAAATATGGAATGTATACCAAGGTCACGACTCTTTAAAAGCTTAATCTCCTTTTCAGCAGCATCTAATAAAAGAGATAAATCACATAGCTCTTTGTATTTAATCTCCTTATCCTACTGTGAATACAGCCCTATTCCATTTCCGTTCTCTAGATTCAACTGTTCATTTTTATAGAAAGGTTCAATATGAATAGAGCACCCTTTCTGGGAGTGAAGTCCCATACGTTTGAAATTCAGTTAATCTTGTCTCATATTATTGCCAGAAAGAGCTGCAGTTGACACAGAGGCACAAAGCAGAAGGCATCCTGAGATGCAGTGGTAGGAAGAAAAATAAATAAAACACCATGCATGAGGGCTTATCTGTTATAAGCTCTGCTCTCTTTTCTTAGTTTAGATGGAAGAATCTGGAACTGGATAGTTAAATATTTGTGGATGTCTAAAGATGTGTACATGGAACAGCCATTTTGAATTTTGCCATGTTCAAGAGTATGGGTCATTTGAAAAACATTTATCCCTGCCAGAGGGGAGGTGGAATAATTACACAGGAGACTTTGCAATAGTCAGCTGTCAAAACTATTTTCCTGTCAATAATATAAGATTATTTCTCATGTTCTTCTCATATGAAACAACTGTTACAAAGAATTGAAAATACCTTCATTGTCTCTATGATTTCCAGTTACAATGTCTGCTTTTTCCTTAAAAGTCCATTATGATAATAGCAAGAAAGTACAGAGAGAACTTTTGTAATATGGAAGTTCAACCCAATTATATTGTCTCACAAAAATGCAGGGTTTTCCCAAATTATTCTTCATACACACATGAAGAATATCATAATGATTAACTGGGCATCTTTTCCTTGAGTGCTTTCCTAGCGCTCCAATCTTATGCAACAGCATTGTAATCATCCCCACTCTCAAAAGCCTTTTGTTCACTCACCTATTAAATACAATTGTAATTGACTACCTTGGTGGCTAATTTGCAAAAGCCATTACATTGCTTCTGGTTTCTGGCTTTCTTTTACTAATATGGATTTATTTGGAATCCAGATTATATTAAGTACTGCTGCATAATTTGACTTTGTAGTTACTGATGTCATTATTTACCATTTATTATGTGCATAATACATAACATGAATAAGTCAGTAATATGAATTGTGGCTTTGGGTATGTTAGTTTCCAATTTGTCAAATAAAAATCTACATGGCACTTATGCCCTTTCTTAAAATTCCAAGATTATATTTTTGATAATATCCTCATGTATACTATATTTACCTGATCCATAATTGCATTATTAAGAGAATTTGCACAGAAGTATTCTTCATTTCTGTGCATAAGTATGTCCTTTATTTCTACCTGTGATTTTCCTCTTTCTCTTTACTTATAAAAATCATTCAAGAGTCTAAACTAGCCCTTTCTTTACTGTTTTCTAGATTTCCTTACGCCCATGAAGGAAAATATTTATACTAAGGTTGTCATTAACCAACTGGCTTTCAATTGTTATATGGCTTGAATACTCTATGGTACTTAAGTCCATTCTACTTGAGATTTTATTAGATGGACTTTTCCTGGCGTTCTTTCTGGGTTACTATTCATTTTCTTCTTTCACAATAAATGCTAAAATTTCCCTAGGTTTTTTTTTCCTTGATTTTAATTTCCTCTTGATTACTCTGATTTTACCAAGTGAAATCAGAATAAAGTAGTTAGCCACCACAGTGGATAATAGGGCTGTACTGGCAGTATACAAACAACAAGGCAAATATTGCACTTTTTTATAAAGTAAGGAAACTTTTAATAAGAGTACAGGACAATGGTGGAAAATTCCTAACTATTAAACTTAGCTACCCTGAAGTCAACCCTGGGCACAAATACTATGACCACAGCTAGTCTATCTTACCTATAAGAATTGGAACAATTAAGACCATAAACAATGTTTAAGAGTATAGGCTTCCCCACATTATTAGGTGAAATCATAAGTTATGGAATGATTTGATCATTGACAATATAATAGGTAAAAATGTGATGTTTTAAATTAGCCTTGTAATGCTATTTGTAAGGCTGAACATATTTTTGTATTTATTTCTATTATTATTTTATTTTATGTTATTGGTCCGGGGAAATTAACACAGACAATTTACTACTAAGTGGCATTCCCAGTTTATTTTATTTATTTATTTTTTTATGTAGTACTGAGGATGGAACCCAGCTCTTCACAAGAGCTAGGCAAGCACTCTACCACTAGACACAACCACAGCCCCCCCATCCATTTTTATTTTTTATTTTGAGACAGGATCTGGATAAGTTACTGAGGGTTCCTGATCTTTTAAAAAGTTACTTTTAAATACATAAATATTATCTGAATTCTTTAACAAACTGTGGTTTTGATCCATTTTTCCTTCTGAGTTAATTTTCTTATTCTTATTAATTTATAGGAGTGTGGCAAATACTAAGAAACATTTTGAGACAAAGTAGATTAAATCATTGGTTATTGGGGAATAAAATGAATGAGCACAGAATAAAGGACCAGAAGCAGACATCCTCCCTTTAATGTCCCACAAAAGTGCATTTGTAAAAGGTTGGTCCCCAATGCATCAATGTACAGAAATAGAACATTGGTATGTAATTGGAAAGAGGAGTCTGAACTCAGGAATGGTTGAATCCATAACTGGTACATAACTTATTGGACTATTGGGAGGTAGTTCAAATTTAGGAGGTGGGGTGTAGTAGAGGAGGTACGTCATTAAGGATTTGCCCTTGAAGAGTTTATGTTGTTCCTGGCTCTCTCCCTTTGTCTATCTCTCTTTTCTTTTTCTCTATTTTCTCTAGCTCTGTGTCTTGCTGTCCCTTGCTCTTCTTCTCTTTATCCCTCTCTCTCTAAACTCCCTGAGCACCATGATTCAAATAGCTCTGTTCTACCACATGCTTGCCACCATGATGCTCAGCCTCACCACAAGTCTAGAAGCAATGGAGCCAGTGGACCATGGACTAAAACCTCTGAACCTGTGAGACAAAAGAAACATTTCCTCCTCGAAGTTGACTTGTCTCAGATATTTTGTCACAATGATGAATCAAAGTTATCTAAAACAGTGGCTAAGGGGAAAAAAAGAAATGATGAAAGAAACTATGGAAACTTAATGAACAAAAGTAATGACACAGAATCAGAAGGAGCCAAATTTGTGAAATGCTATAGCATTCATTTAAAATATCATCATCACCAGTAAGAACAAAATCTGTATATCATAATGGCAACAAAAGAAAGTGTTCTAGGACTATGAAATCAAGTAAGTCCTATACTCACCCTACCTACCACCTTGAAGGTGTGCTTCTATTTCCTTTCAAAAAACAAAGAACAATAATAACAAAAGGTAGAGAGCTGAGTAGCAGTTCAGCAAACAAAACCACTGCAAAAATATATTCACAAATATTCACAACCATATAGCAGAGGAAAAATTATAACTCTGCAAGGAATTGATAGAATTAGAAAACCATTATGAATCAGAAATTCAGAAAACTCCAAAAAGAAGATGACAAACACTAAGAATATATGTAAAGGGAGTTAGTCAAACTCTGGAGAGAGAGAATAAATGAGGTATAAAATACAAGGAATCTGTGCAGACAGAATTTTCTAAAATAGCCATTCTACAGGAAGCAAACGGTAAAATGGTGCTTTAGAGGAATTTTCTGCCTTCTCTTAATCAGCAGCAGGCACTGTCTCATTGTCCACTTCTTCCTGAGCCAAGAGAATTGCCTTCTTAAAAAAGCAAATCAGGTACTACACTCTGAATATATACCTCCAACATCATGCATGTGTTGGACACTTAATCTCCCCCCAAAAAAACAATGTTGGGAAATGGATCCCAATGAGTGATGTTTAAAACATGAGGGTTCCACCCTCATGAATGATTCTATGCCACAACAAAAAGAGCTCACAGGAGTTGGTTCTCTGTTCTGCCTTCTGCCATGTGAGGAGGCAGCAAAAAGGACCACAGTAGGAGCTTCAGTTATGGTTCTTTTAAAAATTATCTAGCCTCAAGTATTGTGTTGTAAGAACCCCAAATGGACTAAGACTGAATCAGAATTATGACCTGAGGATTTCTAAAACCTAAAATTGTGTAGATCTGTAGAAAAGAGACCCTGTGACTGGGCCATAAATTCTGAAGTAGATGTAAAGATACGGACTAAAGGAGAAGACTGTTAGATCTGATGACTCACAACTAAAGTTCTGGCCAGCTCCTAAGTAAAAGGTGATTATGTATTTGAATGTGAAACTAGTGGTCAGTATGACAAAATTAACCTTCTCCTCATGCACTCTCTTAATGATCTGCTTTTCTCTGGCAAAATAGGGCCACATAAAGAGGCCAGATGTGAGATACAAATGTATCCCCCACTCATCTCCCCAGCTGACCATTCAGATGGCTTCATGGCAGGGTGTGTGCCAGGAGTCAGTCCAGAGCAAAGTCGAGTGTGCAGGCAAGATGCCTCACGGCTCCAGTGGCTCAGCCCATCTCAGGCAACCTTCTCCAGGGAAAAAGCCAAAGCAGCCTACCACCAGATGGGTGCAGTCCTCAGTACGAGGGAAGGCATCGAAACCTCAAGCTCTGGCTGTGACTCTTCCCTCCAGCGCAGGACAGACTTTGTCAGGTAACAGGCAAGCAGCTTGCACAGATTCCCACCTCTTGCCCCAGCTCCTAAGCGACGTGGCCTTTATCAGAAGTCTCCTTTAGGTGTCAGCAGAGGAGGAGGAGTACTTTCTCCAGCCATCTGGACTGCTGCCAGCTCATCAGAAAAAAATTGCCCGCCCAAGACTTGCTGGTTCCACTGGCCTGAAGCTCATTAATCCAGTGGGCCCAGTGCAGGGAGCCTAGGTTTTGGCAAGCGATTCCTACCCCATGCAGAACAGTTTTATTGGTGTCCCTGCTCCTGCAAAATCCATTCTTGTAGACTTCTGCCCCACAGAAGTCAGCTGCATAATGCATGGACAAGTATACCACAGCCACATGCTCAGGCAGGTGTGCAACTTATTCTAAGTAATATGACGGGGTCCCTTAATTCTCTTCCATCTTCCACCTAGTTCCCTCATTCTGAACCCCCAAAAGCAGCAGCCCAGCTGTATCAGTTGTTTCCACAACAATAACTTCAACAACAGGAATGAAATATTTTTTGAATGCATTATTCATATGGTGCTTATTATTGTGCAACCCACATTTTCTCATCCTCCACCAACAGTGCCACAGGGTTTTGCACAAGGTTCAAGCAGTCAAGAAGGGGCCTTAACCACTCAGCAAGCTGTTGTCATTAACCTTACTGGAGTCAGAAGTTTTCTGCAGCCCCAGGCAGCTGTTTTGGCTCAGCTGGGCTCTGCCCAGCAAAGATGGAATAAAGCCTTCTTCAGCAGAGATTCCAAGAATCCTGTTTTTCAAAGTAGCAGCAGACAATAGTTGAGAGTCTTGCAGCACCCAGTGTATGATAATGCTAGCAACACAAACTGCTCAACTATATTCACTTAATATGCACACAGTAAGGCAGTTCAAAGGTAAAATGAAGAGAAGTCACATCAACCACTCCAAAATCCTGAGTCCTATGTTGACCATTGAATCTGGAGCTTCTGAATTATTCCTTCATTTTCTCTTTTTCAAAATATGTCAGTATTTTTCTTTGCTAAATATATAAAATGTATTCAGAATCAAAAGCCTTTGTCTATTTAATAAAACAGGAAAATGAATCAATGATGAAAATATGCACAAACTTTGGTGTAAGGCACCATGGTGTCAAAATCCCACCTCTGTAATTTACTGACTTTAAACTTTTTCCTAACTTCTCTGAGTATCTTTTTCCTGGTCTGTGAAATGAAAACAGTAAAGGATACTTCTAAAATTTATTCTCAATATTAATGGAAGCAAGATATTTTAAATTTTGGTATGTGAATATTTGAAAGAAATAAACAAATAAGTAAACTGGAAAAAAGAAACAGTATTATAAATAATATTAGTTCAAATATATTTACATTGCATGAAAATCAGCCTTAGAAAAAATAAATGGTTAATAAGCCTTATAAAATAAATTCTTCAAAAAACCCATACTAGATTTTTGAAAATAAGCAAGGAGTTTGAATGCCTTAGTATTCTCATTCATTCTCATTCTCATATTCTCATTCTCTCTCTCTCTCATATATATATATATATATATATATATATATATATATATATATATACACACACACACACATATATATATGTATACATGTAGATTAATTTTTAATTCTCTAGTAGCAAACAGAAGCCCATTTAGTCTACTCAGAAGTCCTATGTGGTAAATAATTCTTCTGTGTCTGACTAAACTGAAAGCATATGACACTTTGTTTTTCATTCTTCAGTAATTGAGGAATGATTTGGATATATGATTCTTAATAGTATTTGCCAGACAATGTTCTACAAATGCATTATTCATGTAGTGCTTATTATTTTGCAAACACTTCATAATATACAAATGCACCTGCTATATGCCATTCATTGTGCTCCTCTACTCTCTCTCAATTATTTTGTCTCTATCAGACTAGATAATAATCATGAAAGAGAAAAGGTAAAAGTTTATTGGTTTATAATGAACAGGTAAATTAAAATGATAAACTAAGGTGAACTGATAAAACAAATTATAAGGAATTATAGAGAAAATAATAGTTGTGATATAAAATATCATTAGCTATATCTGCTAGTGAAAAAATATTTCTGCAGCTCCTAAATAGTACATTTTAGAGTAACAGAGTAAGATAAATATATGAATTACTAGATTAGATCTCTTCTTACATGTTCATATGCTCCATTTCTTCTGAATTTATATGTTTTTAAAGTTTTGAAATCTGGTAATATACTAATCTATGCAAATAAAATAATATTCCCTTATCTCTCTTTGTTAATGTACTATGTAACAACACTCTAATGGATTCCTTTCATATTATGATGCTATGTTTGTAATAATATCACTTATAAATCATATATGAGTGTAGAGTTTCTATCTTATAAGGTAAAAAACTCACAAGCTCTGTTGTATAAATGTGAATGTACTTAACACTACTATACTCACATGTAAAATGGTTAGGATGGTAAATTTTATTTTATGCATTTTAGCCACAATTAAAACTCAAACAACAACAACAATAAGGAAATTGATGTTGCATACAAAAGATCTCATTTTCAGGGGCCTTAAGTGGAACCTTAAAGCAGAGTCAATAAAGAAATTCTCTGGAGCCAAACTAATCCCCAAATCTGGTTCAGTTACTCACTAGCTATAAGACTATATGTGAGTCACTTTTCTTCTCTATGTCTCAGTTTATTCACCTGTAAAGTGGAGTACTTAATAGACCCCTTTTCACACGGTTGTTATATAGTTTAAAAATATAATATTTGTAAGATAATTTGTTATTCAATAAAGTAAATTCTGTACAATAACTGCAAAGTAGAGATTATCCTAACCAAATTTAAAGGATATATTTTAGATGATCTAACACAATATAGTCTATCTGGTAAATGTGATATAATTATAGAGAGCAACAGGGACCACCTAGAAGTGGTGTAATTTCTCCTATGCAAATGAATGAAATCTCTACATAATTGTTGGCTTATAAAATGAGGCACAATCAGTTTGGTGAGGCTGTGTCCATAGTAAACAAGTGGTGATTTCTAGTAAGAGTTTGTAATCAAGCATCCCAACAGAACATCCTCTGAATTACAAAACAGATTTCCTCATACTTGCCCCACTCCATATAGCCTACTTCAAAGTAGGTGGCTTTGACTGATACCTCCAAACAAAGAGTGAAAAGGCAAGTGAGCATATAGTGTTTCTGAACAGTGAGGAGTTTACAGATACAGTTGCAGACACCAAGAAAAACCCAGAAGTACCTAGACACTCACCTAGAGTGCTTTAGAGAAACTATGAAGGTGTTGCTACATCTTGCATTCATTCACAAATTCATTCAGTTATCACAAATATTCTTTGAGTACCTATTACAGTACAGATTATGTCAAAGTACTGAATATATTGTAGCAAATGAGACATTTTGTCTTTTAAAAGCTACAATCTAGTACATTAAGAACAAATAAATGGTAACAAAGTAGAGAAAAATATAAGTTGGCTTTCAAATCAAATTCAATTTATCAAGCACAATTCATGCATTAACCTTTTTATTTTTTATTACATTTCAAGACTGTGTGGCATTTGATGATCATTTTTAGAAGCATTCCAATTTAGAATTTAAAATGTAAATAGTGACAGACCTCCAGATGTAGTGTTGACATAATATCACTTTTTTATTACCTGCCCTCATTTCAGCTTAATAAGCTCTCTTGGCTCTCATCTTTCAATGTTTAATCCAATGCAATTAAACTGATATGCAAATGTCATCTCTATTGCTTTAAGAGTGACACTTAACACACAATTTCATTATAATAGGCAACTAGAATGTTTATAGAATAATCAACTCACTTTTTCATTTTTAAAACATACGGTTTTCTTCCAATCTGTGCTTGTAAGTAAAATGTCCACACACAAAAATTTTATTTGATAAATACCATGTAGATTCTAAGCACAAAGTGCATGTTATGTGATATTTATATTTTAAACACCACTACCCTTTGCTCAGTCTCCACAGAAAATGAATGTTTTGCTAATACTTTGCCAAAAAGTACAATATAAGCAGAAAAATGAACAAACTGGGGTATATGTCCAACCACATTTCTACATGGCTTTCCATTGTTGATCAAAAAAATAAATAAATAAAAACTTTTCACTGGTTCTTTGGTTCTTTATTTCTAAAGGCTCCCATGTCATGTAAAACTCTAATTAAATAAGCTTGTTATGCTTTTCTCTTGCTAACATTTATTTGGAATAGAAGTGTCAGCCATGAATCTATGATGGGTAAGTAAGTAGCCCACTTTTCTGTTGTACAAATTCCATTTCTCCCATTGGGAGTGCCTAAAAGTTTTTTTAAAAAATATTGTTTAGTTGTCAATGGATCTTTATTTATTTATACATGGTACTGAGAATCAAACCCAGTTCTTCACATGTGCCAGGTAAGCGCTCTACCACCAAGATACAATCCCAGCCCCAAGAGTGCATAAAAGTTTAATGTATGGTTGCTAAGTTGAGGTATACTAGGTATAAATCCAAGTTCCCCCAATGAGCTGCCTGAACTCTGTCAGTTATTTAAGCTCTTTTTAAACCTCTAGTTTTCTCATTCATAAAGTCACATCTCAATAGAATTGTGAACACGAAATAACTTACTTAATCTGATTACCACAGTGGCTGGTACATAGTAGTCATGTATATATTATCTAAAGAGAATACAAAAATGAAACAAAATTGACTGAAATAGGGAGTAACATGATTTCTTGACACATAAAGAGATTCAGGCACAAAGATTAATGTGGCATTTGGAGTCCCACAGGCCTGGGTTTCAATATTGGCTTTGGTACTTAAGGCACCTTTTTGAAAAGGAAGCAGTAATAACTTTGCCACTCAATATCTCAGAAGGATTTAGTGACATCATGGGGATAGGAAACACCCTACCACCATTACCTTTAGGCAGAAGGCATGCAGACATGACTCTGAAACCCTGTGGGGCTAAAACTGGAACATTTACTTTATTGCTATATTCTACCTAGTTCCACAGTTTACCCCAAAAGAATAGCACGTATTTATGAGAAGAACTTTTAATGATAGAGAGCTTGAATGGTTGAGAGGATTTTATGGAAAGCAGAAGAGTAGTTAACTTTGAAAAAGAAATGATAGAAATACCTCATTGGAGTAAACTTATTAGTGAATGACTGGTGAGACAAAAATAACAAGTAAATAGACTTGGGGGATCAAATGAAGATGTCTCAAATTGAACAGGGCACCAATATCATATTTAGATTATTTGATTGATGATCCACCTATAGGTTCCTCAAAGAGTTAGTACATGTTAGGTTGAGGAAACTATTCCCACAAATGCTTGGAAATCACTAACAGTATGATGGGCTGATAGTACTTTGAGGTCATTGACCTGCAGTTGTTTATTTTACTTTGTATTGTACTGTTGGGAGAAGTGATGGTCACTGGTATAGCAATAAAAAGAAACTGGGCATTGATTAAGGGCTCAAAGTGGACAAATTATGAAAATTTGGATAATTAGATTTTTCAGTGTTGCTGAAGAAATGAAAATAAGGAATTTATTCTAAAAATACCTTAGAATATATTGAAAAGATTAAGAGGAAAATATCTGAAATATTTTCATTTTGATAGCCTATCATAATATATAACAATATTTTACTGAAATAAACTTTTTGAGATTGTCTTTGAATTCTATATCAAAATTGCTGAAAAAATAGATTTTAAATGTTCTCAATACAAAGAAAAACAAATGGGGGCTGTGGCTGTGGCTCAGTGGTAGAGCACTTTCCTGGCACACAAGGGGCACTGGGTTCAATCCTTAGCACCACATAAAAATTTTTAAAAAAATGTATTGTGTCCACCTACAACTAAAAAAATACATATAAAAAAATAAATGGGAAATAAACATGAATGTTACAATACATTCATGTATCAAAATATATTGCACCCCCTAAATATATATAATTATTTTCCAATTAAAATTATAAATACAAATACATATATTATATCTCTATTGTATAATGACATTATAACTATTTTTGTGTATTTGTTACTGTGTGTATTTGTGTACATGGGGAGGAAAAGATAGAGATAATTTTGTTGATTTCTTCTCATTTAAGTGAATATAATATATTCCTGCTACTCAATAGCCTGAAATTCTTGGGTACATTTCACAAAGGTTAGGTCAACAGTTGACTCAGATATTTAGAACTCTTGTAATTCACATTTCTGCTATTATGTATTTATTTAAGTACTGAATCTTTATCTCCATTGTATTATTTAAAAAAATAAAAACACTGGAATAGTATGTCAATGGTCTTTGTATTCTTTTATGTGTTGATAGACATCATTATCCAAAGAACATGTATGAAGGCACAAATTTGGTGTCAATCTACTTTATATATAAACAGAGATATGAAAAATTGTGGTATATATGTGTAATAAGAATTGTAATGCAAAAAAACCAAAATACATGTATAAAGACATGAATTGGCTTGAACACACTTTATATACAAAGATATGAAAAACTGTGCTCTATGTGTACAATAAGAATTGTAATGCATTCTGCTGTCATGTATTTAAAAAGATAAAATCAATTAAAGAAAAAATAAAATAATGCAAAATGAGTATGAGTTAATATCAAAGCCTAATGCTATTACTACCTTTAGTTTTCATATTAGTTATACTATCATATAATTTATAGAGACACAAATTGTGTATAAAAAGTGTTTTAGGAAAAAACAGAATACTGTCATTTAAGTTTTGTTGTTAACTGAAATCAATCATATATATATATATATATATATATATATATATATATATATATATATATATACAGTATAATTGTTACAGTATAATATTGTGATATATGTATACAATGTGGAATAATTAAATCAGGGATATTAGCAGATGCAACATCTTAATTTATCATTTCTTTGTGATGATAACATTGAAAATCTCTTTTATGTATGCTAATGTGTACATTATTATTTATAGAATCTCTCTTGCTGTGCAATAGCACATGAGTTTTTATTCCTAAACTTCTAACTAATTTTGTATTCATTGACCAATAGCTCTCCTTTTCCTCACCTAGTGCTCACCAATGACTGGTAATGACAAATCTACTCTATACATCCATGAATTTGACTTTTTATTGATTTTTTTAAATAAATGACAGCAGAATGCATTACAATTCTTATTACATGTATACAGCACAATTTTTAATCTTTCTGGTTGTATATAAAGTATGTTGACACCAATTTGTGTTTTCATACATGTACTTTGGATGATGATGTCTATCACATTCCACCATCCTTGCTAATCCCCTGCCCCCTCCCTTTCCCTCCCATTCCTCTGCCCTATCTAGAATTCATCTATTCCTCCCATGTTCCCCCTCCCTACCCTGAGTCAGCCTCCTTGTATCAGAGAAAACATTTCACATTTGTTTTTTGGGGATTGGCTAACTTCACTTAGCATTATCTTCTCTAACACCATACATTTAACTGAAAATACCATGATTTTATTCTCTTTTATTGCTGAGTGTATTTGTTACTGTGTGTATATTGTGTATATATGCCACAGTTTTATCCATTTATCCACTGAAGGGCATGTAGGTTGGCTCCACAGTTTAGTTATTGTGAGTTGTGCTGCTATAAACACTGATGTGGCTGTGTGCCTCTAGTATGCTGTTTTTAAGTCCTTTGGGTATAAACCGAGGAGAGGGATAGCTGGTTCAAATGGTGGTTCCATTCCCGGATTTCCAAGGAATATCCATACTGCTTTCTATATTGGATGCACCAATTTGCACTCCCACCAGCAATGTCTGAGTATACCTTTTCCCCCACATCCTTACCAATACTTGTTGTTGTTTGTCTTCATAATAGCTGCCATTCTGACTGGAGTGAGATGATATCTTAGAGTAGTTTTGATTTGCATTTCCCTAATTGCTAGAGATGATGAACATTTTTTCATATATTTGTTGATTGATTGTATATCTTCTTCTGAGAAGTGTCTGTTCAGGTCTTTGGCCCATTTGTTGATTGGCTTATTTGTGTTTTTTTTTTCAGTGTTTAGCTTTTTGAGTTCTTTATATACCCTAGAGATTAGTGCTCTATCTGATGTGTGAGGGTTAAAAATTTGCTCCCAAGATGTAGGCTCTCTATTCACCTCACAGATTGTTTCTTTTGCTGAGAAGAAAATTTTTAGTTTGATTCCATCCCATTTATTAATTCTTAGTTTTAATTCTTGTGCTATAGGAGTCTTATTAAGAAAGTTGGGGCCAAATGCCACATGATGAAAATTAGGGCCTACTTTTTCTTCTATTAGACGCAGAATCTCTGTTTTTTTTTTTTTTTAATATTTATTTATTTATTTATTTTAGTTTTAGGCGGACACAACATCTTTGTTTGTATGTGGTGCTGAGGATCGAACCCGGGCCGCACGCATGCCAGGCGCGCGCTCTACCACTTGAGTGCTCTACCACTTGAGCCACATCCCCAGCCCAGAATCTCTGGTTTAATTCCTATGTCCTTGATCCACTTTGAGTTGAGTTTTGTACATGGTGAGAAAGGGGTTTAATTTACTCTTGTTGCATATGGATTTCCAGTTTTCCCAGCACCATTTGTTGTGATGCTATCTTTTCTCCAATGTATGTTTTTGGCACCTTTGTCTAATATAATTATAATTTTGTGGGTTAGTCTCTGTGTCCTCTATTCTGTAACAGTGATCTACCAGTCTGTTTTGGTGCCAATACCATGCTGTTTTTTGTTATTATTGCTCTTTAATATAGTTTAAGGTCTCATATGATCATCTCAATAGATGCAGAAGAAGCATTTGACAATATACAGCACTCTTGCATGTTCAAAACACTAGAAAAACTTGGGATAACAGGAACATATCTCAACATCATAAAGGCTATCTATGTTAAGCCTCAGGCCAACATTATTCTAAATCGAGAAAAATTAAAGGCATTCCCTCTAAAAACTGGAACAAGACAGGAATACCCTCTTTCATCACTTCTATTCAATATAGTTCTTGAAGCACTGGCCAGAGCAATAAGACAGATGAAAGAAATTAAAGGGATATGTATAGGAAAAGAAGAACTTAAATTAGCACTATTTGCTGATGATATGATTCTATACCTAGAAGACCCCAAAAGCTCCACCAGAAAACTTCTAGAACTCGTAAATGAATTCAGCAAAGTAGCAGGATATAAAATCAACACCCATAAATCAAATGCATTTCTGTATATCAGTGACAAATCTTCTGAGAAGAAAGTAAGGAAAACTACCCCATTTACAATAAGCTCAAAAAAAAAAGATACTTGGGAATCATCTTAACCAAAGAGGTGAAATATCTATACAATGAAAACTACAGAACCCTAAAAAAAGAAATCAAAGACCTTAGATGATGAAAAGATCTACCTTGCTCTTGGATAGGCAGAATTAATATTTTCAAAATGACCATACTACCAAAAGCATTATACAGATTTAATGAATTTGACTTTTTAAAAATATTTATTTCATTTATAGGTGGACACAATATCTTTATTTTATTGTTATGTGGTGCTGAGGATTGAACCCACTGCCTCACACAGACTAAAAGAGTGCTCTACCCCTGAGCCATAACCCCAGCCCATGAATTTGACTTTTTTAGATTCCACACATAAGTGAGCTCATATTTTATTATTCATAATGACCAAGAGATGGAAATAGTCTAAATTTCCATCAGTGAATTAATGGATTACATTTCTCAAAAGAAAAAATCAATGGCCAACAAATATATGAAAAAAAAATGTTGAACATAATCAGCAATCAGGGAAATGTAAATCAATAATACATTGAGAGTGTAGCTCATTCCAGTAAGAATAGTAATCACCAAGAATACTAATAATAAATGCTGGCAAGGATGTGGGAAGAAAGAAACATTTTCATATATTTGGTGGAGCTGCATGTTAGTACAACCACTATGGAAATCAGTATGGAGATTCACCAAAAGTCTAGGAATGAAATCATCATATGACTCAGTTATACTGCTCCTTACTATTTGTCCAAAAGAACTGAAATCAGAATATGATAGTGATATATGCATTTCAATGTTTATAGTAATACAATTCACAATAGACAAGCATAGAAACCTTGGTGTTCATCAACATATGAATGGATAAAGGACCTGTGGCATGTATACACAATAGAGTTTTACTCAGCCATAAAGAAAAATGAGATTATGTCATTTGCTCGTGAATGTGTGGAATCGTAGAACATCATGTTAAGTGAGAGTCATATTTTCTTTAATATTTTTCTAATATATCCAGAGGAAGAAAAAATCATAAAGTTTTATGTATGTTCTATTATTAACTCCTTGTTTCTTTACTGCTTACTGCTGCTAGTTATTGGTTTGATTTTTTTTAAAGTACCAAGAATGATCTTTTAATGACAAAACATTTGTTATTTGCTAATTAGTTCTAAGAAAAGGGAAGACAACAAATTAGCCCAAATTCAATGTGATCTATTGTCACATGTTCATAGATTGATTCTTAACCAATTAATACACGACAAAATTCTTATATATGTGAATAATCTAAGGCAAAATTCTTTCAGATTAACAAGTGCTCCTGTTTTTTCAATTCCTCCACCATTGCTTTCTATTTTAGCTGCTTTATTCAATTTATTTCCCATAACCAACCCTTCCTGGCCTTATTTAATTCCTTCACAACCTAAATGGTCTGGTCAATCATCTCAATAATAATCACCTTCTACCCAATAGCTTCTCACTTTACATCTTTTATTTCACCCAGTATGCCAAGTCCTGTTTCTTTCTCCTAAGAGAAACATCCATTTCTAAATCACACAACAAAATAATCTGAAGGTTTTTTTAAAGATTATTTTTATAAAACTCCTATCACATTCACGAGAGTTAACTATTGTAAAGTGTTGAAGAATTATATGTTATCAAAAGGAGAAAAATAACATTAAGTGGAAATTGGAAATAAAGCTGCCAGTAGCAAGAAATTAGGGTCAAAGAATGAAAATCATGCCAAAATATCTTCAAAGGTAAATAGAAAAAACTGGTTGAGAAAATTATTAGATAAGAAATGGCAAGAGATTTCTATTTCTAGTAATATGGTAAGCTAGGTTATTTAGAACAAATCTCCCACTAAAAAGAAGCAAAAATACTGGAATATTTTCCTCAAATTTATCAAATGTTTCCAAAGATAAGAATTCATAAACAAAATTCTAAGGAAAACCAGAGCTCAAAGAGTTAAGTAGTCCACTGAAGACAATTTTCTGGAGAATATTTACTGATATTGGTAATTCCAGTAGCCTGAACCTACATTTAATGGTAGCATAGTGGTGGAAGTATGGGTATGGGCAGGCGAGCTTAGTCAAAACCCAAATTGGAGAGAATCTCCACTCAGGAAAGCTAAGGGCTATATCCTCCAGAAAAAATGATGAAAAGTAACTAAACTTGACATTCTCCACCCCTTATATATCCTTAAGGTAGATTTACAGCACAAATTCTTATTACTTGAATAGTCCCAAAAACCTCAAGCTATGAATTTCATTTAATTTATAGTGATCCCAGAGTGGTTACACCTTAGGCACCTGCCAAAGCTAATAGAAATCTTCTCTACAAGAGTTCCCCTTCATCTTAGGCCTCAGAGAATCCTCACAAATAATATTCTAAGAAAAATGATCAGCTCATTGAAGTCAAAACAAAACAACTAAGCACAAAAGGAAATAAGGTGCCTCAAGTAAGAATCATGAGAAAGAACAGAGAGAAGCTATCATTCCCTATAGTGAAACTGTAGATATTGGAGTTATTGGCCAGCAATTCAGAATAAAGTATGTTAAAGAAATGAAAGATAAGAACAAGGCACATTTAGATATTTCAATATTTGTCTACAAAAATTACCTAGCTGGTTTGAAAAAAAAATTGAACTTCCTGAAATGTAAAATATAATAAAATTACATTGAGGCATACCTTTAATATCATTTTATATATAACATGATAAAAACAAGTAGACAGGAGAGGGTTAACTTTTGAAATATGGGAGTGTCCACCTTCTGCCCAATACCCTCCTTTACTCAGGGTGAGTCATGATAAATGGGTAATCAAAAACTCCTTTTATATAAGTACAAATTTTTAGGATCACAGATGATGACAGTTCCACTTTCGTAAGAGCATAAAAGTAATGATGCCATGGCCATGTTGCTTCCATAAAGGATGGGAAGAATGTATAGAACAATAAAATTCACATTTAGGAAAAAAGTCACAATGATCCAAACATTCATATGATATATAATTTACCTTCTCAAGTACAGTATTTAATTGCATCATTTTTTCAATGTGAAAATTAATGCAAAGATCAAAAAGTGATATCTTTGTACTATAATCAGACTTTCATAGGAAAACAACAGCCAAGCACTTAGTATGTACCAAACAAGGTACAAAGTAGCCAAGCACTTAGTATGTACCAAACAAGGTACAAAGTGTTTTTATGTACATCATCTTCTTAATACTCATAATATCCTATGAAGAAATCACTAATAAACACATTTAATATGGAAGGAAATAGATTCAGAAAGGGTGAATAAATTATAAATTATACACCAGGATTTGAATCCAGGTATGCTGATTTGAAAGGCAGCACTTTAAAAAAAAAATTTAGTTTTTAATTCTAGCTGGACACGATACCTTTATTTAATTTATTTTTGTATGTGGTGCTGAAGATAGAACCCAGGGCTTCACACTTGCTAGGCGAGCTCTCTACCACTGAGCCATAACTCCATCCCTGAAAGCCAACACTCTTAATATCAGAAATAGTGCTACTTTATATAAATACATTCAGAAAAGAACACCAGTGCCATCTTATTTAAAAAGTACTTCTTACATCTATTATGCTTCAGTGAAGTGCTTCCGAAATTCCTTCCCATATCTTTGACAACTTATTGTCAAAATGAAAGAATACTGCAAGGTCAAGAATCCTATCCTAACTATGAGTTATACATTGTGAACAATGTCTTAGAGGGAAACAAAAAATGCAACCAGATGAACAGGACTAATTTGTGAACTAAATGATCCTGCTAAAATAATGGTCAACTACAGTAAGGATAAATATAACAGCAATGAAGGGTGAGCCGCCACACAGTTACAAAGTTGGTATTAGAAGATCAACAGTCATGGGTGGCACTGAGCTGATTACCAGACACTTGGGTCATTTATCCAAATTGATTTCAACTAAAATATTTTTTTAAAAAAACTCATAGTACATACACAAAGAAAGGGACTACTCTTAATCTTCCCCATGCTATCTAGATCAAATCAGTGATGAGACTGGAAATGTTCATATAAACCACAATTCCTTTTAAAGATGCTTAACCAGTAAAAGAATATAGAAACATAAAAAAGGGGGAAAGATGATGTGTACATATGTGCTTCCAGGCATCTTTCTATAGGAATACATTATTTATTTCCATCAGAGATTTTTAAGTTAAATTCTGCATGCTTAATTAAGGATCTATGTAACTTTTTTGCATTTTATATGAATGTATTCATGTATGGGAAAACTCTAGCAAGGAGCACAGCAAAAGAAGGCATAGAGACATTACATTACCTCTGAGCACCATTTATACTCTCTCAGTTACTGCAAGAGTAGGCTAAACTAGGACTTTATAGCTTTCTTAAAATATAACAAGAGGTTTTATGAGGAAGAACAACTGTAATTGCCCTTGGGTAGGGCTCTAGCTTTAAAGTGGATGAACTTTGGAGATCCCAGAATGAAGAAGAAATTTCTAACTGAATGGGAGCAACAGAAATGCCAGCCTCAGGATGTCATGGACTCAAAGTTCAAATAGAGGATAGATAACCATTTGGCATATATGGGGAAAGGTCTGAAACTCAAGTATGATGAGTTTCATGAGATTAATTGAGCTACAAATTTCACCCTCACCCATGCTAGTGTTAAATTAAATTCTCAAGTCTCTATCACCCTCCAGAACTTTCAACCTCGTTTTCAAATACTTGTTTGAAACAGTCACCCTCAAAATTCATCTAACATCTTAAATCCATTCAGTTAAAGACTAGAATATGTCATCTGCCCAATTTCCTGTTTCTATTTTGATACCACATTACCCTAGTCATCCAAGCAGGAAACCAGTTATTATAGGTCCTTATTTCCTCCTCAATCAGTTGCTAAACCATGTGATTCTGCTTTATAATGTGTCTCTCACAACCACTCCCTCCTTTCTAGTTCATTCTCACTATCCTAGTCAAAGCCTTCACTATTTCTCACTTACACCATTTGCTAACAAGCTGTTAACTGTTATTCCTCCCTCTCATCTCACTTCCATTCTATTTATCTGACAGCCAAATCAATTTTTCTCAAAAGTAGGTTTGATGACACATCTCCCTCTTCAAAGATCATTACTTCCTACAGAATTAAGCACAACCTCTCTCACACTGGGATATGACCTAAAAGCTATTTCTCTTTCTCTGTCACTATAATCATAGGTATAACATCCTCTATCTGTGCCAGTTTTTGATGTTATATTCTTGGAATTACTCTCTCTCTAACTTAGGTAACATTAATCTCTTGTCTGGAGTATCCCTATCTAATTTTTACCTATTTAGTCAAAGCTCATTTATAATATTAACTACTTATTTGAAGACACCTTAACCTATGTGATAGCTTCATCTATAATCTTTTATAACCCTTTGTTTTAATATTTTCTTTAGGCCACAATGTAATCCACTTTGTATTATAAGTATTCACATACTCAGAATTTACCTTATTAGCCATCAAAACCTTTGAGCACAAGACTGTTATTTATCATTAATGCTCTCTAACATCAATACAATGTAAAAATTCAATAAATAAGTATGAGATAGACTAATTAATAAAGTCATTTTCAGTGTACATATTTAATTCTTTATCTTAAGTTTATATTCTCATAAAAATGTCAAGATCAAAGGTGAAATCCATACATAATTATCCCCATCACTAAATCACTAAAAACAAAACAAAAAAAAAACAACTATCAAGGTGTATTTTCTCCTTTCAACAGTTAAGTCTTAATAAAGGTTGAGAAAACTAATTTTCAAAATCCACTAGCTTTGTGGGTCAAGATTATATATCATATTTATAAATAAATTGTCTGTTTGAATCTCTATGGCGGACATTAATTTTTGGTTTATTTAACAGACTCGATGTATACATAATATCTATTATGCTCATGCATTGTTCTACCTGATTATAAAATGCACATAATTCAATTTATTTTGCAATCTGATATACAAATTCTTTCAAACCAGGGATAAAGCAAGAATTATATTTTATGGTGCCTGCTTAGCCACATCCACTTTTAAGTGAAACTGTCTCACCATAAACTCAGTTTCAAAGGCAGCTGAAATCAATCAAGGAGATCCTCCAATTTTCACCCTGCCACTCACCAACACACACACACACACACACACACACACACACATTCTCTCTCTCTCTCCTAAATTGATGATAATAAGTGAATCAGACCAGAAATACTCACTATAGAAGGAAGAATAATGGTACCCCAAAGATGTTCATATCCTAAATACAGATTCTGTGACTATTCTAACTTACAAGTAAGAAAGGACATTGACAATGTTGTTAAATTAAGGACTTTGAAGTAGGACAATTACCGAGGTTTAAATGATGTAGTCCCAGTATAATTGCAAAGGTCCTCAAATGGGAAAGAAAAATGCATTATTACTAACTAAACCTGGATAAAGATATTAACACTGGCACACACAAAAAAAAGAAGAGCATCTTCCTTATTGGAGCCTTTTGAGGTTTAATTGAAGAACTGATTGGCCTTATTAAACAAGAAGGACTATGTTTTCATGATCATCCAAAGTATGGAATAAACTTTTCTATTTTATAAAATATACTAAAGAGTATGAGGAAAATGAATGTACAACTCTTGCTAATTATCCAAGTGACTGAATCAATAATAATAATAATAATAATAATAATAGTAGTAATTGAAATGACTGATTTGTAATATGATTTACTAATACAAAGAAACTATCATGCTGGGCATGGTGTCATAAGTCTGTAATCCCAGCAGGTCAGGAGGCTGAGACAGGAGGATCACAAGTTCAAAGCCAGCCTCAACAAAACGAGGCACTAAGCAACTAGGCACTAAGTAACTAAGGCACTAATGTAAATGTGCCTCAGTGGTCAAGTGCACTGAGTTCAATCCCTGGTAACCCCCCCAAAAATAGATATATTATACATGTATTTATACATAAACATACATATACTGGTGATTATATATGTATGTGTGTGTGTATATATATATATATATATATATATATATATATATATAAATTTCTACCATAGACCATCCAAAAATAAACACAAGGATAATTATGAATTAAATAGCTTTTTTAAAAAAATTTGTACTTGAAGATGGACAGAATGCCTTTATTTATTTATTTCCATGTGGTGCTAAGGATCAAACCCAGTGCCTTACACATGCTAGGCAAACACTTTGCCACTGAGCTACAGCCCCAGCCCTCAAATTGCTTTTTTAAAGCTATAAGTATATAACAGTTTATATTCTAACATTGAGATAGTAAAATTTTGCTTAAATAACACATAACAAGTGAAAAAAGAAAAAAACATGAAGACAAAATTGAAACATTTAACCTACAAAAATTTTAAATAAATTTTTGAACAATTTAAGAAAAAAAAATATAAGAAATACACTCAGAACATCTGCAATTTAGAAATCTACAAAAGATTAATATAAACAATTTACAAAATATAATTTACAAATCAAGGAAAAATAAATCAATACACAGATCATAAAAGACTCTCAACAGGTATTTCAGAGAGAAGAAAAATAGCCAGTAAGAATATGAAAACCTGAACTTACTAAAAATCAGAGAAATGCATATTAAAATTACCTATCTATAGTGTTTTCTCTTTTCAGTTCTTTTAAAAGACAGGGAATCTATGAACTCTTACATCCCACTGGTTGGAAAATAAATTGGTACTGACATTTGGAGGGCAATTTGGAAGTATCTATTAAAATTAATGATGCCTGTATCCTATTACTATCAGTTCCACTTTTAGTGTCTATGTCAGAGAAATACTTGCTTATGTGTACAATGAGGAACATGGACTATTACTGAAGCGTAATGGTGAAACATTTGAACAATCCTAAATATCTACATCTACCAATAAAGAAACGATTTAATAAAACGTTTGTGTAGTCTGTGAAATACTCTAGGTCAGTTAAAAAATAATGAGTAAAACTATATGTAAAGACAAGGAAAAGCCTCTAAGCTGTATAAAAATTATCTGTAAAACAATCTATAAAAACTCAACAAAACATCTATTTGTTTGTGTCCTGGCCTTGAACATGGTCACTCCTGAAGAAATTGGAGAGTATAGATGAGTATAGGGCAAGGAAAACTAAGATGTCCCCTGTATGTGTTTAATTTTTATTGTCTTCTTAAATTTATTTTTATTTTTATTTTATTCGTTCTTTTTAGTTACATATGACAGTAGAATCCACTTTGATAAAATTATAGAAACATGAAATATATCTTATTCTAATTAGAACCCTAGTACCTCTCCTTCCCCTTCCCTTTGTCAAACCCTTGCTCCCTTTCCTCTATTGATCTTTCTACCATTTTTATTGTCTTTCAATAACAGGTGTGAATTTTTGCATTACTTATCATTTAAAATTACATGGAATTTATACATATTTTAAAACTAGAGAAATGAACCAATGCAAGTCTCTATGGAAAATGAACAGCTAAATGAATGAATAGGTGAATGGGACTTGTGAAATTCCACTTTTCTCTGAACAGAAAATATATTTAATGTTTACTATAATGAAATTTAATTCTGTAGATGAAAATATGCACTTCAGTGTGGCAAAAGAACCACTAAAATTAGTTAATTTATTTTTTAATTTCAAAGATATATGATTTTCTATTTATACTTACTCATTTGCTTTTAATTAGTATCTGGTTGAAAGAAAATGATCAGATTAATCACAAAAGACTAAGTGGAATCTCACATTGGTAAAATTTTCTGCATTTATGTGAAAAACTTACATTTGAAAACAATGGAAAGTAATGCACAAAATTGAATTATGAAAACATAAGTACAAAAATTGAATATTTTTATATGCATGGCAATGCTTTGAAAATATCTGCATGCAGAGTGTGCTAATAAATGTCAATTTTCTTACTATAGTTGGCATATTGTTCATTTGCATTAACCTACTTTTGATTTTCCCTAATGCAGAGTTCTTCTATTAGCCTACCTGTGTGTGTGTGTGTGTGTGTGCATGTAAGAAGAATGGAGGCTTAATTTTAAAGATCTTCTCACAAATATGTTTTAGAAAAGTTTGGCTTTTAATTAAATGCATATTATACATGCACATATTTACACACATGAGTTTTCTGCTAAAAAATTAGAAATCATTTATTTTTCTCATAGAATATATCAGGTTGACCTGTACTTTCTTTTCCTGAAATTAATCATAGAATTTTAAACCATATCTCCATCAGATACTGTTATTTGATAATTTCAGAAAATTAGTCATTTAATCAAATCAGTACAGTATTTTATTCTTGAGATTCTACTACTTTCTTGGTTCTGCAGAAAGAGAGACAATAAATACAGGTATATAATATAGACTTACACAGTTTTACAGAAGTTATTTTGGAGAAGAAGAAAAATTTCACCTATTTTAGCACAAGGAAAGGACGATATCTAGGCACCAACATAAAACAGGGATATATTAGAAGTGTAGCACATATTATTCAATTATTTATTTACTAACGAGCATACAGTTTCTCATGGCATATCTGTTTCTCTCTGTAAGGCTGGTTGACAAAAAATATGGAAGATAAATACAAATAAAATATTCAAAATCCCATTATGAGAGAAAGCCATTATTAATAATTTGGCCATATTTCCATGTTTTTCTAATGAGCTTGTGTTTTCCTTTAAAAGCCATAGTTAAAGCTGTTTATATTTTAAATTATAAATACAGGTGGATGTCAACAAGTACATTTTATTGATTACCTAAGTTATTAATACTTGTCAATAAACAGTTTAGTGAATGTCATCTCCACCAGTAATCTCCAGAAGTAATGAGGCTAAGCTGTTCAAGGTTGATTCTTTCAGTCTTCATTTACTTAAAATTCTATTTAAGTAGAATCCTCTGTTAACATTGGGACCTATGGCCCACAGGTAATGTCTTATTACACTGCCTCTTTGCACTTGCATAGTCCACCTGCTTTATGCTTGTTTTAATGATGTTTACTTGAACTTGAGCAAAAAGGTATTATTACCATTATCATTTTAAGCTGAATGTCAGCTTCATTATATATTATATATTCTAACTCATATTTACAATTTAAAAACTGCAAGTGATTAGAAAATCAACCAAATCGGCTTCATATTGTGATGTATGTCTGTCTTTACATTATCCTCTGCTAATGTCCATCCTTTGTTGTAACTGAGCACAATGACAACCAAGCTGCCCAAATGCATTACAAACAGCCAAAGGTAAATGCACTTTTGGTGATTCTTCTTCTTCAAAAAAAGTTACTTTCTTGAGCTCTCTCTTCAATTACAAGTTCATTTTATCCTATGTTCTTCCTGCTATGTGATATTAAAACTGGGAAAATTGTGACACTATTACTCTTCAAACACTTGCTAAATTCTCTATTTACTGGCTTTCACCCATTATAGCATAATACTAATGGAGGCAAAGACCTTATTTTTTTTTTTTTTTAATTTTTTATTGTGGGTTGTTCAAAACATTACAAATTTCTTGACATATCATATTCCACACTTTGATTCTAGTGGGTTATGAACTCCCACCTTCACCCCATACACAGATTGCAGATTCACATCAGTTACACATCCATTGATTTACAAATTGCCATACTAGGGTCTGTTGTGCTCCGCTGCCTTTCCCATCATCCACCCTCCCCCCTCCCCACCTCTCCCCTCCCCTCCCCTCCTCTCTCTCTACCCCCTCCACTGTATAACCCTGAGGGTCTCCTTCCATTACCGTGCAATTTACCTTCTCTCTCCCTTTCCCTCCCACCTCTCATCCCTGTTAAATGTTAATCTTCTTCTCCTGTTCTTCGTCCCTACTCTGTTCTTAGTTACTTTCCTTATATCAAAGAAGACATTTGGCATTTGTTTTTTAGGGATTGGCTAGCTTCACTTAGCAAAATCTGCTCTAATGCCATCCATTTCCCTGTAAATTCTATGATTTTGTCATTTTTTAATGCAGAGTAATACTCCATTGTGTATAAATGCCACATTTTTTTTATCCATTCGTCTATTGAAGGGCATCTAGGTTGGTTCCACAGTCTTGCTATTGTGAACTGTGCTGCTATGAACATCGATGTAGCAGTGTCCCTGTAGCATGCTCTTTTTAGGTCTTTAGGGAATAGACCAAGAAGGGGAATAGCTGGGTCAAATGGTGGCTCCATTCCCAGCTTTCCAAGAAATCTCCATACTGCTTTCCAAATTGGCTGCACCAATCTGCAGTCCCACCAGCAATGTACAAGTGTACCCTTTTCCCCACATCCTCGCCAGCACTTGTTGTTGTTTGACTTCCTAATGGCTGCCAATCTTACTGGAGTGAGATGGTATCTTAGGGTGGTTTTGATTTGCATTTCTCTGACAGCTAGAGATGTTGAGCATTTTTTCATGTACTTGTTGATTGACTGTATGTCCTCCTCTGTGAAGTGTCTGTTCAGGTCCTTGGCCCATTTGTTGATTGGGTTGTTTGTTCTCTTATTGTCTAATTTTTTGAGTTCTTTGTATACTCTGGATATTAGGGCTCTATCTGAAGTGTGAGGAGTAAAGATTTGTTCCCAGGATGTAGGCTCCCTATTTACCTCTCTTATTGTTTCTTTTGCTGAGAAAAAACTTCTTAGTTTGAGTAAGTCCCATTTGTTGATTCTAGTTATTAACTTTTGTGCTATGGGTGTCCTATTGAGGAATTTGGAGCCCGACCCCACAGTATGTAGATCGGAGCCAACTTTTTCTTCTATCAGACGGCGCGTCTCTGATTTGATATCAAGTTCCTTGATCCATTTTGAATTCACTTTTGTGTATGGCGAGAGAAAGGGATTCAGTTTCATTTTGTTGCATATGGATTTCCAGTTTTCCCAGCACCATTTGTTGAAGATGCTATCCTTCCTCCATTGCATGCTTTTAGCCCCTTTATCAAATATAAGATAGTTGTAGTTTTGTGGATTGGTTTCTGTGTCCTCTATTCTGTACCATTGGTCCACACGCCTGTTTTGGTACCAGTACCATGCTGTTTTTGTTACTATTGCTCTGTAGTATAGTTTGAAGTCTGGTATCGCTATACCGCCTGATTCACACTTCTTGCTTAGCATTGTTTTTGCTATTCTGGGTCTTTTATTTTTCCATATGAATTTCATGATTGCTTTCTCTATTTCTACAAGAAATGCCATTGGGATTTTGATTGGCATTGCATTAAACCTATAGAGAACTTTTGGTAATATCGCCATTTTGATGATGTTAGTTCTGCCTATCCATGAACAGGGTATATTTTTCCATCTTCTAAGATCTTCTTCTATTTCTCTCTTTAGGGTTCTGTAGTTTTCATTGTATAAGTCTTTCACCTCTTTTGTTAGGTTGATTCCCAAGTATTTTATTTTTTTTGAAGATATTTTGAATGGAGTGGTTGTCCTCATTTCCATTTCAGAGGATTTGTCGCTGATATACAGGAATGCCTTTGATTTATGCGTGTTGATTTTATATCCTGCCACTTTGCTGAATTCATTTATTAGCTCTAATAGTTTCTTTGTAGAGCCTTTTGGGTCTGCTAGGTATAGAATCATATCATCTGCAAATAGTGATAATTTAAGTTCTTCTTTTCCTATTTTTATGCCTTTAATTTCTTTCGTCTGTCTAATTGCTCTGGCCAGTGTTTCGAGAACTATGTTGAAGAGAAGTGGAGAGAGAGGGCATCCCTGTCTTGTTCCAGATTTTAGAGGGAATGCCTTCAGTTTTTCTCCATTCAGAATAATGCTAGCCTGAGGCTTAGCATAGATTGCTTTTACAATATTGAGGTATGTTCCTGTTATCCCTAGTTTTTCTAGAGTTTTGAACATAAAGGGATGCTGTACTTTGTCAAATGCTTTTTCCGCATCTATCGAGATGATCATATGGTTCTTATTTTTAAGTCTATTGATGTGGTGAATAACATTTATTGATTTCCGTATATTGAACCAGCCTTGCATCCCAGGGATGAATCCTACTTGATCATGGTGTACAATTTTTTTTATATGTTTTTGTATCCGATTCGCCAGAATTTTATTGAGGATTTTTGCATCTAGGTTCATTAGAGATATTGGTCTGTAGTTTTCTTTCTTTGAAGTGTCTTTGTCTGGTTTAGGTATCAGGGTGATGTTGGCCTCATAGAATGAATTTGGAAGTTCTCCCTCCTTTTCTATTTCCTGAAGTAGCTTGAAAAGTATTGGTATTAGTTCTTCTTTAAAGGTTTTGTAAAATTCTGCTGTATACCCATCGGGACCTGGGCTTTTCTTAGTTGGTAGTCTTTTGATGGTTTCTTCTATCTCCTCAATTGATATTGGTCTGTTTAGGTTTTCTATATCCTCCTGACTCAATCTGGGCAGATCATATGACTTAAGAAATTTATCTATGCCTTCACTATCTTCTAATTTATTGGAGTATAAGGATTCAAAATAGTTTTTGATTATCTTCTGTATTTCTGAAGTGTCTGTTGTGATATTGCCTTTTTCATCCCGTATGCTAGTAATTTGAGTTCTCTCTCTTCTTCTCTTCACTAGCATCGCTAAGGTCTGTCGATTTTGTTTATTTTTTCAAAGAACCAACTTTTAGTTTTGTCAATTTTTTCAATTGTTTCTTTTGTTTCGATTTCATTAATTTCAGCTCTGATTTTAATTATTTCTTGCCTTCTACTTCTTTTGCTGTTGGTTTGCTCTTCTTTTTCAAGGATTTTGAGATGAAGTATGAGATCATTTATTTGTTGGTTTTTTCTTTTTTTAAGGAATGAACTCCAAGCAATGAATTTTCCTCTTAGAACTGCTTTCAATGTGTCCCATAGATTCCGATATGTTGTGTCTGTGTTTTCATTTATCTCTAAGAATTTTTTAATTTCCTCCTTGATGTCTTCTATAACCCATTGATCATTCAGTAACCTATTGTTCATTCTCCAATTGATGTATGCTTTTTCCTTCCTTCTTTTATCGTTGATTTTCAGTTTCATTCCATTATGATCAGATAAGATGCATGGTAATATCTCTACTCCTTTATATTGTCTAAGAGTTGCCCTGTGACATAATATATGATCTATTTTTGAGAAGGATCCATGTGCTGCTGAGAAAAAAGTGTAACTGCTTGATGTTGGGTGGTATACTCTATATATGTCAATTAGGTCTAGGTTATTAATAGTGTTATTGAGTTCTATAGTTTCCTTATTCAACTTTTGTTTGGAAGATCTGTCCAGTGGCGAGAGAGGTGTGTTGAAGTCTCCCATGATTATGGTGTGGTGGTCTATTAGACTCTTGAACTTGAGAAGAGTTTGTTTGACGAACATAGCTGCACCATTGTTTGGGGCATAAATATTTATGATTGTTATGTCTTGTTGGTGTATGGTTCCCTTAAGCAGTATGTAGTGTCCCTCTTTATCTCTTTTGATTAACTTTGGCTTGAAATCTATTTTATTTGATATGAGTATGGACACGCCTGCTTGTTTCCGAAGTCCATATGAGTGATATGATTTTTCCCAACCTTTCACCTTCAGCCTATGTATGTCTTTTCCTATCAAATGCGTCTCCTGTAGGCAGCATATTGTTGGGTCTTGTTTTGTGATCCATTCTACTAGCCTGTGTCTCTTAATTGGTGAGTTTAAGCCATTAACATTTAGGGTTATTATTGAGATATGGGTTGTTCTTGCAGCCATATTTGTTTATTTATGTTACTAAACATTGTTTGTTTTCCTCTTTGATTGTTTCCCCCCCCCTTTACTGTCCTACCTCCCACTGTTGGTTTTCATTGTTATTTTCCATTTCCTCTTCCTGTAATACTTTGGCTAGGATGTTTTGAGGAGATGGTTTTCTAGCTGCGAATTCTTTAAACTTTTGTTTATCGTGGAAGGTTTTAATTTCATCTTCCATCCTGAAGCTTAGTTTCGCTGGATACACAATTCTTGGTTGGAACCCATTATCTTTCAGTGTTTGAAATATGTTATTCCAGGATCTTCTAGCTTTCAGAGTCTGTGTTGAAAGATCAGCTGTTATCCTGATTGGCTTACCCCTAAATGTGATCTGCTTCCTTTCTCTTGTAGCTTTTAAAATTCTCTCCTTATTCTGTATGTTGGGCATCTTCATTATAATGTGTCTAGGTGTGGATCTCTTATGATTTTGCACATTCGGCGTCCTGTAGGCTTCTAGGATTTGGGATTCTGTCTCATTCTTCAAGTCTGGGAAGTTTTCTTGTATTATTTCATTGAATAGACTGCTCATTCCTTTGGTTTGGAGCTCTGTACCTTCCTGTATCCCAATGACTCTTAAGTTTGGTCTCTTAATGTTATCCCATATTTCTTGGATGTTCTGCTCATGGTTTCTTAACAGTCTTGCTGAGCTGTCTATGTTCTTTTCCAGTTGAAATACTTTGTCTTCATTGTCTGATGTTCTATCTTCTAAGTGTTCTACTCTGTTGGTAGTATTCTCCATTGAGTTTTTAAGTTGGTTTATTGCTTCCTGCATTTCTAGGATTTCTGATTGCTTGTTTTTTATAACCTCTATCTCCCTGTATAGTTGATCCTTTGCTTCCTGGATTTGTTTGCGTAATTCGTTGTCGAAGTGATCTTTCATTGTCTGATTTTGCTGTTTAATGTCTTCCTTGATACTCCAGATCATCTGAAGCATGTATATCCTGAATTCTTTATCTGACATTCCATCTGCTGCAGCTGTTACCTCTTCTAAAGTTGCGTTGACCTGCATTGCTTGTGGTCCTTTCTTTCCTTGTCTTTTCATACTGCTTGCGTATCTTTCCTGCAGGTGCGGGCGGCGGCTCTGCTCTCTCCTTATTCCAATTGGGGTGTCGTGGCTACCACGCCGGCAGGTCACTGGGCCTGTTCTGGGAGCTGGTGGCGGCTCTGTTCTGCCCCTACTCCAATTGGGGTGTCGTGTCTGTCGTACCAGCAGGCCACTGGGCCTGTCCCGCTGGTCTGTCGCAGATCTGCCCACCTTTCGGGCATGGGTGGAGGCTCTGCTTTGCCCCTACTCCAATTGGGGTGTCGTGACTACCCCGCCTGCAGGATGCTGGGTCTGTTCCTGGCAAGGTAGGCGACTCTGCTCTGTCACTACTCCAATTAGGGTGGTGTTTGTACCACGCCGGCAGGCTCCTGGGCCTGATCCGCCGGTCTGTTGTAGGTCTGCCTACCTTGAAGGCGCGGGCGGCGGATCTGCCCTGCCCCTCCTACCACGCCTGCGGACCCCTGGGCCTGATCTGCAGGTTGATCACTGGTCTGCTCACCCTGCGGGCACGGGTGGCGGTTCCGCTCCACCCCCACTCCAATTGGGGTCACGTGACCACCACACCGGCAGGGCCTGATCCGGGCGTGGGATAAGGATCTGCTCTGCCCCTACTCGAGTTGGGGTGACGTGTGTACCACACTGGCAGGCCACTGGGCCTGACCCGCCAGGCTGTCACAGGTCTGTTTACCTTGCAAGCGCGAAGGGCGGCTCTGCCCTGCCCCTCCTACCACGCCCATGTACTACTGGGTCGTGGGTCTGCCCACCTGGCGGGTGTGGGTGGCGGCTCCGCTCCGCCCCCTCTCCAATTGGGGTCACGCGGTCACCACGCTGGCGAGCCGCTGGGCCTGCTCCGGGGGCTGGCGGCGGCCCGGCTCCTTCCCTCTGGCTCGAGGACAAATTGAGGAGACTCGGGTGACTGAGCCTCACCCCCCTTACCAGGAGACCAACTGCTTATGTCACCGCTGGTATTGATGAAGATCTCTCCTCCACCGCTTTCTGCTGACATCAGATCTCTGCCATGTTGGTATCCTATGCGAATGGCAGCATTTCGTTCCCCTTGCCTGGCAACCCAAGCAATGGGTGAGTCCTGACCTGCCCTCAGCAGGACCCGGACCGAGACACAGTTTCCGCGGGCTCCTAGCCCCGGTCCAGGGAAGTTCCGGGAGCCGGAACGCGGCCGCTCCGTGCTCGGTGTAAGCTCCTATAAGTGTAAGCTCCAAGAAGCAGCCCCCGCGGGCTCAGTTCCGGGAGCCGGAATTCGGCCGCTTGGTGCTTGGTGTATGCTCTGATAGTAGCAGGGTCCAAGAAGCAGCCTCCACGGGCTCCGCAGCCCTGAGCCAGGGCGGTTCCGGGACGGTTCCGGGAGCCGGAACTGCCGCCCCGCGCTCCGTGTTCACTCCGATAAGATCAGATTTTAAGAAGCCCCCAGGCGCTGAACCCTAGCAATCTGTCTGCAAGCCGCAGGCGAATTGCAGCCTGAAATTACCTGTTCTATGGCTGAATGAGCTGCGGTCAGTCAAAAACAGGTGTGGTGACGTCAGTTTACCAACATGGTGGCTGCTGGCCTCCTCTGTGGTCTGACCGGTGTGGAGAACCGAGATGGACCGCTTCCTTCCCCGTCTCGAACCCAGAATTCAGCCCTGAGTGCGGTGCTTGCGCGTCTGGCAGAAACTGCAGCGCTGTAACCCTGCGTCTCTATCCCAGCGCGCCTTGCAGACTCTAGCCGCGGGGCGATTTGCTGAATAAGCAGTGTTACCCTCCGTGCGACAAACCTCTCGCGTTTGAGTCCCCGTAGCCGATCCTCATGCGATGGAAATCCTTCCTCCAGGTTCCGGCGCACCCCACTATTGCTGGAAATTCCTAACAAGATATCCTTTAGCCGTCCTGACTTGTCATACTCCCACACAGTGAAGCAGCACACGGGGGTAATGCACTCCCCTCGCCGCCATCTTCCCTAGTTGAATTGAACACTGAAAGACCTTATTTTTAATTCACATTTCTGTCCCAATGCTAAGGAAAGACCCAGAACACAGAAAGTTGATACATGTACTCAAATGAATGACTTATTCTGGTCCTTAGCTTTAAGGCTCAATTACTTTTCTGTCTCAGGAAGTTTGTCCATAAGCTACCCTAAAAAACAAAATATCAATGCAATCATTGTGCATAAGTGTACATTGTTTTCATTTTCTTTAAAAGTTTTTTGATCTTACTTTCATTCTTAAAATTGTTGCCAGTGTATTCACTATTTTCATTTATATCAGTATACTCCATATTCTAGTTCCCTCAGTATTCCTCCTACAAAAATAAGGTTTTAAGCTTTGGCTCCAACCATGTTATTCTTTTCAAAACACACACTGGCTATTCTTTATTCCTCAGATTTAATTTTTTGCATCTTCAACTTCAACATCAGTCATCTTTATTTCAATCTCGTTACAGCTCTAGTATTAATTCTTCCTTCATTTGTACTCAGGTATAATTTTCAGTTATATATGGGTCATTTGACTCATACAGAACCATAATACAGAAAATGTGTGTAAAAATATTTTTAATAAGAAGCATTTCTTTTGAAGACTTTTAAAAAATTAAATGTAAATATTTAACAACCTCAGTAAGCAAACCTTAAATAACATCTACATGTAAAGAATCGACTCATAATTAAACACTTTAAATTCATTTTAGATACAGAAAAGTCTAAGTATCTTTGGCTCAGCAATAGGCCTGTCTTTGTGTGTTCATACATGCTTAGGAACACAGGTTTCCCATATAATATTAAATATAAAAATTTCCTAAAATTTTAATCATGTTCTTTTCATGCATATTCTAGTTAACTCAGACATTAATGTATTCATCAAACAATAAGTCAATTACTCAAGCATTTAAGGACAGGAATCATTTTAACTGCTGAGGCCAAAACACTAAAAATAATAATTATGATGTTACAGTTCTCTGTTTTTAAGAATCTCAGTCCAGAGGAGGAGGCATATCAAGAAATAAAAAATAATAATATTGTAATAATAGTCAATATTTCCTAAATATTTCTATTTGTCAGATACTGTTTTAAGCCATTTGTGACCTGTATTTATTTGGTCCACAAAAAATCCTATGATTTCATACATCACAAGTCTCATTTTTCAGATGGGGACATTCAGGTTAATTGAGGTTAGGATATTTTCTCAAGGTCATACACATAATGACCATGAACTCAAGAGTCATGAACCACAAAACATCTGTTTTAGCCAGTACTATATTCCTTCATTGCTATTGACTTTAATTTAAGTTTACAAATACTGATCTTTTATTCACTTTAGATCAGATGTAATAGTATGAATGTACGTTCTTTTATCACTTTGACAATACTTTATGACAAGGTTGTATAATAGTCAGTTTTCCATTTCAGAATGACAATGTTCAACTGAATATGAAGTTCAAAAATAGCTATATGAGTCTACATTCTGGCAGACTACAAATGCGTACAATCATTTACAAATATATTTTATAAATAGGCAAAACTCTTTCATGTTCTTATGTAATACAGTAAAACTTTTGAAGCCATTTTATAATAAAAGAGTGTCAGGTTTCAGAACATGATACCTCAAAATATGGTGCCTTAGCATGCTTAATACTTTGAATTAAAGGAGACTGGAAACATCTCAGAAGGACTCTCTAATCTTCTACCATCCTCATTCCTCCCCATCCCCTGTCTCCCAAAAAGCATGCTATACGAAACAGAATTCCTCTCCTCAAACCCAGATGGATCAAAGAAATTAGAACTCCTCTTGAAATCATGTTTCTGTACAGCTTTGTAGAATCACACTTCTATGTAGGTTTTCATACTTCATTAAACTAAGTATTAAATAATGCATTTTCCCCCTAGTTTCTGTCATTGTTTCATGTAAAACTGATAAAACCAATTTATTATTATTTCTCTTCTTAATCTGTCTTTTGTTGTTATACGACTGCCAGCCAAAAACTTTATTATGGGTGAAGGAAACATAGTGTACTTTTTTAAGCAGAATACATATGTATACACATATGTGTGTGTCTATGTTAACATATATTTATATATTTGGCTATGGGTCAGGTTCATTTAAAAATGAATAGCAGCTGTAATTCAGATAGATTTTTATAAACAGTCAACAATTCCATAATGGTCATATATTTTTAGAATTATATACATGTGCATGTTTTCAAATACAACAGAATCACGTGTGCTTTATAAATTCTATATCCTTTTTCTTCACTGCCATTTTTTAAACAGTTAAATCATCACTGATACTTTCCTAACAACCTCAACATCTATAATAAAGATAGGAAAAGAGTAGGAGAAAACTGTTACAAAGTTCTAGCCATTTGTTTTGTAAGAAATGCAAGAAGCCAATGTCCTTAGGCCAAGTCTCTCAGTTTAGAATACTATATAACATCAAGCATTTTGGTTAGCTTATTTTCTGTGGTAATCGGTAGTAATCTACAAGATTTCAGATTTCTGGGCCTTCAGATCTGTGATAAAATTATTTTCTGTGGCATATTTTTTACAACCACCTTGGGAAATGAATACAGTGTAATATGATGGTTTGATAAACTTCATGAAGATACCCAATAGCTAAGGAGTTCTGTAATTTGATTTATTCCATATTAGTTGAGCACTGACTATAAGCCAGGTTTATCCTTTAAATTTATATGGAAACTTTTGTGATTTTAGTGTTCTGCAAAAATCCCAATGTGGTGTCCTGCTTTTAAAGACATTGTGTGACATTTCATATATTTTTTAAATTTTTCTTGCCCTATTATTGATATTATATAGATATTAATAGTAATAAAACTAATCTATTTCTTGCAACAAAACCACAAGTTACTCATTGTGTTTATTTATTTACACGTATTTGTATCTTCTCTTAAGCCTATGATATTAGCCTTATGAGGAAGATACTATTATTATCCTCATTTTACATGAGATGAGGTTAAGGCTTCAAGAAGCCAAGTCACTTCCCTAAAGGCACCAATCTAATAACCATGGCTTTTTAATTTCAAAGTCTGTGCCACGCTTAACCACTAAGACAAATCACCTCTTTTGACATTATATTCCAAAAATAACTGTCCCATTTGTGAAAAAAAAAGAGAATATATCTGGAACAAGATGTTAAAATTGAAGTTGGAATGAGGCACCACATTATAACAGATGTGAAATACTAGTGTGCATTACAAATCACTAAATTGAGATTTTCAAAGGAAATAGGTAAGCATCTGTTCCTCACTCTTGAACTCCTTGCTGACTTTCAGAATTTAAGTGGGTTAAGAAAATGCAGAGGGAGGAATTTGTACAGATTATTTTTCTGGAAAGCTGTTATCTGTCTTTTTGGGGAAGAATTGGAGGTTTTCACCCATCATCTCCAGGCAAGTGAAGAGGCTTTCTATGGGACTCATTTACAAATTATTGAATGTGTTCTTTATAGTTGGGTGGCATGGAAGAATGAAGCTTGCCTCATACCTGACAGAGGCAAAGGAACTGCAACAGCAGAATATATGTCTCCATGTTCCAAAACACTGAATAAAACGTCTGCATTAGTATTTTCAATTTAATGAGTATCTATATGTGTTCACTTGTTCAAAATGGTCCCATTTTAGGCCTATTTTCCAGTTGTAATTATTATTAGTAGCCCTTTTCACTCAAAATGTGTCTAAGCTTAGATGATAAAGTATATGATTTTCCAAAGGGCAGAACACACATAAAATACAGCCAATATTGGCTTAGCTTGGGTTCTGTCCAATGATCACCTATAAGAGTACAGGTTGACTTTATTGAGACATAATTTATATACTATATCATTCACCAATTTGAAGTGTGTTATTCATTGGATTTTATTATATTCATGTGGATTTGCACCATACTATAATGTAATTTTAAAGCACCTTGTACTCCCAATATAAGCTCCTGACCCATCAATGATCTCTGTCCTTTCCCCAGTTTCTGCATAACCCTACCACCTCTACCAGCAGACCTAGGTAAACACAATCTAATTTGTGTATCTACAGATTTGCCTATTGTAAACATTTCACATAAATGAAGTCATATAATATGGGGTTGTTTATGACTGGATTGTTTAACCCAGTATGTTGAGTTAATGTTGCAGCATGGAACACGTAGTCCACTTCTTTGCATTGTCAAATACTACTTTATTGTATGAATGTACTACATTTTGTTTATCCTTTCAAAATATGAAAAAAAAACTAAAAATAATCTGAAATAGCAATGATCACTGATATAAGGTCTATTAATGTTAAGAAGATTAAGTAATTGGGAAATTTCTGTTAAAAACAAAGCATGAACTGCTTCACATTAATGTAATGGTTTCCATATATCATAGTTAGAAGCTATCTCATATATGATGAAATATCAGCTCATTATATTAAACTACTTAAAACATGCTAACATAAATCAATACTTATTAACCATCTTATATGTAACAGGAAACAAATACTGAGATCGCAATCATGAAGAAAAAGGAGGAGTAGGCAAATTAGAGACCACAAGTAAAACCCATCCTATTGCTAGTATTCTCAATAAAGTTTTCTTCCAGCACAGTCATCTCTATTGCTTTATTGTCTACATTTGCTTTAGCACCAAAATGACACACTTGAAAAGTTGTGACAGAGACTAAACAGCTACTATATAAAGCCAAAAATATATTTGCTCTACAGCCTTTGCACAAAAGAATTTCCCCCCCTGCTAAAATCTTGATGATAATGGTATCATCAGAGTATTTTAATACTAAATACTCTGAAGTGAAACAAATAGTTAAGTTTTTGAATCATATGAACACATATATACATACAATTTGTTTAAAAATTATATACATATAATTTTAAAATAAACCATTGCATATATGAGCAGATGTTGAATATAACATATAGTATGTAGTATGTAAGGGCCAATATGTAAGTATTAGAAAAATAGATAAAATTATAATAGAGTGATCTATTCAAAAAAGTAATAGTTATTACTTGAAAAAAATAAATTATCAATTAGAAAGAAAATAACCTGTAAAAGAAAACTGTCCAAGGTCAAAGGGCTAATGAAGTACCTGAACAGAGTCAGACAGGAAAAATGGAAAAGATATTTTAGGGATGCATCTTTCAAATATGAATTGTCACAATGAATCACAAAATTGATTTTCTTTGGTTGTTGTTACTGGGGATTGAATCCAGGACACTTTACCAATTAGCTACATCCCCAGTCTATTATAATAATTATCATCATCATCATCATCATCATTATTATCATTTATTTTTGAGACAGGGTATTGTAAAGTTGTACAGGTTCACCTTGAATTTATGGTCATCTTGCCTCATACTCCCTGAGTCACTGGAATTACAGATGTGTGCCACTGTAGCTGGTTGATATTGATTTTTAAAATTGTGAGATGATTTCATTTTTTTCATTCACAGTGGCCAATATATACTGACTCATTATATTTTGCCTTTGAAATTACATATAATACAATGGAAGAGAAACCTTGACAAGATGGTGAATATAGCAGTAATTCTCAATTCTAGATACACATTAAAATTACGTACTTATCTCTTAAATGTACAAATATCCTAGTACCCAAGATAATTAAATCAGAGTGTCACAAATTCTAATTTTGAGCCAGCATTCAATCACTGCTATATTGTGGCAATTCTATTGAGGATCATGGGTATTAAAACTTCTAGGTTTTGAGAGAGGGTTATAAAGAACAGCTAATTCAGATTAATTTTTAAAAATCATGCTATGTGTATATATAAATATACAACAGGGAATTTCACCTGTATGTATAACTAAAAAGAACCAATTTATAATGAATGGTGGCCATATTATTCATCAAATAAGCACTATAGAAAATGAAAACATAAATTATTATTTCATTTTAGGCTGGCCATTTAATGTCATAGTGAAGTTTTTAATACTAGAGCAATGCATTCTCAATACTACTAAAGTTTCCAAGTACTAGAAGTACACTTATAAGGTAAACATGGGTTCTAAATAGAACAATGCACCTGATGTAAAATATTATATAATATGGAAAGTGAAGTGTCTGCAAGAAAATTTGCAACAATTTGATATATTTTCAAACTCAACAAGAAATTTTGTCTTTGGAAAAAAATTGACAATTCTTGGAAAATCATGTGAATGACCTGGAAAGATAGTATCCTTGGTAAGCTCTAGAGTTGGAAATATGATTTAACATACAAATAAACATGAAAAAGGCAAGAATGCTCACGATCCTATGATCAAACACAAGCAACAATGAATTAACACAATGCCTAAATAAAACCAGGTGTCATATTGTCTTATCTTATCCTTCTCGACATAAAACAGAAAAATAATATTTTTCATGTTTCAACACAGTTACATATATAAGGCTTTCAAAGAGATATCAATATCGTTGTAAATATTATGCAAACAGCAGATAAACATACATTTAGATAACCAAGAGTACAGGGATAAGGATGGTTCATTTGAAATATAGCAACAAATTGAAACACCATCTGAATTTAGATAGTTCAATTTTAAATTTGTCAAATGATTAGAAAGAATATAGATGGCAAAATAAAACAACAAAGGTTATAATTCAAAATAAATACATGAAAAATGGGCAGTGGCAATTCTTGCTAATTAGTTTCAAATAACTACAAAAGGAATAATATGGAGACTAATTGAAAAATTTCATTGATGCTCTGTAATTTTATTGCTGGATGTCCTCTTTTCATGTCCCATTTTTTTATTAGAGCATTATAGTTATACACAGTAGTTTGGTTCATCTGAACAAAATTGTACATGAAATTCAGTTTCAGCTCATGTTCCTGCTCTTTTTTCCTCCCCTATTACATTCTTCATTCTCCTTCTAACTCCACTGAACTTCGTTTCATTCATCCATTTATGTATTTTGATTGGTTCTTTTTAGTTATACATACAGGTGAAATTCCCTGTTGTATATTTATATATACACATAGCATGATTTTAAAATATTTATTCTGCATTTCCTCTCCTTTCCCATCTCTCCTCTATCCCTCTTGATCTCCTTCTATTCTATTCATCTTCCTTATATCTTTATGATATCTCATCTAGAGCAGGATGACCTCTGATAGCTTCATTAATTGAAAAGAAAAATTATCTAGTGTTTACTGTGTGACAGATCTCTTACCAAGCACTGTGGACAAACAATTAATAAATACACCTCCCTCTCCTGGAAAATATGAGCTAGGTGACTAATGCATATATTTATACTTTATTTGTCTTAATTATATATATCAAAATATTTGAGGGATATGCATAGTGATAATAGTAATAATTTAATCCAAATATTTATTTAAAAAGAGAAATGTATGAGCTGATATGAATGTGAGGGAAGATATCCAAGAAACAATTAACAGATATTCCACACAGAAATAAATACAGAAATGTTAACTTCAACAGTAGCCATTTTTTTTAAATATTTATTTTTTAGTTGTAGTTGGACACAATATCTTTATTTTATTTATTTATATGCAGTCCTGAGGAATCAAACCAAGGGCCTTGCATGTGGTAGGCGAGCACTCTAAGGCTGAGCCACAACCCCAACCCAACAGCAGCCATTTTTAATCCCAAAAAAGTCTATTTTTCCACAAATTAAAAAAGTAGAAAAAACAGTTTCATTCTGACTAGCAAATTTAACAAATTAAAATTAAATTGAATGATAATAATAATGTAAAACTAACTTCATATTAGATAAGCCACTTGTGTATAAGGCAGCAACATAGAAAAATATATATAATAGTATGAGAATTCATGAGAAAGTAACAATATAAATACTTGAAAATACATCATGCCTCAAAACCCAAAAAGTAATGTCTTTTGTGAATGAGAGTGTTTGTCATGTGTGGCCATGTGAAAATGTGTGTGTTGTAATTTAGCAGAAAAGAGATACAGGATAGTTGAACTAAGGTATGTTATAGGCATCAAAAAGAGGGGATAGAACAAAAGGAAAATTTTAGTTAACAAGATGGGCAATTTAGTTAACAAGGTGAGTTAATAGGTTTTAAATGGAAAATGAGACATTCGTGCTGGGGATGTGGCTCAAGCCATAGCGCGCTCGCCTGGCATGCTTGTGGCCCGGGTTCGATCCTCAGCACCACATACAAACAAAAATGTTGTGTCGGCTGAAAACTAAAAAATAAATATTAAAATTCTCTCTCTCTCTCTCTCTCTCTCTCTCTCTCTCCCCCTCTCTCCCTCTCCCTCTCTCACTCTCTCTAAAAAAAAAAAAGAAAATGAGTACACTCATCCCATCAGACAGGAAAAAAGCATGAGGGGTTAGTTACTGACATGAACACATCTATAAATATGATACTAGGGAAGCAGAAGCATTTACATTTGATGGTTCCACATATCTAAAAACATGTCAGGTAAGATATCACTTGGGGACTTGAGGAAAATTATCCAGTTTGGGAATTCTCCTTCAGGGTCCTTTATAAAGACAGCAGAATTCAGCGAACTTGAGAAACAGCTAAACTTTTGAGCCAACAATGAACTTACTGTACCCAAATCTATTTTTAATGTAAAAATTGAGTTTCTGAAGGGTTAAAATACTGTGGAAAGCCATTAATGGATCATGACTTTCAGAAGACCACAGATTCATGAGAAAATTTGGCCCAGACCTGAAGAAACACCTAGGAGAATTATGAACCAAATTATTTTCAATCACTATACCTGAGAAGAGTCTATTATGCAGCAATGCTAACTAATACAAATATATTGAATATGGAATATGTTGAACTTGGATTGCAGTTTCATTGTGAAAGATAAAAAACATGAACACATCAAGAGAAATAACTCCATGAACTCGGCTTTTATCACCTTTTCTTGTATTATAGAGACTCATTATTCAATTTAATTTATTTTCTTTCATAATGTAATTGGAGAATTAAAGAGTTTTTTTAAAGTGTGATACTTATTATAAAAATTAAGTTTCACAACAGGGAACATTGTTCAGCCAGCTATTTTTAAAGGTTATAACATTAATTAGAAAGTCTTATTTAACAACAAATGATTAAAATTGATTTATATTGCTTATGTTTTGAATCATACCTATACTTATATTTGCCACTTTTATTTCTGGGAAAAGATCTCTCATATAATTTACATAAATACTTTTCCATGACCCTTTATAAAATCACCAAGTAAATTGCAGAGTATCATCTTATAGAATTGTGGGTTATTAAATCAAATCCAAATTTAGGGAATTATTGCCTTAATTGTGGCTCTTTTCAAAGTAGAAACATGATATAATATAACCTACATTAAAGAAACATACTTTTATCAATAATTATAGGTTATATGTGCTAAAATATCCTTGTGTGACTACCCATATGCTTCTTCATATTTAAAAAATATGAAAAAGTAGTAATTATAAATTACAGCTGTTACTATACCTGTGTTATAAATATTTGCCTAGATTTTTCCTTGTTATAGGCTCATTGTTTTATACTCAATGCTTGTTTCTTTTCAGGAATCTTTAGCTGCTCCAAAGTGATGTCAGCACTTTAGCTAGAGATGAGTGCCTACTATATAATAGCCTTCTCAAGAAATAAGGGATAACCAATCTTATAGTATATCTTTCCATCATCTCAAATAATTTCTTAGAAGAAATTTTTTTTTCCTGTCTGTGGATAAAATTCTCACTGTTCCTTTTAAAACTACAAACATACTTTGCAAAAGTGGCCACAAATAATACTTAAAGGAATTTAGATTTCTCTTATCTCACTCTTTCAATAAATTCTCCACTTTCTGAGTACAGGTATAATCCAAACCTCTCACAAAGCCTCTACTTTCACACATTTTTGTGGAGGGGGATGGAACTAGAAACTTGGTACTTCGAACTGATATTTGAGAAAAGTTATACCTAAGACCAACATTGTTGCTTTGGCAGACACCATGGAGTATAAGTCATAAAAACATATTCAATTTATAATTTTTAAAAGAATATTAATTGGGCTGGGATTGTGGCTCAGTGGTACAGCACTTGCCTAGTACATGAGAGGTGCTGGGTTTGATCATCAGCACCACATAAAAATAAATAAAGAAAATAAGTAAATATATAAATATAAATATATAAATATGTAAATATATAAATATAAATATATAAATATGAAATAACATTAATGATAAGATAATAATTATCATCATAAAGTAGATTGTGCCAATTACCTCTTTGCATGATTAAGAGGCCCTAAGCATATTGAAATATATTTTATTCTCATACTTAAGTAAATAATATCATCTTAATTCTCATATATGCTATTTTGTAAGACACTTTAGTTAAGATGATTTTATGTAATCTCTTTTATAAACCAAAGTCAATTCATTGATGAAGGTTCTTATGATATTCTTTTTTTTTCCAAAATGATTTTTTCCATGTGGCCCTGAATATAATTTGTACATACCACAGGGGCACTGAACCTATTTTTTGTTCTTGTATATCTAGAAAATTCTGAAGTGTTGTCTATTAACTCTCTATGAAAATTGACTTATGCCCATGTAAATAAAAATTTGATCCAGTTTAGGTGACCTCTGAATTCACTATGGATTTTTTGAGCCACAGGTTAAGACCTCCTTATTTAAAGTATTCAAAAATCAATGCATTTATTTATATCTTGTGTCAATGTGGTTTTGCATTTAATACCAAAAAATAGCCACATGGAAACACAAAACATACTTCTTCCTTCCTTCTATACCCTCCAGACTTCTGTTATTCCTAGATCTGGAACTATATACACACAGTGAGTTAATTATTTCTATTTATTCCAATTTCCTAGTGGAGCAGTACTTCTAAGAAACTATCAGTTGACAAGTCCCTAGACAATATTAGAAAATTAAAATAACTTGAAATAAAAATTATATGAACATTTGAAAACTATAAAAAACAGTAATTAAAGAAATTTAGCTCTTTATTTCTTCATCAGAAGTCAGAAAATGAGGTAGCATCAAAATGGCATTCATATTAAATTCATAATACAATAAATTAGAAAATCCATTGAGCTTTATTCGTAAGTTTTAATTTTGTTGTTTTTAACTACTCTGTTTCATTATCAATAAGAAGCATATGTACTAGAAACATGTAAGAGACAACATTCAGAAAATTTTATTTAAATTTATAATCCAAACATGCATATAAAATATCATATATGCACATGAGTATCACTACATGTTTCTATACATGTGAATGTATATGATAAACATGTATATGTCATATAGTACATATATGTGAAAAAAACGACAAAATCAAAGTATTTTATTATCACTCTAAAGTTGATACATTATTATTTTTTCATTGTCCATAAAAGATGACAAAAAATCTAAAAAAAGGTTTATGTAAAAATAATTACATTATCAAAATAGTTGTTTCTTTATATTGGTGAATATTTCCCTGAAAATATTTTTGAAAGTGGGAAAATTCATGAACACTTTTTACTGGCTCTTTGAAAGTTTGATTTTTGTATATATTGCCACCAAATTTAGAAAAAGGGAACAGCATAACATTATCACTTATGGTATCACAGTTATTCCTGTCATATTATGATTAGCCCTGATTGAAATGACATTTCCAACATGTAACAAAATGGTAAAATGGTAATTACCTTCTGCATTTGCATAAGGTTATTCTTTTAACCTACCAGTGTCTTACACAAGTCGTACTGACATCTTTCTGTGAAATAAAACAGTGAACTCTATGCATGCTTAGAGTATAATTGTTATTTTTTTGAGCTAAGTCCCTGCTAATTTATGCCCACCAGTAATTATCTGTGATAGACAGGTTCATACTAACAGAAACAAATGGAAAATACCCTATCAATTTCACATGGAACAGTTTTGTTTCAAAATATTTTTGTTCTCCTATAATAGTGTACAGAATACATATTTACCATGCATGACTCTTGCTTCTGTAATCCTATATTATGGTTCATTGTCTCAAAAATTGAGGAGAGGTCTATGTGGTTCAAGTAAGTAAAAGAAAATCTCTCTTGAAATATAATAGTCCCCATTTTAAAATGTAAAGCCAAAATTTCTTGTGATAATTAGTTGGTGTGTCTATATACACTAAGAATTAAATTTCAATGTCAAAATTCATTCTACTGTCATGTATAACATGTATAAGAAAAAATGAAAAACAAATGGAAAAAAGAAATTTCATATATTTACTAATTTTTTAATGAATCAAGCACAGTGCTAGGTTAACAGGATTTGGTTTGTGTGTCAGTTGTATTTCAGATTGCTATGTGCTGGTTGCTCGGGCATTTGCTCTGTTGAGCCTGGTTTTCTTGTTATTTAAATAAAAATAATATTATTACTTACTTCCCAAACTTGCTGTCTCAAATAAGACACTACTGTCAAAGGGTTTTATTGAAAGAATCATACATATTGTTCTTCAAAAGATTATTAGGGAGCTAAAAAGAATATATGAAGAGTACTAAAAAGAAAATCTTTAAAAAACTATGTAAATGGAACTGGTATCATTATTACTGAATAAACTCACACATGCACACACATGCACACACATGCAGACAATAATGAGAATGTTGCTAAGGCTAAAAAACATTCTCAGAATACATATTGTATTTAAAGTGCAATCATGTCTTTTTGGTGACTTATTCACTACTGATTCCTCAGGGAATGAACAAATCAGAAAATATATACCATGAAATCAGAAATGTGATTTTTTAAATAAATTTTATGAAGTTCCTTAAAGTTTTTATTTCCAACTGAAATTGCTGTCACAGCTACAGTTTTTAGCCTTCCATCCCATACCAGTAGATGCTCTCCTAAACAAGTCATTATCTATAAAAACATTTTCCAACCAACAACTATTTAGAAACTTATATTTTTAAACTAAAATAGTAATAAAACCAAATATGGTTAATTTCCTGAATAAATTACTAGAAAACATTGGTTTCCTGACCTGTGAGGAATTAAAACAAAAAACAAGCTTGCTATCATTGTTTTGATAGTGTTGTTGTCTTTGACACTCATTTTACACATTTTGGGGCATTTTTATTGTTAATAGTATAAAGTAGTGTTTCTGCAAATTTGATACAAGAGGCCTAAATATTTTAGGGGATTTAAAGAACTTCTCAGAGAATTGTGATTTGGTCCCATAGGAAACACAGTTATCAATCCTGCCCAATCATTCTTCTAATTTTATAATTCAATTGTTCTTGGGCTTTCTGCCTGTCTTTACTTTTCATAATGTGCCCCACAACCTTTGGCAATGGGGAAGCATAAAATTTTGCTGAGCTTGAGGTCTTTAAAACTCACCAATTTTAACTATTAAAATGTTAATCAGAGATAAATGCTGTCATTTTTTCTGGACCTGGGAAGGACATATAGCAATTAAAAAATAAGACCCAGTCTTGCCAAAAAAAAAAAAAAATCATAAGAGTAGAGGGAATAATTTGGAACTGAGAAGGTAGTCAGGGAATAGCCTGAGGGCATTAGGGTTATACACAAAGGAGAAGAGAAAGCAGACTGTTGGTGATTATCAGAAAGAGAAGTGAAAGACCACATAGCTGTTCCTGGGGCTACGGCTCAGGAAGTAGTCATGATTTATTGGCAAGTTCCTTATTCAACACTTCAAATTTCTTATCTTTATATCCATCCCATATGTGCTACCCCTGTCCATATAACCTCTACCCTTGGATTGATCTTTGAGCTCTTTCTTCTTTATCCAAATATTTAAATCATCCCAACAATGATGTCTTTTGATTCTGTATTATATCATGTGATGGCCTCAACCATAGTCTATTGACTCCATTATCATTGAAAATGTCTGAAGAGTCTCTTTCTTTCTTTTTTTTTCTTGAAAGCCAAGTCCCAGACATGTAGGAATAACCTAAAGCTCACTCTATCTTATCCTAATTCTTCCATGATTCCTTCCAAAATTACCTCCTATACCCTCTCTCAACTCATTGCTTTCATAATTATGCATGTCAACCTTGAGAATATTGCTTAAAAGATTCTTATCAAACAACTTAATATTGGTCTTGGGTTGTGACTTCTGGATGCAGCTTGTTTCCTGCCTACACATTAGTATCAGTAAGGGAGTTTTTTTTTTTTTTAAACACACATAAAAATACTTTAAAATATAGATTTATAGGCTCCATGCCAGACCAATTAAACCAGAATCTCTTGGATGCTGGAGCAGGACACGGACAAATTTTAAAGACTTTTCATGTGCTTCTAGTATACAAGACTATTTGACAACCACTAGACTGTGTAAGACCAGTTTCTTACCTTGACATAAAACCCTTGATCCTTTGGTTGGAATTAATATATGCTTATTGTAAACACTGATCATTGTTATCTGTTGAAATCTATTATTTTATTATAATTTTCTTATCCAGACTCATCTTATTAAATCAAATGAATGATAATAGTCTGAATTACTCAATAACCTTTTTCATGACACAATGATCCATTTGGAGCTTTATGTGAAATCACATGATTTTTCCTTCTTATATATAACCAGGAATGGAAATTAAACAGCTTGTATCCTTTATATACCCTGTACCCTTAGCTTGGAATTATCTTCTGACCCCTGACTGTCTCATACTTCAAGGCCCAAGTCAAAAATCAACTTCACTAGGTATTCAGACTTTTCAAAATATCCTGGGCTGCCTTTGCTGTAATTCCTATTTTTTCAAGACACTCCCTTTGTCATGGAGTAATGTGTCTCTTAATGTACAAGTTATTTGAGTGCATGTCCATTTCATCTCTGCTCCAAACATACAGAAAGGCATGTAGCGCATAATATTTTGGTGGATGCTTTAGAATGAGTGAATAAAATAAGTGAGCTGATAAATAGTAATAGTTTGATTTAAAAAGGAAGGTATTTAAGTCATTTTACTTTTACTAACTGACAGACATCCTGCAAGAGACTTTATACACATTATTTCATAGAATCCTCAAAACAACAAAAAGGAAATGGTGCCACTGGTGTCCCCATATTACAACAGAGAAAACACAAAGAAAATGTCACTCAGCTTAATTGTCAAAATCCCTACTTAAATATAACACTAGTTTTCTAAGAAATAATTTTTTAGGAAATATTGTCGTAAATGAATATATAGCTTAATTGGTGACCTCAGGAAATTCCTGAAAATTATTTGTCTGAAATATACAGTGATCAACCAGATCTGTTTCAAGACACTAAGGTGCTTATCTGAGCAAAGAGCCCCTTCACTTATTCAACAACTATTTATTTACTAAGAATAACTCTAATACCCAGGACTCAAGTTGTCCACCAACCCTTGTGTGTGTGTGTGTGTCTGTGTGTGTGTGCGCATGTGTGTGGGTGTGTGTTTTCCCAATTCAAATCTGATCTCTGCAAAGACCTGCTTTAAGCCACTTGAATCAAGAACCACCAAATACCCTGTAAATACTTGACTTCTAACTATTTCTTCAGAGAACTAAGACCTTATCCAGGTATTGGTCTATTATATTGCTCCAAGTAAAAAAACTCAGCTTCTGCTTCATTGGTGGTTATATTGAGAAGGTAAAGGTTGACATTAATTAATGTCACTTACTTTCACAATCAGAAATGAATCCCTCCCTAGATTTGGGTTTGTGCTACCACTGTCTCTATTAGTAAAATAAAATTAGTTCTAAGATTCCAATCAGTTTTACAGCAACTATATTTTTAATATTTATAAAATTATTTACCAATTCTTATTAGGATAAACTGTGTCTACAAGATTGTATAAATGAGCGCTGATATATGAAAAAATAAGTTTTTTATATGGATGGAAAATCTTCATACTTTGAAGTTTGAAAAAATGAAGGCTTTGGGAGGGAAGATGGCAGCGAGGGGAGTGCATTGCCCCCTTGTGCCGCGTCACTGTGTGGGAGAATGACGAGTCAGGACGGCTAAAGCCTATCTTGTTAGGAATTTCCAGCAATAGTGGGGTGCTCCGGAACCTGGAGGAAGGATTTCCATCGCACGAGTATCAGCTATGGGGGCTCAAATGCGAGAGATTTGTCACACTGAGTGTCACACTGCTTATTCAGCAAATCCCCCGCGGCTAGAGTCTGTGGCGCGCATTGGGAAACGAGGAGATAGGGACGCAGGGATACAGTGCTGCAGTTTCTGCCAGCCGTGCAAGCACCATACTCAGTGCTGAATTCTGGGTTCGAGACGGGGGAAGGAAGCGGTCCAATTTGGTTCTCCACACCGGTCAGACCACAGAGGAGGCCAGCGGCCACCATCTTGGAGAGCTGACGTCACCATCCCTGTTTTGGACTGATCGCAGCTCATTCAGCCATAGAACAGGTAATTTCAGGCTGCCATTAGCCTGCGGCTCGCAGACAAATTACTCAGGCTCAGTGCTAAATAACCCGCGGAAACTGCTTCTTGGAGCCTGCTCTTATCAGAGCATACACCGAGCACGGAGCGGCCGAGTTCCGGCTCCCGGAACTGCTCTGGCCCAGGGCTAAGGAGCCCGCAGAAACTGCTTCTCGGTCCGGATCCTGCTGAGTACTGTGGAGGTAAATACCAACCGAGCCTTCGTGGGCAGTCGCAACAGGACTGAGACGGGGCCTGTGAGGGCCGGTCAGGACTCACCCCTTGCTTTGGTCACCCGGCAAAGGGAACGAAATGCTGCCATTCGCATGGGATACCAACATGGCAGAGATCTGATGTCATCAGAAAGCGGCGGAGGAGAGAACTTCATCAATACCAGCAGCGACAGAAACAGTTGGTCTCCTGGTAGGGAGGGTGAGTCACAGACACCCGAGTCTCTCTCGCTTTGTCGTCGAGCCAGAGGGGAGGAGCCGGGCCGCCGCCCACGCCCAGAGCAGGCCCAGCGGCTCGCTGGCGTGGTGGTCGTGTGACCCCAAATGGAGAGGGGGCGGAGCGGAGCCGCCACCCGCGCCCACAAGGTGGGCAGACCTGCGACCGACCGGCAGAACAGGCCCAGTGGTCCTCGGGCTTGGTAGGAGGGGCAGGGCAGAGCCGCCGCCTGTGCCTGCAAGGTAAGCAGACCTGCGACAGACCGGCGGATCAGGCCCAGCGGCCTGCCAGCGTGGTACACACGTCACCCCAACTGGAGTAGGGGCAGAGCAGAGCCTTCGCCCGCGCCCGGATCAGGCCCAGCGGCCTGCCAGTGTGGTGGTCACGTGACCCCAATTGGAGTGGGGGCGGAGCGGAACCGCCACCCATGCCCGCAGGGTGGGCAGACCTGCGACCAACCTGCAGATCAGGCCAAGTGGTCCGCGGGCGTGGTAGGAGGGGCAGGGCAGAGCCTTCGCCCCCACCTGCAAGGTAGGCAGACCTGCGACAGAACGGCGGATCAGGCCCAGCGGCCTGCCGGCGTGGTACACACGTCACCCCAATTGGAGTAGGGGCAGAGCAGAGTCGCCACCCGTGCCAGGAACAGGCCCAGCGACCTGCCAGCGTGGTAGTCACGACACCCCAATTGGAGTAGGGGTAGAGCAGAGCCGCCACCCGTGCCCGCAAGGTAGGCAGACCTGCGACCGACCAGTGGAACAGGCCCAGTGGCCGGCCGGGGTGGTAGGCACGTCACCCCAATTGGAGTAGGAGCAGAGCAGAGCCTTCGCCCGCGCCCGGAACAGGCCCAGCGGTCCACGGGTGTGGTAGACAAGTCACACCAATTGGAGGGAGGGCAGAGCAGAGCCGCCGCCCGCGCCTGCAGGGTAGGCAGACCTGCAACCGACTGGCGGATCAGGCCCGGTGGCCTGCCGGCGTGGTACACACGTCACCCCAATTGGAGTAAGGGCAGAGCAGAGCCGCTGCCCGCGCCTGCAAGGTAGGCAGACCTGCGACCGACCTGCAGCACAGGCCCAGGGATCTGCGGGCGTGGTAGACACGTCACACCAATTGGAGGAGGGGCAGAGCAGAGCAGCCGCCCGTGCCTGCAAGGTAGGCAGACCGCCGCCCGACCCTAAAAGGGAGACTTTTCAACTATACAAGAGCAATATAAATGTATAGGGGGAAAAATTTTCAAAAACACAACAGTTTCATCAAGCAGAAAGAAACGCAAGCAGTATGAAAAGACAAGGAAATAAGCACCACAAGCAATGCAGGTCAACTCAACTTTAGAAGAGGTAACAGCTGCAGCAGATGGAATGTCAGATAAAGAATTCAGGATATACATGCTTCAGATGATCTGGAGTATCAAGGAAGACATTAGACAGCAAAATCAGACAATGAAAGATCACTTCGACAATGAATTACACAAACAAATCCAGGAAGCAAAAGATCAACTATACAGGGAGATAGAGGTTATAAAAAACAAACAAACAGAAATCCTAGAAATGCAGGAAGCAATAAACCATCTTAAAAACTCAATTGAGAATACTACCAGCAGAGTAGAACACTTAGAAGATAGAACATCAGACAATGAAGACAAAGTATTTCAACTTGAAAAGAACATAGACAGCTCAGCAAGACTGTTAAGAAACCATGAGCAGAACATCCAAGAAATATGGGATAACATAAAGAGACCAAACTTAAGAGTCATTGGGATACAGGAAGGTATAGAGGTCCAAACCAAAGAAATGAGAAATCTATTCAATGAAATAATAGGAGAAAACTTCCCAGACTTGAAGAATGAGACAGAACCCCAAATCCTAGAAGCCTACAGGACGCCGAATGTGCAAAATCATAAGAGATCCACACCTAGACACATTATAATGAAGATGCCCAACATTCAGAATAAGGAGAGAATTTTAAAAGCTGCAAGAGAAAGGAAGCAGATTACATTTAGGGGTAAGCCAATCAGGATAACAGCTGATCTTTCAACACAGACTCTGAAAGCTAGAAGATCCTGGAATAACATATTTCAAACACTGAAAGAAAATGGGTTCCAACCAAGAATTGTGTATCCAGCAAATAAGCTTCAGGATGGAAGATGAAATTAAAACCTTCCACGAGAAACAAAAGTTAAAAGAATTTGCAGCTAGAAAACCATCTCTTCAAAACATCCTCGGCAAAACATTACAGGAAGAGGAAATGGAAAATAACAATGAAAACCAACAATGGGAGGTAGGACAGTAAAGGGGGGGGGGAATAATCAAAGAGGAAAACAAACCATGTTAAGTAACATAAATAAACAAATATGGCTGGAAGAACAACCCATATCTCAATAAGAACCCTAAATGTTAATGGCTTAAACTCACCAATTAAGAGACACAGGCTAGTAGAATGGATCACAAAACAAGACCCAACAATATGCTGCCTACAGGAGACGCATTTGATAGGAAAAGACATACATAGGCTGAAGGTGAAAGGTTGGGAAAAATCATATCACTCATATGGACTTCGGAAACAAGCAGGAGTGTCCATACTCATATCAAATAAAATAGATTTCAAGCCAAAGTTAATCAAAAGGGATAAAGAGGGACACTACATACTGCTTAAGGGAACCATACACCAACAAGACATAACAATCATAAATATATATGCCCCAAACAAAGGTGCAGCTATGTTCATCAAACAAACTCTTCTCAAGTTTAAGAGTCTAATAGACCACCATACAATAATCATGGGAGACTTCAACACACCTCTCTCGCCACTGGACAGATCTTCCAAACAAAAGTTGAATAAGGAAACTATAGAACTCAATAACACAATTAATAACCTAGACTTAATTGACATATATAAAATATACCACCCAACATCAAGCAGTTACACGTTTTTCTCAGCAGCACATGGATCCTTCTCAAAAATAGATCATATATTATGTCACAGGGCAACTCTTAGACCATATAAAGGAGTAGAGATAATACCATGCATCTTATCTGATCCTAATGGAATGAAACTGAAAATCAACGATAAAGAAGGAAGGAAAAATCATGCATCACTTGGAGAATGAACAATAGGTTACTGAATGATCAATGGGTTATAGAAGACAACAAGGAGGAAATTAAAAAATTCTTATAGATAAATGAAAACACAGACACAACATATCGGAATCTATGGGCACAATGAAAGCAGTTCTAAGAGGAAAATTCATTGCTTGGAGTTCATTCCTTAACAAAAGGAAAAACCAACAAATAAATGATCTCACACTTCATCTCAAAATCCTAGAAAAAGAAGAGCAAAACAACAGCAAAAGAAGTAGAAGGCAAGAAATAATTAAAATCAGAGCTGAAATTAATGAAATAGAAACAAAAGAAACAATTGTTTTCAATTGACAAAACTAAAAGTTGGTTCTTTGAAAAAATAAACAAAATTGACAGACCCTTAGCCATGCTAGCGAAGACAAGAAGAGACAGAACTCAAATTACTAGCATACGGGATGAAAAAGGCAATATCACAACAGACACTTCAGAAATACAGAAGATAATCAAAAATTATTTTGAATCCTTATACTCCAATAAATTAGAAGATAGTGAAGGCATAGATAAATTTCTTAAGTCATATGATCTGCCCAGATTGAGTCAGGAGGATATAGACAACCTAAACAGACCAATATCAATTGAGGAAATAGAAGAAACCATCAAAAGACTACCAACTAAGAAAAGCCCAGGACCGGATAGGTATACAGCAGAGTTTTACAAAACCTTTAAAGAGGAACTAATACCAATACTTTTCAAGCTACTTCAGCAAATAGAAAAAGAGGGAGAACTTCCAAATTCATTCTATGAGGCCAACATCACCCTGATACCTAAACCAGACAAAGACACTTCAAAGAAAGAGAACTACAGACCAATATCTCTAATGAACCTAGATGCAAAAATCCTCAATAAAATTCTGGTGAATCAGATACAAAAACATATCAAAAAAATTGTGCACCATGATCAAGTAGGATTCATCCCTGGGATGCAAGGCTGGTTCAATATACGGAAATCAATAAATGTTATTCACCACATCAATAGACTTAAAAATAAGAACCATATGATCATCTCGATAGATGCGGAAAAAGCATTCGACAAAGTACAGCATCCCTTTATGTTCAAAACTCTAGAAAAACTAGGGATAACAGGAACATACCTCAATATTGTAAAAGCAATCTATGCTAAGCCTCAGGCTAGCATCATTCTGAATGGAGAAAAATTGAAGGCATTCCCTCTAAAATCTGGAACAAGACAGGGATGCCCTCTCTCACCACTTCTGTTCAACATAGTTCTCGAAACACTGGCCAGAGCAATTAGACAGACGAAAGAAATTAAAGGCATCAAAATAGGAAAAGAAGAACTTAAATTATCACTATTTGCAGGATACATGATTCTATACCTAGCAGACCCAAAAGGGTCTACAAAGAAACTATTAGAGCTAATAAACGAATTCAGCAAAGTGGCAGGATATAAAATCAACATGCATAAATCAAAGGCATTCCTGTATATCAGCGACAAATCCTCTGAAATGGAAATGAGGACAACTACTCCATTCACAATATCTTCAAAAAAAATAAAATACTTGGGAATCAACCTAACAAAAGAGGTGAAAGACTTATACAATGAAAACTACAGAACCCTAAAGAGAGAAATAGAAGATGATCTTAGAAGTTGGAAAAATATACCCTGTTCATGGACAGGCAGAACTAACATCATCAAAATGGCGATATTACCAAAAGTTCTCTATAGGTTTAATGCAATGCCAATCAAAATCCCAATGGCATTTCTTGTAGAAATAGAGAAAGCAATCATGAAATTCATATGGAAAAATAAAAGACCCAGAATAGCAAAAGCAATTCTAAGCAGGAAGTGTGAATCAGGAGGTATAGCGATACCAGATTTCAAACTGTACTACAGAGCAATAGTAACAAAAACAGCATGGTACTGGTACCAAAACAGGCGGGTGGACCAATGGTACAGAATAGAGGACACAGAAACCAATCCACAAACTACAACTATCTTATATTTGATAAAGGGGCTAAAAGCATGCAATGGAGGAAGGATAGAATCTTCAACAAATGGTGCTGGGAAAACTGGAAATCCATATGCAACAAAATGAAACTGAATCCCTTTCTCTCGCCATGCACAAAAGTGAATTCAAAATGGATCAAGGAGCTTGATATCAAATCAGAGACACGCCCTCTGATAGAAGAAAAAGTTGGCTACGATCTACATACTGTGGGGTCGGGCTCCAAATTCCTCAATAGGACACCCATAGCACAAAAGTTAATAACTAGAATCAACAAATAGGACTTACTCAAACTAAAAAGTTTTTTCTCAGCAAAAGAAACAATAAGAGAGGTAAATAGGGAGCCTACATCCTGGGAACAAATCTTTACTCCTCACACTTCAGATAGAGCCCTTATATCCAGAGTATACAAAGAACTCAAAAAATTAGACAATAAGATAACAAACAACCCAATCAACAAATGGGCCAAGGACTGGAACAGACACTTCTCAGAGGAGGACATACAATCAATCAACAAGAACATGAAAAAATGCTCACCATCTCTACCAGTCAGAGAAATACAAATCAAAACCACCCTAAGATACCATCTCACTCCAGTAAGATTGGCAGCCATTATGAAGTCAAACAGCAACAAGTGTTGGTGAGGATGTGGGGAAAAGGGTACACTTGTACATTACTGGTGGGACTGCAAATTGGTGCAGCCAATTTGGAAAGCAGTATGGAGATTTCTTGGAAAGCTGGGAATGGAACCACCATTTGGCCCAGCTATTCCCCTTCTCAGTCTATTCCCTAAAGACCTAAAAAGAGCATGCTATAGGGACACTGCTACATCGATGTTCATAGCAGCACAATTCACAATAGCAAGACTGTGAAACCAACCTAGATGCCCTTCAATAGATGAATGGATAAAAAAAATGTGGCATTTATACACAATGGAGTATTACTCTGCATTAAAAAATGACAAAATCATAGAATTTGCAGGGAAATGGATGGCATTAGAGCAGATTATGCTAAGTGAAGCTAGCCAATCCCTAAAAAACAAATGCCAAATGTCTTCTTTGATATAAGGAGAGTAACTAAGAACAGAGTAGGGACGAAGAGCATGAGAAGAAGATTAACATTAAACAGGGATGAGAGGTGGGAGGGAAAGGGAGAGAGAAGGGAAATTGCATGGAAATGGAAGGAGACCCTCAGGGTTATACAAAAGTACATACAAGAGGAAGTGAGGGGAAAGGGAAAAATAATACAAGGGGGAGAAATGAATGACAGTAGAGGGGGTAGAGAGAGAAGAGGGGAGGGGAGGGGAGGGGAGGGGGTATAGTAGAGGATAGGAAAGGCAGCAGAACACAACAGACACTAGTATGGCAATATGTAAATCAATGGATGTGTAACTTATGTGATTCTGCAATCTGTATACGGGGTAAAAATGGGAGTTCATAACCTACTTGAATCAAAGTGTGAAATATGATATATCAAGAACTATGTAATGTTTTGAACAACCAACAATAAAAAATTTAAAAAAAAGATGATGTACTTGATGTGCAAGAAGGCTTTGGTTGACTGATATAAAACAATTACAGTTGATAAACCCAAAGCTTCCCAAAGGCTTAGTTTTCAATGACTTTTGTTATGTAATTCATTAACAAATGCAAAAAGCACACCTCCTATCTGGATGAAGGAGGTACACTATAAATGTATGGTGAATTTGTAGAAATAACTTTTTGGATAACCAATAAATGGGTTTCCCACTTAAAAAAAATAAAAAATGAAGGCTGAAGATTGTGTTGGGGGAACAGAATAGTGCTAGAAATGGTGAGTTCTTATTCACATTTCTAGGACCTCTTTTTCTTTTATATATTTGCTGCACCATTTCCAGGATCCATTTCCAGATCTTCCTGCCACCTTTTAAGTTTCCTGGAAAGAGAACAGTTTTCTAAAATAACAGCAAACACTTAATTGGGTATTTACTATATGCTAGATACATTCTAGAATATTTAGTTCTGATATTAAAGTAGTAAAATGGGACTGGATATTCCAGGGTATTTTAAACTGCTCTAATGGCTGGGAGATTTATCTAGAATGGAAATGGGATAACTTTGGGAAGCACTTAATGAAATATACACTTTAGAATACCTCTAACTTAGTGGAGAATGGATTAGGAAAGAAAGAATGATTTGGGGAAATCAGATATACAATGTGAAGGGCATCTAATTCTCAAATCAATCTACAAAATCCAGACTAACGCCTTTGACTTAATAGTACAAGGTAGCAACTCACAAGGATCTCAGAATAGATTATAATTCAAACATTTAGCTTGAGTAAAATAAGTATCAAACATTGAGGAAGACAACAAGAGAAATAATATTTTAACCAATGAACTGCTTTTCCTCTATTTTCCCTTTAAACAGTTTCTCCATGACAAATCTTAACTATATGCCCACCTCTGTATTTCCATAATGCTCTATTTCTAAGAATTTACCAAATTGCATGATATTTCCTTTTTATTAGTCTCTACCTGTGTTTCATTTGAACTTTTTTTTTTTTTGGTACCAGTAATGGAACCCAGGGTGCTTTACCACTGAGCCACATTCCCAGCCTTTTTTTTAATTTTTATTTTTTTTTTTCATTTGAGACAGGGTCTGGCTAAGCTGCTCAGGGTTTTACTAAATTGCTGAGAATGACCATCAAACTTGACATCCTCCTGCCTCATCCTCATAATCTGCTGGGATTACAGGTGTGTGCCTATAAGCCCAGCCCATTAGAGATACCTTTATGAATGAACAAGATTTTATCACAGCAGTGAAATGTATATAGTTCAACAGATGTTAGGTGATTGAATACACAAATGAACCAGAAAATAAAACAGGTAATAGTGTGCAAATGGCCGGAAATATTTTATTCCTTCTTTATTATTGATATACAACTTTAAAAAAGTGTATTCTACTATTTTACTGGGTTGTAAAGAGAGATTCTTGGTCAACTCAATTAGAGAAATACTGGGTTATGTATAGTTTTTTGAGGGAGGGTGTTTACCAGGGATCAAACTCGGGGGCACTCGACCACTGAGCCACATCCCCAGCCCTATTTTGTATTTTATTTAGAGACAGGGTCTCACTCAGTTGCTTAGTGATTTTGATGAGACTGGCTTTGAACTCTGTGATCCTCCTGCCTCACACTCTGGAGCCATTGGGATTACAGGTGTGTGCCACCAAACCCAGTGTTTAAACAAAGTTATACTTTAAATTAAAAAAAAATCTTTATTCTTGAAGAATCTAGACTTGCGTTACACAGTATTTTAGCTACTAGAAACATACAGTAATTTAAATACAATTTTATAAAATGGAGTGAAAATTCAGTTATTGAGTTGTATTAGCCACATTTCACGGGCTTAATAGTGCATGTGGCTATTGAGTACTGAATTGTGTAGCACAGGTATAGAATATTCCCACAATTAGAAAAATATTCTATTAGATAGAATTAATTGCATTGACCTAAAAAGACCATTATCCCTGAAAACAATTCTTGGAAAGCCATGGTAAAGTATATTGTTCCTGAGATTTCTCTATGTGGAGATTTTTAGACTACAAATTGCAAAATAACTTTGCCATATTCTTTACTGCTTGATTCATATTGATTACATTTAGATTAGAAATAAACTAGATAGCTGCTTTCAAAGGTAATGTTCATTTATTGAGTTCCTGTTTTGTACAACATTTCTTTTATACTTGAATTTTAGTAAGAATAATTGTGAGATCAAAGTAATGAAGGAAATATTTTCACTCAACATCCTCCTTGGGCTATTTTAAAAACACTGAATACTGCTTTGATCTCTGCTGTTGGCAATTTCTAATTGTGAACAGTCCCTCTAGAAGGCAATTTGCCATACTCCATTTTACTACATCATATGGGTAGTCCCAAAGTTTCATAGGGGAAAAACTATTCATTTAAGAAATAGAGATTAGATTTTGTAGTTCATTGTCTTAGGCAATGAAGAAATTACTGTAACATAAAAGAAAATGAATTTTATAAAATTAAATAAATAGTAATGCCTGGAAATATTTAAATAGATCAAGGTAAATATTTCTTTTAGCAATACAGAAATAAATGCTTAAAGAATAATTTATGACTGCATCTGGATTCAAGTTAAAATTTAAATTTACAAGGAAAATTCTGGGAAGATGATTAGAAGCTATTTAAGAGGTAGCAATAAACTGTTCGCTGACTTCTAAGTTCTATCATTATTTGGTTACCACATACTCTTTTATGACTTATTATTTTTCTTTTATTGTGATTTGTCAGCTGAGTGCCTCTTGGGACAATGACATAAAATACTTAGAATTGCCATGATTCTTATTCATTGCTCTCCATTATGTTAATGTTCACATTCCAAAGACAATTATTTCCATTTATTCCTTTCCTTACCCCATTAGCTTTCCCCCATGCTCTCATTAGTTAGATTCCAGAAATAATTTTTTTGCCCTTTCCAAACTTCTTTTTTTAATGTGTCTTTTTGTTGCTATTTTTTTTTCTGGTTTCAGGGTTTTTTTCTTTATTTGTTCATTTATTTGTTGTTTTTCATTCTACCAACTATTATCAGAGAAAAAAGTCACAATATGATTTTCAAAAACATTAAACTGTGAACCTCACACACAAATATAGAGTGAATATATGTCAAAAGTGTTTACTGAGAACCAGAAAGGTAACAAACTTATCCTAAAGAGAATATAAGAAACCACAATATTGAATCAGTATAATTGACCAAGATAATCTTAATATGCCCCTCAACTTGACTAAACTTTCCATGGGTTTCTTTCTGATAATAAGCACCCCTCACCTTCTTTTTCTTAAAGCATTTATTTTAGGAAACTTCCAGATGTAAATTTATTCTCTGCTGCTTGGAAATATAGATCTTTTACAACCACAAATTATGTTTCTTAATCATTCAAATGATCCCTTTAAAATGGAATCATCAATAAAGATAATGTCCTTAAGTTCCAGTCTATGTGGGAGGGTAGTAGCCTCACTTAGTAACGACCAATTAGCAAACACAGATGGCCTAATCACCTTGACCAACCTTCCCTCTAATGTCTTCCAGTACTTTTTTCTCTAACTCATCCCAATACTTCAAATTTCCCTTGCCTTTCATTTCAATAAAATGGAGTTTACTCTTTTACCTCTATTTCAATAGTATTGAATAGTCTTGAATAAAATTTTCTTGACATTTTTAAGAAGTGTCCAGTGCACTACCTCATTAGCTAAATTAAAGATGGTGGAATGAGATTGCAAATTTAGATATCAAAGTGGCTAATGACTTACAGGGCAATAAAACTTCAACTTTTGGTAGAATTATTTTCTTTTGAAAAGAATTAACTTGCATCCTTTACAGAAAAAAGAAAGTTGCAACTTAGCAGTTTTCTACAAGTTAACATATCAATTTAAAGAGTCTAGGATAATAATATTCATCATGTACTCTGGTAATGCTGTTGTGAAGCAACTCTATTAACACTCTTAAGATTTTGGAAACACCTTGTCAAATACTGGTCAAGTCATTTCAGTGAATTTTATTTTCTTTAATTACATTTTCTGAAAGTTTGGAAGCTTGTGGCTTTATTTAATTTGGAAGATTTATAATGCCATGTATTTAATCACTTAGTTACTTGCCTATTTTCATTAATCTCTATATTTCATCAATTCTAAGATACACAGTTTTCTCATATTTTATCAAATCTGTAATCAGGGATGTCTTTTACAATTGCTGTGATAAGAAAGCAGTGTGTCATAGTGTACAGGTCCAAATATTGATTGTATCTCATAATATTTGCTATATCATATTCAGCGAAATAAGATAGGTTCCTGGAGAGAATTTAGAAGGTTGCTGTTAAAAGAAAAAAACATGTACAAGTGATTAGAAAGCTTTCCACTTATCAAAATAAACTTGCAATGGTGCATCAAATGTCTTTAAGACCACGTGATGAGTTAAATTTTATAGTCGTATATTTCCAGTTTATGCAATGCATAGTTCAATTTTAGTTGCAAATCAAATTTCTTGTACTTGCCTATCCATTTTATCTGATGCTAATGGTTTTCCTATCTCTATCATGTTCCCTTCATCTCCATAACTCATTTAATTTTTATTTTTTTTAGTTTTTTGAATTTATTTTTAAAATACACAACAGTGGAATGTATTATAATTTTTATTACACATATTGAGTAAAATTTTTCATATTTTATATATAGAGTATGTTCATATCAATACATGCCTTTATGTACTTCATTTTCTTTTTGTTTGCATTACAATTCTTATTACACATATATACTACAACTTTTCATATCTGTTTATATATAAAGTATATTGACAGCCAATTTGAGTCTTCATACATGTACTTTGAACAATGATGTCTGGGGGCAGGGGGAGGCAGGGGATTAATTTTTAAAATTTTAAGCTGTTTGTATGTATTATGTTTAACTCAATTTTTTTCACAAATAAAATATTGAAATTTCCTAAAGCTCAGAAAAAAATAGTTAAGTTTATAAATAGCAAAATAAGCTGCCTGATCAGTAATCAACAAGGTGCTTCTGAAAATTGCAGATTTGAGTTACTTCAAAGGAATATTATAAAACTGTATGTCAAGAGCCTTTACTTCAGATTATCATCAGAGTAGTAAGATAGAATAAAAGGTAAGGATGAAGATCCCAGACAGTTTGAACAGCACTGAAACCAATGAAACAGCAAGAAACAAGGAAGTTTTAAGAATCTTAATGTAATTCTGTGTTGCTAATATAAAAGTTAAGTAGGAGAAAGTGCTATGGTTTGAATATAGGTAGTGTTACCAAAGGTCCACAAATTAAAAGGCATTGTTCTGAGGGTGATACTATTGTGCAGTGGTGGAAGCTTTGAGAAGGGGGGCAATGTAAATGTTCTGTGGGTCACTGGGGGCATGTATCTGAAGGAGATCATGGGACCCTGGCCCTTCCTGTCTTTTACTCTGTTCCCTCACTCATGATGTAAGCAGTTAGCTCTGACACACACCCTCCACCATTGCTATCCAGTGCCCTCATAAGAGGTACAAAGCAATGGGGCCAGAAGATCTTGCAATGGGAACTTTAGTATCATGAATAAAATACAACTTTTCTTTTTATAAGTTGATTTCCTCAGGTATTTCACTGTACTAATGTGAAGCTGACTAATACTGATGGCAAAGAACCTTTGTACCTTAACAGAGTTGAAATATTATTCTGAAAGGTTAAAGAATCATTGGAGGATTTTTAAACAGGAGATATCAATATCAAGTTCAGCTTTATGTTTTTTTCTAAGCAGAAGGAAATAAAAATGTCTTATAGCAGGATTGGAGGCAATTAAACAGGTGAGAATAAATGAAAGATTAGATTAAAATGTAGGTAGGGACATTAACCCAACATGAAGATCATATATATTCTATAGCTATTAATCTGCCATCATCCCAGCCAAGTGAGTAATCCTTCTCAAAGACAGAGTGAAGCTGAGTTCACAATATCTGTGACCCCAGTTACAAAAATCAATGTCAAAATTGCAAGCATCCCTTCCTTCAAAACACACACTTTACTGCACTAGAATCTTGAAAATGCACTGTTTCCTTCATTTATTTATTCATTTATATCCAGTGCCCACTCGCATCCCATATCTCAGTCTCTTTCACTGAACTTTTTGATACAATTTCTATAACCATAAATACACCCTAAATCCTCAGCATCATTTGCCCTGCCACTATCTTAGGTATGTCTATGCCCTTGCATTTCCTACATTTCAGTTATAGGAGTTGGGTTTTTGTTCTTCCTTCCTATTATAGTTTGTAAATAATAGACCATCCATTCTTTTCTCCAAAATCCTAATTTTTAAAAATGTATGACATTTTTTTCTATTCTCTTTTAGCCTCTCTGCTTAATTTGCTGCAACATTCAAATAAGGATTTGATATCTGGTTCATGGATTCTCTCTTCACATGAAATTCTGCCACCACCCTTGATCTCTTCAATATATTTAACAATGACCCATTACAATACCAGTTACGTACATTTCAGGAGGCTAGACTAAAAATGACTCACAAATCTTAATGGCTCCTTAATAATAAAGGTTCATTCCTCACTCAGGCTTGGTCAGGGTTTATGTTCTATTATTTTGACACTCCAAAGTGAAGGTTTTATTTCAGTTAAATCACAACAAGCTCAGGCAAACCTCCTCTGACTTCCTCATCAGGTTAATACCACATGATAAAATTTTCAAATAAAATCTTATTTGGAGAGATACTGAGGATTGAACATAAAAGGGACTTTACTGCTGAGATACATTCCCAGTCCTTTTTATTTTTTATTTTGAGACATGGCATCACTAATTTGCTGAGACTGGCCTCAAATTTGCAACCCTCCTTTCATAGCTTCCTGAGTTTCTGGGATTATAAGTATTCACCACTGTGTCCAGATGTATTTTTCATTTTGAATATAATCTCTCATTGTGTTCCTTGATCATTTTTCTATAAGTCCTGTGAATGTAGAAGCCATGCCTATTATACTTATGCTATATTCTACAATGATTACCACAGTGCAAAGCACATAATATATGTATAGTTAATATTTACCAGATTAAATAATAGAGAAATGAATAGATTTAGAGGATGGATAGGAATGACATCTAATGCAAGCAAACACACACATACACACACACACGAAGAAAACTGTAAGGAAGAAGTAATAAACATCAGCCATTTATACTGAGATACATAAAAGAAATCAATGAGTAAGTGTTTAATAAACAGGCTAAACCTTTCTAGTTTAGAAATACAAATTTATAAGTTATCAGAGTATCAGTAAACATTGATTAAAAGGGTTAAAATTTACGTCTTAGATTACATTGAAGTTCCTCCTCCAATTTATGTTCCCCTTGTATCCATGCTCTCAACACAATGTGACTTTGGAGCTCCTCCCAACAGAAAAACAACCTATCTTTCTGTCCTTTGAAGGTGGGGTGAATTTGTGACATACTTTGGCCAAAAAAATGTGGCCAAATTTAGGTGTATGCCATTCTGAGCCTAGAAATCAAGAGGACCTGTGTACTTATACTTTCTTTGTGGAACCAATCCCTTCTAGATGATAAATACATGAGTTACTCTGAAGGATTAAAGACCATGTGAAGGAGTGCCCAGTTTTACCATCTGAGGCCATGAAAAACTACATAGAGATAACTACAAAACAAGTGGGAATTCCAAGTAAAAAGAGAACATCCTATTTACCAAAATGGACAGCAGATGTATAAGAAAACCATATGCTTACTGTTTTAACCTACTGGCTTTAAAAAAAAATATGTATTTTTAGTTGTTGATAGGTCTTATCTTTTATTCATTTATTTATACATGGTGCTCAGAATGAAACTCAGTGTCTCACACATGCTGGGCAAGCACTTTAACACTGAGCCACAATCCCAGCCCTAACCTACTGGCTTTTGAAGTGATTTGTTACCCAGCCACAGCTGACAGATACATCATGTAGGAGATAAAATGATATTAAAATGTGAGTATCATCTTTATTATCTTTTATTTTTTGCAATGGGTTAAAGTAGGGAAATTTTCAAACATGTGAAGATCATGAACACTATATAACTCCTATACACCATCATCTAACTTCAACATTTATCAACATATTTCTAATTTAATTTTATCTATATGTGTAACCTTCACACCAACCACCAAATAGATTATTTTGCAGGAAATTCTGAACATCATATATCTCTTTCTTCAAAGTAAATTTAAGAACATACTTCAGGAATAAAACCAAACTTTTAAAGAAGAAAAAACCCAATGCTCTGCCAGAAACTTGCTAAAGTAATAAAAAATATTTGTTAAAATTTTTATATAGAATTAATTTTTATATAACCTTGAAATCCCAAGGCTGGAAAGAAAAGGGAAAGCTTGAAAAAAATCTCTTCCTGACTGATACAGGGGCAGTGCTGGTTCTATATACATTCGTAGGAGGATTCCAGTCTCTTTCTTTAGAATTGGAAAAGAGTTGGCAAACAAAGAGAAGGAAAAGAGACCCAATTGTAATCTGACTTCTAGATGAGACTTATGTTTTTCTTAGGAAAGAAAAAAAGAATAAGCATTATTTTCCCATAAAATAATCAATATAACATAGTGGAGGATGGACAGTGATACAACTTATTACCAACTTTCAATATACAGAGGAATTTCTTATAGTCAAGTATCTCATAAATGTATCTGTATGGAGGAGAAGAAATTCTTGTTGGCATAGACAAAGAGGAGGCATAATGAGGCAGAAATAAAATTACACATTTAAATCTCTTTCTAAATATGCTTTTCCTCAAAATATTCATTAGAATTATTAAGTGATATAATTGATTGAAATGTTTAAACAAAAAGTTTTGGTTAGGGGAAGAGCTAGTTCATGGAATATGTTCTAAACATAGATATTAACAAACCATCAATCAGTGCCAAATAAAAGGTGGGAGAGATTAAAGGTTTTAACTAGATTCACTCATTCATTAATAATAAACATTTTGATAGGTTCTACAGCTAAAATACTTGATATGGTTTCTATTTTAAATTGAAATCTCTGTACAAGGCTTACTGACAATTTGGTTCATGTAATCTATATAAATATACTTTGATATTTACCACCATTTTACATGACAGGCTCTGAGAGATTAAAAGGGTCATCCAAGATTCTTGATGTTAAAAATTTGAAGATTTAGGAACTATTCCATGTCTTCTGGTCCCTAGCCATTTTCTATACTACTGTATCATACTACATTCCTATAATAGATACAAAGAGGCTTCAATATAGTTTCAAATATGTACTAACACTTTTTGGTTATTAAAAAGACCACATATATCCCAGCAACTAGAGAGGCTGGGACAGGAGGATTGTAAGTTTGAGGTAAGTCTCAGCAGATGGCGGTGGGTTGTAGATAAATAATCTAGCTTCCTCCTACCTTGGGTATGATAATTCTGAGGGCATATCTACATTTTCCTACAGAGTTCTCTAGTGAACCTAATTTTACATGGTCCATGAGAGTAAGTAATTTTCTTTGTATCAGGGTTGAACCTTGATACAAAAAAAAGCACTTTACCTCTGAGATATATGCTCATCCTTTTTTTATTTTTAAAAATTTTGAGATAGGGTCTTGCTAAATTGATCAAACCCGCAACCCTCCAGCCTCAGCCTCCCTAGTCTGTGGGATTATAGGTATGTGCCACCACATTAGCACTAACTGGTCCTTTAATACTATTATGGTTTTGATAAAAGGTATTCCTCTGGGGTTAGGTCTGTAGCTCAGTGGAAGAGCACTTGCCTAGCACAGGTGAGGCGCTAGGTTCAATCCTCAGTACCATATAAAAAAATAAATGAATAAAATAAAGTTCTAAAAATATGTGTCCCTCAAAGGCTCATGTGTAAGAAAATGCAAGAAAGTTTAGAGATAAAATGATAGGTTTAGAAAGCTTTCACCTAATCAGTGCATTAATCCCCTGATAGGGATTAACTGGGTGGTAACTATAGCAAGGTAGGGTGTGGCTTTAGGAGGTGAGTCCCTAGGGAAATGTCCTTGTTGAACAGAATTTTCTCTCTTTCTTCTTCCTGGTGGCCATAGTCTGAGCTGGTTTTCTCTGCCATACTCTTCAACCTTTATGTTCTGCCTCATCTTAGACCCAGAGCAGTAGAGCCCGCTGTCAATGAACTGAGACCTCTGAAACCCTGAGTGTCAAATAAAGTTTTCCTCTAAAATTGTTTTTGTCAGGTTTTTTTGGTCACAGTGGTGAATAAGCTGATTAAAACAAATACATACTATATTGGGAACTATCCTGACACATCTAATTTCTACATTCCACCAATAATGCTTTTTTGGGGTTGGCTTGGGGAAGAGTCCAATCTAAGTCAACCCTATATTTAGATGTTGCTCCAAATGCTCAATTCAGCCTACACACACACTACTGCCAAATGATTTCTCTGACACTCAAGAGTTGATTTTGTCATCTACCTAAATAATTTCCTTCATTTTTCCCAGTACCTTTTTAGTGTAAAGTTTTAGTTCTTTAGTTTTGCACCCAAGAGCATGAAGAGTAACTATACATAAGGAAGCAGTCTTATGTTATTTCCCCATCCAGGATCTCCTCTAAACCATCTTTTCCACTTAGCTAAGTTTTACTCCTGTATCAGAACTCAATACTTACATCTTCAAGAAGTTTTTTATGATTTTTATTCTGAATTATAAGCCTCATCTCTGAACCCATTTTACTCTGCTCCTTACTCTCTCATAACCTCTGTCATATCAGACATGAATTGCTGACTGGCAATTTTCTCCCTTGAAATACTATAAGATTATTGGGAACAGAGATTTTGACTTTGACTCTTCGCCATCACTTGGTAAATAACACTCCTAAAAAATGCTGAGATGACTGTGTATATCTAGAGTAATTTCCTCTATGAAAATTATCCCTTAAATCAATATGTCCATTGGCAAAGACATAATTCAGATACTTGAACCTGAGAATCTATTCTTGGGTACTTCTCAAATGCATCTGTAAGTTTCTTCTCTACCTTTTTCTATATCTTCTCAGGTACTGCCTTGTGCTCTTCACTGCATTCACATATATCTGCTGCTCTTCCCTTTTCAAAGCCCTTTTCCTAAATTACCATTGTTGGCTTCAGCCTACTCCTACTGTGTAAAATAAAATGTCATTTCCACTTCTTTATAAAGAAAAATCCATCTCATATAACCTCAGTGCCCCCTGTTCTATGTATCAATCCCTGAGCCTCCCTGCTTGCAATAGCACTTTGTCATCATATCTCTAACAACATTTGCCACACAGAGATATAGGTAATTCTTTATGAGTCTGTCTGTCTTCCCTGGTTCATTGTGGCATTTTTAGTCCAATTTGTGTCTTACCCATTTTTTCTTGTAGCCTCGGGGGGAAAAAAACCTAAGCCTCATGTATAGTAAGTGTTTGATATAGCTTTGTTGAAATTATAAAAGAACAATATTTGAATTGATTTGCATATGTGTCTATGCATATAAGTATGTTTATATATATATATATATATATATATATATATAGTCTAAATAATTTTAATCTTAGACCCTTATAAACAATCTGGATATACACAGCCTGATATTTGATGATTGGACTATATACCAATGAATCAATTTTAAAGAAAATGATCGATATCCTGCAGAAAATAATATTTTTATGTGAACAACAGAGAAAGTGTCTAAAATAGAAGACATAAATCCTCCCTAATAGGAAAGTAATCCCAAAGGTAACAATGAAAGCCTGTAATGACAAAAATATATTGAGTCCTTTTTCATGTAAGGGCACCAATAAAAACTATAATTCTTTTAAGATCAGAAGTCTAGTTACTGCTCAGAGTAAACAAGTCTATGGCTTCACATTGAAACAAAACAGGAAATTCAGAGCTGTGAATTTTATAGCCTCCTTAAACCAGGGAAGCCACAAACAGCTCTTTCTGATGAGGAAATTATGGCAATTACAAAAATTGTCAAGGGAAAGGCATGACAATATATAAAAATTTCATGGCTTGACTTTAACATCAGAAATTAATATTCATGATAAACATCAGAGTCAAGGACATAGAGCTCTGCACTCTAGAGTTAAAGGTCTTAAACCTCTAATTTTAGAGTAGTTGTTAAGTACTGTTTAGACAAACAAAAATGTTATTTCCTCCAGGGGGGCTATTAGTGTAAAGAGAGAGCTGTCATATTCACCTAATTAATGAAAACAACATTTGGAGATCAAGAAAGTTTGATATTTTTGTATCTTTACTTTGTAAGTCAGCCTTTGAACAGGCATCCATAGCAGCAATTTTCATTATAAGAACAGTTACTCCAAAATTCCAATTTAGGGACTAGAACGTTTTTGTTCTTTTGTACAAGCTATCTACAGGGGATTTCTGTACTATGTCAACAAGGTTAAAACACACAAGATTATACTGCACACTATTGCTTTCCTTAATTAAAAACTTTTCAAAATGTTTACTAATCTTCAGTGTTCATTCATTTTAAGATCACAGCAGTGGAATCTGGAAGGCACCCTGTTGTGTCTTCACTACCTAGGATTCCATATGTAAACTGAATGTCAATAAATAGGTAAAAGGTTTTCCTCAAAGAACAAAACAATAACTATAGTCACATTTTAGAAGGTGAAGCATCCTTTTTACTAATACTTCTGATATTTCAAAAGGACAGCTACACCTTTACATTTCTCTATTTTCAATCATTAATTCTTGCCACTCTGCTATGTGCTGAGCACTGTATTAAATGCTGAATGTCCATGATCAGAAGACACTTTCTATAATGCTTTTGATTATATAAGGCACCATGTTCCTGAAATTGTATGAGATGTAAACCTATAATAAGGATCACTATCATCTGAATTCAAGTTCTAACTTTTAATATAAATACAAATCACCTATATGCATGCTAAATGATCAGATTCCTGATCTGTGTTTACTCAGAAATTCTGATTCAATAGATTTGTGGTAGGATCTAGGGACCTTGTTATTTATTTCTGTTTTTCAAACTAGCAACTCAATGATTTCTAATATAATTATACATCTGACCATAATTTAAGAAATGATGGATAGTAGTTTTCAAACTTTTTCTTTTCCTTTGTCTTACTGGGGACTGAACCCAGTGTCACTTTGCCACTAAGCTACATCTTCAGTCCTTTTTGAGACAGGGTCTTGCTATCTTGCTTAGGGCCTATGTTTCTGAGGCTGGCCTTGAACTTGCAATATTCCTTCCTCAGCCTCTTGAGGCACAGGGCTTCCAGGTGTGTACCACCATGCCTAGCTCAAACTTTTTTGGTCACATTTTCATTAAATGATCTTAGAAAAACCCTTTATTCATAAATTCTCTTATTATCTTTTAATATACATAGGATCTATAAAAATAACAAAAAAATTAAAAATAAAGTTAACCTCTGTCTTTTGTAAGTTTAAAGAAATGTATATACTATTAGTAGGAAGAAAACATTGTATACTAAATAAAATAAAGTAGAATGAGAATTCACACAATAGAATAAATATTTCATGGTATCATTTGATGAAAGAGACTTAAACTTATTTGTTTGGATAATGCACATCAAATATGAATGAAAACAAGTAAAATTTATCCCTGCATTTGATCAAACACATCTTTAAAAAATGATAGCCCTATAAAACATTCCAATTATGTTAAGTGATTTAAAATTGCTACTGTATATTGCTTTGGTTCTTTTCAATGAAAAATATATCAACTTGGTTTAAGCTTTAAACTTAGAAATTACTCTAAGACAAGCATAAGGGGAAAATCTTGGATTTCAAAGTCCTTGATTTTTTTCAAACTCAATTTCAGACTATCCCTTTGTTTGGCATATAGGTCCTTTGTACACCATGTGCCATTGCATCATACTACAATTGGGAAGGCAGAGAAGTGAGCCTTTCTTCTCTAAAAGGGAAAAAGTGCTATTGTGAGATATTAGAAATTTTAGGCAGGCATTAACATGAGAGCTGAATTTCTGGAGATGAATTTCCTTCAAACTACTCTGGTGGTACATCCCTTGGGAATTCTTTGGCTGCAGGAAAAGTACTCAGATTTTAGCTGGAAGAGCTCAGCCTTTGAGGATGAGCATATACAGCAAGTGGGCTAGTTCAGCCCATTAGCTCATCTGAAGGCACACTGAACTTTTCTTTCCTAAATATCACAGCACAAAGGCTCTTTTCAAGAACAGATTTCCATCTATAGGAATCTATTCTAGTCTATCTTAATTCTAGTTTGGCTTACTTCACTGCTATACTCCCAGTGTGTAGGACAGTGAATGGTATAGAAGAGATGTTTAATAGTATACTTGAATGAATTAAACAGACAAAATATAAAAATAATTTCTAGCCATTGGAATCACATTAATTTAGATATAACTAATTCCAAAGCTTTCATAGAAATATAAAAATATTCTTGTTTTATTGTAAATTAATGTAAATTATTTACCACTTCACCATTTATGGAACTTATTTATAGATTCAAGACCAGAAAGATAGCTTAAACTTCAGGTATTTAGGGTAAATGGGGTAGACATTTGTTGTCAGGATACTGTGATAGTTCTTCAAATAAAATAGCCATTGGAAATCAAGTGATAATTGAATAAATGCCTTAAACATTTAGAGCAAATAGAGGAAGATCTGAATTATTTAAAAAATAAATCAATTACAAAAAATATAAATTTTTTTGAGTTACATTCATTAAGGAATCAGGACATCCAGTTTTATTTTGAATACTTCTAATCATTAGCTGTGAGTTTTTAGTAAGCTACTAATTAACCTTTCTAGACCTGTTTTGTTGTTGTTAATGTATAAAATGAGGCCATTTCTAAAATCCATTCCATCTGAGTCAAGGCTAAATAAAAGCTATCCAGAAGAGTTTCTATTTTAATGAATATCCAAGAATGGCTTGAAACAACCTTTCAAAATAATGGCTAAGATCCACATGTAGCTATTTAAAATAAAATAGCATTAAAACATTCAGCTCTTCAGTTGCACTAGGACCATGTAGGAAATTTGGAAATGGAAACCACATGCTGAGAATGGAAAAACATAAGTCTTGGAACCTGGGCCATGGAATAACCTAAAACTGTCATAAAAATACAGGAATGCCTATATTATAACTATAAGAGAATAAACTATCTTGCTTTGACCATTTTTCTGAAATATGAAGTCTAACTAATCCAATGTGATGTGATGTTGCTTTCAAATGATGCTTTTTTTTTTTTTTTTTTTGGTTTTAGGAAAATGCCTTACTTTGAAATCATTTGACCAGATTTCAAACATTACTCATTCACTCCATAACCTTGACTCTTTCTTTTCTGGGACTGTCATTTATGACCCTCATGGATAAAATGGATAGTTTCAGATCTGTAATTGTGAGGTATAATGAAATCAGTTAAATTCTTATTCAATGACCTATTTCAAGTTTTTATTTTATAACCTCAGATTCTATATCATGTAGTAGTTACTAAATGGAGGCCTGCCTGAAAGCCAGAAATTTCACTATAAAACCAGCATAAATCTAGGCCAGAGCAAACTGATAAGAAACACCATAGTGATTCTTCAACTATTTTTTTAAAGAAGGTGAACATAAGGAGGTTGTGTGTATGCTAATTATAACTCAGATAACTACTTCCTGGGCAATGAGAAATTTCCTGGAAACCAAAACTAGAGATATTTGAAAGAGCAGGGATTTTGCCAGCTATTTTTTCTTCAGAAATGTTGGTGAGATAATTCTACAATTGCTTGTGACTGTGACATGGATATGAGCAGAGGGAATAGCTATTAAGGACAGGAGGCTGGGGGAAGGGGTAGTGGTATTGATTATATTAACATTCCTTTACCATATCAAAAACTGTTAAATAAGGAAGGCTATGGAGTTTAAGAAAATGGAAAGTTGTTTAAGTGCATGCATTAATCATTCAACATATACTAGTAGAGTGCTTATCAAGCACCAAGCAAACACAGGATATTGAGTCATCTCCATATATGTGGAGGGATACTTTTAGGCTATTAAAAAAGTTACTAACTTTCCCTCAATATTTGTCAATATTTCTTTCTCAGGGTAGCAGATGCTTTTGGTATTACACCTATAATTTCTTCACCAACTGTTGTCCTCTTCCTGCAGCTGCTGGGGGTGTTGGCTGGTCAAGGCTAGCACCTTTATCATTTTCTGAAGAATCACCTTAGCATGACAAAAGCCACCTGGTTAGAGATGCCTGCCAAGTACCAGCCCACATCCCTTGCTTCAAGGCAGGATAAATCCTGTGATGCACTTTATACTCCAGAACTCCCTGTGGGATTAGGCTGAGACTGGAGTTTTGAAAACATATATTTGCCTAGCTCCTTCCTCTGCAGGTTTCTCCTAGCAACACCCCCTCAATAGATCACTTGCATAAGAATTCCTCTTGGGCTTAGCTTTTGGGGAAATCAATTTAAGATACTTAGTAATTGTAGCATTTATATCAAGCACATGGGTAACTAATAATAAAAGCCTCATATATAAACCACTATTGCAGCTTGGCTTAATTATATGAACAAGTTCTTGCCTATAAAATGTAAGCAGAAACAATGCGAGAAACCTCTGGGACTTGTTCTGAAATATAAGAAGGATCATGTTTTTTGTTCCTTTCATTCTGTATCTTACAGCTTAAAATAGTATGGATCTGATAGAGTTTTGACTTGGAAATAACAATGAGAACCATAGTCTAGAGGGAGCAGGATACGAAATATAGAAGAAACCTGAGGCCTAGACAATTAGGTAGCCAACATATCAGCTCTGAAATTCTTACAGATTGTCTTTCCCCTGAGAAACAAAATTCTTTCTTTAAGCCATTGATATTTATAACATTCTTATATTCAATAACCTGTTCCCAAACTGTAACAATTGATTGAAAGATTCTTGTCTGTTTACATATATGTGTAAACAGAAATGCAAACATGAAAAGTTTCATCTCTGCCCTTAAGAAACTACTGGTCTAATGAAGAGAGTAACAAGTAGACAAAGAAACTAGATAGGACCTCATACCCCTTCATTTATTCATTCAAATGCTGCATGGGAAAGCAATGATGGGGTAACTGTATTTAAGTGTTTTTTAGTGTGATAGGGTAAAGTCTAAGTAATTTTATTGCTTAAGACCCTGAGGTTTGTGGTGAAAACATTTAGGTTTGTATGGAAAAGCATTAAGATGTTCTAGCTATCTCACAACAACATCTAAACAAGGTCAAAATATATCCAAGCGAATATAATCAGTGATGCATTTTTTCCTTCCAAAACTATTATTGAATTTTTTTCTTTGCCATTACTATCATTAATATTCTAACCATAGTCCTCATTGCTTAATATCTCTACTAAATCTCCATGCTTACTTTTTTATGTTCCAGTTTCACTAAACATTCATAAATTGCTGCAAGATACTTTAATAATCCTTTGAACCATCACATACAAAACAAAAACAATATCCCCATTTTGTTACTTTATCAGGAATAGATTGTGGCATTTTCCTTGTCAATAACAACAGAAACTACTATTGTTGATTTAACTATTTGCATTTTGCAAGGCATTTTCTAGATGAGGAGTCAGAAAACTATGGCCCAGAGCCCAAATCCACCCCCTCACCTATTTTTTCTAAATAAAGTTTTATTGGAACACAGCCATAGCCATTCATTTATGTATTGTGTATGGATGCTATCTCATTATAACAGCAGAATTGAATGGTTGCAACAGCGATTGTATGGCCTGCAAATTCTAAAATTTTTACCACCTGGTGGTTTTCAGAAAAATTTGAAAGCCTATGTTCTGGATCATTACTTAATTTGTCATGTCCTCATGAAAACTTTGTAACAGAGAAATCTGTCCTAATTATACTTTTGCTAGCCATGAGTTCTGTTCAACCACAGGTCTTACATGAGCTCTTTTAAGAATAATCACTCCGTCTATTGTATGTTTTACATTCATTGAGCTTATTTTCTTATTTATTTTACTTGATAACCACATACAAAATTAGTGTTAGAAAGAGGCTTGGATAATCTTAGCTGCTTCATCTTCAACTTTTTTACTCCTCTAAAATTTTGCTGATCAGTAACTATTCCTTTAATAGGACTATTAATATTTTTACTCACTTATTGCATCAACACTAGCAGTTAACTTTTTTGAATAGATTTTTACAAGTAAATACAATAATTGCAGTAAAAAACTATAGTCACTAACATAGTCTCACTGCATTATAACTGACCTGCTCACCTGACTGATATATTTGCAAATTAAAATTTTCCTCATCTTGCTGAGTTGTAGCTAAGTGGCACAGTGCTTGCTTAGCATGCATAGGCCCTGGGTCTGATCTTCAATATTGCAAAATTGAATGAATAAATAAATAAGATAAAAATCAAATAAAATTTCCCTAATCCTAACTACCATTTATATCACATCATACACATTGAATAACATTTGTGAAATATGAAAAACTATGTATTTTATTCATGATTGAAAAAGGCACATAGTGATGTATTTTACCTAAAATGCAAAAAAAGAAATCTCAGAATTAACCTTTATTTACATATTATGTTACAACTGTATCATCTTTTTTCAGTAGTCTATCTACTCCATAATAATTTGAGGTTTTGTGCAGGAAATATATAATTCCATATTTGCAATGAACATGCCATTATTGATTTCAAAGAATTCTCAAAGATTTCTCTATGAGGGATATTAGACTAAACTTTTCTTCATCCAGTGACCTAGGATGCTACCGTATTTCAGTTCATCAGAATTCATTTCATCTTCTTAGTACAGAAATTAAGCTGTTATGCTGAACACATGTACTACTTGAATGGTTAAAAAAATCAGTATATCCAATAGGCAATTTAGATAGGATCAGGTTTTTACTTCTGTCAATTGGGTTTGCTGTTTTTGAAATGAAAATATTCAGAAAAATAGCAATTTAGCTAATTATGGTCCTATTTAGAAATAGTTTGATCCTTTAGAGAGTGGCTTCATGTCTTAGATGTGACAAAAAGGCAAAACAGTCTCTGCTCTAGGTTGATCTAACACTTTACTGCCATGTTCAAGCATTATCAATAATGAAACTGGAAAACCTATTGAAGACTATTATGGCAAGAAAGATTATCTTCTGCAAAAAATATAGAGAAAGAGTATTTAATTTACAGTTCTATAATGTTAATATTCCAACCATAAAGACTCTACACCCAGACTGAAAATCTTACTTTAAAGACTTCCACTTGTATATGGCTTTTTAAAAGGGCTAGCTTATATAGGTTTAATTGCATTTTTTATAACCTATAAATTAAAGCTGATGTTCTCAAGGGTATACTCTGATTTCAATTATGAAAGATAGTTTAATAATTAGAGAACCAGGATTGTGAAATTACATTAGGTCCTTGGAACACATATGCATAAGATCATTAAAATTTCTGGTAGGATATAAAACATTTATATGGACATTGATTGCCCTGAAAAAATTATGAAGACCCTTTTGTGTGTATATATTTTAGACTTTATAAAATGATACTGACATTATACATCCTTTGATCCAAAAATTATTTGGTTTTTAAAAATCACAAAAATAAAAAAATATTGAAATTATTTTCTATCATACAGACTAAAATAAATAAGTTGTTATACTACATTTATAGTAGTTACTCATTGCAGTCTATTAGATCTAACATTTTATTACTTTCTATTGTTACTTGCTGATAATGAAGGTATATTTTGAAAAAAAAAAGGGAAACTATCTTTTGGAATACCAAAAAGCATGATTCAGAATAAGTAGTCCATAACTAGTTTTAGTTTCCAATGGGTTTTGTAAGAAAAACAATTATATCATTTTCTCAGGAAAATGATAAAATTATACAATTTTTTCAATTCTGTTTATAGTCATTTTTTTCTAAAAGGTATTCTAAAGAATGTCAATTCTAATTACTCATTATTTCATTTTATAAATATTGAGAGCCTTTTGTGACAAACAGCTCAAATTGATTCTGAGGGGTAAAAATGTCAGTGGAAATGTGTTTGGGATACAACACATTCTCTATGATACAGCAAAGGTAGCTAAGATGGTCTACTAGGCAAAGCCTAATACTATCTAGGAAAAAGTTGTGTAGAATTATTGGTACTTTTTCCTCTAGCAACACCAAACTTGAACACCAAGTTACAGAGGAATTTACCTTTAAAATATGTTAGGTTGCAGTTTCTTCTTAATAGACTGGTTAAAAATTTAATACATAAAAGCCTCATAGCAGAGTGCCTACAGGAATTTTATTACCTTATACTAAAATGGACAGATAAAGTTCAATTTTAAATATGATCTCTAGGTCCTTAACCTTCCATAGAAAGAGAGAAGCTATAACCAGGAACCACTTCTAATAGGCAGAATTACGCTCTTAACAAGATATGGGTGAAGTGTGCCCAGCTGAACTTAAGAATTGCTATGGGCCAGTGACTGCCCTGTAATTCTCATATCCCATCCTCAATTGCAAATGGGACTATTTAGTTTAGTAATGCTATTCCTGTATTACCATTGTATACTGGGACTGTGAGAGACAGATACTCTGTTTTCTTAGTTCAGTTTTGAATGAACAGGAGTCATTCCTAATCAGTTGCAATCAGGAAACTAAGTGTGAAGAATTTGATTTCCACCCAGAAATGACTTAGATAGTTATATTGTGGACTCCTAAGCTGACCTTGGTGACATAGTAAAATAAGACTTTGTGATGTCTTAGGAATGGGATGAATGTACTTTGCATGTGTAATGGCATGGATTACTAGGGACAAATAGACAAAGTTTATTTGACTTTTACTTTGGTGGCATTACCAATGGGCCAAACTTCACAGAATATAAGTCCTTGTAAGACTCTTCCCAAGTTATCTTTAATTTGACTCATGGAACATTACTAAGCATAGGAGAGAGACCCAAAGAGTTCAAAGAGACAGAAACAGGCTGAGCCAACCCTGCATCCCAGTAGATTCCAGCCAATGTGGCTACGGACAACATCAGTAGAAAAATTATCCAGCTGAGTACAATCTACATTGCAGATTCTGTGAAAATAAACGGTTTTGTGTTAATCCTTAAATTTTCCTATGTTTTCTATCTCCAATTGATCACTGAGATAATCATCTTTGGAGCAATTTGAGAAAGGTAGAAAATAAACAAACTGGATTTGCTTTAGCAAATAAATATATATTATTAGGGTAGGCAAAGAAAAAAATGAATTTCAGATGAAGGAACAAAATGTGAAAATTTGTGCATTAATCTACAAAGAGCAGGCAGGACTGTGAGAATTTTCATGTCATTTCTCAAGTCCTGAGATCCCTAGAAAGTCCTTTTTTCCATTTTTTTTTTTTTTTTTTTTGGTACCAGGGATTGAACTCAGGGGCACTTGACCACTGAGCAACATTCCCAGGCCTATTTTGTATTTTATTTAGAGACAGGGCCTCAATTTGGCTGAGACTGGCTTTGAACTTGCAATCCTCCTGCCTAAGCTTCCAAAGCCACTGGGAGTACAGGCCCTCACTTTTGATTTGTGGTGTTATATCCAGGATTTTTAGTTGTAGGAGGAGAACTTGGAGGCAATTTTCTATTCCATCTTGGCAGATACTAATGTATTCTAAACTATATTCAAAGTATCTATCTCAATTTATTGTACACTTATTTTCTCTTATGTGAACTGCTTGAGTAGAAAAACTTAGAAATCTTTATAATACTAACATTAACATAGTACTTATCAGTGCTTATCACAGAATTATCAGTAGATGTTTGTTAAATGGATGAATAAATAAATGGATTTCACTGAGTATTTTTTGATAGATGCACTGCACTTTCAATGAGAAAAAAAGATTTCCTTGATCTCAAAAAGAAACTCATGACTTGGGCAAGGAACAAGATACTAGACACAACACATTATAGATGCAATTTGAAAAAAATGGTTTAGATATTGCTAACTTAAATCCAAACATCTCTCATACCTCTATATACTAAAAATGTTCATGTTGAAATGAAAATTAAAAAGATAATACCATTTATCAATACTCCAATGAAATTAATTTTTAGGTATAAATTTCAAAATATGTGTATAGGATTTGTATGCTGATAATTACAAATACTAATGAAAGAAATCAAAGAAAACTCCTACAGAAATGAAGAGTTATACTATGTTCATAGATTCAGAGACTCAAGATGATAAAGATGTCAGATCTTCTTGAATTGATCTATAGGTTTCATACAATTGCTATTGAAATTCCTGGAAAGTAGAGATGGGAATGTAGCTTAGTGCTAGAGCACTTGCCTAGATGAGCATGGCACTAGGATGGATCCCCAGAACCACAAAACAAGAAAAAAAAAAGAAATTCCAGTGAGGTTTGTGTGATTATAAATAAGATTATGATGAAATTTATAAAGAAAACAAGCAGCCCACAATAGTTAACTAGCTATAGTAGCTTTGCAAAGAAAAACAAAGAGGACTCACTTCACTTGATATTTAAGCCTACCATACAGATACACAAATCAAGTACCATAGTATTGGCAGATGGATGGATATATAAGTATAGAATAAAGAATGAAGAAATCAACACATAAACCTGCACAGTGGATTTTGAAAAATAAGTGCAAAAGCAATTCAACAGAAGAAGCATAGTCTTGTTCAACAAATGGTGTTGAAGCAACTTCCTGTCCATGGAAAACAACTAAAACTTGACTTAAGTAAATCTCATAGCTTATACAAATACTAACTCAGAAAGGGCTTACCAACTTAAATGTAAAGTATAAAGCAAAACATATTTTGACATATCTTCTACTTTAATAATTAAGCATTGAAAATAAGAAAAAAATCATTATGGCCAAGAGCTAGACAAAGAATTCTTATATGTCATACCAAAAGCATGATTTTTAAGTAGAAAAATTCATAATTTGAATCTCATTGAAATTAAGAATATTTGCTTTACAAAAGAACATAAGATGAAGAAAACATAAATTACATTCTTGCAGAAAATATTTGTAAATCACTAATCCAAAAAAGGGAATTGTATCCAGACATACAAAACTACTTAAAACCATAATAAAGAAGATACAAAAATTCAATTATAAAATTAACAAATACATGGGCAGAAATATTACTGAAGAGGAATGAGATGGCAAATAGCACATAGAAAAGCTTGCCATCCTTAGTCATTAGAGAAATGCAAATTAAAATCCAATAATATACCAGGATAAGCCTATGAGAATGGCTAAAATTAAATACAATGACAACACCAAATACTGCAAGTATGTGGAGAAACTGTACTATTGTTAGTAGGGATGTAAAATGGTACAGTGACATTGGAAAATAGTTTTGCAGTGTTTTATAACTAAAAATGCAGCTACCTTACAATTCATATTTACTCTTGAATATTTATCCTAGAACAATGTAAACTTATTTTTACCCCATATTCTTGTGTGAATGTTCATAGAAGTTTTATTTTTAATAGCCCCAAACTGGAAACAACCCAGATGCCATTCAGTGGGTACTTGTATGTGCACTAGCATGCCCTTATCAAGGAAAAGTCTTCAGCAATAAAAAGGATAAAATATACTTACACACAATATTTTGTATGGCTTGCAAGGGAATTATGCTGAATGAAAAAATCTAATTCCAAAATGTGTATATTGTATGATTTCATTTATACTGCAATTTACAAAATTATAAATAGGAAGATTGCATTAGTAGTGGCCAGTGATTTAGAATTGGGTAGAGAGAATTATAACTATAAAATGACAACAGGAGAATCGCATGAAGTGGTGCTATTGTCTTATATCTTGAGAGAATTGAGTCAATATCCTGATTATGATAGTGTACTACTGTTTTGCAAAATGTTACCATTGAGCAAATTTTGGTAAAGGATATGTGGATCTTTCTATATTATTTCTTGCAACTGAATATGATTCTGCAATTATCTCAAGAACTACATTTTAATTAAAATGCTGTGTCAAATGATTTACCATGGCTTGGAGCCTTGGCATATGCCTATAATCCCAGTGATTTGGGAGGCTAAAGAAAGAAGATCTCAAGTTCAAGGCCTACCTCAGCAATTTAGCAAGACTCTCGGAATTTGGCAAGACCCTTCAAAATAAAAAGGACTGGGAACAGAGAGTAGTTGTAGAACACCCATAGATTTCATCCCTAGTATCCTCCAAAACAACAACAACAACAACAAAACAAATTTAAAAATGTGTTAACATTTTTGGTGGCACTGGGGTACTTGTATGTGCAATAGCTAACTCTGCATATAAAACTGCTAATAGGGCATGACTCTGAAAATATGATTCAAAAATTAAGAGGTGAAAAATATAGGGAAATTTATTTTTTTGTAAAATAAAGTTGTTTCTATAGATGACAATACAAAAAAACCCAAAATATTACACGGCTTTTTCATTTGCTTTTTCATGAAACAAAGTAAGGTAAAAATTCAAGGAGAAAATATTTTAAAAGCCATTTACCATGGAATAAAGAATCACCTAACATTATTCTTTCAAAATAAAGGTAAGGGGGCAGAAAAACTTTTGTTCATTATAATGATAGTTATCTGAACTATTTCCATTATTAGCAACATTTATGTGTGTATGTTTAGGTATAAATGCAAATTATCTATACATAAAAGGCTTGTTAAGCCATTTAATTGATAAGTTACTGCACAGAACAACAATAGTATCTTTGAATAGAAGCTAATATGTTCAACTTCTGAAATTCTTTGAAGTGGATTATTTAAATAATAATAATAATAATAATAATAATAATAATAATAGTGATTATTTCTGGCCTAGTAGCTAGCAATGTGCTAAAATGTCAATGCCCTTGGACTTCCCTCACATCAACACCAAGGCTTGCTATTTCAACTGCTGTTTATAAAGATTTGGAGTATCTCTTTTCAATTTGGAAGACATAGGAAGCTCATTAGCTTCAAATCCATTGGCATACTTGAATTTTTTTAAAAATTAATTTGTTTGTTCTAATTTGTTGTACATGACATCAGAAGGCATTTTGATTCATAGTACACAAATGAGGCACAACTTTTCACTTCTCTGGTTGTACACAAAGTAGAGTGGCAAGTTTCTTTTTCTTTTTAGTATATTACTTTCTCATGGATGCCATTTGACACACATTAAACTTTCAGCCTTTGTCTTTTAGTTTCACCTTCCATTTAAATGTAGAAACATGAAAATATGACAAACGTCATTGTTTTGGAAACTTCAGCCCTTCATTCATTCTTATAAATACACATAATTCTGGGGCATTTCAATGAGGTTTCTTGGAGCATTGAATCTAACCATATATTTAAACACATAAAAGAAATGCAATTCAGATTACTAATGTGCTACATTATTTTTCCATCAACAGTAAATAATGAAATGAAGTGTTAGACTCTGGAAATTCAACTCAATACTAATCTCAAATAAGGACACACATTTGCCTATCTTGAAGAATTACCTCCACACGTGCAAAATTAATCATAGATAACAACTTTAAAAAATAATCAGCAGATAAGAAATTAAAATCAAGTGACTTGGTATAGTGAGAACAGCTGGTTCAATCAGTACTCTTTAACTGTAATAGCATGACATTATTTATCAATGCCCCCACAGAACCTCTATTCTATTAAGAATTATGTTTGAACATATAATAATTGGTAGATCCCAAGATAAAGAACAAGTGTTGCCCAAGGAACAACTCATTTGTTATTTTAAAAATCCAGTGGAAATTTATCTCAAATACAACTATTTATAATCCAATACATTTTCCAACATTAACTCTAATGTATGTTATCAGTGTTTAAAGATACATTTATGTCTAAATTTTATAACTTTGACCTAGTTTAACGTCTTAAGACATTGGAAGCCACAGCTCAGCATGAAGATAATTGTTATAGGTGACTGTGATAAGGAAATATGGTCCTTATAAGTAGGAATGGGAGGAGCCAATCATAATTTCAGAAGTAGAAGTTGAATTTTTATTTGAAAAAAAGAAATACTAGGTGCTTCAGAAGTCTCAGCATGGCTAAGTCAGTCTCTCCAAGTCAAGAATCAACTTGTCTCAGAGTTTTCTTTATTTATTTGAATAAGATGAAATATAGAAAGCCAAATAAATAGATTTAAACACACCTTCCATATGCCTATATCTAGCTTTCTAATGTTCTAATAGTATAATGACATTCATGATCACTCATGCAGGCTATGATTCATAATCCATGAAGGGCTAAATGCTTAAACTGAGATTTTTTAACTGCTAATGTGTTACATGGATACTGTTTCAATGCATTATCATTAAACAAACTGCATATGTTTCTTCCGCAAGCTGACAAAGATGTGAAGATGTGTGATGAGTTTTCTTGGGGATAATGGCACAGACTTTGTTATTAACTTTGGTATTGGCCCTGAGAGACTCAGAAAAAAATTTTGGGTATTGATCTAGCAATTTTAGTTAACAAAACAATACAGAACACAATTTTTGTATTCCCTAACTTGGCAATGCTGTCTTCCTCTTCCTGTGCTCATACACACATTACCTAAATCATCTTTGCAGATGTGTGTGAACCAGAGGTATCTCTGCTCTATCTGTCTGTGAAGGGCAATAACAAAATGTTACAACCCATTTAGCAATAAACTATGCATCCTTTCTGCAAGTCTTTGCTTACATTTTATTTCCAACATTTTACCTCCTGTATAAATTTTATTTCATAGTCTTTAGTAATTTCTGGCAACATAAGTAGATACCCAGATGGCATCTCTTTTCTCCATAAGCTAGAAATAATGTCTCAATATAAATTCCAATCCCATCTTTTTTATGATTTAGCTTCTAAATTTTAGAAAGCAGCAACACAAGCAAATATTGAGACAATACCTTTAGCTGAAAGATATAGCAACAGATTTTAAGTATGAGGATGTAGCATGTGATTTCATTGATACAACGGTAATGGAATTAAAACAATACCTGATGACACAGGCGTAAAGACCACTGTCCTGCAGCAATGTTGGTCGGAACCAAATGGAGTCTTCTTCCTTGCTCATTCTACTTCCATCAAAAGCAATTGGCTCTTCAAAGTCTCCAGGACCAGAGCTTTTGTACCACATCAAACTGAGTCCAGCACTTTGGGCAAGGGAGTAATTTGCTCTGATATAACCATAAAAAAGTGCGCATTTGATTCGAACAGGCTCTCCCACCAAAACTTGGTATTTCTTGATGTCGACAGACCAATCCGTGCATCCATCAGCTACAGTAAAAAGAGAGAGACAAAAAACATTAGATAAAAAATTAAGCAATGAGTTCATTCATTCATTCATTTAACAAATGTCTAATAAACATCTACATATATGCAGATTTACTCAAGACAAAGAAAATGTAACAGGGAAGAAAACTCAGAAGGAGCATGAAAAGTAGTTTACCCTGCTAGTAAACAATGTATTCTTTACTTAGTCTGCTCCTGCTGGTACTTATTTTTACTTTATAACAGTAGGTTCATTAGTATTTATTATCCCTCAGTTCTTAATATACTTCTTTGCCTGCTCTGTGAAAATAGATTTGGACCCTAAAAATATTTCCTTTGCTAGCAGGTATTCAAGCTTTGTCAGTAGAGGGTGCTGGAGAGACACTACAGGAGGAAAGGGTTTTGCTTCCTAGTCCCAGCATGCTTGCTTGACAGGCTCTTATAAGTGTGCAAGTCTTCTCCAGCAGCTGGCTCCTGCAGGCAGCAGCTTGACATTTTTTTTTTTTTTTAAGCAGAGTCTCAGGTAAGACAACTTCTCATGAACAGCTTTACCAAGAATATAATAGGGAGTGTCTGTGTGAACTTCCAGAGGGCAGGTTTCTAACAAGTTCTGATAGCACAGCACTTCAGTGACTTCTGCCATTCAGTTAATCATTATTTTACCTTTCTAATAACACTTGAAACTCTACTTATGAATAGAAGTATTGGAACTTTTCTTTGGGTGGTCTGTCTCATCCCTAGGGATTATAGCAGTTACTCTTCTACTCCTTCATGTTATTTTTTGCTATGATCTGAATGTGACCTCAATTCATAATTTGAAAAACTAACAACCAATGTGATGGTGTTTGAAGATTAGACCACTGGGAGGTAATTAGAGTAAGATGAGGTCATGAAGCTGTGGCTTTTCTAATAGGATTAGAGCCCTTATAAGAAGAGACTTGGGAAATTGTCCCTTGTGCTCACAAGACAAAGAAAGAATGTAGTCATCTGCAAGCCAGGAAGAGAGTCATCACCAGAAACCAACTATCTGGCTTTTTGATTAAGAGCTTTCCAACTATCAGAACTAGGAGTAATAAATTTCTGTTTATCGAAGCCATTTAGTCTATGATATTTTGATATGGCAACATAAACAGAATAATACATATTTCTTTCATACTAGCCATTCCTTTCATTACTCTAATCTGTTGTTGCATTTAATACTTATTTATAAAATATTTATCTTACAAATTACTATGCAGATTTTTCTTGCTGATATGACTCTGACTGATAAAATCAGGAATGAAGATCTTATAGCTAACAAAATAGCAAGAAATAAAATAGAGTTGTTATCAAGACAATAAATTAGGCATCACTCAAAATATGTGAATGATGAACAAAAGGCAAAGACCAAGAATTAAAGGACCTCTAACAGCAGTAACAAGCAGTGTTCAACTCCACAAATGAAAAAGTAGTCAACCCAAATGCTGTGAGAACAGGATGAACAACTTAAAATTCAAGAGAAGGAAAAATGATCGAAATGAAAAGAAGTATGTACATTAGAACAAAGAAGACAAATAACAAGACACTGAATTAATTATTAATTTAAAAATAATTTGTACTATCTACTAACAACTTATATATTCACCAGTGAATTTACAAATTTTGATTTATGTTTCACATAAACATCCATTATGGTTTTGGAACTTGCTGCTCTCTTTGTCTGAAATCTTTTTTAAGTACCAGGGATTGAACCCAGGGGTACTTAGCCATTGAGACACATCACAGCCCTTTTTAATTGTTTTCTTGTGAGACAGGGTCCAGCTACTGGGGTTACAGGTGTGTATCACCATGCCTGGCTTGTCTGAAATGTTTTAAACCAATGAGTTGCATGGCTTCCTCTCCTCTTTCTATTTCCCTCTAAATATCACTTTGCAAAAGAGGCTTTTTCTGATTGTCCTGTATGAAATATTGCCTTACCATCCTGGTCACTTGATCTGGATTCTGGTTTAATATATTTCATAGGACTTAGTTTTATCCAACATTATATTGCATTACATTTTACATTCATTTGTTCCTTTGGTTTTGGTCTCCTCAACAGAATGTAAGATCCTTGAGATCAGGGACTTTTTTCTTGTCACTCACTTCTTTGAAAATCCCGGTGCCTAGAAGTGCCTGGTAGCCAGCTTGGCATATATTTACTAAACACATGAGTGAATAAATAAACAAATTAATGACCAAACCGTAAATTGAAGAAACTCCATGTCCCCTCACAAGTGCTGCGATTATAACCCAGCTATGCCTGAATCCAGAATTCATTCTTTCTACAACTATGTATTATGTTTGTACATAAAGGTGTCAATTTCTAACTATTGTGTGATATAGTCTATTTTATTTACCCAATTAGAGTCTAAGATTCTTAATAAAGGAATTGAGTCACGATAGAGAGAGAGTAAATATGCAAGAAGCTTGGTGGAAATCATCAATGTCACTCATTGCTATTATTCCTGTAAATGACAACTTCAGAGTTGGAATCATACACTAAAGAGGATAAAAGCACTGCACAAACATATGTCAAGGTTACATAAATGCATAGGATATTTGTCAATGCAGTTTTGTATATTTTCCCCATTACATAAAATGAATCCTAGGCAGGATTTTATTTTAAAGGTTATAATTTCAGTGACAAACATGGCATTATCTTGTGTTACCACAATGTGAACTACTGCATGATTCTGGAATCAAGTAATTGTAACTGAGGATAGCACTGCTAGTGAAAAGATTGAAATACCTTCAAGGTAGAAGTTTAAAGAGTAAGATGAATTTATTCAAAGCTTTAGAAGATTTGTAAGATAAAGCAAAATGCTTAAAGGTAAAAGTAAAAATATTTAGTTTAGAAAGTTCTAAAAAGATACTAACAAATTAGATTAAGAGAACAGAGGGAGAATTGTACTGGAAATATATGCATATAGATATTAATACATACTTCAGTATAGGCTGAGTTAAATGTTGAAAAAAAAGACAAATATTCCTGAAAAGTAAAGTTACTCTGTACTTCAATATCAGTCAGGTGGGATATTTCAAGCAGCTGGGTCATGTGGCAAGGAAAAAACAGAGGGGATGATGAATAAATTATAGCACTTTGGACAATAGAGACACTTCATATTCATATTAATATGGAAATAGATAGGGATCTATGACTTAGGAGGTTTTGCCAAAATTCCATTAGTGGCATGCTGCTCAAAAATGAACTGTCAAATTATTGAGATGTTTTTAATATTCTTGGAAAAAAGATGGCAAATACAAAAAGGAATAATTTGAGATATTGTCAAATTATTTGTGTAAATGTATTTAAATAAATGATGGACTTATATCCCCTTTCAGTATTTACAGTAAAATATTTTAGTAATTGAAAGAAGTGATAACATATTTATTTTCTTCCTTTGTTAACATTTTCCCTCAGTTGTTCACATGCTCTCTTATTCTGTGTCCATGAATGACATTTTTTTTCTTAAATCCAGTCAAAATAAATTAGAGTCATGATGTCACTTTACTCCAAAATATTTCAGCATCTTCTTTTTAATAAAGGTATTTTTGTCATATTATCACAAGTTATTCTTTTTCACTTTGTGAAACAAGGCATCTCAAATCTTAAAAATATACATGCTAATGTAAAACTAAACTCTTTTTAAAATATTTTTAGTTATAGATGGACAGAATAATTTTATTTTACTTATTTATTTTTATGTGGTTCTGAGGATCAAACCCAGTGCCTCACACATGCTAGGCAAGTGCTCCACCACTGAGTCACAAACCCAGTCCCCTAAAAGTAAACTCATGATGACCAGAATTACTGATACATTCAGTTTTTTCTTATTTCAGCACACAAGATCTTATGGGAATGATCATTTCAAAAGTACATTTCTAGATACTGTTCATTCTATTATGTAAGTTACCAGGTTTGTTACTTTTGAAAAATTATCATCAAGTAATTGTACAGACTAGTAATAATTTGTATTTTTTTTCCTTTCAGAATCAAATACACTTGTATAAAGTCTCTCACAGAAAAGTTCCCTGATGGGAAGATTCCAAGGAAATACTCCATTTCAATACAACTCTGGAGTACAAATTCCATAGAGCAAATGGGAAGCAAAAAGAAAAAAAATGGGTCAGGGAGTAGGAATAAAAAGCACCATCTTCATTCCTTTTTGTTACCATCCATAAATTTCCAAGAAGTTCCAAGTACTTATACAAAGAACATATATATTCCAAGAACTTATATGAGGACAGTGGAAGAATTGAGATTTGAGACTAATTATTTTTTGAGAGTTTATAGTGAAGTATAATTTCAAGAACAAAAGCTACATATGCTGGATAATGTCAATATATTCAAATAAGATCAGAAAAAAGTATTCTTAATTAAGTCACTATTACTACATGTGTAAGAGCTCAAAACATTTCCATGGTAACAAGCTCGAAGGTTGAATCCTTAAAAAAAAATCTTAGCATAGAATTGCACATGTTACATCCTATATGAAAATGTAAGACTTTATTTATAAAAGGGTGAATTATATTACTTTTAAAGTATCTAATTGGAGAGGTATGTTAGAATAATTATAAAACATAAACAAGTTTTATATACACTATGATAGTGTAGGAGATGCTCCATCTTGGTCCCTTTTTACTAAGCTGATACATCCCATCTTCAACTCATTTGAGCACTGAGTGCTAACAGCTCACAGTCATATTTTCTTGAAAATTACTTTTGTTATTATTTTTAAATAATGTTTGTATATTATAATTATGCATAATAGTGGGATTTGTTGTTACATATTTGTTTATGTACAAAATATAACAATATAATTTGGTTAAATATAACAATATACTTTGGTATCTCCACAGTAACTCCCCTCTAGTATCCCCCTGGCCCTTTCCTCTATGAAAATTATTTTTGACTGACAAAAGCAACCCTTCTGAAAAATTGACACTCCCTTGGCCCACTGGTAATAAGGGACTGATGTGGGTTTGTAAAAGACACACTCCTTTCTTTAGCTCAAGTAGCATACCTATGCAATGCTGTTTAAGCTCCAGAACTCCTTATGGATTATGACAAGCCTAGAGTTTACCTAACATCTCCTCCTCACTCAGCTTTTCCTTCTTTCCTCCCCTGCTTTCTTGCCTTCCTTATAAATTTTCCATTAGAACACTCCCTCCATTATTCACGGGCTTGCTAAACCCTATTTTGGGCTCAGTTCTGGAAAGGTGACCTAACACACGGGAATGCAATGATGAAGACATGCACAAGCCTGGTTAGGATAGTGTTCCATGGAGGTGGAATGTTTGGGATGTCTGCCAAAATACAGGAAGTTAAGGCCTACAAATAATAGGTAGATATCGACTTGGAGGTGGACATAACATCCAAGACAAAGAATTAAGAAGTAGTAGTTTGGCAAAGTCTATACATGGTTTTTCATTGTAGCAACAGTTTATAGCAAGAAACAGCAAGAGATAAAGGGAAAGAGGTAAACAAAGGTTATCTTGCTTGACATGTAAAAAATGTTTGGAGGGGCTGGGGTTGAGGCCCAGTGGTAGAGCACTGGCATGACATGTGTGGGGCACTGGGTTCAATCCTTAGCACCACATAAAAATAAATAAATAAATAAAATGCGGGTATTGTGACCATCGACAACTAAAAAAAAATAATAAAAAATGTTTGGATTCACCAAGGCAGCAATGGGGGGATACTGAAGAGTTTCAGTATGTTATATTTCAGATATGTTATGTTGGGAGAAATTTTAGGTATAGATATAAATTTGAATACATCAGCTAGGAACGTGATATTATTAAAGTTTGAAGTCGGGTAGTGAGAGTAGAGAAGGAACAAATGCAATGGTTTTGAGAAAGATTTAGGAGGCAAAATTGGGAAAAGTAGGTGATGGAAAATATTCAAGCAACAAGGTAGAAGAATAATGTTAATTTGCTTTGCAACTCATGATTTTTTTTCATAGAGTAAAATATCTGTCACAGTGAGCTAGAAAATCAATGATACCATGTGTGTCATATGGTCATGTTTTTGAAATGTTTTTCAAATTTCTTCATTTAAAAGTTTTTTTTTTAAAAAAATGAATGGACAGGTACAACACTGAAACAGACTCAGTAGTCAGACCTAAATGCACATGTATTTTTCTCTTTTTAAAACTGGTATACTTGCATTATTTGATGATACCCCTGGTGTGTGTAGAAATACAGAACATAAGGCATTATTGTAGCTAGGGAGTGTACATCATGTTTATAAACTATGCCCCCAAATTACCAGCACCAGTGATAGCAAATCTCAACAAAAGCTAATTTTTATATTCTACTTGGGTTCACAAAACATTTTGTCCTCAAGTTTACTCTCTGGATCTTATAATTATATTTCCAGATTTTTGCTTTTAAACATATATTTAGGGTAACAATTTTGAAAGAGTGCTTTCAAATATTTTGGAGAGATCTGGGAAGTGATAAGAATTGATATTAGTAAGGCACCTCTGTCACTTAACAGGAACCCAGATTCTAGAAATTCTCTGTCTGATAAAGCCTGGAAGTTATCATCTATCAACCTCTCAAAGTAGGTCATCTCCAGGTGGATTAAGGCGTTAGTTAGCTGTTATAGTGTTTCTTCTGTGACACAGTCCCCTATGATCATGGAATAGCTGGTTCCAAAGTAAATAGGATCATAGTAGTATAGTTTAACCCTTCCTCATACTTTTGTACCCAACTTCTAGCAGGTATCACTAACTCAAACACACAAAAATTGTTCAATGCATAGTGTGAAATTAGTGAAAAAGATTTGTTTTAAAGTATTCGTTTCCTAATAAGAACAAGACAGAACAAGAACTGTAGACAATAAAAACAAAACATTTAAATCTATTCTTTCATTTATTCATATTCTTGTTTCAGATAATACATTACATAAAATTTTGCATCATGATTTTTCTAATCCAAGTTTTCTGATGATTGCATAATATTTTCTTACTCTAATTTATTTACTGTTCTGATGTTAGTTGACTTTTTTGCTACATTTGACTACTCTAAATAATTCTGCCATAAAATAACTTATCTGCAATGTTTTACAACGTCCCCCCTAAAGGAAAAAATGAGTGGTATTTCCATAGGATACAGTATAACTAGCAGATCAAATAATACATTTTAGGGTGTTATGAACATTTTTAAATAGATTTTAAAAACTGTATCATAACCTTATTTCACAAAACAATTTATAAAAGCACCTATCTCAATGCATATGCTAATATTGAAATTTTTATGCAGTTTCTTAAATTGAAAAACAATGTGTTTCAAATAAGAAAACTATACCATTAACATAAATATAACTCATCTGATAATTGAATGGCAAGATTATTCAATCATCATTCATGAGCCCTAAATCTCTGATTGGAATCATCAATATTTGCTGTGTTCAATATTTCAAACTATTTTTACCTGATATGATTGATACCCATTTCCTTTAGCATTGCCTTTTCAATGAAAGATCATGTTAACACCATTTTTTTCCATTTCTTTTGGCCCCTATACACAACAAAGCGTCTTATAGTTTAGCAAGTTAGTTGTGTTTGTACCTGGCAAGAAGACAAACTAAGCCATTGAACCTCCCTGAGACATGATAAAGGAATCTGCTGCCTGACTTTGGACCCCCTTTTCTTCAATTTTATCATCCTCTCAAATTCCTATTGTGTCATCTTCTCACCTGTGATATTTCTTAGCCCATTACAAACCACACTGGTATAGTATATTTGCCTTTTCCTCATTGTTGCTGCTACATTCTCCTTTATTGGGCCACTGATGGAATGACTGACTCATTCCTCTTTAAAATAATATTTAGTTTTTCTTCCCATTGACCATTCTTCTGTGACACAGCCACACCTTTAAAATCAGTTTTCAGAGTTGATATTTCTCAGAGTAAACAATCCATGTGTTATGAGGTCACCAGAAATGTCATAATGTTTTTGAGGTTCTAGGATTCAAAATAACTACAAAAATGACTTTTATCCTTCCTTGAGGGGCACATTCACGCTTAACCTTAACACAAATTATTGGATCAGAGTAGCAGTCTGGTCTTGTTCTTTGCAGCAAATAAATTGTTTTTATTTTCTTTGTGGTGCTAGGGATTGAACCCAGATCCTCATACATGCTAAAAAGACTGTACCACTTAGCTAATACTCCCAAACCTTAAATTTCTTATTGGTCATCTAAAATATCTGCATATCTTTAATGGTTGAATGAAACAGCTCATTGCCCAGGGGGGAGAAATATTCTAGGTGAATATTCATGCTACTAAAAGATAAAAGGAAATAAATAAACTCCTGGGTTGTAGAGGAGTCAACAACACCGATTCTTGGTTCTCCTATAATCACCCCTCACTTACAAATTTCAGAGTTATGCTTCTGAATATTTATTCTCTCCCTATAACTTGACATACATATTCATCATGTCATTGACCATATGTTGATTATTCTTTGATCAACTTATAATGTCCCTCAAATGCCTCCTGAACTAAAATACTCACCCCCTCACACACACAAATTGTAAGCTCTCAGTGCCTTCATTTCTGCATGTTGAAAGTTCTGCCTTGTGGTGTTATACTGCAATTGATAAAGGAAACTGGACTATTTCTTGGATGTGTTTTTGCTTACTGCAAGTCTCTGATCCTAAAGTCAGGAATAGCAGATAGTAAGTGATCAGGGCCCCAGAAAAAAGAATCAGAACAACTGCTTCTCAGATAATTGGTCATAAAAACAGCATGATACTGAACTTGGACTATGTATAGTTTGTGATTCAATTGTACTATCTGGACCCTACAGATAGAACAAGAGTTCTTTAATCACTCTGGGCCAATTTTCACAATAATCATAAAATCCAGAACTGACACTGAAGTCTTGTTTAACTTCACCAATCACGTTTTCTTATTAAGCCATTTGACTTTGCCTTATGAAGTCCCACTTCTGCCTTTGGTCTGGGTAATAATTTTCATAAGGATTGCTCTTCCATGTAATACATTTATATTTTAGCAAATCTTCAATGCTTTCCATTCATTTTCTCTGAGCCATTCTGTGACAGTTAAGTTGAAGGTACTGATTTTCTGTCTGGGATTATGTTATCCCTGCCTTGTTTTAAGTAAATTCAACTTAAGACCCATTATCTTTGCACTTTTATTTTTCTTTGAGAAGTGTTTAAAAGTTACATGAGAAAGGCCCTATACAGTACCTGCCACAGAGTGCACAATCTCTTTTCCATTTCCACAACCAACTGGAGAAGTAAAAGCCCAACTATTTGGCAAACACAAGCAGATGTACAGTATTACAGAAAAACATCTGGTTTCTTATTTTTTCATATTGTGGCCATAAGGAATTGGCACAAATATGAAACACCTTGATATATATGGTCCTTCTTTGAAAAATAAAATGATACCAATTTACTTAAAAGATATTTTTCATTCTTTGCATTATGTATTTACTTATGATCTCTATAGGATATAAACTTTTAATAGCATGTATCATATTGAATCCTTATTTGATCCACATATTTAATTTATCACTGAATTGTGGGGACTTTGAGAACTGGAACTTTATCATATCTCAATCTGTCCATGTATCTATCATTTATGTATCTAAATCTCATCTAACTCTAATTACGTATGTATAGCCATTTTTATATCTCTATGTATTTGCTTACCATTCATGGGGTATTCTAGGCAATCCATAAACCTGTGTTAAACAAATGAGTGATTTACTAAATATTCATTTATATCAGTATTGAAAATAGGTATCTTGTGTGTGAGCACATTCACCCATGAGAATTGTTTTTACATATTTTAACTTTACTAATTTTGAAAAAGTTATCACTATGCATTCTCTTTTATAATATTGAAAATAAATATGATTTTTGAGTGTGAGCAATATGCAGAGCTGAACAAAGCTTAGGAATCATTCAATTCTTGTTGATCTATTAAACAGTGTACTGTTTCTATGTCTTTTTGCAATTTATTTTGTTCATGTACATCTTCCACAAAACCCTCTATTTGGACCTCAAAACTGATAAGTATATGTGCATATAGATAGGTCAATAAGTATTTCTACTTTCAGGCATTTTATACCTTGGAGATGCTTGTTAGATACTGGATTAAATATCAACACGAGGAGCAACAGGCCTAACAAACACTGATAAATTTAATCCCTTTCTCAATTTAGAGATGCCTCACAGGGAAAGGCCTGTTGGATAGCAGGACATTTGCCCTGCAAATTGATCCTTTAAACAGAGTAACAGAGCTCAAGGCATATTTACTTTTGTTTTGATTTTGCTTCAAAGAATATAGTAGTACAGAATTATATTTTTGAAGATTAAAATTATAGCAGATCTTTACATATTGTAACAATCCCAAATGGGATAGTGTTTGTAGAAATGAACACATACTCATGTATTAGAGTTAGAATCATATTTTGGCTTAGATCCACTTATGTTATCAACTATCTACTATCTGCAACTCACTCTTCTACAACAAATATTATAAAAAAACAGCATGGCTTTTGAAGAAATCTTTATAGTAGGGACAAACATGTCAGCAATTACATATAACACAAAGAGAAATGGAGAAAATTCCAAGAATAGAGACAGCATTTCTGACCAAACACAAGGCAAAAAGGCAATTCTATTTCTCAACTAATCTAATGGGGATATGAAATATGACCCCCCAAATCAAAAAGGACTTAAAAACACAAATGGAATTTAAAGTATGCCTTATTTCCAAACTTGATCATTCAGAAGAGAACTCCAAGTCCACAGGATATCCGAGTTAAACTAGAAAATAAAGAGAACATTTCATAATGGTGCAGTGGAGAGGGGTGGAAAAGAGTGTAAATAAATGGAAATAAGACCAAAATGTTGGTTTTGCAAAATATCTTGACAAAAGACTTCAATTTAATTCTGTAGCCCATTAGAATCACCTGGAGGACTTGTTAAGAAATCTTTGGGCTCTCCTTTAGACTTTTGGATTCAGAAGGACTCAGTTGGGACTTAAGAATTAGCATTTCTAAAAATTTTCCAGGTGATGCTGCTGATCCAGGGATGACACCTTGAAGAACACTAATCAATGCAGACAGTGGGAAATGTCTGCAAAGAAAGTGGGACTATTTGATCTACATTTTTTAGAAGAATCACTGTAGTGGCAATATCAAGAATGGATTAGAAGGCTACATACAGCTGAGAGTAGGAAGACCACTTAGGATGTTCTTAAAATAGAGGATGTAAAGAAAAGTGAAGGATATTAAGGAAATGTTGGCAAGTTGTAGAGGCAGAGTCCAAACGATGCAGAGATTGATCAGATGGGAGAGATGAGGGAGGAAGGGGAGTCATGGATGACTCTGAGTTTTCAAACAAGGATCCAGAGAAGATCGTGACATCACCAATGGAAACAAGAAGCACAAACAGGTTCAAGGTAGCAGTTAACAAGCATAGCAAGGGTAGAAGACTCACTTATTAGCTTACAAAACATTTTCTGCCTTTATCACAGGTGTTTTTATGTAACTTTTTGAACTGTCTGGTCTGTGCTATAATGAATCTTTTTCATATTGTGAGCTCTGCTGGGGATCCAAGTCCCCTGGAGTTAGAGAAAAATTCAAGAGAAATGGGAATGAAGTCTGTTATATATTTTAATATGCATATGTTCCATATAAATAATATCATACAGATTAATTGGCTATTTGATTAAGTTCTTGCAGAGATGGAGGATTCATTACACACACAGTCTGTTTATTTGTCCCTTCATGTGTATTTCTAAATGAGAATTTTAAAACATATTAAGGCCACTTTTAAACTGGTGGTGAGAATTTTTATCATTTGAGAAAAAGGTTTTATTAAAATACATAATATGCTATACACATATTAGCTTTACCTGGCATTTTAGGCATTGATCTACATTGAAATATATAATCATATATCTCTTATGATGGGAACCTATTAATATCCTGAGCTTTGTTCAGGGTATTACAAAAATATAGTGCACTTTTTCCAGGATCTATTTATCATTTTTGTTATAGGTGTAAAAATAACATATAATTTTATTTCTATGCTTCTTCATTTACAAAGTGTTTTCTTTAACACTGTCAGGCTTGAGCAAGAAAATGCAGGTGATAAAAATCAGAAAAAAAAACATAGAAAATGTTTGTATATTTTCATATATTTTTCTCCAGATTTACTTAACTATAGTTGATATATAGAAATTACATATAGTGTGCTCAAAATACTACATTTTGAGATACACATACATTGTAAAATTATTAATAAATATTCAAGTATAGAAGGTTGCCTTTAACCTTAAACTTTACTTTCTGGAGATTTGCTTGGCATTCTCTCAGGCATTCTTCAAATAATCATAGTAAATAAAAATCTATGTTGTAGACAGTAGAAAATTACATTGACTCATTTTTTTTTCAATTTGTTTTGTTTTCCTGTTTTAACAGTAGAGACTCTGTGTGGGGGGTAAATTCAAATAGATTTTAGAAGGTTGAAAAATTTGTCAAAAAGTATGTATGTGGAAAACATTACTGGACATTGGTTAATATGAAAGTTTACTAAATTCAAAGCAAATTTAAGCTATCTTGGCATGACTTAGCAATTAAATAGTCCTAAACTGCTGACTTAAGTAATATTATATTTATAGTCTCTTTATTACCACTGATTGAACTCAAAACTGGAAGAATTTTCTGTTCTAGTAATTTTACCTCATACTTTATTGCATTTATTTATTATTATTATTTATATAAAAGTTTAAATTTTCAGTGAGGGTAAGCTTGTTTCATCTATGATTTACTGATAAATCCCTTTTAAGAGGAACACATATCATTTGCTCATTCATCTAGCTCAGTATTCAATCTTTGGCTACTCTACTATCTATCTATCTATATATCTATATCTATATCTATATCTATCTCTATCTCTCTCTCTCTCTCTATATATATATATATATATATATATATATATATATATATATTCTTGATATACTCATCAAAGGTTAAAAATTCAGACCCTTAGTATTTATTTTTGACACCTTTCTTTAAGATGTTTCAGATAATAGCAAATATTGGTGGATTTAGGAGAATGACTGATTTTTGCAATAACCACTGCCACCTCTGGAAGGAGGCATCTATTGATAAATTCTTAATTTCAATGAATATTTATGGGGTACCTTCTATATCCTAGATACTAAACTCATGAGATTCATGCATTTGATAAGCTTACTTAACAACACATAAAACAAAGTTTCCTTCCTTTTAAACTTGCTGCTTACATTTTTGCCAGTGTAATATCATGGGGAAAATGGGACATTTGTCTCAAGTCTTGCTTTACTTTTTCAATCTTGTATTCATAGATAATTTCAAAGCTAACCAAGGCTGTATGGTGGCTGTCCTTAGTGATCATAAGATATACATAGTATAGATATATAATAGGTAAATAGATAGATGGTTATTATAGATAGAGATTTTTTTTATTATTCGTTATATTTGAAAGGCATTTCTTATCCTTGTTTTTGACAGCAAAGTTCACCCTGGCCTATCAAAAGACTCATTAGGATACCTTGCAATTATGAAAAATATTTTATTTACTTTGAAATTTATAAAGCCTGTTCATTCTCTTCATCTCCATTACTGTGCTGTGAAATAGCCAATCACATGTTCTTTTATTCTACAAATTGGAAAATACTGAATAATTCAACAGCTTTGAAATTTCAGAACTTCATTCAATAGAGTAGCTATAGTCCCTGATCTCTATTTTAATATGCTTCCAGTTATTGCAAGTCATAACAGTACAATGCAGGGCCTGGATGAATATCACTCACTCAGGTGTTTTCTTGAATGGCTTCAGGGTATGAAGTAAACTATACTACATCACTGTCCTCATAATGAGATCGTTCTGCTGGATAAACAAGCTCCCCACAGGCCCTACCTGCTGATAGGACCCAGTGAACCAAATATTTAACACTTCACAGAGGCTCCTCCCTGCCATTCTTCAGTATTGCATGCATCATTTTCAAGAGAAAATTTGATGCAAAGAAGTAGAAAATTGAGCTACTGGCTCCTGGGTCTGTTGCTACAATCTGGCTTAGTAACAAAGCCTCAATTCAATTTCTGGGTCCTGTGAGATAATAGAAGTTTCAAAGTTCCCAATAAAATTGTGGAAATATAAATTCTTGTTCTATCTGACCAATTTACACACAGCATTCAGTGAAACCTGTCTGCCCAAGGAAACCACTGAAACAAAGAATGGAGTTAATGTAGTACTTGTTCATTTGTTGGAAATGTTCACTGAAAAAAATTGACTCATGCAGAAAATGGAAACTTTCTTTATTCCAATGTTTAAAGATGACGGTCTTGCTTTATAAACACTTCCTGCACCATTAGTATGAGGGATAATGTAGGAGAAAAAAACACCAGTTCAGGAATAATATGTGATAGTGCTCATGTTTGGGATGTTAGAAATTCAAGCTTGAGTTTTATGTGTGCATATTTGAGTGTGTGTCCATGCCCACATATGTTGTTTTTAACATTAACTTGCAATGATATATTCACTAGCATATATATATTAATCATTTTTGCTTGTTATGACCTAAAACCCTGACAAGTACAAATTAGAGAAGGAAGTTTATTTGGGTTCATGGTTTCAGAGGTTCAGTTCATGGTTGGACAACTCCATAGCTCTGTAGATATAAGGTGAGGCAGAATATAATGGCAGCAATAGTGTGTTGAAGTAGATAGTAAATGTCAGAAGAAAGTAGCTTAGGACATGACAGCCAGGAAGAAGAAAGAGAGCTCTGTTAACAAGGTACAAAATATGAATACCAAAGGCATGCCCCCAGTGATTTGTCTCCTTTAGCCACAGCATAACTACCTACAGTTACCACCTAATGCATCTACATCATATCAGCTAATTAACTCATGATTAGTTTACAGCTCTCTAATTTAATAATTCACTTCTGATTCTTCTGGTATTGTCACACATGAGCTTTGAGGGGTATACCTCATATCTAAACCATAACAGCATAGTTTCATTTCATAAAGCATGAAAAAAATGGTACCAAATGAATGCTCTTTAGACAATGGTTTATGTACATTACTCTCATAAAGACATGAGGGCTTTAATACAAGCATGAACAGAGCATTATGAGAGTTTTCTTTTCTTAGGAGAGCCAAAAAAGGCTTTCCTGAGGCATACAAGTGATGAAGATTCTAGTTTAGTCATGAATTAAGTGACGGAAATTCCAAGAAATGAGAAAAGGTGGGGTAGCATTGTGAATAAAAAAATTATAAGGTATATTTAAAAAAGGAAGACTTGGATAGATCATGGGTTTTGTGGGTCCAGAATAATCAGTAATAGAGGAAGAGGTGAAGAAAGAAGATTGTTTATGTGTCTGCATGCCCAGATTAGCCATGACTGATTGTGCCTAAGCCAGTAAATAAACCATGTCTTGAATTCTTGAGAAAAGATGAACTGACCCCAAAAAATGCCCTCTCTGAAGAGAAGTAATGTGTAAAAGAGATAAGGGTGAAGACATGCACAGAGAAAAGCTTAGAAAACGTTAAGAAATCAAGAAAGCAATAAACAAAGAATCAGAGTTCAAATCAAGCCCCTAAAATTTAATTCTTAATTACATTTTAGTTCTGAACTTGAATTTCATGCATACTTATTACTTTTTAAAGTACTTTGAATGGACTGTAAACTTGATACCTAAAAAAATATTCATTAAATAGTTTTATAATTAGGACTATACCATAAAAAGCTATATTTTGTTTTCTGTGTTTTCCAACAATATTACATATCGAAAATGTTAGTTATAGATTCATTAACTCTATAAATATATAATAATATTATTTGATATTTAAGTACTATGAACTTTCATTATAACATATAGTATCATGATCAATGCCATTTTATACACATTGTTTGATTTTCTGATTTTGACTTTATCTTAAAAATAAAAATTAGGAATAACAAATTAGAGTATCATGTTTTGCCAATTTGTTTCTTTAGATTTTATGCTAATGTATATCTCTGTAGGCAATGTATGAGAGTATCCACTTTAGACTGTTCTACCTATATTGAATTATATTTCTCTATCAATGCATTCTCCTTTATTCAATATTCATGATATTTTCCATACCTGCTTATGAATCCACAAATAACAAGAAAATGTCAATGACCTTGATTAGGATTATTTTTGTAGACTTTTTTCCTTCAATTTTTCAAATACACATTGATAAAAGTGAAATTAATATATCCATCTGGGTCCCTCTTTCTGGATCTTCAAACCAATTATTATATATTTGTTAACCTTTGTAAGCCCTAAATGCAGTGAATTCTTATCAATGGTGGTTACTGTTGGTAGGGGGCTTGTATATTCATGTAATTTCTTACTCTATATATATTAGTACAATCCAGCAGGTCAAGATAGATGTTTTCTTCCAACCCAATTAACCTTTCTTGCTAATGAAAACATCGCTTCATTAGTACTCACTAATAAACAATTTTAAATTCTTAAACCTACTTATACACATAAGAATAAAAACACAAAACAAGTGATCCTGTACTTTGTTTTCTTGAGCATTTTCAAAGGACATGCAAATCTAAAATTTAACCAATAACCAAACTTCAAACAACAACAACAACAAAACAACAAACAGGTCAAAAATTGAATTAAAATAAAATTTTCATTCTACAATAACAAAAAGTTCATGAGCTAATATAAGTTAAAGGTAAATTTATGGCCCAGTGCAGTAGCACACTGCTGTAATCCCAGCAACTCAGGAGGCTGAGGCCAGAGGATCACACATTCAAAGCCAGTCTCAGTAAACTAGCAAGGCCCTAAGCAATTCAGCGAGATCCTGTCTCTAAATAAAATATAAAAAGGGCTGTGGATGTGGCTCAGTGGTTGAGTGCCCCTGAGTTCAACCCCTGGTATCAAAAACAAACAAACAAACAAAAAACAAGCTAGATTATTCTATCTACTTGTAAAATTTATATATATATAAAAATACATCACCTATTGTTTTGAATTTTAACACAGAAAAACATGCTTTGTTGGTGTTTCTATATGTCAGTCTAACCTCAATATAATAAACACAAAAATAATTCATTAATCAAATTGAATGACTTTATTTAAATGAATAACATTGAAAATAGGATATTGGAGTAAAACCATGATTAATGAATTTGCTAATTAGTTTCTTAATTATGGCTTCTAATCTTAGAAAAGACAAACATGTGTAACTAAAACAACATAAATAAGAATCAATAAGAATATACATAAATAAGAATATTTTATATTCTTTATAAAACTCATTTTTTTTCATTCTTTTTAGTTATGATACAATACCAGGATATGCCCTGGTATTCCATAAAAGCATGGAACACAATCCTCTTCAATTCAGTCCCCGGCATATCTCCCAGCATTCCCTCTATCCACTCCATTGATATTACTATCACTCTTCAATCCACTTACAGTTTGCTTCCTTTGTTTTTGTTTTTAATTAGTGCCTATGGATATACCCTTTATGGGGATGTACCATGCAACATCCATGTATGCACATAGAAAATTTGGTCATATTCATTATACTGATCTTGGCTTTTCTGATTCTTTCTTGCATCTCTCAATCCCCTTTATTTACTCTTCTATTTTGATGAAACTCCCTCTTGCTTTTTTTTTCCATCTTTTTAAAATTTTTTTAATGCCTTTCTTATTTTGGATTAGCATATTAGATAACACTCGATCTTTGACTTCTTGAGATTGTCTTATTTCACTTAGCATGATAGTCTCCAGTTCTGCCCATTTAGCAGAAAAGGATATAATGTCATTCTACATTATAGCTAATACTCTATTGTGTATATGCCACATTTTCAGTATTCATTCACCTGTTGTAAGGCAATAATTTGGTTCCATAGCTTGACTATTTTGAATTGTACTGCCATAAATATTGATGTTGCTATATCAAACTAAAATGCTGATTTAAAATATTTTGGATATATACCAAGGAGTGGGATAGCTGGGTCATATGGTGGCTCCCTTTTTTTGTGGGGGGCAGGGATTGAATCGAGAGACACTTAATCTCTGAGCATTATCCCCAGCCCTTTTTAATATTTTATTTAGAGACAGGGTCTCACAAGCCTCACTAAATTGCTGAGGCTGGCAGATTTGAACTCTCAATCCTCCTGCCTCAGCTTCCCAAGCCACTGGGATTATGGGCATGTGAACCACACCTGGAACATCATAGTTTTTTTTTTTTTTTTTTTTTTTTTTTGGAATCCTTATACTGCTTTCCAGAGTGGTTGCATTAAATTGCAGTCCCACCAAAAAGTTATGAGTTTTCCTTTTTTCAACATCCTCAACAATATTCATTATTATTTGTATCCTTGATAATTGCCATTCTGACTGAAGTGAGACAAAATGTCAATAAATTCAGCAAAGTAACAGGATACAAGATCCAAACTCATAAATCATTCATGTTCCTGGCGAGAGAAAGGGATTCAGTTTCATTTTGTTGCATATGGATTTCCAGTTTTCCCAGCACCGTTTGTTGAAGATGCTATCCTTCCTCCATTGTATGCTTTTAGCCCCTTTATCAAATATAAGATAGTTGTAGTTTTGTGGATTGGTTTCTGTGTCCTCTATTCTGTACCATTGGTCCACCCGCCTGTTTTGGTACCAGTACCATGCTGTTTTTGTTACTATTGCTCTGTAGTATAGTTTGAAGTCTGGTATCGCTATACCGCCTGATTCACACTTCCTGCTTAGCATTGTTTTTGCTATTCTAGGTCTTTTATTTTTCCATATGAATTTCATGATTGCTTTCTCTATTTCTACAAGAAATGCTGTTGGGATTTTGATTGGCATTGCATTAAACCTATAGAGAACTTTTGGTAATATCGCCATTTTGATGATGTTAGTTCTGCCTATCCATGAACAGGGTATATTTTTCCATCTTCTAAGATCTTCTTCTATTTCTCTCTTTAGGGTTCTGTAGTTTTCATTGTATAAGTCTTTCACCTCTTTTGTTAGGTTGAATCCCAAGTATTTTAATTTTTTTGAGGATATTGTGAATGGAGTGGTTGTCCTCATTTCCATTTCAGAGGATTTGTCACTGATATACAGGAATGCCTCTGATTTATGCGTGTTGAATGCACAAAAGTTAATTCAAAATGGATCAAGGAGCTTGATATCAAATCAGAGACACGCCCTCTGATAGAAGAAAATGTTGGCTACGATCTACATACTGTGGGGTCGGGCTCCAAATTCCTCAATAGGACACCCATAGCACAAAAGTTAATAACTAGAATCAACAAGTGGGACTTACTCAAACTAAAAAGTTTTTTTTCTCAGCAAAAGAAACAATAAGAGAGGTAAATAGGGAGCCTACATCCTGGGAACAAATCTTTACTCCTCACACTTCAGATAGAGCCCTAATATCCAGAGTATACAAAGAACTCAAAAAATTAGACAATAAGATAACAAATGGGCCAAGGACCTGAACAGACACTTCTCAGAGGAGGACATACAATCAATCAACAAGTACATGAAAAAATGCTCACCATCTCTAGCAGTCAGAGAAATGAGAATCAAAACCACCCTAAGATACCATCTCACTCCAGTAAGATTGGCAGCCATTATGAAGTCAAACAGCAACAAGTGCTGGCGAGGATGTGGGGAAAAGGGTACACTTGTACATTGCTGGTGAGACTGCAAATTGGTGCAGCCAATTTGGAAAGCAGTATGGAGATTTCTTGGAAAGCTGGGAATGGAACCACCATTTGACCCAGCTATTCCCCTTCTCGGTCTATTCCCTAAAGACCTAAAAAGAACATGCTACAGGGACACTGCTACATCGATGTTCATAGCAGCACAATTCACAATAGCAAGACTGTGGAACCAACCTAGATGCCCTTCAATAAATGGATTAAAAAAATGTGGCATTTATACACAATGGAGTATTACTCTACATTAAAAAATGACAAAATCATAGAATTTGCAGGGAAATGGATGGCATTAGAGCAGATTATGCTAAGTGAAGCTAGCCAATCCCTAAAAAACAAATGCCAAATGTCTTCTTTGATATAAGGAGAGTAACTAAGAACAGAGTAGGGACGAAGAGCATGAGAAGAAGATTAACATTAAACAGGGATGAGAGGTGGGAGGGAAAGGGAGAGAGAAGGGAAATTGCATGGAAATGGAAGGAGACCCTCAGGGTTATACAAAATTACATACAAGAGGAAGTGAGGGGAAAGGGGAAAATATTACAAGGGGGAGAAATGAATGACAGTAGAGGGGGTAGAGAGAGAAGAGGGGAGGGGAGGGGAGGGGAGGGGGGATAGTAGAGGATAGGAAAGGCAGCAGAATACAACAGATACTAGTATGGCAACATGAAAATCAATGGATGTGTAACTGATATGATTCTGCAATCTGTATACGGGGTAAAAATGGGAGTTCATAACCCACTTGAATCAAAGTGTGAAATATGATATGTCAAGAACTATGTAATGTTTTGAACAACCAACAATAAAAATTTTTAAAAATAAATAAATAAATAAATCATTCATGTTCCTATACTCCAATAACAAATCTGCTAAAAAACAAATTAAGAAAATTTTCCCCATTTGCAATAGCGTCAAAAAAAGTACTTGGTAATCAATCAAATGAAAGAGGTGAAAGAGTTCTACAAGGAAAACTATGGAACACTAAAGAAAGAAATTGAAGAAGACCTTACAAGATGGAAAGACCCCTCCATGTTCTTGAACAAACAGAATTAATATTGTCAAAATGGCCATTCTAACAAAGTGACTATAGATTCAACACAATCCCTATCAAAATTCCAATGACATTCTTCACAGAACTAGAAAAAGAAGTTCTGAAATTCATTTGGAAAAATAAGAGACACAGAATAGCCAAAGCATTTCTTAGCAAGAAGAGTGAAGGAGGTGGCATCACAATACCAGACCTCAAATTATATCCAGAGCTCTAGTAACAAAAACAATATGATATTGAGACCAAAACAGACATGAAGACAAATGGATTAGAAGATACAGAGACCAACCCACATAAATACAGTTATCTGACACTAGAAAAAGGTGCCAAACACATGTTAGAGAAATGATGGTCCTTTTAACAAAGATAATGGAAAATCTGGAAATGTGTAAGTAGAAGAATAAAATTTAACTTCTATCTCTCACATTGTACAAAAGTCAACTAAAAGTGCATTAAAGATCTAGGCGTTAGATCAAGATCCCTAAAACTGCTAGAGGAAAATGTAGAACCAACACTACAGCATGTCAATCCAATAACCAACTTACTTTACAAGACTCATAAAGCATAAGAAATCAATTTTTTAAAAAAATCAATAAGTGGGATGACATCAATTTAGAAAGTTTCTGCACAGAAAAGGAAACAATTAAGAGCATGAAGAGAGAATGGGAGAAGATTGTTGTGAGCTCCTCTGGTGATAGGGAATTAATATCCAGAGTATACAAAGAAATCAAAAATCTTAATACCAAAACCAAATAAACAACCCAAATTAAAAATGGGAAAAAGGACAAAACAGACACCTCTCAAAAAAACACAAATACATGAAAAAGTTTTCAACATCTCTAGTAATTACTGAAATATTCTTTTTAAGGGCAACTTAGAAAGAAAGATCAATATGAAAGGAAGAGAGCAGTAATTCCCCAGAGTATCTTGGGGATTGCCTACCACCCTGCCCCCACTCCCTTACATCTCTACACAGTTACTCTAATTAGTACCATGTAGTGTAAAAATATTAGAATTAACAAGTTGACTCTGACTTCAGAGGACCCAATTGGTGCTAGTTTAAGAGTATACCATAAAAAATAATTACAAAAATTTGACATCCTCAAGTGATGTTCACAACTTCAGAACCTCAGTTTCAGCTATTTATGTCTACTAATGACCACTACTTAAGATACAACTTTTTAAATAAATTGACAATTATATGAGGTGCAAATAAGGAGATAATTATTAGGTAGTCCTATATACATTATACACTCATTCCAAACACACATATTGCTTATGTTTATTTTACACTCACTTAAATAATATGAATGTTATATTGTAAAATTGAATTGGCTCTCTTATTAAAATGAATTTTAATCAAAATAAATGAGGATTAACAGTATTTTTAAAATTAGCTATTAGCAATGATATCAACTGAATCTCCATGAAATATTACATACAGCATTTCCAAAAGGAGCAAGGAAATATGTACATTTTGAACTTGGCTTTATGACTCCAAAAAACTCATATAAATAACAAATATAATAAAATTTCCCATTCCAAATGCCTGTCTAGATAATCAATTCAATGATGATATATATCCAAATTATGGACTTTGATATATAAGCATAGTTGTATACTCCATTTTACTTCTACCTTGTGGGAAGTCCTTAATACAATTTTTATCTTCTCCTAGAGTTTCACTTTGCTGATTGACTATTATGAAATTCAATGGAACAAATGCCAAATTGAGTAACAAAATATTAACAATCAAAAATAAATGCAACATTTTGGTCTCAATCAACCCAAGTCAGACTGACTGATTTTAAGGAAAGATACTCTACACATCTAGCACATATAAATTTGTAACTTTTCCTAAAAGTCACTACTTGGTAATTATTTTCTAATTGAACAGCTTTGCTTTTTAAACACATCAATTCATGGTTATTTAAACTTCTCTGAGTGATTAAATTATGCAGCTTGCACTCACATTAAAAAACTACATTTTGAGGATGGGGTTGTGGCTGGGCTGGGGTTGTGGCTCAGAGGTAGAGCACTCACCTAGCATGTGCAAGGCCCTGGGTTCAATCCTCGGCACCACATTAAAATAAATAATATAAAGATGTTGTGTCCCACTACAACTAATAAAAGTATTTAAAAAAACCCAAAACTACATTTGGACTACATTTAAAACATAGGTAGAACCAGAGTTATACAATTAAGAAAAAAAAATCATTGAAACTACAAGCTGTTTTAAAAATAAACCAGTGAAATTGATAAAACATAAAGCAAGGCTAACTAAGAAACAGAACTTCATAATAGAATTTATTTTTTAATGTTTATGCCAATGTTTTATTATTTCACTTCTATAAGCATATTTACATGTGAAAATTCAAATTTATGTTTATATAAATTAAAAGTCACACTAAGTATATTATATACACAATCTTTTTATGAGTCTATTGAAAAGTCTCTACTAGAGCCAAAATGGGACAAAGTAATATTCCCCTGATCTTTTCCTATCATTTGTATTCTTCCACTTCTGAGAATGCTTAGAGATGCAATTATTTAACTTTCTCCCAATACTTCATTAACTAAAGGATGTGTTACTTACTGAAAATTCAGGTACACCAAAATGTCAACACATATATTTCAGAAACTGTGAGGGGAGTGTGCCCCCACAAAAGTTTACAAAAGTAGGAAATTCTGATTCTTGCCTCTATTAGAATCATAGGAAACTTTGGGAAAAATATATGTTCTAGAATATAGTACATTTGGACACCAATGTACTAAACAGCACAATATATTATAAGAAGTAAAACACCATGAACAAAAGATGGAAATTAAATTTTTATCATGTACATGAGCACGTGCAAAGAATATGTGTGTGTGTGTGTGTGTCTGTGTGTAGTATGTGTGTCTAAAGTAAACTTAACCCTTATGTTAATTTATTATGTTAAAAGATTTAGAAAAGCTGAGCAGCATATGTTCCTATTCATCCCTAAATGGGGAACTAGAATACATCAGAACTTTATTTAGTTTGGAGATTTATAACTTTCAAATACAGTATATTATCAGTTTTATCCCTGAATTATGATAGAGAAAGAGAGGGGATAGACTGAGAGACACAAGGAATGAAATTACAAATAAAAAGTGAATTAATCCTGGTAAACCACTTCTAGCATAGTTCAAAAGGAAACCAAATACTTAGCCCCTGGACTATATATTATCCCCTCCTTCTGCATTGTCTTTTCTAGCCCAAATCTAATAAGAAGACTTAATGCTTTTATACTTTATATTAAACAAAAGACTGACTTATTTTTAAAACAAAAGTCTGAGTGGACTAGAGTTCATTTTATTTAATTTCTATATTTTGCACATCATGCCTGGGTATATACTGAAAGACAGTGAGAGTCAAAACAGACAGATATTTTAAGAGTAATCAATATTTCTGCTCCAGATTTTTATTTCATTACCACAAGAAAATATTTTCAGTATTTCTAATGAGAATTACAATGAAGACAAGTAAGACACAAACACTTCTGTATCAACCTCCTCCTGATAATTGGGTATTAACTGATTTGCTATTGTTGTATTCCCAGTTCATGTTCAATATAACTACTTCGTTTGAGGGAAAATAATAAGCCTAAATTATTAATAAAAAGTATCCAATAATCCTTCCTGCCCCCCCATTCCTTTCTGCCTTCCTTATTCCCATTCCCATGCATAAAAAATAAAACAAGTCTAGTCCCAATAAGCACACTCTCTAACAGAAAGGGCAAATACACAAACAACTGTAATATAATACAATTTGTTTCTAATGGTGATAAGAACAAATATTTTGGGAACACCAAAGACAGAGGAAGGAAGAATGACCTCTAATCTCGCAATAAACTAGTGGGTATGTACAAGATAAAATAATATTTGTGAATTGACAATAAATTACTCATCAAAAAATAATTAAATTGAGTGTGTTTGAATTATTTGGGGAAAAAAGATAATATGAATTATTTTTTCTAATTGCTCTATCTCTTGATTGTGGTGAAACAAGAGTTGTTGGAACAAAACAACAAATGTATGTTTAATATTATTATACACTAAAAAGGGGCACCAAGGAAGGGAGCAATATTATGCAAGGGGAGAATATCTAGTTTAGAAGGGTGAGGGTCCAGAAGACCTCTTTTAAAATGTAACATTAAAAGTGACCCCAGGAAAACCTGGACATGGTAGCATACATTTATAATCTCAGCTACTTGAAAGGCTGAGGTAGGTGGATCATGAGTTCAAGGTCAGCCTGGGAAACTTAGTCAGACTCCCATCTAAAAAAGGAAATCAACAAAAATAAATTGATCACTATAAAATGAGAAGAAACCAGGTATAGAAAATACAGAAAAGATCACTCCAAAAAAATGAACAAGGGATGGGAGAATAGTTCAGTGGTAGAGCTATTGCCTATACATGTGAAACATTCTTCGTTCAGCAATATGCACAAGCAAATGACCAAACAAATGAACAGAATCCATAAGAATTAGTTCACTGACTGGGTATGGTGTGCATGCCTGTAATCCCAGCATCTGGGGAAGCTGAGAAAGGAGGATCAGAAGATCAAAGCCAGCCTCAGCAAATTAAGGAGGCACAAAGTAAATCAGTGCAACCCTGTTTCTCAATAAAATATGAAAAAGGGCTGGGGATGTGGCTCAGTGTTTAAGTGCCCCTGGGTTCAATCGCGGGTATTAAAAAAAATTAGTTCACTGTGTGTGGTTATGAATTAATAATTATCAATTAGAGAGTTAGAAAGTAGATAATATTTTTTAAAAAACATGGATTTTATTATTAATGCAATGGAAGCTACTGTGATGAAATAGAAGGGATGAAACTTAATGAGTGGAAGAGCTGGAAGCAGATGTCAAGGAGAAGAAAAGTGAAAGCCACAATTTTGAGGTAAGAAACAGGGAGGATACATGGTAATATTTACTGAGTTGAGGAAATCTAAAGAAAGAACATGTCTCTGAGGAAGAGAGGGAAATTTGATTAAGGAATGCTAAGATACAGTTTAGGTAAGAGCAAGACGTTCTGGAGTACTACTACACAGTACAGTGACTATAAATAACGATTATGTATTGTATGTTAAAAAAAGTAGGACGAAATTATCCTGAAAGTTTTTGCCACAAAGATGATAAATGTTTGAGAAGATAAAAATGTTCAACCTGATTTCAACATTATACACTGTACACATGTGTTCAACATTACATGGTACTCTATTAATATGTACAATATTTATGCTTTTCTGTATCAGTAAAAAATAAAAATTAGGAAAAGATAATTTAGACAGAACATTGACTTTATTCTATTTTGAAAAGTTATATAAAATATTTATAAAGAGCTTATATGATTATTTTCATACTTGATACCCAATAAATAATTCAAACACTGATGATGCTATTTGAATGAAGATGGCTGTAATTAAAAAATCAAAACAAGGTGAAAAGAAAAATGGGGAATCACAGAATGACATTCTTTGCAGTCATTAATATCATACCTACAAATGTCCATTTCAAATTAAAAAAAAAAAAAAGTTTAGGGTACTTTAATGAAACAGAGATAATTTTATTTATTATTTATATTATTATTATTATTATTTATATTTAGTACATGTAATATAATCTTATAAAATCTTTTATTTTACTATTTAAAAAATTTATTACAGTTACCAAAATTAGCTATATATATGAACTAAGAATGGAAATTATATTTTGTATAAATATTCAAGAGAATGCTAAACAAATAATTCTCATGGGATGAAGATAAAAGCTCTTGTTCTCAGACTTTTAGAACTCAAATAATCATAAACAAATAGTATGTTTATAGGATTGGTTACATAAGCTTGCCATCTTTATATGGCTCAGTAAGTATTTTAAAACAAAATAAGTAGGTAAGCAACTATCATCTACTGCCATTACCTTATAAAATGGTATGTTGGTAAGTATGAAATAGCATCATAAATGAATGATGAATAGTAAAATAACAAAAGTAAATATAAACAATCTCATAATCGAATCTAAGGGCTTTAAAATTTAGCCTAGTTTTTAAAAATATCCCTCACCTTTCGTTTTCTTATATTGCCAATAATCAGTTTTACATGTTTCTATCAAGAACCAGTAGCAGTCATACTGCTACAGAGTATTTGGGAGCCACACACAAATTCTTCCAGGGGCTCTTTATATACCAATGAGAAGAACAACTATAATAGCTCATACTTCTTGGACAAGCACTATTCAAATTACTTACTTTCATCTTTTCAGTTGATTATCAAAAAGTCATCCAAAGGGACAGATAATTTCATATTTTCCATTTTTATCTATTACTATTTTTTTATAAAGTAGGAATTGATGATTCCTTTATATCTTACAACCTCCGTTTTTTACAAAATATGGGTAGCTATTTTTCTAGAACAAATGAGAAAACAAATTCTCCAAATGTAATATCCCATAATTACCATCAGAGAAGTTAGTTTTTTAAATAGTTGCATTTGATTTTAATTATAGCATACTGAAAATCATGATTTTCACCTCAGCAATTATTAATCAATATTTTACTAGCCCTATTCTTTAAACTTCCTCTAATGGGAAAGGAAAGAAACCAAATAGTTCATAATATCATGTGTATAAGCTATAACCTTAGTTGATTATTAATTTTTCCACCACAATAATACATCAATCTCAAGTATTTATATTTTCATATATACATCATGGAAGAATTTCAAGTACTAATATGATTGCAAAATTTGAATTTCTAATAATAAATTTATCTAAAATCAATTATATTTAAATATCATAATTAATTTTATATATTTTCTTTAGTCTTCTATAATATAGATTTCTTTAAGATAAACAGAACAGCATTTAAGAACTTTGAAGTCTATCTGTTAAAATCTGGGCCATCAGGGCAGGGGTTGTGTGGCTCAGAGGTAGAGTGCGCGCCTAACACGGGCGAGGCTCTGGGTTTGATCCTCAGCACCACATAAAAATACATTAATTAATTAAAGATATTGTATCCAACTAAAACTAAAATAAGTAATTAAATAAATAAATCTGGGCCACCATGAATATATAGTAAACATACACATATAGAATTAGTACCTACATTATATCAGTGACTTAAAATAATGTAATTGTTTATTTTATAGTACATAAAATATTTTGTACTCTATTCTGAGTTTAACTATAAAGTCAGGCTATGTAGAATTTTAATGCATGCTTTTTCACATATATCAATATGTTTTCACTCAATTTTAAAATTTATTGATTATTTGGTATAGAACCAGAAATCATATTAAAAATGAGCTCAAAATATATGACATCTTTTGGAAACCAAAACTTCTCACAAAATTTATTATTGTAAAATGGATTTGAGCTGTACTTTTGTTAGAAATAGAAAAAGCTTACAACATAAACCCCTTGAAGGGCTGCCAAATTAAGGTCATAGAAGTCTGAGCCTAGAGCTTATAGCAAAGGAAATCCAATTTGAGTCTGACAAAGAGAAGCTGAGGTCTGATTGTGTAAACCTCATGGGAAATGGTAGAAACAAGCTATTTGCTATTTACCATTAACAAACTGCCAATGGTGTAATGTTAAGTAATACCTCAGTTTGCATCACTACACATATTAAGTCCTATAAAATAATTTAAAAGATAGGATTTGTACAATAAGCTTAACCAAAAATAAATGCTATTTGCACACCTGACATCCAGTTATGCTATATATTAGAAAGGAAATCCAAAGGGCATATGAAGAATTATGCCCAATGTGTTTATAATTTCTTCTGAATATAGCAAATAAATACTAATAGCTATCTCTGTTAGGGAATGCTACTGTAAATAGAGTAGTTCATTATAAACAGGGTCCATAGATTTAGAAACAACTTAATTTCTGAAGGGAAATAACTTCATCTTTATTATATTTGAGTACTTAAGTCAAGTAATACTTGTAGTGATTCGTAATAAGTAAAACTCAAATACGTGTAGACCATAGTGGATTAGCCTATGTGAATTACCTGAACAAGGTTGTATAAAATAAATTAAAACTTCAAGGATATTATTGAGATTTAAAAGCACCAAATGGAGGAAACTGATGATAACATGATTTTCTTGAGGTAAAATTTTATTCTCCTTTTCTTCTGGAAGTGATATGACTTCAAGCTTAAAAGGAGAAACTTGGCACAATGAAAATTAATCTTAAGGCAATTACTTGCAGGTATTTTGATACCTGCTATAAGTCATATGCACTTTGTATTACTAAATGCAAATTTTTGCACTTCTGCATAAAGTGCTATCATTGAAAAGTGACATGGGATGCACGAAGTAATCCAAAACTGACCCTCAAATGATCTGGGGAAACCCCAGTTAAAGGACTGAATTTAAATGCTTGGAATACTAAAAGGCTTTCACAAATGTCATCAAAGGAATTTCTGTTCTATTAAAACAACTGAAGGATACACTGCTTTCTGGAAATATTTCTATAGTTCTCTGTCACCGTTAAGCATATGACTCTCAAAATAAATTCCCCTCGGACTAATTTTCCTTATAAAATTATAGGTGGTGAAGTTATAACAACATGTTATCATAAAATAAACTATGGAGCTCTTAGCAAAGCAACAGTAAGTCAGCATTCAAGCAGTGAAAACTCGGCAGCAAAAAACATATCCCTTGAGGAATTGTGTGAGAAATTTTGATGGGATTAAAACATGCTGCATGACATATGGTATATATTTTTAACACGTATAATAGAAGAAATAAATTGAAGGAAGCATCTAAGCATTAATCCCCTAACTCCCACATCTCATCCCATTCGATAGGGATTTATTTCTTTCAGTTTGTCATGGTAATGTAAGCATGAAAGGATCTTTCCTACCTTCTGGAATTCAACTTTAGAAAGGGAGATAAAATGTCACTATTATTTATCTGCATCCTTTAAGAGGCTGTTTTTGTACAGAACAGAGAAATGTAAATAGATAAATGCAATATCTTCAAAAGAGAAGCTGTTGAACTGAAATCTGTTTTACTAATTTTTTTTTATCAGTGCTAATATCTTTCCATGCATTCAAATGGTATAGTGCATTAGGACAGACTTTGCCAAAAAATTTGCTTCTGGATATATTACTGCTAACATTAACTAGAAAAGTCTCTCAAAATTTCAGAAACATACTTTGCTTGCTCTTCAAAACACAGACCTACCCCAAAAAAGAAAAGGAAATGCAAGTGTTTTGCTCACTATTTTTTTTCTAAAGCATTTCTTTGAGCTGCTTAGATTTTATTTTATATGAAAAAACTGTCACTGTCCGTCCTTCTGAATTTATTACTTTTGTGATTGATTCAATACATAACTTATAAGGAATAAGGTAAGGAAACAGAGTTATTTCATTATATTTATCATTACAAATGCAGCATACATCATATAAAAACATATAGCAGATTAATATCACCTATGTGGACATTAGGTAACTCAACCTCTCCAATGTCTCCCTAATGCAAAAGTGGGATTTTAAAATTACTCAGGTTATGGAGTTGTTTTCAGGATTCAATGAGATAAGCCAAGAAAATATTTATAATTCCTGCTATATTATAAATTACCAATAGATTTTCACTATCATCATTGCCATCATCAACAACACTATCAATTTCAACATCTTGATCAACATCATTGTCATCTGTTTATACATACAAGGCCCAGTGGTAAGCATATTGAAGTGTTCAGGGCCAAAATATAAGATTACTTATACTAACACTATGAAGATGTCATTATCTTTATTTCACATACATGAAAAATGAGGCTTTAAAAAGAAATAGTTGAATAGAATATAACTAAGTCAGCAACTGATATGACTTCAATTCTTATAATGAGTTCTAAAAAGGATGCTGTGTCTTACTCATCAGATTCTCTGATATAAAACTCAAAATAACATTTAAAAAACAATCATAATAAAACTGTTGTTTATTTTAGTTGATTGATTTATTTGCATCATTTGTGTTTCTGTTTTTTTGGTGTTTAGTCATATGTGGTTTTATTGAAAGCACCCAGAAATTTGTTGTGAAAGTAGAAGAGAATAAGTTTAAAAAAAAAAAAAAACACTGTATTTTTCAGAAAGATTTGGGTGTTCTGGATAGTAAAAATTGGAAGTTCTTAAAGGAGAAGAGAGGAAAAAGGCCATAAACATAAGATATTATTCAAAAAATTCACAAGGATAACATTAGTGTAGGTAGGATAGGAGATGAGGGACATCCTTCAAAGGCGATGAATTAGTTTCTAAAATATTGGGATAGCTTAATAAAAGTCTGGTGAATAAAGGAAGAGAAAGAAGTATGATTCAAGAAGAGGAGAGGAAAGAACATTCAATATCATTTTACTGAGCCTCCTAAATAACACTAGGATTATAGGATACTGATCCAAACTAGTAAACCTGGAACTAAAGGAAGTAAGTTTCAGAAGATCAAACATAATGCATAGTTCTTTAACACATACACACACACACACACACTCATAGACACAAACACATCTTGGTCAATGGAAACTCAAAAGGTCACTTTACTCCTTAAGAGCAATCTAACAGTAAAAAACACTTCAAGTAGTATTTTTCATAAAGTGACACAACCTCAGAGGGCATTAGGTTCTTGTTGTTTAGAAACAATTCAGATTTATGTTAAGAAATAAAATTAAAGAGTAATTTGATTCCACAGTTTAGCTGTTGTGAATTGTGCTGCTATAAACGTTGATGTTACTGTGTTCCTGTAGTCCTATAATATGCTGTTTTTAAGTCCTTTGGGTACAGACAGAGGAGAGGGATAGCTGGGTCAAATGGTGGTTCCATTCCCAAATTCCCAAGAAATCTCCACACTACTTTCCATATTGTCTGCGCCAGTTTGCAGTCCCACCAGCAGTGTATGAGTGTACCTTTTTCTTCATATCCTCGCCAACACTTGTTGTTGTTTGTCTTCATAATAGCTGCCATTCTGACTGGAGTGAGATGATATCTTAGAGTGGTATTGATTTGCATTTCTCTAATTGCTAGCAATGAACATTTTTTCATATATTTGTTGATTGATAGTATATCATCATTTGAGAAGTGTCTGTTCAGGTACTTGGCCCATTTATTAATTGGGTTATTTGCTTTTTTGGTGTACAACTTTTTGAGACGCCCTTCAACAGATGGATGGATTAAAAAATGTGGCATATATACTCAATTAAATATTACTCAGCAATAAAAGAGAATAAAATCATGGCATTTGCAGATGAATGGATAGAGTTTGAGAAGATAATGCTAAGTGAAGTTAGCTAATCCCAAATAACCAAATGCTCAGCATTTTCTTTGATATAAGGAGGTTGATTCAGAGTGGGACAGGGAGAGGGAGCATGGGAGGAATAGAAAAACTCTAGATAGGGCAGAGGGTTTGGAGGGGAAGAGAGGGGATATGGAGTTCGAAATGATGGTGGAACATGATGATCATTATTATCCAAAGTATATGTATGAAGACACAAATTGGTGTGAATATACTTTGTATACAAACAGAGATATGAAAAATTTGCTCTATGTGTGATAAGAATTGTAATCCATTCTGCGGTCATATATAAATAAAAGAAAAAAGAGTAATTTGAATTAGGAAAAGTAAATACTTTCATTATTATCCTCCATATAAGAATGAATGTAAAAATTGAAAGGCAGCAAAGTCAGACATGTATCAACAGAAACCCTTTTATTTTTAAGAACAATTCATAGTTTCAGGCTTTTATCTTGGACATGATATTTGAGATTAAAATATCAATTGCATCTTCTGTGGTTTCACAGCAACATAATCTCTTGACTCCTGTCACTGTCAAGCTGCCAACATCAATTTTATATTTATTTCAAGGTGACTTTGGAATATTTCATCTGTCTTGTATATTATTTTTATGCTTCCTTTTGAGGGTTTTGACTTTTTCTCTAGTCTCATCATACTATAAGTCCACATTATAAATGCAGGCATCTTGAACTAGAGCATTTAATTTTTCAATGAATATATTCTTATAATTATCCAATAGATTTAAACATTTTTAAAATTGATGTTCTTCTGTCTCTCATACCCAAACACATGTACACAGGTGCACAGAAACATTGCAGATGCACATTCCATTTGAAATGTATATGGAAATTATTTCATATAAGATGCCTCTTAGTATAATGTCATGTTTGCACATATAAACCATAAACATCAAATGTAACATGATAACATTGAAATTTTGAAGCATTTTCTCCTTTTCTTACTGAACGAGAAACTCCATATCTTTTCTCAGGAAATATATCTAACTGAAGAGGTTATTATTTGTTAAATTCATTTGATTTTTTAAATTTTTCAGTTAAATTCCATTTTCTGCAGTGTTTTATGCTCATAGTAAACTCTAGATAAATACTTATAGATCTTTTCACTTCTATACATTCACATATTTTCCCATGGCAGGTAAGAATTTAATAATATCAATTACTTTATATCTAAACATCTCTAACATCTAAACATGTAACTTTCACTGATGTGAGAGATTCAATAGTCTTTTCTTTTATCTTTCACCTAAATGCTTGACATTTTTTTGGAGTCTCCTAAAACATTTACCACCCACTTGCTCTCAAATCCATAGCTTAACTTTTAGTCCCTGACAAAGGTCCTAGTTCTCATCTGATTTTTTTTTTAATTATTCCTCTCCTGCTCTTCTATTTGGGTCTACCTACTATGATTGACATGAAATGGTATACCTCAAATTTATAAATCCATCACTTTAATCACTTAAAACTTTAGATCTGAATGCCTTTGGGAATTATGATCAAGTCAATCCTCTCAGTTTTTTCATGTGTTAAATGGAAATGATAATGACACCAACCTCATGGGCTTATGGTGCCAGTTAAATGAGAAGTTTGTATAAAATGCTTGGATTTATTCCTGTCATGCAGTAGTAAACACGAATATGTATATATACAGATGCTCACACATATAGTTTTGTGTATATATATACACACACACACACACATGTGTATGTGTATATATTAGTTCTCCTTATTATTTTTCATTATTTAGGCTTGTTTAATAAATTTCCATAGACTGGATCTTTCAGTGGGATGCCTGTACATTGATTTCGCTTTTATTTTCTTTCATATTTTTGTCGTTAAGACTTTACTCTTCTTACTTACCATGATTATCTTATTACATTACTTTACACTGCCTTTAACATGCTTGCTCAATTCACCATCCATTTTAAAGTAGGATGCCCAGAAAACTGTTGAAATGTCACTAATTCTTCATCTAATATGATGCATTTCCATCATAAAATATTTATTTTTGTCTTATCCATAACTTCATAGAAGTAACACTTTTCTACATTTCAACTTGGGTTCATTCACTTTTGTAAACTGTAAGTAACTAATAATTCTCTTAGACATGCTAGTACACTTTCTTGTTATTTTCCAAAGAGTTAAATACTCTAAGATAATAGAGAACAATGGACATATGTTTCAAATTCCTCAGTTTATATTTTATACTAAAATATAGTTTATTTTAGTGATTAGAGTGCATTTTAACATGACATATTATATAACATGAGAAAATACTGAAACGTTTGATAAGAATCTGTATCAGTCTCAACTTAAAAGTTTATAAAATGATTCATGAAAGAAACATTGGATACAAAAAGATAATTAGTATTCTAATTAAGTTTTTTTCTTGATACAAGAATAATTTAATATGTACTTTCTATTAAAAAAGATTAGATGCATCAACTTGAATTTTGGAATTGAAATAAAAACATATCCTTTTGTGTAAGTAAAGCAAGTCATGCAAATTTCAGAATGGTAGTGAAGAAATAAAAGTGACACAAGGTTTTTATACACAACAAGGTTGTATCAAGATACATGGAACAACACAGTGTCTATGGCCCAGATTTTTCACTTTACCCCCCATATTATACAACTGCTGTTTAAAAAAATACATACTCAAATATTCCTAGAATCACCAAAGTCTTGTTTTAATTGTTCCATATTCATCTGGTATCTCTCATTTCACCTTCAATTATTTTCCCCCAACTAACATCACTCCTTACTCTTTCTTAAATACAAAACCAGATGTCACTTTAAGCTTTTGTATTTTCTGTTTTCTATCTCTACTGTAAGATGGGACTGAGGTGGCTCAAACCAAGCCACGTGCCAGGTAAAATGAAGTGACTCTCATTAAAAGACTTATTTTGTCTGATGGGGGATTGTGAGGTCCTCATATTCCATAATAAGATCATCTGATATAGTAGAGTAGGCAAACATGAGCCAATTAAACTTTTGGACAATGGTTAAGATACCATTGCTGTCACAAACAGGTCTTTACATAAAACTATTAAAGGTTTTTATGAGAACATCTATTTTCCTTGACAAATAATTATTTTTAATGTTATAATGAAGACAAAGAAATCTGGTGTTTTAGATGCCTTGCAATAAAAGAAATGAAAGAAAAATACTTAAAAAGATAAATTAAGGGAAGAGAAAAAAATTCTGGTTTTACTTGAGAAGGAATAACTCTCTACTTTGGGTTCAGAATGTTAAACTGGAATACAAAACCTTAAAATAGTGGCATTCTCAGCACTCCATAAACTGGTCCTCTGACATCTCCACAAGCCAAAGCCTTAATGCTTTTTCATTTTTTTCTGAAAGGTGGGAAGCATAGTTTAAGGGTCATCTTACTCTCACTCAAGGTTATTAACATGGAAAGTCATGTTAGATTCATTCCACTGTTTTTCCTATCTTTATCCTCCCTCCCTTTCCTTCATTCCCCCTTGTCTAATTCACTGAACTGGTCTTCATCCCCCCAAAACCTTGTTTTGTGATAGCATTCCCATATCAGAGAAAACATTCAACCTTTGGTTTTAGGGGATTGGCTTATTTCACTTAGCACAATAGTTTCCAGATCCACCCATTTACTGGCAAGAGTCATAAAGTCATTCTTTTTATGGTTGAATAATATTCCATTGTGTATATATATATACCACATAATTTTTATCCATTCATCCATTGAAATACACCTAGTTTGGTTTCATAATCTAGCTATTGTTAATTGAGCTGCTATAAACATTAATGTGGCTGGTTTGCTGAGTATGCTGATTTTAACTCCTTTGCAAATATGTACCTAGGAGTGATATAACAAGATCAAATATTGGTTCCATTCCTAGTTTTTTAAGGAATCTCCATACTGCTATAGAGTAGTTGCTACATGAGTACACCATAGTGAATCCACAAGACTGGTACTCTGATTAGAATAAGACATATTCCATATTTGTATAAATATGTCAAACTCTACTGTCATATGTAACTAAAAGTCACAAAAAATAAAATATATCAACACAAAACTAAATAAATATTATTAACTTGGATTTCACCAAGACACTCATCAAATATATTTAATTATTTAGCTAAAACTTCGTTGTTGTTCCTATTTCCTATTGTGGTTTTCTTTATTACTCTATTTAATATATCTGTTTTTTCCTAAGTTTCATGATGAATTAAAGTGGCAAATGTAGTAAGGAAATGGATTCCAATGAAAAAGAAAAATACATTATTCCTAGTGAACAAGATATAAATTGATGTATATTGAAGAGAATTGAATCAGTAGTTCTTACATACAACTAGAACCTACATACCTAATTATGGTAGCTTGCATATGATTTTCTAAATTTCATGAAATATTAACATCTCAAATACAGAGATATTTTATAAAGTTACATGTATAATTTCCTATACAACCTTTTACTTTATCAAGTAGAAAAAATATCTTGATGGGAATTAGATAATAAATGTGAACTCCTATATCTTTATTTCTTAGGATTTTTCTTTATTTTGCTGTTTTGGCAATTGGTACTTTAAGTTATACATATATTTCAAAAATATCACAGAGCATTAATGAGGAAAATTAGGCCATTGGAGCCTTCTAATTGTAGATAAAATGTTCCCTCAAATTCATACATGATTTTGACTTGTTCTCTACTCTTTTCATAATCTGAAATCAATTTTCCACTGCTGCATTCTATAATTGCTATAAGAACTATCTATTTTGATCTTCATTGTTCTGAATACAGAATCCAAGTCAGAATCACATATTGCTTAATAATTGGAAAATGGTTAAATAACTGAGACTCTGATGTAAAAAAATTAAAAGGTAACAGAGTGCTGTCAGTGTTAATGGGTTGTAAATGAGGAAGCATAATGGATTATTGCATTTCTGGGTCACAAATCATCTCCTTAATCACTAAAAAATATTAATTAGGCAAAAACTATCAAATGATCTCAGTTTAATATCCAAATATCTGTGAAAGTTTTTCTTCCTCCTGTTTCATGTATGCTATTACCAGCCTCCTAATACGTAAAATGTAAATCTAGCTAAATGCATGGCTTTATTCCCAAAGATAAAGTCTTCTTAGAATCCACATTTTTTCACAAATCCCTTCAGTTTAAATTATTTTGAGGAGTAATCCAAATTAGATATAAAATGTAAAAGATATTAAAATTGTATAAATTTCTACAGTCAAAAAGTTCTCCTGCCTAGAGGCAAACTTTAACCAAATTCAGGTATACTCATGCCAGAGATGTTCTACAGACATGATAGAGTGTGTGTGTGTGTGTGTGTGTGTGTGTACGCGCACGTGCGCGTATGCATGTGTGTCTGTGTTTGTACAAATGTGTATGTTCTTTCCCTCAAAAAACACTGCCTCATACTCATTTCCCATTGTTTTTAATGTCTAGATTTCATTAAACATTTCTTTTTAGTATCTTTCCATATGAAACGTATAGAATTGTCTCTTTTTTGTTCATACCTTAATGATTTCCATTGTGTGTAAAAATTATAATTTTCTTGATCAGTCCTCTATTGATTTCTATTTGAGAAATTCCAGAGCCTATATATAATTCACAAAATAATGCCTCCATGTGCACACATGTCCATGCTCACACACACAAATATGGCATAAATGAATTTATCTGCAAGGTAAATTTGAGAATTAATAAGAGTACCTGTCATTTTGGTCTGAATAGATAATAGTAAAGTGCTCTGCATAGAGACTCTATCAATTAAACTCCCAGCAGTAATATAAGAGCATATGATTCTCAACAGCCTGGCCATTTTTAACCTTAATAAACTGATGGATGAAACTTTTATTTCAATTTATTTTATTGGAAAAAAGTATTTTATAAATATATATTTATATTTTATAGTATATATTTTATAAATATATATATATATATGTATATATTTATATTTCCAGCCAATTGTATTTCCTTTCTATAAAGTGTCTATTTATATTGCATGTGCCTTTTCCTATGTAATTGTTGGTTTCTCATATTGATTTGTAGGAATTTTGCATGTTTATTATCTTGCTTAGGATATGAATCAAATGCAGTTTTCTATTTATGTGTGTTTCTCTTTTTCTTTTGAGAATATGGAGCAAATTTGAAGCTTGCAGGATAGTATCACTTCTTCAGACTTCACCCTCATTCCTCTCTTAATAAAGTTATATATGAATAAAAATACCTTTACCAAGGAAGAAAGTGTCAAGAACTCTACTGTGTTCCACTACATGTTCAAAATGCCATGCCAAAAGACACATGTTCTTTTTTTTTGAAAGAGAGAGAGAGAGAGAGAGAGAGAGAGAGAGAGAGAAAGTTTTAATATTTATTTTTTAGTTCTCGGCGGACACAACATCTTTGTTTGTATGTGGTGCTGAGGATCGAACCTGGGCCACACATATGCCAGGCGAGCACGCTACCGCTTGAGCCACATCCCCAGCCCAAGACACATGTTCTTAATGTTTTTAATGGCATGAATGTCACTACACCAACAAATAACTCTTTTACCTCCCATGATGTCTAAATTAAACATCAAAGAATATATTTTAATTTTATAAAACAAAGGACACTTATTTTATCTCCTCCAAATATTCTGATTTTTTTTTTCCTCTGAAAAAATAGTCATTATTGAGGACTGGGGTTGCAGCTCAATGTTACAGCAATTGCCTCACAAGCATGAGGCACTGGCTTCAATCTTCAGCACGACATAAAAATAAAAAATAAAATAAAGATATTGTGTCCATCTATAACTAAAAATATTTTCAAAAAAGAAAATAAAAATAGTCATTAGTTATATAAAAGTTTGAGGAGGGAAATAGGGGAAAGAACTATCAAAATTCCAATAAATAATCTTATAAAACAGCAATTTAAATTAAAAGCAGTATCTATATGGTCATGGAAGAATTGTATTGAGAAATCAGAAAAAAATTTCTTGTTTTTAAATAAGCCTTCATTTTTCCTCTAGAGACTGTTGTGTATTTCTCTTATTTATTTCTTTCTGTACTTTCAGTATATTACTGTTGTGTATTTAAGGTGTGTCATATCCTGTGTCCAGGTGAATACAGTAACATTTGAAATAATTACATAATAAATACAATCACATGAATCAAAATAATAAAAACAAAATAAAATAAGTGGATAAATAAATACATTTTGTAAAACACCTTTTGGTTTATAACTAGGCAGTAATAACCAATATATACTATGGTATAGTTTCTGATTAATTCTTTTTTTGCGAGAGAGAGAGAGAGAGAAAACTTTTAATATTTACTTTTTTTTAGTTTGCGGTGGATACAACATCTTTATTTTATTTTTATGTGGTGCTGAGGACCGAACCCAGTGCCCTGCGCATGCCAGGCAAGCTTGCTACTGCTTGAGCCACATCTCCAGCCCCTGATTAATTCTTAAGGTAGACACATATTTTTAGAAAATGTTATAGTAAATATCTAGACATCAGACCAACTTGCCAAAGATAATTTATATTTTCTATATAAATATATTTACCCAACTAAGATAAATATATCATTGGTTATTGATCTGTTCTTTCCTGAATGATCTAAAAATATTTATTTACATCTTTGGGATAAGGGTCCTTTTATGTGTCTTACTTTATATTAAAAATATCAAATTATGATATGCACATGTATGAATATGCCACAATGAATTCCTCACATAATCATAAAATAATAATAATAATAATAATAATAATAATAATAATAATAATAGAAGGAAGACCAGCAAGTAGATCGGGGGAAGGAGAATGGAATGGAAAGGAAGATAGTAAAAATGAGATTGATATAAATTAAGTTATGAGTATGTATGAAGACAGAATAGAGAAAAAGAGGAAAACTAAGGGAAGAGAAAAAATCTATGGAAATCATTCAGAGTAGTCATACTGGTTATTATGGGAATCCTTTATTCAGTTGTCTAGCATCGTGGAAGCAACTGTAAACCATGATTAGAAAAGTGGCAAGAAGTAGGCAAGTTGTCAAGGTTAGAGTGGGTAGTTACCTGTAGCAGTATAACACCTCAAGGCATGAGAAATTTCTACTGTACGTAGGAATACATTTTGGTTGTTGGTAAGTGAGTGTACTGTGATGAGCTAACACTGGGAGCAGATCTAATAATCACTTGTATTTAGCTAAAGTGCTTTTGGGGCATTGATTTTTAAAGTAATTTTGCACAAGGTCACATTCCTAAGAAAAAGAAAAGATGCTAACAGGTGTACTTTTCTATATGTACCCTCACCAAACCATCATCAGATCACAACTAATACTCAAAAGTACTACCACAAAGAATCATCAAGAGAAAAGGAAGTTTATATTTGAATTATTATATATTTTAAGATAGGAAGTATGCCCTAGAAAAAGTTTATAGAAGCTAAAATACAAATGAAGACATTCTTGTTATGCTATTTGGGATTTCCAGGTTTTAGTCTCCTGTTAAACAAGGAAATTCCAAGTACTTGCATTCTATTGCACAATGGGGTGATTATAGTAAATGATAACATATTATTATTAAGATTTTAATATATATTTTAAAATAACTAGAAGACAGGATTTTGAACGCGATCAGCACAAAGTAAGTGAATATTTGAGGTGCTCAATATGTTAATTACTCAAATTTGATGATTACATATTGTACACATGTATTAAAATACCACATTGTACCTCAAAATATCAATTATGTTTTTAAGCATTACAAGGTACAGTCATTTGAAGAAACTCAATAATTGGGATATTCAGGTAACTTATTTGTCATGTAGCCTAGATAGTGAATGTTATTGCTTACACAATGTGGTGAATGGGACACATATTCCTAAATGTATAAATGGAGATGTAATTGCATATAAAATGCAAAGATAGTAACCATTTAGCAGTTTTGCAAAAATGTTTATTTGATGACTGTTAAACCTTGGCTTCTGAAATTTTATGTCAGTTTTGATTTACGAATAGAAAATGAGAAGCTTAATATTTAAAAGGCTTAACATAAAACTTTAAAATCATATCTGAGGTGAATTGAATGTTCTGGGTAGAGTAATTCTCCCATCAAAATTCTATTAACATCTAAAGAAAGCTTTTATTATGAATTTTAAAATTCCAAGTACCAGTGTCTTTTCTTTTTCTAAATAATTACTTTGTTCAAGTACTTTAAGCCCAAAGTTTTTCAGAATCTATGACGATAAGTAAAATTGCTTTCTAATTTCACTTTCTGTGTCAGATTCACTAGACTGATTTCTGAGATGTCACATTTCAGTGCAAAGTCACTCTTGCATTGGTTTCTACGGCAGCCATTTGCAAAAATTTTAATGCAGCAATCAACTTTCTATTCCAGTGTTGACTGTAAGCATCAGTGTCAGGGAGTCTGCATTTGTCTTGACAAGTCTCCGTCTGAATATAATGCATACACAGTTATACCCCTAAGCAGAAAATCACCATAACACCAAAGAAAAATAGATAACAGGAATACACATGGAATTTGACAATATTTACATGTAGTGCAAGAGAGAAGGGATAAGAAAGAAAGCTGTTCACAATCCAAGATTTGGACTGGGGTGGATAGCTTAGTGTTATAGTGTTTACCCAGCACATACTGGGTACTGGATTCAGTCATGATTGCCTAAATCAAAACTAAACAATAACTGTTCATTATTCAAAATGTTTTACATATAGAGATACGATCTCTTTCTTTCCATAAATGTCACTCAAAAGGTATAATGAAGGTGTGTGTATTTGGGAGAAACTGTGGAATAAAACTGACAAAAATGTTTTATGCACATATGTAAATATATATATATATATATATATATATATATAGTGAATTTCACTTTAATGTATATTCATGATACACTAAATTTTTTAGAAAACTGTAAATAGGGCTGGAATTGTGGTTTTGTGGCAGAGCGCTTGCCTAGCATGTGTGAAGCACTGGGTTCAGTTCTCAGCATGGCATATCAGTAAATAAAATAAAGATCATTTGACAACTAAAAAAAATTTAAAAACCTATAAATAGAAGGAAGATCAGTAGGAGACAGAAGAAAACAGAGAGAATTAGAAGGGGAGGGAAAGGGAAAGTAGAATTATGCCAATGTTAACCCCAATGTTATGTATATCTAAAATGAACTAATAAAAACTAATAATACCTTTACAATGTACGAAGAGCTGAAATTGCATCATTATTTTCTAAAAGGGGAAAACCACTCTAGTCCCTAAACAAGTGACTGAATAAGAGAAAATTTCAGATCCTATACTGAGTGGATCTTTAGGGGTAGATGAGAGAAAAAATATTAGAAAAATAGGAATTAAAGAAGAAATAGAAGGAAAGGGGGAAAAGTGTTATCATTAATTTTCAAGTTGAGATCATATGTTTTAAGTTGCAAGTATTTATTGCTACTCATTCTTTCTATTCGAAGAATGTATATGCTGGTTAACATGGTAAATTTGGCTTGAGAGTAAATGGTAATATGATAAATTTTGCAAAGAAGTTTGAAATTAAGAAGTTTATTAAACTCACAAGTCCCAGAGAAGGGCTTACCAAATGCCACACAGAGCCACATAGGCCGCAATCAGCAGGGTGCTTGAACAAACAGGAGAGGAGCAAGGAGTTAGCAAGGACTTGTGGGTGAAAGTCTTTATTGAGGTTCAAGGTGGATTTGTGGTTGAGCAGTATCAAGGAACTTTACTGGGTAGCTTGCAAACAAACCGCACAAGTGGGGTAGGCTGTCAGTAGTTTAGATGCCAGCTGCTGGATTTTTTTGAAGGGCTTTCAACTCATTTTGAGTATGGGTTCAGGAATAGGACAGTGAGAAGAATCTTAAAGCACAGAAGCATGAATTAAAACTCAAGAGTTAATATATTCTTGAAATAATTTGTAATAGTATAGTCTAGCAGAGCCTAAATAGGAAGGCTAGAGATGAATTCTGAGATTTCTCCTTACTACCAGGTATAGGGAGATGATGAAAACCCCAGGAACCTGCAAGATCTGTGCCAGAAGAGTCCATAGTAGATTCTGGTCAAACATTAAGAAGTAGCAGACCCCTATTCAGGCATGAAAGGAGCATTAAATGCTCATTCTTTAGGATTGAGTAATTTGATTAAGGGCATAGAGGAAGAAATAAAGCAGGTTTTCATTTACACAGACCTGGATTTGAATACTGACCCTTTCACTTTGTTGTATGTATTGGTAAGTTGCTTACCAATACAAGTCTCAGCTTTGTCATCCATAAAATGGAAAAATGTGATCTCCCTTAAGAGGTTGATGCAAAAACCTATGAGATAATGTATTCCAGATGACTAGGAGAAAACCTGGCCCATGTTAAATATGCAGTGCCTAAGAAATTGTGTTATTATATATTATATTTGAAATTATACAATATTATCATGCTTTCTAACTTGTTTAATTCATTTAACCTTTGAACTCTTATAACATCTGTTAAATCCCTGTACACATGATGGATGCTCAATAACTGCATGTTGAATGAATGAGTGAGCCCCAAGTTAGAAAGAAAAGTCATAGACCTAAACTAAAGATTCAAGTAAAAAAGAGGATCATGTAATATGATTATAATCATGAAAGAAGTCAGGTCCATTTTGGTAGTTTATTATTTGTTTTTGTAGAATATAAGTTGAGAGGCATTATAGCACAATTGGGAATACTGAACTTTACGGCAAATTATCTGGATTCAAATTCTATTTGTTATCCCTGGAGTAAAGCAGAAGTAGATAATGTAATTTTCTAATAGGATTCCTGGGAAAATAAAATGAGCCAATATAACTACATTGAATAAAGCATCTGGAACAATGTTTGGCACCTATGAAGCACTAATGAACTATTAACTATTATTCAAATCAATGACTGATGTTCATATTATCTAGGTTTAACCAAAAATCCTCCTTAATATTATACAAAATCATATGTCATTCAATTAGGAAAAGTTGAACCTAGCTGATGGGAAAGAATAATTCCTTTCTCATTCCTGACTCTGTTACTAACTGGCTGCTTGATCTTGAGTGAATCTTGGATCCTCTCAGTAGCATGAGCTCATCAGTTATATGTGGGTATGGGATAGATTTTGGTTTTGGTTCATACTCTCTCAACTCTAATAACCTTCTCTAATTTTTACTGAATTTTATTGGATCATTTATCTTACTCCTCACAAGGAGTGCAACTTCAGTTCGAAAAAAGAAGGCAGTTGGAAAAAAAAAAAAACTTATTCAGAGAATTTCATTCTGCTGTCAACTTCCTAGTATCAAGTCTATTCCATACACAATACCTTAGAACTATAGTAAAACATCCTGATGTTTTTCTTTTTAAAGCCCCTTTACATTTGCCATTGTCATTGGAATTGAACTCAGAAAACAGTAAAGTAGCAAGGAGATGTAAGAATGAGCCCTTTTAGCTCTTGGCAATTCATTGAGCTCTCTGTTTCTGACAATTGTAGTAGCAAGATCTTTGTCATATCACATCCACCTGCTGTACTTTCTTTTTTGCTCCTATCTCCTCTTTCTTCCACAAACCATCTTAGATGATGTCAAGCATCCTGTGGACATGTGAAAGTGAGATTCATAAAAGGTTTGAATAATATAGGACTTCACTGATAATTCCACCTCATTTTTAAGATGAGAAAAATGAGGCAAAATCTATCAGTTCACTCATTCAAAGGAACATAATAAACAGATAAAGCAAGAACTAGAAACCATGTATCTTGGTACTACTACTGGATTACAGTGTTTTTGAAGAACTGCTTAGTTAGCACAATCTGAAAGGGATTTTCCTAAATCTATTTCTTATCTCCATCTGTCATTATGCAGTAGGTTTCCTTAAGAATATGATTTTCTATCTCATTATTCTTCTAGTTTCAATATCCATAAAAATCATACAAACTGTCACAACTCTTAACCCCTAAATATAAAATGATCTTTAACCATATCTAACTTTCTTGGATACTCATTATATACAAAAATACCAAATATATTTTGTATTAGAGTGATTGAAAGCTTGCTTTCAATCAGGAATTGGGCCTGAAAAATAGTGTCATTTGATAGAATATAAAATATTTTCATCATCTGTGGAATACACTATCAAGGAGACATTGGCAATGATAGTGGCTCACAGGAGAATTTAGAGATTAGCAATTTTCTGCCTTAATCAAATCTGGAATAACATTCGAGAATTCGCTTTATGTATTAGTGTCATAGAGCATTACTTTTGTTTGAGGAAAATTTCATCATCTAATAATCAAATTTCATGAATCATGTATGTATTTATTTTATATTCAGTTACTAGGTCTTGAAATATTTCAAACTATATACTGTAAAATCAGGTTTATTTCCTTTCATTCTATAGGTAAAACCTAGTGCCACTGTTGAAAAGTATTTGGTCTTCTTTTTTGTAACCAATGTTTGCAATCATGGGTAGATTTAAGTGAAAAATACATTTAATATATTTATACGCCACTATGTGGTAAGTAAGCTAATCCACCCCATCCCCCCTACAAAAGTCTGTGTCCTAATCTCTGGGACCCATAAATATTTGGGGCTTCATCAGATGACCTTTAAAAAGGAAAAGTATTTGGATTATCCAGGTAGGCCCAATTTAATCATAAGGATGCTTAAGTGGAAAGAAGAGGCAAGAAAAGAGAGTCAGAGACCCAGATGGCACATGCCTGTAATCCCAGAGTTTCAGAAGGCTGAGGCAGGAGGTTCCTGAGTTCAAAGTCAGCCTCAGAAAAAGCTAGGTGCTAAGCAACTCAGTGAGACCCTGTCTCTAATTAAAGTACAAAATAGGACTTGGATATGGTTCAGTGGTTGAGCGTCCCTGAGTTCAATCCTGGGTACCCACTCTCCAAAAAAGAAAGAAAATTGACTACTATAGAATTGTCAGAAAGCTACAATGTTGCTGGCTTTGAAGATAGAAGAGGGGCATGAAATCATGGGAATGTGAGAATCTTCTAGAAGTTGGAAAGGGCAAGAAAAATGGATTCTACACTAGAGCCTTCAGAAAAGAAAGCAGTATTGAGAACACCTTAATCAGTATGATCTGTATCAGATTTCTAACCTTCAGAAGAATATGATAATTATGTTGTTTTAAGCCCCTAAGTTTTTGATAATTTATTCCAGCAGTAATAATAACCTAATTCACTCTACTTTTTTCTGCTTTAATTGATCACTTGATTAACTAGAAATTGAATATTTTGTGATATTCAAAAAGGACTTTATGTAAAAACCTGATTATATTGTTAAAGTAATCTAATTTAGTTATAACAGTCCTCCATCATATAAGCAGGGTTTATTACAAGGAAAATAACTATTCCACCTTTTGCCACAAAGATTAGACTATCCAAGATAGTGTCTACATGGATTTGTATGAGTGAGTCACACTATAAATTTTAACACAGAACATGAACAAAACATGTTTTAATATCAATATTTTCATTTTTCCTAGATTGGGAGGCAGCTATGGTACATAAAATTTATTCTTAAAGTTGTCATATATTTAAAGAAAGCTTTATAAGATATAGATAAATGTGCAAAAAAAGCACTTCAAATTCAGATTCATAAAAATCTCTTTAAAGTACACATTGCCACACTAATTCTGTTGATATTAAAAGGTCAGGATAAGGAAAATAAGTGACAATTCATTTTTGTTTGTTTTAAAATGAAGTTCTAGGCTATGATGTACTGAAGACAGTATCAGCTTTTTCATATATTTAACTTTTTTTTGTCCACAATGCACATGCATACATCTACCTTCTTCAGTTGACAATGAACCTGCCAACATGTCTGTTGATAACATAGGTAACTTTAGATTCATTATGAACAACTGTAAGTCACCGAAGACACAATTAAAATTATTTTAATGGATGCCAAATTAGGTCTTGTTAATCTATAATGGCTAGAAAGAAACTAAACCATTACAAGCAAATGAATCATTTGAGAAGTTATTGTCATGTAGGATGAAAGGGTGATTCTTCTATTCACATGGGATTGAATAAACACTAAAGTAAAGATGTGCTAAAGAAATGGAATACTGAAAGAAATTACATAATTGTGAGACTTAGGAAAGCAATGCCACAAAATGACAAAAATGTGTCACTGTGATTATAGATAATGGGCCTATGGAGCTAAAATTATAATAATCAATAGGTGGTAAAGAAAGAAGAAATACAAAGTCTGGAAAATATGATTAAAGATGTTGAAAACATTGTATTATCTAAAGTCATCAACCAAAAACATTCACTCTCATTTCTTTTAATGCTCACTGCATGCTATAACAATTCCAAGTGATATTTAGTTAGCCAGATAATCTACCTTCTCCCACATATGAGGAAACATTAACAGAGAGGAAAGAAAGGGCATTTATAAACTCTGTAATCATCATTCAGCTTGAGAATAACAGAAGCAGGTGTGTAGGTCTTTCTCTAATACTCATGAGCAATAGGGATCTACCATACAGAGAAAACACAGCTTGTTGCCAAATCTGGTATACTGTGCATTTGCACTCTTCCATTCTCAGCAATAAGGAAAGTTCCACATAATAGCATTTGAGTTCATTCAGCTGTTCTCATATTCTTTGTTCCACAGTCTCCCCATAAATTTCTATTGTGCCAACATACAGAGAATCAATTGTATTATTTTTCAGTCTATCTTTGAAACTTTAAATCAAGTTATTCTGTGCAATTAAAAACTCATGATAATTTCTTCTTTCATAATACCTTTCCTCACATTCTCCCTCCTCCAAAACTCTTATTGCCTCACCCCCTTCAAAGTTTCTCCACTGCTAGCTTCTAATGCATTCTACTTAATGCACATTTTCCATTTAAGCATCATTGCTCACTGACATTCTAAATCTTTCATTTCATAATAACTAACAACCTTAAAATATGTCACCAGAGGTAAAGTCCTTAAAGACATGTAGCTATGTAAAGTAATACTAACCAGAGCAATTAGTGTTTTGATACTAAAAGTCCCCCAATAAGATGTTAGTTTAAGTGAATAACATGCAATTCACATAAATGGGGCATAAGCTAATGAAGTTACTTATCAATTTTATATTTTGAGGATGGTCATATGCAAAACACAGAAATAGCACTCTATTTTTGTACTTGCATACAAACTGGTGTCCCATTTTGACATATTGATGCATATTCATATCAAGGGTTTCTGCATATTATAGCTAAGAACACAAACTATACTTGATATAATGATCAGATGCTTTATGTAATTAATAGTCATTTCCTATTAATACAGTCTATGGTGTCTATAAACCTAACTCAAGACAAATAATTTTCTTCAAGATTGACAGTACTCTATCGGAAGGGCTACTGGTGGTTTATTAAATAAGCACCAATTCTAAATTAGGTTATGCTGGGTTTTGACAGTTTCTGCAAACTGACATTTTCATTTGCTTAGTTTCATAGAATAACCCATCATGCAGATATATTACTTGTTGAAACCTCATAAAACCCTGTTTTTCTCTGGACTGTGAGTATGAATTTCAAATGAACTTGGCTCTAAGTGAAAAAGCAAGTTCTCACCCGTTACTGCAAGGAATACATTTATTTTACTGAATATCAATTTAACAATATCTGTGCAACATAGATGTATTTATTTCTAATATTGGATATTTATGGTTTTGCAGATGTGACCTTGAACTGGAAAAAATTGAGGAAGGGAAGGAATAGAAGGGTACAAATCCTAAGAGAACTTGAGTATTTGCTGCTTACACCTACAGTCTATCATTTGGGGTGCCCTTCAGTGATAGCTAGCACAAAATACAGCTTTACAAACCAACCAAAAGAGAGCTCAATCATCTTGCTAAAAAATCTCACAGCAGGGTCATGCTCCCAATCCAAGGTAAAGTGTGCCATTGCTAATATTAATATATCCTTGCTCAATAAAGTCACAGCGTAGTTATTTACTCTGAAGTCTGCAAACCAAAGTAGTGTTTGACTATTTTGAAAGAGAGACTATATCTGCAAATATGGTTTTATTTCAGTTAAGATTTCTGATTATTTTTACATGATGAAGTGTTAGCAATTTTCCATAAAGTAACTCAGTATATTAGAATACAATGACCCTACAGAATGGTTGTCATATTATTTGACCAATTTTTCAGGTGTCTTGTTGTTGATGCCATTTAAACATATCAATAGAGTACAGAAATGTTACTGTTCACTGTTATGTTCAAGGACGCATAGAGAATGAGGCATCATTTGATGTTTAAATGGAATCTGGTGAAAAAGTGGCTGGTTATAGTAATTCAGCCATACCTCCAGAATAGCAGAGAACAGCAGCTTCATAATCATCATCAATTTATTTTTATTTTTTTAGAGAGAGAGAGAGAGAGAGAGAGAGAGAGAGAGAGAGAGAGAATGAATTTTAATATTTATTTTTTAGTTTTCGGCGGACACAACATCTTTGTTTGTATGTGGTGCTGAGAATCAAACCCAGGCCGCGTGCATGCCAGGCGAGCGTGCTACCGCTTGAGCCACATCCCCAGCCCCTCATCATCAATTTATTAAATCAATGACTGCTTAACACATGCACTTCCTTATGTTATAGTGTTTTGGATATTTCAATTAGGTGGGTGATATAAGAGTCACTATATTTGCCTCTGTATGTATTGTATTTATGATCTATTAAATGGTAAGAACTGAGATACACATGACAGATTTTTTTAAGTTGCTTTCTTATGAATTCTCTTGCATTGATGTTTCTTACATAATTTGTAAATTCTCACTGTTCAAACACTCACACATATAATCACACAAATCACAGTTGAGTAGTTCTTGAAGAATATGTAACAACCCCAGAAGATATTCATATATTTACTTATACTTTCAGGAATGGATTTAAAATGTAACAGAAAAGCATAAGTTAGAGATTTGTGCAAGAATAAAATGAAATATAAGAAGAGACAGCAATATTAAAACTAAAACAAGTGCAGACTGTTTTAATTATAAGCTAATTGAAAGAAGAAAGCCTGGTCAAAGCAATAACAATAACAGCATTGACTGTTTCAGGAACAACACAATTATTAGGGCTTGAATATGAGGTGTCTCCAAATATCTCAGGAGACAATAGAGCAATGATAAGAGGTAAAATGATGAGATTATGAGAGCTATAACCTAATCAGGGGATTAATCTATTTTATAGTTTACAATTAGAAAGAACAACTGCACTGGGACATAACTGTAGGCAAGTAGAGGAAGTAGGTCACTATAGACATGCTTTTGGGATTTATTTATATTTTGTCCCTGGTTCCTTCTCTTACTCTCTCTCTCTCTCTGATTTCTAGCTGCCATGAGCTGAGCAGTTTTCTTCCATCATGCCCTTCTGCCATGATGTTCTGCTTCATTTCAGGCCCAAGGCAATGGAGTTGGCTGACTATAGAGTGAGACTTCAAAAACATGACCCCAAAATAAATCTTTCCTCCTTTGTATTATTCTTCACAGGTATTTTGGTCACAATCATAAAAAGCTAAAACAATTGTTTCTGGTTTTGAGAAGAGAAAATTTTCCATGGATTTTTATAATGTTATTTAAGACATCCATAATATTGTCCTTTGAATATTTGGCTTTACTGACCTTTCTTTGCACTCATTCCATGTGACTGATCATTGTACACAAAGAATCAAGACAAAATGAAGAGCTATAAATTACTATTAGGCCCATTCCATAGTAACCAAACTGAATCTGTGAAGAAATGTGTTCAGTCATATAGCAGGGAAGGTATAGAAATTTAACTGAACAAGTACTGATGTATTTTATTCTCCATCAGGTTGCAAAGTCAGGAGACACAGAGGTACCTTCTTCTTAGGGCTAGCAGACAGGAGGAAAATGTAGACAGGGGAGGGTCTTAAATGTTAAAATTATAGCTAATATTTCTTGAACTGTTGCCAAGACCAAGCAATGTGAAAATATGCTAAATGTACTGTCTTACAATAATGAAAAGAAACTTGAGTGGTAACAATTATATGTGTTTTATAAGTGAAAAAACAATGGTGCTAACTAAGACCATACAACTTCCAGAGAGATCAAAAAGCCAGGAATTATTAGAGCTAGAATTTGAACCTAAGTGTTTGTAACTCTAGAACCTATATATTGAAGCACTTTATTATATACCCTTCCTTTGTTTTTCACCAGGAGATTATCTGTAGGTAACACATCAAGACCTCCAAAGGTTTCCGTGTTTATATAGGTGGTAGACAATATTCATTCTTTCAGTCGACCAGCCAAAATTTGTAACACATACAATACTCTTGCATTATTCTAAGATACAGTATCCTTCTAGGATACATACAATATGCTAGTATTCTTCTAGAGATACAGATTTGAATAAGACAAGACCCCTACTCATAAAGGTTACATTTTAGATTGTTTTTAGGGAAGATGACTGGTGCCAATGTGTAAGATTTTGTGGAAACATATGAGGTACGAGAACTTAGGTTAAAGGATACTGAACTGGTCCATAGTAAAAGATAATGTGTAATTCTCACAGCACCTCTCACAACACTGGATGCTTACTTCTTCAAGGAGGAATTCACAGTTGCTCTCTTCAGGAAGGTTTTAGTTCCTGTTTAGGGTTTTCTACCTAGGACAATCACCACTTCCATTAGCTTAAAGTCACCTAACTTAGGAACTAAATTACACATGCAAAAATCCCTTCACTCTTGCTGTATAGTGTAATGTAGTCAGAGTAGTGGTATACATCATCTTTGCAGGTGCAAGGGGAGGGAATTGCCTAGGGAATTCTCACTGTGGAAGGAGGCTGGAATTTGAAGATCATCTTATAGGCTGCCTGCCTTCCATAGGATCTGACCATGTAATGTCTGTTTTGCTGAGTATCCTGAATGAATGTTATCAGATAGATTTTAGAGGGAAAATAGGAAGTTGAGGGAAGAGGATTAGACAGAAGGAAAATTAAAGAGGACTAGAATCTTCATATTCTATAGATAACCATTCAAAAATTTAATTGAAACACACAAAACAAGAGCAGTACAAAGAAAATGAATTAGTTTGGGGGAATGTTGTGATGCTGGGAGAATATTAGGAAGTGATATCCAGCAGGCATCTGGAAGCCTAGATTCTGGAGGGGAGAGAGAAGAAAGTAGGTCTGGGGGAGGATTCTTGGGAATGACTTGAATAGCAGAGTTGGGTATAAACGGTATAAATGCATGAGATTTCTAGGAGTACAAAGAAAGGAGGAATGATACAAGAATTCATGTGGCTTAGTGGTAGAGCACTTACCTAGCATGCACAAGGGCCTGGGTTCAATCCCTAGCAGCACAAAATACATGATACAATGTAAGTTACAATAGGACATTTTCAACTTAAACACTTTTTTTTTTTTTAAGTCCAGGAGTCTTGTCACATTGAAATACAAGAAATATTTTGTGTGCATTAAAATATACATTAGGGTCTGGGGTGTGGATCAGTAGTAGAGTGCTTGCCTAGAACATGTGAGAGACTAGGTTTGATCCTCAGCATCACATAAAAATAAATAAACTAAAATAAAGGTATTTTTCTATCTACAGCGAAAAAAAATTAAAAATGTCCATTGTAGTTACTTGTGAATTTTATGTCTTTAAAAGAGCTTATACTTTTTGTTTTATGACAACAACATATTCACCACTGTATTCATATTTTATAAAAGAGGTAGAACAACCTAAAATATAAATGATTGCTCACAAAAATAAGGAGAAATTACTTTTAAGCAAAGAGCTAAAACTTTAAATAAAACCCCATTAACATTTAATACATTTTATAAATATAAACTGAACGAATAAAATATGTATGTATATTAAATATATGTGTGTATACATATATAATTGCATATATAGTTAAATCTACATTCTGACAAAACCCATAAGGCAAAGACCTTAAGACAAGATGCAACAGGTCTATATGCATATCCACTAGGTGGCTCTCTTACAATTCTAACTTATTACAGGGAAAATAAAAAATTAATTCAAAATATATTATGCCCAGTCTGAACTTTTGCTTCTAGTCATCCATAGCCACAGTATAATCAAAATAGATTCAAACTTAAACATTTAATGGTAAATCAGAGGCGCTGGGTCATGGTTTGTATACCATATTAGTTAGAAAGAACTAGAAAATGAGTGCTTTGTCAGGTATTGGACAATGTTTCAAAACACAAGATCAGTAGATTCAAAATTAGGGGTATGATAACTACAGGTGGTTATTAACAAAGTGGAACTTGGGTCTCCATCTCATATCTTCTGGATCATACTCACCTAGTGTGAGGGTAAACCTGAATCTGTACTCTTGATGCTTTTCTTAACAAAGTTTGAGAATAAAAGGATGAAAAATACTTTGTTGAACACCCTTGGTTTTGACTATTCCTGTGAAAACTGTGTGAGCTGATTAAAAATGTTTATCTAATTCAATTAATATTTTTATTTCAACTACAAAAGTAGAAAAGTCAACAACCAAAAGATTTGCTAAAAGATTACAATCATACAATCTTAAAGTTTAAATGAATTAAGAAATAACCTAATCCATTGATTTTTCTACCTTGGCTGCACATTAGAATAACCTGGAGAGCTTTTAAAATATGCCAATGCACTGGTCTACCTCTCTAGGGATTCTATTTTTAATTAGTCTGAGATGGGGGTCAGTTATTAATATATTTGAGAGAGATTCACATATGATTTTATTGTTAAATCAGGGTTGAAAACCATTCATCCAGAATAAATGCCTCATTTTAAACATAAAGCACTAAGTTCAGAAGTGAAATTGATCAAATTATGTTATATGCATGTATAGACATCCTACAATGAACTCCACTATTTCTATGTAATTAATATATATCAAAAATGAACTTAAGTCAAAGAAATTAAGCAACTTGGCATAAATTATACAAGTTTTTGGAAAAACTAGGAATATCATCCAGGTTTTCTGATTTGTAGGCCATTCGTCTTCCCACAATTCCTGTTTATTCAGAAATGTATTAAATCTTTAGCATTCCTATTAGATATTATAAGTATGATAATAACACTTTCAGAAAGAAAATGTATTCACATATTTTAACTGACATTGCATATATCAGATGCCACACTCTTAAAAAATGCATTCTATGTCATCCCTTCTTGTCAGTGTTTGAGGAGGAAGTTTCAATGAGAGCCTTAACAGTTCAGAACAGATAACAAACTACTCTGTTCACCACAAAGCAGGTTTTAGCGATTCTTGATATGGAATCAGAGAAATGGAAAAGAGATGTACAATGAGTACAGGAGAAGCAAAGAGTAAACAGAAAGCAGACCATGCCCAATATCAATTAAGAGGAACCCCAGGGGAAGTATTAGCCTTAAATGGATGGAAATTCAATATAAAGATAGATAAAACACCTACAGAAACCTCAAAGATTGAAAGCAAGAAGTGTTGAGAGCAACCAGCAGATACCACGAGGCTGTGTTGTAAATAAAATCAATTTTATGGTTTCATTCAGCCCTTAATTTGCCAAAATGTTCAAACTAAAACTAATATACAAGCTTCAGCTAACTCAGCAGGGTGGGTACTTTTTGTCAGAACTGGTTGCAAACTACCAAACAATATGGGATAAAAGCATTTGCAAGGCTACACTCTCACCCACAGAGAAGATATTCCTCATTTTGAAGGTCAGGCCATACATCACTGGCCCAGTGTCAGGAAACATGCATTGCCTCCGCCTACACTGTGCCAGGTCAGTCAGAAAATAAACAAAAGCAACTGCACAAAGCAGCTACCCCCTGAATTGCTCCATCCTCCTTTCAACCCTTCCATCTGAAAAGGGAACAATTCAGGCAGTGAAATTCACATGTGTTGGTTAAGACACCAGAAATTCTAATATCTTCCAGCAGGCTTCATTCATTCATTCATTCATTTATTTATTTTTGGAGAAATACAGGATATACTTAACTTGTACTGCTAGATTATTTACAACAAGCCTCTTAAAAGAGTCACCAGGGCTTTCTCTGTGTCTGTTTCCAATTGCTGAATGTTAGACGATTTCAGAGACTCCTGCAACCAAAGGTGTCATCTATAAGCCAAGGGGCCATCATTTCCAAAAATTCTAATGTCAGTCACATTCATTGTCTGTGAAGGATCACTGATGAATTACAATTTTAACCTAAGTGCTTGAACAATGACCTTGCTTCCTGGTCAGTTATTTCTACCTAAGAATTTAGTGTGAATTAGTTCTTCTTATAGCTTGTGTAATTTCATGATATTAGAAGGAAATCTTGGCAGGCCAGGAGATATGGAACAGAATGGGATATGGTCTTTTGAGTTTCCAACGGTACAAGAATTATAGGAAGTAATGGGGAGGTTAAGTGCACTGATAAAAATGTCCTGGTTGCCTGAGAGACAATAACATAAATGTTTTTTGCTTTCTTTTGACAGACTTTTTTGTCACCATCGTTCCCTAATTTAGTAATCACAACTATTTACATAGCATTTAGATTGCAATAACTATTATAAGTAATCTAGAGATTATTTAAAGTATAAAGGAGGATGTTTGTAGACTATATTCAAATACCATAGCATTTTCTATGAGGGACTTAAGCATCAGCAGATTTAGATACTTGTGTGTGTGGAGAGGGGGGAGTCCTTGGACTCACTACCCAAGGCTACCAAGGGATGACTGTACTCAGGTGGATTTAGAATTGAACTAGAAATGCATGGATTATTAAGTAGTTGGATTTTTGCATCAACTTGCTCCCTATGGACAAATTGCATAGCTATATATGGTGCCCTTGGTTAGGAATTACATCTTTGGAGTTATACTATTTGGTTTCAAATGCTAGCTATAGCAAATTACCTAAGCTCTATGTCTTACTTTCCTAATAAGTGAATTGGGGATATGAAATGATCTATCTCATAGTGTGGATGATAGATAGGAGCACTTGGCATGGAGTAAGTTTTCTATAAATATAGGTATTACCATAAATTATCATAAATGTGCATATTCCTCTAAGATATGAAATTAGGAGTAGAAATGCTGTTAGGTGGAATATGCATTTTGAAAATAAACCTGTTCTTTATCTTGTGTCTATTTTTAGTCTGTCATTCTTCCCCCTCTCCATTTCCTTTATGTCTATCCTGGATTCTATTATCACACTTTTAATATCGTGGGTCTCAGTTATGGGACTTTGTGATTCTTGTCAGCAGGGGATAATTATGATGAAGAAGAGCAAACCAAGTCACACAGATCATTCCCCAAAGTGGGCAAAAGAGTTGGATTATGGGTGTAATGAGAATACCATAACAGCAATAATGATAATAATAACAGATGTTTTTTTCAAAGGACTATAAAGATAGAGGACCCACAGAGGTCACAATAAAGGAAGTGGACTTGGAAGAGGTTTGGATACAGTAGGGAACAGACAACCTGGGAATGTTGAAATCACATCACCTAATTCACCTTGCTACACTTCTATAAGATTCAAAATAAACTTTCAAACAATATTAACCTTCAGTGTACTCTTAACATTCCTAATTTAATATTTCTATATAACACAGTAAGCTCCAAATCCAAATGACATTTTCTTATTTTTCAACATTTGGCTTCATCTCACTCCCGTAATATAGACTTATAGTGTGTAGACTTACTTTGAAATCCATAGATGAGACTATCTTTATTTGAATTGAAGGTCTATCTCTCGAAAACACTATAGCTAGTAAGTTCACAACAAATCAATCTCATGCAGACTAAATAGGGGAGTTATATGTCCATTATAAATTTCTTGTGATGAGTTGAGTCATTTAGCACGAAGGCAAAAACGCTTGGAGCAACATTACAACATTATATTCAATGCCACGTCAGCCAGTGGCCATGGATGCTCAATAAATAGCACTGTGCTGTGACTGATCATGTACCAAACCATTTTAAAGTAGTGAAGATATAATAAGTCAGGAAAAAAGGAAACGTGGATTACCTTTCTTCCACTAATATAAAATATACCAGGTCTCTCTATTTAATGTATAACATAACTGAGAGCATAGATAGAAGTGGATAATTAAAACAATTTGATAATTAAGAATTTATTCATCAAGAAGCACAGCTGTTGCCATGCTGAGAATTTATGTTGGTATTGCATGCAAGGCATGGACTATCATGACAGCAGGCAATGTAAATGGAAGCTGTCTGATTGAAGAACAGATCTAGAAATGTCCAGAAGAGAAATACTTAGCCACTTTTCTCTCCACAGCTTCCATGCGATGAACTTTAATTCTCCTGTCCTAAAAAAAAAGAAAGCTGCATTTCTCCTTTCCATGAAAGATAATAATATTTTTAGTGATAAAAATGCATTTGTGGTAGTATGAGTTTCTTTAAAAGCTTAGCTAAAACATAGATACCTTTCCTCAAGGTAGACTTTAAAGATTTTTTTTTTTAAATTTCCTATATAATTTGTTAAGGACAATAATTTCTTTTAAACTAATTAAAATTTTAACTAATTAAAACTAGTTTCTTTAAGAATTTTCAAATGCAAGAAATGTATTCAAAGTTTTTCAATTTTGTAAATCAGCACCATATTAAAAAAAGATCAATATGGAATTTCTTTTAATTTTCATCAAAACAAATTTATGAACAAAACAACAGGAAAATGATGATAATAAAGCTGTGGATAACTGAAATACTATAATATCTTAATAAGAAACACTTGTTTTAAAGAGAGAAGTTTAGCTATAAAAAATATATGCTGCATCAGGTATGGTGGCTCATGCCTGTAATTCTAGAAACTCAGGAAGCCAAGGAAGGCATTCAAAGCTAGTCTCAGCAACTTAACAAGGCTCTAAGTAACTGAGTGAGACCCTGTTTCTAAATAAAATATAAAAAGGGGTTGGGATGTTGATCAGTGGTTGAGCACTCCTGCTGGTGAATGGTTGAGCACCCTGGGATCAATGCCTGGTACCAAAAAAAAAAATGTTGCTTCTTTTTTGTATCCTATCTTAACCCATGTGAACTCTGAAATTCCTGGAACTTGTCCTTGGATGGGCATTTAACAACCCAGAATCCAATATATGGGACCTCCAAGCTCCTACTAGACAAGCAGATGGTTCAATTCTAACTTCGCTACCACTCATATCAATAGAGGGCCAAGAAGTGCCAAGGAGCAGGGCAGAAAAGAAGACTTTGAAGTTTAGTGATCTTCAGGCAAAATGAGGGGATGAATAGGAAACGCAGTGGATAGTGGGAAAGTTAAACTATATCACAAAAACTCCACAGAAAAAAAAAAGATCCAGTTTCTTCAATAAATAAAGTGCTTACATAAAAGATATGGAGGAATATATACATTAAAAAAGATCAAAAATATTTTTAAATTAGGTAAAACTATACTATGATGTTTAGGGATGCATATTTTGGTGATAAAAATTTCAAGTAAGGATGGCATTCTATGAAAGCCAGTATAGTGATTATTCTTTTGCATATTGGTGCATATCTGTGTTTTCTTGTGTGGTTACAAGAAGACACATGAACATTTTCTGGAATGGTTTGCAAAGTACTAGTTCTGACATTGGGGATAGTAATAAGGGTATTTTATTAAACAGTAATAAATGTTCATTAACTGTAAATTTGTTTTATAAATACTTCCAATATTTGTTTTATTATGGAAATAAATTAATAATTTTCTAACTGGTGAAGGCTTTGGAGTCATACTACCAGATTTAAACCCAAACTCTGGCACTTACTACTTATGTAAATGTTTATGTTGATGATCCAAATAAAATGATCTAACAAGGAAAACATGAAGATTAATTAATGTGAAAGTTCTATGAGTTATTTCTAGAAAAAAATCTTTTTATGGGTGTTAGTATTGCTATATGAAATGATTCTTGTTCCAGTAAGAAAGCGGAGTTGGCAAGGTAAGAGATCAGGAAAAATGATACAAATTACTGCAAATATACAAAGATAATGCCCATATTCTACATCATACTTTTTCTTTAGTCAATTTTCATATTAAATTACTCATTCCAGAGAAGGATGTTTGTTCAATGTCCAAAATATCTATAATTTTACAATGAGAATCAATGGAAAATGGAATTCAGCTAATTTATTACTACTTTGCATGTAAATTCATTGGAACTCATCCATTTTATTAAGAAAAGCAAACTAAAGAAGCAGCTCTATGTGTTAAAAAAGGAGGCTGCCAAATTAAATGTCTTGGCCTGACTGAATCTCTCCTGATTGAAAATTAAAATATTAGGAAATTGTTTGTTTGAATCCTGAAGCCTAGATTAGGCTCTGAATGGATTAAAAACTCCATTAATGAAGAGCTAACCTTTAAAAAAAATCACATTCTTGACTTTTTAACTTTTTATGAAAAAGGCAAAGTTTTCTTAATCCTATTAATTCATTGATTGTCTTTAATTTCAATTAATTGTATTTTTAATCTTTGGAGTGTGTTATCATTACAGGCATTTAGTTTTAGCAAGTTAGAGCTTGTTTTTGAGTTAATTCTAGACCTCAATATTTTCCATATGTTAATGAATTACATTTCAGAGATTTGATTATTTAATATGAACACTTTAAATTTATACATTAAATTCAATACAATAAAAGCCAGTGTCCATACAGATGACTCAAATTTCTTGAAAAGTCCTTTGAGCAATATTTAAAAGAAATCCTCCAGTCCTCAACAATTAAGGAAATTTTAAAATAAAGTCCTTTGGAGAATTCAGTTTACCAAAAAAAAAAAATGTCCCTGGCATGTTATTATTCTATCTTTAATGATTTTCTACAGTGTGAGCATATCCACTGTAGTTTACCTGATTATATGAGAAAATTGATTTTAACAGGTAATAATTATTTATACCGTTAAATTATATTTTTGCACTGTTATTGGCTATAATTCAAGTGCTAAAAGTAGGTGATTTATTGCTAGGAATAAAAACAGAATAATTAAAACAAAATATAATAATAAGACTCCATTTTAACACTACTTTTCCAATAGTGAAATGAGGTAAATATCAAATGTGTCCTAAACTCTGAGACCCACCTTATTCCAAATTTTGTCTCATGGACAGGGACTCTTAGGCCTTTTTATTGGGCCTCTAGAAATACAAAAGGACATCAGTGCTTTAAATATTCACAACGCCTTTTATTTTACTACTAGGCCAATGATTTTGACCATTTCAAACACACACACTTCTATGTGCCTTCTAAAAGTTGAAAAGTAAGATAGCATAACTCTTTAGTATTGAATATTTCCTGTATATTGATGCCAGAGAACACAGCTATGCTACTCAGTGTGGTTTGCAGACCAACAGCAATGGCACCACCTGAGAGCTTATTAGAAATGTAAACCACCAAAGAAGTCTTGATGTTTTCTTCAGCATGATCAGATTTTAGACAGGCTTCTTTCTGAATATATGTCTCTGAACACCTTTTCTTAGAGGATTTGCTTTAGAAAACTTGAAGTTGCAAATAATTTTTCAGCCTCTGTGAGATATAAATCTTTGTGATGTTGAGCATATCTTTCTCAAATATCTGGAAATTATCCCTTTGAAATTTCATCATCAAGAAAACATAGGGTCCCTATTTTCTACTTTCTGTAGGAGGAAACAAGCCTAGCATGGATAAGAAACCACCTAGCAAATATAAATGGCTTAATCACATTAACCAGCCTACTCCCCACCTAGCCATGTACTCCAAAGTTTTTCTACTAGCTCATAGCCAGCATTGAAAAATATCCCCACCTTCTATTTCAGTGGGGTTGAGTTGAATCTCTCATTCCTGTTAAAATATTCTCTCTTCCCTACTGGGATGGTCTAGAATACAGTCCACTTTATTCAAGTGGTCTGGAGCAATTTTTATTTTACATTAACCTAAGCCCCACCTCTCAATCATAATCTGCATTTTAACAGTTTTTTCTCCCATCCAATAAAGTCGAGAAACACTGCTCTGACCATAATAGTGTTCATGACTTGCTGGTACTTAATAGGGCATGGGTCATAATAAAATAGGTATGAAACATAGAACATGAAATTTTAGATAATCACCATGAAATATAATATGACTGAAAGTTTTAAAAATGTCACTTCAATCACTTGATTATTTTATTTTGTGTTCAACTGTGTGAAGTATATTCTGGATTCTGGAATTGTTGATGTGCTATTACTGTTGCATATTGTTTTCAATTTAAAATTAAAATGACTGTTTTAAAGAAGACATAAATAAAGAAATCAAACATACATTTAGTGATGTGCAAAACACTAAGATTGCATAGAAGAAACAAATAAATAAATGCGCCTACTAAGTGCTGAAGTCACTACATGGATTAACAAAAAGGAGGGGAAATTTATGTTGGCCATGTATATTTATAGCTTCATCATTCAAAATCATACCATTATGATTTTGTGGAAGAGGGCATGTGCAATTATTATTTTGCAATCAATTCTGTGTGGACCTCTCTTCCGCTCGTGAAAAGCTTTAAATGCAATATTGATACATCAAATATTAACTTGCCATTCCAATAGCCTAAAAGTGTTCTTCAGTTTAAAAATTTAAAAAAATAAAGATGTTCAATTGAAACTACCCCTGCACATCATACTTGTTCTATGACTAAGCCCAGAAAATGTCACAGAACAATGATACATTTAAAAAAGTTATGAAAAATACAAAGTAAACATGATATGTCTATATATTCAACAGTATTGTGTTATGTGATAGGCAAAACTTACCCAGGTGGAAATGCTGTTGTCTGAAAGGATGATAATGATTAGTATTATAAAGGAAGAGGTAGAAATAAAAAGAGGTAAAAGAGTCTTCCTTAATCTGAATAAAAGTTATACAATTAATGCAACTTGACACCCATGAACACTTTTCTCAATTTTTGAATTAGATGTTAAGCTATGAGATTTTGAGGGCCAAACCATATTAATTTCTTTTATCCATCCAGCATAGTCAGTTAATGTTTGCACACATAGGCTAAAATGGGTACATCAAGTAGTAATCAAAAAATAAATCTTGGGGCTGGGCTTTTGGCTCAGTGGTAGAGTACTTGTGTAGCATCTGTAAGGCACTGGGTTTGATTCTTGGGACCACATATAAATAAATGAACAAAATAAAGGTATATCAACATCTAAACAAAAACTAAAAATTTGCACCATGCTGCATGTGGTGCAAATGACTGTAATCCCAGTAGCTCAGGAGGCTGAGGGAGGATTGTGAGTTCAAAGCTAGCTTCAGCAGCAACTCAGTGATACCATTTCTTAAAACAAAAAATAAAAAAAAGATCTGAAGATATGGCTCAGTGCTGTGTACACACACACACACAGACACACACACACACCCCTACCTCTTGGACATGTCTATCCTGACCAAACAAGTGATAAAGACCACTAAAGGCTAAAGGTATTGTCAAATTAGCTTATGAAATTATGTCCATATCTCAGGATATTATTTGACTCAGTTCCATTCAACACATAGTGTGTTCCTATTGAATCAATGTAGTAGAATACCTATTATACTTTTAATATGGTTTGTTTTCACCAAAACTCATTCTGAGGCATAATTCTTTAATATGGTAATGTTGGGAGGTGGGCCATAGTAGGAGGATTTGGGGTTATGGTGATACACCCTTAATTAACAGACAATAAAGCTAACTTGCAGTATTAAGTTCTCACTCTTGTGAATCTGGAATGGTTAGCTTGAGAGAAGGTTACCATAAAGCAAGGTTAAACCTTGAGCTTGTCTTTTCTGCACGTTGCTGCTTGCCCTTCTTCTTTTCATGTTGCATAGAGCAACAAGACTCTCTCACTAGAAGCGGGGGGCGGGGGGGGAGTGATGGTGGCACCATATTCTTGGACTTCCAGATTTGTGTTACAAAATAAAAATTTTTCAATCATAAATTACCTCATCTCATGTGTTCTGTTATATCAACAGAAAATGGACCAAGCCACTACAGTTCTGTAGCAAGGATTGCCCTTGTGATGTTTATATATTATAAGAAACAATAATATTCAGTGAATTGCAATATAATTTATAGGTTCTTAACATTGTGGATGTGTGTGTATTCATGTTTGTGTGTGTGTGTGTGTGTGTGTGTGTGAGGGGAGGGAGGCAGGGAGGGAGGCAGGGAGAGAGAGAGAGAGAGAGAGAGAGAGAGAGAGAGAGAGAAAGAGCTTTGGCAATTTAATGACTATGGACCCCCTCTGGAAATATTTTTATATGCATAAAATAAAACTATATTGTATTTTGAAGAGAACTAGTTATATTGAAAGATAGCTATCAAAAGGTAACAAAATGAATTTGTAATATATTAATATGTAGTTCTTTATTAACACATATATGACAAATGCTACTGGCAGAATTAATTTTGAAATAAGTATCAATACAAATTAGTTACGAAGCTAGATTGTGTTAATAGACACTAATAATTCTGGCCAGTATTTACAATTGAAACAAATACTAAATTTCATTTAGATAAAATAAAAATAGTCAAACATAAGTGTATATGTGTATTCATATGTTTATTTACTTTTTCCTATAGAGTTCATGGCAGCCAAATGATTTAAGTCATTTAAAGAATACTGTCATTACCTCAAGGGCAAAGGGAACTACTATTTTTTAAGTGCTGAGTGCTTATCAAATTTTCCTTTAAGAAAAATCATTCTGGTTCTTCTAGGTATAGAATCATGTCATCTGCAAATAGTGATAATTTAAGTCCTTAATAGGACACCCATAGCACAAAAGTTGATAACAAAAATCAACAAATGGGACTTACTTAAACTGAAAAGTTTTCTCTCAGCAAGAGAAACAATAAAAGAGGTAAATAGGAAGCCTACATCATGGGAACAAATTTTTACTCCTCACACTTCAGATAGAGCCCTAATATCCAGAGTATACAAAGAACTCAAAAAATTAAACAATAAGAAAACAAATAACCCAATCAACAAATGGGCCAAAGACCTGAACAGACACTTCTCAGAGGAGGACATACAATCAATCAACAAGTACATGAAAAAATGCTCACCATCTCTAGCAGTCAGAGAAATGCAAATCAAAACCACCCTAAGATACCATCTCACTCCAGTAAGATTGGCAGCCATTATGAAGTCAAACAACAACAAGTGCTGGAGAGGATGTGGGGAAAAGGGTACTCTTGTACATTGCTGGTGGGACTGCAAACTGGTGCGGCCAATCTGGAAAACAGTATGGAGACTCCTGGGAAAGCTGGGAATGGAACCACCATTTGACCCAGCTATTGCCCTTCTTGGACTTTTCCCTGAAGACCTTAAAAGAGCGTACTACAGGGATACTGCTACATCGATGTTCATAGCAGCACAATTCACAATTGCTAGACTGTGGAACCAACCCAGATGCCTTTCAATAGATGAATGGATAAAAAAATGTGGCATTTATACACCATGGAGTATTACGCAGCACTAAAAAATGACAAAATCATAGAATTTGCAGGGAAATGGATGGCACTAGAGCAGATTATGCTTAGTGAAGCTAGCCAATCCCTAAAAAACAAATACCAAATGTCTTCTTTGATATAATGAGAGCAACTAAGAACAGAGCAGGGAGGAAGAGCAGGAAGAAAAGATTAACATTAAACAGATACATGAGGTGGGATGGAAAGGGAGAGAAAAGGGAAATTGCATGGTAATGGAGGGAGACCCTCATTGTTATACAAAATTACATATAAGAGGTTGTGAGGGGAATGGGAAAATAAACAAGGAGAGATATGAATTACAGTGGATGGGGTAGAGAGAGAAGATGGGAGGGGAGGGAGGGGGGATGGTAGAGGATAGGAAAGGTAGCAGAATACAACAGTTACTAATAGGGCATTATGTAAAAATGTGGATGTGTAACCGATGTGATTCTGCAATCTGTATTTGGGGTAAAATTGGGAGTTCATAACCAACTTGAATCTAATGTATGAAATATGATATGTCAAGAGCTTTATAATGTTTTGAACAACCAATTAAAAAAATTTAAAAAAAATTGAAAGATAAAAAAAAAAGAAAAATCATTCTGTCTATAACATGTATAAAAGATTCTTTCAAGTAGGATTGAACAAGTGTCCATGTAGAGACAGGGAGAATGAATCACTTTAGAAGATATATTCAGAAGGCAAAATAACAAGATTTGGTGGAAAGTAGCTAAGATTGAGAATGAGGGTTGTCAATGATGTTACCAGGATTTCTCATTTGGTTAACTGGAAGGATGGGTTAATGTATGTGTGACAAGAAACAGAAGGAGACAATCTGACTCTTATTTGGGAAGAAGGATAAAATATTACACATAAAATGGGGTTTCAGCCTAGGTCTACAACTGCTAATATATAAGTTATTCCAGTCCTTTATATGGTTACCAAGATTGTGAGAATCCACTTTGTCAAGGCAAAATGCTTCTACCTCTGAGTATTTTTTGGCTTTTATCACAGTACCGTATAATTAGATTTCACATACCAGTGCAACAGAGAAAGATAATCCTTTAGAAGGAGCCACTTGCACAGCTTTAGTATCACAATTCTATTATTTGAAAATTCAAATTAGGTAAACATCTTTTGAAAAAAAAGACAATAATATTAACTAGCATTATTTGAACAACCTCAAAGTGTCAGTTGTCAGTTGTACCTACATGGATTGTTTAGTTTATTCATTGAACAAATATTGACTGAGCATTATGTACCAAGCATTGTTCCAAAGGCTGGGGATTGAGAAACAAAACAGTCAAAACACCCTGCCATCATGGTGCTTATAGTTCTTGATCCTCACACAAATTCTCTGAAGCAAATTGAGTATCACAATATTGTCAACAAGATTGTTTAGGCTCACAGACATTAGGCAAAGACAAGATTTGGACTAAGGCTATAGCCTTACAATAAATGCTATTTTCTTTGGCACATTCTTTCATATATATACTCAATGGTGGAAAAGCTGGATGAATCTTTTAAGGTAATTTATCTATTAAAAATAAGTCTAGTATCTTCATACCAGGTGAAAAGGGTAGGTAACACACCTAAATACATGGGAAATACTTAAGATAGCAACATTCCTTTTGTTGTTCTCCTACCTGTATTTTTTCTGTGAATGTAAATGTAGTTAAGGCTCTTATAATGCATATTCTATAGTACATATAGCTGTAGATGTATGTGCAAATGTGGGGAGTATGTGTGAAATTTGCTCCTTTGTCATAATAGTTATAGTATATTCAATATATAAATCCTTCCTTTAGGGATTTTGTGTTTCCAAGAAAAATGTTACTCCTACATGATTTCAGCCATGTCTTATTTATGAGACCTTCACAGGGTATATAAAAATGTACTGTCAGGATGATTCGTTCTATTGAGCATTAGTAGTTCTAGTCAAGAAAATGTGAAATCACAAAAGAGTGAAATACACATCTATCTGGTTTTTCTCTTCATTTCATTTATCTTTGGAAGATTTGTGTGGCCAGTTTCACAGTAAAAATGCATGTAACTGGCTTAATTTTGGTTGACTACATCACAGAATGATGCCCAGGTAAGGAAAGATTAGACAAGTTTCCTATATTCTCTTTTACAACTGAAATATATGAACCTCATATTCATCAATGTTGACCAGTGGTTCTCATCCCAGGGTGCCTAGCAGAATCAGATATGAACCTTATTTAAAAATCAGTACTAATGCCTAGGCATCAACCCAGACCAATTCATGTAAACTATCTGGCAGAGAGGCCTAGACATTTGCTTATTTAAAAAGCTCTGCAAGTGATTGTTATGGGCAGCCAATGTTGAGAAACCCTAAGTTATACACTGCATCTTAACCTTTATTTTTCTTCCTACATAGGATTTTAATTCATGGCTTAAAACAAAAACATGAACCTCAGAACATCTCACCATTGGTTATGTTAGATTTTCTGCTTTTCCAATATTTACACAGCTGTTTAATACTAAGAATGAGCTACCACATATTTCCACCACAATTAAACTGAGATCTGACATTTACAGTTTTCACGCAGCCACAATCAGTTCCAAATTCCCTTTTGCAACCAAGAGTAGCATTCTCACTATAATAATGAAGCCATGTTTTAGATGTTCTATATCAGAATGGATTCAGCATTATTCAACTTTATAATCCATTTATTCTGTTTCTGTCCTGTATTCAATTTGGAGAACTATTCTTATCATCTTTTAGAAAACGAGTTGGAAGATAATCTCCAGAAATGTATAAACATACTGTGCAATTTCTCAACTAATTAAGATATGCTGGGCATGTAAATATTTTTTTTACTTCAGGCAGGTTTTTTAATTGTGGAAATTTATTATGTCAAATTGAAATAGCATTGCACAAATAGCAAAATATACAAAATGGTCTAAAGAAAAAAGAACTCCCCTTATGATTCCATACTGTTTAATTTTCAACCAGGTGGGAAGTTTGTTAGGCGAAATTCAATCATATTTTCCACTTAATTAGTTGAGAAATTATACATTAAGAATTGGGAAAATAAAAGAATTATTAACCCTGACTGTATCTTACCACTGATATTATTAATTATTATTAATTCGAGTTTCACTGAGTTAATGGTGACTTTCAACTAGAATGCTCTTAAATTCTTCAACTTTGACCAGGAAGTAAAAATTAAGCATTTCAATGTATCTAAATCAAAGTATGTTTCCTAAAAAGTAGCAACCAGTAAGACTATTGATTGATTGAGGCAAGAATGTGAACATTCTTATGCAAAGATACCAAATTTGAACTTCATCTTGAAGAGATGAAAAACTATTGAAGCCTCTTTTGCAGTCAAGTGCTCTGCTTAAATTTTAAATCTTAGAAAGAACAACCAGGCAGCAAGGTGGAGGACAGATGTAGAGGAAGGTCAAACTAGAAGTGGGAGCATCTTTTTTTTTATGAGAGAGAGAGAGAAAGAGAGAATTTTTCTAATATTTATTTTTAGTTTTCGGTGGACACGATATCTTTTATTTTTTATTATTAGTTTTTAATGTGGTGCTGAGGATCAAACCCAGTGCCCTCTGCATGCCAGGCAAGTGAGCTACCACTTGAGCCACATCCCCAGCCCCAAGGGAGCATCTTTTAAGAGGCAATAGTCCAGATAAGAAGAGATCGAACTCAAAATACAACTCAAGTGAGACCTCTGCCTTGTCCACCAATCAGAGTAATGTGCATAATCCTAAGACCCTGTGATGACTTTTATAACTAAAGCTGAAATACCTTTAGTTTCACCTCCTCCTCTTCCTTTTGTTAACACTCTCCTTTGCTAAATCATGATTTATGTAGGTAATAGTCCCATGTATTTCCGTTTTTATTCCCACAGCCTAGCTAGCACTGGGCCTGGCATACTACAAGTGTTTAGAATATTTGTAGAATATTCAGATGAATAATTGAAACAGTAATTTTTCATGACATTTATTTTTATGGAATAAATGCTTTATATACATTTGAGTCTTTGTTCTCCCAATGCTTAATTAGGAGATTGTCATTTCTTCCCTACTTTTCCTATGCATTAATTGAGGTGTATGGACTAAATTATTTTTCATGTATGTTGTTTCCATTGAAAGTTTATCACACAATAGGCAATTTAAAATTGCCATAGGTTAAATCAAAATCCTGAATTTTATATAATCAACTGATTGTCACCATTGCCCATTTCAGTAGGCTCAAAATCACTTTGTGTCCATTCAGAAATATTACTCCTTGTTCAATAAATATGTTAGTCAATAAATACATGGAGAGGCAAATGAAGATCTCTTCCATATAAAGCCATACATTGCTAAAATATGTATTACATTTATTATGAAATTATTTTAGGTGGCTAAAATGTAGGATTATTAAAACCTTAAATTACAAAGTCAATAACATGTCTACAAATGCTAAATTACATTTTTCCTTAATATGCTTCAATATTCTTTTCATTGTTTCACATCAACTCTGATTCCTAAGTAAAGACAAATTAACAAAGTTTTAAAAGTAAATATAGAGTCATACATTATTGTTTTGTTTTTTCTTTTGGAACCACTCACTTTATTTATTTGGAAAAATATGTTTAATCTATTCTTTCTTAATTAATTAATTTATTTTAATTAGGAATGTATGACAGACAAATGCATTTTGACTCATTATACACAATTGCAGCACAACTTTTCAATTCTCTGATTGTACACAATGTCCTGTTGCTCCATATGTGCACTCATACATGTACCGAAGGTAATAATTTCCATCACTTTCCACCATCTTTCCTACTCCCATATCAGCTTCTCTCCCTCCTCCTTGTCCAATCAATGTTCCTCCATTTTTCCCATACCTCCCCATTATGGGTCAGCATCCACTTATAAGAGTGTATTGTTTTCTTTTAACAATGAACACTTCTTAGTTGTGCTATTTTAATAATGGTATTTATGCAGTATTCAATATTTTAGATCGAGAATTCTGAGTTTTTAGTAATTAAGAATATAGGCATACAGGATACAGAATCAGACCTTAATTGCTAACTTCAATTGCATAGTAACTCCCCTTAATAGTGTGACTCACAGATGCTATAAATATCTTTCAAACAGATTTAATACAAAAAGTTTTTAATTTTTAGTTTACTTTGGGTCATGCTTTAAATATGTGTTACTTGGGATATTTGAGAAAGTAGCTGTGTGTGTGTGTGTGTGTGTGTGTGTGTATGCGCTAGACTTCCATATTTTACCAGAGACAATAGAAACAAGTTAGTATAAGAACTTATCAATTGCAACAACTATAGTGCTCTGATTAACATAACAAAAATGATATGGCCCAGGTTCATATTCATATAAAACTTGCAAAACAAACAAATAGCATTGAGAAGCAGTTTCTTATATACTTCATCATGATCCTGTAAGATCGAGTTGTTTGTTTACCTTACAGTGTCATGGTACTTGATTGGTAGAAAAGACAAATGGGATTCTTTTCCATATGACAAAAAAAGCAAATATATTTTATTGACTTTCTCTTTAAAAGCTTTAACTAGAAAATTAGTGAATAGTAGAGAAGATTAATCACACAACATTTCAAAGCTGCATACAGGATATAAAGCAACACATATTTATCTTTTAAAATATCAGATTTCTGTTTGCTTTGTTTCTTTTGAATTTTGCTTCATTAAGCTTCAAGTTTATTTTCCATCCCATTAATTAGCTTGTGCATTTGTGTGTGTGTGTGTGTGTGTGTGTGTGTGTGAGATAGAGATACACAGAGATTCAGACAGAGATAAGAATGGAGAGATTGAGAGAGGAAGAGGGAGGGGGAAGGGAGGAAGAAAGAGATAGAAAATTGAAAATTAGTAATTTCAAGGTGCACATTTCAAAGTTCAAGAGTTCAGGCAATAATTTCAGTTAAATTTAGTTTCTTAGAGTATCACGCCAATATTTCCTTATTTAACTTAGGTATAGTTTTTTACTACAAGGAAAATCATGGAAGGAAGATCATATAAGAATAATGTCTAGAACCTACCAGGCAATGGACAAGGTATCATACCAAATTATGTTTTAGCTTCTTAAGAGCAAAATACAGTTAAAAAACTAAAATACTAAAAAATTACCAAATAGAAAAAAATTGGAAAACTTAAACTATAGTTGTTATAAAGACCATAATTCTTCTGCTTAACACATTGATTCTTGAACCCTCAACAAAGTATGAAGCAATTATGTGGTGTTTAATAATGGCTTGATGAATCAGAATCCTTAAGACATTTACTAGGGTACAAGGTAGTGTTCTACTTTAAGGCAGGAATTTTCAAACTCTGAGTTGTAATTATTAGTGAGTCTTGAAATCAGATGATTCAATCTTGACTAGCATTTTATCAAAGTGGAATAAAACAAATAATGTCCCTCTGCATCACAAGTTTATTGAGAGGGCAATTCACCATGAGCAAAACACATATCTGGACATTCTTGCTGAGTGTGTGAAGTTATAAGACAAGACTATCCTTTGATACCAAGCAGTTTCTATAGCTAGTTCTGTAGGTAAGTAACTAGATGAACATGATGATAACATGACTACAAGTTAACTGTTTGCTCTCCAAGGAAGGGCTTCTGTCTTGGTAGTGGTTTACTGCAAAGGTGCTGAGGCATTGATCCTGTGTTTCTCACATTTACAGCACAATTCACTATATATGTTACCACTGTTTGGCCCCACTGGGTTACCTCATGTACTTGAGACAGAGGAACTGATGCTATCTATTCCAGTGTTGCTGCTGTTTACTGTATTTGGAGTATTACAGTCATACCCAATGAATCTCACAATCTACATGCAGAACATACAGAATTACAACAATCCACCCTCATCTGTGTTTACTTATGTCGTTTGAAATAATATTCTTTACTATCCTTTCTGCTTCTTTTTTGTTAATTAATTTATTTTAGTTAGGTATATATGACAGCAGAATGCATTTTGATTCATTGTACACAATTCCAGCACAACTTTTCATGTCTTCGGTTGTACACTTTGTCGTGTTGGACCATAAAGTAGCAAAACCAAAGGTTGGCTCAAGAAACTTTAGTTTCAGTTGAAAGCATATATAGGCTAATCACTGCATAATTCCAGTGGGTATAGTGTCACTTATATATGTGTAGGTCCTTTATATTTGTCAATATATAAAAAAGATTTGAAAACTACTACCTTATAAAAGAAAATAAAACAAGTTTTATGTGTGTTTTGGTTGACTAGCAAAACTTAAAGTCAATTTTGACCATAAAACAAAAGATAATTTTTGCAAGCATTAATGTTTAAGGAGAATATGGTCATTTCCATTTGAACTTAGGTAATAATGTGGGATTTAATTTATCTTTCAATGTGAAAGAAGTGGTCAGGAGATATCTTTTACTGTGTGTAGTTCAGGTACAATCAGATGACACATTGAAAACCCTATGTAGAAGGCTTGGGGCAGCTGTCAAAATATAAGTAAAAAATAAAATAGTAACAAAAATTTCTGAAACTATGAAATTCAAATTTTAATGTAAAAATAAAAAACCTGCTATGATTTTTATGATCTGATAATGATCTTCTCAATCAAGATATTTGTCATACCAAGAAGAAAAAGTCAAGGTAAGATCATAGTTAAATTTCTCAAACATTACCATCTTTTTGTTTATAAATTCCCCCTACATTTAAAAATATTAATATGAATAAAATGTCCTTGTGCCAAATCCCAAATATGATTTTTCCTTCACCTAACTGTCCTATTTATAATGTTCTGCTTCTCTATACTTTATGGGATGAGACCATTTTCATAAAAGTTATATCCATGATCTCATCTCTTTCTCCTCTATGTTTCATCATCAAATGACTCATGATTCAGAACTTATTCACCTAATGATGTCTCACTGCTTATATATCAACATTACATAATTTTCATCTATACCTATCCATGATTATACATGCATGAAGAAGATAAATACCATTATCCTTCTTTAAAAAATATCCTTACAGCCTTCAATATTAATACTCTAATAAGAAATATAGTAGTACATAGTTTAAATGGTAGTTTTTATTTTGGCAAATTAGGTAGTTATTGCTATTAAATCCAGGTAGTAAGGATCTATTTTGGAAAAAAATTATAAGCTCCATTCTGCTGATAGAATTATGGAATATAGTTTGTACAATTATAAATATACAGACATTATTTACTTATTTACCTGCATTAATTTTTCACAATGAAGAGAAATTCACTTAAACTTGTTTAGTTTGAGTCATAGTTTAAAACAATTAATATTTTAATATTGTTTACAGTTAAATGTTTAGTTATACTGTGAAATGATATTGGGGATCCCAATGAGTCTCTTAGTATTTAGAATACAAATTATTTTCCTAAAAATTCTGACTCAAATAAAGTATTTTTTGAGTTGGAAGAGACTTCAGAGGCTACCTAGTTTAATATTTTGTTATAGAAAATTTCAAATATACACAAGTAAAGATAATCACATAAGAAATCCCAGAGTATCTATCACATCTCGTCAATCATTAGCATGGTTTTGCCAATTTTCTTTGATTTATTCCTTTCAATTATTTTCTATTTGGAACATGTTAAATCATACTTTATTTCATTTTTTTCTAAACATTTCCTTTCACATCACAAACACATATCCCATAAAAATTACCAAAATATCATCACACATACTAATATGAACACTAAGTTTTAAAAGCAATGAAACATCAAGATACAGTGAAACATTTCTTAATCTTTTTTTACATGTTGATTTCTTAATCAAGATAATTTGTTCTTGGTTGACATAGAGAGATAATTTTACTGAATGCTTGCAGTTTGTGCTACTTGAGGTGCAGAGAAGGCAATTTATTTTGTTGACGTCACTGGGTTTTTCATTTTATTTTTTCCACAAATGTTTGCCAGTGTCTAGTAGGTACCGTTATTGGTGCTTTGAATTATCTATGAGCAAAATTAACAAACACCTCTGTTCTATGGAGCTTCTACTCCTATTAGAGGAATGTAATATACACATTAAAATAAATCAAATACAGTGTATATTGAGGATGATAAATGCTATGGGTTAATGAAAATTATAGTGACTTTAGGTTAATTTTGAGGGTTGGAGAGTTGCTTTAGTTTTAAACTGGATTTATTCACAAAGAGATATCCAGGGAAAAACTTAAGGAGAAAGAATTCATTTTGAAGGAGAGAGAATAAAGGTGTCAATGCTCCAAGGCATACATATATACCTGTGTAGAGTGGTGAAAGTGACTTGGAGACCAGTGTCTGAGATTGGGTCCCAGATGACTTTATGGCTGTGGCATATTGGTGCCTGGGAAAGTTTCTGTGCAAAGGCATAGGATGCCCGGTTGCTATGGAGATGTCCTCTATGCTACAGTCTTGTCAGCTTCAACCATATTCCCAGGCAAGGCAGTTCCTGGAAATGTAGGAACTTCCCTGCTAAGATAACCACAATGTTTTACCAGTTCCTCTGCTCCTGAATCTGCCTTTGAATTAGTAAAACAGGGATGAGAGGTGGGAGGGAAAGGGAGAGAGAAGGGAAAATGCATGGAAATGGAAGGAGACCCTCAGAGTTATACAAAAGTACATACAAGAGGAAGTGAGGGGAAGGGGAAAAATAATATAAGGGGGACAAACGAATGTCAGTAGAGGGAGCAGAGAGAGAAGAGGGGAGGGGAGGGGAGGGGAGGGGAGGGGAGGGGAGGGGAGGGGAGGGGGGATAGTAGAGGATAGGAAAGGCAGCAGAATACAACAGACACTAGTATGGCAATATGTAAATCAATGGATGTGTAACTGATGTGATTCTGCAATCTGTATATGGGGTAAAAATGGGAGCTCATAACCCACTTGAATCAAATTGTGAAATATGATATATCAAGAACTATGTAATGTTTTGAACAGCCAACAATAAAAAATTTAAAAAAAAAATGAATTAGTAACTTTAAACAATGGACTTTCTTGAGAGCTGCACAATGCTCCTAACATTGCAACTGTATAATGTAACTGAGGAAATAGCTGCATACTGTTGCTAACTCTGTAACTTTCATGAATACGAAGAATGATGCCTGCATAGTCTTTAATCTGACTTAGAGACATATATAATAAACATTGCTGGTGTAATTCTTTAGACCTGCTTCTCCATCAGAGAGCAGCGCTCCATCTGATCCCAGCTGTTTTATCTTCAAGATGTACCTGTGTTGACTCTTTATTTCTTCCAATCTCCCATTGCCTCTTGCTGGAAACTGCTAGTTTAGCCGTGCTGGTAATGGCATATACCTGTGTGAAGCATCTATAGGCCCACTGGATTAAATACAGATGAGAATAATGGATATACTCAGAGAAGACAAAGGGAGGTATATTATAGTAGCCTAATGAACTCCTTGAAGGACTGTGGGTTTTATTGAGTGAAATGGAAGCCACTACAAGATTGGACACAGAAGAGTCCCAAGTTCTGTTTTTTGCTTTAACAGTAATGTCCTGGCTACTTCATAAAGATTAGACTGTTTAAAGCATGCAGAGGGGATACTGATTTATAGTGTAGTTAAGAGACCAGTGTAATAGTTGAGACAAAAGATCATAATAGTGATCAAGATTAGTAATGGAATATTAGGATACAAGAAGTTATCTAATTCTCAATATATTTTAACATAAAATATAATCTAATAGAGGTGGGTATGAAATAAGGAGAGTAGTCAGGATGATGTCAAAACATTTGGTCTGAGCAAGCATAGTTAATGGTTGGAAGTCACAGGTTTGGGGTTGGGGAGAGCAGAAGTTTAAGCTTGGACTTATACAGATGTTTACTGGGTACCAATTAGAAAGGTTGAGTATAAAGTAGGATATTCAAGCCCAGAAATGGGTAAAAAAACTTTGGGCTACAAATATAAACTTTAGGACATCAGCACATAGGAGTTTTAGTTAAACTCACGAGGATTTTCTGAGGATATAAGTCTGTAAGTGTAGAAAGTAAAAAACACAGAGACATAAGATGTCAAAGACTGAGAAAATCAATATATAGAAATCAGGAAAAGTAAAATGGTAATAACAAGGCTGATCATTATGGCAATGATTCAATTCTTCTAAAATTTCATTTCAAACATATCAATATTTGCTTGTTAAAATCAAGTCTTAGCTGGGCATGGTGACACATGCTTGTAACCCCATGGCTCAGGAGGCTGAGGTAGGAGGATCACAATTTCAAAGCCAGCCTCAACAAAAGAGAGGTCCTAAACAACTCATTTTGACACTATCTCTAAATAAAATACAAAATAGGACTGGGGATGTGGCTCAGTGGTCAAATGATCCCAAGTTCAATCCCCAGTACATACACACACACACACACACACACACACACACACAAAGTCAAGTCTCAGATGGATTAGGGATTCAATCTCTTCACTCTGCTTGCCTTAGAGTCACAATTATGCTTCTTGGTTCAGCATCATGCAGACTAAATATTTATAATTGTACATTTTCCCCATCATTCTGGTTAGTTTTCAGATGTCCTCCATTGTTTCTGAATCAAATGTAAGAGATTTCCAGATCCTCAAGTCACCATAGTGTCCACTCTTCCTAATGTTTCCTGAGGGCAGGTTGGGCATCTCTCATTTCACTCCCGTTATTGACAAATTATTGACAGGGCCAAAAACTGCCTTGGCTTGAATAATAAATTATATGGCTATTTATTTAATGACACTCATGGCCAAGTAAGCAACTTCTCAGCCAAAAGGAGGCCATTGATTCTTTATAACACTGGAAGATTTATGTCAATAACATTGAACAAATAATTTGGAAAGAGATGCTCACCCTAAACAAACAATTTATACTTCTTTTGCTCAATTTTTGTCTTTATCTCAGCCCTGTCCACATCTCAATTGCACAACATCTACTAAAATTACTTATGTATGTTTAAAATAGAGAGTTAAGTATTTCAATTAGAATCTCTGTGTGTGTGCGCGCGTGCATTTGTGTGTGTGTGTGTGTGTGTGTGTATGGCAAAGCATCTAAGATATATTGTCATAAGATGGACTAAAACCAATTTATCATGCTCAGTTCACATTCTTTGCCTGTGTAAACAGCTAAATGAGGAAAACAAGACAACAGATGCTATAAAGTAGTGAGCATACATATGATGCAAAGCTGAGATGTGGCAACACATTCAATGAGTATCTGGTATCCATACAGAGCTGAAGAAAAACAATCTCTTTAAAGAATTAAAGAATAGTAGAAGATTTCATTTAAAAAACATCAGTCAACCAGTGAGTATTTACTGAGTTCCTGCTATTTATCCAGCATTATTTTAAAGAACAAAGGGTACATGATTCTTAAGCTGCACCTGGAATGAGATTTTTAAAATGAAGTCTTGGAAAAAAGGCAATCCCAGTAACATAATGAGTGAGCCAGTCAATGTCACTTGTGAGCATTACATAACTCATCATAATATGACTGAATACATGCTTTTCTCCAAATGGCTAAAATCAGATCATTGACATTCATTTTATTAGAAAAGCAAATGAGTAATGAGTAAATTAAATGAACAAATAAAAAGATCTAAAAGTGTATTTCATTGATACACATTTGAATATCTGCTGATCAGGAAATATTTTAATATTATAAGATTATACATTAGAGTTTGCCTATTGAGAGCTCTTTACCATGAAAGTCAAATTTTTAGCTTACAATGATGGTAAATATTATAAGAACAACATCACACTTTCTGTTACACCAACTTCCCAAAATACAATTATAAATCTTCACATCCTTGACATTAATACATGACAAGTTGAGAAGCATCATATTTATTTTCACCATTTTCATTATGTCTTAGCTATAGAAATGATGGTAAAATCAAATCATTATGTTTAACTGGATAGAACAAAGAAACAAATGAGAAATAAAACCAAACAAAAACAAAATAAGTATAATTTGGGTTGGAAGGAGACTACTGCTTAACTCTAAACTCCAATTGAACCTGGAAAGATAGTTGGAATGCATGTTGACTTTCATATGTCAGGATTAAAGCCTAATCCTTATGAGTTTAATAATTTCTAGGATTTTTAATCTGAGCCATGTAAAAAGGAGGAGACATGGTCCTTTCTTCACTACAGCTGGGAAAATAAGGCAAGAATATTAAAAAATATGAAGGAAATCAAATACACGGATATGGTAGGAATCTTGGTGCTCCACTGGTGGTAGTGTAGATAGCAGCAGCAATCTGCCTGGCCATCTGTTACTACTTAGTCAAATTAAGTATATACATACCCTTTGACACAGCAATTCCACAATTGGCATTTATCCCAGGGAAATTTTCACACATGTACATAATACACATATATCAAGGTATTCTTTGCAGCAATATTTGTAATAATGGGAATTGGAAGTAAATGACCTATCCATTAATGAGGAAAAGAGGTAAAATTTATTGGGTACATAATCATGACCCTCATTTCAGATATGTATAGATAGATTTTTTTCTATAAAAGCGTACCTAGAAAGGGGTCACCTCCAAGGAAATAAATAGCTTAGGATTTACCATTTTCTAATTTTCACAGAGGTTCAAAATGTATAATGCATGAAGTTTAAAGTCATGGAATACATTTATACCTAGGGATAAGCAAAGATCCTAACAAATGATACTGCTTAGTGAGAAAACAAGATGACAAATAAAATATATAACAATGCATTTTACATAAATAATGCATAAACATAAACATATTTGAAGGACATGATTCAAATAAAAAGCATAGACATTAAACATAACAGTTATACTGAAGAGAGAAGGGAAATTTCAATGTGGGTGTGGAAAAAATATAATACTTACATAGTGATAGACATAGAAACATTGATATAAGAACCAAATTATTATATGCCATGAAATATATGGCATGGTTAACTTGACCCATAAAACATAGGTCAACACAATGACAAAAACACAAAAATAGACATTGTTTAGGAAGTGCTGTCAACATAGTTATGCATGACAATGTCCTGATTAGAAGATAGTAGGATGAATCTCTAAGTTTCCTAAGTTTCATTTCTTTTCCACTGTATAGTCTTCCTACAATATTTAACATTTTGGTGCCTCAGAATTCTCAATCACAAAGTAGAAAAAGGAATGCCATCTTTGAAAAATGCTGAAAGTGTGTGAAAAAATGCATTGGATGGCTACAGTAAGATGTTTACTATAAACACCTTATATTTCCTCTTAGAACCCCCTTTGAACTTTTTACTATATTCTTCCTATACTTCAGGAAGGCCTAATGGAGAAAAAGTAGCCAAGACTTTTAAATCTCTAACTAGTTGGAAATAATTCTATGTGAAGGAGTTCTTAAACTTTATGTTCACTATTTATTCTGGCTTTATACCTCATAACCAAATTCCTTTTGGGTTTTAAGATTGAGGGTTTTTCACTGACTATGTCTGTTGGAAGCCGTATAACTATTTCAAAGAAATGTTACTTTATCAGGGATTTGGGAACCTATTCATTACCATGTTTACTGTTATTATGACTGACAAACCATAATCAGGACATAAAATTTAATGTAGATTGTATTTGCATTATTCTGCTTCTATCCTATCAATCTTACATAAAAATTCTATCAAATATACCAGGTATATATTTTGTACCACGTATAAACAAGTACAAATCTGAATAGTTCAGTGAATGTTAGGCAGATATTTCTTTGAAGATTTCCAAAGGGAATGAATGTAATTTCAAATAAATTGATGGTGGCTGGCTATATCAGTATTTATAAAAATGCATTGATTATAAAATCAAAGTTTTACATTCTTATTACTATTTTAACTCTTATTAAAATTATATATTTATGTGTTGACAGAAAGTTCTGCTTTAATAGTCACATCTCATTTCTAATATGATCTGTTAATAGATCATTATTCCATTGAGTATGAACGTTTGTCTCCAAATGTCCACAATTTTTTAGTCTACTAAAAAATATTTAGCAAGGAAGCCAAAGCAGAGAAAAAGAGGCAAATACATTTATAGCAAATCTCTTTGATAAGCAAACACACAAATTCTAACAGCATATTCCATGCTAAGTCAGCATGGATAATATGGATCTCTTGAGAAACCACACTAGAATTCATGAGAAAGAAATTAAGATAATGCAGTTATCTGTTGACCTGTTCAGGGATATTTCTCAGAAAAGCATTAGTCAAATGTAATGAAAAATGATGTAGCACAAGAATATAAAAAGTGAACATTGCAAAAAAAGTGAACATTGCAACAAAAAGCTAACATTTCTCTTTCTACTTAGAGTTGTAAAGATAAAATGCTTAGAAAACTTCTTCAAAACTCAAAATTGTAATTATAGGGTTTTCAAAGAATTGAAACCTTCAGTGAACCATTAATTTTGTCTTCTTGACCCATGAGATGACAAAATGGTAATTAAGTTTGTTCTTTTTACAAATAATTCAATCTTAACAATTTTTATTAGTTTTATTTTTGATGACTTAAACACAATCTTGTATTTCTGTATTTGAGAAAATATCATATGACATCTCATTTCTTAGGTTTTAGAACAATTAAACTACATTAAAACTTCTATTTGTAGAACCATCTTTTGAAATTTAGCTATGCAATTTCAAAAACAAAAGCATGCAAGCAAAACTCCATCAAAACAATTTCTGGCCCATGGTATGAGAGGTGGGGACATTGAGAATTTTATCAGTTTATAAGACATCAGAATTTGAATAAATATTGTATATAAGATATATCTCACCTGTCAATAAAATTATGTGATTATTTAGGACAACTTTTACACTTTTTTAAAAAACACTTTCTTTAATTTTTACACTTTCTTTAAAACAACAGACCCAATTGTTAATAAGAGAGGGGGTAGAGAAGACTATTTTAAAAATAAAGTGAGATAATCCAGGTAAAATCTCTTCAATTTTATTTTATTCAGAGGAAATATTATAATTACTGCAAGTATTACTTATCTAGAATAGAAATATGATCATTATAGTTAAGTACTGTGTAAATCAAACATCACTTGATAAAGAGTTTCAAACTGAAAATTAACATTCAAATGCATTAGTCTTCTTAAACTCTATGATAAGTCATAATTTAAAATAAATCTAAGTTCATATATGTGTTATATGTTATCAAAGGTTTCTTCTCACTACTGAGTTAACTATATTTCACTATTCTTGTTAAGCAAAAAAAGAAATATAACTCTGGATATCAATGTACATCTTAGGATGATATTAGATAGAATTATCAAACACAAAAATGTGCCCCAACAGTGTTTTGTTCAAGCTTCTCCTGATAGAAATCGGAAGTGTAGAGGTCTTCCCCTTGCAATAGACTTCACATTCAATTTATAAATATTTTGCTTTGAAATACAGAACTTGAGGGATAGGGTTGTGGCTCAGTGGTACAGCACTCGTCTAGCATGTGTGAAGCACTGGAATCGATTCTTGGAAATGAATGAATGAATGAATGAATGAATGAATGAATGAATGAATATATAAATGTGTTGCATCCACCTACAACTAAAAATATTTAAAAATAAATAAATACAAACGACACACTTAAAAATGACATATTTTCAAATAAGTACAGAGAAGAAATAAAGAAAAATGGACTAAAATAGTATATAGGGAAAATGTCAGAAAATAAAATCAGAATTTGAACTCTCTTATTGCTGAAAGTTTCAAATAAGTCAATTATATAAACAAGGTTGTTACATTTTCCCCTTGTATTTATGAAATATGAATAATATCTAGTTGAAATTATAGCTCATACTTATTTAAAACTCATAATATTTAATTAAAATTATAGCTACCAACAAGTATTGTGGTACCAATATTGCCAAGTATTTTGCCAAGCACTTGGATCATTTATTCCTCACAGTAAAATAACACAATAACTATTATTTTAATGTCCATTTTGCAGATGAAGAAACTATAACTTGAACAATTTAAGTGATTTGACAAAGTTATACAGTGATGGGTTTTAGAGGTTATTCAGTCTCAATGCAAAATATACCACATCTATTATATAAAATAAAGATAGCATGCTCCACCCAACATCAATGTACATAGGCAGACTTGTATCATCAAGTCATATATTGAAGAATCTCACAGAATTTTATGAAACCAAATATTTTAGCTTTAATTCATATCTTCCACGTTTAATTTGAATGTTTGAGTTGCAAGTGTAAGTTTAGAGAAATAAAATATTTATAAAATATATATTCACAAATATAAGCATTACTTGTAGAAAATTTTCTAAAGTGAAAAGTAGGTAACAAAGACTTTAATTCAGCAACTTTAGTCCTTTTTTCTCACTAGGCTTCAAATTTGGCCTCTAAGAATTGCAACTTTCAGCACAAACAATTTTGTCAACCCCCCCCCCCCCAATAAAAGACTTCAACAAACACAAACATTTTCTAACTCAAGGGTCATGTACCCAGCACTAGATTACCAGCTCCTTTAAGTTCTTGCCTGAGAAGCTCAATATCTACAAAAGAACTTAATGTGTGTTCCAATTAAAGTACCTCTTTTCTTAGAACACTTACTTAAGGAATCTTGGAATTGTAAATCCTTTCTATGTCTCTTTGAGATCTATCTTCTACAATCTAGGAAAGTCTTTCTCAAGGACTTAGAAACCAACCCTTTGTGGTACAATGGTTGAGAAAAACAGGGCCCCTGTCTTGAGGTCCTGGTGGGATGTAAGAATCCTAACTTTAAAAAGAAATGATTAGCAATTACACATGGTAATTGAACATATCTCACCCCAATTCCCCAAAGTCCTTCAGTAGTATTAGTTTAGTATACCTCAGCATTTAAAAGCCCTTTCACCTTTTTTTCAGAGGAGTTGAGCTCAGTTATATACTGAAATATCTTTCCCCTATTGTAGTAAACTGAACAAATGTCTCACCATTTTGTACCAAAGTACCAAGGAATTTTTTTTTCATTTACAGGCATAGGAAAATATAAACAATTACATTTCAGCCTAGAAACTACACAGAAATCTATAATGACCATATCAAAAGTCAAAATAATTTGATGCAAATTGAACTTTATATAAATTTGTCCATCAAGGAAAGCAATCTAAAAGGGCTATCTTAACAAGACATCTGTGTCTTTTGCATATGCATGAATTACTTCTTAAGCATGTTGCTATAATAGAGGCCTCTTTGGAAAATATTCTTCATATGATGGCTTTTAAGGAATATAAATTCATGTACATGATAATATAAATTACTTTTAGTTAAGGAATAGGCGCAATGTCATATTTTTACAAAAATGTGTCAACTAACAATGACTAAAGAAACTCCAGAAATGCTCCAAAAGAGACAGAAGTGACAATATTGAAAAGATAACAGTTATCAAAATAAATTTTATTTTAGCAACTTAAAATAATTTACAATTCCAAAAATAGGTATATGGAAAAATATAAAATAAAAATTAAAAATAAATGTATTACAAGAATTAACTAAGACAAAATTATTGTTAATTACATCTGTAAAGAAGTTGATAAGATATTGGTAAGTAACATAATTTTCTAGTTTGTGATATTAAATGATTCAATATGCAATTATTGACTTTAATAACTGGAAACTATAAAAGTAAACTGACGGGGCTGGGGATGTGGCTCATGCAGTAGTGCGCTTGCCTGGTATGCATGGGGTGCTGGGTTCGATCCTCAGCACCATATAAAAATAAAATAAAGATGTTGTGTCCATTGATAGTTAAAAAATAAATATTAAAAATTATCTCTATCTTTAAAAAAAAGGAAATAAGTGGGAAAAGAATGAATGAAAAATCTCCATGTAGTATAATATAAACGTCTCCATGTAGTATGTAACTGTCATATTATATTGTAATATTAATATGAGCTTAATGATGAGCATGTTTTAGATATTAATATGAACATAATAGCTTTTATAATAAAGAAAAACAATTACTACAACTCTAGATGTTTTACCCTGCCCAGATATGCTATCAAAATGTCAATCTTGGGGCTGGGGCTGGGGCTGTGGCTCAGTGGTAGAGCCCTCATCTAGCAGGTGAGAGGCCCTGGGTTCGACCCTCAGCACCCCATAAAAATATATAAATAAAGGGATTGTGTCCATCTACAACTAAAAAATACATAAAAATGTCAATCTTAACATACCCTGAATTTATGATGAAACACTATTTTATTGGGACAAAATGGCACTTCACCTTAGGACCTGCAAATGTTGAACTGTGGCAGTTTTCTCTCTGCTATTCAATGTGATTTTAAATAGAGAAAAATAACCTGCTAAAATTTCAGATGAACAGTTTGCAATAGTCATATATTCAAAGATGCCAAATAACATATCATTAGGATGAGTGATCATTCTGCAGTTTCAAATTTTATTGCTGCACCATTTTTCTGAGTGGAAACTGCTAAGCCCCCAGTTGGAGGGAGGATACATTAAATGTAGTCAAATGGGGGTCCTGCCACAGTCAGAAAATCACCCTCAAGTTGATAGTTTCAGCCATGCAAAGCCACTGAAAGGCTCTGCTGAGGAACACAATCACAATGATAACAGTCAGGCAAGGTAAAACAGTTCAATTTTGGGGGGATGTTTTTGTTAATATAGCATAGAGCTAGCTCCCTTTTCAACTGTCTGATCTTTTAAACCTGCATGCTTTCAGCCTTATATTCTAAACATGTAAATCAAACCCAGGATGGGATTTTATTTCATGTGCAACCTTAAAAACTTATATTAATGTAGCAAGAAGCCATATGCATAACATGAGCAAACAGTAGGTACTTAATGAGTATGCGATAATAATGTATAATGTGTAATTGCTTCAAAATAGTCTTAAAATAAAAACAGAGAACTTATGGTTTAATAATTGAATTCTATCAAAACCTCAAAAAAGCTTTTCTGAAAACCAAATTCTAAATCTATTCATATGCAATAAAGATAATAATAGTGCTTAACATTTAGAGTATTTTATTTTAAGGTAAATTATTATTTTCCTAATTTTTTCTAATTTTTAAAAACAATACATGAGAATATGTTCAGAGAGCACTTTGCAAAAAAGTGATAATTATACATAAATAAAACCATTCAATAATTTGGTGTATTTTATTCTCATGTAATTTAATGAGCACCTTATTTTTCACACTTTTAATCAAAATATTTGTGCGATTTTTACTATTTTTTTTACTATATTACAAGCATTTTCCCATGTACTATCTGACTGCCACAATAATCTCTTAACAGCTAATGGTAATGGTAATGGATATTTATTAGATATTCATAAATAATAGTCAAACTAATCACTGTAATTTACTTAATTATTCAATTATATCATAAGTATATGAAGGTCATTCTTAGCTATTCCATGTCTAAGCAAAACATTCCATTTTCTCCATGCATTCATTACTCATGGACATGATTCAGTCCCCTATTTTCATAAAGTTGCTTTTTTTTTAATGCAGCCTAAATTTCACTTCTCTTAAAGTGTAAGCAAGAGAATAGAACATAATGATCCTACAATACTAAAATAGTATAAACCAGAAAGGGATTATATGTGTTCTTTGTCCATTTCAAAGATTATTAAAGTTTAAATTGCAGTAGAACTGCCTAGGAAGTTTTTAGAATGCAGCTTCCTTGACTCCACACCAGGAGACTGTGTTTCAGTGGATAACTTGTTGGGTCTCAGAGTCTAAACTTCACAAAGGTGATTTTGATACCATTTGCCATTCTTTGAGAAATTCTGGCTCAGGTAATACATTTATATTAAAGTCCCCAACAATTGCTGATGCCTTTATAATAGGTGTATCAAACAGTAGGCTTTACAATGGGCTTATTGGGTATATATAAAAAGATAACCTAAATTTTCTTTTCTGAATCCAGCTGCATCTTCCTCATCCTTTACTTGGTCAGCACATTACTGTGGCCAAGAATAGTACTCTGTTTATTCTTATTAAATGTCATCTTCTTACATTGGCACTTCTTTTTAGTCTGAGGCTACTTTATAAAGCTTTCCTCTGCTAATTTACTTTGCATAATCCGTAAATTTGATGAGCATGCCTTCTATCTTTATCCAAGTTAGAAATCAAAATAGTCCCCCAAAGAGAACAAAATATCTAGAGATGGAAAAATACAAAATAAAAGGTTGGAAACATGATCATAACTGTGTTATACAAATACCATTGTTCCATCCAGACTCTTTATTTAAATGACAAATACTTTTCTGTTTTAGAAATTATTTACTTCTATGAAGGATAAAATAAAAAACAGTTTTCCTACAATGCATTTGGGTTCAACTCACATAATGGACTTCTCTGTGCATATTATAAAAATTTGAACTCTAATGAATTATTTATCCATCAAAAGTATATGTATTTTAACATTCAAAATTTCCCTGGTAAAACAAAGAAAAACTGCATTGTCCTTCATATATTACTTCTAAAATCCTTAAATTTTATACCAATAAAAGAATTAAGTATTAGTACTCATAATATTTTATTACAAATTTCACTTCTCTGATCTGTTTTAAACAGAAGAAATTTGTTAAATACCCATTTCTGTTAAGTTGACCTTATAGTTCAATGTCTTTTCATTTCATGGGAAGAATGTGATAAAACCTCAAGGGCAATCAAATCATCTGCCATCCTTGAAGAGTTAGTATTTTGCAAAACAAATCCCATGATGCCATTTTTTCTCTTCCTTAAATTCTTTTTTTTTATTATACCTTCTCCATCTCTGGCTTCATTTATTTAAAAATACCTCATGCTTTCCTGGCCTCAGGATTCTGTATTCAATTTTTTTCCACATATTTGTTCCCTATATTCATAGTTGGAGCCAATTAGTGCATCCCATTTATTCCTAAATCTAAAATTCAGGGTGTGCTTTAACTGTTAACCTACAAATTCTTGCATCCAGATTTTTACTGGACTTTTCTACCTGAATGTTCTTCAGGTATCTTAAACTCAATGTGTCACAAAGTGAATAATTACTATTCCTTCTCCAATCCTCTATTATTTTGCTAATTCCTTCGCTTCCATTGACCAATAACATCATAATTCAATTAGTAACCCATTCTAGTAGACTCCAAATTATTCTAGTTTTACTCTCTCATTTCTCATGTACAGTAAGTAGACGAATAGTTTAAATCAATCTAGAAATTCTCTATTGAGTTTATTTAATCTCCACTTAAAGGATTCTTTATCAGTCTCTGTTTTCAGTTTCTCCTAATCTTCTTTCTTGTCATCTTCATAGTTATTACAGAGGCCATAAGTCCCCTGAATTATAAACTCAAATTTGCAACAGTTATAACCCTTCTTTTTTTTTTCTACAAATAAACTGGTATACATTAGGATGTGCTAATAGGCTCATGTTAACTTGATACCCTAACTCATCTGTCCAAGACTCATATATATTCCAAGGGCTTTTAAATGGCACCATGATGTCAGAGCAGAGCTGGTTTAGTTATTAAGAAAATCATCTACCCATACTGAAATCTTTTGATAGATTCTCATTGTCTCCTGATTTCAGTTCTTGGTTCCATGCAGCTTGCTTCTGAGTCTTCCTGTGATCATTCTCTTCAGGTTTCTAGAAAACTAGTATCTAATATATATTACCTCCAGATATATACCAATATCAAGAATTATTATAGGCAAGTAGGTCAGAAGAAACAGTCTTTCTTTTGTAAAATTTCCCACTGAAATGCCTCTTTAAAGAATTATTTAAAAAATCAATATTGATAACCTTGTCAACATAATTTAAATGGTTTAGAATGCCTATTTTTTAAACTTAGAATATTACTCGTCTGCTATGTGATACAGAATGTACTACAAAAATAAGCAGTCTTCCTAAAATAGCTACCAAGAATGGAACAAACACAAACATAAGTAAAGAGTGTTGAGACATCTAGGGGCTATTTGTACAAATGGATAATGATGCATTCATCAGAGTCAGCCTTTATTTTCATTGAAGTATGGGACAATAATTGGGTTTGGTGCTAAGCAGTGTGAAGTCATATATACTAATTCCAGTTTTCTACATAAAGCCAGAGATAAATCGTCAAACAGAAGTCAGACTTTAAATAAAAAAAAATCTTTACTTAACACAATGAAGCAAATTAAATGACTGTTAAACAAAATACACACTGCAAAGAACCTAAGATTCCTAAAAAGTATATATCAGGGCTTGCTATTAGAGTGTATAACCTAAAGGCCCAATAAAATTAAAGGGATACAGAATAAGGCAATGCTATGTCTTGGTCCTCTAAGAATCTTAAAATTGTATCTAAAGGAGAAAGATGAAGTAGAGCTTAAACAGGACTACTATTGTTATTCAAGAGCCTGTTTCTATGATTAGGAAATTACAGTATACACTAAACAGGAGGTCAGGCAGGATGCAGCATTTCTACTCCTTATGGAGAATTACTCTTTTAGCTTTTAAGAAATATGAACAAATTGACCACAGAAGAAACTGGCCAGACCTGAACAATGACTCATTGCTCAACTCAGAGAGTTCCCTGCAGAATCCTAGTTAAAATAGGAACAGGGGTGGTGGAGGAAGACTATAGTGTTAATTACAAGGGTGAGTCTTATGCCAGGTCACAGGAACAAAACAATAATGATGGGTTACATAGAGGTCTTCAACAAGCAACTATTAAGAGATTATCCTGTAGTCTTCCTTCTTCCACTCTCATGCCCATAAACAGAAGATATTTATAAGGACAAGACTGGATAAAATTTATGAATTTATTTTTGATGAGGTTAGACAATGTCATTTGCAAGCATTGAATTAATTGTCCTCCATTCTTGTCAGCTTTAATTAGGAAAACCACAGAGCCAAATGTTATTGCCTTAAGAGAATGTGTATTTTCCTAACATATTTCAGTTTGTTACCCATATAAGTACAACAATATTAAGGTATTACTGAGCTATCACAAAATTATAGTTCTTTATTGCTAAGGAGGAACATTCTCTGAGGAGCTCATTCAAAATGTACAGCACATAAATTATACATTTTTCCATTTTTTCTTAGCTCTTAGTATTCTTCAAAGTGTAAATTATGGATGAAACCTTTATTTTATATATAAAGGTGTCTTTAAGCACTGAAATTTAAGCACTTCTGAAGATATTTATTATCTATTTATATAGAAATATCTTGAGATAATTGCAGTGATGACATGGGATATATATATATATATATATATATATATATATATATATTTTTTTTTTTTTTTGGCAACTTGCCTCATAGTTTTGACAATAGAATACCACTGACAAGAATTTCCAAAGAAAACTTGGTTAACTACATCATTACATAAGAAATTTAGGAATTTGTTGAACTCTTTCAGAGTGTAAATTTCTACAGGAATTGGGAGGTTCAGGAATTCATATTTAGAAATTACATAAATGAGCAGACTGTTGGACAACATTGATATATTTAATACACTAGTGTGAAAAATTACTTATCCTAAGTATAATTTTGATCCATCACCACAATCCTCCCAATTCAAAGCCTAAAATAAAAGCCATTTTCTTTTGGAAGCCTTCTGGTATCCCTGGAGAACGATGCCATTGATCTTTCAATGGTCTTCTGTAGCACTTTCTTCAGGGCATTGATTACTTGCTCCTTTGTACTATAATCATATGTGTACAAGCTTCTACTTCACAATCTAAAGTTCAAAACCTAGGTGTCATTCTTCACTATACCTATTGTCCTCAGCCCATGCCTATGTATCTAGTAAACATATGTGGAAAGTGTATATGAATAGAAAACTCGGAGGAATGAAGTTTTTAAGGCAGTGCTAGAACTACTTCAAGATATATTCTGATATAATTATAACCAACCTGGAATTATTTTGGATTTTCAATCAGAGGATCAGAATATATTTTATCTTTTTCATTTTGATTACATGGGTTGGGGAAAATTCATGTTACATGTCTACACCAGTTTTCTCACCTATAAACTGAGGTGATTGCGTGTCTTGATCTCTAATACTGGTAGACCAGTTCTATGAGAACAGTAATCCAAAAGAAATTTATGATAATGTATTCAAATGATATATAGGGAACATTATTTTGTGGCCAAAAAAAGTGTGTGCCATATGGGAAAAGAATATATACATGGATTCTACTCTTTAGAATCATCTAAATACTGAATATAATGCTAATACTATATTTATAAACCCTATTATTAAATGTAGTTATGATAATTTTATATCCAAGTAATTCATCTTCCTTTTCTGTAAGATACCAATGCCTTTTAAAACAAATTTTGATAGATCAAATTTCACTTTACAGATTTTAATTGAAACATATGTATTTGCTTTTTCATTTCCCCAGAATAGAATGTAAATTCCTTCAGGAAAAATAGGTTTATATTTTTTTTTTTAATGTTATACCACCAGTACTATAATGATGTCTAGCCCAAGGTAGGTCCACATTAGATATTTGTAAATGAATGCCAGAAAACATTTGGATCTCTTGGTCCTATTTACTTTATACAGCCCTTAATTACAGAACCATATAGTACTGATCTTCTAAAAATTGTAAAAATCATCTTACATTATTGAGCTTTGCTAACAATGGCATGAATATAAATAATGTTCATGTATAAATGAAGCATTTATAGGAATATATTTAGTTTTTAAAAATAATCATAATAATATTTTTCTATCTATGTTAATATTTGTCTTTAATAATTTTATTCAAAATATTCCAATCCAATTATTTTTTTTAATTTTCTTTGTTTATTTTTAGTATAATTGATATTCATATTACATGTCATATCCTAAGATATTCTCTGATTTAAAAAAAATTTATTGTAGAATACAAATATACTAAGGGGAAAATTATGGCTATGATTAAGTGTAAAATCTTTAAAATATACAAGAGGATTTTTTTTACATTTTCTTATTTTCAAATAATTACAGATTCACAAGAAGTTACAAAAATAATACAGAGAAGTCCCTTGTTCCCTTCAGCTAGTTCCTTTAAGGGTAATGTATAACTCTGATATAATATGAAACCAGGACAATGACGTTAGTACAATCTATAGGATTTTTTATGTATTAATTTGTATATGCATATGTATGGAAGTTGACACTGGTACAACATATAAGATTTGTATGTACTTGTATATATGTGTGTATAATTCTATATAATATTATACTATGTATAGTTTTGTATAATCACAAAGTCAAAATATAGTTGTTTCATGCCATCATCATAAACATACACCCTTCTAAAACTTTATGATCCCACCCATCCCCAATTGGCCCTTTTCTCTTACTAGACTGTATTTATAGAAGAATTATATGTTTTAATTGGCTTATAATTTCCCATAAATACATAAGATATATAAGGGAATAAACGTATTTTACCTGAGAGGCTACTTATCATTTTTCCTACAAAATTTTAAATGAAAGAGTTACTTTGTGCTCTACTTTCTATTGCACTTATTGCACTTATTATTCAGAAACTTGACTTTATAAACTGAAGAAAGAAAATATCATTTTAGAATATGCTAATAAAGAAGTTCTGGGAAATTTTGTTAAAAGAATATTTAATCACTAGTTAATAATTCAAAAAATAGTAGGAAATATTAATGTAATTTGGTAGTTTGATTTACATGTATTTTTACATAAATATCAATACAACTGAAAATTCAAAGAAATACAAAATTTAAAACACAATCTAATAATCAATGTAACATTCATAGAACAATGATTTATTAAAGTTAAATGAGTTATAAACAACACAACAAACAAAAAGCCATCTTCAGACACTCAACTTTCCTTTTAGCTATAATGCATATGGAGAATATCCTTAAGCATTCTTTCTGATACAAATTCTATAATGTATTATTCAACCAATAATAATGTTATTGTTTCTTTGCTCTCATCTACATTGCTGTTACATTGTTTTGTATTTAAAGTTATTGTTATTAATATTATATTTAACACATTAAGTTTTTCTAGCAAATATTTGACAAAAATATTTTTCCTAATTTTTTATGAGGAAAAATAAGGACAGGTAATAAGTTCTGAACCTAATGATAATATATTCATATGTGAGTCACAGGCTTGATGGTTTTTACAGTTTTCATAACAGTCAAGGAAAATAGATTGGTACATATATGTTTCTCATTTCAGTCTTAATTTAGTGAATTTATACTAAGGACCATCAATGATGTTTTTGGAACATATTTTATTTAGAACATAACAATGGAAGCATAGGAAAATAGCTTTGTGGCTGCATTTAGTTATTATTATTTTGGGACAAAATCCTAATCTTAAAATAACATGTAATCTTGAGGATATAATTCTCCCTTGGTAAATATAGATTAATTTTATATTGCTTTCTAGCTTATGGCTGTTTTAGTTCATTACAAAAGAACATAACTAGGTATCTGTACTAAAAATTCAGAGTTTAGTACTCTATCTAGTAAATATGTCCACTGGAACAAAAATTTTGGTATACCAAAATGCATATTAGGGAGGTCAGATACTTTATTTTCAATCAATAAATTTTCTTGTAGAGATAATACAGAAATACTAAAAATCATCATGTAGAGTGGAAGAAATAGGTTTTGCTCTAAACTGCCAATTTGCCTCTGGGTCAAGCCTCTTCTGGAAGGGTGGGAAATGAGTTTTCCTTCACCCTGAGGCCAGAGACAACCTTCACCCCTTTAGTTGCTGAGAATAGACTGCTCTGATTCACAGCTGAATAACATAACTGGGGACTTACACAGCCAAGCAAAAGAGCTCACCATTGCATTGGGCTTGGTCTGGAATTTTGTTGGAGCATGAATAGAACAGACATGTATACTGCATGGTAAATAAACTAGGGAAATCACACCTTACATCCTGATCAAGAGAGATCTCTAGAAGGGCCACAGATTTCAGCAGAAAAAAATGGGAGAAGACCTTCTGAATGCTTGGGGCCAAGGGAGGAGACTGTATTAAACTAAAATGGAGATTCCTTTTTTTTTTTTTTTTTTTTTTTTTTTTTTTAGTGAAGGAAATCACAGAACAAACATTTTGCCAGCAGGGAGTAGGTGCTATCTCTAAAGATCCCTACAAACTATGTCCAAGACAACAATTATGTAAAAAAAATCTCTTGTTCCCTTAAGCTTTTTTTAAATCTCTGTATTCTAATCATAAGGAATCCTAAATCAATTTACATGTATGTAGAAAAGGTGTCAAGTGCATGGCAGGAAGACTAGATCAAAACACATCTCCTTTTGGACTGTTTTTCAGCTTTTATTTGGCCAGACTGGTAGGTGGCTATATATAAGGGAATTACTACTTTAAAATAAGTTTTGGATTTTTATTATTAGCAGGCATATTAATTACTGAGAGGAAATTTTTTGTGGAAGTGACACTAAACATATGTACACTAAAACTTCTTTGGAGAATCTGAGTATCAATGGTGCGAAATTCTGAAGATTCAAGTAGACACTAAAGTTGATTCATGATTATATCATACAAGTAGTGTTTATTTTTTTATAATTCATAAATAATTGCCTTGAAAATTATTGTATACCATATTTATCAATATAAATATACCAAAAAATCCAAGTACATTTACACTTATCGATCAGTACAAACATGAATATGTATATTTATATTTGTTTTTAAATACATAAGACTATCATTTTTATTGAACAACAAATGTTTTCTTAATCATGTGCAATGTATTACTTGAGACTAAGTGAAACTCATATGCATTCTAGATAAGACAATAACAGTAGAGCTAATTCTAAAATAAGTAATTTTTCTTGTCAACTTATCAATATTCCGTGATTTTCTTCTATTGTCTACCTCAGTCAGAGAGAGCAAATCACCAATGCACCAGTATAAAACTAAATATGATACAATGTTTACATTAATATTAGTTTATTAAGTTAATATAGTCAGGACAAGATCCATCATGGTGTCACCAGGGAAACGTTCTGACTTAATGCTTAATGTATTGGCATAAGCCACAAATGGTACTTAATTGATGAAAATATTTCCATGAAGACCATTCAAATCTATAGAAGGCAGTACTAATTATACTTTATAATTATGGTTCAACATATATTGTCTGTCATCAATTTTGGGCAAAAAATAGTCCTTTGTAAGCTCTGCCTCACAAAACTGGTTCTTTATGAGAATGTACATGTGGGCAACATGTATAAAGTGATTTCTGTATCCCATCAACTGTGCAAAATACTCCACTAGCATTTTGTTGATTCATACTCACAGAAATTTCAATTAATCCTCAAAATTAACCTAAATTAATTCCAATAAAATCCCTATCTGGCAGTTACCACAATCTATTAATACAAGAAAAAATGATAGATTACATGTGGAGATCCAACTAATAATTTTGAAAAACTTATCAGTAATGTTAATCTGCCCTTATATTATACCAAACTGTAGATATGCCTAAATCTCTACTGTGCAAGTCCATAAGGACAGATATCTTGTCTTATTAGTAATAGGAGTAACTACCCATTGTTAAATATGCAGTAAGCAGCAGTCATTCTGTATCACACTTTGCCAATTTTTATCTCAATCTACAATGATCCCATGAGTTAGCATTCACTGGCCACATTTCAGAGATGAGAAAGTTAGTCTTGGAGATACTGGATGATTTCTCTAATTTTACACAGTAAGTGACGGGAGTCAAATAAATAATGAGTCAAACTTCCAAGTTCATGCTCATAGTCACAAATCTGTTTAACTATGACCAACCATGTCATTTACCTTCTACCTCTCCAGATACCTCATAAAATGCATGGCCCATGGCTACATTATGTTATTATCAATAGTAATGCCTATACAATACTGAAAACATGCATACCAATATGTATAGCAATGAAATTCATAATAGCCAAGTTATGGAACCAGACTCAGTTTCACATAATAGATGAATGGATAAAGAAAAATATATATATATATTTGTATCATCAATCACATAATGAAGTTTTATTCAGCCATAAAGAAGAATGAAATTATGTTATTTGGTGGTAAAAGAACAGAGCTGGAGAACTTCATAACTTCATACTATGTGAAGTAAGTCAAACTCAGAAATTCAGGTGTTGAAAGTTTTCTCTCATATGCAGAAGCAAGAGAGAAATAAGGAATTTTTAAGAGTATCTCAAAAAATGTAAAGAAGAAAAATGGAGTAGAGGAAAGGGCTTGAGAAGGAGGGAAGAGGGATTTAAATGGAGAGAAACTGCATAATCGAAGTGACCAAATTATGCTATGTGCATGTATGGATATGTCACAATGAATTCCACTTTTATGTATAAATAATGCACCAATTCAAAAAATAAATTAGAAGAAGGAAAAGAGGTGCATGAAGGAACTTGTGGTGATGATGCTTATATTCATTTTCTTAATTACAGTGATGGATTCATGTACACATATATATGTCAAAAATTATCAAGTTGTACACCTTATATAATGTCATTTATTATATATTAATTGCAATTCAAAAATATTTACAAATTAAACTAAATATACTTACTGGGAAAAGAATAGTAATGTCCTGTATTAATTGTATAAAGATCCAGTACAATTAAAGTGTGTTTTCCTTTATGAAACATTAATATATAGGGCTACAGTACAGATAAATATTAATAGTAATTCCACTTTGAATGAATCAAAGTAATTAAATATGTATATATAGAGAGTGAACCTTTAATACTAGGCTTTGGGGAAAATTTGAGTAGAGAAACACACAATGTTATATTCTTCTTGCTGTTTCCATATTACAGAAGATAATTAATAGTACTTTTTCAAGTGTGAGATGCTGAAATTATTGAAAACAGGCAGAAATTTTCTTTATAGGGATTTATCATTCTTGTAGGAATTTATATCTCTAGAAGAATTAGATATTTTTAAGATAATAAAGGAATACAAAGGAGAATAAAAAACTGGAATGGGGAATAAAAAAGAAGCTAATATTTACAGAATTATAAATAAAGATTTAGATGTCCTTTTATGGATGATTTCATAATGTCTTTGCAAGAAAACTGGAAGGTAAATACTATTATCACTATCTTAGAGATTATGAAAATGAGTCTCAAAGAGGTTAGTTATCTTGCCCACAATCATATAGTTAATATACTCAGATCATATTACACTTACTTGTGACCCAGTACAAACTCCATACCCTTTAAATGACAGCAAATTTAAAATTGAACATGCACATCTCATATTTTACTTTGTTCTCTTTCAAACCAAGGTTGAATTTTTGTGAAGATTCATAAAAGGTAGATTTATTTGGCAAATGAAACACAGATTACCTAACCTCAATTGCTTGAAGGACCAAACTGGGGAAAACAACAATGTAATTTCTCAATTGTTCTCTTCCTGTGGCTCATAGTTTCATATTGCAGTAATAACACTTCACAAGCAATAACCACCCAAGTTTCAGAAAAAGGGGCCTTTAGGAGACATGACCTGAAATGTTGATTACAATAGAATACGTTTTAACCCAACTACAGTATTAAATAGCTCTTAAAATATTTATGAAAATTTTAGTTTTGCCGCATTCCTCTTTCTCATGCAATCTTATTCATTTCAGTGTTGCTGTACTCTAGATTTCTTTTTAACATTTCCAGTTTGAGAAATTATAGATAATTAATTACTCTCTGTCCCTCCAGATCAACTTAAATTATTACAGAAAATGGGATTCAAAATTTTTAATGTGCACTAGGGGAAAAATCGCATTGGTGGTAATTATTGGTAATTAAATGCTTTTAAAATTAGGAAGATAAATATAGTCCTATCCTGCCAGTCAAATTCCTCAGAGTCACAAAGGAAGAGACAGTGAGATTGCTTAAAAGGCCAGAAGTTTTTTGTAAAGACACAGAGGAACATACTTTGGAAGGGGAATGATTCCAATCACATGGGTTGAGCCTGGAGGCAGTGCAGCCTCCTAGAGAAGCTGTTCTAGTTTGGATAGAAACTGGGTGACCCACCCCCTATGTAGATATTACTTGCATTTACAAAGAAAGGACAATGCACATGAAGTAAATTTAAGTGGTTACCTTAGGGCCAACTTGGAGAGACAAATTCTACAGGATTGTTTAGATCAGGTTTTCAGAGATGAACAAGTTTGTACACAGGTCATATGTGGTTTCTTTCCAAATTCAGGTTGGTTAATATCAGTATTGGAATGCTTGTATTGCTTTAAAGTCTCTCCTAAGGAATCATATTGAAATGAAAATGGCAGTTCAAGGAAAGCATATAAGGATAGGGAGCAGTGGTGAAGATGGGATAGGTTGAAGCCATGTGCCTATGAATTCACTTAAGCCTGTAGAAGATGGTGGGAAACAATTCTTCATGGGTCTTTCACATTCTTTTAAGTCTGGCAAGCAGAGGCACTTTGTCCTAGTTTATCCTTCTAAAGGTATTTACTTAGCAAACTACCTTGGAAGATAATGACAATGGCTCCCTCCAGAGCAATGGCAGGCATACTTACTGATTATTGTCTATATAGAAGATTTGCCTTTCCTAAAATCAAGATTCCTCTCCTATATTGCCACTCATGGTATAAGCAGGTGGCCTCTGGCCCTCATGATGAACTGTGGGAATTGAGATCTGGAGAATTGCTATCACCATAAGTAATAAAGCCCTTTTGTCCATGAGATAGGACTGTGAGTCTTATATGCCAGTAATCGTGGATTTATGTTTCATTTTTGTTAACTTTGAATTAGGGTTAATTCTCAGCCATATCACAACTTTTGCCAGAAGATTCTGAATATCAGCAAATATTTTCATAGTGTATTCATCTACTCTTCTTTTGTAGCACTATGCTCAAACTTGTGGTCTAGAGCAGTAAAATGTCCAAATATTGTGTTGTTATACACAGGAACCTTCAAATTCTGATTTATTTGTTCAACCTTGTTTTCCTTAACCAAGAACTATTAAAAATTTCCTTTATACTTTAGACCATGTACAAAACCATGTATACTATCACATAATAGTCAATCAATAAATATATTTTATTATAATTAGTAGTAGCAACAGAAACATAGACAAATATATGATACTAAATCTTGGTATAAACCAGTTTGAAGATGAATTTTATTTTTGAGAGTAACCATGGCAACTCAATGCCACAATAGGAACAGGATTACAAATACAATTGTCTTTTTACTTCCTTCCTCTTCTTTATATTCTCCCTCTTTCTTTTGGTCTACTGAAAAAAAAGTAGCTTTTTTTTCTATCCAGTTTCACAACCTAAGCTCCTTTCCTAGTATTTTTATTATTGTAGAGTTCCTAGTTTCAGTCACAGATTGGACTAAAGGATTTACTTATGGTGTCAAACTGTTTTCTGGCATCCTAATACTTTGTTTCAGCAAAATCAATCATACTGGCCAGGCATTCTATCCAAGCTGGTCACAAAGAAGTCTTATGAGGCCAATTATATCACTTTTCATTCCAGAATTTGTGTTATGTGCTTTTAAATCTCCTACATAAACCTAGCTTTTAAAACAATAATCACTCATTTTTATAGCATCATTATATACAGAAGTATGTGCCATAATTTTTGTGAATGAAAAAAATTCAACATCAACATGAAAATAATTTTTAAGTTTACTGTGAACTATTATGAAAACAATTATTAAAGTGAGCTTTATTTAGATATGAATATAACAGAAATCTAAAACTAATATGAGCAATGGAATTAAAACTAAAACTACTTGCTTTAATTTAGTATTCATGTTCCCCGTCTTTTTGCTCAATTTCTACTCACTGCCTGTAGTACTTTCTTATCTCCTCTGTCAAAATTAGACTCATTTCTAAATATTAAAATAGAGCCTCATTTTGCTACCACCATTAGCATGATGCCTAACTTCAGATAGGAAATGCCATTACTCCTTTCTTAATTCATCTGTTATATGTTTCACTTTCTTCATTAATTAATCAACTTTTTCTTACAATTAATTGTGGATTTGCTCCATCTCCTCTGTTAGCTTGCAAGCTACTTCAGTTTCAAGGTTTGTAGTTTCTTTTATGATATATAGTGGCAAGGAGTCAGCAGTAACCACCAAATGCCTCCTAAGAGAATAACATTATACAATAAATAATAAAGCATCAGCTATCTGGAAAGTATTTAGACCTAATCTTCATTGAGCATTTTTCTTTGAGACAGGTAGTGTGCTGAGTGCTTTACCAGCATTTTATTTTTATTTTTACAAACAACTCTGAAAATACCATTACAATTATTTCTATTTTAGAGTTAAATTAAAGGAAGCTCAACATGAGTAATTTACCTAAATGACACAGCTATTTAGAAATAAAGTCAGGTTATGAACCCATGACATTAATTTCTTCTGTGAGAACAAAAATATAAGAATGTATATAGACATTATTATAAATTTACCACAATGCTTATTTGAGAAGAGAATACTTAGAAATGTTTCCAGTCCACTAAATATTCTATAATTGCATCAATGATAAATACAGATTTTACTTAGTGACTCACTCAACAAAAGAATTTCATATTCTCTTAACTAAAAATATAATTTTAAGAGTCAAAAATTATTCATAAAAATTTAAAAACTATTATTAAAAGTGATAGAGATGGCAGATTTTTAACACTGTAAATTGACTCTGTGAACACTTTATTAGATTTTCATGGACCACTAAAAATCATCATAGCTTTGAAACAATATGACTGGTTTTGTATAGACTAACAAAATTTTCCTACATGACAAGTATAGTAATAGAAATTGATCTATGAAATTCATTTTAACTTGATAGCATTGCTTTACTTGCACTTTCCAAAAGTGATCATTCAGAAATTTGGGAAAGGAAAAGAATAGAACCACAGTGTCATAGAAAAATGAATAATTTATATGGCTCAATGGCATTTTACAGGGACAAGTTAAATGGTGCCTTAGAGAAAATAAATGTTGTCCTGATAATAATTTAAATATCATTTGTTAAATCTTAAATCAAGGTACAATTTCCATCAAATATTCATGTAAACATTGGTTAATTTAGTCCATTTGCCAAGGTTTCATTATGCTCCTACCGCTGCTTAAAATAATATATTTATTTCTGGTAATACAGAGACCATTAAACTGTAATTCCTACTGCCTAGGCACACATGGTTTGGAAATGTGAAATAGGAGTGCAAAGAGGTCAGAGTGGGGATGTGCAAGTTATAATACAAGTGTATGATATAATTTACAGTAGAAGATTGAATGTGTGCCTAAAGAAAACATGGTTATTTATAACTAGAGCAATAACAAAATTTCACTGAGCTAAAGTCTTGAAGATAAGGTAAGTCTTGAAAACAGAAAAATCAAATTTAAAGGGTAAGAGAGTAAGGAGGAAAAAGGAGAACATCCCAGCCAGTAGGAAAAACTTAATCATAGAGACAGAGGTAAGAAAATAATCCCACATGTATTGTAAATGTCAATTTACACCAAAGAATGTGGAGAGAGATGAAAATGTACTGGGAAAATCACTGGAAAACAATCAAGAAGAACATGGGGGGTGTTTCCAGTCAAACTAAAGGGCTTTCACTTTCTTTTTATAGAAAATAAAGAGGTCATGAGAATGCTCAGGCAGAGAATAACAGGATCAGATTTAGAGCTGCATAAAATATTCTAATAATCCAAAATAGGAAGGCTTCATTGGAGATATACAAATTTGAAGGGTGGAGAAAAGCTAGCAATCTATATTGATTCAGAAAGGAGATGCTCAGGGTGAAAAGGGGCAGCAATAGTAGGGATAAAGGAGAGCTGCTTCTATTGAACACAGAGTCTCTGGTTTAATTCCTAAGTCTTTGATCCACATTGAGTTGAGTTTTCTGCATGGTGAGAGATAGGGGTTTAATTTCATTTTGTTGCATATGGATTTCCAGTTTTCCCAACACCATTTGTTGAAGAGGCTATCTTTTCTCCAATGTATGTTTTTTCCACCTTTGTCTAATATAAGATAATTATAATTTTGTGGGTTAGTCTCTATGTTCTCTATTCTGTACCATTGGTCTACCAGTCTGTTTTGGTGCCAATACCATGCTGTTTTTGTTACTATTGCTCTGTAGTGTAGTTTAAGGTCTGGTATAGTGATGCTACCTGCTTCACTCTTCCTGCTAAGGATTGTGTTAGATATTCTGGGTCTCTTATTTTTCCAGATGAATTTCATGATTGCCTTTTCTATTTCTCTGAGGAATGTCATTGGAATTCTGATCAGAATTGCATTAAATCTGTATATGCTTTTGGTAGTATGGTCATTTTGATAATATTAATTTTACCTATCCAAGAGCAAGGTAGATCTTCCCATTTTCTAAGGTCTTTGAATTCTTTTTTTAGGGTTCCATAGTTTTCATTGTATAGATCTTTCACCTCTTTCTTTGATTCACAAGTAGTTTGTTTATTTTTGAGGCTCTTGTAAATGCCGTAGGCCCTAATCTGCATCATGTCGGATTAGGCCCCAACTTTTTAAATAAAACTCCCATAGCACAAGAATTAAAATCAAGAATAAATAAATGGGATGGATTCAAACTAAAAAGTTTCTTCTCAGCAAAATAAACAATCTGTGAAGTGAATAGAGAGCCTTCACCGTGGAAGCAAATATTTACCTCTCACACATCAGATAGAGCACTAATCTCTAGGTTATATAAAGAACTCAAAAAGCTAAGCACCCAAAAAATAAATCAATAAATCAATAATAAAGTAAATAATAAAACCCAATCAATAAATGAGCCTAGGACCTGAACAGACACTTCTTAGAAGAGGATTTACAATCAATCAACAAATAAGTGAAAAAATGTTCATCATCTCTAGCTACTAGAGAAATAAAAATAAAAACTACTCTAAGATTTCATTTTACTCCTGTCAGAATGGCAGCTATTATGAAAACAAACAATAATAATTGTTGGCGAGGATGTGGGGGAAAAGGTACACTCATATATTGTTGGTGAGACAGAAAATTGGTGCAGCCAATTTGGAAAGCAGTATGGAGATTCCTTGGAAAACTGGGAATAAAACCACCATTTGACCCATGTATCCCTCTCCTTGGTCTATACCCAAAGGACTTAAAAGCAGCATACTACAGGGACACCGCCACATCAATGTTTATAGCGGCACAATTCACAATAGCTAAACTGTGGAACCAACCTAGATGTCCTTCAGTAGATAAATGGATAAAAAATGTGGCATATATACATCATGGAATATTACTCAGCAATAAAAGAGAATAAAATCATGGCATTTGCAGGTAAATGGACGGTATTGGAGAAGATAATGCTAAGTGAAGTTAGCCAATCCCAAAAAAACAACTGCTGAAAGTTTTCTCTGATAAAAGGAGACTGATTCATAAAGGGGGAGGGAGGGGGAGCAAAGGAGGATCAGATGAACTCTAGATAGGGTAGAGGGGCAGGAGTGGAAGGGAGCAGGCATGAGGGTAGAAGGGAGCAGGCATGAGGGTGGAATGTAGTAGAAATAATTACCCTAAGAACATGTATGAAGACACAAATTGGTGTGAATATATTTTATATACAACCAGAGATATGAAAAAATGTGCTCTATAAGTGGAATATGAATTGTAATTCATTCTACTGTCATATATATATAAAAAGAAAAGAAAAAATAGGAGAGGTGTGAACTTTGGCAAATGCCTATAATCCCAGAACTGGGGAGGCCAACATAGGAAGATCACTTGAGCTGAGGAGTTTAAGATCAGCTTGCAAAGCATAGCGAAGACTGTTCTCAAAAAAAGGAGGAGGGAAAATGATCAGAGCAGTACATTTCTATCTCCCTAAGCCACTTCAGAAATTGTTTTATTCTCTTTCACTGTCACACTGATTGAAAGATAATACTGGCATTTGATGTTTGGGAAATGTAGTCTCCCATTGCTGGTGTTACAAGTAACAACAAAACAAGTGGCTTTAAGCAATACAAATGGGATCTAAACATTATACAGTGTCTACAAGTATCTCAACATTATCCATTACCCCATGAACAGGTATATTTCTTATGTTTTATGTAATAAAACCAAAATAACAACAATAAAAATGAAGAGCTCCTCAGAGAAAGAAGTCTCTTGGTAATCAAGATCATTAGAGGCTGAATTCTGAATTTGAAAAATCTCTGCAATGACCTTTGTTTTTGTTTCCTTTTTGACAACTGCAAAATATAAATGAAATTTTCTTATTAACTTTTAGTAATATGTCCTTAATTAGACTTCATGAAAAGAGAATGATGTTTATACCTCACTTTATGAGAACACTGATATTCACATATTAGATTGTATCAGAATCACCTGAAGGGGCCTACGAAATCACAAAACATTTAAAAGGATGGGGTGGAGCCCCAAAATTTGTATTTCTAACAGGTTACCATAAAAGGTTTCTACTGCTGGTCTGGGATTTAATAAATATTTGAATATTTGAACAATAAATATTTGAATATTTATTTTGGTTGTATTTGGACATGATACCTTTATTTTATTTATTTTTATGTGGTGCTGCAGATGGAACCCAGGGCCTCACACATGCTAGGCAAGTACTCTAGGCTGAACCAATACCCCAGCCCCACCTTTCAGTTTTTAATGAAGTTACTGATGTTATAGGGGAGAGTGAGATAAAGTTGAATTATCAGGTATATAAGTAAAATTGACATTTTATTTTATGCAATTTCCATAGCAATAAATCCACTACAATGTAAATACCACAGGGACATAAGTTTTGTAACTTTGATTCATTGCTGAATTATTAAACAAGAGCATGTGGAACAGAGTACAAATTTTATATAATTATTCCTTTATTGAGTTAATCAATAAATGCTTCTACCTAATTCTTTCTAAAATTTTACCCATTAGTGAACTTCAGTTGAAGTGATCAATGTCTTCAAATTATGAAGAGAAAAAGTACCTTCAAAAAGGAAGAGGTTAGGTTCTTATGGTTCACACCTTTTCAAATGAGTAATATCTAGACTATTTGCATATGAAAAGTTTTAGGTTAAGATTCTGAAACAAAACATTCCTATGATTCATTCAGAGCTCTGTGGAGATAACAACAGTGCTTTTTTAAAATCACGACAAGAGGTGAGAATATAGTATTAAATAGCTGAGAATAGTAATGAGTAGTTACGAACACACTGTGTTGGAAGCATTACAAATATTATATAATTTAATCTTCACTATAAAACTAGGATGAGACTACTATTATTTTCATTACAGATGAAGAATTTGAGTAATTAATTAAAGAGGTAAACTAACTTCCTCTAGGTTGCATGTCAGCAACCCAGTCACATGTTCCTTAATTTCTTCAACTAGTTTCAATTGTGGAATAATAGAGTTTTTTTTTTTTTAATTGTTAACATAATGATGTCTATCCAAAGAAGGAAATAAAATATGGAAGTACTTTCTAGAATTAGTTTCTGCCCTTTATGTTTGATATAAACAATGTGGTACAGACATGTACAGATACACAGAGTATGTATATGTGTAGTCACATATCTACATACATACATACATACACAAAAAAGTACAAAATCTTAAATTCCACTATCATAGTTAAATTCTATCAAATATAATAAAGTATAAGGAAATATGTTTGCATCATGTCTCTTGGATCAATTGATGAAGATTTGAAAATCAGAAAAAAATAGATTAATGCAGGTCCCACTGCTCCCTTAAAAGGCAAAAAATAACTTGTCTCCTCTGCTTGAAAAATAGGGATAAATTATACTTCAATCTTACTTATCTCAAAGGGATGAAAAAGGATTAAAATATTTAAAAATAAACCTTAGACATATCTGCAGATTTTCAAGTGTGTTACATATATATCATTGCCATTTTCCTCAATTTATTTCCTATTTTAAAGATAGTTGTTCTTGCAGTGGCAACCATCTTTATATTTGAATTTCTCCCCTATAACATCAGTAACTTCATTAAAAACTGAAAGGTGGGGCTGGGGTAGTGGCTCAGCCATAGAGTACTTGCCTAGCATGTGCGAGGCCCTGGGTTCCATCTGCAGCACCACATAAAAATAAATAAAATAAAGGTATCATGTCCAAATCAACCAAAAATAAATATTCAAATATTTATTATTCAAATATTCAAATATTTATTAAATCCCAGACCAGCAGTAGAAACCTTTTATGGTAACCTGTTAGAAATACAAATTTTGGGGCTCCACCCCATCCTTTTAAATGTTTTGTGATTTTGTAGGCCCCTTCAGGTGATTCTGATACAATCTAATATGTGAATATCAGTGTTCTCATAAAGTGAGGTATAAACACCATTCTCTTTTCATGAAGTCTAATTAAGGACATATTACTAAAAGTCAATAAGAAAATTTCATTTATATTTTGCAGTTGTCAAGAAGGAAACAAAAACAAAGGTCATAGCAGAGATTTTTCAAATTCAGAATTCATCCTCTAATGATCTTGATTACAAAGAGACTTCTTTCTCTGAGGAGCTCTTCTTTTTTGTTGTTGTTATTTTGGGTTTTTTATTTAATTGATTTTATTTTTTTTAAATACATGACAGAGGAATGCATTACAATTCATATTATACATATAGAGTACAATTTTTCATATCTTTTTATATAAAGTATATTCACACCAATTCATGTCTTTATACATGTACTTTGTTTTCTTTGCATTACAATTCTTATTACACATATACAGCACAATTTTTCTTATCTCTGTATATAAAGTATATTGACACCAATTTTTGTCTTCATACATGTACTTTGTATAATGATGCCTATCACATTCCACCATCCTTGCTAATCCCCTGCCCCCTCCCTTTCCCTCTCACCCCTCTTCCCTATCTAGAATTCATCTATTCCTCCCATGCTCCCCCTCCCTATCCCATTATGAGCCATACCTTTGCAACCACATTGTGTCCACATATTATCCAGGATAATACCCTAATCTCAACATCTTTAACTTAATCATATCTCCAAATTCCTTTTTGCCATATAAAGTAACATAGCTCAGGTTCTCAGAGCTGAGAACAATTTTGGATGGCTGTTATTCTATTATACTAACTTTCCTAGCACACAACAAAATTTAAAACTTTGACTTATCAGAGGAAGGAATTTTTATACAATATTAATCAATTAAACAATGTAATGTTTTATTAATGTACTCTTATTTTAAACTAGATAAAGTATCCAAGGTAAGTCTGATGGTTGTTTCAGGGCTTGAAAAAGGAGTAAGAGAAGGAGAAGGATGAAAAGGAGGAGGAGGAGGAGAAAAATAAATCAAATATATTTCAAATGACATTCACTACTCTGCTAAGGAAAAAAGTGTTTTGTGAAAAATTTGCATAATATAAAATACATATATTCAGTTGGGGACAGCAGTATATATTTGGGGAAAATTCAGTATACTCTAGTGAGAAAAAAAAAGTCCATTAAAGCTATTTATTGGAATTGTAATGTATTGTGAATTTAATGACATGGTCAGATAATTTAATACAATTTCAAAGTGATTCAGTAAAACAAGTGACTTAAAGCAAAACAAGTCTATTTTTTTTAAAGAATAAATGGCATCCTAGCCCTACAATAAGCATTTCACTATGCATCATGATACTTTTCCTAATCAGCAGAACTGCTTCTCCTTTTCTTATCCACTGAAGCAGAATTCAGCTTAGTTGACTGTACAATCATCTTTCTTTTCAGGCAGAGGAGATATATACTACTTGACAGAGCCCCAGTCCCTCTGGTGCTAGACTTCAATTTAGTTATAAAAGAAGTAAGGATACTGAGAAGACTGATGAAGTCAGGAACTCTCAAGACTATTATATCCAAACCCCAAGAACAAATGTTGAGTCATTTTAGAGTCCTGAATTTAAATGCTTTCCGGTCTTTGTCAACCTCATTTGAATCACTGTCCAGAATCCCTCTGCTTTACATTGACAGTAACATGCAGGCATATATTGGCCAAAATCATTGAGCAATTTTCATGGGGACAGGAAGGAGACCACATAGTAGAAAGGGTACACATATACTATTTAACATGTACTCATCATACAGAAAGGATATTCACCACAAACAGAATTATAGTATCTTTGTTTGCATGTCCTGATATGACCATCAGACTTAAGCATGGATCATTTGTCTAGTTAATTTGCCAGAGAAGAAAATTTTTTTCAAATGAAACAAGATTCCCTTTTAATAATCCTCATAAAAATTTCAGGACTTCTTATTGTAAAAGTTTTAAGAGTAAAAATTCTGGATACACAGTTGAGAAATTCCTTGGAAGATACTTCTGTTTATTTTTAAAGTTTCAAATTTGCTTATGATAGATTGTACAGTGGTTCAAAGTGTGTCTCCTGGACCAGAAACTTCAACATCACCTAAAAACTTTTTAGAAATGTAGAGTCTCAGATTCTGCTCTTAATCTACTCAACCAGAAACTCTAGACCTGAGGCCCAAGTTCTATAAAAACTAGAGGTAATATGAGCTAAAATTTTTAGAATTACTAAGGTAAAGAAAAGCATTATATAAGGCAGTATAAAATCTCAAGAAAAAAGTAAATGTTCCCATTTCTACATTGAACATATACAGAAGTCTTATTAAATTAAACTGTTCATAACTAGTCTCTGAAATGTGCCAACAATCATTTTTCTATTTTTCCCTCTGAATGGAGAATGCCAGTAACAATAATGCCTTTTTCATACTAAACTGCACTCTACTTTTAACTACCAAACTCAAGAAATAATAATTGATTAAACTCAGCCCTCTTATAACTCATTTGGTTGGCTTTCCAAAACAGTTGGATGTATATATATATTTTTTAATTTTTTTTAAATTCTAATTCGTTTTGTATGACTGCGGAATGCATTATGATTTATATTACACATATAGATCACTTTTTCATATCTCTGGTGGTATACAAAGTATATTCACACCAATTTGTACTTTGGATTGTACTTTGGATAATGCTGTCCATCTCATTCTATGATCATTTCTAACCCCATGCTGCCTCCCTTCCCCTCCCACCTCTCTGCCCTATCTAGAGTTTATCTATTTTATATGAGATATTGTGCTTTACAATAAGACAGTGGAAACATAAACAAATACAATTCAAAACATAAATAACCAGTGACCTGCCATTATGACAAAATTATCAGCATCATTTTCTCATAAAATTAATTATAGTAAAGCATTTCAAGCACAATATGACAATGTACATTAATTTTGATCATAAGGTATTTACTTAGAATATAAACTGAGATTCCTGTCTTTTCATGCCTCCCTACACTTAGTATAGAATGTCATTTGCTGAAATTACTAAACAAACCTACTATGATATAAATAAATCAAATTTATGATTTTCAAGGAATTTTTTTCTGTATATTATGGCAATAGTAATTTTCTATACCATCAACTGTGTTTTTGCTATAAATCTACTTCTGAAGTTTTTTTGTATTTTACATAATAGCAAAATATTAAATAAAAATATCATCAAGTATTTGTGACCCGCATGAACAATGTTTGTTATTTTTTACCAGAGCACAAAAGCTTTCATTTGATATATACTATAAATTAGCCATGTCTTCACGAGCAAGACAAAGTAATCTAAATATCACATGCATTTTTCAATAAAACCTTAATGTATAACATTTTTCTTTTTGATGTATTTTCTTCCATTGCATCAAGTCACAGTACAAGTATGGGTTACCATCAGCTAAGCGAAAATCATTTAGAAAATATACTTTGTCTAAAACAATGTCACTTGAAAATATTTTTTTTCCAACACTAGGAATCCATCCTCTCAACCCATGCAAATCATATCATATCCAAATTATCAATAACTTTAAATGTGTTTTATAAATAGATATTTACATGTTTTTATCTACTAATGCATACAAACAGGTAACCTGTTTTGAAGATCTTTAAATTACCTTTTCAGAAAATTTTATAGATAACATCCAGACAGAGTTTCTTATTCTTTTATGCTTTGCTTTGCTTTCCCTTATCGGAATTCTCTAAATTTTGCCTATTAGGTTCTCTCTTACTCTGTGAAAGTAGTATATGCCCCTATAAATCCAAAATGTTCAGGATATTTCATCACTAAAAATTTTCTTTTAACTTGAAAATGATAATTGAAATAGCCTCAGTTTCTGAATTGCTTTAGTCAACTTGTAAGAACAGATTGACCTTGTAATCACCAACAGCAATGATAAGCAAAGCACTTCCGGATAAATTAAAATGAGATTAGCTTCTAGACCATAGGTTACAAAATATGCTTTTTTCCTAATGAAGACCACTAGAAAGCCACAGAAGTTAGCAATTTAATATTCATCTATATAATATGCACAGTCCTAATATATTGTTTTTAGTGAAGTGAGTGATTTAGAAATTACCAAGAAATATTACCTATATATATGATTCCTGAAACAAAGAGCTTTCTTGAGACAAAATTTTTGGAATAAAATTTTGGCTTTTATGATTAGGTGTTTTTCAACACAATAAAACTACTAGTTTATGGAAGACATCTGTATAAAGCTCTGCTTATCTAAACTCCTTCTGCACCAAGTTATAATGTACTTCTTGTGCATCATAATCTATGAGGAAGTAGTTTAGAACTATGCATTCAAACTGGGTACTGTGGGGGAAGCCTGTAATCCCAGCAGCTCCGGAGGCAGCTGCAGGAGGATCTCAAATTCAAAGCCAGCCTCAGCAAAAGTGAGGCACTAAGCAAATCAGTGAGACCCCATCTCTAAATTAAACACAAATTAGGGCTGGGTATGTGGCTCAGTGTTTGAGTGCCCCTGAGTTCAATCCCCAGTACCTCACCCCCCAAAAAATATGCATCAAAATAATAATGAAGAGGATTACCAAGTACACTGGAATTTGAGAACCACCACTGTACTGGAAAAAAATACAAAAAATATATAAAGCAACCTCCAGCTAGTTGCCTGGATTGGGCTTACCAACAAATCTAAGACCCCTCTGCTCTCTAAGGGATATGAAATTGTTGGAAACAATAATTTTCCTAGTTAATTTATACTCAAATAAATGCCCATATCTCAATTTTACTAGTTCTCCTTTCAGTGTCTTCCCATCCTGTCCTGATTCTCTGTTGGTCATTTAATGAGTTTTGTAAGAAAGTTATCTAATGACTTTCCATGATATCAATAATTCCAATGGTTCTTATCATAATTTCCCAACTTTTTTAGTCTCTTTTTTAAATCACACGAAATGCATGAGACTTCTCTAATAGAGACCCACACACCTTGAATGTTTTGCTTCACTGATGACAGCCCTACTGTATGGCACTAAAGTGCCAGATATAGGCTTGATATATTTTTAGCATGTATTAGAACTACCTGGAGGGCTTGATAAGACAGTTTGCTGGACTCCTCCTTCATATTTTTTTGATTTAGTAGGTCTGCAATGGAAACCAGGAACTTGTTTTTATCTCTAACAAGTCATCAGGTGCTGCTGCTACTGATGGCAATGGTTTGAGAAACACTACTCTAGGCAATGAACTGAAAATTATGAATACATTCTGGGATCATACAATTCTCTTTAATTGCAAATTTTGTAACTGAAATTTTTCTTTACCTATAGAGATTTATATATATATAGAAATATAAATTTAGAAAACTTAAGTCATTCAGCTAATTTAACTTTTTGAAAAAAATACAGTAATTTTCTTAATGCTGAAAGGAACCACATGTGTGCTATAAAACTAGTTGAATGGTTTAAAAAAAACTTGCATTAAGATATCTTGAAGTTATTATTGGCAAAATGAATCCTTATTTTCAATTTGGAAAGACATCAAGATGAAAAGCACTATTTGAACACAAATTCACATTCTCTCAGTTAAGAAGACCCGATTGTACCCACAAGAACCTACAATCAACATTCAAAAGCATGTTGAAAGCAAAATAAATGTTCTTTTTTCTCCCCTTTTGCCATTTGTACTGACATTTAGAAACATAGGCATGATATTTAGATTTGCTCTTAGATAATTATTTTTCAATGTCTACACTCTTAATTGTGCATGCCTGATAAATTACTGATTGAACACTGTATTTCCCAAATGTTAACTCAATTTACCTCTACTTATACATAATTCTTGGTAATACTATAACTATTGCTTTTATATTTGCCCCACTTAATAAAATTTCATTGCCTTATAAGATGCTTTTTTTTACATTTATTCATATTCATATAAAGGCAATATAACTAATATCAATTAAGCTCCTTGTTTTGTATTGGCTAAATACTATGGTACATGATTTATGTTCTTGGGATTTATTAAATAACCACAACACCATACTTAAAATTTGATGATAAAGTAGGAAGTAAAACACCCACTTTAGAGGTAAAAAAATGAAGCATAGTCTCAGTCAGGTCATTCTCACAGAACTGCATTTTAACAGTGGTGTCTATACAATTTCAGTTTCACCCTATGACTTCAATAAATGAGTGTGACATTAAGTAATGGAAAGCAAACTATCATCCATACAAAATTCAAATAATTGCCAGAAAACTAATATAACTTTATTTTATAAGTTTATTTTTATGTGGTGCTAAGGATCAAACCCAATGTCTCGTAAGTGCTTGGCAAGAACATTGCCACTGAGCTACACTCCCAGCCCTCACTATTGTCTTATTAAGCATCTACAAGTATATATCCTTTACAACATCTCATAAAACGTATTGAGACATAAGAAACTTTTATTAATAGCATTTCTTGAAGTTATCTGAGTGCAAACAAAAATAAAGTCGTGTATTTTAAAAAAATAATAAAATCAATTAAAAAAATTAAAAAATTTAAAAAAGATTGAAGGATTAAAACAGAAAAAAATTTCATCTAATAACCCAATTAGTCATGTGATCATACTGACTTCAAAGAAATTTTATTAAGAATTTAGAATATCATGCAAGTCTTCTTTATACCTCATAGTGACTTTTCAATTTGATTTCTATTTTTGAAATTTTAAATTAAATTTATTTTAACAGAAAAAGACAAAGATTTTACATTTTAATTGGGTAACACGTGATGTTTGTATACATGAATACATTGTGTAATGTTTAAATTAGCTTAAATGGGGCTGGGAGTGGAGCTTAGTTGGAGAGCATTTGCCTAGTATGTGCAAGGTTTGGGTCTCATCCCTAAAAACAATAAAATTTTAAAAAATTATCTAGGTTAAACACAACTATCTCTTCACACATTTATCATTTCTTTATGGTAAAAAGCTTTCAAAATTCTTTCTTTTAAATTTTTAAATACTCAGTGATCACTATTATCCATATTAATTTGATTATTTAAAATGCATTAAGCATTGTGCACCAATCACTTCTGCATATATGTGAATATTCATTACTTCCCATTTCTCTAATAAGGGAAATGATAAATCTATTCAAAGTTTATATAATCTGAAATCACATGCTTATAATGAACTTTAAGACTGGAAAAGCAAACCAGAAAAAAAAGGTGGTTGCAAGTCATCTCAAATAACAACCTTCAACTTCATATCTAGTTTTTGTCAAATTCTCATAACAATCCTAAATGAAATATATATTTCCCTATTTTTAATGAATAATGAGATTCATAGGGCATATGCATTTTTTTCTGGTCAGAAAAGGAAATCTCAATGGGGGCACTGAATGAAGAAGAATCCAAAAAAATAGTGGCTGTTTTCAGACAGGCAGAAAATCTTAGGAAAAGTGATTTCAATGAATTGAATTTAGGAAATATTTTAGAAAAAGGAATTCTGTGGCAGTATGGCTAGGAAAAGGAAAAAGGTACTTGTGGATATTATTTTAAAAAGCACAAATATTCAGTCTAAATTTTCCATGAAGATTTCAACCTAAGATTATGTACCATCTATTAATTAATTCAATCATTTGTAATCTGTGTATAATTCTATTCTACCACTAATGTCAGCTTACAAATTTAGTATATGCCACAGAATTTTCACTATATACTAGAATATTTGCCTAACCATCCATGGAAAACATTGTTTGAAAGCAATAAAGTATATGAGGACTCCAGTAATTCATTTTTACTGTTCTATTTTTTTTTATTAAAAAAATACTATAGGAACCCAGGTTCAAAGTGACATTTGGCTTTGCGATGACTCATATGCAGATAATAAAGAGGATTTTGTTACTACTTATTTTATTCCCTTTGATTGCTTCATTCAAATATGTAAAATTCCGTTAGTGAGGGCTGGGATTGTGGCTCAGCAGTAGAGCACTTGCCTAGCACATGCTAGGTGCTAGGTTCAATCCTCAACTCTACATATAAATAAATAAACAAAATAAAGGTATTTTTAAAATTTCATTAGTGAAACTTTGGGACCCCAATAATGTTTTCAGGTTAATGACCCAGTTTATTTACTCAGTTTCCATATAAAGAGAGATTTGGTAACTATTTCCATTGAAAGTTAAGAGAGACAACATTGAATATTGCTTCAGAAACCATGGTAAGAATAATTACTTAAGATCCTGCCAGGTAGTTTGAAATTGCTCTTTTAACTAAATGGCCATGAATGTTTTCAATATAGAGTCATTCAGAATTCATTATTTTTTCCAATAAATGTTTCTACTATTTTCACATGAGATTTTGTTTTTAAAACAAGTTAAGGAAGTCCAAAAATCTAATATACAGGAGACAGCCAAAACAAATATGTGACAGCATTATTATAGCAGATGACTTTGTGTTCAAAGCATGATATACAAAAGGGGAGTGACATAATATTTTTACTGAGGCACTGATTATAGTTTAAAGCATTACCTACGGAATCCACTAAAAATTTATTAAGAATGAATGAAAATATTCAAAGGAAAAAAAACACAGCCAAAAATTAACATGATGTTAACCACTTCTTAGTACAGAACTTCCATTTGAAAATCCATTGAATATAAAGCACCTCACTTACTGCACATTCCAATAAAAAAGATTAGAGGGAAGTGTGATTTTTGATAAATTTGTACCATTACATTTAATAATCCATTTGGGTATTTGCCAGTAATCTAATTTATTGGTCTATTTCACTTTACTCTACTCTTGATAATGTAGGGGGGCATACTTAATTTTAAATATCCTTTATTCATCCTATATTAAGTATTTATATGCTCTCATATGTACCATAGGTTAGAAAGTAAAATGAAATAAAAATAAGAGTAACATGATTGTATAACACTATAAACTTTATTATCCATAATATAAAACATTTATTGTTTTATTCACTACCCTTCATTTGAGAAGAAAAATAAGTATTTTTAACAATCGTAGAGTAATTTTTGAATCATATGGCAGAATTTAGGGCAGAAAAGCAAATTCAAAATATGTGTCAGTCTGCTTATTAATTAAAGGGAAATAGATATTATGTAAAAAATTTAAGCTCTTCTATGAAAGCAATCTCTAGGCTTTTTGATCGCCCAACATTATTTGATTAGAAAAGGGGAAAGGGGGCGGGGGGAAGAACAGAAAAAAAAAATAAGGGAGGCCAGAAAGAAAGGGGTGGAGGAAAGAAACAGTGAATACATATCCTCTCACTCTCTTTATCACTATATAAATTATATACATATAATCTGCCAATATATAATATAAAATAGGCATAGATTAATTTAATGTGGAAAATAAAATGAAGAGACATTCCACTATTTTCTTCCTAATAATTCTATTTTTGGTCCCGTGAAATTCCAAACACCACTTTGAATAACACTCTTCTTAAACATTTATCAATCTCCTGTCCATCTTTCCTAATTAAAAAATTATGTTTCATTAGCAATAGTCCAAAATATTTATTAAAATTCACCATGTTCAAAAAATATGTCAATTTTTCATGAAATAACGGTTAATGAAGGATGGTTTTATTTGTCATAAAATTTAAAAATATATTCAACATTTATCAATTAAGTACACAATTAATCCAACATTTCTATGACTATTGCTGCATAGTGTTGGAAGAGATATAACAGGGAGTCTTAACCAAGTCTTAAAGTGAGAAACGGCCCTCCTGATGAAATGCTATTGAATCTGGAAATTCATGCATTAAAAAAACAACAAAAACTTTCTAAAATATTGCAGGAAAAGTGGTAGAGAATATTTTGCAGACAGAGTACAAAGCATGCACTAAGTTCGTACTGTGATGGCAAAGCCAGGCACAAAACTGTCATAGAGAGTAGACATTGAGAAGTAGGGTGAAGATGAGAGGGGGGGAAAAAGCAAGTGTCTGTTAGCCATTTTAATAATTTTTAAATGGTGGGAAGTTACTTAAGAGCCAGAGGAAGTTACTGAACAGTTTTCAGCCAGGCTTGCATTTCTAGAGCCTAGCCCTGAATGCTCAGTTTAAAAAAAAATGTATTGAACAAGAACAAGAGGAGGAAAAATTTGCAACTATTCAGAAGACCATCACTTCAAGTGGGCTGATGGTAGTGGAAATGAAGAGAAGTAGAGATTCAAGGGAGATTTCAGAACCTATGGATTTTTAAGCCATTAAGATTACATTATGACAGTAAGCAGGTATAATTAAAGTCAATGGCATATCATATAATGGCTTCCTTTAAAGATAGAATATATTATATAAAAGGTTGTCTCATTCATTCTGTTATTACCAAGAAAAAAGTTATTAAAAGAACCATTTGCACTGTCCTTGCATTACCCTTCATTTTCTGTGAAATGCCATAGACTATGGACATTAACAGAAGTTATATTCTATATATGAATATCTGATCTCCAGCACAAAAATCATAAGGCAATTTTCAGAATCTGTATTTACATCAACAAACCACATAGACCAGATACCTAATGTTAACTAAAGCATAAAATTCCTATGCAGATTCAAAATTATTTTCTAAACAGACAATGTATAATAATACAATTTTGAGCTAAATTCTACATGACTAAGTATTATACTATTGACAAAGCTTACAAAATGAATCTGGAAATTCCCTAAGTTCTTTGGAATATCAATAAACTGGGGGAGAATCAAAAGATTCCAATACAAATTTTAGTTATATGGTGTTGTATAGGAAAGACTTCTTCAAAATGTCTGTAGTGCTTTTGCTTTTATCATATCTAGGTTCCTAAAAGATATGATGAAATTAACTATAACTCAGGATCAATGCTCACATCTATGCTAAGCTTTGATGTGAGTCATTCATGCTTTCACTTAAAAGACCGTTATTCAGCATCTCTGATGGGATTCATGGATATAAAACAAATAGGGTACAGTTTTGGCACTTGAGAAACTTATTATCCAATAGGGAAAGCCAGACATAGGCACATACAACTAAAATGAACATAATTGTCTCTATGATACATAGTGCATGTAGCATCTAGTCAGGTCAAAAACAACTATGAATTCCAGGCACAGTGTCACATGCTTATAATCTCAGCATCTTGGGAGGAGGAGGCAGGAGTATCATGAGTTCAAATCCAGCCTCAGCAAAAGCAAGTTGCTAAGCAACACAGTGAGACCCTGTTTCTAAATAAAATACAAAAATAGGGCTGAGGATGTGGCTCAGTGATCCAGTGCCCCTAAATTCAATCCTGGGTATACTCCCCCCCACCCCCACAAAAAACTATGGAAATTCAGATCTTACAATGAAACTACATTTCTCCTTGTCACTTCCACCCTATATATTTTTTCTTGTTTCTAGAATTTATATGTAGACATTAATGTTTTTCATGTGAAGGCAGATGGGCAGTAAATATTTGCCCAATAGAGCTAATGCTCTATATAAAATCATTGAGATTTGTATGTCTCATATGTAAATATGCTCCAAGGACATGTATTTCTTTCTGGTAATAAGGATGGTGATAAGAAGGCAAAATAATCAAAGCCAGTTTTACTTTAAGAAATTTTCCACCATAAATGTTCTTATGGTTAGCTGAACATATCGCTCATGCATATATATTGAAATTTGAGAAAATTCAAATTTCCAAATTACTAAGTGAGCAGAAAAGTTCAGATTTCTCATTAGTTTCTCTAGCTCTTAGTTTAATTTGCTTTATATACTATACCTGTGTTAGTTTCTTATCCCTATCTCAAATGATTGTGCCTCTACCATGTCCAATTTTATCTTTTCCCAGTTTCAACTGCCAGTGTCCTAGTTCAGAGTGCCTATTAGCACCTCACCTGTACTACTTTAATTGCCTCTAGACATATCTGCCTCCAGTCTTAGCCTCCAATTTCTAAATTGCTACTAAATGACTTCGCCTAGAGTTCAACTTGATCATGTTGCCCCTAGCTGGAATGCCATTCAAAGCTGCCTTCTGCCTACCAAATTACCAAATTAAGCACAAACTTCTCACTTTAGATGTTAAAGTCTTCTAAAGTCTTACTACTCAAAGTGTAGTTTGCAAAGCAACAACAGCAACATCCCATAGCTTAATACAAATGCAAGCTCCTAGTTGATTTGAAGGCATATTTAATTATGAGAAGAACTGATCAAAAGCTCTGCCATACTGTCTTTCTGGCCTTTGTTGGTGATTACCCATTTTCTTTGGTCAAAATTGAATTGGTCCTGAAAATGCTTTCCTGTCTTTGAACCACAACAGCTTCAACTTTCTCGCTTCCCCTACCCACCAAGTACTAGGGATTCAATCCAGGGGCATATATCCACATCCCCAACTCTTTTTATTTTATTATGAGACATGGTCTTACTAAGTTAATTAGGACCTTGCTAAGTTGCTGAGGGTGGTCTTGATTGTGATTCTCCTGCCTTAGTCTACTGAGATGCTGGGATTATAGGCATCTGCCACCATGCCTGGCAAAAGCTTCAATGTATAATACCAGAGAGTAACATTTTGGTTTTATGAACTTGAACTTGCCTATTACCATGTCACTTCTTCAAAAATAGACATTATTGAATATTCATCTGTCTCTTTCCCAATGGGATGGTAGGCAAAACAAGCTCCCACTCCCTGTGTGATATTAAAATGCACTCTACTAGGCCACAGAAAGAAAATTCAAAACTTTTTAAATTTTAACTTAGCCTATTCTTTAATTCACAAATTTATTTCAGTTTTAAATGTATACTATATATTAATATATAACATTATTTGTTAACTTGTAAATTATAATTATTGTCCATATTAGTCTTGTTATTATCTGTGGGGAAAAATAAATCAAATATATTTGGGTTCTTAAACTACATAATGATATGATTAAATTAATTTTAAAAACATTCCCTAAAAGTTACCTTCCCAACAATTTTTCAACAAATACTTTGATTTTCTGTTAAAAGACAAATATATATCTAGAAGGTATTTGCTCAAAATTTTTGACTGATGTGGTTGTGTGATTAAATACTACTGCTTGACACACAAAGTACATAATCTACTGCAGGAATTAGAAAGAAATTTGTTAACTGAACCAAAACTTTACAAAACTATCTCCATTATAGCAAGAATAAGGCTATTTGATGTAGTAAGAGCATTAGTGTCTTAGATAACAGTTTTCAAATTTAGGAGAATTCTGCTGAAAGGTATTAAAGATGTTATCATTTTTGTTTATTTATTACATGAAGGATAAACACAGAGATGTTTGTGAAAATTTTATTAGGTAAGTCACTTTACCCCAGAAATAGGAAAGATCTTTTAAAAACATTGTAGCTTTGATAATCATCAACAATTGAAATATAAGAGATTAGGACTATTGGCTAGACTGTGATTCCTAATTTAAATACAGACTTTGTATAAATAAGTATGCCCTTAGAATAGAGGTTAAATTTCTTATTTTGGCTTAGAAAATTCTTTATACAGCACCTTCTCTCCTGCATCATCAGGAGTTTATTGCCTAGTTCTATAGCTTCACTTGAGCACCTTCATTGACCTGATTAAGTCTTTCATGGAAGACTGTTTCTGCACTCTTTCCTGCCAGGCTAAATATCCCTGCTGGATACTGATGCAGCACCTTTTTCTAGCTGTATCAAAATACTACATTTATTTGTGATGTCTTGGTTAACTGTTAAATTTCCTCCTGGACTGAAAACACTTTGAAGGAAGGGCTTATGTCTAGCATACTAAATAACTTCTTCACAGTCTGGCTGGTAGTCAATACTACTTAGTAGGCACTCCATAAACATTTGTTGAATACAAGAATGAACTAATGGATATGTAAGTTTTAAGATTTATAATAGAAAACTGGTCTCCTGGCTTAGCATTATGATTTGTTATATGTAAAAGAAAATAAAGCCAATTTAGCAGGATTCTCTGATGATTATATGAGCTCAAATGAGTAAATCATAACTCAGTGCATGGTAATGGAACACAATAAAAGAATATTAGCTAGGAGATGCAATAGTGCACACCTGTAATCCCAGAGACTCTGAAGCCTAAGGCAGGAGGATCACAAGTTTGAGACCATTCTCAGTAAGTGAATGAGACCTTAATAAACTTAGCAAGACCCTGTCTCAAAATAGAAAGAGAGACTAAGAATATAGTTCTGTGGTTAAGTGCCCCTCGGTTGGTTCAACCCCAGTACAAAAGAAGAAAAAAAAAGAATATTATCTATTATTATCAGCAATATTACCATTGATGTTGTTAATAAGTTTAGTAAAAATTTTAAAATCTTCTATAATAGAGAAAATACTTTAAAAACACAAAATAAGAATGAAATTAAACACTACATATACTCATTAAATCAGAATAACTACCATTACCTAATGAACAAATTTTATGAAAATAATGCATTCATTAAGAAAAAATGGGATGCAATATCTATATCATAGTAGAAGTATTTTCAAATATAATTATATTTAAGAACACAAATAGTGGAACTACCCTATCCACAAACCAAAATAGAAAATATATTCTGCACAGTTCAAATTTGCCAAATTAATAAGCAAATTTTCAGAAAATGTAACATTCTCATACATAAGGATGTTTAGTGTCAAGAACAATATAGGGCTAATTCCATTAAGAAAGAACTATTTAAGGATAAAAAACGAGATAATGGTGTATTTAAAGATGGAATCTCATCAGCCCAGAAGGGAAGCAGTGAAACAATGACTCACCAGAGAGGTGGGTGAAAGAGTATATACCCTAAAACTCAATTTGGACATTTTGAGACTTGGAGGGATTTGAAGTTTGGTTACTGGAGTAGAATATAAGGACAGAAACCTTTAACCCCAAATCTAAATGAGGATAGGTTTAAGGGGGATAGGTAACAAAAAGAGAAAGAAGGAGAGGAAAAGCACATAAGCTTATTTCCTTAATAACAACTGGAAAAAAAATAAGTAAAAAGCAGACCAAGTCAAAACACAACAGAAACAGCAAAGACAGAGAAACAGATCAAGCAGTGTTTCCCAAATTGTGGACCTAAAGCCATACCTGGCATGATAACCACTTTGTTGAGTCCACAGTTGGCCAAACCTCAAGAAATTAAATCAACACAACTCCTTCCTATGTTCAGAGAGCAAAAAATTAACCAAAGATATGTCTCAATAATCCATATACAAGAAACTTATGGAGTGATGATCACTATTAGCTAAAAGTTATTGAAACTGCCCTCCTCCAGTAGGATGAAGAAGATCTAAGAGCTAATCACTCATAGGGAGTGCTGACCTTGACCTAGCACTCAACACCATCTCTGTGTGAGATCAGGCAAAGATAAGCCAAACCTAACTTCACTCTCAAAAGGGTGATAGATAAAAACCCCATGAGCTACACCTGCCAGGATAGAGGCTTCTATGCCACCAAAGGCCAACAGAAAGCCTGCACCCATATCACCTGCAGTTGCAGTCAGGTGCATGGTGAATGGATAACACTTTGCCAATAAGATGAAAGCATATGGGAGCTGATGCCCATAATTCACAGCCAAAGCAAAGAGAGCACAGACACGGGTAGGCCAACTGACCCTATATGCTAGGCAGTGGAGGGGAGGAAGGGAAGTTGCACTGGCAATTCAAGATCAAGGACAATAAGAGCTTAGACTCAGGCAGGCCAACCATCTCTAACCCAGTCAGCAGAGGAAAACAGTGCCTGCAATTCACAACCACAGACACAAGTGAGCCAACTGATTCTATTAAAAATAAATTTAGGTATCACTAGTACAGATAAAATTTTCAAGACGCATACTAGTGGAATGCACAATTTCAATGAAATAATAACAGAAAATTTTCCAAGTTTTAGGAATTGATTCAAATATAAGATGCATATATAACTACAAATTGGCAAGATGAAAAAAGTTTCTCTTAAGGCACATTTTAATGAAAATGACTACCATACAGAATAAGGACAGAATTTTACAAACCACAAGAAAAAAACAGCAGGACACATTTACAGGTAAGCCAATTTGGATTTCATCTTATTTGTTAACCCAGACCCTAAAAGCCAGAAAGGCTTGGAATAATATATATCAAGCCCTGAAATAAAATGGGTGCCAATCAAGACAGTGTATTTAGCAAGTCTATCCTTCAGAATTGGAGATGAAATAAATTATTTTCATGATAAGCAAAAACTAAAAGAATTCATAACACTGAGCCAGTACTACAAAACACTCAATGCAATATTTCACAGAGAAGAAATAAAAAATGAAAATGAAAAAAGCAAAGGACTGAATTTTACTACTCAGTTAAAGGAGAATCAAGTCCAAATTAAAAATTTAAATAAATAAAAATGGCAGGAAATAAAAATCATCTCTCAAAAAAATATTGACTGTAAATGGTCTAAACTCTCCAATAAAAAAATATAGGGTGGAGGACTAGATGAAAAAAATAAGATCTAAACATATGATGTTTATAACAGACTCACATTACAAACAAAGCCCACAAACTGAAGGTAAAAGGACTGGAAAAGATATACATAGCAAAAGGAGAACAAAAGCAAGGGGGAGCTCCTCTCATATCAGTCAAAGCAGACTTCAAGCCAAAATTAATCAGATGAGACAAAGAAGGTAACTCAATATTGGTTAAGAGAATCATCTAACAACAAGATATAATGATTCTAAATATTTATGCGCCCCAAAATGGTGCATATGCCTACATAAAACAAACCCTTCTCAGTATAAAGAATCAAATAAATCCCAGCACAATAATATTGGGTGATTTCAACACAACTCTCTCGCCATTAAGTAGGTCATTCAGATACAAACTAAATAAAGACACTTCAGAACTAAAAACTACAATCAATTAATTGAATGGACCTAAAAGAAGTCTGCAAAATACCCATCAACAACTGAATTCACTATCTTCTCAGTGACACATGGAACTTTCTATAAAATAGAACATGTTTAAGGACACAAAGTACACCTTAGCAAATATTTAACAAGCAGAGACAGTTCCTTACTTCCTATCATATCACACTGGAATGAAATGAGAAATCAAGGACAAGATAAAAAAAAAAAGAAACTATTTTATCACCTAGAGATTTGATACACTTTTGTATGAGAAATGAATCACATAAGAAATCAGACTAGGAAAAAAAACTTCTTAGAAACAAATGAGAACAGAAATACAATACATCAAAATCTCTGTGACAATATGAAGTCAGTTCTAAGAGGAAAGTTTATCAACTAAGTTCCTATGTTAAAAAATGTCTTGTAAACAATCCAATGTTACACTTTAATTCCTGAAAGAAAAAGAACAAAATAATCCCCAAATCAGTAGAAGACAGGATATACTTAATATCAGAGCAAAAATTAATGAAATTGAGAATAAATAAAAAGAAGCAATGAAACAAATAGTTGTTTTTTTTTTTTTGAAAAGGTAAACAAGACTAATAATCTCTTGGAAAAACTAACCAAAAGAAAGACAGATAAGTCCCAAATTAACAAAAGAAGATATCACCAGAGACACTTCTGAAATACAGAGGAGCATTAAAACTTCTTTGATGATTTTTTATAGCAATATGCTAGAAAATCTTGAAAATCGAGAATTTCTAGACACCTATGATCTACCCAAACTAAAAGATGAGAGAATAGAAAACAGAAAAATATCAAACAATGAAATTGAAAAAGCAATTAGAAAAGTCTAAGTCCTGGACCAGAGGGATCCTCAGCCAAGTTTTACTAGATACAACTTTAAAGAAGAATTAATGCCAACCCTCCTCAAATTAGTCTATGAAATAGAGAATGAGGGAACACTGCCAAATTAATACTGTGAAGACAGTATCAACCTGATGCTCAAATCAGACAAAGACATATCAAGAAAAGAAAACTTCAGACCAACATCCTTGATGAACATAAATGCAAAAATTCTTAATAAAATATTGGCAAATCCCATTCGAGAATATATTAAGAAGATAGTACAATATAATCAAGTGGGCTTCTTCTGAGAAACACAAGGCTGATTCAACATACAGAAATCAAACAACATGAATCACTACATAAATAGAGATAATGACAAGAATGATGATTACCTCAATAGACAGAGAAAATCAACTGACAAAGTCAAGCACCCATTCATGTTTAAGATAGTAGATCAACTAGGAATGCAAGGAACTTATCTTAAAACTGTAAAGCTATATGTGGCATGTTAAAGGCCAGTATCATACTGAACAGAGATAAACTAAAACCATTTTCTCTAAAATCAGAGAAAAGAAAAGAATGTGCACTCTCATGATTCCTGCTCAACACAGTCCTTGAAACTCCAGCCAGAGCAATCAGAAAAGTAAAGAAAATGAATGCAATTCAAATAAGAAAAGAATAATTAAAATTATCTCTGTTTGCTGATGATATGATCCTATATTTAGAAAACCAAAAAAACCTCCACCCAAAGACTCCTAAGCTTGATAAACAAATTTAGCAAAATAGAAAGATACCAGATTAACATACATAAGTCTATCACTTTTCTATACTCCAATAATGAGTCTTCTGTGAAAGAAATCATGAAAATTATATCATTCACAATAACCTCAAAAATGCTTGGGAATAAAAAAAGGTGAGACAACTCTACAAAATTGTAGAACACTGAAAAAAGAAACTGAATAAAACCTTAGAAGATGGAAAGACCTCTCATGTACTTGCATTAGGCAGAATTAATACAGTCAAAATGGCCATACTAAAAAATGTTACACAGATTTAATACAATCCCAATCAAAATACCAATGGCATTATTCACAGAACTAGAAAATAAAAGTGTTCTAAAATCCATATGGAAGAATAAGAGACCCACAGTAATCAAAGCAATCCTAAGCAAAGAGATTGATGCTGGAGGCATCATAATACCAGAACTTAAACTATACCACAGAGCTGTAGTAGCCAAAGCAGCATGGTATTGGGACCAAGACAGACATATGGATGAATGGAAAAGAGGAGAAAGACAAACCCACATAGTTACAGTAATCTGATACATAACAAAGGTGCCAAAAAACATACTCTGGAGAAAAGACAGCCTTTTCAACAAATGGTGCTAGTAAAACTGGATATCAATATGTAGAAGAATGGAACTAGATCCCTACCTCTTACCCTACACAAAAGAAAACTCAAAGTGAATCAAAGACCTAGACCTAGAAATTAGACCAAAATATCTGCAACTGCTAATAAAAATGGAAAATGTAAACACAACAATCCAATGTATTGGCACAAGGATCAACTTTCTTAATAAGACTACTAATGCACAAAAAATAAAACCAAGAATAAATAAGTAGGATGGCATCAAATTAAAAAGATTCTTCTCAGAAAAGGAAACAAAGAGCATGAAGACGGAGCCTAAAGATGGGAGAAGATCTTGGTTGCTTGGTCCTCAGAGGATTAACATTTCTCAAAAGAAGGAATACCAATGGTCAGCAAATATATGAGAAATGGTCAACATCTCTAGTAATCAGGAACATGAAAATCAATACTGAATTGAGATTTCATCTCATTTTCTGTCAGAATGGCAAACATCAAGAGTGCAATTAATAATAAATGCTGGTGAGGACATAGGGGAAAAGGTACACTCATATATTGTTAGTGGGCCTGAAATTAGGCACAACCACACTGGAAAGCAATATGAAGATTCCTAAAACATTCTTGAAGTGGAATCACCATATAACTTATGTATCCCACTACTGGGTAGTTATACAAAAGAACTAAATCAGAATGCTATAGTGATACAGGTACATCAACGTTTATAGCAGCAAAATTCATGATAGCCAATCTATGGAACTAGTAAAGATACCCATTAACACATAAATGGATGAAGAAAAGGTGGTATATCTACACAATGGAAATATGATCTACACTTCAGAAATAATGATATTTGTTAGTAAATGAATAGAAATGGATAATATTATACTAAGTGAAATAACCAGATTCAGAAAGACAAGGGTCAAAGGGTTTCTCTTGATATTTGAAAGCTAGACTAAAATAAGGAAAAACAATGGGATAGATCCCATGAAAATGCAAAGGCATCACTGAATCAGAGGAAGGGGAAATGAGGGGGAGGAAGGAGGGATGGGAAAAGAGACAACAATAGAATAAATCTGACTTTCCTATATACACATATTAATATGTCACAGTGAATATCACCTTTATGTATATATATGATGCACAAATTTTAAAAAACTGTAAATAAATAGAAAATCAGTAGAGGAAAGGGAATGGTGGAAGGAGGAAAAAAGGGAAAGGTGATGTACTAGGGACTGAATTGGAACAAATTATATCACATGCTTTTATAGTTACATCAAAATGAAGCCTAATATTATGTATAATTATAATACACAAATCAAAGAATCTGTATATTAGTACTAGAGTAGATTTAAGCAGTGCCCCAGTGATGAACTATGCCATGTAAATTTTTTAAGTAAACTTGTCTACCCAGTTGATACACTATCCATTACAAAATGGCAGCTTTCTTTCAGACATGAATGTTACTTCAGAAATTCAGGCACTGCAAATGACATTATACAGTGTAGTTATCCAACATCTGCCAAAAAATACGTACATGGTGCAAACAAGCTCCCAATTAAATATAGGCAGAGGAGAGTTAAAAAAATAACTATAATGTAGATTAAATTATGGAATGATGACATGCCACATATTAATTTGTCCAATGAAAATGGCAATGCTAAAATAATTTAATGATGCTATGTACGTGGTGCTAATAACTTCAATTATAATTTCAGTGGTTAAGCAACTAAAATAGATAAACTTTCTGGATGGATACATTTTCACTTTTTCTGTAAAAGGTACTCTATAAACCTTTAAATATGCTTAATTTAGTTAAAATCTTAAAGATCAATCTCTGATGCAGATATTTTTATTCCCTTGTTATAGACGAAGAAATGAAATGATTAGGCAGTTTATCTGAGACTCAAAAGGTAGTAGAAGATGGCATCCATTCTCTAATATAAATATCTCTGAGATGAATGAGCAATAGGAAAACACAGATTTTTAAAAGATGTTTTGCCAAGAGTGATGAGGCTCCTTTAATCATCATTTGGAAGATATTTTTCCATAAACACTGACACCACTGATTGCAATATTGCTAAATATCACCACCAAATTAAAAGTGCATATTTTCTAAATGAAGATAAATTCTGGCTAACAGATAGATGAGGTGTCCTGTTGTAGTTGGCAATCAAAACAATCTCCAGTAATTCAAAATTGAATTTAGTATGCAAGGTACACTTTCCTATTTTCCTACAAAGTAAAAGTGTAGTCTAGCCTTAGTAAAAGTTATAGTCCTGTAAAAGTTATAATCTGGCCTTATTTAGGGTGGGAGTAGGGTAAGAGAGCAGAAATGTTTTCAAAAAGTACACCAGTCATGCAAAATAACCAGAAGATTTATGGTTAAGGTCAGAAATTAAATTCAGGGCATAAATGGCTTTCTGCTTTTAGTGTTTTATTTATTTTCTATCTTCTACCACATGGGACTATAATATTGCATATCCTTTATTTCAAAAAAGTAACTGAACACATTACCCTTCTGAATCTTTCAATTCTTCATACAATAATTGAATGAAATTTGCTAAAATGTGATTTAATATTATTACAATAATAATAGTTAACCTTTATTAAGAAATTATTACATCAAGTACTATGCTAAAACTTCCATATGCATTCACACATTTAATCTTAACTATCATCCTATTAGGTAGGTAATACTGGTTAATTAATTTCTGGGAGTAAAAATCTGAGACTTAGTGAAATAAACTAATTTGAGAAAGATTCAGTAGCTAATGAATGGAGTATTTAGAACTTAGGCCATTCCTGCAATGCTAACAAAAATCAAACAATAATTAACAAAGTTGCACCATAATATTTATGGTAAATACCTGTAGTTCACTTCTCTTTATATTAATTTATTATATATCCTCTGGTAAACACATCTGGATGGGAGAAATGATGTAGGGCACAAATATACAAACAGCAACATTTATAAATTTATGAATCAATTTTTAAGGTTATGTTTCTTATAATTATATAAATTTGAGCTCTCAGAACACTTCAATGAATTTTCATGAGAATAGTTAGGGCCTTGAAATACAGTAGGTTTCCCTTGTTCCCAATTGTTTCTTCCATACTTATTGTCTTCTTTCTCCAACAAAAGCAACTCATTTGAGGTTGATGCCATCACACACCATCACCTATCTTCTCAAAGTTACAGTTACCAACAGACCTCCCTGTCATTTTCACTCAATAAAGTTCCAGAGCCTGAGGTACAGTCTTACTAACTCATTTTAGTTATTTAAACATATACAGAGGTGGTCCAACTAAAACCCTAGCCTATCAGTTCTTTTAGTTATTAAATTTAAGGATCTTTTCTGAAATCCATCTCATCCACTATATTTTTGTGTCATACTGCAATCCTGACATCCTTAAAAACAAATTACAAAATCTTTTCAACAACTCCATTATGTAATTATTTTGCTTAAAGTGTTAACAAAACCCTCTCAGCTTCTGCATTACAATCAGATATCTGGTTAAAGTACTAGTCCTGATTATCTGGGAATATATAAAGATATACTAAGATATGCTATAATGGCACAATAATTGTAGCAATAATGAGTCATGATTAGTAAGTTGAATGTGGACTAGAAGGAACTATAAATGAATTATAAATGCCTGACCTGAACTACAAACTTTGGATTTCCCAGAATGGAAATAATAACTTGGTATATTCCTAGAGGATGTGATTAAAATTTAATAATTAAATGATATTGGCTACTAAAAAATGAAGATTATAAGCCTGGGTTTTTGCCACACCTGTCTAATGTGAGTCTTATGCCATGGTATAAATAGACAATTCTCTCCAGATGATTGTGAGGAGTACTACATAGACTACTCAGGGAGCATCTCAAGGAAGAAAGATACTTGATGGTGATATTTTTGTTTTATAAGCTTCCAAGGGAATCTAATTTGAACAGTAGCCTTTCATAGGTTTCTGTCTTTGGTTCTAGGAAGAAACTTTACTTGGTTTTCACAATCACTATCTTCTATTTTTGTCTTTTATTATAATATCTATATTTCAAAATATAATTTAAACCATCAGGGTGCACTGTACTACACTCATGGAAAACTATAAGCACTATAGCACACTAAAAATAAATGAAATTCATATTTGGAGTCAGACCAGTATAGGAATTCTGGGCATAGGAATTCTGCCTATGTCCAATGCTAGCTAGGAATCTTCGCCTATGTATTTTTACTTTTTTAATACCAGCGAGTGAACCCAGGGGCACTTAAACAATAAGCCACATCCCCAGCTTTTTTATTTTTTATTTTGAGAGAAGATGTCACCAAGTTGCTTAGGGTCTTGCTAAGTTTCTGAGGCTGGCCTCGAACTTAGATTCCTCCTGCCTCAGTCTCCCAAGCTGCTGGGATTATAGGCCTGTGTCAACAGGCCTGGCTATTTATTTTTTGCTAATATAGATTCTTTATTACTAAAAGTGATTCACTAATGCATATCTTGCAATGTTTTTAGGGAAACTAATGCAATAAATAATTAAATACCAATAAATCATATATAATAATTTGTTAATATAATAACAAATACATTATGAATATGTAGATTTGTATATTGATTTACATATTAATAAATTATTGCTAAACATTATGAATAAATTAATAATTTGCGTGTCCATCATATTGTACTGCTTACAAATGTTAGAAAAATAAAACCAAAATAATAGTTATGAAGCGGCTAGTGACATAATATATGCTACGGAATAATAACCATTATTTTTTGTTATAACAAAGGTAGAATATGACAAAACCCATGATTGGAAATTCACAGTATACTCAAGGGCATGCATATTTGAAACCATCATAAAAAGTTGCTATTTCACATTTAAAGTGAAGACCAGTGAGATGGATCAACATAACACACTTCTTTACAAGTCAGAAATCAACCTAAGAAAATCCATATACTTTTGAACACTTTAAGTGGAGATACTGTTGAATGAATGGTGTTTCTAACAAAGGCAGTTAATGAAGACAATGAATGTACCTGAGGGTGCCAGTTACATTGGGCTTTTAGCCAGCTCCAGAAGAATGAACTTATTTAAAGGCAATAAAATAGTTTCCATAGAGAACCAAAAATTCAAACAAAAATAAAAACAATGCCTCAATTTATGTCAACAAAAGAATTTTAACTCATCTTATGAGAGATACCATATTGAAACTAGTCAGCTAAGTCAATTGAGTAAGTTACTTTATCATTACTAGTTTTAATTTTCTAATTATTTAAATAATAATAAGTATTTATCAGTATTTTGTGAATATTAAATGAATCAGTATATTTGAAAAAAATTTGTTTCCAAAATTTTATTTTTATTGATGATAGTTTTATTCTCATCTAATCATATTATATAACTTTTAATTATACTTTTGAGTTTGAAAAATGCTTGAATTACCTATATACACTGTAGCTTCTCATTTACCACTAACTTGACAATACTAAATCCTAATCTATTTGGTTTAAAAATATGGCTTAATCATGTAACTGATACCTTTCAGAAGACAAGTAGTAATAGGAATTTTTATATCATGAGAGGGAGAAAGAACAGTTCAAATTATTAACTTTTTATGGATTAACTTTCCAGATTAATAAGTAACAATTTGGACTCCATAAAATGAAAAAAAAGGACTAAGTTGAGAAGCCATTTTAGATTGAGAGAACTAGAATGTCTAAATCATCTTTAGGAGATGAAAAACCAAGCTATACTACATTGAAAACATATGGGTGTAAGGTTATGGTGGGAGAAGAAGTGAAAAAAAAAAAAAAAAAAAAAAAAAAAAAAAAAAAAAAAAAACAAATGTCCTGTAATAGGTGTGGATCATGAGCATGCAAACCTAATTGGTCCAGTTCAGAATAATAGCCACCTCTTCAAAAGGAAACCAGAGTTTATGAGAAATGGTTTCCAAGTTTTCTCTCTAATTATTACACAGTATACATTTCCTTCTTGCAATCATTTTACATGTTTATTTATGATTCAATTTCAGGAACAGAGATTTTTAAGGATTGAATGATGAGTTATATAGACTTCTAATGTCCCTTAACCACTACTGGAATCAAGTACAAATGTAATGTCCACACTCTATTACATAGAGTTCCATAAGCTGGATGGCTTAATTTGCTCAATGTGGTCAATATAAGCAATTTACTTTATAATCATCTATGAGAATAACACGAATGACAAGTTTATTTTGGAAATGCCAAAAGTAGGCCAATAGTTAAATCTCAGGTAGCAAGACTAAGATGTTCCAATTTTCTAAATTTTTTTCAAACTGAAATATACATGTTGTTTTATGAGACACAAGACTGTATTTGTTAAAACCATAATTCAATCTCTAGCATCAAGGACATTTGTACTACATCTTAAATATTTTCCAGATATAAAAATATGGTGTTTATGAAGTTAGGAGAGAAAAATTAAATGCTTCAACCATGGTAAGCAGAATAATGGCCTCCCAAAGATGACCCATGTCCTAAACTCCTGAACCTGTAAATATGCAACCTTACATTGAAAAGGCAAATTAAGGTGGCTGATGAAATTAGAGTTGCTAATTAGCTGAATTTATGATATGGAGATAAATCTGGTTTGCTAGGTGGGCACAATATAATCACATGAGCTTCAAATGTGGAAGAAGGAGACAGAAGTGTCAGCAGCAATTGGCCATTGCCGGCTTTGACAATGGAAGAGTGCCATAAACTCAGGAATATAGAAAGAATGCAGAAGCCATAAAAAGCAAGAAAAGGGGTTCTCTAGAAAAGAATACAACCATGCTGACAATTGATTTTCAGTTCAGTGATAGAAACCTCTTTTGAAAATCTGATTTCTAATATTGTTGTGCTGTTAAGCAACTTAGTGATAATTTGTTATAGAATCAATAGTATCAATACAAACCAAAAATTATTTTATTTTATAAAAAAATTCAGTTCTCTAATCCATCTTCAGAAGAAGCTATTTAGGCATGCTAAATATTGTAATGGAACAAATTCATTTCTATTATTCAGTGGTTACTAGGGATGTACTGTTAGAAAGAAATGCATCCATGCAAATTACTCACAGTCTTCTATTTAGAATTTGTCTGACTTCTTTGACCAATAAAGAGTTCATAAGCTTTGTGTTCAGACAGTGAGTCCAGAAATTTATAAGATCTCTATTATATACAGGGCACTATTCCAGTGGACAATAGCAAGTTATAAAGTAAGAGAGTATATAATCACAAATAAATAAAAAGTGGATATTCAAAATGGGTAACGTTTGATTATGTATTGTTGGGACTAGAATAAGGAAGAGAAGAATAACCAAGCAAAGGGGAAAGCATAAAAATCATAAAGGATGGAAGTTATAAAGCATACCTTACATAGTCAAATGGCTGGAATAGTTTCTTTAAGCAAAGAAATACACTAAGAAGATGAATTGGAAATAATGTATAGGCTGGGGGATAAAACTAAGTTGATATTTCAGACATATTCCTCTCCCTAGTATCTCTTCTCTACATACTGACCTGTCTTCCAATTTTCATTTCTGGGCCCTTTCATCTTCAGGGATTTCTTTGGCTGCCAAAGCACATATTTCCTACTTGCACTGAAGACAGAAAGAGTTGAAGACTGAAAACTACTGGGAAGTGGCCCTAAGCCAATGGATACTGATGTATAAATGAAGCTCCAAATGAATCTCCCCTGAGCATCACAGAGGATAACTCCAAAGCAGATGTTCTACTCTGCTTTTTAGGATTCCCTGACAGGATATACTGTTAGCGAGCTACTGTGGTAACTTGCTGGATAACATAATTTATTGGTTGACTTCCTTTTCCTGTCTCACTTCAACATTCCCAGACTGGTGTGTCTAGGGATCATGTTTCAAATAAACTACCAGCACTTGAAGACTTGTTTCAGTGTCTGCTAATGAGTAATACAAACTAAGACAGTTGGATTAGGCAAGCAAGTAATCCAAGCCAGGGATTCCAGTTTAGAGCTTTGGCAACAATTACTAGAAAAATCAGCCAGGTCAAAACTACACAGAAGCAGCAGGACTAAAGCCATGAAAATGAAACAGATAGGAATTGGAATTTGTTTCACAGGGAGTGACAAAGAAGGATGAGTCATTTTTTTCATTTGAGCCTGATGAATTTGGTAGGATTTTGTAACCATGTACAGATACAGTAGAATCAGAAAGAGTAGTTTGTGAGATGCTGCTAAAGGGGACACTTTGATCTGCCCAGCACTACTGAAAGGCTTCATTTGGACAATCAATAAAAAGCTCTTGTAGATTATATAATGCCACACTAAACAATATTTCACTAGGATGAAAAATTCCTAAAGGAGGGCTGGTAGAACACTTGCCTAGCATGTGTGAGGTCTTGGGTTCAATGACCAGCACTGCAAACACATTTTCCCCTACAATATGATGATGTCTATTTGGTTCAGTAGAGATTCAGCATCACTACTCTAAAAATCTGAAAATCACAGTGCTGCAAAATCTGAAACTTTTTCAATCTGCATATAACAAAACACCAGAGCATAAAACTTTATTCCATGCACAAAATTATTAATTATATTTTATAAAATTCAGGCTATGTATCTAAGGTACATATGAAACAAATAAATTTCATGTTTAGACTTGGGTTCCATCCTCAAGCTATCTAATTACGTATAAGAAAATATTTCAAAATCCAAAATAATTCTGAAATCTGAATCACTTCCAGGCACATTAGATAACAGATGATGAACCTGTACTGTATTTCCACGATCTTGTACAAAGCACCAAAAAGAGGAAAGTCACACTATATATTGAAATACACTGCTTTTTTACTGAAAACTGTGCAGATTAACAAGCATTTTCAAATATAAGTTTTGATTCTATCAACCTAGTGTTGGACAGAGCATAGATTATTATCCCATTTTAAAATAAAAGGAAAAACAGTGCCAGGGATACATAAAGGATACACCATAATTCACATATGTAGTAGGTGGTTATACTGGGATTTAGAAAGACTCCTCTGGCTCCAAATCCAGCACTTATTCTGCCATACTTTTGTTTCTACATCTGATTCCAAGACACATGCTTTTTGCCTCTAAACCTGCATGAACATCAATGACTACCCAGCTGTGTGATATTTTCAGCCCCAAATCTTCATCTTATGGAAGGTTTTGTAATTGTGTTATCTGACACTGCTCTTGTCCTTGCTACACTCCAGGATAGTTTCAAAATTTGTATAATCCAGATGTAGGCCTAGTTTAGCCATAAGCTACTTGTGTAGCCTGAGCAATTGACTTGACCTCTTTGTATTATTAATGAGAAAAAAGAATCTCAAATTTTGTTATTGTTCTATCTCTACTGGTCACATTTATTTACTTATTTCAAAGTATCCTTGGTATGTAAGTTCAGGGAGCAATTAGATGATGTGACAGTTGATGATAGAATAGTTCTTATTTTCACACGTTATTACATGTCTTTGGAAAATGTGTCCAATAACCAATAGGGTTGGTCATTAGACACCTAATGCCACCCATCTGATATAAATTGTTCCAAACTACTAGTTCTCATGTTTTAAGATAGAGACCTTTAAGGGGGCATCCTAATTACTGAAATGGTTATGCATGTCCAAAGACAGACTGGATAAATAATGTGTATAAGGGTCTTTAGAATATATGGTACTCATGCAGGAAAAGCAGTTTGTACTTAGCACATTGCTGAACTAACAATATGGTTTTTGTCATTATGCACTTCTTACCCAGTGGCTACCACAAATATCATACTTATTTTGGGGGGAGTCTACAAAATATCTTGACCATAAGTCTGGCTGCCATGAGAATTTGGTATCTTCGTGTCTAAATAGATTCTTTGTTCTGTTTCTAGGTATACCAGTGATGAAAAATTTACAAAGGAAAAATTATTATCAAGCAGAGGAAGAATTTATAATGCTTGTACTGAGAGAAATACAGCAGCTGTAAGCATGTGAACTTAGAATCTGGAGTTATTTGGTTCCCTTGAACCACAGACTGTTGTTTACACAGAAAAGTCAGAACAATACCTATCAGAATCAATATAACCCCAAAGGCTTCAGAAAATCATTTTCTGGGAATAAACTATATCCCAGTTATCCATTGTGCAATTGCTACCTTAGGTTGTTGGCAGAGGTTAATAACTCGAAAAATCTTAGCTAACTCAGGTTGACAAAAAAGAATATGGTTGATTCAAATGCATGTTTTGTTGTTATTGTTGTTGTTGTTGTTGTTGTTACTGAGACTATATCCTGCCAAGACAGTAAAAATATTTTCATAGACACTGCAAAAAATATCCTTTAAAACAATGCTCCCTCCTTGAGTCTATAAAAGAACACTTACTTGAAGAAATTCAATTTCAACTTGAATATTGACAAAAGTGTCTGCTTAATGATTGCTGTTCATAACTCCAAATTGGTTGCTTGATTGATTGTGTTTTTGTCAGAGAGGTAGATACCTCCTTGACAATTAGACAATAATAGCACATATGAGAGTGTGACACCTTTGATGTTTGTGTATCACTGAAACATACCATTTTTTAGAATATGGGACATTTGTAAACTTTAAATTCTTCTGACAACAAACCAAAACAATTAAAATAATTTGAAAATGTGAAGGTCTTCATGTCATCTAGAGAAAAAAAAAAGATTATGTGTGTATGTGCATATATGTTTATATGTCTGTATTTTGATATTATGTGTGTGTGTATATATATATATACTTTGTACACATATAATATATACATGTATAATGCATATATGTACATATTTATATATATATATATATATGTACATGTATACTCATACAAACATATATTCTCTGAGTCAAACTCTCAGAAGTAATTGAATAATTTAATAGCCTTATGAAAAAAGTCATACAAAAATTCATTACCCTAAATACATGAATGAAGAAGCAAATAGTGTGAATACACTTTGTATACAACCAGAGATATGAAAAAATGTGCTCTATATGTGTAATATGAATTGTAATGCATTCAGCTGTCACATATAACAAATTAGAATTTAAAAAATTAAAAAATTCTACCATCTACTAATTCACAAAAAAGGGTAATTTATGTTTTTCTTTTCACTTATCTTCACTGAATATAAAACTAGCATTGCATTGCCCCAGGATAATTAAGCAAAGTTCTACTCCATTAGCAATGATCAAGTACTTTGTATTGATACACACACACACACACACACATACATACACACACTATAGCAATGACAGAAATATCTCTCTCTATATGTATATATGTATATATACAGAAATATATATATATATATATATATATATATATGCAGGATATGTATGTATGTATACATATTTCAGTAGTATTTCATATCTACTTTTCTATGTTGACAAGATTAATAAAAACACTAATTGTCCTCTTTGGAAAAAAATTCTCTGTATGTGGTAGTGTAATGTGAAAAGCTTTTGAATGTGCTTGTGATCTACAGTCTTGAGATTCTGAAATAATAGAATGGCTTATGATTGATGAAGCCACAGGGCCTAAAGAACTTCCACAGAATGCAGAAAAGAATAAACTGTGGCAAGAAAGCATAACAATGATGAATTTGTCAAGACATTTTCCCCTTTGTGGTAGACAGGGTAAAACCATTACTCTTAAAGATGGGAATTTCATAATAGTTCTGGTCACTGTGTTAATATTACCTCAACATTGGTGACAAAGCTACACACACCCACATCTATTAACCCCAATTCTCTAAAATAAAAGGACCAAGAATCTTAAATCAAAGATTTGTTTATTAATAGAGACATTAATTTTAACTGGGTACAACATTTTCATGTGTGGGCACTTTGTTCCCCCTCCTTTCATTTACAGATATTTAAATCAGAATAACCCTGGGCTTCAAATAAAGCATAAATATCTGTCTTAAAATGAACAAGAGATTTCAACTGTGATAGGAATATATCTATGATCCATAACAGCCAATTGTGTTACTTCACAGAATTCTTGGGCTATGGACTGATTCAGAAGAAAATGAGGGACACAGAACAATTGCTCCCAACATATTCTCTACACTCTAGCAGGTCTGTGTATTAAAGGAAGTGCTGGAACTTTAGCCTGAATAAGCATAATTAAGAATTGTGCCAAACACTCTTGGAATTGCCACTTTTCAGGGATCATGACCCATCTTATAGCAAAATATCTGAACTGGAAATAGAAATGTGAATTTATTTTATAACTAAGATCATAGGCAGAACTGAATATGATAGCCTTGATTTTTTTTTTCTTTTCAGAGTTGAGTTACTTCTATAAAACAAGTTATGAAGCTTCTTCCAGTTTATCATATTGTCCCTCTACTTTTATAGGATAGAGTTGAGGAAACTGTTGAGATTAGAGTCTGCAAGATTATTTCTGCTGAACCTGGCGAGTATAAGCCCAAATTTTATCCTACCTCTTATAATACTGGACTATATCAATTTTCATACCTACTCCCCGCTGACCTAATTGTATCCTTATATCGTAAGCCAAACACAGAAAAGATGTTCACATATTTTGCAATGAATAAACCAATAAGAAAATCAGGATAGACTCTAGAAAATTTTTCCTATTAAATGTACTCGACAATTTTTATTTATAATTATAATATTTAGTATAAAGTTATTAGTATACAAAAATTCTTGACTCAATCCATTAAATCCCATTTTTAATTCTATGAATATTTCAATGAAATTGACATAGGTGTATTATAATAGGTTTGAAATCAATCTAGAGCTTATTTATGTTAATATAATATTATACTTTTGTTATGTTTATATTATATACTATACTTAAGTTTTAAAAGGTGTTCTACATCTGGGACAATGGGAACCATGGGTTAATACAGCTTATTAAATTTTCATTGGATAAGTGTGAGAGACAATGAAATAAGTAAGAAAATCTGAGAACAATAATAACCAAAGAAAAAAGTCACCTAGGGAATGAAAATTTGCAACTTTATAGTGGCCTGCAAATGCCTCCCTTGTAGGGTAATTTCAGTCAAATCCTTAATGTAGGAAGGGAGTGAACCAAAAATATAGTTGGAAGAGCAGTACACCAAAAGGAACAAGAAATATAAAGTCTCTGAGGCAGAAATATTTCCATAGTGAGGAAAGGCAAGGTCCCCAGTGCTTCTTAAAAAGAATAAGCAAGAGGGAGAATGGTATCAGGTGAGTTCAAACTAGATCAAGTCGTTGTAGGGCCTTCAACACCACTTTTGTTTTTGTCCTTTGGCTATTTCTCATAGTGAAAAAGAGGCCTTTATAGGCTTTTGAGCAAATAACTGACATATACTAATCTCTGTTTTAACAGAATGACTCCATAAGCTGAAATCACCATATTTTCATGAGAAGCAAGGCAGAAGGTGGGAATCTGAGGACACCAGCAAAAATCAAGGTGAAATATGATGATGGCTTGGCTCAGGATAGTAGCACTGAAGACAGTGAAAAGTGGTCAGATTTTGAATTTTAGAAGGTAGAATTTTCTGATAGAACAAATGGTTGGTGACAGAGAATGGAAATCAATAATTCCTTTAAATTTTTTTTGTGCTGAATAACTAGAAGAGTGATTATGCAATCAAGTAGCAAGAATGGTGGGATAAATTGTTTGGGAATAATCCAAAGTTTGCTTCTCAGTATATGAGAATGGTGTTGAGATACTGATTGAAAGTCCAGCAGACAGCTGAATACATGAGTCTGTTGTTCAAAAGAGAGAACTGAGAAATTTATATTTGGGAGACATCAGAACAGAGAATATATTTAAAGTGATGAGACTGAATGAAATCACAAAAGGAGTGAGTGCAGACAGAGAAGCACTCCAATAAAAAAGGTTCAGTCCAATGTTAAAAGAGGAACATAAGAGATTGGGTAAAAATAACTATTTTCATATCATTTCACTTACTACTTTCTTACTTGAGTAAATACAGATGTTTGTCTTAGAACCAAGAATTATAAAATGGAAATTAAGATTATTTTAAACTGTAGTTTGAACCTTCACTTTTTTACATCTGATTGTCCAACTTTCCATACTCACAAGGCATCATTAATAATTCAATTATAAAAACTAAAAATAACTGTGATTATCTTTACTGATGGTAAGATATACTCCAAAAGATAGTAATATAAGCAATGTATTACCTCATTTTCAGAAAATCACAATTATCTGGCTCAGGGCTTTTTTTTAAATATTATTATGACCATATCTTTCAACATCATCTGAGTATAAATTTTTAATTAGATTTCATTTACACTTTTGAAAAGAAATCAATATTCCTTAGTTCTCTGGTCATTATCATCAATTAATTGTAATTGTGATCATTAACACTTACATTAGGAAAAGGTGATTACCTAATGTTCAGTCAAGAGTTTATTTTTTGGCCTGTACAGATCACTGTAGCTTGATAATTCTCCCTTTACAGGTAACTGTAGCTTGATATAATCACAGCAAGTTAAATATTCTATTTTGCTATCTCCTATTTAATTTATTTTTGTCCTCATTGCCAATGACCTCATTTAGTCCTTTGTAACTTGCTCCTTTGTTACAGCCATTTTCTCCTCTCTGGTCTCCTGGCTACTCATTTTGCTTCACTCCAATGATCATGTCATACTGCCATTACATTTGTGAACTGATTACGTGGCTCACTTGCTGAAAATTCTTTGATCACTTAAGATTGACCGCACAATGAAGGTTAAATGCCTTAATGTGACATTAACAATTGTCCACAACAGTATTTACTCAAACATCCACTGATATTCATACCTAAGATATTAAAGTATGACTCATTAATACCCATAATTTTATCAATGTACCATGTTCTTCCCCAAACTTCAAACTAGAATTAATCTCTCTGTAATACTTTGTATGGTCTTTTGAAATAGGAAGCAGTATGTCCCAGATCCAAATAATCTCTTCAATCATCATATCAGATAGTATAATTACTCATTTATTTCAACATTGGTGGCAATATTATAGAAATTTTGGAACTTAACTAATGCCATATAAAATAATATAAAAACAAATTATTTCCACTTTTCACATTCATGCATCACTAGAATATCACACGTTAGACACTGAGTTTGTGCACATGAATATCTTCCACAGAATTACAGACATCCTCAAATGAAATGCTCTTTTTCTGATTCTTGTTTTCTTCCCTAGGTTAAAGTACGTTGCTTTAGTTTTATATTTTGAAATATTTCATGTTTTCTGAAAACTTTCAAAAAGAGCAAAGAATTCCCGTTAACCCATTACTCATATTCCACTAATGTTAACCTTTTACAAAACCATAAAATAGTTATTAACACCAGGAATTTTTTTAGTTTCCTGCAGTGGAGACTAAAACCAGGAACACTGAAGCAATATGATGACTAATCTGTGTACTTTGTTGAAATTTCACTGGGTTTTTCACTAAAGTTATTTCCTGACCCAGGGTACAATTGATCAAACATTGAATTAACTGCCATGACTTTTTAGGTTCCTTCAATCTTTGAATTTACTGACATTAAAACTTTCAGAGCACTGGTCAGTTATTGTCTACCTCAATTTGGGTTTGTCTATTGTAATCACCTGACTCAATTCAGGTTGCAGAGTGGTAAGAATATCACAGAAGTGATGTTATGGTCTTCTAAATGTGTCACATGAAAGAACTGAATCTAGTTTTCAGTTAATTCTTATCATAACAAAATTTATTTTTTAAGAGCAAGATTGAACAAGAATACTAGATCTTCCCTGTGGCTCTTCACCAATTTCAGGAACAGAAAGAGAACAAAGATTTGAAAAACTTGCAATTTGGCCAGCATAGATCAAGTAAAATGGGATCGGAAATGTGTGGTTGTTCAAGAGATTATAGCCACTAAAGAAATGTTATGTACTTTATAAAGAAACAATAGGAAAGATGCCTTGAAGGAATATTGGAAATTGGCCGGCCGGAGCACACCCAATTTAGGCTCAAGGGTGGAAAACTAAATATTCCTTCTAGATCAGACCACTAGGGTGCCACATTTGCATAGAGGACCTTAGAAATTTGTTTCACCATGCTCAGCAACCCAGACACTCCAGGGATGCTGCAGTTGAGTTCCCAGGAGGCCTGACTACTGGGACCTGCTGCTCAAGATGACAGCAGACTACAATCAACCAAGTGGTACTGGTTCTGAAGGATTATAAGATGCTAGAGGACCTTGGAGGCCAGGGAAACTGTAGCAGGGTCAGGGTTCTTGTACGCAGTGGGAGATGAAGCTTGAAGATGTGAGAAGGAAGCTGGAGCTGCAGTGGAGACCCCAGATTAAGAGATGCCAGTAATATGGGATGTCTGACAAGGAAAGCTGCTGGAATAGAGCCCAGACAAGCTGAGAGAGGTCATGTGGGCTACAACAAGCAAGGCCATAGGGGCAGAACCACATAAACTCTTTAGAGAAAGCATCATGATACCATGTGCCTCAGGTACTGGATATGGAACTCTATATAACTTGTTTCTCCAACCAGATTGCAGTCTTGCTTTGGTGCCATCCCTTCTTTCTATGCCTCGATTTGTCCATTGCAGAATGGAAATGTTTCCATGTAATTTGCTTTGGATTTTTACAGAGGCTCAGACTGGGAGTTTGCCTTGAGATTCAGAAGAAACTTTGGACTTGGACTTTTGGGCAATGATGAAACTTTTAAAAACTCTTGGAAAGAGACTAAAATACATTTTCTATTATAAAATGTGCCTGAGCTTTTGGAGGCCAGGGAGGAATGTTTTGTTTAGATAGGAGGTATCCCCCAAAAGTTCATATGTGAAATAATATAAGAATTTTCAGATGAAATAACTTGATTATGAAAGTTATAACCTAATCTGTGGATTAATCCACTGATATGACTAACTGGATGGTAACTATAGGCAGTTAACTTGTATAGAGGAGGCAGGTCATTGGGCGTGTGACTTTGTGGCTTATATTTTGTCCTTGGTAAGCAGATTTTCTCTCTCTCACTCTCTCACTCTCTTGCTCTAGCTCTGGTTCTCCCTCTCTCTCTAGCTCTCTAGTGCTCTCTCTTTCTGTGTGTGTGTGTGTGTGTGTGTGTGTGTGTGTGTGTGTGTGTGTGTGGTATCTCTCCCCCCTTTCTCCCTCCTCTCTGGCAACCATGTCCTGAGCTGCCTCTCTCCCCCATGCTCTTCCACCTTGATATTCTGCTTCACCTTGGGCCCAGAACTGTATAGTTGCCCAAAAACGGAAAAAAAGATTTGAAACCATGAAACTAAAATAAACTATTTCTTCTCTATGTTGTTCTTGTCATATCTTTTGGTCACAAAAACAACAAAAACTAACTAAAACAAATGGTGAGCTAAAAATAATAGAATGTCAAAGTATTTTTTAAATCACTATCAGCAGTGTATACTGCTTTATTTATCCCACATTTTTATAAAGAAACATAGCATATCATCAATAGATTCTACCCTTATGACTGAATATTTGTAATTTTATCGAGATTGTTATGCAAATAGCCTTTAATCACTTCTGTAGAAAATGTTATGACCTTGAGGTATGGGAATATTCTCGATCAATATTATAAGAAAAGAGCATGGAAATATTTCTAATACATATGTGTATGTGTGTGTGTGTGTGTTTATGCGAGTATATGTGTATAATGATTTATATTTTACAATATGAATGTAACACCTCTTGTGTTTCCATTGAAATATATATACTCAGCAGACCTTATAAATAATGAGCCTCTCAATATGTGTCTGCATCTTTACATTTTGACCTATAAAATAAGAATACTAATTGTACACATGTCAAAAATATATTGAGAAACTACACTGAGCCTTTTAAATTACATTACTTTCAGGAAGTGTTTTTTTTAAAAATGATGAACTATTAGTACTATTATAATATTCGTTATTATTATTCTCAACTGCTATGGTCTGAATATTTGTGTCCTCAGGAAATTCATATGTTAAAATCTAATCTCCAAGACAATAGTATTAAGAGGGTGGTTTTTTGGAGGTGATTAAATCAAGAGGACTTTTTCCTCATGAATGGGATTAGTGCACCTTTTTAAAGAAGGCAACAGGAAATTGTTTATTCTTTCTACCATATAAAGACACAACAAGAATGTATCATCTAAGAAGAAAAGAGTGATCCCTTAGCAGACACTGAATCTGCTGGAACCTTAATCTTGGCTGGTTTTCAGACCTGAAAGCAATGATTCTCTGTTATTTATAAGCTACCCAGTGTATGGTCTTTTGTTTTATTATCCAGAATGAACAAAGGCATCATTTAAAAGATTCTCACATAAAAAATATCCTAAAGTTTTTTAGAACTCAGTGATTAAAAATTTATCTAATTTGGGCTGGGACTGTAGCTCAGTGGCAGAGTGCTTGCCTAGCATGTATGAGGCACTGGGTTCAATACTCAGCACCACATAAAAAAATAAACAAATAAAATAAAGGCCTGCTGTCCATCTACAACTAAAAAAATTCAAAATTATCTAATTCACACTTTCTCTGAATCAGCAGCTGATCTATTCCTCAAGAAAATACTCCTCAGTGGATATGTTTATCTGTCTTGAACATTTTGTTATTAAATGATTCACCTCATTAAACATTACATTTAAACAACACCTCTATAATTCTACTGAAAAAAAAAACTTTACTTGTTTTTATTCAATATATATCCTTAAAAATTAAATGCAGAAATAAATTACAACATTAAAATTTTAACTTTTAAGGGATACCATCCTGACATTTCTTTCTTCTACCATAGTTTTGATAATGCCTTTTAAATGTTAATCTGGTATTATCTGGCTTCTGTACAAAATAGATAGTTATACCTGGATGTCAACTGTCAATTCTCCTATCAAAATATTTTCACATGATGCTAAAATGCAGTTTAACAACTTGGGAGTTATTAGGGAACCAGCAAGATTTAACCACTGACACTTTTTCTAGTGAAATCACTAGTGTCATTCTGACATCTTGCAGTGAAGGGTGACATTCTCTTAATATAAAATTGAACATTATTTTTAAAGGAGGTGAATCAGCATTAGAAGTAATGGTATCTGATTGAAGGTATGTCTTAATACATAGAGTTATGTCAAGGAAAACATGTTAGCTTATAGATTTGGCTTTGTGTGTTTATATATATTAGAATGTCTGTGTGTTTTTGAAATCATAAAGTAATAAGGCATGGAAACACATGAAGGAAACTATGCATTTAAATTTTAGAGCCAGATTACAAATTAAAAACAAAATATTATTAAAATGTAAAATAACACTCCAAATTATTTTTATAAATTTCTCGGTATCAGTCAACAAAACCATTATGGAAACATATTCAACATATGAAGTTTGTTAATTCTGGTACATTTAATTTCAAATTGAAAAGTGACTTATGAAATTTAAAAATTACTTCAGCAAGGCTGGGGTTGTGACTAAGTGCAAGAGTGCTTGCCTGGCATGTGTAAGACCCTGGGTTCAATTCTCAGCACCACATATAAATGAATAAATAAAATATAGGTCCAATAACAACTGAAAAATTTTTTTTAAATTACTTCAACATGAAAATGTTTATCATATAATTTTGACTTTTAGCCTTGAAAAGGCAAAGCAGTTGCTTTTGCTAACCATATTTGTACTGTTTAAGAAGCCACAGGTAATAAAATATGTTTTCAAACTATTTATGATTTTTATGTTAACTACCAAAAAGAATAAGTTTAAGACAATAGATATTTAAAGTTAAAATACATTCACTTTTAATTAGAGGATTTACTCATATTCAGTTATTTATCTACTCAAGGGAACATAATTGAAGAAATAAAATTTCAAGAAATCTTAGAATAATCTCAATATAATTCAGTTGCTCCATCATCTGATAAGTATGGTTTATACACTAGGGGAAAATCTCTATAAAATGTTTGTAAAAATCCCCCATCCTATATAATTTTGACTTCATCACAAGGAACTAAACCTTATGTGTACATCAGATGAACATACATAAATACACATAAATATTTTAAAATTTTTGCAGAGAAGTAAGGGAAAAGGGAACTTTTTAAAACACATTTTAGCAATGGGCACAGCTCCCATAAGTGTGTGTGTCCCTTGAAATCCTCAGGAGACTTGTTTCAGTACCCTCTTTGGGATACCAAAATCAATTTATGCTTAAGTCCATTATATAAAGTGTTGTGCTATTTGCATATAACCTAAACACATCCTCCCTCATACTCTTAATTATTATTAATTTTTATTACTTATAATACTAAATATACAAAATAGTATAACAGTGATTTACCTAAAATGTATATAATATACATTTTAGGTAAATCACTGTTATACTGTTTTGTTTAGGGAATAAAGATAGGGAAAAGTCTGTTCATGTTCAGTACATTCATGGTTTATTCTAATGTTTTCGATTTGAAGTTGGATGAATCAGTAGATGCAGGACCTATACATACAGAATACAAACCAAGTAATTTTTATATAAAATTGAAACAATCATAATCCTTATATTTCTTACTAGCTGATGCTAAGGGAAGCAATACCAGTCTGTAATAGGCTCATGGATTTTATGAATGTGTGCAATTGACAATGTGAGCACATCACTGGTTTAGATTCAACTCATCCACTTCTCTCTTCACATAGCCAATGCCTAAATAGATTCCTTCCTTCAAAATATAAGAACACATTACAGGTTCAGTTCTAATACTAGAAACAGGCTCTTATGTTAAGCATGTGCCAGCTACATAATATTAGGCCAATCCCCCCCATCCTATATCTACCTCAGTTTTTTGATAATAATACTTCCCCTATAGGTACCAATGTTATTGAAGATTTTCCATTGTATCCTAGGCATTGTGCTCACTATTATGCACACATTATATTTATTCAATTATCTAAGCAATTCCACAATGCCCTTACTGATAAAAAGTTCCATTTAACAGGCTGAGAAACCAGGTTCAAAAATCTGTTCACAATCACATGGTAAAGACCCTAATGAAGATTCCTATTTAGATTTCAGAATAAAGAGCTTAAAAGCTTAACTACTAAGTTGTATGATTATGCAGTAATAGTACTTAAGTAATTCAAAGATATATACAAATCTAAGACTTCTTTATTAGAACAACAAATACACAGTAAAGAAAATGTTCTGAAAAATATTTCCTCAGTTTGCTAAGGAAGAGAATTTAAAATTTATAAAGGCACATGCTGCTATCAAAAAGCTAACAGTTTGCTTAAAGAAAAATGGCAGTTGATTAAAAAGTCTGGAGATCAGGGTTCTAATCTAGCTATTTCATTAATTAGATGCTTATCTCTGAGAATGTCTTTACATGATTCATATAAATTTTATTAAACATTTCAGGATTAGCATGAATTAACATGCTGGTATGCCCTCTAGGGTTAGTATGAAGGAAAACCAATAATGAACTCACATTAATACAAAGGAAAAAATAAGTTAAGCTATCCTAGTCCTGTCAAAATAAATCAAACCTGTATGACAGTTCTACTGATTTATAGAAAATATACAGGACAGAGATCATGTTAAACAATATCTCAAGGACACAATCAGTGAAAATTAGGTTATGTAAAACTTTACAGGATTAAAAACTTTGATCATCAGCAAATAAACTGTGGGAGGTGCAAAGCATGGAGGCTGAGCCTAAAGATGAAGAGAGACAGAAAACTACACTGCATAGACTTCATTGATCTTAAGTTTGAATATTATCTAGGTATTAAATAATATGAAAGCAGTGTTATTACTTTATGTGTAAAAATATTGCTAGGTAAGAAAGAGAGGAAACCATCCCTCTATATTTTAGGTCATATCTATGTGTAAATTACTATGATGTCTGTGATTTGCTTCAAAATAATACATAAGTGGTAAATAGTAATTAGGGGAGAGGACTGAGCAGTATTGGCCATACTTTGGTAGTTGTTGGGGTTATATTACAGGTATAGATTAATCTATTATAGAGGTACTTAAAATTGTTTGTGTTTAATATTCTCTATAATAACAAAAACAGATAATGATCCTAGAGAATTAAAATATTACACAGAAACCTGAGAGAAGTGGAGGCTAGTTTGGTAAAATAGAGTTATAATAGGAATCTTTGACATATGAACAGCACTTTTTGAGTACTGAGGAAAGGAATATTAGCTTGGTGTTAATGTTACACATTAAAGAGGCACATACAAAAATGGAAGTTGACTGTAGGAATAACAGGCAAAGCAAGGATGCTGACCCATAGACCTTCTGATGGAAGAGAAAAATTGAACTATTGATATAATTATGGTGGTTGGGAAAATAAGTAGGATAATTATTTCATTTGACCATGATAATTATTAACTATTAAAAATGTATGTTGTAAAAATAAAGTTTCCAATTTATTAAGGGTATATCACTTTTCATTCTACTTCTTATTATAGGAATTATCCATACTGGATGGATTCAAGTGTTTGGGGGTAGGTAGACACTGGACACTTCTATTCAGGAAAGTAGAGTATGAGGTTTCTGCTACCTGATCTGCCATGTACTAGGAATCTGACTTACCTGGAAATGTGTATAAATATGTAAAGTTCTTTTGGAAAGTTACTCCCAGAATTTAGAGGTATTTTATTATGGAAATGAGAGAGGCACTGAGGACACTTATCCCAAATTTCTCCCAGACAGTGCAACAAGACCAGAAATTAGAATATATGTTTTATCAGTATGTATATAGAAATAAATGAAGATCTAATTACACACATTGAAACTAATCTAAAAATTTGGTTAGAAAATACATCCAGGGGCTGGGGTTGTGGCTCAGTGGAACACTCACCAAGCACATGCAAGGCACTGAGTTTGATCCTCAGCACCACATAAAAATAAGGATATTGTGTACAACTACAACTAAAAAAAAACATTCAAAAAAGAAAATATATCCATCAAAATTATTATTACTGATAATACTAACAAAATGTAAAGGTATCAAGAAAAATAATACACAAGGAGAGTTAAAGTTAACATTACACAACTCTTGATCAAGGGAGGTCAATGGTTTATCTTAAACCTTTTAAGTTTTCATACTCCTAGAGAAGCATGGTCAGTTAAGTCATTTGCAGTGCTCATGGAATTAAAACAAGGTAGTTGTTTAAAAAAACATGATCTTATTAATCACACTTTTCATATGCTTATCTGAAACCTTTGGATCTAGAATATATTTGGGAAGGCTTGTTTGGATTTTGATAGTTAGTACATATACCAACTATTTTTTTAAACTCTGTAACATACTCTGGGACAGCATCTTAGCATTAAAGATATTCATATTTCTTACTTAAACATATACATATTTACATGAAATGCATTTGCTTGTATTTACCACAAAAAGAATTTTGACTTCAGACTTACAGAAAGCATTCCATTTTGCAATTTTGGTTTCACAGACACAGAGAAGACTCCTTTTTACCTAATTTACTCCCTCAAGTAAAACCCTAAGGTGGAGGAAGTACAGTAAATGCTCTAACACAGGGACTGGAGGTCAGGGATAGTGGGGCGATAAGATAACTCAAAGCTTTGTCTATCATGGTCAAAGAATACTGTTTTGATTTGTTTTCATGTGTATATAAAATTGAGTGTATATGATAACTTCTTAGACATACTGGAGAAGGATTCAACTTGGGTCTTTGTGTATTTGCCAACTTCTCTAAGTGTTTGATATCACCTAATGTGTGAACCACTGGTCTAGCCTGCATATCTTTAAAATGGTCCCATGTAAATCTTATTCTAAAGACATCAAATTTGACATTCAAGGACTGAACATTCTTTAATTGCTAGTATCCTACATTACTGGATTTATGGATAGATTAGAAGAGCAAACAGTTTGTCTGTCTTTCCTATTTAAAATATTGAAGAACTTTAAAGGAATGATTCCATGAACCAAAAATATACCCTTCTTCATAGTTTATAAGAGTGACAATCAGATACATTACCCTAAACTAAAGACAAACAGAAATAATCATATTTCAAAAGCATTAGATGAAATCTTTTGATTACTCTGACCAGAATGGTCAGTTTATTCATATGGTCAGAATATATAGGCACATAAAGCAGAGAACGAGCACAATATGATGCCCTCCCTGAATTCAAATCCACTGAACAAAATGAAAAACCAAACTTATTTTTTCAGGTACTATAAAAAATGGAAATTGTCTTTTACTGAGATTTACTGTGTTAAGTTGGCACTAAGCAATTATATGTAATGTGAAATGAAATAACACATAATGCAGTATCTGAATATGCACATAAAATATTGCTTTCTTTTCAGAAGTGCCTAACATGACGACAAATACTATCATCAGTTATTGAAGATATTTGATCGATCAGTTACAATCCCAAATTAACCACTAATGTAGCATATTTGACCTAAAAATCTATGTTTGACTTTTTTAGAATAAAATATATTGAAACATTTATAGACAAATTAGTAATTTTTAAAACTCTAGTAGCCAAAGAAGATAAAGAGGAGCAAAGTGAGAAAGGGAAAAGGAAATGAGTATTGATTGAGCCTTTGTGAATAGTATACTTTTCTAGCTGCTGTACATGTAATAGTCCTGTTACTCCTTTCAAATGAACACAAGAAGGTCTGGCTTACTGGGGCTATTTATGATGGTAAATGCTGAATATAACTGGCAAATTTATATAATAAGAAGATGCATCTTAATTCTTTAATAGTCAATGAACCACACTATTAAGTGGCTCAGGGTTCAATTATATGATGAGTAAAATAATTTGAAATTTTGCAAATCAATAATATTTGATTAGATCAAGAGTTAACTCTATGTGATATGGTTTGGATGTGAGGTGTCCTCTAAAGCCCATGTGTGAGATAATGTAAGAAGTTTTAGAGGGGAATCAATTGGGTTATGAGAGCTTTAACACAATAAGTGAAATAATCCCCTGATAAGGATTAATTGAATGGTAACTGAAGGTGGATAGGGTGTGGCTGGAGGAGGCAGGCATTGGGGGGCATGCTTTTGTATATATTTGTATCTGGGGAGTAGAGTCTTTCTCTTCTTTCTGATCATCACGCAAGCCTCTGCCCTCTGCCACACTCTTGTGCCATGAAGTCTTGCTTCTCCTGGAGGCCAGAGGGATGGAACAGGCTGTCTATTGACTAAGAACTCTGAAATCTTGAGCCCCCAAATAATTTTTTCTTCCACTAAAATTGTTTTGGTCAGGTCTTTTAATCACAGCAACAAAAAAGCTGACTAAAGCACCATGCCCATTTATAATACCTTAAAAGAATACTTGGGAATCAACTTAATGAAAGAGGTGAAAGATCTATATAATGAAAACTACAAAACCCTAAAGAAAGAAATCAAAGAAGACCTTAGAAGATGGAAAGATCTACCTTGCTCTTGGATAGGCAGAATTAATATTATCAAAATGACCATACTACCAAAAGCACTATTCAGGTTCAATGCAATTCCAATCAAAATCCCAATTATATTTCTCATAGAAATAGAAAAAGCAGTCACGAAATTCATCTGGAAAAATAAGAGACCCAGAATAGATAAAGCAATCCTTAGCAGGACAGTAAAGCAGGTGGCATCACTATACTAGACCTTAAACGATACTACAAAGCAATAGTAACTTAAATAGCATGGTATTGGCACCAAAATAGACATGTAGACCAATGGTACAGAAAAGAGGACACAGATATTAACCCACAAAATTACAATTATTTTATATTAGAAAAAGGTGACTAAAACCTGCATTGAAGAAAATACAGCCTCTTCAATAAAGGGTGCTGGGAAAATGGAAATTCATATGCAACAAAATGAGATTAAAACCCTTATCTCGAGACCTGCGACTGACCGGCAGAACAGACCCAGGGGCCCGACAGTGTGGTAGACACATCACCCCAACTGGAGGAAGGGCCCAGCTGCCGCCCGCAAGGTAGGCAGACCGCGCATCCCGGAGAAGGGGCCCAGTGGCCGGCCGTCCTAGTTGAAAGATCACCCCAATTGGAGGAGGGGCACAGCCGCCGCCCACGCCTGCAAGGTAGGCAGACCTGCAACCTGGAGAAAGGGCCCAGCGGCCCGCCAGCGTGGTAGACAGATCACCCCTATTGGAGGAGGGGCCCAGCCATTGCCCGCAAGGTAGGCAGACCACGCGACCTGGAGAAGGGGCCCAGCGGCCCACCGGCGTGATAGACAGATCACCCCAATTGGAGAAGGAGCACAGCCGCTGCCCGCCCCTGCAAGGGAGACTTTGCAACTATACTAGTGCAATATAAATATATAGGGGGAAAATTCAATTACACAACAGTTTCACCAAGCAGAAAGAAACACGAGCAGTATGAAAAGACAAGGAAAGAAAGGACCACAAGCAATGCAGGTCAACTCAACCTTAGAAGAGGTAATAGCTGCAGCAGATGGAATGTCAGATAAATAATTCAGGATTTACATGCTTCAGATGATCTGGAGTATCAAGGAAGACATTAGACAGCAAAATCAGACAATGAAAGATCACTTCAACAATGAATTACATAAACAAATCCAAGAAGCAAAGGATCAACTATACAGGGAGATAGAGGTTATAAAAAACAAACAAACAGAAATCCTATAAATGCAGGAAGCCATAAACCAACTTAAAAACTCAAATTAGAATACTACCAGCAGAGTAGAACACTTAGAAGATAGAACATCAGACAATGAAGACAAAGTATTTCAACTTGAAAAGAACACAGACAGCTAAGCGAGACTCTTAAGAAACCATGAGCAGAACATCCAAGAAATATGGGATAACATAAAGAGACCAAACTTAAGAGTCATTGGGATACAGGAAGGTATAGAGGTCCAAACCAAAGGAATGAGCAATCTGTTCACGAAATAATACGAGAAAACTTCCCAGACTTGAAGAATGAGACAGAATCCCAAATCCTAGAAGCCTACAGGATGCTGAACGTGCAAAATCATAAGAGATCCACACCTAGACACATTATAATGAAGATGCCCAACATACAGAGTAAGGAGAGAATTTTAAAAGCTTCAAGAGAAAGGAAGCAGATTACATTTAGGGGTAAACCAATCAGGATAACAGCTGATCTTTCAACACAGACTCTGAAAGCTAGAAGATCCTGGAACAACATATTTCAAATGCGGAAATAAAATGGGTTCCAACCAAGAATTGTGTATCCAGCGAAATTAAGCTTCAGGATGGAAGATGAAATTAAAACCTTCCGTGATAAATAAAAGCTAAAAGAATTTGCAGCTAGAAAACCATCTCTTCAAAACATCCTTGGCAAAACATTACAGGAAGAAGAAATGGAAAATAACAATGAAAACCAACAGTGGGAGGTAGTACAGTAAAGGGAAATAAATAATCAAAGAGGAAAAACAAACCATGTTAAGTAACATAAATAAACAAATATGGCTGGAAGAACAATCCATATCTCAATAATAACCCTAAATGTTAATGGCTTAAACTCACCAATTAAGAGACACAGGCTAGTAGAGTGGATCCAAAAAAAAAAAAGATCCAACAATATGCTGCCTACAGGAGACGCATTTGATAGGAAAAGAAATACACAGACTGAAGGTGAAAGGTTGGGAAAAATCATATCACTCATATGGACTTCGGAAACAAGCAGGAGTGTCCATACTCATATCAAATAAAATAGATTTCAAGCCAAAGTTAAACAAAAGGGATAAAGAGGGACACTACATACTGCTCAAGGGAACCATACACCAACAAGACATAACAATCATAAATATATATGCTCCAAACAATATGCAGGTATGTTCATCAAACAAACTCTTCTCAAGTTTCATAGTCTAATAGACCACCATACAATAATTATGGGAGACTTCAACACACCTCTCTCACCACTGGACAGATCTTCCAAACAAAAGTTGAATAAAGAAACTATAGAACTCAATAATACAATTAATAAACTAGACTTAATTGACATATATAGAATATACCACCCAACATCAAGCAGTTACACTTTTTTCTCAGCAGCACATGGATCCTTCTCAAAAATAGATCATATATTATGTCACAGGGCAACTCTTAGACATTATAAAGGAGTAGAGATAATACCATGCATCTTATCTGATCATAATGGAATGAAACTGAAAATCAACGATAAAAGAAGGAAGGAAAAATCATGCATCACTTGGAGAATGAACAATAGGTTACTGAATGATCAATGGGTTATAGAAGACAACAAGGAGGAAATTAAAAAATTCTTAGAGATAAATGAAAACACAGACACAACATATCGGACTCTATGGGCACAATGAAAGCAGTTCTAAGAGGAAAATTCATTGCTTGGAGTTCATTCCTTAAAAAAAGGAAAAACCAACAAATAAATGATCTCACACTTCATCTCAAAATCCTAGAAAAAGAAGAGCAAAACAACAGCAAAAGAAGTAGAAGGCAAGAAATAATTAAAATCAGAGCTGAAATTAATGAAATCGAAACAAAAGAAACAATTGTTTTCAATTGACAAAACTAAAAGTTGGTTCTTTGAAAAAATAAATAAGATCGACAGACCCTTAGCCATGCTAACGAAGAGAAGAAGAGAGAGAACCCAAATTACTAGCATACGGGATGAAAAAGGCAATATAACAACAGACACTTCAGAAATGCAGAAGATAATTAGTAATTATTTTGAATCCTTATACTCCAATAAATAGTAGATAGTGAAGGCATCGATAAATTTCTTAAGTCATATGATCTACCCAGATTGAGTCAGGAGTATATAGACAACCTAAGCAGACCAATATCAATTGAGGAAATAGAAGAAGCCATCAAAAGACTACCAACTAAGAAAAGCCCAGGACTGGATGGGTATACAGCAGAGTTTTACAAAACCTTTAAAGAAGAACTAATACCAATACTTTTCAAGCTATTCCAGGAAAGAGAAAAAGAGGGAGAACTTCCAAATTCATTCTATGAGGCCAACATCACCCTGATTCCTAAACCAGACAAAGATACTTCAAAGAAAGTAAACAACAGACCAATATCTCTAATGAATCTAGATGCAAAAATCCTCAATAAAATTCTGGCAAATCGGATACAAAAACATATCAAAAAAATTGTGCACCATGATCAAGTAGGATTCATCCCTGGGATGCAAGGATGGTTCAATATACGGAAATCAATAAATGTTATTCACCACATCAATAGACTTAAAAATAAGAACCATATGATCATCTTGATAGATGCAGAAAAAGCATTCGACAAAGTACAGCATCCCTTTATGTTCAAAACCTTAGAAAAACTAGGGATAACAGGAACTTACCTCAACATTGTAAAAGCCATCTATGCTAAGCCTCAGGCTAGCATCATTCTAAATGGAGAAAAACTGGAAGCATTCCCTCTAAAATCTAACAAGACAGGGATGCCCTCTCTCACCACTTCTATTCAATATAGTTCTCGAAATACTGGCCAGAGCAATTAGACATACAAAAAAATTAAAGGCATAAAGATAGGAAAAGAAGAACTTAAATTATCACTATTTGCAAATGACATGATCCTATACCTAGAAGACACAAAAGGGTCTACAAAGAAACTACTAGAGCTAATAAATGAATTCAGCAAAGTGGCAGGATATAAAATCAACACGCATAAATCAAAGGCATTCCTGTATATCAGCAACAAATCTTCTGAAATCGAAATAAGGAAAACCACCCCATTCACAATATCCTCAAAAAAAATAAAATAAAATACTTGAGAATCACCCTAACAAAAGAGGTGAAAGATTTATACAATGAAAACTACAGAAACCTAAAGAGAGAAATAGAAGAAGATCTTAGAAGATGGAAAAATAGACCCTGTTCATGGATAGGCAGAACTAACATCATCAAAATGGCGATATTACCAAAAGTTCTCTATAGGTTCAATGCAATGCCAATCAAAATCCCAATGGCATTTCTTGTAGAAATAGACAAAGCAATCATGAAATTCATATGGAAAAATAAAAGAGCCAGAATAGCAAAAGCAATTCTAAGCAGGAAGTGTGAATCAGGAGGTATAGCGATACCAGATTTCAATCTGTACTACAGAACAATATTAACAAAAACAGCATGGTTCTGGTACCAAAACAGGCGGGTAGACCAATGGTACAGAATAGAGGACACAGAGACCAATCCACAAAATTACAGCTATCTTATATTTGACAAAGGGGCTAAAAGCATGCAATGGAGGAAGGATAGCATCTTCAACAAATGGTGCTGGGAAAACTGGAAATCCATATGCAACAAAATGAAACTGAATCCCTTTCTCTCGCCATGCACAAAAGTTAACTCAAAATGGATCAAGGACCTTGATATCGAATCAGAGACTCTGCGTCTGATAGAAGAAAAAGTTGGCTCCGATCTACATATTGTGGGGTCGGGCTCCAAATTCCTTAATAGGACACCCATAGCATAAGAGTTAAAAACAAGAATCAGCAAATGGGACTTACTCAAACTAAAAAGTTTTTTCTCAGCAAAAGAAACAATAAGAGAGGTAAATAGGGAGCCTACATCCTGGGAACAAATTTTTACTCCTCACACTTCAGATAGAGCCCTAATATCCAGAGTATACAAAGAACTCAAAAAATTAAACAATAAGAAAACAAATAACCCAATCAACAAATGGGTCAAGGACCTGAACAGACACTTCTCAGAGGAGGACATACAATCAATCAACAAGTACATGAAAAAATGCTCACCATCTCTAGCAGTCAGAGAAATGCAAATCAAAACCACCCTAAGATACCATCTCACTCCAGTAAGATTGGCAGCCATTATGAAGTCAAGCAACAATAACTGCTGGCGAGGATGTGGGGAAAAGTGTACACTTGTACATTGCTGGTGGGACTGCAAATTGGTGCAGCCAATTTGAAAAGCAGTATGGAGATTCCTGGGAAAGCTGGGAATGGAACCACCATTTGACCCAGCTATTGCCCTTCTTGGACTCTTCCCTGAAGACCTTAAAAGAGCATACTATAGGGATACTGCTACATCAATGTTCATAGCAGCACAATTCACAATAGCTAGACTGTGGAACCAACCTAGATGCCCTTCAATAGATGAATGTATTTAAAAAATGTGGCATTTATACACAATGGAGTATTACTCTGCATTAAAAAAATGACAAAATCATAGAATTTGCAGGGAAATGGATGGCATTAGAGCAGATTATGCTAAGTGAAGCTAGCCAATCCCTAAAAAACAAATGCCAAATGTCTTCTTTGATATAAGGAGAGTAACTAAGAACAGAGTAGGGACGAAGAGCATGAGAAGATTAACATTAAACAGGGATGAGAGGTGGGATGGAAAGGGAGAGAGAAGGGAAATTGCATGGAAATGGAAGGAGACCCTCAGGGTTATACAAAATTACATACAAGAGGAAGTGAGGGGAAAGGGAAAATAAAACAAGGGGGAGAAATGAATTACAGTAGATGGGGTAGAGAGAGAAGAGGGGAGGGGAGGGGAGGGGAGGGGGGATAGTAGAGGATAGGGAAGGCAGCAGAATACAACAGACACTAATATGGCAATATGTAAATCAGTGGATGTGTAACCGATGTGATTCTGCAATCTGTATAAGGGGTAAAAATGGGAGTTCATAACCCACTTGAATCAAAATGTGAAATATGATATATCAAGAACTATGTAATGTTTTGAACAACCAACAATAAAAATTATTAAAAAAAATAAAACCCTTACTCTCACCATGCACAAAACTCAACTCAAAATATTTCAAGGACCTAGGAATAAAAGCAGAGACCCTGTGACTAACAGAAGAAAAAGTATGCCATAATCTCCATCATGTGGGATTAGGCCCCAGCATCCTTTATAAAACTCCTGTAGCACAAGGATTTAAATCAAGATTCAATAAATGGGATGGACTCAAAAAGTTTCTTCTCAGCAAAAGAAACAATCTGTGAGGTGAATAGAGAGTCTACATCTTGGGAGCAAATTTTTACCCTTCACACATCAGATAGAGCACTAAGCTTTAGGGTATATAAAGAACTCAAAAAATCTTAACACCAAAAAAACCAAATAACCCAGTCAATAAATGGGCCAGGGAAGTGAACAGACACTTCTCAGAAGATGATATACAATCAATTAACAAATATATGAAAACATGTTCAACATCTCTAGCAATTAGAGAAATGCAAAACAAAACTACTCTAAGATTTCATCTCACTCTAGTCAGAATGGCAGCTATTATGAATACAAAGGACAATAAGTGTTGGCGAGGATGTGGGGAAAAAGTTACACTCATACACTGCTGGTGGGACTACAAATTGGTGCAGCCAATATGGAAAGCAGTATGGAGATTTCTTGGAAAACTGGGAGTGGAACCACCATTTGAACAAACTATCCCTATCCTGGGACTATACCCAAAGGACTTAAAAATAGCATACTACAGGGACACAGCCACATCAATGTTTATAATAGCACAATTCACAATAGCTAAACTGTGGAACCAACATTGATGCCCTTCGGTAGATGAATGGATAAAAAATGTGGCATATATACACAATGGAATATTACTCAGCAATAAAAGAGATTAAAATCATGGCATTTGCAGGTAAATGGATGGAGTTAGAGAAGATAATGCTAAGTGAAGTTAGCCAATCCCCCCAAAAAACAAATGCTGAATGTGTTCTCTGATATAAGGGGGCTGATTCATAGTGAGTTAGGGAAGGGGACCATGAGAGGAATAGAGGAAATCTAGATAGGACAGAGAGGTGGGAGGGGGAGGGAGGGGCCACAAGGTTAGAAATGATGGTAGAATTACATGTATGAAGACATGAATTGGTGTGAATATACTTTGTATATAACCAGAGATATGAAAAATCTGTGCTCTATATATGTAATATGAATTGTAATGCATTCCACTGTCATATATAAATAAAAAATTTAAAAACTAAGTAATAAGTTTGTAATATTTTGTCTATTTTCTTAGCATGTTGATAAATAAATGACAATGCCTTGACTCCTTAAGGTGTGGCTAAAGAATGAACATATTCAGGAATTTAAAAAGCCAATTATATATTTATTTTCATAATTAAATTTAAATAATATCTAGAAAGTTTTTTTTAACATCAATAAAAACAGTGAGCTTGTTCCCATCATGATACATCAGCATTTCTATACACAAATTAACAAAGTGCCCAGCTGTATTTTGGATAATTAATATTACTAAATACACTGTTTTCTCTTTAATGATTTCAAACTTACAAGGAACTGTGAACGATGTTGTCTCCTTGCAACACTCCTCGGAATAATAAAAAAGCTAAGGGTGGATAAGAAGTTGCTCCTAAGGCCTTTTTGTATCAGTTTACTGTACATCCAAAGAAGTAAAGGTGGTTGGTCAGAAAAGGATACCAAACCAAAATCTTCCATTTAAAAAGGGAGATCTTTAAAAACCTGTACTAGTGATAAATGCTGGCTGTTTAAAAATTTTACATAATTCCTTTAAATATAAAATTAAACAATATTCTTATTTTTTCCAATCAGAGCTCCACCAAATAAAAATGAATATTTAAGTACTAATGCAGGCCCTTTAAAATTTACTTCCCTGTATCCATGTATCCTTTAGACAAGAAACTATATCTTTACTAGCAGGGTTCTAGAAACTAAATAAATATCAATCAGACAGTTCCCACTATCTAATAACTCACAGTGCATACAGAGATAAATAAACAAGAAATTATAATAAAGTGTGGTAAATGTCATGATAGTCCTAGTCAGAACAGAATACGTACATTTAAGGGGATACACAAAAGAAGGATCCTGGAAATAATAGTATTAATTTTAGTCTGAAGTGCTTGTTGCTTTTTAACAGGCAAAAAGACATAACGGACTTGGGGATTAGGAAGTATGGGCCAAGGAAACTAGATAGCATAAATTAAGACCCTAAAGCAAGATATAATACGGAAAGCTATTCAAAGCCATTAGTAAAATAGAAAAACAGACTGTGAGATGAAAAGTGGGAGACTGAGGCTAGGAAGGCAGGAACTGATGTGCTACACTATGGTTTGAGGCAGATCAAAGAGCAATGAGGTTATGTTTCCTCCTCAGAGAATTATGATAGTAATCATGATGGCCATTTGCCCTTCTTTGGTGATACTTCTGATCTCCATCTTCAAGGTGGTATTCAATTTACTGAATGTATAGTTATTAAAACAGGTACTACTTTTCCTATGTATGTAATAACTAACTTGGGAGGAATTTTATTTAAGACCATACAAATATGATCCTCATGAAAAATTGTGTTTCTTGATTGAAACTCTTTGTGAGGGTTGACTTATAAATTTCCAACATGGCCTGTGAAATGTGAAGAATTTGTAAGATCTTCAAGTAGAGATGGACTTATTAAAGGAGTTTATATATTAGTGTGACACTCAAAAGAGAGGTAAGGGCTAGTGATTTATACTTATGCAAGATTATAATGTGTGGGTGAATCATCTGTAGAGATCTGTGTACAATGAGACAAAGAGTAGTAATGAAATAGCCTTGAGTATAGATACCATGCAAATGATAAAGACACAAAGATACATTTGGTAGAGCAGTGATTCTCAACATATGGTCTGTAGACTGGCAGGTCTGTCATCAAATTGATACACCATATAAATGCAAATTTTAAGACTCTTATGTTATACCTACTGAACAAGAAAATCTGGGGGAGATGCCTGACATTGTGTATTTTGACAAGACATTCAGGAGATTGTGATGGCTCCAGAGTTTTAGAACTATTAAATCATATAATATGTGTAAAAATGTTGTCATTATATGTAGTAAGTTTAAATGATGATAATGACAAAAATAAGGAGGAGAATGTAAAGGAAAAGGAGAATAAAATAATCACCACTACTATCAACATGATTAATAAGTATAATTTTCAAGTTATTTTAAAAACACTATTTACAAAAAAAAAGGATGTATTTATAAAATGAGTCATTTAGGATTGTTTATCCATGTATTATACTGTACACTTCAACAGTTGTTGGAGTTATACATCAGAGATTAAGTTCAATTGAAGGAAGTACGGAAAGTAATTAAATATTGCCATGTATGAACAAAGGTATGGGTTATCCATTATTCCTCATCTTTTGAAGAACCATTATCCAGAATTACAACTTGCTGGATATTTGTAATTTGCCTATTTCATGTGAGAAATGAATTATTCAAAGGTTCACACCACAGTTGAGGTACTATAAAAATATAAATTTACTACTCAATAGATACAAGTGATAACTTACTAATTATATTTTCAAAATGCCTCTAATTTAAATTCATGGGTGATTGATGTAGTAAGACAAGCAGCAAGCACAGGAGAGATAATTTAATCAACAAATGACCCTGTGTAAAGTGGTGAAGGTAAAAGTTTCATTTAATTTTATGTCACTTTCTCATTTCTAAATTGTTAATTTACTTTCTGTTCATAGGTGGGCATTCAATGTGTTACTTGCATTCATTAGGAAATAACTAACCACATTAAAAGGTCTTTTAAGGACCATGAAACAGGTTTTACTGTATTCTTTTCATTTTTCTCTGAATTTTTGAACAACTATGAAATTTAACTTTTTCTGCATAGTTTAATATGTGAAAGTGTAACTCCCAAGATGCCTTGTCAAATTGTAATTATATTTAATGCTGCATATTATTGAGAATAAAATTTTAAATGGGAAAAATTAATCACAGACTTGTGAAAATATTTTTAAATTATGAAACCCAAGAGTGGTTATAATCAATCTTTTAATCACCCTTAGAAATAATGTCTCTTTAAAAACATATTTTTGACTAAAATATGTACTGAACTCAAAGCCATATGTGGAAAACATTCAATCTGAAACCATTCTTTTGCTTTTGATAGTCTGTATTCCTGTTACTATACTGTAAAATTCACTGTTCTTAGAAGCAGCCACTCTGTTAACTGAATTAAATATATTATGCCTTTTGATTCTTCTAACACCTAGATGTAAATGTAATTATCTACATTGTACTGATGATACATTTGAGTGTTAAAAAGTTATGTTGTGGTTTCCCAGAATGTAACCCCTCAGCTACCTTGTTCAACAAACCTCACCTAACTTACCTCTGTCCTTCTTACTTTCAAACATTCCAGAAATTTACTTAAAAGAAATTCCATACACAGAGCCAAAGGATTTTTCTGAGTATACTCTTTTGTTATCTAATCCCCATTGCCCCTTCCATCCCTTATCAACAGATACACAGCAGAATAATGGCAGTCAGGATAAAAAACCTACATCTAGGAATTACTGATATTCTACACCATAGAAAAAGATGACCATGATGGCATATCCCTTATTTGATTATCAAATGGTGAATAGGGGAAGGGAGAATGCAGAAAATCTGCATGTAATCAAATATATTTCTAGAACACATTCATCCTAAGGCTTATTAAATTCTTTCAAAATGCAGTGTACCTTATAGGATGTTCAGCATAAAGAACACTTTCATCACCTGCAGTTTAATATGAAAATGTATAATATAATAATGATGAACACAACAAGAAGTCCATTTTAAGACATGTTAAACCTGCCATGACTTTTTTTTTGGAGAAAAATGCTTTAAAAGTAATTTAAAAGTCATTTATTTAGGACAGCCTTTGTACTTTCTCCATATGATGCTTTTAACAAGTAAAATCTACAGAGCTTAAATTTCTACCAATTAACTGTGGATTTTGGTAGGGGGTGGATCTAATTATCAGTCTTAGAACAGCAGTCTGACTAATTTGACCTATGAATCTTAGAAACAGTGCAGAGGAGAATTTAAAAAAAATGTGCTACTCAGCCAAAGTTGCTTTAAATATGCAACTTGTGTAAGAATACAAGTGAAGGCTAGAGGTATTTATGTTGGAAAAACTAAAATGAATGAATATATACTAGTCATATTTAGAGCTAATAATTACTTTCTTTCTGTCTCCTGTATTATCTCATTTTTCCTGTTGATATGTAGTTTATATATAAAATACTAATCATTCACTCACTTTTCCCTTCTACAAAATGCTTACCATTGGATTGGGTTTTGGAGATACAATGGTTATATACCTGTTGCCCAAATGAACCATTTGTTAGCAAATTATCCTTTTGACTTAATTATCTCTCAGTATCAAAAGTATTATTATAAATATTTATCCAATTAATATTATTATAACATTGGTTTTATCATTATTTTTTCATTCTTTTATAGGCTGTATGTTTTTAATGCAAAATATGTATTTTTTTCTCCAGGATAAAGGTGACATATGGCTCATCAACTGTATTGACATTCAAGTTTCAGTAAATAATTTTATGAGACTATCCCATGAATTTAAATAAAATCACATCAACACATATTTTGTACATTTTGTCACAGATTTTATCATAATGACATTTATTAAAGAGAGGTCTTAATCATATTTTACAGATGAATCTTTCACATAACTATGAATATATATTTTAATTATCAAGTTTGATTTTAATCTGTTTACAAAGTTTCCCTCCAGAAGCTAGTTAAAATTTCAAGGAATCTTTCTTTTTATGTTTCATGAACAAAAATTCACTCTAAAACTGTTCTATCATATAATTAATATAATATCTTTAAATGTACAAACTTAGATTGTGAAAATAGAAAAAGAAAACTTCTAATTTTTCTGTTTTACATTGTATCTTCAAAAGTACTAACTGCTTTAGCCTATGGGCATGAATAGGCAGCTATAAGAGAAGAATCTTTGTACTTCCTCAAGTATGAGAGCAGAGCTAGGATGTATTTATTCCTTTCAAAAACATAATTCCACAGCATCAAATCAGAGTAATATAAAACACTAGGAATTTCTGCAACCAGTAGTCTCCTGCACTGATTCCAAAACATTTTCAAATCAAACCTAATACCTTTTAGTTTTCCCACTGTTAGTAATTGCTACATACAGCCAGGCAAGAAAGAGTTAAAAAATGAAAAATCTAAATACACCAATTTTGAAAAACCTTTTACAATATTCATAGTCATTGAGTTTTAAAACTAGAAAATAATATTTCATCTTTTCAGTTAATGCAGGTTCACACTATATGTGATATATATTGCTTTTAATTATAAATAGTTCATTATATTGACAAAATTGTATGAATGTTAATTAACTACAACTTGAAGAGTTTAAATAATGACAGCCCTCTTCTAAAGAGTTACATTCCAAGTAAAATTTAAATAAAATTATTCCTCAATGCTGAATAAATATATATATATATATATATATATATATATATATATATATTGATTATTGAATAAGAATCATAAGAGAATAATTACATAAAATCAGAGATGTTATTTCAGATGAATATCAAGTGGTGACCTACCCCTCCATATATGTTTTTAAATGTCTATATAATTGATTTCACAGGATATTTTCAAGGATTAAATATCACCTAGCATGATGCCTGTCAAATGTCATGTGTTTCATAAATTAGTTTTAAACTAGAAGTAACTAAATGGATGTTGTAGGCAGAATAAAGCCCCTGAGAAAATTTTCATGTACTAATTCTGGAAATCCTTTCATATGGTACACATAAGGACTTGTTATGGGGACTTTATCCTGGATTATCTGAGTAGTTTCAATCTAATGACAGGAGTCCTTAAAGAGGAGAATCTTTCCTATTTAGGGTAAGAGGGATACGTGATTATGGTAAAAATGGATAAGAAAGTTCAAAGATGTGTGAAATTTCTCTATTTGAAAATGGAAGAAAGGGACAATCATGCAAGAATTATACTTCATAATCTATTTTATTGTTTGGATATAAAGAGAATATTTGAATTTTTCTCTTTACTTATTAGTGAAAATAATAATAATTTAGTTCTCTTATATTTTCCAAAATCATCCAATGAGGACTTATTTATCACTAAGAATTCTTAGATTTAAAAAGGTTTTATGCATTTTGACTTAAGATATCCATGATTTTGAGGCTTATCTGCTTTGGCAATTTGCTACTTTGATCCCCTTCAACTCTGGAGTGAACAAGGAACTCCTGGAACCTCTGAGGGTTTTTGGGTAACAATTCAAAAAGCTTTCACAGCTTTCCTATTTTCTGGTATGACCAGATGTTCCAGGATTATTTTGAGTATTCCTTAAACCAAGCCAGGGTGCTGTCATTCCTTCAAACATATTTATCTTTTAGGAGGAAATGATATTTGAGAAAAGTGCTCATTATAATGTGTGGGGAATTATTTCTAGGCCTTGTCCATGGACAAAACTAAGAAATGTGTAGAGGTTTATTATTATTATTATTATTATTATTATTATTATTATTATTTACTAGTTGGACTATCAATCTTTTAGATGTGATAAGGTGTAAATATTCATAAGTACTGAAATGTCACACTAAACCTCATTAATATATAAAATTAATACATGTTCATCAAAAGGGAAACTTTGAAGATATTTATTTCAGCTGTACTTCATCATTTTACCTTACTGAATACTGATTTGGACACAGAAAAACAATTTTGAATTTTTAATATTAAAAGTTTGCATATGTGAGTTTTTCTATTATTAATGATTTGGGATTTAACTCCCATGCAAATTTTCCATACTCCCAAGTAATAGAAATATTCACCAGGACATCTTTTCTACTACTTGTTGGATTCATTTTATTTTTACATCTAAGTCTCTAAGTTGTTTGAGATATACATTGATAAATGCAAGGGAAGTTCAATTTTAGCAATTTTACTTATGAATTTTTAATAATGCAAAAATCACTAATTAAATGGAGAATATATATTACATCTACTTATGAAAATATAAAAATGAACCCCACTATTATGTAAAACTATGATGCATTAAAATATGAAAAACTTTAACAAGTTTATTTATTTTACCACATTTCAATCATATTGTTGATAGAATGTTTATTTCTGGCCTTTAATTCACTTACATTCCTCAACACTACTAAAATCAAGAATTAAAAATGACCAAATATTTGTGCCACCTTCATATTGTTTACTGTTATCTCTGGATGCTATTTCTTTGCTTTGATATTTTGTTCTTTCAAATGTTGATTTGTAGAATTTCCTACTAAAATGTTTTAATTTAATCTTATAGGATAACCCCCGAACACTAAACAATAGGAAAAAAAACAATATAATGAATTGTTGTTATTATGGAATATCGTTCTTTGTTGTAAGCCATTCTCATATTTTAGAAAATAGCATATTCTTTAAAAAAATAAAATAATATTAGATCTATAGGACTTCTTAAAATTACTACATCTAGTTTCAAACATCACAATAAATATGCATTTGGTGCTGGATAATTCTCTGTACTTCTCTGGGACCTAAAAGGAATTCAAGTTTACTACCTGTTAAGTAATTTGGTAGACTAAAGCCCTACAATGTTTAGTCATTCAATCCTTTTCCAAACCTTCACTGAAAATATACCATGGATGTATAAGGGAGAAGTATTTTTAAAAATGCTGGTCTAGCTGTACCTTGCATCAATACCCTGCTACAGTAGACTGATGCCTACCCTATAGCAAATATCAGTCACTAAGTCATGGTCTCTTAGGAATCTAGTAGGTGAGAGAATCCTCCATCACAAAAATATGCATAGTAAAATGGTATAAAATATTATAGGATGATATAATGTCCAATATCATCACACAAAAGTGATAATATTTATTCATTCTTACTTGCAAAAAATGTTCAACATCGTTAGCCAATAATAATTTTAAATGTTCCATGGTCAAATAGGGATCTCATTGGAATTAAAATCTATTACAGAGGTTTTTATTCCCAACTTGACTTTTCTTAAATAATAAAAATATTTTTATAACAATTTTGGATTCACACCTAATATGAACAAAAAGTGCAGAATTTTCTTTTACCCACCCCACAAATAAATAACTTTCCAAATATAGACAATCTGAATCAAAGTGGTGCAAGTGTTGCAAATGATGAACCCAGACAACTTATGATTCTCAACAAAGTCCACATTTTATAGTGTTTCTCATCTAGTGTTATGTATTCTATAAGTTTGGAAACTGTATAATGACACATCTACCATTGTAGTATCATACACAATAGTTTCATGGTTGAAAACACCTATGATCTGTCTCCTAATCCCTCCTATTTTCCTAACCCTAGAAGTCAATGATCTTCAAGCTGTCAGGAGATTTTTGACAGAACATCATATAGCTGCAATTTTACACTATGGAACCTTTTCATAATGTCTTCTTTAACTTAGTATATACATCTAAGACATAATTCTCTATATTATCTCGAGGCTTGATAGATCTATATTTTAAACACATTTCATTGTCCATATGTAACACAGTTTGCCTATCCATTTACTTTCTGAAAGAAATCTTGGTTGTTTCTAAGTTTTGGCAATTAAAGGATAAAACTGCTGTGATGTTCATATGCACGTCTTTGTGTGGACATGAGCTTTCAATACATCTGGATACTTAATAAGAGTGTAATTGCTGGATTTTATTGGAAGATAATAACAGATCATAAAACTAGAGTAATCCAAACAGCACAGTATTGCTAAAAGAATATTAATATAGTATAGGTAGTGGAATAGAAGTCCAAGAAATACGCCCACATAAATATAGTCAACTGATTATTGACAAAGGTAGAAAAGCAATTCAGTAGAATAATACTATTGCCACCTGGCCATAAGAAGTTTCCATACTTAGGTATATTATTGCAAACTACATATATTAGTGTCTAGCATGTTTTACAACTTAGCAATTTATTGTAATGCATATTATTTCTTATAGACTATTTCTTTAAGAGGTTATCAGAGGTGTTGGAACTTGTAAATATATTTTTATTCTGCAAAACAAATGGCTAGAGATAGGAACTTTTATTACAACTTTCCTATCTTTGAATTTTAAATAATATAAAATTACTATAGATTCTGTTTACTAGTGGGTGGATGTCAAGGTAAGCTTGCATGGGTTAGAATTCCAACTCTTGAACTTTTTTGCTTTGTAACCATGAAAGAATTGTTACAGTTTCTCTGAGACTCTTTGTTTACCCCCATTTGTGAAATCTGAATTACAATTATATCTGCCATATCACCTTATTTGAGTGATTTGTACAATGATACCTATAAAGCATTTGGTCATAGCTTGACACTTAGTAAGCAATCAATAAATAGTAGTTATTGTATTAATTAATAATGCTTTTTGTATCAAAAATTATGTAATCATAGAAAATTATATAATCATCCATTACATATAAACAAAATAAATATAGGCAAATAGGCAATATAATGAATAAGACAAATAATAATGTAACATAAATTTTAGGATTTAGACTAAAATATGGAAAACAGAAACCTGTTGGCATAAACAACCCACCTTGTACTATCTGATGACATTTGAGTCTATCCATTGTTTAAAAGCAAGCCTTTTAAATGTGTCAACAAACTTTCATCTTGCTACTGAAATCACTTTCGGTAGCTACTACAATCTGAGATATAGAAAAAAAAAATCAACATTGCCAAAACTCGTTTGGGGACTTTAAAAGTCATATGGAACTGGCACATTTAAGTGAACAGCACACAACTGTGAGATCTGAACCAAGTGTTTGGTATTATAAGAGATGATGAGTGTTGAAAGCCAAAGATACAAGGAGGCTGCTAACCGTTGAGATGGGCTATAAAATGCTATACATACACGTTTTCAAGTAAGAACCTATCTTTTATCACATTTCTCTTTGGTCTTTTAAATTATAAAGGTCAATTGTTTTTGATAGTGAATTAGCATTTCTCAATATTTTTCCTGTACCTCTTATGTTTTCTAAATCTTGCTGTATATTTGAAAATATGTTCCCCAAAACAACTGCAAAAAAGTCCACAGCTTTTATGTTTTATCTGTACAATTCCACAAAATAGTATTTATATAGATGTTGTTGGAATTTTAAATCACATAACTTATCAATTCAATAACTTTCAATTGCTTATCTATCTTTCGTTCTGGTTTCTATTTTTCAAACTCTGAAGATTTAGCTCTGTATTCAACAAATATTTATTTAATGCCTACTATGTATAGAGAGCATGCTCATGGTATAATTAATTTTTTAAAATTTAAATCAAAAGCATTTTCTCTCAGGTTTGCTAAAATCTTTTGTGCCTGAATTATTAAGTCTTGTTTGCATTTCAGTATTCACTAGCACAGGATGCATCCCCATGTCAAATCCTTAAAGTTGTGTTTCTTTTCATAAGAACTCATTCTCTGCAAACTCATCTGTCACTTCCTAACCATACAACTTCTCTTTCATAATTCTCTTATCATGTCTGAATCATTTGACACTTTGAGAAAATTCATTTTTAAACAATTTTAAACTGATTTGATAGTTATGTGACATAATATGAAATACTTATTTCAATACCCCACAGAAATAATATTCCACAACAGTATATTCTCCCTGAATTAATCTTTGTATCTTCAGCTCTGATTCCTGTTGGAGTTCCAAATATCAACATTTCTTTGGGGTATGTATCTGGAAAGCATGAGACAAATCACTTAAATATCACTCATTCACATTCTCCTATATTTGTATTCACTAACTACCAGGATACACTTGTCACTTTAACCTCTATTTTCCCACACTTAGCTCACAAACACTCAATCATATTTGCACATTGGTGCAGAGCACATTATTGGTATATATGCCATAAGAATTGCTTTATCTTTCTCCTCAAAGCAGCTCTTCTCTCTGACTTCCACACTTGCTTATTCTTCTACCAACCATCCAATAATCTGGGTTCAAAAAAACCTCATCATCATTTTTGTCAACACATTATATAAAATCAGCTGTTAAATTCTGTAAATTCCTTATCATAGTGCCTTTTACTTCTGGTCTTTACTCATTTTTTTCTTTACCACCCCACTACTTCAGATCATTTTACCAAACTGCAGAATTACAGCTTTTAAATTTTATATTTCTACTTCCCATCTCCTCCTCCTTTTCAATGACCTCACAGATCAGTTTTAATATCATTGTGATAATATATTTCCTCAGATAATAAAAAGTCCATAATCCCCCTTCCCACTGAATAAAATGTCAATTCGTATATAAGCATTCAAGAAATAGTACATGTTATGATTTGAATAAGAATTTTCCCAAAAAACTTCATGTGTGAGATAATGCAAGAAAGTTTAGATTTAAAATATTGGTTTACAAGAGTCTTAAACTAATCAGTGCACTACCCCCCCCCCCCCAGATAGGGATTAACCAGATGGTAACTGTAGTGAGGTAGGCTGTGGCTGGAGGAGGTGAGTCACTGAAGGTATGCCTTTGGGGTTTATATTTTGTCCATGGTGAAGGAAGCTAGTGTGTACTCTTTTGGTGTCTTCCCCATCCACTCTGCTACATGGTGCAATATCTGGCTCTAGTTTCCTCTGCAACACCTTTTCACCATGATGTTCTTCCTCATCTCTAGCTCAGAGCAATGGAGTTGGTTGTTTATGAACTGAGACCTCTGAAACTGTGAGCACCAAATCACTCACCTCCTCTAGTTTTTAGTTTTCCTCTACTAAAACTGTTCTTTTCAGATTTTTTGGTGACTATAGTGAAAAAGCCAACTAAGAAAATACAGAAAGAGTATGGTAAATTTGTCAGTAATCCTAAGTAAAATTAATCATATTAAACTATTCAATATTGAAGATTATACAAAAGAAAACTAAACACTGGATAATGACATCAGGCGTGATGAGAAGAAGGTTATTATTCATAGTAGTTATTTATTTGGGAAGAAGAATTGAGCAGCTGATTATTTTTTATTTGTGAAATAATTAATCATTAAATTTTGATGGGAAAAAGTGAACTAACAGAGTACATAAATTCCAAAATGGAAGAGAGAAAATGAGAATAAGAGTATAAAACTGTGTAACACCAAAAAAAAAAAATGGAGATAAAAAGACAGCAAAGACAAAGCACACTGATGACAGAAAATACACTGCTACACGTAACTTAACATAAAAATTTATATTGATAAAATAAACATGAAAATATGAATTAACCATATTCTCCAGTTACAAGATAAATATGGTCTGAGAAGATACCTATCTAGATGAACACAAATTTTTAAAAGCTATCAAAACTTTTGTAACACACACAGACACATACCTGCATAAAAAATTAGAAAGCTGAAGATACAATATAACGATATGACAAGAAAATTTAAACCAAAAGAAAGCTAAGACAGATTTTATATAATGATATATAAAAATACCACATAATAATAAAATGATCACTCCTCTAGATGAATAAAACTATTTTAAATATTAAATGTGGTCTGAAAATATCCTCTACATACAAGGTGGAAAACAGCTGGAAAGACTTCACAATAACTAATCAAATCAATAAGCTTACTCGGCAATTTCAATACACGTGAACAATCTCATTGAGACATTTATAACACTGATTTAATGAACCTATAAAAATAATGTTCTCAAATGTGTACCCAATACATTTTTCTTATTCATGTATGAAAGAGTTGTGAAAATTTGCCATACACTGTGCAATAAAGCAAGAATAAGTAAATGTTTAAAAAATGATTTTACATAATATAACCAAATTAAGAGGAAAAGAAATGCATGTGAAAAATTAAAACAATTTTAAAATCATGAGTCAAAGAAGAAATAATGGAAACCTAAACATACTTAGAAGTAAATGAGCAAAGTATTTGATATTTTAATAATTATTTTATTTATAGTAGAAAATTAACCTAAATGTATATCATAATCATTTAGAAAAACAAAATAATTTCTAATAAAATAGGTTGATATACAATAAAAATAAGAGTACAATTAAGTGTGAAAACAGATAATATCTGAAAAGACAGAATTTTAAAAACTTCTTGAAAAAGAAAAGAACAAAAGGAGAGAAGACACAAAAGAGAGAAGGAGCTATGCACAGTGGCTCATGCCTGTAATCCCAGGGGTTTAGGAGGCTGAGGCAGAAAGATCACAAGTTCAAAGCCAGCCTCAGCAACTTAGTGAGGCCTTAACCAACTTAGAACCTGATTCTACATTAAAAATAAATAAATTAAAAGAGTTTGGATATATCTCAGTGGTTGGTGCCCCTGGGTTCAATTCCCCAGTGTATAAATAAATAAATAAATAAATGAAATGAAATATATTAAGAAATTAACTCTAGATATTTGAAAGCTAAAATAAATTGAACAAATTTTATGGAACATAACCCTTATCAAAACTGATCTAAGTTAAGTCAATAAACCTGAAACATTGTTTAAGTATTTATTAGAGAAACTAAGTAGTTCAAACATTCCCTTAAAGGAAACACCAGGCTCAGGTGAGTACTATGAGACATACAAAAAATGAAATGATTTCAAACTCATAGAAACCCTTTTAGGAAACAGAAAATGGGACAATATCAACTCCAAAATGAATCTAGCATCATCTTTTCTAGTGATTTATTTTGAAAGAATAAGATTCTAAATTTGAGCTAATTGTTTTTAGAGGCATTTTATTCCTTAATAAATTCTTCTGAAACTTTTATAACATTTCATATAGCTCATGGAAAATTTCCCATATTTTATTGGTGCATTATAATTATACCTACAGGAGGAATCTTGATTCCAAGATTAAGTAGGACAGTATAAGAAAAGAGAATCATAGACCTATAATATTCATAAACATGAATGGAAAATTTAGTAAGACACTAGAAAACAAAATTAAACAACATATTAAAAAAGATACAATGCATTCCAAACCATTTTATACTAAGCTTTCTCTTTGATGTTGACATATTAAAATAATTCCACTTAAAATGAGGAATATCAATCACTACTGCTAAGACAAAGATAATAATGAGAAGTAAAATAAAATCCTATCATTATTAACCTATAACATGACTGTGCACATACAACCCCCTCAAAGAAATCTGAACACAAATATTGAAATTAATAACAAATCAAGCCAAGATGTCAAGGGATAAGATAGATAGATTGATAGTTAGATATAATTTTATAAAGGATAGTTCATAATATTAACAAAAATATAATCCCTGGCAATGAATTTAACAAAAGTTACATAAAGTTGGGTATGGTCTCACATGCCTCTAATCCAGTCTGATAAGGAATCTGATGCAGGAGGATTAGATTTCAATTTCAAGGGGAGGCCTGGCAACATAGTGAGACCCTATACCTTAGTAATACAGTATCCCTGGGTTCAATCCCCAGTACTGAAGAAAAAATGGAAAAGAAAAGGACACTTATGAATGAGATTGCAATGTATATTGAAAGACATTTAAACCTATGTAAGTAAATAAACAAAACACTAATGAAATACTAAAATACTATTAATTTGTTATTAATTTTAATGGAAAAGTGGACTCATTAAGAAAATATATTGATTATTTCCTGATTGATCTGTAGTTTGAGTGCATTCCGATTAAAATGGCAACTTTTTTTCACTGTGATGCTGGACAAGGAGACAAAGAATAGCTGACACATGGTTTAAGAAGGCCAATCAACAAAGTTGAGTGATTTGTCCTAAAAGAAATAGATCAGTGCACAGAACCTTGATGTTAAAGAGAAGGCTAGTTAAACATCCCAAATTTACACTGTCCCATATTGTAGAGATGCTCCTGAGAAGCTACTTTCCTTCAAACAACTATGTGTTCTAATACCTTTATTCAATATGTATAGGACGAAGTGACTAGGTTTAACTAATGGAATATAAGCAGTAGTGACATAATCATTTGCAAATTAAGGGTCAAGGAAAGCTTAAATAAAAAGTGTCATATGTTAATGCCACAGAACACGAAATATTAGAACAATGTAGCCATGGCTGTGCTCGTAAGTGTGAAGGGACCTCTGAGAAAATGTTTAATTACAGAATGCTAAAGAAAGAAATCAAAGAAGACCTTAGAAGATGGAAAGATCTACCTTGCTCTTTGATAGGCAGAATTAAACTATTATCAAAATGACCATACTTCCAAAAGCACTACACAGATTTAATGCAATTCTGATAAAAATTCCAATGACATTCCTCAGAGAAATAGAAAAGGCAATCATGAAATTCATATGGAAAAATAAGAGACCCAGAATAGCTAAAGCAATCCTTAGTAGGAAGAGTGAAGCAGGTGGCATCACTATATCAGATCTTAAATTATACTACAGAGCACTAGTAACAAAAACAGCATGGTATTGGCACCAAAACAAACTGGTAGACCAATGGTACAGAATAGAGGACACAGAAACTAACCCACAAAACTACAAGTGCCTTATATTAGACAAAGGTGCCAAGAACATTCACTGGAGAAAATATAGCCTCTTCAACAAATAGTGCTGGGAAAACTGGAAATCCATATGCAACAAAATGAGATTAAACCCCTATCTCTCACCATGCAAAAAAACTCAACTCAAAATGGATCAAGGACTTAGGAATACAACCAGAGACCCTGCATTAAATAGAAGAAAAAGTAGGCCCTACTCTCCATCATCTGCATCATGTGGGATTAGGCCCCAACTTCCTTAATAAAACTCCTGTGTCACAAAAATTAAAATCTAGAATCAACAAATGAGATGGACTCATATTAAAAAGCTTCTTCTCAGCAAAAGAAACAATCTGTGAGGTGAATAGAGAACCTACATCTTGAGAGCAAATTTTTGCCCCTCACACTTCTGATAGAGCACTAATCTCACTTCTGATAGAGCACTAATCTCTAGGGATATAAATAACCCAAAAAGGTAAACATCATGAAAAACAAATAACCCAATCAAGAAATGGGCCAAGGACCTGAAGAGACACTTCTCATAAGATGATGTACAATCAACAAATACATGAAAAATGTTCATCATCCCAAGCAATTAGATAAATTCAAATTAAAACAACTCTAAGATTTCACCTCACTCCAGTCAGAATGGCAGCTATTACGCATACAAACAACAATAAGTGTTGGCAAGGATGTGGGGGGGAAAGGTACAATCATGTACTGCTGGTGAGGCTGCAAATTGGTGCAGCCAATATGGAAAGCAGCATGGAGATTCCTTGGAAAATTTGAAATAGAACCACCATTTGACCCAGCTGTCCTTCTCCTCAGTCTATACCCAAAGGACTAAAAAACACCATACTATAGGGACACAGCCACATCATTGTTTATAGCAGCACAATTCACAATAGCTAAACTGTGGAACCAACCTAGATGCCCTTCAATAGATGAATGGATAAAAAATGTGGCATATATACACAATGGAATAGTACTCAGCAATAAAAGAATAAAATCATGGCATTTGCAGGTAAATGGATGGAGTTAAAGAAGATAATGCTAAGTGAAGTTAGCCAATCCCCCCAAAAAACAAATGCTGAATGTTTTCTTTGATATAAGGAGGTTGATTCATAGTGGGATAGGGAGTGGGAGCATGGGAGGAATAGAGAACTCTAAATAGGGCAGAGGGGTTGGAGGGGAAGGGAGGGTTCATGGGGTAATTAATTATGGTGGAATGTGATGATCATTACTATCCAAAGTACATGTATGAAGACACAAATTGGTGTGAATATACTATGTATACAACCAGAGATATGAAAAATTGTGCTCTATATATGTAATAAAAATTTTAGTGCATTCTGCTGTCATATATAAATAAAAAATAAATGAATAAATACATTCAAAAATACACAAAACTAACAATACATTATTTGAGAATACATAAGTATATAGTGGAACCATATTTTAAAGGAAGAGAATGATCAATACAAAATTAAGCACAGCTATCTTTTAGAGTGAGAAAGCATTAAGATTTGGTCTAGAAATATGGGGCCTCAAAAATGTCAGTACAGTTATTTAGATGGTGTTAACATGAATATTCATGTTATTTTTCTTTTTATCTTACATATGAATATATATTCTTTTGTTACATGAAGTATTATAATAAAAAATTAAGGCAAGTTACAAAATAATCTTTTAAGCAAAATACAGTTCTACTTTTCAAATATATATATATATATATATATATATATATATGTGTGTGTGTGTGTGTGTGTGTGTGTGTGTGTGTGTATAAATAAACATATATAGGAGAGACAACCAAATGGTGATAGTGGTTTTTTGATGAACTGCAGAATGGATTTATTTTTCTATGAATTGGAATAATTTAAATACAATGCAATTTTCCTTACTAAATAAAAACAGTATCAGATGATGCCATTAAAATCCTGGCAGGAGATAACAGAAGAGGGTATAACTTGAATGATAATGAAACAACCTTAAATTTTGCCAAAGAACTCAGTGTCTCACAGCAACTACACGGTAATGTCCCATGTGTGCTTTGCATTCCATAGCTCTTGAAAAAAATGGAAGAGTTTGTTAAATCACCCCCAGAAAAACTCATTTTGAAGTACATGAAGCTCCAAGTGAGCTCAGCATTACAATTTTAGCAATATTAAATCAAGGCCAAGTTGATTTGGCACCTTTGGAAGAACAGACACTAGGAAAATGTCTCAAAACCACCTTACAATACATAAACCTAATCCCAGTCTTTGCAGCATTTTAGTGCAATGCTCTCTGAGGACCTGCTGCATAAAAACCGGCTTATCAATGTTTAACAGACTTCAGTACAATGTTGAATATAGGATTACAAACAAATAGAATCACATGAGGTAAAATCATTAAGTTCCAGACCATTGGCAGCTAATTGAGGAGAGGGGGAATGCGAGGAGATAATTTCTATATTTAAACCAACAAAAGTAAAAATAAAGGCTCTTTAAAAAGTGGGACATACATATAAGATTTATGTCACATTATTCTTTAACCTCATTTTAGAAAAGTATTGAAGAAAATGTCTCACTGATAGAAAGAAGAGCATAGAAAGAGTTGATCATTACATAAAGAAAGGCAACAATAGTAAGTACTTTTTTTGTTGTTGTTCAGGCTTAAATTCAAATTTAAATAATTTTACCAAAGGCTTTTTAAACAAAAGAGTTTAGATAATGTAACTGAAGTACACAATGGGTAAGATAAATGCCTTGAGACTTAAAAAGTTGCTTAAAGGAACATCATATACAAAACAGAATATTTTCATAATAGTTCCATGAAATCTTAAAAAGGTAAAAGGCAAAGATATTCCAGTAAAATTCATTTTTAAAATATATTTTCACTGTAATCTAATATTGGAAATTATTTTGCCGTCTCATCAAAGCAAACTGAACTGCAGTTTTCTATAAGCTCAAATTTCCAAATACCACTTGTCTCTCACTTAAATAACCATGAAGGAAACTTTTTGTTGGTGAGAGATAATCTGAGAGATAATCTAAAATAATACACCAAACTTCAAATTTTTTCTTTGGAAAATTGGTAGCTAATTCATGTGAGTATAAACTGGCATTTTGTACTTTAAGTAACATCTCCTACATTCTAAGACAGGCTAATATGCAAGAGATAGCACTGTTCTGTCCTTTATATATAGCCCAGAATTGGGTGATCAAAAATCCAGTGACAAAAATTACATCAAAGGCTTGAATTTTCCTACCAAAAGATCAGGTATCCTGAAATAATTCAATGTTACTAAAATATAAAATAAATGGAACTTGTATATAGCTAACAATATTTTATTTAATGATTTAGCTTTATATTAGAAAAAATCAGAGAAAGAACAAAATAGCTTTTGTGTGGCTTGAATCATCTTCTGTGATCTTGCTTGAGCTTAATTTTCATGTTGATACTTGGACGTTACTTGTTTCAAAAGAATGGGTACTTTCTGAAATGATAAGGATTTATTTCTTTCTGAATGACCTATGCTATTTCTTAAAAGGGTAGGAAAAATTAGCTAAATTTTTTAAAAGCCTGGCTTAATCCTTTTTGACTCTGCAATCCATTCAAGGTGTAATTATTTGCTGTTTGGCTATATTCTTAATGTAAACTAATACAAATATATGCTTCAACTTCAAAGGTTTCACAACTTCTCAATTGAATTCAATTAACTTCAAATATGTTTTAGCTTATATATTGCACCTCCTCCCAGCTGATTAAGAAATACATTTACAAAATTTAAGATATGATCTCAGAATGAAGGAACAAGATTATTAGTCTGGAAATCTGTTTCAGTGTCTATTGAAGCTCAACACTGGTGTTCAAATGACTCAGTAATTATTCTATCTTACATACCTATGTATACATAGTCACGTATTGAAAAAAAAAATAATATATATATATATATATATATATATATATATATATATGCATGTATGTATAATAGGACTCTGTACCTATGTTTACTAAAAACATATACTAAGTGCTCATTAGAACACTATTCATAATAGTCAGAAACTAGAAACTATTTAAAAAGTACAATGGATATACGAATTGTAGCATATTTTCCACATTGTATCAATGATGAGCATGAACTACATGTATGTAAAACTATATGCAACAATATAAATAAATCTTGAAAACAAAATGTTGAAGAAAAGAAGTCAGATACAAAGAATTGTATCATGTGTAAACCCATTTCTGAAATGTATAAAAATAAGAAACAAAAATCTTAGGTTGTCAGAACTCTGAAGATTGATTACCTTCAGAGCATCAAAATTAAAATACAGGAAAATGGAAGTTTCTGGCATCTTAGTAACTTGCTGTTCTTGAGCTATGTGTTAGTACCCGGTGAGTGTTCCATTTGTAAAGAATTTGGGAGCTATCTACCTATGATATGTGCACCTTTATAACCATGGAAACACCTACTCAGGAATCTGTTAAGTAAACAGTAACCATCATTGTCATGGTCTAAGCTTCCCTAGAATTGATTATTATGTGAAGGCAAATGCATCCTGATGGATATGGATTTTCTATGAAGGAAACAATCACTGAACAAATTACCAACACTTTAGCATTAAAGCTAGTATTGTGTATTAAGTTCAGTTTCATTCTGAATATAAATTGATCAGGTAAGATAGAGAAAAAGTTTCTCAAAAAATACTGGTATTTTCAAATACACTAGGAAGAATCATCTTTATGTGGATCTTTTAAAAAGGAGAGAGAGACTCTTACAATGTTTCTTCGTTTTAAAAAAATTGGCAATGGTTCAAGCTTGCTGCTGTTGTTCTTTTTAAAGCACTTACAGCTAAATCCTACTGAAACCACTTTTGGATGGAAATGCTTTCTTTCTTTTCCCACTGATAACTATAAATTGAGTTGAAATGTCCCAATAAGGCAGGAAAAGTCTCTCAAATGCAAAGTGTTTTCAATGCAGATATCACAAGGAACATATGCCAAATCAAACAGCATCATAAAAGCCTGTATTCAGTAAGAACATTCCAATTTGAAAAGTTTATTTTTAAAAAATGTTCTGAAGCCAAATGTAAGTTTGCATACATTAAATGCTTTCAGCAATGAAGAGAGAGGGTTTTGTAATTCCAATGAGTGAGTTCTTAGAGCCAACAAAGAGCAAATAATAATTTAAGATTCAAACATTTGCAAAGATTCTAAGTTCTTGGGAAATATTTCAGATCACTGAAAAATATTACCTTACTCTGGAAAGGGAAAAAAATAGCACTACTTACTCTTAAATAAGATAAAGAAACATTCATTGAAACCTTAACAATTACATGATCACATAAAAAATATCATTATCACTTAGTTGCTGCCCAAGGATAGAAAAGGAGGTAATCTTTATGCATGTATGATGATAAATTGAGACAGTGAGTTATATCTATTTTAATGGAGCCTCTTACCTTTCAGTGGGCAGAGACTGCAGGTATAAGAAGTTAACAGTGGAAAATATGTTTAAAACCAAAATCTATAGCCACATTGTTCCAAAATTAATAAGAAAATATGGAATATATAAATTGTGTACAACAGAAAATATTAATTAGTATTTATTTACAATTTTGGTAGATTTTTGGAGAACATGTCATATTGGAAATACAGAATAGGAATCATGAGGTTTTCTCCCTACCTAAATTATGTTCAAATTTCCAGTCTGCTACTCAACCATATAACAACATAACACTACACATATACAGAAGGAAATATTCTAATGCCTTTTATTATTTCTTAAATTTAAAACTGCATTTGTTCATGATTCTTCATTGAATCCAATTGTATGTCTGGTTGCATTATTTTCTTACAAATAAAAAAAATAGTTTAGCATTATTATATCTCAACTATTTTTCTGGAATATTCTAAAAAAGACCTCATTTTTATTAGAATCCTATTGGTTCTGCGATAGAGAATGCAATGTCAAAATAAAGGGGATGAATAAAATCCTTTTGCCCTTAAGAAACTTTCATATCAATGTGTATGTATGAGCTTGGGGAAAGGGTGACAGAAGGGAGAGTGAGGGGATAGCCATTTACAGATCAAGATTTTTAAAAACCTAGAGGGTACTGAGCTGGGATTGTGGCTCAGCCATAGAGAGCTCACTTAGCACGTGCGAGTACCTGGGTTCAATCCTCAGCACCACATAAAAACAAATAAATCTAAAAAAAGGTACTGTGTCCAAATACAACTAAAAAATAAATATTAAAAAAATCTAGAGGGCATCTTAATAGGAACATAGAACGATTCCCAATGCATTGTTAATTCCTTGAGAACATGCCTATAGTTTTGTTTACCTCCTTAAATCGTATGCATAACAAAATATCTGGTATATATTCTATCCTCAGAAAACATTAAAGGAATCAGATACTGAATCAAGGAATCAATAAAGAAAAGGAAGAAAGACTGACAAGACACTGTAACATGGCATCAGTTGAGCTGAAGTCAAATCTATGGATGAACTCCATTATAGCCTTGAGAAGTAAGGAAACACACTTTAGGTAGTAGATATCCCTTTCAAAGTTGAGTAAGGGGGGATTTCTGTAGGGATAGAAAAGAAAAGAAAAGACCTTCCTGAATGTGCAGTTGTAAAGGTGAGTGGAAAGGAGAAAAGCAATGACATCACCATATATCAAGTACAGTCTATTGTGGCTTAGAAGATTTAAAAGATCCACAGAAGCTCATTGAGTCTGAGGTGGAAAGCATGTAGCAGCATTATGAATGGATGGCTTTCAGGAGGAATGATCAGTGATAAAGAGTCCAGGTAAGAATTTCCTGAGATAACACACTTACAATTGACAAAAGATTGTTGAGTGATGACCAAGATAGAAATGGTGAAAATTGAGTTGTCCCACAAACATTGTGAAGAAAGATTCTGAAAAATATGGCACCAATATTATGGAGACTTAAAAAGAAGCAACATATATCTAAAACACTGCAAAGAAGGCACTAGATTTGTATTTATCCTTTGCACATTTTAATTTCTAACAACTTCTGTGATTATCTGAAGCAGCAGAAACACCTCTCAGTATTTGCTAAGAGCAGTTTTTCCCCCCAGGGTCTGTTCTAGGGACAGTTTTTTCCCTGTCACCATGGCAATGCTGCCAAAATAAATTATCTGTGCAAAGTTTCATTCCTTACTTCAAACACTTTAGTGGCAAAATACTGGAGAAAAGAGATCACCATATTTAAATACATACAGACTTTGTTTTACAGTAAAAAACTTGATACATTCCATTTAAAGGGTTTCATATTAACTTTTCTCTTTGGTTCATTGATAGACTGACTAATGCATACTATAGTAGATATTATGGATCAGTTAGTTACCCCATGACATTCAGGATCTTCTTCTCCATTGTCTTTTTTTAAGTTGTAGATGAACAAAATATCTTATTTTTTTTAATTGGTACTGACGATTGAACCCAGGGCCTCACATGTGCAAGATAAGTGCTTTCCAATTCATCTACAACCCCAGGCCTCCATTGTCTCTCTTTATACAGAGGTTAGAATAAAAAAAAATATTTACCTAAATAGACTTGTAGCTGGGAGTAGCTATATAACAAAGTTTTTGCCAAGATGATAGAAGCAGATATCCTTTGATAAGAGGACCAGGATACATTTTAGCATAGACCAACTCAGGTGACATTCCCCCAAACCATTCCTTTGGAATTTCCTCTTTCATCCTTCTCCCTTATATCTACTTGGAATATAAATGTAATATTTGGCTTCATAATGTCATTCTAAGAACATGATGATGATACACACAAAATTAAAAATAAGGAAACAGAAAGTTGGAAGAAATCTGAAATCTTAATGGCATATCACTGCTCAAATGCCTGCCTCTGGATTTCTTTTTATATGAGAAAAATATGTGATTATCTCTTTATTACTGACAGGTGTTTTGATGTTTACAGCTTTGAACATATTATCGAAACTACCCTTTATATACTACAATTGTTATATGCAAAGAGGCAAATGATCAAATATCTACACTCAATGTTTAGAATTCTAATAATATTAATACGTACTATATTTTTTGTGAGACTTCATTTAGTCTCATTTCACTTACTTCATTGAAAAGAGTATAAGTGGATCCTGTCTCTCTCTCTCTCTCTCTCTCTCTCTCTCTCTCTCTCTGTGTGTGTGTGTGTTTTCATTCCCATTGATGCTTTCTTAACTGTTATTTAATATTTGGACCCCTTCCTGGGGATTAAGATACACAAAGAAAAAAATAAACCTATGTAAATAACAAATAGGAAAATTCACCATTAATGTGTGAGTAACTAAAGAGTTATTATATTGCATCCTGTGAGAATCCATCATAAAGCTAGTGGTGATAGGGAATCAAATACACAGACAAACAAAAATCTCAGTTGTTATCTCATAAAGGAAACCCCAGTGGAGACCATAGAAAGGGTTATCAAGAGTTCTACATACTGTGATTATGTGAGAAGCAAGTGCATCCCACATTGTCATTGTTAGGGGACCATCCCAGCACGACAAACACCCATAGAGGCGACTGCATGGTGCAGTGTGGCACACACATGATGGCCTTTATTGAATGTGCAGTGAGTGTTCAGTCTGGGGCCAGAACCAATGCTCCAGGTGAATGGGTCTGGATGAGTCATGGCTATTTCTGTATATAGGCAGCAGGCCAGAAACCAAAAGTGAGAGGAGTTTTTTTTTTTTTTTTTTTGTTGTTGTTGTTGTTTTTTGGGGGGGCGGGCAGTTAGACCTGGTAAATATTTGCAAACCAAATAATCCAGCAATGTGACTCTGACACATCTTCTTCAGGTATTCAGGATTCCACTGTAGATCCTCCTCCTGACAGCCTGCTGTGCTTACCCTGGGGACTACAAATCAGTTTCCTCCCTCCAAATCAGGCTGTACTTCCTACTGTCTACTGATAAAACCAATGAATAATCTTGTATTCTCTTTTTTTTTTGTTTGTTTGTTTTTTTTTTTAATTTTTTATTGTTGGCTGTTCAAAACATTACATAGTTCTTGATATATCATATTTCACACTTTGATTCAAGTGGGTTATGAGCTCCCATTTTTACCCCATATACAGATTGCAGAATCACATCAGTTACACATCCATTGATTTACATATTGCCATACTAGTGTCTGTTGTGTTCTGCTGCCTTTCCTATCCTCTACTATCCCCCCTCCCCTCCCCTCCCCTCCCCTCTTCTCTCTCTGCCCCCTCTACTGACATTCATTTGTCCCCCTTGTATTATTTTTCCCTTTGCCCTCACTTCCTCTTGTATGTACTTTTGTATAACTCTGAGGGTCTCCTTCCATTTCCATGCAATTTCCCTTCTCTCTCACTTTCCCTCCCACCTCTCATCCCTGTTTAATGTTAATCTTCTTCTCCTGCTCTTCGTCCCTACTCTGTTCTTAGTTACTCTCCTTATATCAAAGAATACATTTGGCATTTGTTTTTTAGGGATTGGCTAGCTTCACTTAGCATAATCTGCTCTAATGCCATCCATTTCCCTGCAAATTCTATGATTTTGTCATTTTTTAATGCAGAGTAATACTCCATTGTGTATAAATGCCACATTTTTTTTTATCCATTCATCTATTGAAGGGCATCTAGGTTGGTTCCACAGTCTTGCTATTGTGAATTGTGCTGCTATGAACATCGATGTAGCAGTGTCCCTGTAGCATGCTCTTTTTAGGTCTTTAGGGAATAGACCAAGAAGGGGAATAGCTGGGTCAAATGGTGGCTCCATTCCCAGCTTTCCAAGAAATCTCCATACTGCTTTCCAAATTGGCTGCGCCAATTTACAGTCCCACCAGCAATGTACAAGTGTACACTTTTCCCCACATCCTCTCCAGCACTTGTTGTTGTTTGACTTCATAATGGCTGCCAATCTAACTGGAGTGAGATGGTATCTTAGGGTGGTTTTGATTTGCATTTCTCTGACTGCTAGAGATGGTGAGCATTTTTTCATGTACTTGTTGATTGATTGTATGTCCTCCTCTGAGAAGTGTCTGTTCAGGTCCTTGGCCCATTTGTTGATTGGGTTGTTTGTTCTCTTATTGTCTAATTTTTTGAGTTCTTTGTATACTCTGGATATTAGGGCTCTATCTGAAGTGTGAGGAGTAAAGATTTGTTCCCAGGATGTAGGCTCCCTATTTACCTCTCTTATTGTTTCTTTTGCTGAGAAAAAAACTTTTTAGTTTAAGTAAGTCCCATTTGTTGATTCTAGTTATTAACTTTTGTGCTATGGGTGTCCTATTGAGGAATTTGGAGCCCGACCCCACAGTATGTAGATCGTAGCCAACTTTTTCTTCTATCAGACGGCGCGTCTCTGATTTGATATCAAGCTCCTTGATCCATTTTGAATTCACTTTTGTGCATGGCGAGAGAAAGGGATTCAGTTTCATTTTGTTGCATATGGATTTCCAGTTTTCCCAGCACCATTTGTTGAAGATGCTATCCTTCCTCCATTGCATGCTTTTAGCCCCTTTATCAAATATAAGGTAGTTGTAGTTTTGTGGATTGGTTTCTCTGTCCTCTATTCTGTACCATTGGTCCACCCGCCTGTTTTGGTACCAGTACCATGCTGTTTTTGTTACTATTGCTCTGTAGTATAGTTTGAAGTCTGGTATCGCTATACCGCCTGATTCACACTTCCTGCTTAGCATTGTTTTTGCTATTCTGGGTCGTTTATTTTTCCATATGAATTTCATGATTGCTTTCTCTATTTCTACAAGAAATGCCGTTGGGATTTTGATTGGCATTGCATTAAACCTATAGAGAACTTTTGGTAATATCGCCATTTTGATGATGTTAGTTCTGCCTATCCATGAACAGGGTATATTTTCCCATCTTCTAAGATCTTCTTCTATTTCTCTCTTTAGGGTTCTGTAGTTTTCATTGTATAAGTCTTTCACCTCTTTTTTTAGGTTGATTCCCAAGTATTTTATTTTTTTTTGAAGATATTGTGAATGGAGTGGTTGTCCTCATTTCCATTTCAGAGGATTTGTCGCTGATATACAGGAATGCCTTTGATTTATGCGTGTTGATTTTATATCCTGCCACTTTGCTGAATTCATTTATTAGCTCTAATAGCTTCTTTGTAGACCCTTTTGGGTCTGCTAGGTATAGAATCATGTCATCTGCAAATAGTGATAATTTAAGTTCTTCTTTTCCTATTTTTATGCCTTTAATTTCTTTCGTCTGTCTAATTGCTCTGGCCAGTGTTTCGAGAACTATGTTGAACAGAAGTGGTGAGAGAGGGCATCCCTGTCTTGTTCCAGATTTTAGAGGGAATGCCTTCAGTTTTTCTCCATTCAGAATGATGCTAGCCTGAGGCTTAGCATAGATTGCTTTTACAATATTGAGGTATGTTCCTGTTATCCCTAGTTTTTCTAGAGTTTTGAACATAAAGGGATGCTGTACTTTGTCGAATGCTTTTTCCGCATCTATCGAGATGATCATATGGTTCTTATTTTTAAGTCTATTGATGTGGTGAATAACATTTATTGATTTCCGTATATTGAACCAGCCTTGCATCCCAGGGATGAATCTTACTTGATCATGGTGCACAATTTTTTTTATATGTTTTTGTATCCGATTCGCCAGAATTTTATTGAGGATTTTTGCATCTAGGTTCATTAGAGATATTGGTCTGTAGTTTTCTTTCTTTGAAGTGTCTTTGTCTGGTTTAGGTATCAGGGTGATGTTGGCCTCGCAGAATGAATTTGGAAGTTCTCCCTCTTTTTCTATTTCCTGAAGTAGCTTGAAAAGTATTGGTATTAGTTCCTCTTTAAAGGTTTTGTAAAACTCTGCTGTATACCCATCCGGTCCTGGGCTTTTCTTAGTTGGTAGTCTTTTGATGGTTTCTTCTATTTCCTCAATTGATATTGGTCTGTTTAGGTTGTCTATATCCTCCTGACTCAATCTGGGCAGATCATATGACTTCAGAAATTTATCGATGCCTTCACTATCTACTATTTATTGGAGTATAAGGATTCAAAATAATTACTAATTATCTTCTGCATTTCTGAAGTGTCTGTTGTTATATTGCCTTTTTCATCCCGTATGCTAGTAATTTGAGTTCTCTCTCTTCTTCTCTTCGCTAGCATGGCTAAGGGTCTGTCGATTTTGTTTATTTTTTCAAAGAACCAACTTTTAGTTTTGTCAATTTTTTCAATTGTTTCTTTTGTTTCGATTTCATTAATTTCAGCTCTGATTTTAATTATTTCTTGCCTTCTACTTCTTTTGCTGTTGTTTTGCTCTTCTTTTTCTAGGATTTTGAGATGAAGTGTGAGATCATTTATTTGTTGGTTTTTTCTTTTTTTAAGGAATGAACTCCAAGCAATGAATTTTCCTCTTAGAACTGCTTTCAATGTGTCCCATAGATTCTGATATGTTGTGTCTGTGTTTTCATTAATTTCTAAGAATTTTTTAATTTCCTCGTTGATGTCTTCTATAACCCATTGATCATTGAGTAACCTATTGTTCATTCTCCAAGTGATGTACTCTTTTTCCTTCCTTCTTTTATCCTTGATTTTCAGATCCATTCCATTATGATCAGATAGGATGCATGGTATTATCTCTACTCATTTATATTGTCTAAGAGTTGCCCTGTGACATAATATATGATCTATTTTTGAGAAGGATCCATGTGCTGCTGAGAAAAAAGTGTAACTGCTTGATGTTGGGTGGTATATTCTATATATGTCAATTAAGTCTAGGTTATTAATTGTGTTATTGAGTTCTATAGTTTCCTTATTCAACTTTTGTTTGGAAGATCTGTCCAGTGGCGAGAGAGGTGTGTTGAAGTCTCCCATGATTATTAGATGGTGGTCTATTAGACTCTTGAAATTGAGAAGAGTTTGTTTGATGAACATAGCTGCACCATTGTTTGGGGCATAGATATTTATGATTGTTATGTCTTGTTGGTGTATGGTTCCCTTAAGCAGTATGTAGTGTCCCTCTTTATCCCTTTTGATTAACTTTGGCTTGAAATCTATTTTATTTGATATGAGTATGGACACTCCTGCTTGTTTCCGAAGTCCATATGAGTGATATGATTTTTCCCAACCTTTGACCTTCAGCCTATGTATGTCTTTTCCTATCAAATGCGTCTCCTGTAGGCAGCATATTGTTGGGTCTTGTTTTGTGATCCATTCTACTAGCCTGTGTCTCTTGATTGGTGAGTTTAAGCCATTAACATTTAGGGCTATTATTGAGATATGGGTTGTTCTTCCAGCCATATTTGTTTATTTATGTTACTAAACATGGTTTGTTTTCCTCTTTGATTATTTTCCTCCCCTTTACTGTCCTACCTCCCACTGTTGGTTTTCATTGTTATTTTCCATTTCCTCTTCCTGTAATGTTTTGCCAAGGATGTTTTGAAGAGATGGTTTTCTAGCTGCAAATTCTTTTAACTTTTGTTTCTCGTGGAAGGTTTTAATTTCATCTTCCATCCTGAAGCTTAATTTCGCTGGAAACACAATTCTTGGTTGGAACCCATTTTCTTTCAGTGTTTGAAATATGTTATTCCAGGATCTTCTAGCTTTCAGAGTTTGTGTTGAAAGATCAGCTGTTATCCTGATTGGCTTACCCCTAAATGTGATCTGCTTCCTTTCTCTTGTAGCCTTTAAAATTGTCTCCTTATTCTGTATGTTGGGCATCTTCATTATAATGTGTCTAGGTGTGGGTCTCTTATGATTTTGCACATTCGGCATCCTGTAGGCTTCTAGGATTTGGGATTCTGTCTCATTCTTCAAGTCTGGGAAGTTTTCTCGTGTTATTTCATTGAATAGATTGCTCATTCCTTTGGTTTGAAACTCTGTCCCTTCCTGTATCCCAATGACTCTTAAATTTGGTCTCTTGATGTTATCCCATATTTCTTGGATGTTCTGCTCATGGTTTCTTAACAGTCTTGCTGAGCTGTCTATGTTCTTTTCAAGTTGAAATACTTTATCTTCATTGTCTGATGTTCTATCTTCTAAGTGTTCTACTCTGCTGGTAGTATTCTCAATTGAGTTTTTAAGTTGGTTTATTGCTTCCTGCATTTCTAGGATTTCTGTTTGTTTGTTTTTTATAACCTCTATCTCCCTGTATAGTTGATCTTTTGCTTCTTGGTTTTGTTTATGTAATTCATTGTTGAAGTGTTCTTTCATTGTCTGATTTTGCTGTCTGATGTCTTCCTTGAGACTCCAGATCATCTGAAGCATGTATATCCTGAATTCTTTATCTGGCATTCCATCTGCTGCAGCTATTACCTCTTCTAACGTTGAGTTGACCTGCATTGCTTGTGGTCCTTTCTTTCCTCGTCTCTTCATACTGTTCGCGTTCCTTTCTACTTGGTGAAACTGTTGTGCTATTGAATTTTCCCCCTATATATTTATATTGGTCTTGTATAGTTGCAAAGTCTCCCTCGCAGGCGCGGGCGGCGGCTCTGCCCCTCCTCCAATTGGGGCAATGTGCCTACCACGCCGGCAGGCTGCTGGGCCTGCTCTGCCGGTCAGTAGCAGGTCTGCCTACCTTGCAGTCGCAGGCGGCGGCTCTGTCCCTCTGCGGGCCGCTAGGCTTGTTCTGTCGGTGGTCGCAGTTCTGCCTACTTTGCAGGCACAGGCAGCGGCACTGCCCCTCTGCAGGCCTCTGGGGCTGTTCTGTCAGTGGGTCGCAGGTCCGCCTACCTTGCAGGCGCGGGGGGGGGGGGCGGCTCTACCCTTCCTCAGGCCACTGGGCCTGTTCTGTCTGTCGGTTGCAGGTCTGGCCTGTTCTGATGGTGGTCACAGTTCCGTCTACCTTGCAGGCGCGGGGGGTGGGGGGCGGCTCTGCCCCTCAGCAGGTCGCTGGGCCTGCTCTGTGGGTGGTCACAGTTCCGTCTACCTTGCCGGTGCAGGGGGAGGGGGCGGCTCTGCTTCTCAGCAGGCCGCTGCTCCTCTTCTGCCGGTGGGTCGCAGGCCCGCCTACCTTGCAGGAGTGATTGGAAGCTCTCTTGTATTCTCTTTGTCTTCTCACCCAATGGTTGAGTCATCACTGCCAAGAATACCATTTATATGACTAAGATGGAGGAACATTCTGAGTTTCCTATAGGGAAACAGTGATGGCTTTTAAAGAGCTAGTTAACCAAGAAGGGTTGGCTTTCAATCTGAAAGCAACCACATTAGTATGGTTGCCCTTGATTGACTAAGGTTGGCACCAAAATAGATGATTTCCCCCACAATTTAGCTTCTGCATTGTCTGTATTTTAATAAGACAATGTGTTAAGGAAATTACATAAATTTTGTAATTTAAACCTCATAACAAAACTGTAACATAAGTGCTCTTTCATATTTCCATTTTAAAGATGAGATCTTTGGCATCGAGAAGGTTAATATCCCTGAGAATATATCTTTAATATATGCTAGAGCCTAAACAGGAACTCAGAGAGCTGGACTACAGATCAAATGATTGAACTACTAGATAATACAGGAAGGGAAATAAACTAATAATCATAAATTATAAAATAAAAGCCCTTAATACTATATACGTGTGCAACATTTTGAGGATTGTAGAAGTTACTGAGGGAATGTATATAACGGGAAAAAAATTAAGTTTGTTGTTTTGGTGTAATTAACATTAATTCTCAGTTTTTCATTCTGAAACTTTATAAATATCTATACTTTCTACTACTGTGTTATACTTTTTAACCCCTAGTATAAATAATGAACCAAACCATTCATTATCCACTAAGGGAAGCAGTTTAAAATCAGGTTTATATACCACAGGTTTAGCATGCAGTGGACCTGGGTTTAAACTCCAGATCTGCCACTGGTTAGCCTATAAAACCTGGATTCAGTTTCCATATCTGAAAATGAGAATCATAATTTTCTATATAGCGATGTTATTGTAAGGTCTAAGCTAACTTTTATAAAGTGTTTTGCACACTGTCAAACTGTAAACATTTCATAATTGCAACCTATAATAATAATTACTATTAGAATTTGCTTTGCCAACCAAATATATTATAATTTATGGTCAGCAGACTTAAGAGGAAAAAACTGACACATAATCTTTAACCTTATTCTGCATACACATGATGAATCATAATGCTCACGATATTTAATGATTAAAAATCTCCCAAGAAAACAGCTAATACCATGGGATCTTAAAGTTTTATGAACATTTTAAATCCCTAAGAATAATCTTTCTGTCCTTTCATGACTTCCATTGTAAAAGAAAAAGGAAATATAGCTTTTAAGCATAACTCCCTTTAAATGAGAACTAACTAACACTATTTGGTAAACCCTACTTTAATAAAAATGTATTCTAACACAATGCTTCTCAAGCTTATAGGAACATTTCAACAACCACAAAATTTTGTGGAATTTGAGAATTTGAGTCAGGGTGTCTAGTGGAGAAATGAGATTTTCTGTTCAAACAATCTCCTAGGTGATATTGAAGTTGGGGATCCATGTATCACATATTGAGTATAAAAGCTCTAATATGAAACATGAAAATAATAAAGGATATATACATATATTAAATATAGTACTAGGGATTGAACCCAGGAGTGCTTAACCACTGAGCAACATCCCCAGCCCTTTTTTATTTTTTTTTATTTTGAGACAAAATAAAAAACTCTCAAGTTGCATAAGTCTTCACTAAATTGATGAGGCTAACTTTGAATTTGCTATCCTCCTGCCTTAGCATCCTGAGGTGCTGGGATTACAGATGTGTACTACCATACCCAGCAACATCATTATATTTTTTAAATGCTGGATTCACACCTAAGGAGAGGATGATAACCACAGAGACTACATTTTGAAATTACTACAACAAAAACAAAAACAAAAAAACCCAAAGGATACAATGAATAAGAGGAAGATTGAAGACAGAAAAATGGAGAGAAATAGATACATGGGTGGCAGTGCATTGTGGACATGAAGGAAGATGAAAAGAGGAATAGAGCAGATATTTAGGAGGGAGAAGTTACTATACAGGAAAAAGAAAAAAAAGGAAAAGCAAATGAAAGAACTATAAACTTAACCCTACTCTGTAAAAGTAAACTCCTCATCAAATACTAGTTGAACAGCTCTGAAATTTTATTACATTTTTCAAGATTTTCTCACAGCCTATATTTAACCAGAAAAAATAGTTTCCTTGCTAGTAAATTTGGTAAAGCAGATAAGGAATACAGAAGGTTCATCTGACAATTTTTATCAACACACAGATAGTTATATCCTATAGCTAGAACATATCAGTTCTGCCTACAATTAACCAAAGTGTTTCAAAGTCAGCAAGGGCATATAAAACTTAAGTTCCTTCATCCCCAACATGTTTCCTGAGCCTGTGACCAGATTTAAGATGATTTAAGGACATGATTAAGTGTATCATATCTGATCATTTGTAAGACAACTGCAAATAAGTGGTAGTACATAATCTGTAGAGGTTAAACATTAATGAAAGTGTTGAAAAATGTACAATTAGTGTACTTTTAGTTTTTGGTAAAAATGATTTTGATGACACTTTCGCCAAGTCATAAGTTCAAGTGCCATTCTATTTTTATAGCACCAATGCTAGAGGATCTAGAGGTGGGGACATGCAAAGCTATATGATAATTGCCGAAACCAGCCTGAGTGTTGTGGGTAGTATACTTAACTCAAAATAAGTGAACCAATTTTCAATGCAGACTAAAATGTTCTATAATTAAACACCTGATAATTTTATCAGGAGTAAATGGGATAACTGGACTTAATTATTAGAAGGACTGACTTGTACATACTGGATGGGAATGCTTAAGGAGCAAAAAGCTTGTTTAAACAACTTCCTGGATACATTGGTCATGTAAGCAAATGCCTTTGTCCCCAAGTAGAGAAGCTTCAGTACTTACTCTGTGCTTTGGGGACAGAGACCTTGTCTTATCCATGTACTTAAAGCATTCATGTAGAAACCAGAGCACATGAATTAAAAGTATTTTCTCTTGGAGTTCCAAGAGTCCATCTAAAATAACGATGTGTTTAAGATGACCTTCTGAAATAACTGTTAAAGTAAGAACAAAAGCAGAAATAGTAACACAAATATTTGTCAGGAAAGAGTTATGTGTTTGATTTTTCTGTTCCTCTTTTGTGTCAATGAAAAGTTTATAATATTTAATGACAGCTAAAGACTAGTCTAAGTGAGGTTGCTCCAATGCTCTCTTAGATTTAGGTGGAAGTTAGAGTATGTTACTAACTTTCTGATTCCATAAACTAACATTTCAATGTTAGATTTAAAGAAGAGTTTACTGATCAAGTTTATAGCTTAAATAAGTTGTCTAAATTTTATTTTTCACTGAATCCCCTGGATACAGATAGCATAGAATAAAATGGTATGTCCCCTTTTATGTCATTTTCTTTTTTTAAATCCTATTTTATTATCTCTTTTATTTTTGGCAGGGCCAACCAATATTAGTCTAAGGTTAAATTTTTCTGACCATGATAAACTTTTCTACATGGTCTCTGTCAGACAATTCTGTGATGACCAAAGTGAGTGCTTTTGAAGTTAAATCCTAATATCTGCACCATACAGCTTATGTAAAAGGCCACTTTGATGAATCTCTTTTACCATAACACCTTGAAAAACTATTTTATGTGTATATTAAAAGATAAACATATATTTAAAATTTATATTTCTTACATGCTTTCCTCGTTCAAATATTTTACTTTCAAGGGATTCTTTATTTGGAGAAAGCATATTTTGAATGGAATACTAGTACCTGAATAAATTGTTAAACGACAAGATGATTAAACACCATGTGTAAGCACAAGTAATTACTACAGTGAGTGAATACTCTGGGTTTCCATCTAAGCATTGATTTTTATAAATGACCTTACCTTCTGGATATTTTCCCTTAGGGACTGTCCAGTGTTTCAAAAAATCCATAAAAATTAGATCTGTATGGATATTTGTATCTATAATGAAATTATATTTACATTAATATACATAAACTAATTTTAAAGCTACATTGGCTACACCACTATTCCTCTTTGGGGAGAAGAATGATGCAAACAGTTGGATTATAAGAACAATGGCCATATTTGACTATGTTTCATTAAGCTATTATTATTTTTTTGTTTTCTTTTAAAAATCCTTTACCAGAAAAAAATAATGCAAAGCAACCACAGGACACTTTTATGTAATACTAAACTGCACAGTATGTTAATAAATATTGTCTGAGATAGGTTCAAATAGACTTCATTTTTCATGTGATTCCTAAACTTTTTCATGGTACTTATCAGGAGTAAGTAAAAATTTACAAAATTTTGATACCTCCTTAATTGTAAGACAGTCATATTTTGTACTTATCAATCATTCAATCAATCTCTCATGGAAGTGATATGAACAAGACATTTGAGGCATTTACTTGCCAAATAAATAGCCAAACTTTTTTTTCCAATTAGTCCAGAACTTCTGCCTTTTATTTGTATTCCTATTAAAAGCAAAACAAAATAACTTTCAAGATACTGGCAAAAATCCAACAACCATCCCACCAACTTCTTATCTCCATGTAGAGTTCTTAAAAGATACTAAAATAAATGCCAAATACAGTATTGCCATGAATTCAAACTATCAGAAGGCTCAGAATTAAACTAATTTTTTAAAAAAAATATATGATTATTTTTGAGAAAACCATTAGCAATATCTAATTTATTTCTGTACAAAAGATTAGAGGGACACAAAAACAATGCTTTACATGATACAAATGGGTGAGTCTTGCCAGAATTCTAAAATATGCATCTTTTATTTATCATATTTAGCATGTTCTAAGAATTATGACACTATATGGTTAGTGGGCTTTTTGACGCTGTAATCTCAACCCTTAAGCCTTGGGAATGTCTTGTGGACTATATTAAAGGTGCACTTGGAATATTTGCAGTCTTTAAAATGCTAAACATATTATTATTTTTATAATTAAGTTCTGAAAACTACTGAATTACAGCAATGCAAAACTTCCAAGACATTAGCCCTGGAGCTTGGAAGGCTGCCAGGTAGTGACTAGGTTGAGAATAGCCTTCCTTATCAGGAATCAGTTCAAGAGCAACCTAGGAAGAAGGGGAAGAGCAGTACCATCACAAAATTCAGAGGAGGAGAAATGATAAACAAGTCTCTGAGAACAAAGAAATAAAACATATCTATCCTTTGAATGGAAAATTTCATCATATTTTATTGAAATGTATAATTTTCCTTTTAGGAAAACAAAAATACTTTGTCGATATTAAGAGTATACTACTGCCAGACACAGTGGTGCAAACCTATAATCCCAGCAACTCAGGAGGCTGAGGTAGAAGTATCACAAGTACAAACCACCCTTAGCAATTGAGGCCCTAAGTGATTTAGCAAGAAACTGTTTCAAAAAAATAAATAAATACAAAGGTTAGGAATGTGGCTAGATTCAAACCCTGGTATTAAAAAAAAAGGAGTAAACTAATCCTCCTAATGCTAATATGGTACATAAAAAGAAGGACTTTAATACACATATTAAATTCCTGTGTAAAGGAAATTGCTCCTTTAAAGCAAAGCCATAAAAAAGAAATGGAATTCTCACTTACCTGAAATTAAAAATCAATGTAAATGGAGGAAAACAAATCACACAAATATCTTAAAAATGGTTAGATCTAGGTAGTGATAATGATAATGTATTATTTTTTAAAGAGTTTCTTATGTGTATTTACTAAAATTTCTTAGGTTAATACGTTTTTTTTTCCCCCCTTTGGTAAAACAAAAAAAAAAAAAAATCTATAAATGTGAAAGAAAACCAAGGAGTTACAACTAAGGTACAACTAAGATACAACCCCTTAACTCTATAATGAAATTCTGAATTGGTGATCATTCATAAATTTCAGAAATGCATTACATATTTTTATATTTGTATAGCACTCATTCCTGTCATATTATAAAATGGGCATCTTAAAAAATACATAAAATAAATATAATTATATAGAAGTCAAATATTTTCCAAAAGTCCTGTAAATTTGGAACAGGCTTTATTGGTCAGTGTCCCTAAAGTGAAATATGTGTACTTTTGGTTTAAGAGATTAATTTTCAATTGTATTCAAAATAAAGTGTAAGTAGGTAAACTTGAAGGTGAATGGTAGGAAAAGATTGAACCAGAATGCACAGTAAACAAGAGGATAAATTCTGTATTCCTGGTTCCTCACAATTACATTTACACATCTTTGATAAACTCAGTTTAAAGGCAACAAAGAGCTGAGCAAAAAGGTTTGGGTGGAAATTGAGGAAAAGTCACTTAAGATTGGCTAGTTTGCATTCTGATTCCAGGATAGGACCCAAAGACCAAACCTGGATCCAAAGACCCAGTCCTTTGGGTCTGAGGCAGAGGTATAGCATTCAACAGTGTGATTGCTCACCAAAGCAGCAAGTTCAACATAAGAGACTAGTCATGACAGCTTACCTTGTCTGATCCTCAGATGACAAGGTAAAAAATGAGAATAATAATTGCACCTATCTAGGAAGGTTGTACTAGAATTAAATAATAATTAATGTAACATGTTTAGCATAGTACCTGACACATAATAAATGTTTCCACACTATGCCAACCATCATCCTGAGAATGTGTCTTCCCTGTCATTCATATTTTCAACCAAGTAATAATTATTGAGAGTCACACTTGCCCGACTGGCTTGTGAATGAATTCTTCAGTAGACATTACTGAAAACATTCTGTAAAGCATGAAGAAATGGGCAAATAATTTGATTGAGTTTCTTTGAAAATATTTTCTGAGATACATAGCAGGAATTTGTAAATCCAGATTCTATTAATGTGACCCATTCTGAAGAGCACATGCTTAAAATGGACTGTTAATGCAAAAACATTACACAGGGGTTTGCTGAATGAAAATGACTTATGCCTAAGTGTATAGAATTGAACTTAATGATCTCCAAGCTTTCCTAGACTTAATATATGAAAGCTTGGATTCTCACTATAAGTTAGCATTAGAATTTAAAAAAAAAAATGAAAAACTTCCCATTAACTAAGAACTTTGTTTTTTGGATTAAGCAAAACATGCTAATAAGAATGCTATTTTTATAAATTAATTACATTTGTTGTACTTGTATTAATTAAAACAATGCTATAATTATTTTTAACTTTTAAAACAATGTGAGAATAGTCCCATTTTTCACTTTCTGAAGTAATATAAAATTTACTCTTAAATATATTTTAGTAAAAAATGAGACTCAATTATGCAGATGCTAACACAATAAGGGGGAAGAAAGAATAAAAGTTCAGTGGATTAGACAAAGGGGAATGAAGGGAAAGTGGGGATGGGAAAAGGAAGGACAGTAGAATGAATTGAATATAACTTTCCTATGTTTAAATATGAATACATGACCAGTGTAACTCCACATCATGTACAATCATAAGAATCGAAAGTTATTCTCCATGTATGTATAATATACCAAAATACATAATACTGTAATGTATAACTAAACAGAACAGAAAATAAATAAGTGTCATTATAAAGAAAGATGTTTAGTATATAAAGCATTAGTAATTAGACATGGCACACACATAGGCAAGGTAGGACTAGAAGCACTGGAGTTTGGAAAACAATGTGCTATTTTAAATTTTCACTCAGTGGAAGCAATACAGTTGGTTTTATTTTCTATCCTCATTGTTCTTTCAAATGAGTCATACTATTCAAATAAAAATGCTTTTGTTTGAATAGTCTTATTGGTGTAAAATTTTTTTTGTTTGTTTGTTTTTGGTACTGGGGAATGAACTCAGCTGCACACAATCACTGAGCCACATCCCCAGCCCTATTTTGTATTCTATTTAGAGACAAGGACTCACTGAATTGCTTAGCACCTCACCTTTGCTGAAGCTGGCTTTGAACTTACAATCCTCCTGTCTCAGCCTCCCAAGTGGCTGGGATAACAAGCATGCATCACCTCTGCCAGCATGGTGTGAAGTTTTTAAATGAGAAAAATGTTGGTAGTCTTTACTATCTTAAAGTAAACACGAATGTTACATAGCAGTAACTACAATTTGACAAACAATTAGCTAAATTATTAATCAGTACCTGTCAGCTAAGTCCTACCTAAATCCACCCAAGAATTGAGTCAAGTGATCAAATTGGTGAAAATGCAAATGGGGTTAAACAAAAATGATAATGTTCAGCACAGATTTTCTATTCATGATTGCTCAAAATTTATTATATACATGTACTTACAACAAAAATTAATAGTAATATAAACATTTCTTTTTAAATTTTTTTAGTTGTAGATGGACTCAACACCTTTATGTTTGTTTATTTGTTTTTATGTGGTGATGAGGGTTGAACCCATCGCCTCACAGATACTAGGCAAGTGCTCCAGCCATGAGCTACAACCCAGCCCTAAAATAAGCATTTCCTGAACCAATTATTTTATTTTTTTCTTTTTTGGCCATCATTGAGGAAACCAGAGATAAATTCATCACAATTTACTGCCTGCCAAGATCCTTACTCTTTAGCATTTTCTCAATATTTAAGAACAAGTGTATTGGGAACTATTGTTTCATTAACTTCAACCACCATTTTAGGTGGGCAATTTGATGTCTGTATTGTTTTTAGGTTATTGTACTTCTGAGCCCTTTAATATTATTTGAAATATTATGTGTGCCCTATATATCTTGAAAATACATGTGTATATTATGCATGTATTTAATTTTTAATCTAGTCTCATCCTTCAAATGATTATGCAGTTTTGCTGACTTTTACAGTACTCATCTTTCAATGAACTTAAAAGGCAAACAATGAAACAAAGAAAATCAAAATCAAATGTTTTATTATTTCCTTGAAGTAGCAAAAACTATCACCCTCTAAATTTTAACATTGAAGGTAGAATTGATTTAGCTCACCTCTCTGAGAAAGGCCCCAGAACTTTCTCTTTCCAAGTCTGCTTAAAGATCCTAGTGATTATTGGGATGGGGGCATGTAGGACTAAGACAAGAGTAACATACTGAGAAAACAGACTGCTGTGTATTCCAATAAAAATATGTACTTCTATATGACGCCAATTAATCCACAGGAAGGAAAAACCCAGCTACTGTAACAACATAATGATGAAAGCTCATCTTCTCACATCAAGTAGAGGCTTGTTAGGATGTGGGTGAGTATATTGATCTGTATTATATTTATATATGTACAGTGTGCTCACCATATACAGTTTCATAGTGAAGAGTGAACCATATTAGGAATACCTTGTCTTTTAATAAGTTTTGATTCACATGTTCTGAACTGCTAACCTCAACCCTTTTCTGATATTCCTAACTAGCTGTGGTCAGTGTCATTTCTTGAAAGCCAATAGATGGCATTGTTGTATCAGGCAGCTCCATCCTGTCTTCAAAACACAAGAATGTGTAACATTATCCAGGTTTTTGCTAATGTCTCTAACATCTTTAAATTGTTGGAAAATCTATGAGAGAAAGTTCTCAACTTCTATGATTTTTGACTTGTTTCTGGGTTACTGTTTCTGGAGTTATGTAAAAGTCACAGGAACTTTCAACATTCAGCATATCCTAATTTTTGACCATATTCTTTTCATTTTATTTAAACCCTAAGCACAATCTTTATACTACTAGATACAGAGCAGAGTCCTGGCTTTCCACAATCTTATTTCTGACTGAGATTAGCAGCCAATTCTATAATGCTATAGGTCATTTAGACTCAGTAAAAAAAAAAAAAAAAAAAACATTCCTATTGAATTAAATATGGTTATCTTTAAGAGCAAATGTGTGGTCAATGTTTTCAGTCATTTCTGCTTTAATGAAACCAAAGTGTCTTTTTTCTCCCTAGAGATGGAATCAGATTATATAATTATGTAAATTTCAAAAGTCATAAAACTTTTTAAAAGTGAATCCTCATTAATTAAATCTAAAACTTTCCTTTTCATTTCAGCTGTATAAAAAAGCATTTAAGCACTTCTTCTACTTGAAATGATTTCTTTCTCTGGATATAATTTTCAGTAGGCAATATTCAATAATGCATGGTAGTAAGAAACAGGCAAAAATTATATAGCTAATATATATTTATATATTTATTTACTTACTTATATTTATATTTCTGGGCATAGTGGAGCATGCCTGTAAGCTCAGCTATTTGAGAGGCTAAGGTAGGAGGATCACAAGTTTTAGAGCAGCCAGGTAACTTAATAAGAGCCTGTCACGAAATAAAATTCTAAAATAAAAATTACCATGGAAGTAATTTAGTGGTAGATTTCTTACCTAGCCAGCACAAGGCCCTAGATTTAACCCCAGTACGAAAAACAGACTATACCTATATATCTATATCTCCTTAAGGAGAGAAAGATATGGATTCATAGGTATAAATGTGTGTGTGTCTGTGTGTGTGTGTGTGTGTGTGTGTATAGAGAGAGAGAGACAGAGAAAAAGAGAGAGATTGCTTTAAAAGTTTCCTTTATATTTGAATTTTTGAACCAGCTTTAAGAATATTGTGTTTAAAATGTGTAGCTTACTATTAAAAAGGCAGCATTATTGAACAGTAAAATGTTTCAGTGAAGAAATAGAAATAAGGAACTTGAGATATGATATGCACCCCAGAATCTGATAGAATGCAGTAGCATTTAAATCACCTGCAGGCCACTTAATTATAATTGTACTTCCATAGTGACTGGTCCTGTTGATACCTAGTTTCCAAATTTAATGTGTACAAAAGCTTCTGGATTTCTGAAATGAACAAGAAAAAGATTTCAGAAAACAAAATCATTCAATTTTTTTCAGTATGCTGAATTGAATCAGATGGGTTTCCTCTCATTTTCCAACACAGCAGTTTACTATGAACTTCGAGCACATACAACAAAACCCTTCAGGCAAAAAGTGTGCTCTATATGTGTATATACATTTTTCTCTACTTTTTCTTCAGTATATGGAAGCTGGGGAGAAAGAAAAAATGAAATTAAAAAAGGGATCTCAAGAAAATAGAAGGGAGACCAATAGAGTACAAGAAAACGATTGAGAGGGAGGGAAGAAGAGAGGGTATGGAGAAGTACTGGGGCATAAAATTTATCAAATTATACTACACCCGTGTATGAAAACACTACAATGAGTCATAAATATGTATAATTATAATGGACTAACTAAAATAATAATAAAAGAAGATCAGTAAAGTGAGCAAGTGGATCAAGAGAAGGGAGGAGGGGAAGGTACTAGGGAATGAGGTAGTTCAAATTATGTTACGTGCATGTATGATTATGACACAATGAATCCCACTAATATTTGTAATTAGAATGCACCAGTAAAATATGAAGAATTAATGGCAACCATAAGAAAACAGGAGGTAAAGATTTCAAAATTAAAGTACACTTTTTTCTATATTTTTATTGATGCTTTCTAGTTGTACATAAGGGTGGGATTTGTTGTTACATATTTCTAGATATACAAAAAATATATAATTTCTCCAACATCATTTTCCAGTGAAAATACAGTTTCTATCTTAAAATATTAATTTAAATTTTAATAAAGTTCTTGCCTCTAAAGAAGTTTGCTTTCTGTGATCATTACACTAAATGAATTTTAAGATCTTAAAATAAAATACATTTTTGACCAACGTTTCCTCATTATCCCCAATCCAGAACTGTGGAGCAGAAGCAAAGAGTAAGTTGGACATAAGCCACATAATTCATGAAAGGTAAAATACAAAACAAAACAAAAACATACTGAAATAAAAGAGTGAAAGGTGAAAGGGTACAAACTTTAACTTATAAGATTAATTAAGTACTAGATAAAAAAATTAAAAATTATTGATGTAGGCTGAGGTTGTAGCTCATTGGTAGAAAGAACACTTGAATGTCACACATGAAGCACTGGGTGTGATCCTTGGCACACTAAAATAAATTAAAAACTAAAGGTATAAAAAAATTCTAAAAATTTATTGTTGCGTTATAACTATACATAAAATATGTTTATGAAGAGTGTAGAGACACTAATTACTCTTGCCAACAAGAATAAAGAAAACTATGAGGTAATGAGTATTTTAATTAATTTGATTGTGCTACACATATCATAAGCACACTTTATAAAATTTTGTTAATTATATCTCAATTAAATCTTGGGAAATTATATCTTTCTGTAATGCAAGCTATTTCTACCTAAATCCAAGGGTGCTTTATTCTACCTGTTTCTACTACTCCCCTGTTTTCTTCTCTCTCCCCATGCAAAATAACAAGGAAAAATCACTAATAAAGAAAAACAATCCACATATGAACATTAATAAAATGCAAACATGTTTCTAGTACAAGAGGCTTCAATATTAATTTATTTCCAGGTAAGACTGATCTTATTTTCTCCAGGGAACAAACATTTTTTTTCCCTGACAACTCATAAACACTGAAGCATGACATATTTAAATCTGTTGAGAATAATAGTAGCAACTAAAATTTTCAGGGCCACAGACTAAGATTACAATGCAGTATTTGCTATTTTCTTTAAAAGGATATTCTACAATTCTTTGTTTTATTAAGCATAATTGTGTGGAAATTTATTTCCGCTTCATTTGCAAAGCACTGTGTATTATTTGGTAGACCTTTAAAATCTACTTCTTCTAAAGACAAGTATTAGGATGGTCTATAATAGCCTAATATTTCTAACACAAATGTGTAACAATAACCACTTAAAAATCCACAGTTTCCTCCAACTTTGTAATATATTCAGACAGACCTTTATAATGAAAGCAAATATTGTCAATAACTACATAATTTAGAATACAAAATTTCTTGAGAAATATTAATTGTTTGATTGTCTTAGATAATTGCCATGATATTCTAATAATATGGGTTAAAATAGCAAGTTTAACATATATTTGACAAACTATTACCAAATGTAGAGTGCTGAAGAACATATATGAAACGTATGTATTTTTTTGGATATTTAGTTTTTTTAGTTGTAGTTGGAAACAACATCTTTAATTTTATGTGGTGCTGAGAATCGAACCCAGGGCCTCCAACATGAGGCAAGCGCTCTACCACTAAAATACAACCTCAGCCTGAAACACATGTATTTTAATATCTTTATGGACAATCAAAGCAAGGCAAAAGTGCTATAAAATTTTTTGAACTTAAAAAATTATAACTAAGAGCTGGGGCTATGGCTCCATGGTAGAGCACTTGCCTAGCATGTGTGAGGCACTGGGTTGAATTCTCAGTACCACATATAAATAAAGTCCATTGACAACTAATAAAATATTTTTTAAAAATTATAACTAAAAGAAAGATGGAAAGAATAGAGGAAAGGGAGCAGGGGGATGGGGAAGGCAGGGATATGCGAAGTGCTGGGAAATGAATTGGAGCAAATTAAATTACATGCTTGTATAATTATTAGTTCACTAATATTTGTTCAGTAAAATGAACTCCTATATATATATAATGAAAATGCACTAGTATTTCAAAACAAAGACATTTGATATAGTTGATAATTTTATAATTTGTGAAATATATACTGGAGGGAAATAGTTCATTGTGATGTTTCTTAATGTTTTCTCCAAGTGAATTAGCTTGTTCAATTATTAATTATTCAGCAATGCATTGAGAAAACAAGCTCAATACTATATGGCAATATGGCCTTTATTCATATAGCAACAAGACTTGTCTCTCTATTAATATCAATTTTTATATAATCTATTTCAACATTTGAAGTTATAATAGATAAAATATGTCCTCTTTAAGATTTTTAAAATGATCTGAAATGACTGCATTATTTATTTAAAAGTTTTGGTCTGGACTTCTTGAAACAAAGCACATATTCAGAGGGTAAATATTTTTTCCTGACAATCAAGAAAATTCTCCTTACCACACTCTTGTCTATTTTTGAGATATCTACTATACTTTTTAGATAGATCACTTTATGGATAAAAATTTTCTTTTCTTTTTGGTGGGGAGTATTACTGGGGATTGAATCCAGAAGAACTCAACCATTAAGACACATTCCCAGCCCTATTTTGTATTTTATTTAGGGACATAGTCTCACTGAGTTGCTTAGTGCCTCACTGTTGCTAAGGCTAGCTTTGAACTCACCATCTTCCTGTGTCAGCATCCGAACCCTCTGGGATTACAGGTGAGTGCTACTGCACCTAGCAAAATTTCTTCTTTTTCAACTAAACATTACCTCCAATAGCTTCAAACTTTCCACGTCCAAACACTAACAACTTTTCATTGTTAACTTCTCAAATATTTCAGAAGAGCTATCATATTTCACCTAAATATTCTTTTGTTTCTTAAACATTCTTCCTATGGTAGGTATCAACAACTGTCAACATTTACATCACTCTACCTAATATATTTTCCAGGGTATCAATATGTCTATAACATTTTAATCCCCTATGTTGCAAAGGAACATCTGGTGCCACAACAATCAAGGTATGATTGGATTAAAGATCAAGGATAATAAAATTAAAAAACTGAAAGACATAGAATATGAACAAACTGGGTTGGCATAAAAGGGAAAGGGAAGAAAAGGAGGAAAAAGTAAGTGAATAAATCAGGAAACACCAAAAATATATGAAAAGTCTCTGTTGAAACATTTCATAGCTTTTGGCATTATCAAAAATATAAGCAAATCTACATTGAGATTGCCACATAAAAGGATTTAATATTGTCATATAGATTTATAGCATATTTATGTATCTTTTTCTTTAGAAATAAGATTTTATTTTCTTTTTTTTTTTCCTGTGATCTTTGTAATCTAGTATAAGAGACTTGGACTCAGCCAAATCCTATAAGAAGTTAACAGAGTAAACTTAGGGATGCTGGCACAAAGTTGGAACATAAAGCTAGGGCAACAAATTGAAAATATGTTCCTGAACTTGGATTTTTACTTATATCTGTACTTATTCTCAATACAAATATTTTAGCATTTGTCCAATATAGATATTTGAGTGACAGAAAACGTAGACAATTCTCTTTTTCTGTGATATTGGTATTCATATTCCATGGGCACACTTTGGTTTTACCAACACTCTTTTACTGACTATGACACTCAGTAGGCTATGTCCTCTTTAACTAATTTTCCACAACTATAAAGTGAGACTAATAATAGTAAATACATCAAGAAATTTTTATGACAGAGATAACACAAATTATATATAAAAACTTTTAGAAAAATATATAGAAAACAGGAAAGATGTATAATATTATCTAATAAACCTCTCATTTTCCTCTTCTTTCATTTTCTTTTTCTTTTTATTATCACAGCACCATCCTCATCATCACCATTACCACTACAGCTCTTTAATATGTACAATCCACCCCCTCTTGCAACACTTCACAATACATCTGGCTTATGTAGATTCAACTCTGAAATTCCTCTAAGTTCCATACAATTTATTTTACATATTAATATACTTATTAGTGTTATTAATGTACTATCATTATAAAATTTTGCTTTATTAGTCAATTCTAATAGAATACTATTATTTCATCACTAAAGCTTCTCAGGGCAGGGCCCTTATTCACCTATGTATCTCTTCAAGTTTAGTGAAATTTCAATATTTATATGCTTATTTAGGCAACAAATGATCACAGACTTTCATTGGTACAGCAAATAATGCTGTACGATATGTAAATAAGCCCACATTATCCATACTTCTTTTAATTATATAAACTTAACTGTTAGGAGACTTGGCATGTTTGTTAAGCTAATACAAAAACTCCTCATGTATGAATATTCTAAAATAATATTGATTTAAAATCCTTACATTGAAAAGTCTAACTCTTCTGCCGTGTTTAATTACATACTTTACAAAGCAGATTTTTTTGAAACAAATACCAGTCAATTCTATAACTATTTAGTTACATTCTAAAAGAGCCTAAGAAGCTCTTTTCACTAAATTATTTTCTCCATTAGGTTAGGTTTATTTCACTGAAAAAAAATCATGTCTTTTTTTCATGAGATATTTTGTTTATAAATGAAAAAACTAATAAAACAACTCAATTATATAATGTATTCTTCCTGTTATTGAATGGCAGGTATACTTTTTTTTTATAACTATTATTTTCCCAGAGTTTGGGAAAGCAGAGTCAGTAATGAAATGTGTAGTCATGCCCCAATTTCAGTACTTCTCTGTTGAAGTCAGCACATAATAGCTCAAACAGAAGTGAGTGCTGAGATGCAAGCCTGTCCAAGGCTAAACTAGGGATTATCTCAGTGATGCTTCCATCCCTTTAAAGAAGGCTCCCTTTGGTGTCTTTTCAAGCAGTTGCTTGGCTACCTATTTTCCAACAATATCCCAACCAGATCCGTCTAGTCTTTTTCTTTCTTTCTGAAGAAATAAGCACAATCTTGGATGATTTCTACCCTAGTAACTCTCTTTTCTTTGAAATAGTTTTTAATCGATTATTTCATAGAAAAAAAAAATCTTAGGTTGTTTTCTATATATAACCTTTGTCAGAATTCAGTAACTATACCTGCCTACCACAGGAAAGAGTTTTCATTTTCTGCACTATTATCCTAGCACTACACTAATACAATTGTTATACATTATACCAACTTAAAATGTATAAGTAGCAGAAAGATCAGTAGAGTAGAGGGAAATGAATAGGAGGTGGGAGAAAGGGAGGGGAAGGGGAAGCAGAATGAGAACAAATTATATTCCCTGCTTTTATAAGTATGTCAAAATGAATTCTATTGTCATGTATATCTAAAAATAACCAAGGGGAAAAAACAATATTAGAAGGCTGCTCTTGGTAGCACATGCCTGTAATTCCAGCGTCTGGGGAGACTGAGGTAGGAGGACAGCAAGTTCAAACCAGTTTCAGCAACTTAGTGAGGCCCTAAGCAACTTAGGGCAATCCCGTTTCAAAATAAAAGCCAAAAAAGGCTCTGGATGTTGCACAGTGGTTAAGCACCCCTAAATTCAATGTCTGGTACCAAAAAAAAAAATTAGAAATCACATACTTCAAAGTCATCATCTTATACATGCCTGAAGTAACAGGAGAACTTAAGGAGTCTTTCCAACCTTACTTGCCCTAATTGATGGCAAGTCAAGTCCTCTAACTTTAAGCACACCACACTGACCACTACAATATAAATACGGAGAGCTGAATAAAAGCATGCCAAGAAATGGGCCAAAGACCTGAACAGACACTTCTCAGAAGAGGACAATCAATCAACAAGTACATGAAAAAATGCTCACCATCTCTAGCAGTCAGAGAAATGCAAATCAAAACCACCCTAAGATACCATTTCACTCCAGTAAGATTGGCAGCCATTATGAAGTCAAACAACAACAAGTGCTGGAGAGGATGTGGGGAAAAGGGTACTCTTGTACATTGCTGGTGGGACTGCAAACTGGTGCGGCCAATCTGGAAAGCAGTATGGAGATTCCTGGGAAAGCTGGGAATGGAGCCACCATTTGACCCAGCTATTGCCCTTCTTGGACTTTTCCCTGAAGACCTTAAAAGAGCGTACTACAGGGATACTGCTACATCGATGTTCATAGCAGCACAATTCACAATTGCTAGACTGTGGAACCAACCCAGATGCCCTTCAATAGATGAATGGATAAAAAAAATGTGGCATTTATACACCATGGAGTATTACGCAGCACTAAAAAATGACAAAATCATAGAATTTGCAGGGAAATGGATGGCACTAGAGCAGATTATGCTTAGTGAAGCTAGCCAATCCCTAAAAAACAAATACCAAATGTCTTCTTTGATATAATGAGAGCAACTAAGAACAGAGCAGGGAGGAAGAGCAGGAAGAAAAGATTAACATTAAACAGATACATGAGGTGGGATGGAAAGGGAGAGAAAAGGGAAATTGCATGGTAATGGAGGGAGACCCTCATTGTTATACAAAATTACATATAAGAGGTTGTGAGGGGAATGGGAAAATAAACAAGGAGAGATATGAATTACAGTGGATGGGGTAGAGAGAGAAGATGGGAGGGGAGGGAGGGGGGATGGTAGAGGATAGGAAAGGTAGCAGAATACAACAGTTACTAATAGGGCATTATGTAAAAATGTGGATGTGTAACCGATGTGATTCTGCAATCTGTATTTGGGGTAAAATTGGGAGTTCATAACCAACTTGAATCTAATGTATGAAATATGATATGTCAAGAGCTTTATAATGTTTTGAACAACCAATTAAAAAAAAAAAAAAGCATGCCAAGCAGCAAAATTCTGACTCTCCAGAGTGCATACTTCTATATTTAATTAGGACGGATCCACAACTTGGTGCTGTCCATGAAATATGGTTTAGGATATATTAGAGTACCATGAACTCTTATGCTTTTAATTGCATATTAAGTAAGTTTCTAATTTGGTCAACACAGGTTAGATGGGCTGGCTCTTTTAGTATCAGGGCTTGAATTGTAGGGCATAGCAAACCCTGTTTGTTCAGAAGACTGTTTGCATCTTCTAGGTTTCATTTCTAGAATTTTCATGAGGTTGATTTGGATAAATGCATCACTAGCATATATAGAAATAAATACAGGATTTCCAATAACATTCATATTATTCTTAATGTTTTGACATCCTCGATGCTTTCTAGTTTCCTTTAACTAATTTCCATGAGAGTTCATACAATCCAGAAACACTACTGAAGAAAATGATATATCAGCATGCACAAATACAAGACCAGTGATTATATGATAGTCATTTTACATATCTACCAAAGATTTAGCACTGTGATAGGCACAAAGATGGCTTAAATTGAAACTGTTATAATTAATAATGTAAACAAAACAAGGATATTACAGTCTCCTTGAATTTGACTTATTCCCTGTTCAATGGTACTGGTGGGTTAAGACTTCAGACAGACATTTCTTTCTTTAAATTCAAAGAAACATCACGATGAGAACATTTGGTAAATAAACATACAGCTTATTTACAGGTGTATGGTGACTCATGACAATTGCCTCAATTTTTATGCTTGACAGAACAGTATTCCGTGTATATGTAAAAGAAAACTGACCAAAATTTCATGATCTTTGGAATTTGATTTGATCTAGATAGATTCTAGAGCATTTCAGCATCATGTCATGGAATGGATTATAAAATTTTCAATTTAGGGTACATGGTTGCCCAAAGCTAAACAATGATTTTGTTACAGTAGAATGATAGCTAACGACTGTAATATGAATGCTTTGTAATAAGTAGCTTTTTCTCAGAATATACTTTAACCCTATCCTGTAAATATTTCTTGATTATATATTTTACTAAGGTAAACTCAACAGAATAATCACAGCCTCATTCTAAATGATCTCACATTTTTAAAGCAAGAAAATACCATATATTTTGGATATTCCACACAAAAAATAATTATATAGTTACTCTTAATGCTTGGGAACACTATGAATAACCCAAATATTATTGCATAAAATCAAAGGCTAATGATTATACCATTATTTCCAAGTGCCCTTCACTTAGAAACTACTACCAACATATTCATAAGATAATTTCATTTCAAAATTGTATATATGACTATAACAATGTGAAATCAAAATTTTATTTTCTGTTGAGTCATGCTTGTGGTTACCTTGCAATGATCTATTATGAACACATTGATGATTACATGGTAAGTAAGAATTTAAAAGATGGAAAACCCTGTTGCAGAAATTCCATTTTGGGGTTTACTTTTTTAAAAAAAATTTGTTATGGATGATAAAAATTCAAAATAGAGTTTATTATGCATATAAATTCTATAATTTGGACAATCACAAGAGATTCCCTGGCTTCCTTGTTTAGACTTCTCCACATGGATTGTGTGATATACTTGCTAAAAGAAGGCAGTGTCTACTAGATCTTACTTGGGTGGTAATAGTTCAGATGAAGTTCAATTTTCACAAGCTGATGAAATTAGAAACTCCCAAGGGGGGAAAACCACTATGTCCAGAAAAATCTATAAGACTAACATCAATTCATCTTTGACCACGCATCAATAAGAATCTTCATGCCTGAACCTGGGTAATATAAGTATGTTTTACACTGGTACTTTTTTGTGTGAAAATAATAATAGGGTAAATAGATCCTTAAATTCTGAAGTATTTCTTAAAAGTACATTTTAAATTCACTTTAAATGTTAAAATCACCATCATTTTTTATGGAAAGTATTGCTATACCCCTCCTGAGTTCTGAAAGTAATTGTTTTGTGAAGGAGCTGTTAAACTACTGAGTAAATAACATGTCTTTTGAAATTATCATAATTACACATATTTACATAACAGACTCCACGGAATTGTTACCAAAATTACATAAAATCCCACATATAGAAGTTTCTCTTTCCTTTATTCATGAGCTATTTTTAATTTTCATCATCTTCATCATGTACACTTAATATAGAATAAACAATGGTCGATTATCTCTCCATGGAATTTTGATAGGAAGTAGACTGTTACATGAGTAAATGAACTTAACATTTGAATCTTTACAGACTAAAATGTACAACTACTTATGTAATATCTAATTTATAGAGCTTCTGTTAGCCTTCAAATCTAGGTATGTAACTTCTGTTATCCTTCAAATCTAGATCATGACCTCATTTTTTCCCCTGAGTAACCAAATTGAAATCTTGTTGAAATTTCATGTGATTAGAATTCTATTGCAGGTATACAAAGTGTATATAGTCACTCTCAAATGACTGAAATATTACCTGATTATCCTCAGTTGACTTAACTTCTTAAAACAATGATTGACAAATGTCTTTATTTGCTTTTCCTTATACTGACATTCTCCAGAGTCTTATTATGAGATGGCATGTTTTATATATTTAACCTGCTTACTCTCGTCCCACAGATATAATAGACACTTCTGTGGATTAGTCTGAACCCTGTGACTCTCAGATTGATGACTTCTACCCTTACTTCATAAATGTCCAATGCTTTTCAACTCAGGTACTTCAAATGCAGCATGCCTCAAACGAAATGGTATTCCCACTAGATCTACACTTTTTCATATTGCTCTAACACTAGATGCTATCACCCATAGACATTGAAATGGCTATTTTATGCTGTTTGTATATCCTGATATGTTCCTAACTATGTACTTTATCTGTACTCACTTGGTAAGTTTTCTTATCATTTTTCTCTATACTACTCTAGGCTCAGGCAACAGCTCAAAAAGGTCTTTTCCCCATTAGGCATTTTAACCCAGCCAACTTTGCACTCCCACAAGTAAACCTTTACTGTGCAAGCTGCTCAAAATCCTTCAATAGCTCTCCAGCATCTGCCAAATTCCTGAATGTCAACTTCAAGGTCATTATCATCTCCATAATTACTATTTTAGTCCCATATCTCAATATTGCACATATCTGGAATCTTCCTAAGAAGCCTTTTTACATCAAGAATATATCATATGATACAAATTCTTTCCATATTACCTGGATTATTCCTACCCATTCCTGCTCCTTTACCTTTGGCTGAATGGTATACTCACAGTAATCCTTTAGGATGACCTTAACTAGAAATGGTCTCTCCCCTTTGTTTTTGCTTTTCATTTCCTTTTCATTTGCTTAAACAATCCGATTTACATTGTAGTTTATAGATAAATATGTCTGTTTTCTCCACAATGGCATACTTCAATGGAGAACAAAACGTTTGGATTTTAATATTTCCCTTGCCTAATGAGGTGTATGGCCTATAGTATAAAAATAATCTTTATGAATGGATGAAATGAAAACAAGAAAAATGTATTAATAATTCTAGATCAACAAGTATAAAGATAAGATTTCAGAAGGAATGGAATGAGGAAATTTTCCTTTCTCCACTGAAAATTATACTTTGCAATTTGAAATAAATGCCAGTTGCCTGGCATATGTTATGAAAATACATTACAATGTACCTCGGGAGAAATACTAAATTTGTCATATGTTTCATATGTCTGTAGGCCTTGACAGTAATAATAATTGTTTGGAGTTAGGTATATATTGAAATTCTTTTTTGATATTTCTGACCATTTCTCCTGTGGTATCTTATAGAAACTTTTTTTTTAAGTAAAGGAGAATTAGATAGGTGGAAGAAAGTAGACAAACAATTATAAATAATATATATAATTAATGTATTAAGATGGAATTGTACTTTAAAATATTGAGTATAAAAGATGATAAAGTATTTTCTTTTGAAAATTAAGAATAATACTTTTAATCATTTTAATTTTAATAAATCATTTCAGTGATTCATTCCCTTGAGTCATATTAAGCCATCATGAGAAAAATAATATTATACTAGAAAAGTAGCAGACACATTTTTCCATAGGTAAACTAATTTACTAATTTTTATATCTAGGTATGTTTATTAAAATATTTTAAATGTAGAATTCTAAGAATAATTCAGCAAAAAAGACTTAAGAAGAAAATGATAGGAATCATGACCTTTCCAAATTAAATACTAATGAATTATAGTTGAATGTATTCATAGGGTCCAGAATAAAATTATTATTTTTAATATAAGGTGGAATGGCCAAAGCAAGCAAATGAACTCATGCATTACAACAAACATTTAGAATCTTCTATGATGAAAATATTCTGTATCCATCATTCCAGTGACATTGAAATGTATTTTATTCCATTTTTTGTTTTATTGACCACGCTCTGCAAATACTGTTACAAAATCAAACTTTATTCCATCTGTTTTGTTGAGAACTTTGTACCTTTTGGTAATCATCTCCCCCTTTCCCCTATTCCCTTTCTTCTTGTAGCCACCATTCTAATCTCTGGTTTTAGAATTCCGTTGTTTTTACTACTGCACACAATGAGTGAGAATATGTGATATTTGTCTTCCTATGTTTGGATTGACCTTTTATTTGTAGGTACACCTAGAGAGAAAGAAGTCCTCAAATATGTACATATCTCAAATAGATTTTTATTTTATGAATCAGTCCTGGGTAATACCCAACTCAGGATAAGCACACTTTTTTTTCTCTTAAAAACAGTAATGGCGGGCTAGGGATGTGGCTCAAGTGGTTGTGCGCTTGCCTGGCATGCATGAGGCACTGGGTTCAATCCTCAGCACCACATAAAAGAAAATAAAGATATTGTGTCTACCTAAAAACTAAAAAATAAATATTTTTAAAAAGTAATGGGATATAAAATATTATAATTAGAATCCCAGTCTTGTGACTATACATGATAGTAAGATTCACTGTAGTGTATTCACACATGTACATAGGAAAGTTATGTCCAATTAATTCTACTATCTTTCCTATTCCCATCCCCCCTTTCCCTTCATTCTCCATTGTCTAATCCACTGAATTTCTATTCTTCAAATAGCCCCCTATTGTAGGTTACTTTCTGTGTTGCTATGAAAAAGGGTAAGAATTATCTCCAGATATTACTATGGAGTAATATCCAAAAAGTAATGGAAATAAAGAAATCAAGGTGAAGGAAAAAAAAGAGTAGTGGAAAAAAGATGGCCAGTATGTCCAAATATTAAGGCAACAAACACACTTGTGTCCTTACTCTGTGTAGCAATTAAAGGAGAACATTTTATCCTTAAGAAAATATTACTCTTATGGTATTATTGAGGTTACTAAGAAAATGGAAAACCTATGTCCTGAATTCAATATTTACTGCACTGTTATTTTTTGTTTTTTTTTTTCCTGGCAGTTTCTACAAACTCTATAGTTATTTTAGAGATGAAGTTCTTATTCCAAGAGTAAAGAATTACATGGTCCTTCTTAAGGAATATATCATTGCTCTTTTTCAACCAAAGTAGTTTTTGAATGTAGTAATTGCCCCTTTAAATCAAATAGGTACATTTCTCTTGTGTTCTTCATCCTATCTGTAAGATTTTTTCTACTGATATTTCAAAGACCTTTCTGGCATGCAAATGAAAGAGAGGGTCCTATACCTTTATAGTCCAAGAAGCAAAGTGTTTTTCATTTCTAAATATGTCATGAGGTTACACAGAAAATTACCGTCTGTGAATCTCCTCTAACTCTGGTACATGCATTTCCCTACAGAATCTACCAGACACTTCATACCATGACAGAATGTAAGTGATAGAAAGAAACAAAGACATCAACCAAAGCAATCCTCTCATTTTATGTACATAAGACCTAAGGAAGTATTATATATAAATCCTTAAATTTTTGAAACAGAATTGTAACGTGGCCATTGGTTAAAATAAAAAGCCTTGAGTATTTACAGACTCTACTCAATTTTCTTTGCCTCAGTTCAAATCTCAGGTGAACTAAATATCCTGAACAACTCTAATTTTATTAGATTCTTGTCAGGTTGGTTTAGCTTAAAATAATGAGGAATTGAGGACCTCTCTTCAAGAATGAAATAAAAATACAAGTGAATAATCAGGGTCACAGTTGAGAAACAGCATGTTGCAAATAATCTAAGTTAATAATGTAGATAAAATGTTTAGAAATGAATACCAGAAATACTGTATTATGATTAACTGCAGACATAGTGATGTTTTGTAAATATTGAGCCTTCTAATTGCTTGGATCACAAGGTAATTAAATTGCAGCATTGTTGAACTATTATAGTTTTAAATTATAATACTACATGCTTAGGAATGAAAACATAGGAAATACAAAAAAGCAACAAAGCAAAATGCTTATTGTCCAAATTCACAAGTCTCTGTGTTTTTATTTTTAACCCTTATTATATTTTTCTTAATAAATATTTAATACTTAATACTTTCCATTAGATATTATAAAACCTGTAGAAAAATAGTAGGCAGTTTTCTTCAAGATACTTAAAACTGAGTGAGAAGGGAAAACAGATGCAAAGAAAAAAGGGAATGGCCATACTAAGAATGTCAAATCACTTATGTCCTACAGACTAAATATTCTAATGAAGCCATACAATAAAGTCCAGATAAGAAATAAGTTAATGGGGCTGGGGTTGTGGTTCAGTAGTAGAGTGCCCCTCTTGCATTGGTGAGGCCATGGGTTTGATCCTTAGCACCACATAAAAATACCTAAAATAAAGGTATTGTGTCCATCTACAACTTTAAAAATATTTTAAAAAGGAGTTAGTTTTACTGAGGAGGGTACAATCTACAGTAGAAATATAAATAAAAATTGCCTCCATATGTATGCCACAAAAAGAAGCAGTATATGGATGTTTTATCAATAAGGGATAATATGATTATCAAAGGCATGAAGAATAAATAAATTTAAGGTTAATCTAGTAAGAAAAATACAATAAGAAAAGGGTCTTAGGATTCAGCAGGCCTGGGATTGAAAAAAATACAAGATAAATGAGACATAATTCTGGAATGTCTTAATGAAAAACAAATGGTATAATCAAAGCAGAAAGATCAGAATAGTCTGACAACAGGGTGCAAATAACACAGACTGGGAAGAGAAAAACAGGCAAAGACAATTAAAAATTATTTCAATTAATCAAATATAACAGATTGAATATTTAATGAGTGAAAAAAAGATAAAGGGAATAGTATCAAAAAGAAAAAATAACAAAATGAAAATATGAGTACTAATATCTACTGATACTATGATTAATATTTTTTGAAACCTAATAATCTATTTTATTTTTCCCTTAAACTGAGAGAAAAGAAACAAGGCAGATATAGGTGAGAGTGATGCATATCTCTATTTTGCCTGATGCTTTAGTTAAGAGGAAGCAAAGTGTTCCATAAATTGTGTAAACTAGTAAGAGCATTTATGCCTCCATTTTGAACACTAGGAGGAGGCTTAACTTCAGGATGACTATGAAAACACAAGAGATGTAACTTAGTTTAGGAAGCAAATGATAATGATGAACCAGACAGCCTAGTTTGCCCTCCCAAGTTTTCCTAGGTGTTTTTTTGTTTTGTTTTGTTTTGTTTTGTTTTGTAGGCTGGTAACTGGGTTAGTCACTGTAAATAGGTTCTACAACACATACAACAAAATTATAGACTGTGTTATGAAAAGGATGGAAAACAAGCCAGACACTTCAAGGGATGTGTTCACAGTGGCTAAACAAAGCAGGAATCCTTACAAGGACATAATCAAAAAGAGCAAATTTGGATTATTAATTTTTACATGTGTAAATTTCAATCAGAAGATGCCATCAAAACCCTCAATGGACAGATCCTGTCAGCAGTCCCAATAAACCCAGCATGAACTCAGGGAATCCATTTCCTCTCAGCTACACAATGTCAAGAAACCAACTTGTCCACACTCTAGAAGATATCTTAGAAGAACAAAGGAGAAACATTTTAAAGAGAAAGCAGCCCTCAAATGGGACAGTGTTAAAACTAAAGAGACTGATTATATAATAGAATTAAGATGAGTATGGACCAGATTAGATCAAAGTTACTTTACCTCATGGCACAGCAAGAAAGAAGATTAGATTATTTACTGTAAATAACGGATTCTACTTTACTTTCCTCATTTGAGTGATATGACAGTGATGTAAGAGCACTCTACTAAAATTGTAATTGTCATTTTCCTTGTATAGTTGAAGATATGTTGATACAAACCAATAAAGAAAGACTACAGAACAATTTTCTTTCCTTAGTGAGCCAGAGAATCCATGTAAGAGGAGAAAGATGGGCTCCTGAGCCAGGAAAATATCCACATTTTTTTTTGGTACAAAATAGGTATTTTAGTTAATGATTATTTTAGTTATTTTAGTTGGTTATTTTAGATATTTTAGTTGGGAATCATTGGATAGGTGTCATATATTTCTATGTAAGTTGTCTAGTAGAAAGACAGACAATCAATTAAGAGACTCTCAAGTTGTTGTAAGACAGCATTGGTCTCTTAGAATACTGCACTTAAGAAAAATGAAAGAAAATGGGAGGTATACCCAAGAACAGAAATAGAAAAAATTATGAAACATCTTCAGGAAAAAAATAGAAAAATATACATACCTTTCCTTTCTCAGTATTTTAGGGTAAAATACAAAATGTGCCTACAATGCTAGGGTATCTATAGCATCTTTCCAGCTCTAACAGCTAAAATATTTCATGTATCTATGAAATACCAACTTAAAAACAATCAGCCCAATTGCTTATATTTCTTAACTCATCTAAATGAAAGCGTATTCCTGGAAGAAAAACTCACAATTCCAGTGGGAATAACAAAACAGAAGAAATGGGGCGATAAAGACTGATAGCATAATTTGCTTGTCTTTTTAGTGGTCATTAGCTTCAGTTTACAAATTATTAAAAATGCAAAAATATATTTAGCTATTATTATGGCAGGGAAGAAGTTCTATATCTTCTTTTGAAAACATAAGGACAAAGAGATCCACTCAGGAATATAATTCAGCAATTGAAAAAAAAAAAAAAGAGCAATGCCTTTTTCGAATGAATGGGATCCTGGTAGTAGTATCAACCACAGTGCTATCCCCTCCATATAAGTCTAAGGGATGTGCCACCTGGGCCAGTCAGATATCATCTTGAGAACTTAGAGGCAAAATGGTTAGAACAGGGTTATCCTTGTTAGAATATTCTAGAGACTGTTCATAAAACACTGCTTTTGTGCTTCCTAGAAATTTTCTTTCATGTTCATCCTTGAGATCTATGATGAACAACAAACTATGTATTTGATCCACTGTTCTTTTGATATGTTCTTTCCTCTTTATTAATGTAATCTGAGTCAGGTTGCCTTCCTTACATTAAAAATAAAAACTAGTGACATAAATGGATAAATTCTTATATAATGTAGGCTTTGACAATACTTCCTTGTACTATTTCTAAACCTGAAAAAATTAACACATTTTTCCAATATTCATGCCCCCAAACTATTCAATTACATGGTAATAATGTTTTTTTTTCATTTTCCTAAGTCATACAAATGTGTTTTATAGAGTAATACTGATTTCTGATCATATAAGATACAGCTAATTTATTCTATATAGATAGAATTCTAGGAACTGAGATTTTGTGAACATATGTAAGGAAAGATACAAGCAAATGTATGGGTTAATATTAAGCTCTTATTAACATGATGAGTCAATATTTTTAATTTTTTTCTATATTATATTCACATACAGACCCTTTATTACTATTGTTATAAACTATCAGCCACTTTTGTTCCAGGATGTAAGATACTGTGTATAGGAAAAATATTAATAATGCCGAGTTATTCACATATAAATTTTCCTTTTTTCTTCTACCAACCATATCCTAATCCCACATGAAATGTAGCAGGAGGGACAGATTTGTCTGTTCCCTTGCTAAATTTGATGCATCAGATATCAGATTTGGGCAATGAACAATGTGGGGAAACATTGTATTAGGAGACTGGATCAGGATTCAGGAGAACTATTGCACACAATAAGTTTGGAAGAACCCCAAGGGCCATGAAATACAATTGATGTCCATCTGTGTCAGGTTCATGTTTAGTTTCACAGCCTCTGTTTCATTTGTAGTGACGCCAATTTCTCAAGCGCCAGAAGAGGAATGATAGAAGGTGTTAATTAGGGTGCTGATATCTGCTACTTCAAAGTAAATTATAAACATTCTAAGCGTCATACAGTAAAGATAAATTATACTTTGAGAAGTACAGTGTAAGCCTGCTAATATAGTCTACTCAATCAGGAAACAATATATATCACTCTAATGCTCATGACAATGAAAACCAAAACAGGATGTCAAAATGAAAAACATTTTGTCCTAGTCCCTAAAAGCCTACAGGAAACATAAAAATACAAAGATCAGAAATTTGATTTCTACTATTAAGCATTTAAAATTTTTCTCTAACAGACTAATTCATAAATTTCAAGAGACTCCCATATAAAGTAAAGCTTCTAGGTGTAATTCATATCCCATGCAGTCCCAAAACATGAATTAATTTCTGAATTATAAGAGAAATAACTAATATAGGACCAGATGGTCATGGGGTTATCTATTCTTGAGAAATGTAAGAGCTATTATCTCTAAAATAATTTCATTCCAACTTTTGTAAATCTACCCACCCCATGTGTTAACATAATAACAGTATCCTCAATGTCTGATGAGACTGTAGAAGGCAACATTTAGGAAAGGCAACCAATTATAGATGAGCTTCCCAGCATGGGCACAGAAGTAAGAAATGAAAATAAGCAGCCTTAAAAATGTATATTGGAGGGCTGGAGTTGTGGCTCAGTGGCAGAGTGCTTGCATAGCATGTGTGAGGCTCTGGGTTCAATACTTAGCAGCAGGTATCAATAAATAAAATAAAGATCTATTGACAACTAAAAAAATATTTAAAAATGTATATTGGATAGAATTCCATGTCAATAGATCATGTATAGGTATCTCTGAAAAATAATGAAATTAAAGAGAAGGTGTGTCTGTGTGTGTGCATCTGCGTGTGTGTGTGTGTGTGTGTGTGTGCATAATCCATAGGAAAAAGTCTGAAAGGCACATGGTGGATGAATTACTTAATGTGCTTTATAGTGACCTATACAAAAATCTGCAGCTAAAGTTAGTAAAAGAGTAGATTAGTAATAGCAATTGAAAATCATTTATAAAAGTAATATATAAATGTCAACTACCAAATCAATTGATTGCCATATGTATGCACTGATATATTTTTCTCATTGCACTCCTTTAGGAGGAATAACTATTTAAAAAATTTAAAAATAAATAACTTTATTTTTCTAAATGCCCATTACATCATGTAGGTACTAGATAATAACATTACAAGCAACATTACAAAACATTTCACTATATACTTCAATTCTCTCATTGAACTAAAATACATAATTTCAAAGGCATTATATATATATATATGTGTGTATGTATATGTATATATGCATAGTATCTATACATGTGTATATATACATATATAGAGAAATAAATTATATATATATATAATATGTATTTAAATATTTTTCCTAAATTAGAATATGCTTTTCTTACATAATGTGTGCATCATTAAAACAATTTCCCAGGCTGGCTAAGTAAAGAAACATGGGTGGTTGAATTTTAATAGGTTTACAGGATTCATAAAACAAGACTAAATATATTTTCTGAGGGAGATGGGGAATTGGAAAGGAACCACTTTAATAAAAAAAAAAAAAACTGTTTTGTATCCCACTGTTTTCATCTAACTCTCACTTATCCTGACCTAGAATACTGGAAACAAAATGAAAGCACCACAATCTTCAGTTGGTCAAAGTGCAGCCAGAGTTACTGTTGTGAACACCTAACTGACTATGTCACTCCTAATGGTTAAAATGCTCTCTGGCTTCCTTTTGCCTACAGAATGAAGTCTAAATTCTTTAAAAAGGCAAACAATGTTCTTTACATACTGGCTTGAACAGACCACTTTGCTCTTTCTACTCCAAGATCCTTCCCCATCCCATTCATTGAACTTCCCAAATACCTAAACTTTTCAGCATCTCTTAAGCAACAAAGCATATTCAATAATTCATGTTTCTGTGTTCTTTCTTCTCTGTGCCAGAAATGGCCTTCCTACATATTGGTATACCCACTAAACAATCACTTTATAACCAACCTCAAATGACTTCACTTTCATGATTTCATTGAAGCTTTTCGCTATACCTCCAGGGAGTCTGCTTTTTGTGTTTATATGAAATGCCGTGGATATCTCTTCAATAATACAAATAAAAAGTTATCCTTATTTTGTGCTGAAATGATTATCTTCATCTTTTAGCTGAAGAAACCATTTATCATTCATTCTGCATACCAAAAGCCCACTAGAGTACCTAACACAATAGAAGGAGATTGGGTAAAAGCCACTCAGTCAATATGAAATGAGAGAAAGCATAAAAGTTCATCTTACTTCAGATGCAATTTGGGTTCTCAAAATGATATTTAAATAAATAAATAAATATATATATATATATATATATATATATATATATATATATATATATATCAACAGCTTCAAAACTTAGGTTATTTACTTTGATAAAACAAATTTATGTGGACTAAGCTAACATTTAACAAATTCTATTTTTGTGGAGATGGTATTCTTAGAAATAAAGTTTGAAAACACCAATAAATTAAAACCAGTGAATATAAGAACTCTCAGAAAATTCTTGTCTATTACCCAAATGTACATTTCATTCAACAAGAAGTTTCCCTCTGCATCCTGTACAGCCAGAGAAATGAGAAATTATGCTCCATTCAGGTACAATGAGTTAAAATGCATTCTGCTGTCATGTATAACTAATTAGAACAAATACAAAAATTAAAAAGACATTTCATAAACTTCAATTATCTATTGATCATGACAAGCTTCTATAGGAATAATATTTAATTAGTGATTTGATTAATTTCATAATGATTAACACATTAAATTTTATTACAAATTAAGGAATTACTTATCACTCTGCACAGGTGATCAATTCTGTATACATTAGTCTTCCCCTAACTGAATAAGATCTATTCCAAGATTCACAAGGGATGCCTAAAATCCATGGATAGTACAAAAACTCATATAAATTATTCTATATATAAATACCTACCAAACAATACATATATAGAGAGAGAGACCAAAACAACAATGAACTCTAATAAATGATGTGAAGGTGGTTCCTGCCTCTCCCTCAAAATATCTTATCTGTACTTATCCATCTTCTTTTGGTGATTTTATGAGATGATACATTGTCTACATGAGATGAAATCAGACACAGACTTAGACATTATTATTAGGAATTAGGCTACTATGTATTTCTCACATACCCAAGTTCCATGTAGAAGAGGACAAAGTCCTGGTAGGTACACCAGAAAAAAAAAATTGGAGCTCCCTTCATCCATTCCCAACTCATAGAGAACAGGGACTCTAGCCTCTGTATTGGGGTCTGGGCACTCACAGACCTTACCTTCATCATGGTCCTGGGCAGTGGGACCTTACTGGGAGTGATAAACTGAGGAAATCCAAGACTACAGACTTTTCTCAAAAAGCAGAGATGCTACTTCAAACAAAGCAGATCATTGACACTTCCCCCAACTTTGGAGTGAAAACTCAGGGGAAAAAAAGCAATCCCTAAGAAAAGACAGTTTGAAAATATTCCCCCAAAGGAATGGGAATATTGAAACAAGGCAGGCAAGTTCAAGCCTAATGGTGCTCTCAAATCAATGGAGATTTTGGTGATAAGCAATTCAGAGCAGAAAGATAACCCATAGAATAGATATTTCACCAGAACCAGGAAAAGAGACAGTTTAGATAAGTCCTCCTGAGGTAAGAAAAACACTCAAAAGTCTTGCCTCAGAAACTGTCTTTCGAAGGGGCTCGAGTTTAATTAGATCACAGTGTGGAGCAATTTATACCCCAAGGTACTGTCCAAAACAATACAGCAATTATCAAGAAATTAATGGAGCCTAAAATCTTGGCCTAATATCAGCAGAGGAAGATATTCTAACAGAGAGATCAGGGAAAGAGGCAGTCAAATAGAGTCCTCCTAAAACCAATGTCATCAAAGGGTAACTACATACATGTTCTTAGTTGCACCTCCTGAGGAGGGACATCAGAGGGAAGCCAGGAAAATATAGCTATCTGCTCTTTATACATATTAATAAATAGTCTAGCCCAATAGCAAGAAAGGTATACAGTCCACACCAATAACAACAATCACCATATTAGAGGGATCAATATCCAGAGTTACTACAACATACTACTTAAAATGTCCAATTTAAAAAAAAAAATACAAGACACGACAAGAAAAGAGCAAAGCATAGCAGGCAACAGAAATGTTTGGTGAAAGGGCACCTATAAAGGAAGTCAACTTATCCATTATAAATATGCTCAAATTAACAAAGAAAACCTTGTTTAAGGAAATTATGATAATCATGCTATGTCAAAGAGATATGGAAGAAGAGAAAGAAACAATTGAAAATTCTTCACTTAAAAATATTTTAACGACTAGGCTGGTGTTGTAGCTCAGTGGTAGAGTGCTTGCCTAGCAAACGTTGGGCCCTGGGTTCAATCCTCAGCAGTACATAAAGATAAATAAATAAAATAAAGGCACTGTGTCTATCTACAACTAAAATATAAAAAAGAATAGCAACTGTTAAAAAAACTCACTAGAAGGGCTCAATAGTAGACTAAAATAGTAGAAGAGTTTGCAAAAATGAAATAGAAAAATATTGAAGAGACAAACAACTCTGAAATTAAGTGGCACTGGATTATAATCATCCTTACAGAAGAACAAGAAGCACTAATAAAGGTAATTATATAATTATAAAACTGAAGGCAAACTTATTACCCTTTCTAAACTGATTTTAAAAGGAATTGTATAAGACAATATGCACATAATTTTATTGTCAATCTAAAGACACATATATTACATAATATATTTGATAATAAATATACAAATAGAATGGTGGTATCAAAGCTACATTTCAATAAAGAAATGATACCAATGGGTACCTTACGTCCTCATGAACAAAATCTAAAGAAATTGTAAGTGAAAAAATTAATATAAAAATTCCATAAATACATTCTTATTCTCATATTAAATCAGCTCCTTTAAAATAAATCATGGATTTATTCTCAGGCGTGAACCCTAGGTTCCCAATCCCCTATCTGCTGTTTATGATAGATCTCCAGGAGCAAAGTATAAGAAGAGAAAAAAACAACAGTAAAGATACAATAAAAATAAGGACTCTCTGTGTTTTTTTTTTTTTTTTTTTTTTTTTTAACAGCTGGATGGTATTCTTAAACTTATTTGGTCAGTAATTATTTCTTGGCCAGAAATTATTAGAAGGAACTGTCTTCTTCCACCTAATACTGCTTTGGTATGAGTTATACTGGAAAAAAAATACATCAAGCCTTTTTTTTCCACCTCTTATTCAATCCTCTCAAGAAAAGGATTGAATAATCTGATTGGCAGAATCATAAGAGACTGATATTCATTCAGCTTTGTTTCATGGATGAGAAAATTTGTGTTTCTTCTCTGTCCTAGGCTTGGGTGTAGAGCACTCACTTTCTCTTGTAGCTAGCTTGGGTGTATGCCTTTCCAAATACATATATCTAATATGGTTAGATCTCAAGGCACAGAATCAACTGAGCAGTTTGTAGAAAGTTAGAATATAGCAGTAGGTCTAATATTTCAGGGAAATAGACCTATTTCAGGAAATAGACTGTAGAGTAATTTTCACACTAAGATATTTTAAAAATATCCATGCCTGAAATGACACCTTTAAATACTTATTAAAATATGTAGTACAGAAAAACCTACTAAATTATAAAAATATAATAGGGCCAAATGCAAAAATTTCAGGTAGGATTTTCATTGTCTGAATAATTGGGGGGGTTAAATTGGAAAAAACACTCTAGCATACAGCATTGCACTAACCATCTATCACACATTAACTCCCCTAATTCATTAGAACTACCACTGTCATATGATATTATTCCTTTTCTTCATTTGGACTTTATGAACTAGTTTCTCTTTCATATATCCATTTGGACAGTATAAATCATAGAGTATAATTAGGGAGTAAAAGTGAATGGGTGGGCATATTAGTTGCACAGATAGGTAGGCACTTTAGGAAAAACAGAAGAGTGTGTAGAGAGAAGAGTCTGGAACCTCACATTCTAGGGATAGGGATTTTCCTTCCTACATAGAAGTATAAAGATTGGTAAATATTTATACAACATGCAATTTGCTAAAAGGTACATGAATCTGCACTTACTGTTATCTATTTTGTATATATTTGGAAATTTCAATATCAGTTTAAATTGTACCTGACTTTTTAGTATGGTTAGAGGATTTTGTTATTTTGGGGAGAAATTTCCACATCTATTAGAAAAGCATTACTGGGTAAAGACTGATCAGGCGCAGAAAATGGGTTTTAACAATATACATCAATCTTTAGTCATTAAAAAAAAGAAGAGAATATCAGTACATAATTGCCAGTACCTATCAATAGGTCTACATACAACTGTACTAATTTAAATCTCAGGATAAGCAACAAGAACCTGCTAGTAGAAATTTTGTGAGTTGGCACAAATATATTAAACTTGAAGCTTAGAAAATGCAAGAGTCTTTGCATTTTTTTCCCACATAAAGCAGACAGAACTTTTGAAAACTTCTTGATGCCAGCCATTAAATACTAAAATGTGTGTCACAGAAAAAAGTTGGGGTCAATGGATCAAAGAATAACAGAAGAGGCTAAAATAAAGAAAAATATTAATAGGGAAGCTTAATGAAATAAGCATGCGGGAATATCCAAAATTTGATAGGTAGATGAAAATACACAGTAGAGTTATAAACAAAGTTATAAAACACAATATAACATCATTAGTATAAAATTTTATTGTACGAAAATTTTACTGCTTTTACTATTTGTTCACATTAAGCATACCTCCAAGTAGTGTTAAGCATCATTTAAAGAAAATATTTCTACATATTTTGCTTTTAATTTCCATTACAATATCCATATTTCTAGAAACTCATAACTGATTTATCCATGTAGTCATTTACCTAATCTCAGACTTTAATTTATTTACATAATCCCTTATATTAATCTTTAGCTGATTCATGATTATCATTATGCATAATTTTACTAGAGCAAATTTCATTAAATTATGGTATCATTATGATCTTCCTCAGTAACACTTAGAAACAAGGCCTTTTCAGGAAAATGTAATGCAGGTTTTTTTTTACTCTATATCACTTCAAAAGTTCACAGAAGGATTATTTAATTTTCTAGTAGAATACCTGTGTTTACTTGGTAATCTTATTGGTATAACCGAGAATATTCACATTACCCATAACCAATCAGGTAAACTGAAGCTTCCATTTGCACTGTAAATTAATTTCCATATTACCTTTAACTTAATTCACTAGAACACTATTCTCTTGTCTGCAACATATTGTACTGTTATTATGAATTGTATTTTTAAATATACACATCAAAGATTTTTGGAGTAGGAATATTTTTTCATTGCATTCCATATACCTTGTTGTAAGAATCTTTAATACTAAATATTAAAAATTTCAAAATGGCTCAATTAAAACAAATCTAGCATGTGGATGCATGTAAATCCATAATGCTAAGTTTGGGCATAGAATTAATTTAAGTTTCTTTATATTTCCTGGTATAAACTTTAGTTTTGATTTTAAAAGTGACTGAAGAACAGCTACATAATAATACTGAAGAAAAGCACCATGTTATAACTATTCTAAAGTCTAGTTTACAGTTTGCATTTAAATATATAAAATTAAACAGTTTCTTCATTGACAGAAATATATGATGTATGTGTGTGTACACACACACACACACACACACACACCATAGCTACCTTATTATTACTTGTAATTGCAAGGAAATCTTTCACTCATAACTTTAATTTGGTGTATCATCACACCTTGCATCTGTTCAAATTAAAATAAGCATGCTCATCAGAACAGGTGTTATGATTTCCAAATTGATTAGTAAAAACATTTTATTCTGCTTCAGTGTTTTATAGTTTGTAAAGCTCTTTAAGAATTATTGTTCGATGGTTTAGTTAGTATTAGGCAAGCACCTATTATATTTGTTAAAGTATTATATTCTAATAATAAAAATAATGTACTTAAGAATACAATGACAATTTGGGTTAAGTTTATTCAGAAACTATACTAAAGCTATATTTATTAAAACCACTTCCATGGTCAAATATTTGATATATGCATTATAAGGACAGTGATCCTGTTATAGTAATCTGAAATGTACTCTGAAATATAAGGATGAAACAGTATTTTTACATTTAAACTAAGTGAAAAATACTTTATATAATATGTGCCTATTATATGTAGTTGATCAAAAGGTGGGACCTCTATAAAGAAGATTAGGTCATGAGGGCAGAATACTCAGGAACAAGATTTGTCAATTATGAGATAAGTCCAAATCAGTTCATTTATTGTTTCCATCATGTGATTACACAGCAAGAATTTACTATCTATGACAAGGCCCTCACTAAATAGAAAAATCAACCAGCATTTTGATCTTCAGAATTAGAAAAAAAAACCCTCTGTTCTTTATGAGCTATTTATGGAATTTTGTATCAGCAGACATTGATGATGGGTCAGAGGGAGACTACCAATAAAATCTACAATAACTGATCAAGTTGAGGACATAAGGTGGTGACAACAATTTATAGGGACCTCACCCTTCATGGTCATGTTTTCTTTTTATTCCTTGTCATTAGTAAACTACTAGATTCTAGACATAGAAAAGTACATAATTTTATCTACTAAGTGTTAAGTGTAGGTTGATGTATGGAGAAAAAAGGACAATTTGAAGGAGTTGTTCAAATGACAGAAGATAAAGCAGGGAAAAAACTTGAGTTAATATCAGAGGGTTTACTGATTGATGCCTACCATTAGCAAGTCACTACCTAATAGCAGTAAGCAAGGAGAGACAGGGCAAGACAGTCAAAGCATGGCAGACTATTGGATGCTGCTGGGGAAGGAATGGAAGGCAGAGCAAGTAAACCACAAATTCGTAGGCCATCTGAGAGCAAATAAGAATAATATGAGTGTGTATTATCAGTTAGCTTTGAAGGACAATGCCTAAAAATAAAAACCATTTTACAAGATGGATATTTTGAAATATTCCCGTTTTATAAAGAATCACCTCATTCTATCAATGCTGACAGGTCCATATGTGTTATTTCTCTTAGTAAGTGTGGGAAACTATTTTTGCTTCATGTTAATGAACAAAAATTCATGCGAATTTTTTTTAAAATTTAGATCTAAAAACAACTTTATGTTTCCTTATTACACATTTAATTGTGTCTTAACATGTCCACATGGCTTATTTCTAACTTCTAAACCTTTCCAGAATTTCTCTGGATTTTAAAAAGTCTTAATTGTTTTTCATATATATACTGTGCCAATTTGAGAATATACTTTAACACAACATGGAAATTATGCACTATGTCTACAAATTATGTTAAATATTAATAGTTTATACCTGATAAAAATTACAGCTTCCAAGGTGATTAATCAAATATTTAAGGTATATTTATATCATTTTCATCTTCATTTTTCTAATTACCATACTATAATAATACAGATGCTAAAATTCCCAATTAGATTCACAAGAATAAAATATATTTAAGTTTTATTTTTAAAGACATTTTATATTCATATTTGTATCATATAATATATTGGCATATATCTTTTTTAAAAAATAAAAAAGTTTTCATAATCATAGATTGTAAACTTCAACCAAATTAAGTGTGCATGTGTTTAATTTAAATATCCCACAGGTAGCTCTGATGTTATATATTAAACTTAAAAATTTTAATGATGTAACATCAGTCAAGAAAACATTTTCCATGCATACTCAAAAGTAAGCAATTCATCTATAACTACATTTATAAAGAAAAAAGTCTATACTAGGTAAAGATGATCAGATTAAAACGATGTTTCATAACTTTGGTATATTTCCAATAAGATTATAAATGTGAAAAGAAAATTATTTTGGTTATAATTTTGTATGCTTCGTGTCATCCTTGTGATTGGATTTTATATTGAAATCAGTGATAAATGTTGTGAGGTGATTAACGATGCATATGCCTTCTGATTTTAAAACTAGTTTGAATTTATTGACAGTTGAAAGTGTAACTGCTTATGAATTTATTCTGATCTACCTTTGAAATATAGTCCTTCAGTTTAAGTCAATTTGAAACATACTTATAATCTCTCCTATATAAAAGACACTGTGACTATTACTGGTGATAAATTGTAAATAAGATCAGTGTTGTGGATCAAGTATTCACAGTCTAGGAGAACAAACAACCAAGACATAATTGTTCAAGGCAGGCAGTGTACTCCATGAGTAGGCAAAAAAAGCCAAAAGAATGTAACGAAGGGTCCAGACAGCTCTGGACATGAGGAATTTGGACATCCAAGCCGAGGAAACATAAAATTGTGAATAATGAGAAGGAAGAAAAAAGATAAAAGGAGGAATCTCTATCAGCAGCATATGCTGAATAACTGTTATAGGATAGACTTGTAACAGGGATAGAAGTTATTTTAAAAACGAATACAGATGGTCTCCAACTCACAATGGTTTGACATACAATTTTTTGACTTTAAGATAGTAGGAAAGTGACATTCTTTAGTAATAGAAACTGTACTTCCAAATTTAAGTTTGGATCTTCTCCCAGGCTATCAATATTTGATCCAATCATCTCTGGCAATGCTGGGCAGTGAGATGCAGCTTCCAGTCATCCTCATGGCATCACAAAGAGAGACCACTGAAACTCCACAGTATACTTGGATGCTAACCTAGGATGTTGGATAGGTTAAGTATAGTAAATGCATTTTTAATTTACAATATTTTCAATTTAGGATTGGTGTAACAAGAAATAATCTCATTTTAAGTCAAGTAGCATCTATATTTCAAAATTTTTCTCCTTTCACTGTTTTTTTTTTTTTTGACAGAAAAGAATTCTTGGATATATTGTCAGCTTCTGAACTTTACTATCCAAAACAAGAGTAAGTGAAATAGAAAAACTATATTAATTTAAAACTATGAAGTTGAGGGGCATAGAGTAGAAAAAGTAATGCAATAACAGCAGAATTTTGAACAGTGTAAGGGGATCTTTTAGATGATGAAATAAGAGAATTATTTCAACAGAGGACACTGGGAGACACAATAATAGTGAACACTGATTTTATGATTTTAGCTGTGAATAATCAACAGTGCCCACTCCCAGCTTGGTTTTCATTGTAGAGTAAGTAATTATGAAATATTTTACTTATCTTTTGGATAACAGACTGTTCCATTGAACTTGATACCATTGAAAGACTGGGCAACATGAAACATAGATATAATTTAGGCATCACAATGTTGGAGAACTTACAAAGAATTATGACATGGAAAACATTGAAATTATACGTTTGGGTCAGACTGAATAATGTTGCATGACATGTCAAGAAGTTTGTGTTCAATAAGGAAATATATGAGCATCATTAATTATATGAACAGATACGTTTTAAAAGGATAATCCCAGCATGGGTGTGTAAAATAGGATACAAGTAAAAGAGATAAGGGAGTTCAGGGAGGTGGGTATTTAACAGAAAAGGTAGTAGTGTCCAGATGCATTTTGAACATTTAAGAAATTGGTAATAGCAACAGATAAGATTTACTTAATAAGGGAGCACAGGAAATAAAAAGAATTTCAATCTTTCTGTCTGAATTCAGTTTATTCTATATAGTCAACTATTGCAAAATTATCTCAGAAAGTTGTTTTGGTAAAATATATAAAAATATTACTCTGTAAATTTAATATTTGTTCAATAGCACTTCCTCACACATATACAATAGTTCATCAAAAAGACAATAAAAAATGCCACCTTATCTTTTGCAGCATAACCAATAGAAAAAAGAAACGAAATTTTGGTTCTAAAAATTAGAATTAAATAGGAATCTAAATGCCCATTAACAATAGGACGTGAGTACAGAAACAGAAAATTAGAGATTGGAACCTTACATCTAGATCTAGATTTTTTAAATATTCACTTCACACGTTTAAAGTAGAAATAACAACAAGTAGGTGATCTATATGCCTCAACTCCTACTGTTAACAATTTCAAACCCTAAAGAGTAAGACTAAGTTCATATTAATCACAAGGCTTTCACTGTTTCCAGTAGTTATAAATTATCTTCCCTTATTCTGTATCCATAAATTGTAACTCTTGCATTCTTACATACATTTTGTGCTCCTTCACTTAGTAAATATTTAAGCACCAGAATTTGATGCCAATTTGAGGTGTTCGTCACATGAGAGTGGAAGTAATATGAATAAACAACTAAATGCAATTAATTGTGTAAACAAATTAGGAGACAGAATCACAGAATTAGATGTCCAGTTGAAGAAAGTTATTGGTGGGGAAAATATCAGCAACTGAGAGAAAACAGAGTAATATAAAATGTCTATATTAATCAAGCTTGAGAAATTCTTGCATTCAAGGCTCATATTTTCTATATCTTCATATCCTAGTATATGTGTTTCTGACACTCAGGAAGCAGTAAGTAAACATAAGTTCAGTGAATAAATTTCTACTTCTCACTCAGATGAAAATCGTCTTGAACAGAGGGAATATTAGTATCTTTTGAATCTTTTTCCTATACATTTCAATCAGTATTTGTTAATATGAGTAAAATATAGCTGATTACTGGTAGGTTTGGAATCCTCCTTCTTTTGGTAGTTGTCTACCATGTGCTTCAAAATAACCAAATGAATTCTCTCTCTTCTTTTTTTGTTTTTGCTGTTGTTTGTTTGTTGGTGAACTATTCATTACTATCATTTGTACTTTCATATTTTATAGAACTTACATATATGGATTGGTTTTGTGAGCAGTTTATGCAAAGAAGATAATAATCATTGTAAAAAGTAGATAAATTGACTTCACTTAAAACACTATGCATTGGGTTGACACGACATGTTTTCTAATTTCTTTATGGACTATTTCTCCTTGGTTTGTGGCTACTCCTGGTCTAAGTCCTCAACATCCTCTCCAGGCATTAAAAATCCTCGCTGACTATAGTTGAGAAATAAGATTATAAAAAATAATGGTGAAGGACTGGGAATGTAGCTTAGTGATAGAGTACTTGCCTGACATGCAAAAGGCCATGGGTTCTATCCACAGCACAATATACCAAAAAGGGGGGAGGTTAAATAATAGTTTGATTTAATAGCAGAGATAGTGCAAATCATGGACAGTATGCATAGCTGAAGTAAAGTAGGTCCACTGAGATTAGGCATAGTGGACAGATTTTATAGCCCACTATTTTTGAGGGTCAAAAATCCCTTATGACTTCTAGTTAAAATAATTCTAATTGTCATATATGAACTCATATTCCAGTGATTTTATTTACCTGGCTATTTAAAAATATGCTAATTGTGTAAGCCAATTAGAAGATTGCCAATGATTAAATACTGTTCAAGTTCTAACCAAAATCTTCCTGATACACCTAACTTATTAGCTAAAGTGAACATGAATATTTTGATCCAAAAAATAGAGATAAAATGAGTTTTAGTGCACAGCGAAATTTGGTAGATAGAAATGGCTTGGATTAAAAGATAGTTTATGAAGTTTGGGGCTAAGAATTATAAGGATTAATACTAAAAACATAACAAAATGACTTACTTTTGGTTTCCATTCTTACCAAACATATGTTGTTTATGTTTGCGCACCCGTGTGTGTGTGTGTGTGTGTGTGTGTTTGTTTCTACTTCACTATGGTTTCATGAACTTGAAACATTACAGCTATAATAAAATGTGCAATGGTTCTTAACTACTCAAATTGGCAATTGCATATTCATTTGAAACCCCCTATCAAGTCTATAATTACATTACTTCATCTGCCTCTCCCTTTTTCCATTTAAACAATGAGACTTTAGTTTGTGTAATTCTCTATGGGAAGTTGGAATTATTCTAGTGTATTTGCCTTGAGATAAAAGAGTAACATTATCAACTGACATTTAATAAACCACTTGTAGATTTCCACCAGCAAAGAAAGTTGCTACCAACAGAACTATTTGAAATTCAAGGGAGAGTATACTAAAATTTAGTCAATTAAACACTTTGCTTTGCCATGTTAGTTTTTGATGAAGACTACATATGTTATTGATGATAATAATTGTTCATATATCCCTACCAAATCAATGAGTAAGTAGTTATTTCATTTAGAACTGCCATACTGTGATAACTAGTTTTTTTTTTAAATTGTTACGTATTCTGGTTGATAAATAAGCTTATACGAAAATATTACCTGATTATGAAAAGACTTCCCAACTTCATTTTTTCAACATGATAATCAAGTTTCTATATGCTTGACCTTTTACTGGAAAACCCAGAAGTTAAAGTTCAAAAGCTTTATTGTCTTTCCCAAAAAAAAAAAAGTTTGTCCAGCAAGCATGAGTTAGGACTTTACTATTTTCTCAAAGACATTTTTGCTTTCTTTACCTTTTCACATTAAGCTCTATGAAAACTATATTTTAGATATGAATAAATCAGGTCACCTTTACAGAAATGATAGTTTATTTCACTCAGAACCTAGTAACTTCCATTTTATTTATTCTGCATGTTTGCATACAGCAAAACTATTACAGCAAACATTTGGGTGTTGCAGAGGTTCTAAACAAACAGAGAAAATTCTCTTGACTTTGCAGTGAATGTAAGATATCTATTCTGGCTTTCTATAGTATAATACACAAGCTACACAAGCATAGTACCCTGGGGAAAAATCAATTTTCCAAGATAAAAACTGCAGGTCATACATCAACCATAGAGAAAAGTCAACATAATCTCCATTAACTTAAACCAAAATTATTGTACCCTTCCATCATTGGGTTGTACAGTGAAAATTTCCCTGATAATTTTTTTTCACAAACTTTCTACTGATCTCTATTCTTCAAATTATTCCTTAGCATGAACATTGATATAACTATTTCATTTAACAAAACATTCATGTGCCCAGTTTCTCTTGCTTTACATTATCCTAATTCAGGCTGGCCACAAGTCATCCTGCAAGTCATAAAAGAACAGGATAAATCCAAAGAACAAAGAAACTATTGACTGTCTTTTTTTTTGACAGGGATACAAACTATTTGTTGAAGAGAGTCATATTCTGCCTAGAATGTAGAACAGCTGTAGGAGACATATGGGGCTTCTGTGGAAGAGAAGTTGCCTGGTTCATGGAGTGAGACCCTAATCAAAGTGACTGATGCTGGATAAGATGCAGAAATTCAGCATATTCTGTTTTGAAGAGAGTAGTTCTGCAGATAAGTACAAAATTCCCTAATGAATGGTACAGGCTGTAATACCTGGAAGGTTCCAAGGATAAAAATTAGGTTTACTTGTATGCTATATTTTCCACAAATCACTTTTTTTCTAGTGTCAAATATAAAGTACAAAGAAAAACAATGTTTAAAATTGCCATATTCAGACATGTATATTCAGAGCTGCAATTTATAATGCTTTTATCCAAGTGAGCATTTTAATGAGAAATGTCATATTTTAACTATGAATGGATGTGAATGTACTTTTAAAAATATTTCGACATTATAATTCGGTCATTTTTCATAGATGAAACAGACTTAATAATCACACCAAGGAAGATAATAAAAATATATCTTCAGGGCCTGGGGTGTGGCTCAGTGGTAGGGCAATTGCCAAGCATGCATGAGGCACTGGGTTCGATCCTCAGCACGACATAAAAATAAAACAAAGGTATTGTGTTCACCTACAACAAAAAAAATATTTAAAAAAATGTATAACTTCAATGTTCTAGACATATATATAATGAAATTGAATATCTAATAATTGTACAAAAGTTCAATAGAGAATAAGGTTTTGAGAATTATCAGATAACTCCAAATGATGTCAGAATCTTTATTTAAAAATTTGTTTGGCTTCAACTTCAACTACTAGAGGCTGCTTCTACTGATATTCTCCCATTCTACTCATGTCTAAGCCATTCAGAATGACCAATCCAGAAATAACCTGCATAATAATGTGAATTAGTCATAAAATTAGACTAAACAAACATGATCTTCTTCAAATCATCACAGTTCATTCCCAAGATTCTGTTAGCTACTTTATTAGGTTATATTGCTACCATGGACTCCTTAAAACACCACAATTAATTATTAAAGTGAATTTATTATGATTTGCTCAATGTAAATTATTTTATGATTAAATCTATCCTAAAATGGACATGAAATAAATACCAAAAAATATATAAGCCCAAGAGACTTGAGTAAACTACACTAGGTTAAAAAAAGCTATAAATCAAAAGAGAAATGGATAAATGTGCTGTGTGAATATGATGATGAGATCATCATTTTTATTTTAATCACTGGAACCTGAACAGATCTTAATAATGAGCCATCAATTTACTTAGACATAACAACCAAGAAATAAAATGAGATTCCTCTGGCACTTTAATTGTACTAATGTGCATACCACTGCCAGGAAAAAAATTACCCCCTGGGTGCAATTTTTGGAAGTTCAATTAACATTTCATATCAGTAGGGTGCAACTTCTCATATTAACAGGGTCATCTATGTAAGTGGATCTTACTTGCCTGAAAGAGTTAATTAGCTAATTCCATTTAATTTATTTTTTTAAAACCCTGAAAAAAGTTTGTTGTGTGTGTGCATGGGATTTTTCAAAGACTCCCTTATAGCCTTGAAAATTATGAATTACTTTAAGCTCCAGAATGGTTAAACTGCGATGACAACTATGAAATGCTTCTGTGTCTCAAAATGAATAATAACTCCCCAAATAGAGAGAAAAATTATTTAATGGAAGTAACATTGTGTATTACATTATCCAGTATTATAAATAGTTACTCCTTGGTTGATATCAGCACTCAGAAGTACTCAAAGAAATATGTCATAAACACTTATATTACAGCTGATAGATATATCAACAAAAGTTTTATATTTATGTGAAGTTTTGTACTAATTGTAAGCTGTAGAAAAATGCACAATATAATGCATAAACCTATATTCTTAATATGTGTTATTATAGATATTATTACAAATTATAGAGATAAAACAAGGTCTCCATTTCTACCACTATGATTAAAGATCAATTTACACTGACCCAAATTTTCTGTAATATTAATTATCCTCAGTTACTATATTGAAAATATATAAAAGTAATGATTCTTAGAAAATGATGAAAACTTCACTTGTAATTAGCCTATGTTCATATTGAAACATAAAGCTGACATGATCCAATGTAATACAAAATATGTTAAAAGTCATCAATTTACAGCAAATAAAGACAAGCAATTTATCAATAATTTGTCTTCTGGATTAAAAATTATAAAAAATAACTATACCATGTAGCAATACAAACATTAATACAAAACGATCCTTGAGACAAACCTATTTATGTGAACTACATGGACTCCATAAAACACCACAATTAATTATTAAAGTGAATTTATTCTGATTTGCTCAATGTAAATTATTTTATGATTAAATCTATCCTAAAATGGACATGAGAGTTATATACATGCATCTAAATTGTAATACCAATTTCCGTAAGTTAAAATGTCAATCTAATAATGATTTATAAGCCATGTGTTGTGATTATATAAGATAATGAATCTTTAAAGTATGTATCTTGTCAGTTTTCCTATTTTTCTAATATTAATCATTTATACAATTTTAAAAATCATCCTCCTACAAATTTTAATTGCTTTGAAAAAAGGAAGCCAAACATACAAACTCCATTTTGCTGCTCAAAATGGACTAGAAGATACCTGTTTTCTCACTTTCCTAGGCCATGTTTATTTCTCTGATTGAATGAAATGACTACATTATTGTAGGACAATCTATACTATAGTGTCAGTATCAACTCAATACCATTAAGTACATTTTGTATATTCTGGTAATATATTTGCAAATAAAGATTGGAGCAAGAATTAGAAACATAGCTACATTATCAGTTCTAAGCTTTGTATTACATTCATGAAAATATGAACCATAGTCTTTGATAGAGAAAACATCTTTCAGAAGTTACTGAATTACATGGTTAATATTATAAGCCATGATTGGGGTGCAGTTAAAATTTACAGACAGAATAATACAAGACATGAAGATTATAATTAAAATAATTGATTTTAATGATTTCTTGCCTTCTGCTACATTTGCTGTTGTTTTGCTCTTCCTTTTCCAGGGCTTTGAGATGAAGTGTGAGCTCATTTATTTGCTGGTTTTTCCTTTTTTTGAGGAATGACCTCCAAGCGATGAATTTCCCTCTTAAAACTGCTTTCATTGTGTCCCATAGATTCCAATATGTTGTGTCTGTATTTTCATTTATCTCTAAGAATTTTTTGATTTCCTCCTTTATGTCTTCTGTAACCCATTGATCATTCAGTAACATATTGTTCATTTTCCATGTGATGTAGGATTTTTCCTTCCGTCTTTTATCATTGATTTCCAGTTTCATTCCATTATGATCAGATAAAATGCATGGTATTATCTCCACCCCTCTATATTTACTGAGGGTTGCCCTAGGGCATAATATATGGTCTATTTTTGAGAAGGATCCATGTGCTGCTGAGAAAAAAGTATATCCACTTGATGATGGTTGATATATTCTATGTATGTCAGTTAAGTCTAGGTTGTTGATTGTGATATTGAGTTCTATAGTTTCTTTATTCAGCTTTTGTTTGGAGGATCTGTCCAATTGTGAGAGAGGTGTGTTGAAGTCACCCATAATTATTGTGTTGTGGTCTATTTGATTCTTGAACTTGAGGAGAATTTGTTTTATGAACGTCGCAGCACCATTATTTGGTGCATAAATATTGATAATTGTTATGTCTTGTTGGTGAATGGTTCCTTTCAACAGTATATAATGTCCTTCCTTATCCCTTTTGATTAATTTAGTCTTGAAGTCAATTTTATTCGATATGAGGATGGCCACCCCTGCTTGCTTACGAGGACCGTGTGCGTGGTATATTTTTTCCCAACCTTTCACCTTCAGCCTGTGTATGTCTTTTCCAATCAGATGTGTCTCCTGGAGGCAGCATATTGTTGGATTTGGTTTTTTAATCCACGTTACCAGCCTATGTCGCTTTATTGGAGAGTTTAAGCCATTAACGTTTAGAGTTACTATTGATATATGGTTTGTACTTCCAGCCATGTTTGATTATTTATCTTCTTTTTTTTTTAATTTAGTTTGTTTCTCCATGGTTAGCTTTCCCCCCGCCCTCTGTCTTTATAGAGGCACTTCCCACTGATGGTTTTGGTTATTGTTTTTCATTTCTTCCTCGTGTAGTGTTTTGCTCAAGATGCTTTGCAATGCTGGTTTTCTGGCTGCAAATTCTTTTAGCTTTTGTTTATCATGAAAGATTTTTATTTCATTGTCGTACCTGAAGCTTAATTTTGCTGGATACAGAATTCTTGGTTGGCATCCATTGTCTTTCAGTGTTTGAAATACGTTGTTCCAGGATCTTCTTGCTTTCAGCGTCTGTGATGAAAAATCCGTTGTTAACCTTATTGGTTTACCCCTGAATGTAATCTGCCTCCTTTCTCTTGTAGCTTTTAATATTATCTCTTTGTTCTGTATATTGGATATCTTCATAACAATGTGTCTTGGCGTTGGTCTACTGTGATTTTGTGTGCTCGGTGTCCTGTATGCATCTACAATTTGTATATCCGTTTCCTTTTTTATTTCTGGAAAGTTTTCTGTAATTATTTCATTCAGCAGGTTACTCATTCCCTTGGTTTGAATCTCTGTACCTTCTTCTATCCCGATGACTCGTAGGTTTGGTTTTTTTATGTTATCCCATATCTCTTGAATGTTTTTCTCATGGTTTTTAACCAGCCTTTCTGAGTTGGCTAGGCTCTTTTCAAGATGATATATTTTGTCTTCATTATCTGATGTTCTGGCTTCTACTTGCTCCATCCACTCTGTTAGTGATACTCTCAATTGAGTTTTTAATTTGGTTTATCGTTTCCTTCATTTCTAGAATTATTGTTTGGTTTTTTTTAATAATCTCTATCTCCTGATAAAGATGCTTAACTTCTTCTTTTATCTGTTTATGTAATTCATTTTCAAAGTGTTCTTTCACTGTTTGGATTTGCTGTCTTGTATCTTCTTTAAGGTTCCATTCCATCTGTCTAAGGTATTCCTTGAGTTCTTTATATGACCATTTTTCTGCTGACTCTAGGTCCTCCTGAATATTTAGGCTGTCCTTCATTGTTTGTACTCCTTTTCTTCCTTGCTTTTTTATGCTGCTCATGAATTGAAAACTCTAATTTTTTTTGTGTGTGTGTGAGATTTGAACACTCAACCATAACCACATAACTAAACATGGGGGTCATTTACGGATGTCCAATAGGTAAGTGATCATTTTTAATTGATTTTTTTATTACAGTGGAATGCATTACATTTATTATTACACATATACAGCACAATTTTTCATCTCTGGTTGTATATAAAGTATATTGACACCAATTCATGTCTTCATACATGTACTTTGGATAATGATATCTATCACAAATTAACTATAAACTATCATTAACCTAAAACTACCACAAAAGAAAATCCTTTGCCCATGAGTAGGAACTCAACCTGTAAGGGATCAGAAATAGATATTAGATTTACAGAAAAAAAAAAAAACTGAGGAGCAGTTAAACTTCCATGTCAAACTTCCACTTGCACAAGTTAAAGCAATTGACAGCTTTCCTTCCTGTAATACTAAATATGCATATTTGGGGTATTGTAATGATTTTTCAAAGACTAAATATTATATATGTATAAATATCAACCATTCTACAGATTATTGAAAGTCAGTCTACACATATATTTGGCCTACTATCATCTAATAAGTCTGCTTTCAAAATATGTTTATTCAACAAGTATTCATTAATCTCTTCTTATGTGCTATATACTATTTTACACAATGGAGATATGGCAATGAAAAGAACAGATGGATTCTTGTTTTCTTAGAATATTAATTCCAATGGGGGTAAATGCTATTAGTATTCAAAATATGTTTAAAAATTTACTGGGAGTCATTCAGCTGAGATGATTAGAGCACCTTAGATTTTTATGTAAGCAAACCAAAACCCAACTCAGTGTACACAGTAAAAAAGAAACTGTAACTCATCAGAAACTGCCTACTAACTTGTAACTGGAGATTTTCTACTTGAGCCAATTAAACATTTTCTTTGAATTTCTTCCACAAACACTTACAAAAGTTTTCACCTCACACTTCCTTGGCGGAGTCCGCATTACTTGTGGTTTGGTACTACCTGATACGTTAATCATTGCCTGCCCAAATAAATCTAAAATTTTATTGCATTAGTATTAATGCTGGCACTGTCTGCTAAGCAAAATATTTTACAATCTCCATATTTGAGATTATTTTTGTTCTTGAAGTCTGACTCTGAATGCCACATATTCCTAGAAATTCTAAAAATGCACATAGAAAATGGCCTTACTTTTCCCCTCGATTCTCATAAGTGCTGAGACTAACAGTGTATCCAAGTTTCCTTACTCAGTACATGGGTAGCTTTGCAGGATTCATAGAACACTTTCTCTTAACAAACAAGGCACTCACAGTGCCAGAACACCTTTGTTGAGATGTGGACAAAGAAGGAACTATTGTTCCTTCACAGATGAGAAAATTAGGGACAATAAATGTTATAGAGATAATGAGGGGTGGGTCAATAGTAAATTCAGGTATTGTGACTCAAAACAACAGTGATTATCAGCTCAAGTTTAAAACCTTGGCCCTCAAAAACTTCAAATGTTCTCTACTCCAGTTTTCTTATCTGTAAATGTCAATCATAAGAGTGCTCTGTCATACGTTGTGCAAAGAGAGTTAGCTACCTATAACACCAGTCTAATAATGGGACAAAAGATAAGGCTAACCAAAGTTGAGGATGTTCCACAAGAAAATTCAACCAGTACTCTTCAAAAGTGTTATTGTCTTAGGTAACTAGAAAGAATGAGAAACTATCATAACATCAGTAGACATTAAGAAGGTATGATGCTGAAATGCAATATGGACCACTTCTGGATTGGATCCTGAAAACAGAAAAAGGACATTAGTGGATAAACTGGTGAAATCCAAATGAAGTCTGAAGTATAGTTAATATTACTATACAAATATTACTATTTTGGTTTTAATGAATATACTACAGTTGTGTGAACATTGCATTAAGTTTAAAGTGAATATGAGAACACTTTGTACTATTTTTGCAACTTCTCTGACAAACTAAAATTGATCCCAAACTAAAAAGCTTATTTTTAAGGTAAATAAGTTAAATTGATTAACACATGTGGAGAGAATGTTTATAAGCACATAATAAATGCTATATAGTAGTTATACTAAATGCTAGACACTGTGCCCATAGCAGAAATGAAGAAAAATATGGGAGAAAAAGGAGATAAGAAAGTAATTACAAAAGGTCACAAGGGCAAGATTGGATGGTTTGCTGTCCTGAAATTGAAAACCTGAAGGTCAAGTAAATGTAAAACAGAAAATAGAAGAGCTGGGGGGCCTCATCTCCAATGTCCTATTATACCACACTCTTCTTATCTGCCCCGTCTTACTATAAATATCAGCTGAGACTTGTAGTCATATTCTCTTTGCCTGTCCTAAAACCCTAGCACTATTGTAAAAATAGGTTTGCATTATTGCTAGCTAATTGAAGGTTAAATTCTGGACTTGTTTTAAAGAAGGGGAAAAACATTATACCAGTGTTTGTTTTTAATATTCAAAAATATTTAATTTCATGTATACAGAACACTAGAATTAGGTTGCCACATGAAACGAAAAGGAAATGCTCTAAAAGGCACCTGAAAAAGAATTTGAAATGTATGCAGGATAGATATTATCTTCTGGAAAGTGGTGGCAGCATATTCTTTGAGTCTGCATGTAAGAATATGTGGCCTTTCAGAAATTAGAATTGCAATGACATGTTCTACAAAGCTTGCAGGCTTTGGACATTGCTGGAAGACTATATGTCATGAATACCCTGTATATTCTTATTTTTACCCTTTAAAAATGATATCAGAATTCAATCTATAGATCAATGTATAGAGTCCATAAGTACTTGAACAAGTATCATATTTCATCTATTCTAAGACAGATTCTAAATTGAATACCTCTAAAACAGAGATAAATCTTATAATCCAAAAAATATAATTTGGCAGCATTTATTTAATAAAAACTGATGACCAATTCTGTATGGTTTTCTAATACAGAACTGCTCAGGAGAAAATTATTGATGTATATTATGCATGTGAGTAACTTCCACTCTTCTCTTACATACAAGACAAGCATCCTATCCTAATTTTCCTCTATACTTCAATGTTAATTAAGTAGGAAAGTTGCAACTAGTGATATATTATGAAGAATACTCAAGAAATATGGTTAAAACAATTTTCTCAACAAATACACTACTTATGTTGAGAGTAAATAAAAGATTTGTAGGCTACAACTAGAATTGGATTGAGAAGCATATGTAAAATCCTGGGAAAAACTGACCACCAAGACACTAATATTCAAAATCTGATACCTACTCTCAGAGATTTCAGATAATTATCATTGAAGTAAATCATTGATGAATGGAAGTTTTGGCATAAGATCATGTCAAAATACTTGGCTAGAAATTCTAACATCTTTATGAAAAATTAATATTTATTTATACCTTGGTAATTTTAACTATAAAACAGCTTGGAAAGTCTACTTGGTTTTCAGTAGTAAGTTAACTACATTGTAAATTTAATTTATTTCTCAATTCATATGAGACACTGGTATGATATGGACACATTAATATCTGACATTAATGCATACTAGGTATTGGGAACAAACACATGCAGACAAAAATTGCACAAGCCCTTCCTTCACAGAAAATAAAGCTTTTGTAGTGGATAAGATGGGGTAAGGGGAATTAATGGTAAATGTTGATATAAAAATAGTCCGACCAATGCTTGAATGTAAGTAAAACAGAAAAATATTCAAGGTTAGACTCATTATATAAGGCATTAGAGGAGGCTAAATTGAAGAATGTTTAACTAAGTGAATGGAGAAAGCTTTTAAGAATAAGGTTGACTTTGTATTGAAAATTTTAATATGGTTGCTTTCATTAACCATTATCCAGGCTTGATAATCATAAGTAACATTTGGGGTTCACTTGTTCATTAGCTAACTGGTTCAATAAGTATCAGTCAAGAAGAAAACATAGGGGAAACACATCAACATATAGGCACAGCAATGACTTCCTGAATAAGATTTCTATAGCTCAGAAATTAATAGCATGATATACAGGATGGTATTGAATGAAGAAAATTCTGCACAGCAAAGAAAATGATTAACAGAGTTGAGAGAGAGCCTGAAGAAGGCATAAACTTTTTGTCAGGTTCTCTTCCAAAAGATGATGAATATTCAGAATATATGAATAACTCATAATAAACCAAAAACAATTAATTCCTTTAAATAAACAGGAAAATAAACTGAACAGACACTTCTCAAAAGAAGAAGTACAAAAGGCCAAAAGTTATAGGAAAATGAAAAAGTTCATTCAAGAAATGGTGCTGGGAAAACTGGAAATCCATATGTAGCATAATGAAATTTAACCTGATCTTTCACCCTACACAAAAATCAATTCAAAGTGGATCAAGTACCTAAGCATTAGACCAGAGACCCTACACATACTATAAGAAAAACTAGGCCCAACGCTCTATCATGTTGGCTTAGGAAATGACTTCCTCATGAAGACTCCTAAAGCACAAGAAATAAAAACAAGAATCAATAAAAGGGATGGTATCAAACTAAAAAGCATCTTTGCAGCAAAGGAAACAATCAAGAACACGAACAGAGAGACTACAGAATGGGAGAAAATCTTTGCCACCTTCACCTCAGACAGAGTGTTAATCTCCAGGATAAATAAAGAACTCAAAAAATTGATCACCAAAAAATAAAATAAAATAAACCAATAAAACTTGGCAAAGGAACTGAACAGACCCTTCTCAAAAGAAAAATGCAATTGTATAACTAATATATGAAAAAATGTTCAACATTTCTAGCAGTTAGAGAAATGGAAATTAAAACTACACTGACATCCCATATCACTCCAGTTAGAATAGTAATTATTAAGAATACAAATAACAATAAATGTTGGTGAGGATGTGGGGTGGGAAAGGTACACTTATACATTGCTAGGGGAACTGAAAATTGGTGCAAACACTCTGGAAAGGAATATTGAGATTTCTCAGAAATTTAGGAATGGAACCATCATTTGACCAGTTTTACCACTCTTCAGTATATACGCAAAGAAGTTAAACTCAACATATTATAGTGATGCAGCCACATCAATGTTTACAGCAGTTCAATTCACAATAGAAAAGCTATGGAACTAACCTAGGTATGCTTCTACAGATGAATGGATAAAGAAAATGTGGTATATATACACAATAGATTATTACTCAACCATAAAAAAATGACTTTATGACTTTTGCCAATAAATAGATGGGATTGGAAACTATGATGCTAAGTGAAATAAGTCAATCCCCAAAAAACAAAGGGGGAATGTTCTCTCCAATATTTGGGTGCTAACATATGACAAGGAGGGACAGATAGAATTTCAGAGGATAATAAAAGGGGAATGAAGGGAAGGTAGGGAGGACGGGAATAGGAAAGACAATGGAATGAATTAGGCATAACTTTCCTATGTTTATATGTGAGTACACCACCAGTGAAACTCCACATCATGTACTACCAAAAGAATGAGATCCTAATTAAAATAAGTTACACTCCATGTATGTGTACTATGTCAAAATACATTCTACTGTCATGTAGATCAGAAAAGAACAAATAAAAAGACAGAAAAGAGGAAAAAAAGTTCAATATCTTCAGCCATCAGGAAAAATGAAAATGAAAATGGCAATGAGATTCCATCACACCCCAGAGAGAATGGCAATCATCAAAAATACAAATAATTATACATGTTGTAGGAACTAGAAAAGAACTCTAGCACACTGTTGGTGGGAATGTAAATTGGTACATACCATGAAAAGAAGCATGAAGTGTTCACCAAAAAATAAAAATAAAAAAACCCTAAAAGTGGAACTATCCTACAATCCAGCTATGCTAATCCTCTGTATTTACCCCAAAGAATTAAAGTCAGCATATTAAAGAGGTATGTATATGCCTATGTTGAATGAATCACAATTCACAATAGCCAAGTTATGGAACTAGCCTAGGAGAATGTTGAAACGTGAATATATAAAGAAAATATAGTATATATCCACAATTGTGTTTTATTCAGCCATAAAGAAGAACAAAATTATGTCTTGCAGGAAAATGGATGGAACTGCATATCATCACACTAAGCAAAATGAGTCAGACTCAGAAAAGTATCCTATTTTTTCTCATATTTGGAGGTAGAGGAAAGAAAGGATTTGATGAAACTAAAAGTGAAACAATTAGGTAAAAGGAAGGGCAAGGAGAAGTACTAAAGAATGAAATCTTGAATCTAATGTATGAAACATGATATGTCAAGAGTTTTGTAATGTTTTGAATAACCAATTAAAAAAAGAATGAAATCAACCATATTATGTTACTTGCATGTATGAATATACCACAATGAAACACATTTTTCCAAATAATTAATATGCACCAACAAAAAGAAGTTTAGAACTTCAAAAGAACAAAAAATGTGTTAGCTAATGACATCCTCAGTCCTGAATTTCTTCTTCCCATCAGAGACTCCTAGCACTAAATGTCCTTGCCATTTGTAAAATGCAAGTAATAAATGCATCTGTAATTCTCAAGTGGTTCATTTTAATAGATCCAGAGCAAATGAGAACCCTTCATCCATGGCAGCATTTGACAATGTGCTATCTCTGTTGTAACACTACTGCAGATTGTTAGTGTGCATTTTTAGCCATAAGTACAAGTCACACCAGTGAATATCTAAAAACCTGTAAAGTCAATTAATTATGAGTACTGGCAGTTGTGCGATATCATATTGTCATCCTTCAAACAGCTGTGGTCTGGCTTGAAAGAACTTCACTACATGGCTCCTTTGCTTTGTTTTCTTATTCTCTATCATTCTTAATTAACACATCATGTACAGAGAATCTTTTATAGAGTGTCCCTTTTGATAGATTAAGAATGTATCTCAAATGAAAGATGTTTTGAAAAATAAACATTCAGTTTTTCTTTTATTAATTTTATTTTATTTGTTCTTTGACAGTAAAGTGTATTTTGAGATATTATGCATACACAGAGTATAATTTATTCTAATGAGTATCCTATTCTTGTGGCTGTTGATGTGGAGTTTCACAGATGGTATACTCAAACATGAATATAAAAAAAGTAATGTCTGATTCATTCTACTGTCTTTCCAAAAAACCAAAGGTCGGATGTCCTCTCTGATATGTGAATACTAACACACAAAAAGGAGCGGAGGAATAAACGTTCAGTGGATTAGACAAAGGGGGGGAATGTTGGGGATGGAAATAGGAAAGACAGTTTTTATTTTCTATTCAAAGATATCAGCAGCCAAGCAATAACCACAAGAGGTTCAGGTGATGTGGATGGATGGACATAGCACTGCAGGGCATGTGAATTCATTTTCAGGCTCTGCCACCCAAATATTCTATGTGATTGGATATACCTCTTCATATATCTTAACTTCATTAAGACCCATGAACTATAAACTGTAAGATAGTTTTTCCCCTTATGTTTAAATTACTGCAATTAATGAGACAGAACAATGGTTGTGAGCACTTTATCCATGCAAACCTATTGAGTCTGAAGATAAATGTGTGCCTTCTTTTGCCAACAGGAAACCATTCTCTATCTTAGAACAAACAAACCCAGCAAAACTGTAATTGCCATACTCTATAGAGATGTTGGGAAGAGAATCTGATGATACAACTTCTATAAAGGACAGTGTTCAATAATGCTGAGAGTTATCATTCATTTTAGAACCAGAGGTGGGGACAGGATATCTACATTATCAAACACTGTTGAGATCATTCATGATTTCAAATCTTAGTTCTGTGGCAATTTGATCCTAAATTACTTGGCTTCTTTAAGACTTAGTTTGGTTATCTAGGAAATGAGGGGTTTCATTGGATTATTCTTGTGAGGATTATATGGGCTATCTGTAACAAAGTCCTTGGCCTAGCACACAATGAGTACTTAGTGAACATGTGCTATTCTTGTTGCTCTCTGTCACTGTTCACATCCATGTTCCATAAACATACATTCTGAAGACAAAACAGGAAATGAAATTACATGCCACTGGGAAAATAATTGGATTTTAGTAACATGATAGACTACTATGAAATAAATAGCCTTTCAAAAGCCTGCCTCATAAAAAAATAACTTAGCTGGACTGTGTTTTTAAACTGTGCTTACAAATGAATGTGAGCATATAATGTATAGGAAAGCTAATTTATTTTTACTTGCAGCCACACTTTTGCCAGCAACAAACAAACAAACACAAGATGATAGATTAGTTTGAATTACTCTGCTTTCATTAACCCATTCAGTAACTGTATTTTGAGAGTCTGTGAGAAATAAAAAAAGTACAATAAATTTTGAATTGTGTACCATGCCCAGAGATTCTAGCAGTTAAGGTATCCAAGTTAAAGCAAAGATTTAACCTATGTAATTTTATCAATATCCATTGTGCATAGTTATGATAAAGCCTCTGAACCCTGCCTGTCCCACTGCAATATGATCCACTGTGAGAGTAGAAAGGAAATGAGGTGTCTTGAATCATTCAAGTTTTCCTACCCAAGTTTCATCCACAATCATCAATCTATAACATTCAATGCTGCTTCTTTTGAGCGACCTTTGGTGGGCAAAATAATCCCATATATCAAATATCTAAGTATTTTATCCATCACATACACCTACTCACACACAAAGCCGGCTGCAAAATGGAAAACCACATGTCAATTCCAATATAGGCAATCTTGTCACTCATTAAAAAAGTAATAAATGTTCTAGCTGTTTATCAAAAGCAATAGAGAGTAAGAGGTCTTCTGATAATATTAGTTCATTTCCACTGCTAAACTTCCACTGTGAGTGTTAACAAGCTTCTGAACTTATTTTGTTTTCATTGCCCCATTTTAAAAAAAATCTATTATGTGTGGATAATGCCAAATGCTGCCTACCTAGGCCCCAAGCATTCGATATGAAGATTAATAAGACAAAGCTGGGCAGCATTTTCCATTACCCTGAAGAAATAAGATCTGAAAATACAAAAGAACATTATTAATGTGCATATGCCATGGTTTGGCTGAAAGACTCTCCGTAATTGGCCACATATTAATCATTAGGGATAAAAAAGAGAACAATGAGATCATTCTGTTTTTTGCCTTAAAATAGGAAAAAAATCATCATTAATATCTTTTAAATGGTTTCTGCAACAAGACCTAACATTTAAAACCCTAGAAATAGGAAAATTGTTTCAAAGTTCCATCTGCTTGTTATTGTAATAAAAATACTTTGTCTAATTCACCTTATGCAATTGTCTTAACAGTGTCTCATCACTATAACCCAGGGGAACGTCTGTCAGTAGAAACAATCCAAGCTCCAGAAAGATAACATTTAAAACATGATACCCTTTGAGCTCCCCTGAGATGAGCATTCAGCTTGACAGCTTACATGACGTCTGGGTTTGTTTCCTCTGCTAACCCTGTCACAAAAACCAAGGAGATCCTAGAATTAAATAAATAAATACCTTATTAAGGCCACAGCACATCATTTTGAAAGACTTTAGTTTTAAGATCCCATTGGGCATCTTCACATTCATTTTCAATTAGCTATTTTTCCTTTAATGAATTTCAGGAGGGTTTAGATTCACAGATTAGCCAAGCTAATGAAGGCCATTGGTGTTCTGGCACAGTTATGTTTTCATGAGATACAAGAGAACACTTGGAGTGAATTGTGCTTCATGGCCAAGTGAAGAAATGACACACAAAAGGAAAGATTTTTAAAATACTGTTGAGGTTTGGCACCATACAGAAATAGATTCTGAAACAGGGTTCAGAACCTTTCGTAAATGGGTGAAAAACCTTCCAATAAAAAGGTAGGCAAGGGAAAGTATGAATAGTTCTATGATATGTTCTCCTTTCAAGACATAGTTTATTGAACATAAGGCTCTGAAAGAAAAGAGAAGTATATATCTAAAAACTGGGTAAGAGGGGCTGGGATTATGGCTCAGCGGGAGAGCGCTAGCCTCACATGTACAAGGCCCTGGGTTCGATCCTCAGCACCACATTAAAATAAAGTTTAAAATAAATAAATAAATAAATAAAACCTGGATAAGAAAGACACTATTCTGAACAGGAATAATAATGGATGCAGTTTAAAAATGAAGATGGGACATGTTTCTTTTTTTCATAAATGGGGCAAAGAAAATTGATTTCAGAGTGAAAGAGCTCATTAGAGTAAGAAGATCCAAAGTCAATATAGGGTGCCAGGATAGCCACAAAGAAATACAAATATTTCACGAATCATCACAAATGGTATTGGTTTCCTAGATCAAGAGTGTTAATGTTGCTGGATGGCCACCTCTGGTTTTCTTTTAATATCATACCTCATACTGAACTGCCTCAGGTAAAAGAACAGGTGTGTGACAACCAAAAGAATATTTATATCAATTTGCCTACTTCTACCAGGAGAAAAACATATCCTAAGGTGATTGTTAACTTTAAATTGTTTCCAAATATTTTTTTTTACTTTTGCTTAAGATAAAAATAGCAATTCAATGTGCATTTTCCAAAACTTTTCATAGAAATTCCAAGTAGTTATTAATTATCTCCTGCTTTATTATTTTTTGTTCCAACCAATAAGATGATCTGCAGGGAAATATCAATTTTATATATTTTCTGTAATATACACACATAGAAAAGGAAAGGAGATTTCTTATGTCTCCTCTGTTATCTGTTATTCAGTAAAACTTATCTTGTGGAAAAACTAACAATATAATAATTACAATGAGGCATGAAAATGCACTAGTCAATTTTCTAGGCACTAAATCTTTAAACAGGTCTATTCTCATGTTAAAAATGAGAATCTGAAAACAGAGAATTTAAGAATCCTTCCAAAATTACAATAATTGTGCACATTATGTATGGCTTCAGAGTCAACATGAAAATGCCTTCAATGTTCCTAGAGTCATTCTTACAATGAGATATTTCAAAGATAATTAAATTCCAGTGGGCGGAGCCTAGTCAGAGTTAAAAGTTTTGTGCATAAAACTAGTGTTTGTATTCTTGCAGAAAGCAACAGAAAGAATCCTTGAAAGGCAGTGTCAAGAGAAGTTCAATATACCCATAGATGCCAAACCCACTGTGTTTTGAGTTATAACAAGCTAAAATGCCTATCTATAATTTTTTGTTCTTACACATGCAGGCTATATTCTGAGCTTCAGCTAGTAAGGGTAACCAGTAAAATTAAAACCGATATCTTTGTTGGGATTACGTGTGGATCTCATATCCAATGAGAGAAACTCAAATTGGGTTTCATTTCTAATCCATTCCTAGACATTTCTATTAAGCTCCATCTGACATTTCCTCCCATTTCCCTTCTTGGATATTTTCATATACAAGGAAAAGTAGAATTCATTTCCCCCTAGCTCATTTTTTTGTTTAAAAAAGAGAAGATCTTTTTTGTTTTGTTTTGTTTTGTTTTAGTATATAAGGCAACAGAATCTGAGTGTTAAGGTGAACTGTGTATTGTGACACAATAGTTGTCCTTCCACTGGACAGGAAACATTCAGTAATCATAAAACTATGAACATTTAGTTGCACATAAGTATTCAATAAATGTTTTCAGAAGAAAGCAAGAACTAATGCATAGTATGTGGGTTATTATACTAATTATTATTATTCCCAATATCTCTATCTCAACTTCATCATTTTCTCTATCCAGGTATTCTCTCTCCTTTATCATCTACTCTTTATACTTTCTTTCTTTTTATCCATAGATGTAAATGAACACAAAGGTAACACTGCATTTTGAAAGAACTTAAAAATAACACATATTTTATCTACACAATTTTCTGTTCAGATTTAAAAATTGAAGCAATCTAGACTGTAAGCCCCATGGGGCAAGGTTTTTCTCTTATGTCTTTAAGAAAGTATCTGTGTCCTCAGCACACTTTAGCTTGAGCAGGGTCCAGAAAATGTTGATAAGTTAAGGTTTGTGTGTTCATGAAAATGCAGAGTAGCATATATTATCAGTGTAGATGAGAATAAATTCTTCCCAGTTAATATGACCCACAGGAACTCAGGGAGAGAAGATTAGTATTTGAAAATGATTTTCAACATTCAGTGCATTATATGCCATTATATGTGAAAAAGGAAGAATTTTTCAATGCTCAAGGGTACAGACATTCACTGGGCTGCATGAAGATAAACATAGTGACAATATTCACTAAAATATTTATGTTCTTTGAGGAAACATGGAAACACAGTTATCTTTAAGAAGGATTCATACACTCTGAGTCACAATTCAGTACAAAACTCGTACTTGGTTATAAAAAAGGAAAATTCATAATAACCCAGTAATGTTACCCAAAGATAATAAATTGAATGAAAGGCAAAATACCCCCATAATGTCTACCACAATTGTACCCACACACTAACAAATCTTCTATATTTACAATTAACAAATACTATGAAACAAAAAGTCACTGGCATTTTGTGAACTGAGCTGGGACGGGAGACAGTTTACTTTTGGTTAGTTCCATTAGGGGCCAGCTAATTTGACTTCTTCCATTACAGACAGCTGAAATAGTTCCTGGTATTCACAGCCAAAAAATTGATACTATATATGGTCAATCATGTATACACCCCACATTTCATGTCTACAGTTAAAATGATTATACGGTTTGCTTTTTGATTTTTCTATTTTAGAGAAATAATTATTGGAATGTAATACATAAACTGTAGTTACTGTAAATGGAAAACACAGCACAGATTTAAATTTTGACAGTCAAGTTGATGCAGCTGGTGAAAACTTATAGATTAATATAGCTTAAGCCCCGGCTATTCTGTGTGGTCCACAAACAGCAACACCAGCAACTTCATTGGAAATGGAGAATCTGAGGTCACATCCCAGATCAAATGAATCAACATCCACTTTTAACAACTTTCTTGCCCCAATTAATCCTTATACACATCAATATTTTGAGAATCTGCTGGTTTAAGCAGGAGCACTCCTTTGGGTCCAAGAGAACAGACTAGAATTTATCAGGAAAGGCTGCCTTACTGACATCCATTCACTGGGCCATCACTTTTTTTCTAAAGCAGATTTACATCTGAAGATATATATTTAGTTTTTGCAATGATTATATTTGCCAAAGTAGAAGCCAACCTAGACTAAAGTACATACCCATGTACTAGGAGGAAAACATTTATCATTTAGAAAATTACTTGTTAAACTACATGAATATGTTTCATATCTTTATTCAGCTGGATTTTTAAACTTGGCTTACCAGTCATGGGACAGGACCCACGTGTCTGTATTTTGAAAGCTTCACAAATGATTTTGTGTAATATAATGACCTATAGCTATACAGGAGCTATTATGTAGTGTATGGTGGAGAAATGTCTCTTGAGGGATGATAAATCTGGAAACTTCAATCTCTTGATTTGGTCTTTGGGTTCTGTCCATTAAAAACCACACATTTTTTTAAATCAGCATTGTGACTTCTGGGGCTTATTCTAAATCCATTATATCTAAAGATGCACATAGCTTATCTTCTTTAAATTGAATTGCAGCATCTAAAACCATTTTGTGATGAATTGGGTAATTTACACAATTGAAAAGACAAAGTAGAGAAGAGGGCAAAGTAGAGAAATAATGATGTGATGAGTTTCTGCCTCATTCTTGACTGGGCCATACAAAGCTCAGATTTCTAAGCAAACCAGGGATTGACCCTCCTCCTTAAAAATGAGGCCCATTAGAGAGCTAAAAATGTCCATTTTTAGAATTCTATTTTACAGGAAGAAGGTAACAATTCATTTAAACACAAGGTGGTATTCAACAAATATTGACTGGTTTTAAGTGAAAATTCTCAAGGAAGAGGATGAGTAGAAAAGCAGAGCAGAGGACAGCTGCTTTAGGAAGAATGGATAGGAACTCCAAGACAGAGGTTTCAAAAGTGGGAGATTTTTTTTCAGTGAGTTGGTGGATTAAAGGCATGTCCATTCTCTCAACACTGCATGCTTCCCTGACTGGAAAGTTGTCTACTTCATAAACATTTTGGTGTTTGTTCCAGAACCTAGATTTATTGGCTTAAAATAAAATGTAGTCACACAATTACAAACTGTGCAAAAGGACAAATTCTGAATATAAATAAAAGGATTTTCTAATAAAACTGAAATGAAAATTTTGAAAATAATAAATGAAAGTGGGTCACTAAAAAAACTCCTATTAAATTAGGCATGGATGAATCAACTCTTATAGATGAGTTCAGATAACACATATGGGATGCTGTACTTATATTGCCATCTGATTATGTTTGTGGCTTTACACCACATTAAAGAAATTAAAATAAAAAATTGTATATTATACATCAAGCATAGGGTTTCTACCAGACTTATAATGTTACTCACTAAGGAAACCAATATTTAAGGAAAAGTTCTAAGCCTTTCAAAAATGATTAATAAATTATGTACTTACATTTTTGAGTAAAATGTTTACATCAAGTATATATTTTATGATTTCATGCTTTCACCTAACTACATTGATTATGTTACATAAGTTAACTCCATTTTAGAAAAAGACTCAAAAATATATTTTTTAATTATATTTCCTATTTTCCTATTTGTGAATATTGATGCCAATATCTCCCATTCTTAAAGCATATGATATGAACATATTGGATCATGTGAATAGTGTCAAAGAAAAAACCATGTTGAAAACCACTAACTTAAAGACAAACATACTTATTAAATGCATATGTTTATTAATTCTCTATTACTAATCATAGTCCATTTGAATGCTTATATATATAATCTGCCTTTTACATATGATAAATATTCAAAATTATATCTATACATATAATTAACTTCCAATGATTTTTGGCAGAATTTCTCACCTTCATTCAAGTATACTTGATAGACCAGAAAGTCCTAAAGTACCTGAAACATGCCCTCCCCCTAATCATGGCATCATAAGTAAATATTACATAGCAACTCTCGAACAGTTGAATCTGAGTGAACAAAAGTCATCCTAAAAGTGGAACCTGGGATGAATTTCGGAATAAATCAATAGGAAATCAGGAAACTTGGAATCCAACTATTTTTCTGAGATTCTTTGACTGGAAACTTATTATCAGAGGTGTTCCTTATTGGATCACGGAAAACTGACCTAATCATGTCTTCTTAATGGGAAGTTTCAAAACCAGATGAACAGTACCAATAGGGGTCACTTGAGCTCAAATTGTGTCCCAATAAGGCAAAGCAGAAATTTCCACTTTTCCCTGAAAACAGATGTATATTATTGTCTTAGAGATACTGTACCTCTGCATCTCTCAAATCCACAAAATATCCCTTTATAATTTGTGCATGTGTCTTCTTCGGCAGTCATAACACCATACAATTATTACAGTGTGAATCATTATCCTTCATTTGGAATGTACATACAATTTATGTATATAGTAACTACCTCATAGACAATGGAAACAGAAATTGAGTTAGAGGTGAATAGATTTTCAAAATATAAAAGGGGATTATATGTTATATATTAAATAACTTCATCTCTAGTATAGTTAAACTCTGTAAATATTTTTAAAAAGACCTTAGCCCTTTTTCTCACTAGAAACTAGAAAGCATTTAAACGAGGGGAGAAAACTCCTGTGTTAGTTCCTGCCTAGGGAATAATCTTACCCACAGTTAATTTTATAAAGAGTTAATAATCCAAACATATTAATTTCAAGGACCTTGATAGGAATTCAAAGTTATTAACCAACAACGGTAAATTAGAAGACCAATGAATTTCTTTTTAATTAAATAATCAAACATAAAACACCTTTGTTTGTTGACATGAAATTGCTAATTATCTGTGCTCAAATATTGAAAAACAGAACAGAGTATAAAGCTGGAGGAGAGCAGAAGTCTAGTTACAGACCCCTTCCACATGGCTCAAGGGAATATACTCAACAAGTATTATTTAGAAAAATTAATAGTAACAACTATTAGGACATAGTATATACTTTTTCATACCACATATTCTAAAAGGTCTTACAATGGCAGTTTCCAAATTATATTTCAGGTATTGAAAGTTTGTCTATATATATTTATAGATGCTGGATCCAAATAGGGTTCTGAATTCCACTTGCAAGACATAATGAATACGATGAATATTCTTTAGAGCATCAGAAAACACATTAAAATATGAGAACTACAATCTGAAAACTACTTTTGGCATTAATTAAATTTACATGTACTGACTCCATTATTTCTCAAAATTATCTGACCAAAAAATTATTTTACCAAGGGGGAGATATATATATATATATATATATATATATATATATATATATATATATATATATATTAATCTCACAGGAAAAATTACATTCTATGGAATGGATTTGGTTCACTGCCATATATAGAGAGATTATATATATCATGATATAGATAGATATTAATCAAATTTTGTTAGTACATGAGAACATACAATTTTTAAGGCATGATAACTAAGGAAATCATTAATTTCCAGTGTTAACTCAAAGTAAGCAAATGATTTCATTGTTTCCAAATATACAGACTCCAAACTTTAATCTGCTTCAATTTTATGGGAAATGTCTTTGAACCTTGACAATATTTTATAGCAATCATTAAGATGTATAAGAAAATATATACCAAAAACCAAATTGTTTTACTTAACTCCTATATTTTAACAAGGGAGAATTTTGAGGTCTGTGTAATGATGGCTGCAAATAGTGTCAATTGCTTTGTTTTCAGGAATTCAATTTTTATTGGCTACAGATTTTAAACTGTTTTAAATAAGCTCAGTGATTTTGCCCTCATTCTCAATTTTTGAAGAATTCCTGTGTTGAGATACAACTGGAAAGAATAAAAGAAGTTAGTGACCATTCTATTATATTATGAACACCATATAAAAACAGGATGAAAGAATAATAAGTATTATTTAGTTAAACATGGTTTTCTTCAAATGTGACTGGACAAGATTATGTCTTTTGACTAAAATGTGATCATCCTTCACATTCCCATTGATGCCAAAGAAGAAGTGTTGACAGCTTCTGTCTCAAGTCTTCTTGAAGCTAATAAGGGAATTGATGCCAACTTGGCAGTGACAATACCCTGTTGGGTAGGCGATGAGAGTCCCTGAATTTGGGTGAGAAATTTGGACCGGCAGCTGGGGGAATTTCTACAGAAGGCATTGAAAGGAAGAAAAAGGAGGTGACTTTTAAATTGTTAAAACAAAAATCTATCATTTAAATATAACAAATTTATTTGAAGAGAGATTACAATTTCCACTATAGACTGTGGTAATATTTAAGAGCAAATTTTGAAGGATATTATACAGTAAAATATATTAGTCTTTATCCAGAGTACCTTTCTTCTTTCATGATTATGACTTTTTTGAAATATTTTTTAGTTGTAGGTGACACAATATCTTTATTGATTTATTTTTATGTGGTGCTGAGGACCAAACCCAGTGCCTCACACATGCGAAGCTGGTGCTCTGCCACTGAGCTATAGCCCCAGCCCATAATTATGATGTTTAATGCATTTTTCTATTGCAGTGCTATACAAGTGGTCATGTAAAGTTTTCCTCAGTACTTTTTTTATTTCATTTTTATATTTATATCTCTAATTCACCTAAATTTGGTACATACTATATAGTAGCAATCTAACTATTTTCTTTCCACATGATGACATTTGTCCAAAAGTCATTTGAAAAATAAACCATTTTGACCTTATTTGAAATAAAATCCTTATAACAAACTATATTTGCATTTAACCTTGTTTCAGTTTGTATACTTATTATTCTGCTTCCTGGCTATATCATGTATGTATATCTATCCCTAGGACAATAATATCTTTCAAAAACAACTTCAGAGATTTAATACTAGAAAGGAAAATTCATAGTTTTATGATTTTAAAAATGGAATGTTGTATGGATTTATTCTAGGGCATTTTTTTGTGAAATGAGAATTAGAATCACTAGTGAAGAAGTTCATCTGATAAAGCCTCAGGCTCCAATAATTTTATCAGCAAACACTTGGTATGTTCCCAAAAATAAAATATCCCAAAGCCAATTAAATCATTACAAAGCAGTAAATATATGAATTCAACGCTTTTTGTAATCTAGTATGAATGTTACTGTAAAAGATGAGATGAAAAATAGACCAAACTAATGTCAAACATCAAATAAAAATCTATTCAAAGCTCTTGAGATAATTCAATGACTATCTTGATGATTTGGAGCAAACTAAAAGTACAGGAATCAATTCTTAAAAAATAATGATTATCTTAAATATCCTAGTTAATGGTAAAAGCTTAAGTTAAAAAAATAATATTTTAGTGGATATTAATTCAATTTCTTTGAAGTGTTGGCTAATGCCACAATGAAAGAAAAATAAGAGATATATAAATCATGAGAAGATAGCTAACTTGAAATTACAAAATAATAACTGAAAAACACTTTGAACTAAATAGAGAATATGGTTAAAAAATACAGGTATTTACAAATCAATAAATTTCCTTTGTATCACCATGAGAAAATAAAAGATAAAATATATGAACCCCTGAAAATATATATACAAATAAAACATAATACTTTGGGTCAAGCACTGTGGTGAATGCCTGTAATTCTAGTGGCTCACAAGGCTGAGGCAGGAGGATTCTGAGTTCAAATCCAACCTCAGCAATGTGGGTAGAGCCTGTCTCAAAATAAAAAGGGCTAGCTGTAGCACAGTGGAAAAGTGCCCATGAATTCAATTCCTAGTACAAAAAAAAATAATACTTTGAGATAGAATGGACAACAAAGAATAGAAAACAAGGTACATTCTCAAGTGAAAAGGATAAATATTATGATATGTATGTACATTTTTGTCAAAAACACTTTTGAGAACAATATGGAATATAGCTTCAGTTTCCAAATTAGCTGTGTTTTATTTATTTGGAATCAACTTATGTTATTTATGCAGGTATTTGCATTTATTTTGTGTGAAATAGGTTAATCTTGTCATCTCTTGGATGTGTATGTTTCTCCTTTCTTTCCTTTCATTTTTATTTCCTTTTTCACTATTATTGTCCTAATTCAGCTTTGCACAAGGGTTGCTGAATGGGCTTTGATACATATTATATAGTTAGAGTTTGGAAAAATGTCTTTGTACATCCTTTTTATAAGCTCTATTTCACAATTTTGCTAATATTCTGAACATCACCATAAATAGTACTTTTATTTCCTATCTCTGACATACTGAAAATAGTCTGCATAACACTAAAATTGTTTTACTAATATACAGAACTGCTAATGTCACTATATTATGGAAGTGTTTGATGGTTCTCAGGAGCTTGAAGAAAATCATTTAAAGATTTTGTGTTGTCACTTGACTCTATATGCCCTCTCATCCACATCTCTCCAAACTCTCCATCTTACATCACTACCTCACCCAAAATATGCTCTCCATTCTCCAAAGCCACATTTTCACCATTCCTAGAGTCCTAGACCTATTTGTACATTCTTTGTGCAATCTAACAAGATCCATAACTTAAATTACAAATTCTCTTCTATATTCATGTCACATTTTATTTGAAAATTCACACTCGCATTTTATTATTCCATTGTGAAATATTTATTATAAGTGCTTATTTGTATACTGAAAATTATAAGGACTTTCAGTGTAGACCTCATATAATGTTTATACTATGTTCCATATCAGACCAGGCACAGTATCTTGTATTTAGTAAACAATCAATTTTTTTTTAAATTTATTAACACTCGGAACTTTATGGAATATAATTGAGTATAGTACATTACTGTCTTCAACATAATTACCATTTGCAGATAGTTAGCATGGTCCACACAATAAAATAAACAACTAGTTTTCTGTGTCACACTGCCTGATGAAAAAGGTATAATTAGCCTTCTTTGTCATGTGATACACTCAACCTATGAAATAAGAGTTGCCTCATTTTTTAGTTATCAAAAAAAATAACAGCTATCCGTCTCCTCGGTCTATACCCAAATGACTTAAAAATAGCATACTATGGGGAAACAGCCACATCAATGTTTATAGCAGCACAATTCATAATAGCTCAACTGTGGAACCAACCTAGATATCCTTCAGTAGATGAATGAAAAAAAAAGTGGCATATGTATACAATGGATTATTACTCAGCAATAAAAGAGAATAAAATCATGGAATTTGCAGGTAAATGGATGGCTTTGGAGAAAGTAATGCTAAGTGAAGTTATCCAATCCCAAAAAAACAAATGCCAAATGTTTTCTCTGATATAATGTGACTGACTCATAGTGGGGTAGGAAGGGGGAGCAGAGGAAGAATGGACCAACACTATATAGGGCAGAATGGTGGGAGGAAAAGGGAGGGGGCAGGGGTTAGCAATGATGGTGGAATGAGATGGACATCATTATCCAAAGTACATGTATGAAGACATGAATTGGTATGAACATTCTTTATATAAAACCAGAGATATGAAAAATTGTGCTCTATATGTGTAATATGAATTGTAATGCACTCCACTCTCATTTATTTTAAAAAAAATTTAAAGCATATTTTCCCACAGTTCCTGAGAAAGTGACAGACCCACAATTCAAACTCAGTTCAGTTTGATTCTAATTCTCTATTTATGTATGTTTGTGTATGCACATGCACATGTATAAACTAGTAGAAGAAACATACTAAATAAACACTAAGTACCCATGTGACAGAACTTGTGGAAGTAATACATACAATAAGGGATGTTGTAGCATAATTATAGAATCATTAAGAATCACAAAGAAACAAAAGGTCAGGGAACACTGCATTTTAGTGTTTTATCAAATTATTATATTGAGTGGATTAGAGGTAAGGAGTAAGTACTGTAGAAGCACTGAAAAAGGACAATATTTGACATACTTGTCATGATCACTTCTTTCTTTCATGGGAAAATGGGGATATTTTCTTCCTTTTCTCTCTTTTTATTTTATTTTATCTTATTTATTTTTTTCAAAGGGGATTACACGAGGCAATTAAGAAAGAAAAAGGGCTGGTGTTGTAGATCAGTGGTGAGTGCTTGCCTAGTACATGTGAGATATTGGGTTAGATCCTCATCAACACATAAATAAATGAACAAACAAATAAATAAGTGTATTACAAAAAGTCCATTCCCATTTAGATAAAAAGAAAGAAGAAAAAAATCAATGGTTCTTCATACTCAGAATGACTTAAGTCAGACTTGGTGTTGAGACAGAATGATTTTAAGTCCAAAGCTGGTGTGGGCAACTTAGCAAATCTCTGTTTCAAAAAGTAAGAAGGCGGGGCTGGGGTTGTGGCTCAGCAGTAGAGTGCAGTAGAGTGCATGCCTAGCACATGTAAGGCCCTAGATTTGATCCTCAGCACCATATAGAATAAATAAAATAAAGGTATTGTGTCCAACTACAACTAATCAATATGTATGCACCAAACAATGGTGCTGCAACATTCATAAAACAAACTCTCCTCAAGTTCAAGAGTCAAATAGACCACAACACAATAATTATCGGTGACTTCAACACACCGCTTTCTCCACTGGACAGATCCACCAGACAAAAACTGAATAAAGAAACTATAGAACTCAATAACACAATTAATAACCTAGACTTAACTGACATATATAGACTATATCAACCATCATCAAGTGGATATACTTTTTTCTCAGCAGCACATGGAACCTTCTCAAAGATAGACCATATATTATGCCATAGGGCAACTCTTAGTAAATATAAAGGTGTGGAGATAATACCATGCATCTTATCTGATCATAATGGAATGAAACTGGAAATCAATGATAAAAGAAGGAAGGAAAAATCCTGCATCACCTGGAAAATGAACAATATGTTATTGAATGATCAATGGGTTACAGAAGACATAAAGGAGGAAATCGAAAAATTCTTAGAGATAAATGAAAATACAGACACAACATATCGGAATCTATGGGACACAATGAAAGCAGTTTTAAGAGGGAAATTCATTGCCTGGAGTTCATTCCTATCCTTTTTTCTTGAAGTCGTATAATGTGAAAATTTGCTCTTTTGAGAACATTATCTAGGGGAGGTCATAAGTTAGGCCACAAAAGAAGTCTTAAACTTTTATTAAAGACAAAAAAAAATAACAAAGTATCTTTTCCAATCACAAACACTTCAAAGAAGAAATTAAATAATATCTTCAAACAAATTGAAATGGACATAAATATAGCAAAACTAATGGGATGCAACAAAATTAGTTTTGAAAGGGAATTTTATAACAATAAAAATATACATCAAAATAAAAGAAATATCTCATATACGCAACCTAATGTTATACCTCAAGGGAGCAGGAAAAGAACAAAGTAATCCAAAATATAGTAGTAGGAAGGAAATAAATATAAGGGAAGAAATATATGAAATAGAGAGTAGAGAAGCAATATAAAGGTAAATAAAATGACAAGTTACTTTTTAAAATACAAACAAACTGATAAACTTCTGGCTATACTAAGAAGAAAAGAAAAATATATATAAAATCATACATTTAAAAGGGAAACTTTGCACTGGACACCACAAGAATGCAATGAACAATACTAAACTACTATAAAATAATACAAATTGAACAACCTAGAAGACATATATAAAATCCTAGAACCATATATATTATCAAGATTAAGTCATGAAGAAAACAGAAATCTGAACAAACCAGTCATGTGTAAGAAAATCATATCAGAAATTAAAAGCTTTCCATCAAGCATTATGGAGAATCCTCAGAAAACATAGAATGGAACCACCACCTATCCCAGTTATCCCACTCCTTGGTTTACTCCCAAAGGACTTAAAATCAGCATACTGCAGTGATGCAGCTATATCAATGTTTATAGTGGCTCAATTCACAATAGTTAAGCTAGGAACCAGCATAGGTGCCCTTCAATAGATAAATGGATAAAGAAAAAATAAGTCATGAACATAGTCAAATAAGCACATGATCAAATTTCTCTCAAAATACGTTTGATAAAATTTACAATACAGTAAGAGTTATATTTGCATGAAGACAATTATTGTGCTGAAATTTTAGAAAAGCTTTAAAAGCAAATCTTGCTGCACATTAATGGCTGTTAGAATGTACTTCAGAAAAAAAGGTAATCTTCTGGGTAAATTATTTCAGTGGTAACCCTACCTATCATTTGGTTCAACTTGTTTAATATAACATTAAAGTTATAAAGAGAACAATTACATGAGAGGGATATTTTACCAAAAATATGAGGATGAAAAAATATCTAGGATACTAAGATCATAATTTGATGACAGAGCCTTCTCACCCTTCATTTACCTATATTGTATATTTTTTTCCTGTAGTAAAGATGAAAATTAAAACTCAGTTCTTAAAATTTCCAGTGAGTTTTATGGTAAGTTTGAATATGACTTCCACACATATTTATCACCTTCATGAGAGGAAGCACTGTATTTTATTTGCTTATCTGATCTCAGCATTTTCTGGCTTAAGATGGAAATGAGTAATTTGCCATATCCCTCTCACAGGGATGTAAGAAGTTCACATAAAATAAGCATCTTTGGAAAGAGACAAGTAAACATACCATTATTATTCAATTACTCAGAAAGTCTTGCCAATAATACAACTTAAAAAGTTATGCAACTGATTATCTTTTCATATTTTTCTTTAACCTTCAGCACCATAGTTTAGTAAAAAAAAAAAAAAACATACTGAAGCAAGAATTTATTTCTTACTACCAAAGATCCTACAGAATTTTGATTCTGATTTTAGTGGAAATTTTCTCCAATGTGATTTGATTTCAAGGGTGATGTATAGTAGTGACATTTGTAATTGTCTACTATTTCCATGTGGAGTCACCATTCTTTCAATTTGATTGTCCAGGAATTATGAGTTCTTTCATCTGGCAATGCACACTACACCGTAAAATGAAGTTTTTGCTATAAGTTCTCACACTCTAATGGCAAAGACAAATAACTCCTTAATTATAATGGACTATCTTCTGGGCTATTATTGGTGTTTGAAGATCACATTACAGGCCATTTGAGAAAACTGTGTTTGCTATAAAGGGGATTAGAATACAAAGAGGAGTCTATCTGAAAAGAATTCGAAGAAGAGGTGATGCTTCAGCTAAATTTTGAATAACATTGAGGAGTTAGTAAATATAATGTAGAAAAAGAGAACAAAAAGCATAGCTAAAGTGGGGGGAGAGGATGAAAATGGTAAAAAGGTTGAAACAAAATGAGGACATATTTTAAAAGTCCATCCAATAGTATATGCCCTACAATAAAACAGATTTTTGTTTTAGTTACTGATGTATGCTCACAAATACAGAACAGTGCCTAGGACATAGTAGAAACACAATAAATATTTAATAATTAAATGTATATCAAGTAAAGGTGTTAATCATTTATTGCCAAAATAACAGATGAGACACTCTATGTAGAGTAAGGTCTCAGTTTAAAATTAAAAAGATCACTCTGGAAAGAGTGTAAAAATATTCACGGACTAAACCAGGCCAGAGTCTATAGGACCAGCAGAAACTTGGTTCCTCAAATAAAATACAATGAAGGCTGTTGACCCAACAGTTCCACTCCTATGTACAAGTCAAAGATAAATTAAAACATATGTCCACATGAATGTTCATAGTAGTAGTATGCATAATAGCCACAAAGCAGAAACATTCCAATGAATATCAACTGACAAATGGATACAAATTGTATTGGATAAAATGAACTATTTTTATACACAAGGAAGAGAGTCATATGCTGTCACATGCTTCGACATGGATCAAATTTGCTAATATTATTTTAAGTGAAATAAATCAGGCACAAAAAAGTATGGTACCTAACTTTTTTATATGAAACATCCAGAAAAGGGAATCTATAGAGACAGAAAATAGATTAGAGGATGCCTGGGCTTGGTGGAGAGGGATGGGGAGAGATTTTTAATGGATCCAGTGTTTCAGTTACATGAATCAAAGATATTCTAAAATTAGGTTGTGCAGATGGTTGCATAACCCTGTGAATATATTGTCTTTTGAATAGTACATTATAAATGAATCAACTGTATGCTATGTGAATTATATCATTCTAAAGAGAGAGGAAGGCAGGGAGGCAGGAAGACAGGCAGGTGGGATGGCTGGCTGAGTCAAACCCATAAAGATAGGAATAGGCAAAGAATGGAAAAGAGGTATTGATATTAATAATGTTATGGAGTTAAAAGGGGTATTTATTCTCATTCATAATAGATATATGAACTCAACATATTGCTTCTTTAAATGGTAAGATATTTCTGTTGCTTGGTGAACAGTTATTATATTGCAGGCCCTATTTCAATTGCTTTACATTTATTATCACATTTAATATTTATGATAAAGCAGTGTAATTATGTCTACTTATAGATAATGAAACAGAGTGGTTAAGTAACTTTCATAACATCATATGAATGAAATATCACAGTCATAATTACATATACATACGCTTTAACTTACTGCCCTAAAATATCACTTACCCTGTAATTTTGAAATACAGTAATCCCCTTATTATCATCTAGTGTCATGTTATAAATCCTCATTCTCCTTAAAGTTCCAGAAACATTAGAGTAAAATTATACCTCCCTTTCAATTGTTGGTACCTTATTGGAGTTTGGTGACTATGATTGCCTGGGTGATCTGTATCCCATTGGAATCTACACCAGGCCCTTTATCAGTTCCTGTTCATCCTCCTCACCTCCAATGTGTGTGTGTATGTGTGTGTGTGTGTGTGTGTATATATATATATATATATATATATATATATATATATATATATATTTAAAGGTATAAATTTTCTTCCTGAACTTTTCTTCCACTTTTGTTCAATACTTCCTCTCTATTATGAAGATGCATTTCACTGCCTCTGTGACCAAATTTCCATTGGATCTCCTTCCCCAGTCTTTTCCTTTCTTCTAGGCCTTGTCTACTCTCTCACACTTTTGCTTGGATACTTTCACTTGTCATTCCTACTGTAACTTTAATCTTCATATGCTCAAAGCTATATATTATAAATAAATGGATTTCTTGACAGAGAGGCTGCTTCAGTGAAGTTCATGATGTGCACCAGAAAAATATTTCAAACAGAATTCAATTGATCAGAATATAGAAAAAACAGAATAGAAAGTTAACACAAAAATATTTTTATTAGTTCCAAATAATATCTAAATTGTATTGAAACTCAAATGTGCCACAGTGATGTTAAAAGTTTAGCAGTGTTTATTTTTGGTTACCAGACTCCTACCGAGCAATTAACTCAGACATGTTGTTTCAAATTTAAAAATAAAATTAAGAAAATCCCCTTTCAAGGGCTTATGCTTAAAGCTGCCATAATTCTCTGTCACTAAGCACTCAAATCTCCACATCATTTTCTTACTCATTTCCTTATTGAGCATTAATTTAATGCAACAATCTTGTTTCAAGTATTATAAGACATAATAGATTATCTTTAACAGTTTATCACAAACCTTTAGGCTTTATAGGAATATTAAACAACTATTGATTTTAATGTATAACATTGTCATCATTCTTGTGATTTACAAACAAGATGCAATCTCCAGTAAACCACCCACTGCAGCTCAAATTTGTTAGCATAATCAATTTATCACACTTGTTTTATAAAGTTGTAAAAGAACCCCACCGAAGGGTGTTACTAAAAATTACAGCTGATGTAAACTTTTCATTTTATGCAAAGGGAAGGGCAGTTGACACTACCACAAAATAAACTCTCTACTGCAGCCTCTTTAATCATTTGTCAAGATGTATTATGTCCTTGTCAATATCAAGGGGTAAACACTGTCATTAATCTGCAAGTGAGAAAATAAGTAACGATGTCAATGTTCAGGTGTCTGGCTGTTAATGAAAATCAACTTTATTGCATTTTTCTCCCCCTTTAATTTTCTCCTGTTGTTCTTTCTGTATAAAGGTGCAGTTACATTATAGTGTTTGAAAAATATATAGAAAGCATTATTAGAATGTTGGCCATTGTGCAATTGGGTATGTTTAGTGAGACAGGAACTGACAATGCAATAGTTAAGCTGAGCAGCATAGATTAGTCTAAATGAGAACACACCAGCTATGAATTTAACAAAGTGTTCATTTGCTAAAGTGATTGTTTTATGCATCTGCAAATAGGAAATAACAGAGCATCCAAATCTTTTTTTCCTAGACAAATAAAAAACTTGGATATTGAAAAGCTTTCTTTAGAAAGTTTAAACAGTCATTTTAATTTTAGATACTGTCACTGATGTGTTATGCAAAAGAGGGATATTATATACAGTGGATATAATATAAAATTGCATTTCTAGCATGTACTATTTGGCTAAAATACCACTTATGTCTTAATACGTTCCTATGGGGGACTTTCTGGATTATCTGTATTAATTAGGTGAATATGTGAATTAAATCTCGATATAATTTTTATTTCTATCAGAGTATCATACATAATCTAGTAGCATTAGATTTCTCTTTTACAAGATTTTTAGCAAAAGTCAGTGTATTAGAAATATATCTGATTTAGCTAGAAACTCTGTAACAATTACCCTCAAAGAATTAGCAGTTCAGAATCTTAGAGATTGATTGTGCAAATAATAATAAATCACTATTGAGCTTATGTCTGACAATTACTTCATATAATTTGTCAGAGAAACTATGAAGTATATATTATCACGGAGATAAATTAAATGACTTTTTCAAGATCACACTGATAGTAAATTGTGGAACTTTCATTTGAACCTAAATGGGCCTTGCTTAGAAATCTCAGCTGTTAAACATTGGGTCACACTGCCTGTCAGAGCAATTTCATCAAGAAAAATCTTCTTTGATTTTTACTTTGAAAGATATCAGGTGTGTTTACCAAATTCATTAAAGTACCTTAATTAGGGATGATCTATCTACTTTCCTGAAATCCATATTTGTTGTTGAGATTCAAAAAGCAATTATTTTATATAGAATATAATACATTGAATCACATAGTGAGTAACAGCACAGATTCTGCCCACAAAAATCTTCTTATTAACATATTTCTGGAATTCTCTCTCCTGAAAAGAAGGAAAGGGAAACCAAAAGCACATGTAAATGATTCATGAAAGCTTTCTGTTGTTGCTTTTGCATAGAATAGAAAAACAAGTTCCTGGTTTTAGGCATGAGCAAAGAAGACAGTGTATAAAATGGATTATAAATTTTAAAAGATGGAGGAAAAGAAGGATCTAAGGAAGAATCAAGAGGAAAGCACAAAGTAGGAAGAAAAATGGATCCATATATTTATGACACAAATGCTTGTAGAAACTAGTGTGGTTAAATTACATATAATGAAATTATTTTGTGCATCATTATGTATAGATTTTAAACAAAATACTTGTAGAAATTTTATTTCTATGCTTTAAAACAGAACTGTAATGAGAATAAGGAATGGAATGAATAACACAGGCAGCTTCCAAATGCTTAACAATTGAAAAGTTATGAATTTATGACAATTCTCATAGATCTAATACCACTAAAGGCCCAGGATTAATCAGTAAATTATACCAAGATGTTGATATGTGAACTTAACCTCCTACTAAATAATAACATAAAATATGGAGAAGGATGGCATTTTAAAGGGATAACCTCAAAGCTATGTCTACATTAAACAAATTAAAACTGAATTACCAGGAACTTTGGTGGAGTCTAATTCTGGCTTCATGGAATAACTGAACACTGATTACATATGATACTTGATAAAAATCAGACATTCTTATTTAGAAAAATAACTTTATATGGAAATGAAATAAACCTTTCTTCTTCAATCTAGAGCTCTTCTATATTATCAGTTCCTCTCCTTTAAAATCCACCTTTCTTATGAGTATTCTCCTAACCCGTTGTCTGCTGATCCCCTCCTACTATTTAACTGTCATTACTGAAATTCAATTTATAGCAGTCACCCAAGTAACCTAATTGCCAAAAATAATGCATGAATTTCAGTTTTTGTATTACTGAATTTATATTTTTGTTTAAAATGGTTGATCTTTCTATATTTTTTGAAATTCTTCCATTAGTTTCCTTAAATACCCATTCATTCACTTAATCCTTCATTCATTTCCCCAATAAATACTGAACTAAAAACTATTTTGGCAGAGAATATTAGAGTTTTTCCTTCTTTATTTGAGCTTTACTACTCTTCCTTCTCTGAGTCTTCATTTATTCTCCTCAGATGACATAAAGCCGTAGGTGATTGCATGTAACCCTGTGGTTTTAGTCATCATCAATATCGATAATTTCCAGTGAAAAACATTTGGGAAATGCACAAAAACTCTCAGTATCTTACATTGTCCTCTCTGGTAGGTTGGCCTTTTAAAAATACAATCCTATACATGGTAAATTATAATATACCTCACTCCTTGAATGAAAATCAAAGGCACAAAAAGACAGCTGGTATTATATTGTACCTATGGAATATGTGAAGGCAGAAAAATGAGGAGTAACACTGAACCTCCAGGATTAGCTTTACCAAACTTACATATATGAAGTATGTGTACCACCAGTTCAAGTATAATGAGTTAATACACATGCTTTGTTATGGTTTGGAACTGGAATGTCCCCAAAGATTCATGTGTTGAAGACTTGGTCCTAGTGCATCAATGTTCACTGGTAGAGTTTTCAGGAAGTGATTAGATCTGGAGGACTCTAACCTCATCATGAATGGATTCAGGATGAACCATCAATTTGATGACAATTAGTGGAAGGTATTGAAAATTGTAGGTGGTGGGATTTGGCAGGAGGAAGTGGATCACTGGGGGCATGCCCTCGAAGTGTTTATCTTGTCCTGGCCCTTTCCTTCTTCCCTCTGCTTACTGATCACCATGAGGTGAGCAGCTCTGCTCTACCAGGCCCTCTGTCTTGATGTTCTACCTCATCACAGATCCATAGCAATGGAGCCAGCCAACCTTGGTTGGAAACCTCTGAAATTATAAGCTAAAATAGATGTTTCTTCCTTTATACTGTTTTAGTCACAGACTTGGAAAGCTAACACAGATCTTAAACACAATAAAACATAAATTGATACCTTGAACCACAATTTCACCCCCACTTTCACCTTACAGTGAGACTAGAGTCCCCTTCTTTAGTGTTTTCATTTTTTATTAGTTGCTCAAAACATTACAATGATCTTGACATATCATATATCATACATTTGATTCAAATGGGGTATGAATTCTTATTTTTCCCATGTGTACAGATTGCAGGATCACATTGGTTATACAGCCACGTTTATACATACTGCCATAACAATTGAAAAGTTATGAATTTATGATGATTCTCATAGATCTAATACCACTAAAGGCCCAGAATTCATCAGCAAATTATACCAAGATGTTGATATGTGAACTTAACCTAACACTTGCATATATTAATGATAGTGTCTGTTGTATTCTGCTGCCCTTCCTAACCCCTTCCTATCCCCATCTCCCCTCCCTTCCCCTCCCATCACCTCTCTCTACCCCATCTACTATAACACATTTATCTCTCTCTTTTTCCCCTTCCCCCTCACACCATCTTATATGTAATTTTGTATAGCGATGAGGGTCTCCTTCCATCTTCTATGCAATTCCCCTTCTCTCTCCCATTCCCTCCCACCTCTTGTCCCTGTTTAATGGTAATCTTCTCATGCTCTTCCTCCCTGCTCTGATTTGAGTCGCCCCCCTTATATCAAAGAAGACATTCTGCATTTGTTTTTTAGGGATTGGCTAACTTCACTTAGCATAATCTGCTCTAATGCCATCCATTTCCCGGCAAATGCCATGATTTTGTTATTTTTTAGTGCTGAGTAATATTCCATTGTGTATAAATGCCACATTTTTTATCCATTCATCTATTAAAGGGCATCTAGGTTGCTTCCACAGTCTAACTATTGTGAATTATGCCGCTATGAACATTGATGTAGCTGTATGCCTGTAGTATGCTCTCTTTAGGTCTTTTGGAAATAGTCCGAGAAGGGGGAATAGCTGGGTTGAATGGTGGTTCATTCCCAGCTTTCCAAGTGTTCTCAGTTTTGTTGATAGCACAGTTATGTACCCAATCCCAAAACAAGTATCTTGCGAATTTCTTAGTTTCCTCTAGCTCTCTCCATTTTCCATTTATCACTAAGCCTATAATTCTATTTTTAGTAGTAGAATTACACACATAATGAAATTTAACCCTTTAAAGTAAACTGTTCACTGGCTTTTAGTCCTTTCACAGTGTTGTGCAATATCACCATTTTCTAATTTCAGAACATTTTCTTTATCGCCCCCCAAATCTTGTACTTATAATAGTCATTTCCCATTCCCCAATTCCCCAGCACATGAAAACCACTAATATCCTTGGTTTTTCCACATATTCATGACAAAAGTGTCATCTTTTGTGTTTAATTTAGTGTTATTTTAATGTAATAGTTTCTACAGCCCAAATACTCAACTCCATTACTGTTTGTATGGACGACTCTGATGATCTTCTAACATATTCCTGTGACATATGGCCAGTAGAAATATTTTCCTAAAGCAGAAATTTGAGGAGTTCATTCACCTGATTAAAACCCCTCAATAGTTACTAACATCCTACATATGAAGTCCCAGTTATTTAACTTGAATTTGACTTTTCTAAAGTCCCTTGTCTCAGAATATTATTCCCCTTTAAAACTAATCTTTGATTATTCAACAAGCTCTTTATGCTACAGTAAACTAAATCAGATGCTTCTACTGAAAGGTTCCAGAATATCCCATTCTGATTCATATGACTGCACTTACTTTATAGTCATCTACTCAAGTATGTCTCACCCTTACAACAATATGAAGTCTTAGAGATCTGAAGACCAACATAGTCCTATTTACTCAGAGTCTCTAGTCCTATTTACTGTTGAATTCCTAAAATATGAGAAAAAAGGTAGGGCTTAAAAACATAGTTACACATGCATATATTAATGATATATTGATGGATTAATTAATCTGTAAATCCATTGAGCATTGATTAATTCAATAAACAAATATAACTAGACTTAGCATGAGAGAATAATCTGTTGTATGAATAAAAAACAACCAATTGCTGGAGGAAAAATGTATAAAAATGAGAGTACAAATTTGGAAATTAGGACAAGGAGAATTTCTTTTAATTAGAACGTTTCAATGCAAGGGCAGATGATCATGAATTGGAGATGGGGAATTGAGAAAATTATGCTTTCAACTGAGTCAGACTCAATGATTTCCATGATTTCAAAAGTCATGATTCCCTTCCTTTATTATGCAACAATAATAAATGATGTGTCCTGAAGATTCACAAAAAAATAGACAAACTGGATAACAATGAAAGTCAAGAAAAATTATTAACTTAGGCAATCATTAGGGGAATATTTACCAAAAAAAGGAGCAGTCTAACTTATTTTTAAAGCATATTAACTATTTAAAATGAGCTACACACCTGCCTTTGTTAATATCTTAATAGGTTCAGATTTGCATGTAATATTATAAGAGAATATATTTCAACTCTATTATAAATACTACATTCTTCAAACATCAAATACTGTCTCATATATAAAGGGAGTATTAGTTGTCCAAACCAAAGAAATTGAGTATCTCTTTAAAATTTGGCTTTTTAATTACGCTTACATTTTTTTTTCCCTGCATAAACGTAAGGTTCCTTCACTGCAACATCCACCATAGCTATGCTGACACTCTAGAAAATCCTAACAAAGCCTTCAAGCATGGCTTTGTAAACGTCTGTTGCAATGGAAACTAAAGCAGAGGTATTAAAACCTTATAAAAGAAAGTCCCTTGTTGCTATGGTAATGTCTAGTTCCTAAAGGCTCAAAGAAATAACTCGTTTCTCTGATTCACCTGGGTCCTGTTTTGCTTTGGTGATATTCAGATGATTAAAGGTTTTTGAATGATAAGCATTTGCTATAAGCAGGTAAAGACTCCACATTCATTTTTAGTCTACAGGAACAGGTTGTAGGCACACAAATCCACACTAAATTAATTGATTGAGGCAGCGTGTAATGCATGGTAGTGACTCGCCACTTATTCAAAATGTTCCTTTCATGTGTTCTCTCCTCTTAAAATGACATAGTGCAACTACATACTAAGAACATTTTTCATTATTCTCTTTGCTTCTAACTAATTCCCACTGAATCATATAATTTGGTCAGAGAATACAGGGAAGAGTCATATTAATTCAATAGTGACATTCAGAATAAAGGCAAAAGTGAGACGTTGGTATACTATCAAGTGAAATATTCAATCCTCAATTTTTCAAAAATATAAATCATGCTACTTTTGCTTATTTTCTAATTCACCAGTGGTTCTTGTACAATAAATATATTTTGCTGAAATATATAATTTTCAGACACCTATTGTAAATATATTTATTTATCTGTGTTTGTCCTCATGAGTTGCATGTATTCCTCTGCTTAAAAACATTTTCTAAATATCACAGAGAACTATATAAAATATGTTTAAAAAATTATATCACCGAGTAACTGTACTGATGCTATAGTAACATGATATTTTTGAACATTGGTTTGAAAATATCAATAGTAAACGATACATTGGCATTCTAAAAGAACTGATCATTAATAAATATACATTTTGTTCTCTTTCCTCATAAACATACATATAAAGATTTTTACATTACCTAGAAATATAATCCACTATGATATTTACAATAAAATTTTTAATTATTCTGAATGGCTTGTGTGTGTGTGTGTGCGTGCACACACTTCTGTGTGTAGGTGGTACTGGGTATTGAATCTTCTAACACTGAACCAGGTCCCCAGCCCAATAGTGAACAGCTTTAAAAAGCTGTTTTAGCTCAAAATATGGTGATAAATTTTAGAGATATATTAAATTAATGTATGATATTTCTATCCATGTGATCCCCCTGGATTAAATATCTACCTATGTGTCTTGAAAACGGAACTATAGTGTAATAATACATCATATATTAAATTATTCCCTCACTCATAATGCTTACTTTGAAAACACAACTTATATCACCAAAGCCACTAGATGTTCCTCAGGAACTTTCCATACGTTCACAAATAGAATGAGATGTCTCTGTCTCTATGTTCACTGTGAATTGTCTAGTATAGATTATATCATTTTATATTGAATTGGTTTATCTCCCACATCAGACTGTGAGCTCTTTGAGACCAGGGACCATACTTGAGGCATTCTGATTTTCCTAGCAATATTGCTAAAATATTATTGAAATAGATTATATACTGAATTTATGATTGATGATAAATGAGTGCCACGTATTATAATCTATTGTGTATTCCTACAGATTGCATACATTTCTTTTTTTTAAATATTCATTTTTTACTTATAGTTGGACCCAATATCTTTATTTAATTTATTTATTTTTATGTGGTGCTGAGGATCTAACCCAAGGCTTCACACATGCTAGGCAAGCACTCTACCACTGAGCCCACATCCTTAGTCCTGGATTGTATACATTCCTAATGACCACTTTCATTATCTAAGTTAAAAAAAAGTGTTTGAAAACTGCAAGACTGTTGCATGTGTACATGTGCATGCATCTTTCTCCAGCACACAAACCAGCACATATCAAATGATGAACATTTATTAAAATTTAACTAAATATGTATAAAATTAAAAAGATGTAAAAGTACAAAGTACAAATTACCTGTTTATTCAAAGACTCTATTAGATTGAATTAACTACTTCTTTTATTGCATTTTCTTCTGAGTACAGTGGAGAAATTTTGCCCCCCAAAACCATTAAGCTTTTGATATACTTGCTTTAGTTTCTGAGTTGATATTATTTCTGAAAATAATATTTCTTGTCCTTTCTTTGGGGGCAATGGATTTATAAGGCCTTACAGACACAATGGATAATGCACTATATTAAAACCTAAGGGATACTGACCAAATAGATAGCATGGCTTTTGATATCAGTACAGATGTAAGTCTAATATAAGGTATTACTTACAACTCAACTTTAATTATCCCGTTGAATTATTTCCTCTAGTAATCTGTCTTTAACATGAACAACCCATGATATCCAAAATAAGTATAGCATCTCTATAATGCAGTTCAAATTTTAAATAGAATTCTATACAATTCACTGTGACATTTAGAAATTGTTTTAAACAGAGTAATATGGTCAGTGTGAAATTTCAGCACTAAAGCTCCAATGAAATGCTAACATTTGAAATGTAGGAGCCTTACTATTATCATCATTATAAAGTTAAAATAGCATGTATTAAATTATTTTATAATTTATAATAGGTGACCAACATATATTTCCTGAGAATAATAAAGAATTCAGATATACAATCACTGATCCAACACTATTAGCTATAGTTGAGAATCAAACAAAGAATTTTTTTTGGAGTTCAAAACTCACAAAGACTTGTGAGGAGGTCAGGCAGATTCTAATATACTACATCTGCTCCTGTGGTTGCTCCATTTATTAGCTAAAATGTCATTCAAGCAGTGTTCTCCCTATTCCCACATGAGTTCTTAGACTATTCAGATAACTCACAGGGAGAAAGATTACTTATTCATGAAAGCAGGGTTTCTTTGGTCAACCTAGATTTGATTGGCATTAGTAGCAACTATGTCTGACTTCAAAGATTTTAATATTCATTATAGCATAATCATGGCATTTAAATATCTAAGCATTAGAAGTATAAAATTAATTCCCGTTTTGGAATAAATGTAGCCTATTTTACATAGATGACTTCACGTAACAATAAAGAACAAAATTCCTGCAAACCTCACTATGAGAAGAAAAATTACATAAAATTATATAGAATACTGTTTAAAAAATCCTACCAAAGTTTGCTTGGATTATTGATAAATTTTATCTAAAAATAAATAAGAAATGCCTAGTTGTATTAACAGTATGAGTTTACCTCCCTTTGAATGAATTATCTCCCTATAATTATATAAATATATGATTGGATCACTATATATAAAAAATCAAGGACAATTCACTCATGGAGAATGCTTTCATAACCCTTCTACCAATATAATTGTTGTATAGATGTAATGTGGGGGTGTTAGCGCATGCGCACACACACGCACACACACACACACACTGAGCTTGCTGATCCCTGTACATTACAGACATACCACACTCAAATGAAATATAATAAAATGTCAGTTTCCCAGGTATATAATTTATCTCTGAGCCATAATGACCTTTTACAGAATGCAGGACATTAATTTGACTGAGAACCTAAACTGAAGTCCAGATTTTAGTGAGAGAATTCTAACTGAATTCACTATTAAAATATGCAATAACATAAATTAAGACAATATTAAATATTAGAATAATTTAGTCTATGGAAAGATGTCTTTTAAATTAAGTGTTATCCTTGATAAGATTAGTCATAGGTATACACCTAAGAATTCAAAATAATAAATATATCCATCACACTAAAAAGTTTCCTCCTGTCCATTTATAATCTTTTCCTTTCTACTTCACCTCAACTGTATTTAGGCAACTACTTGTAGGGCATGATGTAACATGTGGGGCTTGTTGCATCAGAAAAGAGGAAAACCTAACTTGCTATCAGGTTCAGGTCTTGGGGCCGCACATGTGGCTAAGATAGCGTCTGGTGATTAGCCAGAAGGCATTGCTGTGGGTTGTGATGAAGAATCGGACCACCTCTAGCATAGGCTCAGAACCCTTCTGCCCTCATGGACAGCTCGTGTCTCCCATTATGGCCTGTAGGATGGGTGTACATGTGAACTCTCCCCACCCTGCTGACCTTTATCCTGATTGGCTCCTATACATTATATTAGCTGTGTGTGTTTTCTCATTAAATGAGATCCTGCTTTGACTGGTCTCCCTGGCACCTCTGATTGTCCTCTGGAGAGGGAGGGCTGGGTGCAGGTGGTCAGTCGACTTTTGCCTTTCTTGGTTCTTCCTGGTCAGGGTGTGCTTTCCCCATCTCTCCCGCAGGTCAGGAGAGAAGGGGGGGGCGGCTAAAAACCCCAACAACTACTCATCTATTATTTATCTTTATAGATTAGATTCCAAATTCCAATTTATAAAATTTAATCTGAATAGAATCAAACAGTGGACACTATTTGGGGGGGGGGGGGGCTTTCTTCTACTCAATGTGAGAGTCTTCCAATATTACTGCTGGTAATGATAGTTAATTCCTTTTATTTTTAAATTGAGTTCTGTTTCACTGTGTGGATAAAATGTAGTTTTAAATTTCAGTTCACCTTTTCATAAACATTTGGTTTATTTCCAGGGTTTAGCTTTTACAAATAGAGCTGCTTTTCTCATTCATGTGCAACTATCCAGGGACACATACCTTCAATTCTCATGGGTAAACACATATGAGTGGAATGGCTTGGTTATATGATAAGTACATTTTAAATTTCATAAGAAACTGCACACCTTTTTTCCAACATGGTGATGCTATTTTCCATCCCTACCGTCAATTGATCCCCATAGGCTGTATATCTGTATATTAAGATTAATTGATTTCCATGCATTTATGACTTTGGATGAATTCAACTACTATATATTATCATAAAGCACTAACAAAAAATTTAAAAACATAGAGTTTGAGGCCAAAAAAAATGTTAGAAGCATCCCTTGTCTATGGAATATATATTATGTATGATGAGATCATTTTATAGGAACTGGAACATAAGTTAACTCTTCCACACAATTACAAAATTAGATTTTTCCTTTCCTTTCAAAAGTAACAATCTATGATAAGGAACATATATTAAATAAGAATAACATTTTCTGAATGATCTCATATGTCTGCTTATATTCTAAGTAGTAAGTAGCATTATATCATATAAAGACCTATATATAACAACCCTGCTGGAGTACTGAATACATCCTATAGATAAGGAAACTCAGGGAATAAATAAGCTTCCCATGGATGCAAAATGAATAACTGACAAAGTCAGGCTTCGAACTTGGCAACCGAAGGGTACAGGTTTCAGTTTTTAATCACAACATGACCCTCCCTCCCTTGATCCACATACTTTCACTGAATGCCAATACTACAAACCTATGAAATATTCCTCATATTATTGTATGCATCTCATCAGTCACCAAAGTACTCAAGTTATTGTTTCATAAATTCTGTCCAGCTTTATTTTTAGTTTTTTGATGAAAGTTTCTGTTGATCATCATATTCAGCTGTAGCCAGAAGTTCCACTGCCAAATGCATATTTTCACAAAGACCTTTTACTATCAAATGGTGGTTAAATTTGTTTAAACTAACTATTCAGTAATAGCCTTTCTTAATATAAAATTTTAACAATAACAAAAACACTATATATCTATGTGCCTTCAGATTATAAATTACTAAACAATTCTGAAGTCTTCATATCTGCTAGAAATTTTACACATAAAAATGGTCATACATGTAATCATTTTAATTTAGGATTACTTGCAACAGGAAGAAAAATCATCTAAATCCTTAGTGCTAATAGTAACAGCATATTTCTTTTCATTATTCATTACTTTTACAATTTATATTTACTATCTAGAAATGAAAGTGTCATGGATTTTGATTGTGTTAAGGAGTATAAACTCACAAACGTTAAATCTAATTTCCAGATCTTTACCAAAAAGACATTTTACAAGTAGGGTATAATTCTTTAGTAAAACACATATCAATTGATACATGCAGTGTCAAATTCCAAACTTTGAAACAACCTACATAAAACATTTTATAAAGCAGCAAAATGAATGGGCTTTCAAACTACCTCTCAAAATACTCAATGTATATTTTATTGTTATTAACAAAGAACGAATATAGGAATTTTATAAATATGTAAATGATATAAATTTGAAGTTTCAAAGTATTTGGTATTGAGCCTCCAACTGTTATTATTTCCAAAGTCACATAGAAAAAGTAGATTCCAGATGCTTTCCTATTTTGAGAAGACAAATAACATAGGTGAACTGGGAAATCTGATGAAAGTTTAGTAAAATATATACCCATACATACAAATGTGGTCAAGAAAAAACTATATGATGAAAGAGAAACCAGAATGAAGAGAAAGAGGGCAAGCCAGATATCAAGGGCTCTCCTAAAGGAGCTATGGATTTTCATCTGGTCATTAATTTACCTCAAAGATTGCTTAATAAAAAATGGAATAAAGGAGACAAAGACTTATAACTCAATACTCTCCCCTTCACTGATCTCCTTCTGGTGCTTTTCATTGGTCACACCCGGTTGGAAGAGAACAGGGAGGTTACTAATGTATTCCTTAAGTTTCCTCCTCCCAAGGTGCATTGCATGATGGGGAAGAAAGTGAACCTCGGAAAACTTACTGAAGATATCCAAAACGTTGTCTTTGAGAATATACCTGAAAAATGACTTTGTGCAACTTCTCCCTTTTAACATACCTATTGTTATAACTAAGATTTATTTAGAATTGTAGTTAAGTTGATTTGTGAAAATATAATCCACTTACAAGATTTTATATTAGCCAAATAGTTTTACCAAAGTGCTAATGTCAAGACATATCATTGTTTCTTATATTTTCACTTTATTTCAGAAATGTATGTAGAACCAAAGTGGAAATTTGATACTTAGGAACCATACTAAAGAAGAATTTGCCTTCTATTGTGACTTTCCCATATTGATTTTAATTACTTATTTAAAACTTTTAAATTAAGATATGTCTTTATTCACAAATGTAGACAAATCCAAGCAGAGAAAACTGTGAGCTATTTTACCCCTAGGCATTTGGCTTTAAAAGTAGCAGCTACTAAAATAATGTTCAAACATCCTTCTTGCTGCTAAAAGAAGAATGGCTGTCGATTTTTACCACTCTGCGGCTATAATGAAAACTCTAAAGGTATAGAATTGCTTTTTGCAATTGCTTTTATAGAATTCTCAACATGCAAAGTTTACTCTTTGTTAAAGAACTGATAAAATATGACACAAAAGACTCATTTTTCAAGGCCTTGAAGGAAAACAGTACTTATCCATGCTACTATTGATTTGCTAAAATTTAAAATGGAAGAAAAAAACACCTAATTGCAATCACATGTATTCTATATTAGCATGTTTAGTATGAATTTAACTTCACTTTAAGAAATTCAATATACATAGTATTAATACAAAATTTTAGATATTCCAGATTATACATATGTGTGTATATGTGCATGTGGTATTTTATCACATTCACTTTGCAATGTTCCTTATCATTAGCAAACCTGAGGAAATTTTTACTACAGTGTTTTATTTTTAAAGCCACGTAAAGCAACAATAATGAATTATTAAACAGATCATGTGAGTAAATGTTTTATTCATGGGTAATAAGCTTAAAAATGTCTAGGTTACAAAATGTCTTAACTGAATGTTATTAATAAATTTAAGATGGTTTTTCTCCATATTAACAAGAAGAGTTCAACAATTCAATCAATGTCAGATCATATTAATTCACGTTTAGTACACTATTAATATTTCCATTTGCTATGTCCTTAAACAAGTTCAAAATGTCAAATGGAACCCATTAAACAACATTATTTGACTCACATCAATGTTTCAGTAGGTCAACAATACTGTCTGTACCTGTCACTGCCATGAAAAGTGGCTACAATAGGATTACACTAGGAATTGTTCATTGTTTGGTATGTACTTATTAGATTTATAAGAATTTTCCCAAAGATTTTAATGAAAATTGAATATACATTTCTTGGTAGTGTCTTATAGACTATGTCTTTCTGCTTTGTAGCTTTACTGTTATTCCTATTGAATACTCAAAGATAATTTATTATCTACTTATGTTCATTTGGTAAGTCTTGGCTCACTTTCCTATGTGTTCATTGCATACAAAAATTACGTTTTTACAGATAAATTTAATGTAAGAGTCTGTGAATTTTACATACCCTATCCTTTACCTACTTTAAATTTTAGCATCTGTAAAATATTAAAAACCATAATATTTTTCTTATGCTATTTTGTTAGATTAAGCACATTAAGCTATTACTTTTTCTATAACAAATTTTATTTCTAATGTCTGCTGTGGTTTTAAAGTATCTATTCAAATTTATAATAAACACAAGTTTTGTTATTTCCAAATATGGTAATATACACAGATCATAATCATTTATTAAGCCAACTATACTTTATATACATAATGTAGGTTCTTTTCTGAGTCGCACAGCTTTGGTTTTCCCATTTACCAAATTAATAGGTATTATGTGTTTTATGATCTACAGTACTGTCATATTAGCATATAAGTAATCAGCTTACTGTCAGATATATTTTCATTTTCAATTAACTGAACAAAATAGCATTCACTGAGGCTGTGGAATTGAATAAAATCATTGTAGTTCCAATCTATATTGGATCTCATGCAAATATATTGAGTAAAATTAGAGAAGAACACAGATTCCTTTAAAAGTATTTTCCAATACAATGTAGTAAGTCCTGGGAAAATAGAAGCTCAGAAATAATGCTCAGTGGATTCTCTACCACCTTTCATCCGTATCCAATCAAAATACAAGATCCACCAACTTTATTTCTAAATGTTTGTTAAATGTTTCATGATCATTGCAACCATACAAACATTACTTTCTTTAATTCTTCTCGAAAGGACTTTGTGAGGACTTGGTCTCTGATATCCCTGCTGATTAAAACCACTCAGGATGTCCCTATTCCTGAGTAAATAAATCCAAACTTTTTAGTAAATAAGTCTAGAAAACATGAACCCTACCTACCTTTCCATCTGTAGATCCACCCTCACATACCCATTTATGGTATACAGAAGAGTAAATGTGATTTGGCACCTCTTTTGTTCTACACAGATTGTAATTGATGCTTGGAAAGCCTTCTACTTCCCTTTCTTATTTTTGGGAAAATCTTTATATCTTAAATAAACATTATCTCATAGGAGGCCTAACCTGCTCCTCTTCCTTCTACATTTAATTCATTATACAAGGACAACTTTTTCACTTTTTGTGTCATTTAACTAAAATATATCCATTTTCTTGTACATTTTTTGATTCAATCAGTATTACAATGAACCTTTATGAGATTTGTAAATTTGTATTTTTGTGGGGTTTTTATTTTGTGTGTGTGAGTATTCAGACACACAGGACAACTGTTTGAACTTCATAATTTTCAATTAGCTCTTTGATGATACACTAGGGCAACTTATGTTTGTAATTTTTAACAACACTGTACCCCTAGAAAATACCCAAACTGTCATTTCTCTCTGATCCGTATGATCATTTTAACCAGTTTTCCATCCTCACATCTTTTATTGAAAAACAGTAACTCTTTAGATATTTGAAGTTAAACCTATTATCACATTCTACTTGGTTAAGAATTTTTCAATAACACTGAACAAAAAAAAATGTGCATGCTTTTTAAAGACTTATAAGAAAAATAAGCATTTAATGGTTTTCCCATTTTGTCAAAATTTTGGTTTTTGATATTTACATACAGAAAAATTCATACATACAAAATATAATGAATTCTCACAACATGAGCATTTTTATGCCATCAACTAGTCCAAAGTATAGAATATTACAAGTACTCATATGTCCCCTCAGGCCTCTACCAATCATTGTGCCTTCCAAACTCCCAACAGTAAATACTGTCATGATGTCTAACCTCACAATCTTGGAACTTTATAATCTTATATAAAACAGATTCATAGAATAAACAATATTTTAAGTATAAAATTCATAGAATAAACATTATTTTAAGTATAAATGTTTTTATTGTATTTTTAAGCTTCATATATTTAATAGCATCCACTTGGAGTTATGTAATTTTCATTGTATATTGTTCTCCATTGTATTAATTTACCACAATTTTTTCCAGTCTTCTGTTGATAGACTTATAAATCATTTCAGTTTGGTAATATGAATAATAGTGCCATTAAATTCATTGTTTTCATATCTAATGATACCAGAAAGAATTTGCAATTAATGTTACTTTAAGATTGCTTATTTTCCACTGATTCACATAATGTTTCTCTTTTTTTAGATTAACTTCTAAAAGGTCAAATGTTTTAAAAAAATAATTATTTAAGCTTATTTTTCCAAGTAGTTCTTTTTTAAAATCAAAACAAATTAAAATCACACTTAAATGTAAAAAAATGAATGTACATAACAGAAAGTATTAATTCATTTCAACCTTATGAAACACCCCCCTTTAATAATAATCCATACAATTAAAGCTGGGGTCAATATGAATGAAGTCATATTTCTCCATTACCAGTATGTGGCCTTATAATTAAACCAGAAAATCTGGGCTATATAGACAGTCTGTTACTTGTAACTTGTGTGCTATGAAGTAATTTTCTACGTTTTACTCATATATGTACCAAGTAACCTCCCTACAGTGTTTTCTAGTTTTTACCTTCTAGGGATCCATTTTTTTTCCTCTCATTAAATGAAGCTATCTTAGATATTTGAGAAAAGTGTAAAATTATTGTTGCAAGGAAAATTTTCAAAAAATTAAATTTGAATTACAATGAAACATTTTTTACATATATTATGTTTCATTTTCCAGAATATGTAATGTATATTACTTAATATGTGAAAATATTTAAGGAGAAAGCCTTACAGGACAAGTAAAGATAAATGTGTTCTCATCTGAGAAGAGTGAACAAAAAGGTTGCAGTAACATATAGGTCCAGGAGGGACTATGACACACAGACCCTATGACAAGCTGAAGAAATTTTTTTATGTGATCAGGAATTGGGAGGAAATTAAAAATATGAAAAAGAAGATGTAAAAACAACAAGAAGAAAACATGTGGAGATCAATCTCTGCCCCTTACCCCAACAAAGCAACAACTATTTATCAACCATCATACTATGTCCAAGAGATACTGAGAAATAGTCTTCTTTTAAAAAAATAAATGTCAGAGTCCATGAGAAAGACAAACATGTAAAAACACTACAAAAAAAAAAAAAAAACTACTACTTTCCATAAGAAAAATATAGCCAACATCTTTAAGGCTAGATGAAAAGAAGGAATTACATATACCTAAGCAGCTGGTGTATATATCTGGCCTGATAGAAAAGCATGCTGTATTTTGAGTGGTATGACACTGATTAGAAAAATTAGTTTGAAAAACATTTTTGAATAATAGGAAATCATCAGAGTCCACAATACAGACTATAGATCTCTAAATATCTAAATTACTCAATTACTAGACCTCTAGATCTCTAAATTACTCAATTCCATTCAGCAGTTGTTGAACACTTGTGTGTAAGGTGCAGAGATAACTGTAGGCAATGAAAGGTAAACAAGAGAGTGGACCGTTTTCAAGGGGCTCAGAATGGAGTAAAATAGAATTAGAACCCAATGCAGAAGAAAGTCAGCATCCTAATAATGCCATCCATCTATGGGACTTCTAGGGTAGCAATGAAAGGAAGAAAGAAAAATACTAATTTGCAATTTCATGATAACATAAAATTTTAAAGAAAATACACATAAACTCTACCAGACTGTGTCTTTCTTCCAGAATGTAACCTAATTTTTTTTTTAGTTCAAAGAATACACTGTAACAAGGAGAACAGTAAGCAGCATTCTGCTCAAACTTCAGTGAGGATGAAGATTAATTTCCTCCCAATTCCTGATCACATCATAGGGAGATTCAGTAAATGTTTTCTTTGGTCAATGCAGGGTTTTCAGGACTAGGATAATCAACAAACTGAAATCTTGTAGCAAGCAGCAGACTTAATTTTTTCAAAGGTTTACAAGGAAGAATATAATTTTCACATATACTCTTGAGGAGCTGGCAACTGCTGTGGGATTGCTAGAAGTTTAAATTTAATGACTCTTCGATTCACTTCTTCAAAGTTGAAAACTGGCCTGGTTTAAATTGCATTTGATAAGTCACTGGATACTGACTGCGCACAGCAGAATAATTATTTCTAAAAAGAACACATGAACAAGAAGTTGCCTTTAACTAATGAACCTAAGATATGATTAGTATTATGCAGTTAAAACTCTGTAAGCAGCTTAGCCAAATGTGTGAGGATGCAAGAAGATTCATTCTAAAGTATATTATGATGGAAATAGATGGTGAATTTGAAAAAGAGAAGAAATGTCTATTAGGACAAAAATAACAAAAACGTAAAAGCTTGAAGGCAGGGTTAGAAAAAAAAAACAAAGAAATCACTGAGTTAAAACAAGAAATACAAGGAAACTTAGAGGTTTTTGACCTCAAGATGGGGAAAATGCCTGAGGTCTAAAATTACTCAGGGACTAGCATAAACATGAGTTGACAGGGAAACTAGAACAAAGGATGAATCTGTAAGATATTTCAACCAAGGAATCAATAGGCATGCTTGACTGGCTTGATAAGAAGAAAAAATAAGAGGCAAGGTTAGGTAGAATCAGAATTTGATTCTGAATTACCAAAACAAAGAGAAAAAATAGAAGAAGTGGAGAATTTAAGTGGTGACTGTAGCATGGGAAGAATTTTCCTCTTTCTCAACTGCAAAGAGCTCAAAATTATGAACAAGTCCTGTTATACAGCTTTAACAGCCTGCTTCCTTCTACGTGGCTGAAGAGTCAAGTTCATTATGTCTGTAGGGACTTGGAAAGCTCACAAATAACAGTGGTCATTAATCACACTGACTAAATTCCTGAGCTAGCGACAGGAAGGTATGGAAAAATGTGAAATTCTAGGCTTTCCCTAACGTTATTTTAACTTACTTTTTGACAGATAAGTTCAGGCCGGAGTTTACACTCTGCTGTTGAAAGAAGGCTTGGAATAGCACCTGCTTTGTCTTCCAAACCATAAATCTCAACAGCACAGAACACTACATGTTTCACACATAACAGAAAAGATACATCATAGCCATTAACCTTCCCCTTAGTTGCTGATAAAGTAAAATAGACCCATTCTTTACAGAAACACTCATGTATTTGTTCAGATGAATATTCCTCTCACTGCAATAAAACCTATCATTTTGCAACTTCAAGAATGCCTTAGCAAAAGCATGGATTGCTGATTTAAAATCAGTATGACAAGAATTCAAAAATACCATCTTAAAGGTAAAAGCAGAATGGTTAATTACTTTTAAACATATTAGCACATAAATATGATAGGTCTTTATCATTCCACACCATGCACATACACATAAACATTGAAGAATTAAATGTAGGATTCTTATTAGTTAAATTGAGGGAGATTTGGGATGACATATTGGAGAAGGAGAATTGTAGCTGTCAAATGACCAAAGCTAGCAGAAATAATCCTCCTTTTGCAATCCTTTTGAATCTAGGAATTGTGTTGAAGTTCACTTTCTTTTGGAAGAGTGCCATTTTTTTTTCCTGAATAGTCCCATTTATTATTTCTGATGCTGGTCAGAAAAAGCCTGCTCAGAGGTGAAAACTTTAAAAATAAAATAAAATAAAAGTCAATTAAGCCATCCTGAGCTGAAAATAAATAACATTGGCTCATTTGTATTTTTTTTTTCAATTTGGTTCACCAGAAAAGGTTTAACTTCCCTAAGTTCAACAGATTTTACAAATGACCAATGAAGGAAGTACATTCGCCTGGGAAAAGCCTTCCCTGGATTAGCTCAGCTGCACTGAGGGAAAGAGGGGTTTTTCTGTCATGACAACTTTTTCATTGCAGAGACCAGCTGCTTTAGCCAAAGTAATCATAAACCTTGTAGAATGGTCTGTACACCATCTGGATCCCTTCAGTGTCTTGGAGACTCTTTCAAAACTGGCTTTAAAAGTGAATATTTTCCCTTCCATCCCAGGTGTATTTACTATAGCTTGGAATAAATCTGGTTTAGAGGGGGGAGTATGTGGGATCTTGGAACGGACTCAAAATTTTCAAAAACAAACTGAGAAACTGAAAATGGTTAAGATAAACAAGATCTTGATTTGCCATTATTTTCTTTTCATCTTAATAATTAGACATATCAATAGTTACCATTTGAGCTTACATACCACTCTCTTGCTTATCTCAGTGTTCCCATTATAATTTATATAGTTTGCTGCATAAATTATATGACAGTATTTCAATAGGATGATTTTCTTATTTTGAAAGCACAAAATAATTAATAATAGACATTGTAAGTGACAAAATACCCATCAGATACAATGTCTAACCTTGAAATATACTGCATTTAAACTGTAGAACTAGAAGTACCATTCAGCTCTGAAAATCTAGTACCCTAATATCACCAATATATTAATAAGCACATCCATGTAAGCAAATACAGAGTAATACTTATCAAATGAATACCCTCTTCCAGATAATTTCACAGCATACTCTGTGATAAGGAAAACACAAGTTAAAATTACTATGAGATGCTAGTCCATATCCCCCATCATAGTGGCCATAATCAGATCATGAAAAAATTTCTGGAACTAGAGAATGTTGATGGTTGCACAATATCATGAACACACTGAATATCACTTAAATGTACACATTAAAATGGCTAAAATAGTTTGTTACACATATTTGAGCACACAAAAAGTGATAGGTAATAATTATTGGTTGGTGATGCAGAGAAATCAGAACCTTAATACACTATTCGTTGAAAGGGAAAATGATTCAGCCACTTTGGACAACAATCTAGAAGTTCCTGAAGGTATTACAAATAAAATTTCCATATGACTTAGCAATTTCATTCTTAGGAATATACCTAAGATGAATGTCCACACAAAAACATGTATACAAATGTTCACAGCAGCATATTTGTAATAGTCCAAAGGGGAAACAAATCAAATAGATAAATATAATGTGGTATATCCATGCAACAGATCATTATTTGGCTATAAAAAATGAGTAGTATATATGCCACTATATGGATGAATCTTGAAAACATTATATTAAATTAAAAAAAGACAATCATTAAAGACAATGTGTCATATAACTTGATTTATATTAAATATCCAGAATAGGCCTATTCATAGTGATATAAAGTAGATTGCTGGTAGCCCAGAGTTGAGGCAGGTAGAGGGGTATGTTTGTTAGAATATATATGGGTACAGAGGGTTTTTTTTTGGGGGGGTGTGGTGAAAATGTTCTAAAATTCATTGTTTTAATGGTTGTATAACAATGCATATGAAGAAAACCATTCAATTTTCATGTTAAATGGGTGAATTGGCTGGTATATGAATCACATATCAATAAGAGTTATTTTAAAAAAGAATGAGCCTTCTCTTGTTCATAGAAATTCATGAATGTTATGTGGGAGTATGTGTCTACACAAAGTTTTAGGAGATTCATCTGCTATATTCATTTCCTCAAAGTTGGTTTTCAACATTTCTCCTCTAGTTGAAAGTCTTTCTTTTTGGAAGTATACACCTTTCTACTATTGCAGAGATGAGAAGACAAAAGAAGATCTAAGTAGAAGGTTAGGAAATTGCCAGGTACATTAAGAAGAGGAATAGAATCATTTGCTTGGCCATGAGAAAAGTTTTGGGAGAAGCTTAGATCTGTCATCTGTCAAAGATGGGTTAACAGGTTATTTCTGTTCTTCTGCATTTTTTAATAGATATGCTAGGTCTGGGAACTTATAAATACTTTGACAGCAATAATAAAATTATTAAAGAATCCTAAATTAAAACCTCAAAGAAACATGTTAATCATTTGATGAAAGCAAAACACTCTCAAGGGAGATCATTTCCCATAATTCTTCTGCTTTGCTCTTTTTCTTTCCAAGATAATATATGGCCACTTTAAAAATTATTCCTCGAACTGTAAAAGAGTAGGGCTAGTGGGCTGGGGTTGTGGCTCAGCAGTAGAGCACTTGCCTAGCACATACAAGGCCCTGGACTCAATCCTCAGCACCACATATAAATAAATAAAGTAAAGGAATTGTGTCCAACTACAGCTAAAAAAATAAATTAACAACAACAACAACAACAAAAAGAGTAGGGCTAGTAATATTGTTCCTCTGTTAAACCTTTACTTAATGTTTAAACCTCTTTATTTGCAAACAGAAAGTTATCTTTCCTTGCAAAAAGACTGATAAATATAAGAAAAATACCATATCCTTTCAAAGAACATATTCTTGAATAATTGAAAATATTCACTTTTATGGGCATATAGCATTACCTTTCTTTACAAAACAATTTTAACATAAATATATTATTATCAGTATTGTTGTCTCATACATTTGATAGGAAAACAAAGCCTACACAATGACCTCATAGCTATTTGAGATCAGATTCATCTGAAAAATTGGTTCTTATACATAATTTACACTGTTAAGTAAACAATTCCCAATCAAAGGATTCAAAGATAAGCCATGCTAGCATAGCACGGCTTCATGTACTTCCTTATTTTACCACAAAATAGGATGATCTTCTATTTAATTTCCACATTCTGCAAAAATAACTCCTACTGAAGACATAATCTTTCCTTTAAGAAGATAAAAGCCTTTTACTATGATCACATTGTTATAAGATAGTAATATTTTAATTAAATTTACTGCATGCTTAAAGTCCCTATTCTTTTAATAATGTTAATATAATTAAGCTGCATTTGATCTTTCAGATTCTTCAATGAAAAAAAAATTAAATGAAATTCTCATAAGGACAATTAAAATCAATCTTCACTATATTTAAAACCATCAAGACATTATTCTTGTATATTAAGTTCTGGATAACAACAACAAATGAAAAATAAAAGTATTTGCAACATTACTCCTTAATTTAGTGGAGTGATATTTGCTACTCAGAGGTATGGTCATCTTACTTGAATTCTGATCTCTCCTACTTGCATTTCCACTTGTAGGTCTAATGGACTTATCAAACTCCCAGGTCCAAGATGACATCCTAACCATGTTTTGCAATCCAGATAGACTCTTTCTGCTATCTTCTTCATCTTCAAATATGGCAAAGTCTTCTTTTTAGTCATTAAGGTCAATCAAAGGATCATCTTTGACACTTCTTTTTATTTTTTTTTCTAACCCTACATCTAATCTATCAGCAAATCTTACTAGCTCTGTCCTCAGAATCTCTCCAAAGTCCAGCATTTTCTCACCACTATTAACAAGTTGAGTACTGAGGCTGTTGGTCTTGGAATCAAATTCTGAGAACCATGGCTCTACCTTTTTTTGGATCCTGATCACACCAACCTCATTCCATTCTCAGAACATTGCACAAGCTTTTCCCTGTGTCTGAAACATTCTCCCCAACATTTCTGTATGTTGACTCTTTCAGTCATTCAATTCTATCCAGGAAAGTCTTTGGAACTATCAAATTTAAAGAAGTATCCTTGATTTAGCTGGGTATGGTGGTGCATACCAGTAATCCCAATGACTCAAGAGGTTTCAACAGAAGGATTACATGTTCAGGACCCGACTCAGCAATTTAGCATAACCCTGTCTCAATAAATAAATAAATAAATAAATAAGGATTGGGGATGTAGATCAGTGGTGAAGTAGCCCTGGGTTTAATCCCCAGTACAAACAAAACAAAACAAAAATAACCTTATATTTTATTTTCATCATAGTATTTATTACTACTTGGTATTTTCTCATGTATTTTTATTAATGTGTCTATTTTCACAACTTGAGCATACCAAACACACCCCCCACAGTCTCAAACTATTTTTTTGGCAAATGTTAGGCACTCAATAAATATTGGTTGATTATGTTAAAAAAAGTCCAAGGAATATTAAATCAGATTGAATAGCAAAACCAAATTATTATTTGTATAGTACTTGGAAGTTTTAAAGTTGCTATTCTATACTAATTCTAAACTAGAATAATGAAAAAAATCATTCCTTTCAAGGTTATATAAGATTGTTTTCTACCCCCAGTTCCATCATTTACTATCAAGGTTTACATCCTATCTGAGGCTTAGGTTTATAATGAGGTATTCCAATTCAAAAGTATTGAGTTAGTAAATGTTTTCAACATGGAAGTCAAGTATTTAATCCACTTGCATTTGTAGCCTCACTCCATAGTGCTAGGGATGGAATCCAGGGCCTTTCTTACTCTAGGCAAGTGCTCCACCACTGAGCTTCACTTCCAGATCTTTAACCTATATTTAACTGAAAGAATGCCAAGTTTTATAGAACTGAACTAAAAAATAGGTCCATGAAATCAGGAATTGCATCTGTTTCATTACCCACATAATTACTACTATCTACAGTAGTAACTCCCCCTACTACACTACAGACACCCAGTAAATAATTGTTGAATAAAAGATAAACATTACTATTGAATGATACTGTATGTACTTATGTAATATTTTATTTTGTACTTTAAAATTTTAAAATGGCTTATTATAAATCATAGTTGAAGATAAATTTCTGTCTCAGTGCTCATATTAACAAATAGATGGATGTTTCAATATCACACTTAAAAACAAGTACTTTAAATATCTCAGTCCTTGCAAAATAACTAGTTTTCATCAATATTACATTTTATTATTTCCATCCAACTTCTTAATTTTTTTTGAGAGAGAGAGAGAATTTAATATTTATTTTTTAGTTTTCGGTGGACACAACATCTTTGTTTGTATGTGGTGATGAGGATTGAACCCTGCCCCTCGCGCATGCCAGGCGAGAGCGCTAATGCTTGAGCCACATCCCCAGGCCCCAACTTCTTAATTTTTTATCTTGACCTATAATATTTCAGAAATATCTCAAATTAGGGGATTTTTACTTTTTATTTATCATGAATCAAATACTGAGTTTTAATAATACATAAGGTCAGATAAACAATAAATAATCTTCTCTGTCTTTTCTTGATCTACCTTCAAACTATCTTATATTCTTATAACACTATTCCCTAGTTCTTTTGTAAGCATATTGTAGTTCTCAGAATTTTGAAGCTCTTGACAGTTATATTTTAGTGTTTATAGTTTTAACATTTTCGTGTGAGAGCTTCTTTAAAAATGTGAGTATTTTGTACATGTTCTCATATAAAAACACATGCTTAAATACAATAGTATCTGTTTCTTTCTGTTGATGGGTTTCTCTTTTGAATTTATCATGAAAGTCTTCTAAAGAAGAGACACAGTGGTGCTGGGGTTGTAGCTCAGTGGTAGAGCACTTGCCTAGCATACATGAAGCACTGGGTTTGATCCTCAGCACCACATAAAAATGAATAAATAAATAAATAGATAATAAAGGTATTGTGTTCATCTACAACTAAAAAAATTAAAAAAGGAGACAGAGTGACATTTGAAAATAATTATTGTCAAATATTGGTTGATATACTGGCAGACAAACTATATATTTGTGATTTCTGGGAGTAAGCCTTTAATAACAAAATATTTGCATGCCTGATGTGTGTTCATGTGTATTTGTTTAGCTCTTTTTCCAAACAATAATTTGATCTATAATTTGCTTGAGAAATTGGAGCTATGAGTTTCATCTCTCATTGGCATCGAAATGTTTTAAATTATAGAAGAATAAAATCCCTACTCCAAAGGCCACCAATGATTCAACATGCAAAGAGTTCAAAACAGAACTACATATAGAGATCATCACTATTGTAGTATTTCAAATACGGCATTTTTGATTCTATACTTGGAGAAATCCTGCAATTGGTGGACATTGTACATGAAAACACCTTAATGGATGTTCACTGGTAGAGTCACTGGCCTTAGATCCCACCTGTCTTATCTCTCCTCTAAAAATCATGGCATATATCTTTAGTCACAATCTTACATATGGGTCAAATGTGAGCAACAGAACAAAAAGGTGGCAAACCTAAACTTCAGATAACATGCTACTAAGAAGCAATGAAAACTTGTCTGCTTCAATAAAATAGAGAGATATTTAATATGTCAAAGGATTTTAGATTAATTCACATTTGAGCCAAATATCACCTGTCCAAATCAATGAAACTTCACTTAACATTGATAGTATTCCTTTAAGAAACATGTGAGATCTAATACAAAAAGTTAAGCTTATTGTAGATGTGACCTCAAAGAGAAACTGGAGCATTTGCCTCAGAAATTGTGAAACAAAGCCTGATGAAGTTTGAAAATAATGCCCAGTGTTGATTATGGTTTTGTCAACTACAGGATGAAATTGATCAGTTGGAATGGGAGTACAAACTTGGAGTCCATTGGCTCATCCCAGTTTTGGAAACTCTTTGAGATTTTCACCTTTGCTTTTTGGCTGGTAGGTTCTGCGTGTTATAATTCAGAATGTAAATAGCAGTAGCAGAAAATATATCTGTTTGTTAAAATGCAAGCATTTACATACCAGTTGAGTTTATTGAAAATATTGTGAACTTGATTTGTTAACCAGACATCCATTGGCTTTTGTTGTAACTATCTGTCTTGCAGGGACTCAGATCCAGGAAACAAAGTTTGGGGCTCAGCAGGTGGAAGAAGATGCAAGAAATAGTTAGAATAGTATACATGCTTTATTCAGAGGTGGTAATAGCCTCCAGATCTCAGCTCGAGCCTTAGTTCCCAGTCAGTAGCATTTCCCCCGTATTAGCCCCCATTTTGTACCCCAAGTCTTTTCCACAGGCCCTTCTTATATACAGACCAAACAAAGAAGGCACATTGCCAACAGGTTTCATAAGGGGGCATATTCTCACAAGTTAATGTTTGTGGCCTCGAGTATATACACTGAATCAGAGTATTTTGGGCCTTGACTAACAATGACATACCCCATTCCACACCCTACTGGAAGCCTCACAGGGGGAGCCTAACTACAGCCATTTTGGGCCTGCCCCAATGCTATCTAACATAATTGAGTATGAGTACTTTATTTCTACCTTAAATTAGAATGAAGTTGAACAATGTATTCATGCCATATTTTAAGAAAATTTCATTTTACAAGCATAATTTTCCCGAATTATTTACTATAGAAAGAAATAATGGAAATTTCCTTTGAAAATAATCATTGACTAGTTTTCTGTTCACATGATAATTCTGATTAAATTACATAAGAAATATTAGTTTTATATATAACTTTGTATTTATAAGTATTTAGAATCTATATAATTGAAACAAAATAGAAATGTCAGAAACAGCAGAAATATCAATAATCTTGTATATGTGTCAATATATCATTACAAGTATATTTTTTGTAAAGATTATTAAATCATTTTAACATGGCATCTCAAACATAAATGAACATTTCTCCTGTCCTTTCAAATTTGGAGTGTTTATAATTTTTAGTGTGATATGAGAGTTTGTTTCTTATATTAAATATTAAAAGAGCAATTTAAAATTTATTTTCAGCCTTTAAGTTCTCAATAAACCAGTCTCCCCAAAACAAACTTACAGAAATTTAAGAGCAGTGAAGAGGTAATAGGCAGAATGTAAAAAAAGTGAAAAGCATATTACTTCAATTATACCTGATAAGAGATGTACTGAGATAAAATATAGAAATGGTTTAAAAATTGTGGACTTGAAACCAGTCATTTCACTGGCCAGAATTCTATGAACAGTTGTAATGACTATAATACCACAGCATCTCTTTCATCAATAATATTTAGTGAAAAAGCTTTTTTAAAAATTATAAAATCTACCTTTATATGAATTAACTTCCTTGAATAAAACCAAAAGCCACATCTAAGGTATACACAAAGAACAGGTGATATTTCATTGTGGTAAAAACTAACAAAAACTTCTAGGTATCTTGTACAATTACTGTTTCCGTTTAACGGGAAGAGTAAATATTTTGGATGCTTACTGAAACTTTCCTCATCTTATATCTAAGTTACAATATGAAATGACATTTACGGATGCAGTTTGACAAGATAAAATCATTCATTGACAACTTTGATATAACAATCACTTGTAAAAGTGGTGATCAGTTAATTCTATCTTGAATTTTTAGAAGTATTTTCAATGTAAATTCACACACACGAATGCTCCAAAAGAAGATGAGGGTTTTCTCTATTCTTCAAATGAAGATTTAAAAAAAAAAAGCAGACTGACTAAAAATACTAATGAGAGGTGTGTTGGTATATCTTCCCTGGCTCCCTGATCCTGAATGCCCTAGCAACTCTTACCACTAAACATCTAGCAATGACAGATATGTGGGTTGTAGGTGAGAAATCTGCCCTGAAGTGGCTGCAACTTCATGCATACTCCCATGCCCCCAAGCTGTGAAATTCTCCAGCCTGCTTGGAGGAGGTCCTGACTGAGCTATATGTGGGGGACAGTGAGAATGCCAGATGGCGGTTTGTGAGAAAATCTGGGACCAAGGCATTTAGCCAAAAACAGAGAACTGGAAAAAAAAAAAAGATGATCACCAAGAATATAACTCCCCACACAAATGAATGGAAGATGAATTAGTGCTCTCTTCTTCATATAGGTAAAAAATCATCATGCAAATTTTGATCCATGTGTGCAAAAAATAAAACATGGAGTTATAAAAATGTTTAAAAGATCTGTATTTTGCTGATTTATCTTACTGTCAGTTTTTTTTTTGTTCTATTAATAGTAAAAAAAAAAAGAAAGAATAAAAGCAGTTCATTGACAAGGGGAGTATAGACAAACTTACAAACACAGTGATACAAAAATTTTAACATAGAAAGTAGATAAACATACTTCAAGGAACCACTTTCTACTTGATTTGTTAGTAACAGGGGCATTTGCATTGTATTGATCATTATTGTGTGCCTTTATCACTTTTATTGTTTGCTGCAGTATAGCCCTTTGAAGGTCTGCCAAACCACTGCGGCTTACTCAAAAGCAGGGCTGAATTTTAATTAAGCTGAGCCAAATAGACACAGAACAGTTGAACTTGATTAGACCACTTGTCCTGATGCACACAGAGGGCATTCAGCACACTTATTTTAATAACTGAGTAAGTAAATTCACATATTTGGTAAAATCATCAAGATAAAAATCACCATTAGTCAATATATTCCTCCTGCATAATACTTATGACTTCTCTATTTAAATTTAATAAAAAGGAGATCTAAGAGGGTAGGTAGCCAGTAAGGATACTGTATGGCATAATATCTTAATAATAGCAATATTTTATATTCCCTGAGAATCTGTATATGAGTTCTGTAACGATTCAACGGGGCAATTCATGCAAAGATGCCCAAGTATGTGAATGTGTCTGTATCTCAAGTATATAAATTTGTGTGTAGGCCTGTGTCTTAGTTTTCTTTTCAAATATTTCTAACTCAGATAAGGGAGTATGTAGGATGTCAGAGTTTCATATTTTTTTTAGTTTGGATACCTCAGGAAGACCAAAGCATACATGTTTGTATCTTCAGTAAAACTGTGCCAAACCCTGTTACACAGTAACTTCTGAAATCAGCCAGTATAATTTTCTTACATAGTATAGAGATCTAAGTATCAGACAGGTATAGATTTTTGAAACGCAAAGTAACATTGAAGTAACTTTGCTACTAAACCAAGTAACTTCTGAAAAAAACATTCCTAAGTAGACTTTCAGTCTGTGAGCTAAAACCAAACCTTCTCTGAAGGCAGCATTGGTCATAGGCAGTATATCAAAACCAATTGATACTAAGGAGTTAGTTTTATGTGTATGTATCCAGGGTGATATATAAATAGGTTATAAAAATCAATAAGGTAATATTTTTCAAGAAAATATTTTCAAACAGAAAATACAAAGATATGACTCCAAGTTGAAAATGAACTTTGCATATACAAAAACATTCAGAAAAGTGGCTGTTCTGGTAATAAATCCAATTCACTAAGTCCTTAATAGAATTTTGTTCTTTACTTCCAATATACTAATACAATTGACTACTCATAAGCCTAAGAAAATAATCCTCTCTTCAGGATTAGTGAAGAAAAATTTGGTAAATTTTTAAATATAAATGGGTATCTTTTCTGTGCAGAGAAGCAAGTGAGTTTTAAATAAAAAGCAGGATATGAGGTTTTCATCCTTGACAAAAAGAAAAAATGAGCATACTCCGACTTCTCCTTTTTATGTTATAAGTTCACTCTTTATTCTATCTATATGTAATGAAAGATAACAGTATTGTGGTGATCTATGTAAAATTCTGATAAATGTATTAAAAATAATTCATTAACTAGAAATAACATGGAATTTAAACATGATTATTCTAATTTTGAATCCTGCTTATGCAATTTTCCAGAAACATTATGTTTCTCCAGTTACTTAACATCCATTTTATCATACATAAAATGGGAAGTAATAACACTTTTGGTAAAAAATAATGTATAAGAAATTTCCCATGTAATTTAACATAGCATATTATGGAATTAAATGAATTTTTAATATGCAAAATTTAATAGCTCACATGATAGGAAGGTTTCTATTCCATGAGATCTAGCACCTACTTTTAAAAATACTTAATTAGATATTAACTTTTAGACACAACTTTTTTTGTTGTCATATTAGTATTTTGTATGTACTCTGATTTTGTTACTTTTCTTCCCAATGGAGCCCACTGTCTAAGAGTTTATGATGCATCTAATGCATTTAGATCCACCTGAGGCTAATGCAACATGCATAATGGTCTCCATGAGCCTATGCTTCTTACAAATATCAGCATTTCATTTTTTATTTCCATTTATTTTCATAAACTAAAAGGACAACTTTTTTTTAAAAAATATATCCGTTGTACTGAGTTTTTGATTGGCATGCAGCATCTGCATGCGCTAACCTGAAATCCTCATTTCACATTTATTATTCAAAAGGTCAGACTGTATTCTACCAAAGGTCATTTAGGGATTACAATATTTAATACATAAGAAAATATTGCTATGGTTTGAATGTCCCCTCCAAAACTCAAGTTGAAATTTGAGAGTCATTATAACTGTATTAAAAACTAGCAACTTGGGGATTGATCAAGATCATGACCAAGCAAGATCCTCCTGCATTGTCTCCCCACAGATACAAGTTGAACAGATATTCAGGCATGAAACAATTAGCACATGATCCCTGAATATTGGGTGAGAAACCACAGTGCCTGCTTTTAGTATAACAAAATGAAAATCTGTCTTGAAGAAGGCAGAAACAAAAGAGTTTTGCACATCCCCACCTCTTAAAAAGCCCAGCATTGAGAGACATTCTTTCTGTTAGGGGGAGGAAAATAGAGTTATGTCCTGGCCTTAGAGTTGGAACTCTATACCAGGCTTCCCACATTGAAATACAGGCCTAGGTAAAGCCACATGACCAATACCCTTTGGCTTATACCCATGGAATGAGTTACTGGAACTGCACTGGGCCAGGCAATAAAGACAATGCTTCTACCATCAACCTTGGATGGCACAGTAGGGAGCAGGACACTGACAATAGAAAGCAGGGAATAAAAGCTATGCCAAGACTGTGTCTCAGAGTCTACTGCCAAGTCTAACATAGTAAAACAAACCACCCAAAAGAAAATGAAGTTCCCTTATGCAGGCCAGAGCTCACAGACAGATCCTCAAGACCAGGTCTGGCATAAGTTACAGATCCGTGATGCTGTGGAACAGACCAAAGTTTCAACCATATCAGTTCCAATATTAGACTGGGCCTGGGGAATACCCACACTCCTCTTGACACTATAAATACCCCTATAACTGGGACATTTAGCTGCAACCCATCCTTGGAGACCATGGTGGAAGTCCACACATGGTGACCAAGGAAGAACACCAGCCTTGGTGACCGAGGCAAGATTTCCACCACCCATCCCTGAAGCTCAGGCAGCATAACTGTTGCCAGACCACTGCTCAAAGATGGGGCTGTAGAAATGCCCTGGTGTCAGGCAGAGATATGCACTCCAGTGACAGAGGTTGGTATCTGTGCCAGCATTAACCCAGGCTATCGCACAAGACTTGGTGCATCACTGAGGATGTGCACATCCTTATATGTGTGAGACTAAGACACAACTGAAGCTAGAATCAGCCCTGGCAGCCATGGGTTTGTCATCACCAACACTCTCCCAATCCCAGCATAGTGTGGGACAGGATTCTATATGTTTTGGTTAGGACAGTATATTCAGTAGAGTAAATTAGTAATGAGCTGGTGAAATCTAACACTGGGAACATCCAAGAGTAATCCATTGACAGACCTGATTATGGACACAGATTCTGGAACAGCTTCAAGAAAACAGTGCAAGGAGAAGTCATTAGGCCCTAGCCCATTGGATATCTATTCCATCATATATCACCTATGGACCATGAATCCACTTCAGCCATCAGAAGCACACAGAAAGGTGGACCTAGGCCCTAAGCCAGTATTGTGCATGTCTTGGGGAAGGGGGATTCAGAGTATACATGGCTCGACATCATTGGTGGCCAGAGTAATGACAAAGGACACTGGAACTGTTCCACCTACAGTGACTTTACTCAAACCTGGGCAGAATACTGCAGTGTGTAAACACAGGTCAATAACTGTGAATGAGTTATGCACACCTACTCTGGTCCTAGGGAGGGGCTTATGAGAACAGACTACTCTGTCTATGGCAGTACCCTATTTCTGAACAAAGCACCAATGGAGTATGTGGTATAAACCAGGACTTAGGTTTCTTTCAGTACTGAAATAGTGAAAACAACAAACCACAAACTCCTGCCAAATGTGGACCTGGGTATCCTCTAGTGCGAAAAGAATGGAAGTGACTACAGGATCAGAGAAAATAAACAGCCTGCTTAGAATTTGTAGAAAGATAGGGACAAATAAACCCATATTGAGAAGAGTAGACAAAACACCTAATCTTATAATGCCCATTTTAGAAAAATGGCACATGCCAACAAGCATCACAAACTTTATTGAAACCATGACCTCACATAGTACTCAAAACAGGGAACCAGAAACAGATCAAGCACTAATTAGTATGGCAAAGCTCTCGGAGAATTTAAATCAGCTATTTAAGAAAAGTCAATGAGCTTGAAGTAAACAGAATTGTTTAAATACTCTAACAGGGAAATTTATCAAAAAGAAGACATTTACAAAAATATCAAATAAATTCATGAGCTAAAAAAAATACATACAGTGAAATTAAAAACACGATACATGCAACAATCTAGGTTAGATCAAATAAAAGAAACAATGGGTTCAAGACAGGCTAACTGAAAATAAAAAAAAAAAAAAACTTGGAGGGGAAAAAGAAAATGAAGTGAAAACAAATGAAGAAACATCATAAGAATGTTGGAACACGAGAGACTGAATATTTGGAATAATGGGATGAAAGAAACACTAAAGAGTTCAAAAATGGTAGAAAGCTTATTTGAAGAAATAATAAGAGAACACTTCACAAACCTAGAGAAGGATATAAATATCTAAGTAATAGAAAGTCAAAAGTCACCAGTAAAATCAAACTCAACTAAGTCTACCCGAAGACATCTTATGATTAAGTTCTTATAGATAAAAGGTAAAGATTCTCAAGTCTGTAAGAGAAAAAAAAAAAAAAAACAGTTAACACTTGGCATGTCTCAATTTTACTGAGAGCAGACATTTGAGTAGAAACCTTATAAGAGAGTGGCACATAAGATTTTCACAGTAATAAAGTGACAAAAAAACCCACTGTCAACCAAAAGTAAAGTACCTCCAAAACTATTGTTTAGAAAAGAAGTTTATATAAAGACATTCCCAGAGCAAAAATAAATAAATAAAAATAAAACAAAAAAATACCCAAAGGAATATATCTCTATCAGAACTGTTTTCAGGAAATGGTAAAGGAAGTTCTTTAAACTGAAAAAAAAAATATGTTAATGTGAAAGAAGAAAATGTGGAGGGCATAAAACACTTGAGTAACAGTAATTATACAAATGCAAAATGTTTCAATATTGTAAGCATGGTGCATATACAAGGTACATCTTTAATACAAAGGCTAAAGAACAATTAAAATAACAATGACTACATTAATATGTGAGACAATAGGCAATAGGGAAGGATATAACATAGGGTAAGAAATCTTCAAAATGTAGGAAGGAATGGAATGCAACTGGAGAGATGTTTCATATTTTCTCTTGTTCATTAGTTTATTTCTGTATTTAACTTTGTGATCATGTTAAGATGCTGCATTTCAAAATAGCTTGATATGATTAAAAGTTTGAGATATGTAAGCCTCATGCTAATTACGAAGCAAATATCTACAACAGAGAAACCAAAAATAATAAATAGTCAAACAATACAACTAATATAATTCACTTAACCACCAAGGAAGGGTATAGGAATGAACAAAAGAGAAAAGAGAGAAACAAACTACAAAACTTGAAAAATATTTATATAATATCTATAAAAAAGAAAAATATTGCCTACCTACCAAAAATTGCTTAGAATGTAAATAGATAAAGTTTTCTAATTAATTTACATAAATTAAATTGTTAAACCCATATCTATATATCCCCCACTGTATGCTGCTTATAAGAAACTCTCTTTATCTCTAAAAAAATATGTACACTGAAAGTGATAGGATAGAATAAGATACATCCCATGTAATAGAGATCAAAGAAAGGAGGATCAGGCTTATTAGTAACAGATAAATTAGCCTTTAATCAAAAACACTAAAAAAAAAAAATTAGCCTTAAATCAAAAACACTAAAAAGGGACTAGGAATGTTATTATAGAACATTCTCAATAGAGCAAGAAGAAATAATAAATGCAAATGTATTTGTATTCAGTATCAGAGACCTCAAAAAAATAAAGTATGAATAGATAGTAAATGAGAGCAGTTGATGTAATAATAGTTGAAGACTTTAATGGCAGATTTTTAGCAATGGACCATATAGCAAATCAACAAATAAACAGAAAAAGTAAATTGCACCTTAGATCAAATAGATCTAATAGATATATATCTGGTTGAATATTCCATCAGTAGATCTCTAAAACAAATTTTCTTATCAGCACATAGAACTTTATCCAGAATAGATCATGAGATAGGCCACAAAACAATTCTGAGCAATTTTTAAAAACTAAAATCATATTAAGAATGTATATACATATCTTATAGGACCATCCTCAGACACAGTTTTTTATTTCTTTTATTCTGTTTAATCATGCATCATGACCATCTTTCCAGGTCAATTCATATTCTACAATATCTTTTTTTTAGTTGTAGATGGATACAATACCTTTATTTTGTTTATTTATTTTTATTTGGGCTGAGGATCTAACTCAGTGCCTCACGTATACAAGGCAAGTGCTCTACCACTGAGCCCCAGCCCCAGCCCCTCTACAATACCTTTTAATGTCCTCATTTTAGTTTTTTTTTAGTTATATGTGACAATAGGGTCTATGTTGACATATTTACTCAAACATGGAGTATATCTTATTCTAATTAGGTACCCAGTATTGTAGATGTACACTGATGCTAAGATTCACTGTATGTATTCATATATGTACATAGGAAAATTTCAGATTCATGTTTCAGACTCATGCCACTGTATTTTCTATTCCTATACCCACTCTCATTCCTTCATTTCCCTTTGTCTAATCCACTGAACTTCTATTCTTCCCTTCCAACCCCCTTGTTATGCGTTAGCATCCTCATATCAGACAGAGCACTCAACCTTTGGTTTCCTTGCGATTTGCTTATTTCACTTAGCATGATAGTCTCCAGATCCTTCTATTTACCAGCAAATGTCATAAAGTTATTCTTCATGGATATGTAATATTCCATTATACCTATGTTGGTTTCATAGCTTAGCTACTGTGAATTGAGCTGCTATAAACATTGATGTGGTTGTGTTATTGTAGTATGCTGGTTTTAACTCCTTTGGATATATACTGAGGAGTGATATAACTGGGTCAAATGGTGGTTGCATTTCTAATTTTTTGAGGAATCAATACTGTTTTCCAAAGTGGTTGTGCCAATTTACAGTCCCACCAGCAAAGGTGAATAACTTATTTTTGAATAACCAATAGATCAAAAAAGAAATCATAAAGGAAATGTTAATATATTTTAAAAAAATAAAAATGGAGATTCAGCATATCAAAATGTACATTATACAGCAAAAGGAACATTAAGCAGTAAATTATGATGCAGTCTCTGCCAAGATCAAAAAGGAGAAATACTCAGATAAACAACCTACCACTGCACCTCAAAGAACTAGAAAAATAAAGGGAACTAGAAATAAGGGGTATCCAAATTGGAAAAGAAACCAAACTGTCACTTTTTGCAGATGATGTGATCTTATACAGAAAAAAACTCTAAAAATTCCATCGAAAACTATTACAAATAATTTAGCAAAGTTGCAGGATAAATAAAAAAAATTAACATGCAAAAATTATTAGGGTTGTTACATTCCAATAGCAAAGTATATAAAACACAAATCAAGAAAGCTATTTACAATAGTTACATAAAAATAAAACACCTAGGAATATATTTAACCAAAGATGTTAAAGGTCTCTGCAAGTAAAATTATAAAATGTTGATGAAACAAACTGGAGAGGACACACAAATTGGCAAAACATCCCATGTTCATAGATTGGAGGAATCATCATTATTAAACTGTTCATACTACTCAAAGCAATTTACAGATTCAAGGCATTCTCTATCTAAAAAACATTAGAAATCTTCATAGAACAAGAAGAAATAATTTTAAAAATTATATGGAACTATAAAAAACATCCAAAGTCATATTAAGCAAAAGGAACAAAGCAGGATGCACTATGCTACCTGACTACAAAACATATTACAAAGCTGTAGCAATCAAAATAACAGAGTATTGGCATAGAAACAGAAATACAGATCAATGGAAAAAAAGAGAGTGTAGAAGTAAACTCCCATACACATCTATAGCTAAATGATTTTCAACAAAAGTGGTAAGGACATATACTGTAGAAAAGATAGTCTTTTCAAGAGTTAGTAATGGGAAAATTGGATATCCACATGCAGAACTATGAAGTTAGACCCTTACATCTCACCAGTAACAAAGAAAAACTCATAATGGATTGAATCCTTAAATATAAGACCTGAAACCATCAAAGTACCAAGATAGGATAAACACTTCAAGACTTCAGAATGGGCAAAGATGTTTTCAAAAGACTCCAAAAGCACAGAAAACAAAAGCAAAAATAGACAAATGGGATCACATCAAACTAAAAGCCTTCTGCACAGCAAAAGAAACACTCAACCAAATGTAGTGACAGCCTACATAATGGGAGAAAATATTTGCAAAGTGTATATATGAAAAGGGGTTGATATCCAGAATATAAAAGAGACTCCTAAAGCCTAAAAGTAAAAAAAAAATACAAAATTAATGAACAATCCAATTAAAAATAGGCAATAGATTCATAAGTCATTTCTTAAAAGGAGACATACAAATGTCCAACAAGTATATGAAAAAAATGCTCAACAACACAAATTGTCAGGGAAATGCAAATCAAAACCACAGTGAGATGCCACCTCACTGAATAAAAATGGCTAGTATTAAAATGACTGAAGATAGCAAATGCTGGCAAAAACAGAGAAAATGGAACACTTGCACACTGTTCCTGGGAAAATAAATAAGTGTAGCCATTATGGAAAATGGTATGGAGATTTCTCAAAATATTAAAAATAGAACACTATATGATCTAACAACTTCATGAACAGTTATAGATGCAAAAGAAATGAAATCAGAATGTCAAAAGGACATTTTCACTCCCATGGACATTGCAACATGATGCACAATAATCAAGGTAGGGAAAAAACCTGAGAGTCTATCAATGGATTAATGCATGAAGAAAATATGATACATATACACAGTGGAATACTATTCTGTCTTAAAGAATGAAATCCTGTCATTTACAACAATATATATGTAACTGGAGATCATTGTGTTAAATGAACTAAGTCAGTACATAAATACAAGTACCACATGATCTCACTCATATGGAATCTATAAAAAGTATATCTAATAGAATTTGAGAGTAGAATGGTGTTTACCAGAGGCTGGGAATAGTGTAGGGAAGGAATTGATCAGGAAAAGTTGGTCAATGTGCACTGTTATAGTCAGATAGGAACAAGAATCTCTGGAGTACTATTGCACAGTATGGTGATGCAAGATAAGAAAAATTTACATTTTAAAAAGCTAAGAAAAAGTATTTTGAAAATTTTCAGCACAAATAAATTATATATATATATATATATATATATATATATATATATATATATATTAGAGGATATGTTTAACCTGATTCAAACATTATACAACATACACACATAATTCATGTTACTATATAAGTACTTAAACTTTTATGGTTTTTGTATTACTTAAAATTTTAATTAAAAGAAGAAGGACCTTTCAGAGGTATACAGGTCATAAGAGCTCCACCTTTATCAATAAATTAATCATGGGAGTGAGTTATTAAAAATGAGCTCTCTTATTTGTGCCCTCTTCTATGTTTTCTCATGATATCAAAAATTCTGCCAAATTATTATGAAACAAAGTAGGACATAACCAGTTCCTAACACCTTCATATTGAAATTCTCAGCCTCCTTAAATTTATCAGTAACCTGGTCTATGACAAACTGTTAAGTCAACACAAAACAGACTAAGACAGGTGGAACTGTATCAAAGTAAAATCTGCAAGACATTAAAGAACATCTCTTCGCATATGTGGTACTCTGTATTTTATATAGGGTGACTTAGTTCCTAATTGCCATGCATTAATATAACATTACCATTCTATCATTTTCTTTCAGTCTGTCCAATACAGAAGATCACAATCGCAGTAACCACAATTATATATTCATTATAAACTTTAGTGTATTCTCTCTGCCTCCTTCATAGGTTATAGACTGTATATGGAAAAGTACCATCATTTTTTTTATTACAAATACATATAAATCGTTTTAAAATAATGCCTAACAGACAAGGCTCAATAAATGTTTGTTCATGGAATCACATATGAATAAAATATATATTCTCAAGAATATATTCCCAAGTTAAGGGAGATTAGAAACAATCTTGAAATTCAACTTAGAAATAATCTTGCTTAGAGAATATAATAAGAATGATATCTATAAATGATTCAATATATAACCCCAAAATTAGCACTTACAAATATTTATTTTTATATCCAGATAGCAAATGATGAACTTAAAATTGTAACCTTGTCTCAACTCCTGACTGGTAATGAGAATTTTGTATTTAGTGTCCTTATCAAGGACTTGTTAATATATTGGTGGGAACGATGAATAAAGGGGTAGAATGTAAAATATCTAGAGGGGAGTTAGCATCAGGGAGGGATGCATAACATAAAGGGTCAGTTGAGTGGAACATATTTAGAGGGAAGATGAGAATAGATTCCTAAAAAAGCATAGTGAGGTGCTGGAATTGTGGGTCAGTAACAGAATGCTTGCCTCACATGTGTGAGCCACTCACTGGGTTCAATTTTCAACACAACATAAAAATAAATGACTAAAATAAAGGTTCATCAACAACTAAAACATATTTTTACAAAATAGAAGTATAGTGGGCTGGGGATGTGGCTCAGTGGTAGAGTGCTTGCCTAGCATGTGTGAGGCACTGGGTTCGATCCTCAGCACCACATAAATAAAATTTTTAAAAAGATACACTGACAACTAAAAAAAAATATTTTTAAAAAAAGAAGCATAGTGAGAGGTCTTTGAAGAAAATGATGAGAGGAGAAGATCCTTATTTATCCCACTCTTGCAAAAATGAGTAACTATCAAAATGATTTCAGTTTTTTATGTTTACTTTTTAAAATACAGAGTTTTGGTTTCTTAATATTGTGAAACTGACCTGAGAATAAAAACAAGTTGACCAAACTTCTGTGGCTTAATATTTTTGGAGTAACTTGGAAGCATCTAGTGTTATTGCTCATACAATATGTTAACCAATAGCAACAAGTAGCTATTTAAAATTAATAAAAATCAAATAATGTAAAAATTCAGTGTCAAATCAGTTACACAAACCACATCTCAAGTATTCAAAAAGTATAAGTGTCTAGAATAGTGCAGATACAGAAAATTCCCCTCCTAAAAACGTTATTTTGTATAAGGCTCCTATAAAATTTTGAGCTTATAACACACATGGTACATTCAAATGTGCTTGGTCCTATTACTAACATAATATATTCCAAGAAGAATATTTTATCATCATTTATTTTACCTGAAGTGGTGGATATAAAAAATTGGCAAAATGACTATGTTTTATATGGTCAATGTATTTATATTCAGACAGAGTTGGTTTTCTGTTGTTGAAATTTTTATCAGAAAAATTTTGAGATATACTTTCTTTCATTCCCTGTATTACTTGGCTAGCATATTTACTGAAGATTATAAATTTTAATCTATTATAAATATATTATAAATTTAAGATTATAAATTTTAATCTGGACAAATTTTAAAACTTACGATCAAAGATATTCAGCAGAAAAGATAAATATCAAGCAAATAGTTAAAACTACATCTTCTGTCATTTTGGGTTTTAATCAGAAAAAAAAAAACCTGATATGGAAGTAAAATATCCTAACAGTTAAAATATTTTTAAAAGATTAAAAAAATGCTCTCAAAAGACAAAGCACAAGATCAGTGTGAATTGGAAACTTCTAAATATGTCTGGGACATTTCTCCTAGACTAATGCTAATCCTCTATGAATCATAAATCATGAGTGAAGAGAACTCAGCATGACATGTTTTCAATTATTAGCATTGCTACTGATATTGAAAGTAGAAAAAGGCACTGATGTACTTTTGGATACATTTAATATTGTTTTAAACAAAGAAGGAAGAGTTGTCATGAGAGTTGTAAAAGAGGGACAATGAGCACCACAGGACCTCTTTACAGGAGAATACTCTAAAATCTATGTATAAGAGGGATGAACTTCCCATGTGAACAAGTAGGAGTGGGAGAATAATTACAAAATTTTTAGTCTGGGAGCCACCTGGCTCAACAAGTAATTTAAATAATTCTATGTGGGTGGGAGGATAGAAGCTTCAGCAAAGTAATAGTCAAGGATCCATTCAAACCAAATGATATATTTATTTCAAATTTGAAGAAATTATTTAAAATGATAGAAACATATTTAGGATATAGGTCATGAAATTTTAATTCAGGACTTTTCATCATTATACATATATTGCCTTCTAGTTAACAATGAACCATGACCTTATTTCCAATATGTTTTAAAACTTTGAACAAGACCAAATAAAGAACCAGTAAGGTTTGATGATACTCAGGGTTAGTAGCAGAAGTATTGATCCTGTGGTAAGATCACTGAATTTTAGTTTATACCTTATAATTCAGGGTGTATAATATAATTTATTGGTAGCTTCTTTGCTTTTAAGAAACTCTGAAATCTATCTCAAGCTCTCTCAAAAGTAAAATGTTAAAAATAAAATGTAACACATACATTTACAAGAATACAAGCTTCTGCAAAAGAAAGGTATTGAATGAAGACAGCATGGTGTTACATTTTGATTAATGAAGAACACCATATGCATAATAATATTTACTGAGTGCTTCCTGTATTCTAAGTACTTTACATGTAATGAGTCTGTTAATCCTCACAACAACTCCATAAGGAAGGTATTATAATTATGTCCATATTATGAATGAGAAAATTATATGAGTAAAGCCAAGTTTTGATTCTAGTGCCCATGGGTTGGTACCTGAAGGGCTTCCTTGCAAATGATTATAGCAAGCCGCCTAGAGGACCAAATGAAAAGTAAAAATATTAGCAAAGTGTTAGGCAGCACCATTGGGAAAAAATGAAAGTCTAAACTATGGATCCACAGCACCTACACTCAACCTATTGTATTGATTTCAATGAAACTGACAGAGAAATCAGACACCCTTCTGCCTCATTAGATTTGGTTTTACTGACCAGTTCTTGAGAAAAGTGGCGAAGAACCCTTAAATTAGAGAGACATCTACTTTATTCCTCAGTTCTTAATGAAGAGGCCAGTGTATGGTAAGGTCTCAATAAATGTTTAATGTATATGTAGAAATAGGACAGGACAGAACAGGACAGGGAAATCAAATAAAATAGGAGAGTGGATGAAATTCTAACAGCAACTGGGAAAGGGGTTTGTGGAGTGAGATAGGCAACAAGGGGAGAAATATATGGAAGGGTCAGTACTACAACTGGATCTTAAAGTATCAGAGTTTCAAGAACTGGAGAAAATGGGGGTTGAGTTAGGGTACTTCAGGACTAGTGAAGCACATACATAAATTGGGACTTTACAAGCTTTCCTCAGTGTACCTGTAACTGCAGTGAATACCTATAGGGCCAGGCCCTGTACTAGCACCAGGAAGAAGAACAGATATAAATTTTTGTCTCATTTACTTAATAAACACGAAGAGAGGTGAGAAGAAATAAGGAATAGCCATGTTGCCCATGGCAAAATATGGACACACCTGTTAAGGAGCTGAGAGAGGCACAAGTAGTTTTTGTTATCCTGTCAACTAGATGTTAAATGCATTGAGACAGATAAATATTAAAAAAAATGTTTAAAAATATATTTTTTAGTTGTAGCTGTACACAATACCTTTATTTTATTTATTTATTTTTATGTGGTGCTGAGGATCGAACCCAGGACCTCACAGATGCTAGGTAAGCACTCTACTGCTAAACCACAACCCCAGGCCCCTATTTTTAAACATTTTAAAGCTCTTAATATATTTATTTGCATATTAGTAGTAAGCAGTGAATAATTATTTGGGAGTTAATATTAGGTTAACAGAAAATGTATTCGTTCTGGAATCTTTAAACATAAATGAATTTGCTTGTCTGTGAAAAAATAGGAGATAGTTAGAACATCCAGTATTAGGTTTCTCGGTTATATAGTGTCTCTATTAATAAGGAGTTCTCTGTTAAGGGACATGGAATGATGCACGATAAAGTACATCATGCCTCTTATCAACTCAGGCTATTAGAAGGCAGGCTTATTCCACTGGCAATATGAAGTTAAGAATAAAATTTTATCAGTTTGCAGATACTTGACCCTTGAGGCTTACCAGATTTGTTTGTGTTGGTGGGCTGGAAATAAGGATTGTGAATGCTATAAAAAAGAAAATAAACTACACAGATGAACAGAAATTAATCTGTCCTCAACACAACTATAAATCCCATCTTGACAGAAAATTCTTGCTCTGAAGTATTTGAAAAAAATCACATCTACAAACTAATTACAAACTTCACAAATGGACACTATGCAGAGAGTGCAGAGGGAAATTCATGTTCTACACTGGGAGATTTCAACTTTAAGTCTCAGATATTTGATGAAGCAATTGCGTGGGAAGGTAATATTAACAAATAAAGTTGTGTAATTTAAGTAAAGGGCACAAAATGAATATAATAGTATTCATACATGTTAAAATGTTTGTCAAAACATGACATATACATATGAGCAGGTGATACCAGTAACATTTAGTGGACAGCATGATCCAATCAGTAAGGATGTGCTAAAAGAGATATATCAATTCTAAATAGAAAACTGGGATGGAAGAGAAATCAGTTTATTCATATTTGTAAAACAGCCCATGTAAAGGAGTGGAGGTGGGAGAAGAAAATTCCTTCTTAGAGTACCATTCTGTCTCAATGAATCAGCCACGACTCTCCTGGGAGTCCAGAAGATTTGCATGTTTGGTGATTGATGTATATAGAGGTAGTAAATCACAAAGAATCTTAGTTGAAATTTCCTACTCTCTCATTCATAGAAAGATGAACATTTCTAAACTATACCTCAAATATTCACATTGTTCAAATGCACAATAATTTCAGGAATGATCAGAAAATATCCAGCAGTCACATCTGATGAACTTGGAACACAGAGAACTATATCACTGAGGATAATTTGCATTCATCTGGTACACTAGGACATAGGGTATTTTCAACTTTGAAAATATTTAGTAGGTTTTTTATCAATATGCTGCATTTCTTCCCATAATATTTTGTCATATCCAAGGGAAAAACAAAAAAAAAAGCAAAACATAACAAAAACCATCACAACAAACTTGTTACACAAAGATTGAAATACATAATACATATTTATTGCACTGGTAATTTTTCTGACTTACTCTTTTCAGAAACATAATTATTTTTCTTTTGCTTTAGGATTGCTATTGGATTAAGGCTAATGTTAAAAGTGAAAATGAGAGAAGCAAAACATATTCTCCAAGGAGAATAATTCTATTACCATTCCTCAACCGTTCTTGTAGCTAAGAGGTATATTCCTTCAAGAAGAAAAATTGCTTCTACTGAAACAATGACTGGATATTTTATCTTTAAATATAAAAAGCAATGATGACACAATTAGCTTTAGAAACTACTGAATTACTAATAACCAGCATAAAAATAGGGGAAAAGTAAAATGCTAATACCTGGCTACACATGAAAGTATCTTTTTTTAAAGAGAGAGTGAGAGAGAGAGAGAATTTTTTAATATTTATTTTTTAATTATCGGCGGACACAACATCTTTGTTTGTATGTGGTGCTGAGGATCGAACCCGGGCCACACACATGCCAGGCGAGCGCACTACCGCTTGAGCCACATCCCCAGCCCACATGAAAGTATCTTGAACAAATAGGAAAATTTATAATGTTGTATAAAATATCTAAACCTTGAAACAATCTCTGTGAAAATAAGAAAATGAAGTGCTATATAAGGAAGGGTGGTGTTCACTCATACCCAGAAGATATTTGCTCCTGCCTCACTGTCACCCTCTCTAAAATATGATTCTTGTCATAACTTCTGACACTCTACATATCTATGGAAATGATTCTCTCACCACATTGGCCTAGTAATTCACTGGACTCTGACTCCAGAGATCTTGTTTTTACCCTGCCTTCATCGTTTGCTCTGATGGTCACACACTGGATTTTGTCACTTTGACTTCCACCTCCTAAGTCTCTAGCTGAGTCCTTCTGGTATTCCATTTCAACAATTCTTTGACATCACCAAGCCCTGAAATCCATTCATTCTAATAGCTTTTCAAGATATATTGAATAATCCATGTCTTTGCTTTTCTTCTTATAAAGAATTAAATCTTGATGCATCATAAACACTTTGTTGCATACATCCTCGAATCTTGAATCTCTTTGCTCTGAATTCTAGTGCTTGCTTGATAAATCTCAAACACCAGCTACTGATAACTCTCCACTCATACATCACTCTCTCTCATGCAGCTGAAACTTCTGGAGGAAAAGCATAATCACTTGAATTAGTCTCATTTTGAATTCATGACCACTACCTTCAAGTTGATTCTTACTATGACCCAGCAATCTTACCTAATCTCAAATTCTTCTACATATTGGGAATATGTTTTAAGTATTAAATCAAGGCACCATCCCATGATTCTCAGTTAAATTGTCTTGGTTACCAACCAAGCATTGTAAATCTTAAATATTCATTTAGGTAATTCTAACCTGCAGGAAAGTTTGAAAATCTTCAGTCTAGATGACTATTTCATTCTCATCTATTTTCTAAAACTTTCAACAACCCCTCCCAATTATAAATCAATAAACTTATTTCTTATTTACCTGAGAAAATTAAAGCAATCAGTACAGAAACTGTTTGTTCCTGTCACACATCTTCCCACATACCTGTATTTATGACTAACAGTCTGGATGACCAGTTTATGTTCTGATTACAGACAACACCTTTGAGTACTAGATATCATTCTCTTTTACCTACTCAAGGTCAAGGTTCCAGCAATCAACTATACCAATCTCTCCCATTCTTCTGAATTATTCCCATGAGTATTCTGTGTTATTATTTTTTCCATCTTAAAAACATCCTCCCTTGACTCCACTTCCCACCCACAAATACAGGTTCATTTCTTTGTTCCACTGAATGATGAAACTTTTTTTGACCATTTTTATTACCTCTAATTTGTTTCCTCAATTCTTTTTTGACCCAAAACTCTGAGTCATATTTTCATTTCTGACATTCCCTGAAACTGCTCATTAGGTCACTAAATACTACCAAGTTGTTAAATCTAATGGTCAATCATTTTATTTCATCTTTGACAAATTAGCAGCCTTTGATATAATCAATAACTCCTTCTTAAAACAGTTTGTTTGCCTTTTAGGGTGAGGATTTACAAACTATAGCTTAGGGGCCAAATTAAGTTGGCTGCCTCTTTTCATAAATAAAATTCTATTGGAACACAACCATGCTCATTTGTTTGTCTGATATACATGGCTGCTTTCCCACTAAAAGACAGAGTTGTGAACTTGTAACAGACAGCAAGATATTTACTATCTGACCCTTTACAGAAGTTTGCCAATGATCCTTGATTTCTTGAGTTTTTTCTTTGAATTCTTTTTACATCAATTATTAAGCATCTTCAGCTAGTTCCTTCTCATCTGCCAGGGCTTTTTAGATGGAAATGCCTCAGGAATCAGTCTTTAGACCTCTAATCTTTGTTTTTTTCTCAGTCCTTGGGTAGCATAATCCATCCTTATAGCTTAAAATGCTGTCTTTCTTGGAATGTTTCTGGGAACTCTAGATTTAATGATTATCTGCCTATTTAGAAACTCTTTTGACTTCTAAACATATCAAATTTAATATCTCTAAAATTGCATACCTTAATTTTCCCTATATATGTTTCTCTCACAGCTTTTCTTGTCTTAGCAAATGCTAACTCTATCCTCCCATATGACCAGGACAAAAATCATGGATTCATCCCTCCTGCTTTCTTTCCTTTAACAACACACATATAACCTCTCAGAAAATTATAACATTTTTTTCTTCAAAATATGTTCACAGTCTAACCACTTATTACTATCTCATCTGCTACCAACCTAGACCAAGTCATCATCATTTGAGAATTAACCAGTTTCAATGGATTCATAACCAGTCTCCCCATTCTTTCTATTGTCCTGCTAAAACTTCTATATAAACCCTTACTCAGTTTATTCTCGATATGGAATTCAGGGTGATTGTTTTTTTTTTTTTTTTTTTTTTTAATTTTTTATTGTGGGTTGTTCAAAACATTACAAATTTCTTGACATATCATATTCCACACTTTGATTCTAGCGGGTTATGAACTCCCACCTTCACCCCATACACAGATTGCAGATTCACATCAGTTACACATCCATTGATTTACAAATTGCCATACTAGTGTCTGTTGTGCTCCGCTGCCTTTCCCATCATCCACCCTCCCCCCTCCCCACCTCTCCCCTCCCCTCCCCTCCTCTCTCTCTACCCCCTCCACTGTATAACCCTGAGGGTCTCCTTCCATTACCGTGCAATTTACCTTCTCTCTCCCTTTCCCTCCCACCTCTCATCCCTGTTAAATGTTAATCTTCTTCTCCTGTTCTTCGTCCCTACTCTGTTCTTAGTTACTTTCCTTATATCAAAGAAGACATTTGGCATTTGTTTTTTAGGGATTGGCTAGCTTCACTTAGCATAATCTGCTCTAATGCCATCCATTTCCCTGTAAATTCTATGATTTTGTCATTTTTTAATGCAGAGTAATACTCCATTGTGTATAAATGCCACATTTTTTTTATCCATTCGTCTATTGAAGGGCATCTAGGTTGGTTCCACAGTCTTGCTATTGTGAACTGTGCTGCTATGAACATCGATGTAGCAGTGTCCCTGTAGCATGCTCTTTTTAGGTCTTTAGGGAATAGACCAAGAAGGGGAATAGCTGGGTCAAATGGTGGCTCCATTCCCAGCTTTCCAAGAAATCTCCATACTGCTTTCCAAATTGGCTGCACCAATCTGCAGTCCCACCAGCAATGTACAAGTGTACCCTTTTCCCCACATCCTCGCCAGCACTTGTTGTTGTTTGACTTCCTAATGGCTGCCAATCTTACTGGAGTGAGATGGTATCTTAGGGTGGTTTTGATTTGCATTTCTCTGACAGCTAGAGATGTTGAGCATTTTTTCATGTACTTGTTGATTGACTGTATGTCCTCCTCTGTGAAGTGTCTGTTCAGGTCCTTGGCCCATTTGTTGATTGGGTTGTTTGTTCTCTTATTGTCTAATTTTTTGAGTTCTTTGTATACTCTGGATATTAGGGCTCTATCTGAAGTGTGAGGAGTAAAGATTTGTTCCCAGGATGTAGGCTCCCTATTTACCTCTCTTATTGTTTCTTTTGCTGAGAAAAAACTTCTTAGTTTGAGTAAGTCCCATTTGTTGATTCTAGTTATTAACTTTTGTGCTATGGGTGTCCTATTGAGGAATTTGGAGCCCGACCCCACAGTATGTAGATCGGAGCCAACTTTTTCTTCTATCAGACGGCGCGTCTCTGATTTGATATCAAGTTCCTTGATCCATTTTGAATTCACTTTTGTGCATGGCGAGAGAAAGGGATTCAGTTTCATTTTGTTGCATATGGATTTCCAGTTTTCCCAGCACCATTTGTTGAAGATGCTATCCTTCCTCCATTGCATGCTTTTAGCCCCTTTATCAAATATAAGATAGTTGTAGTTTTGTGGATTGGTTTCTGTGTCCTCTATTCTGTACCATTGGTCCACACGCCTGTTTTGGTACCAGTACCATGCTGTTTTTGTTACTATTGCTCTGTAGTATAGTTTGAAGTCTGGTATCGCTATACCGCCTGATTCACACTTCTTGCTTAGCATTGTTTTTGCTATTCTGGGTCTTTTATTTTTCCATATGAATTTCATGATTGCTTTCTCTATTTCTACAAGAAATGCCATTGGGATTTTGATTGGCATTGCATTAAACCTATAGAGAACTTTTGGTAATATCGCCATTTTGATGATGTTAGTTCTGCCTATCCATGAACAGGGTATATTTTTCCATCTTCTAAGATCTTCTTCTATTTCTCTCTTTAGGGTTCTGTAGTTTTCATTGTATAAGTCTTTCACCTCTTTTGTTAGGTTGATTCCCAAGTATTTTATTTTTTTTGAAGATATTTTGAATGGAGTGGTTGTCCTCATTTCCATTTCAGAGGATTTGTCGCTGATATACAGGAATGCCTTTGATTTATGCGTGTTGATTTTAAATCCTGCCACTTTGCTGAATTCATTTATTAGCTCTAATAGTTTCTTTGTAGAGCCTTTTGGGTCTGCTAGATATAGAATCATATCATCTGCAAATAGTGATAATTTAATTTCTTCTTTTCCTATTTTTATGCCTTTAATTTCTTTCGTCTGTCTAATTGCTCTGGCCAGTGTTTCGAAAACTATGTTGAAGAGAAGTGGAGAGAGAGGGCATCCCTGTCTTGTTCCAGATTTTAGAGGGAATGCCTTCAGTTTTTCTCCATTCAGAATAATGCTAGCCTGAGGCTTAGCATAGATTGCTTTTACAATATTGAGGTATGTTCCTGTTATCCCTAGTTTTTCTAGAGTTTTGAACATAAAGGGATGCTGTACTTTGTCAAATGCTTTTTCCGCATCTATCGAGATGATCATATGGTTCTTATTTTTAAGTCTATTGATGTGGTGAATAACATTTATTGATTTCCGTATATTGAACCAGCCTTGCATCCCAGGGATGAATCCTACTTGATCATGGTGTACAATTTTTTTGATATGTTTTTGTATCCGATTCGCCAGAATTTTATTGAGGATTTTTGCATCTAGGTTCATTAGAGATATTGGTCTGTAGTTTTCTTTCTTTGAAGTGTCTTTGTCTGGTTTAGGTATCAGGGTGATGTTGGCCTCATAGAATGAATTTGGAAGTTCTCCCTCCTTTTCTATTTCCTGAAGTAGCTTGAAAAGTATTGGTATTAGTTCTTCTTTAAAGGTTTTGTAAAATTCTGCTGTATACCCATCGGGACCTGGGCTTTTCTTAGTTGGTAGTCTTTTGATGGTTTCTTCTATCTCCTCAATTGATATTGGTCTGTTTAGGTTTTCTATATCCTCCTGACTCAATCTGGGCAGATCATATGACTTAAGAAATTTATCTATGCCTTCACTATCTTCTAATTTATTGGAGTATAAGGATTCAAAATAGTTTTTGATTATCTTCTGTATTTCTGAAGTGTCTGTTGTGATATTGCCTTTTTCATCCCGTATGCTAGTAATTTGAGTTCTCTCTCTTCTTCTCTTCACTAGCATCGCTAAGGGTCTGTCGATTTTGTTTATTTTTTCAAAGAACCAACTTTTAGTTTTGTCAATTTTTTCAATTGTTTCTTTTGTTTCGATTTCATTAATTTCAGCTCTGATTTTAATTATTTCTTGCCTTCTACTTCTTTTGCTGTTGTTTTGCTCTTCTTTTTCAAGGATTTTGAGATGAAGTATGAGATCATTTATAAAGAGGGACACTACATACTGCTTAAGGGAACCATACACCAACAAGACATAACAATCATAAATATTTATGCCCCAAACAATGGTGCAGCTATGTTCGTCAAACAAACTCTTCTCAAGTTCAAGAGTCTAATAGACCACCACACCATAATCATGGGAGACTTCAACACACCTCTCTCGCCACTGGACAGATCTTCCAAACAAAAGTTGAATAAGGAAACTATAGAACTCAATAACACTATTAATAACCTAGACCTAATTGACATATATAGAGTATACCACCCAACATCAAGCAGTTACACTTTTTTCTCAGCAGCACATGGATCCTTCTCAAAAATAGATCATATATTATGTCACAGGGCAACTCTTAGACAATATAAAGGAGTAGAGATATTACCATGCATCTTATCTGATCATAATGGAATGAAACTGAAAATCAACGATAAAAGAAGGAAGGAAAAAGCATACATCAATTGGAGAATGAACAATAGGTTACTGAATGATCAATGGGTTATAGAAGACATCAAGGAGGAAATTAAAAAATTCTTAGAGATAAATGAAAACACAGACACAACATATCGGAATCTATGGGACACATTGAAAGCAGTTCTAAGAGGAAAATTCATTGCTTGGAGTTCATTCCTTAAAAAAAGAAAAAACCAACAAATAAATGATCTCAGGGTGATTGTTTAAAAATTGTTTTGCCAGAAGATAGTATGCCTTTTTTATAGCCTTTCATTCATATCCATGTTTATTCTTTCACATCCATGTTAACTAAAAGTTCTTTAACTTTAAAGTCACTACATATTATCTCTGACCTTATCTTCTGTTCCTCCATAATTCTTCACTATGCTCCACCCACTCCCACTTCCTAACTCTTCCTTGAAAGTGCCATAATGTTTGCAAATATGTATGGCTCAATATTTGCATTTACTGCAATCTTTGCCAAGGATGCTCTGCCCTAAGACATCTCCACGTCTTATCTCCTTTAGATCTTTCTCAAATATTACATGCTCAGTGATGTCTCATCTTCTTGCTTTTTCTTTCTCCACAACATTTAACACCAAGTAAGATGTTTCATATTTTCCATATTTGTCTTATTCACTGTATGTCTCTTTACATTAGAAAATATTCTACATGAGGATAGGATTATTACATACTCTGCTTACTGTTGAATCCCTGGTTCAGAGAAGACATTGGTCAGGCATTCCTGAATATGTGAAGATTTAATGAATTTTTGGAGTGCATAGAAGACAATGAATTGGAAAGTTGATCAGTATTTTTTTCTTTGTCTTAAACTATCCTTCAGCAAATTCCCAAAGCCACACATATCCTAATTCTTTTGTGCCCAATTCAAATATTTATTGATCTTACATTTGTACCAGGTTTTGAGTTAGGTTTGGGGAATGTCAGAATGACTTAGATCAATGCTGTTCAATATGATGGTACAAGTAAAAAGTTGTGAACTCTGGGAAGTTTTTAATCTAGAAAGCTCAAAGAAGGCACCAGACAGGATGCAACCCATTTTCTGTCTTAAATGATAACCCAGGATTTCCCAAGATACACATGAGATGAAGAAAGGACAGAGAGAGCACTGGAAGAACAAATACTATAAGGAAAATAGTAAAAGTATGAACCAATTATTCACCATACAACATCTATAGAGCAGAATAATATTGGGTGAGTTTGGAAGGGGTAGCAAATGACAGGACATAAGACTGAAGAGTTGAGCACTGTGTTAACAATTTAAAGTATGTGAAATAATTTTCTTAAATGTGAATTAACTTGACAATTAAGTTTGGATATATACAAATAAACCATAATTTGAATTGATATAGAAAATTTTCGTATTCTATTTCTGTGACATATTACATGAGTGTTTACTTGCCTATATTTATAGCTATTCAATTAGGCTTTACCTCCATCTCCATCTGCCCATACCACCCCCATTCACATACACACAAACACACACACACACACACACACATTATCCATATTGCATTATATCTAAGAGCTCATAATTCTTCAATTTTAAACTAAACAATATTTAGTGAGGAGAGGCAAGAAGTATAGAAAAATGTATGGCAGAGTCCCAGGACTGAATTGGTCATTGATAAGGCAAACAGCTTAGATTGAATCTCTTAATGCCTATCTTTGACAATGTATTCATCTATAAAACAAAAACAATGTCATCCCTCATAGGGATTACACTAGAGATTAAAGAAGGTAATGAAACAAAATAGTTATTAAAATATAAATTATAAAACAGGTGCATTATTAATAGTAACAATACCAAAGGAAACCTTAACTCAGGATTTATGCAAATCAGATACTGATAGATTTTCCTTATTCTAAACTCCGAGTTGAATTTTCATATTGAAGTGTCTAAACTTCAGTATAGGAAAACATGAAAATTATGAGTATAATGTCAATATTTGTGTTTCATTAAGTTTTAGAGAAATATTTATTAGAAATACTTTAAGGAGCCGGGGTTGTAGCTCAGTGGTATAATGCTTGTCTAGCATGTGTGAGGCACTGGGTTCAATTCCTGGCATCACATTAAATAAATAAATAAACAAATAAACAAATAAATAAATAAAGGTATTGTGTCCATCTACAACCTAAAAAGAAATAAAAATACTTTAAATAATAATGAAACCTCAAAAATGTTCTCAGATACTATATAATGTTCTATACTTACTTTTATTACTTATTTAATCATCACAAATTGTCTAAGAGTTAAATACTACTCTCATTTACATTTTACATTTGTTGTAAAGGAAATCCAGAGAGTTGCAATAACTTGTAGGGCATCACACAACAAGCCTGGGGAGAATCCAGGAGTCAGAGCCAAGTCTAATTCCAGTGCATCTGTAACTATTCTGCCAATTTATTGTCAGCACTTGTCCCTACCTGCAGGCCCATGGTAGACCTTCAAGACATTGGTGTTTAGGTGAAATTGTAGAATTAACTCACTGATAATAGCTCAACAGTAAAGTAAATTAATTATCTCCAGAAAGGTCTCAATCAAATTTCCATAATTATCTTTTTTTCCTCTTGGCCAGACCATAAACCAAAGGATACACTGTGAGTTACTCAAAAACAGGGCAAGAATTTGGTTCATCTTAGTTTCACATTTGGCATACAAAACATGTATTGAATAAGCAGAACCCAGGAACAGGAGTTTGTATAACACTCACATTAAATAAAATTGGAATGTAGAATGAAAATCTGAGATAATGGGCTCTGTGAAATCAGAGAATCATTCAATTTACAAGTTGAATATCTATTAAAAAATAAATAGCCAAAGGCAGAGCTAGCATCAGCAGTGCTGAATAGAAGAAAACTAATGAAGAAGTATAAGTCCAGCCGTAAGCCTGTTTTTATCTAATTAGTAAGAGAAGGCCCAATCAAACATATCTGGCCTACTCAAGGCCAGAAATGAAATGTTCTATGCAATCAAGCTAATGAGTTATACTGGAAAAGTAAAAATCTGTGGTATTTGAGCAGGAAATAAATCTTAGAAATAACCAATTTTCAACTAATCCAACACATGCAAAATCACACTACCAATTACCAAGAAAGTACTTTTGGTTTAATTTTCAAAAGTTATTTACAAAAACAAAAAGCAGTATTTCTATTTAGTGCCATTGCCATAATGCATCAAGACGACAAGGATAGAGAATACATTCATTCAAAAAATATTTATGGGCATTGTCAACGAACAGTAGTTCATCAGAGAAGAGTAGATAAGAAGACAATTGCTCTGACTACTCTGTTCTGAAAAAGTCATGGTGATTTATAAATACATAAACAAAAATGAGTAAAGCAATAGAAATATATATCACACATACAGGTCATAGTGGGGCACACCTGTAATCCCAGTGGCTGGGGAGGCTGAGGCAGGAGAATCCAGAGTTCAAAGCCAGCCTCAGCAATGGCAAGGAACTGAGCAACTCAGTGAGATCCTGTCTCTAAATAAAATACAAAATAGGGCTGGGGATGGGTCTCAATGATTGTGTTCCTTTGATCTCCAATACAAAAAAAAAAAAAAGAAATATATACCATAGTATCAAGAAACATTGTAGGAGCAGTAACAAAAAAAACACAATAATGAAAAGATTCTTCAGAGAGGAAAAGACATTTGAATATATCCTTGGCAAATGACACAACACTATCTAAATGAAAATGACTAGGAAACAAGATAGGGAAGTATATGGCCAACAGGATGGTGATGGGGAGAGTATGGATTTAAATTATGATGGAGGAACAATTCTAAACACTATAAGATGTACAGCAAGGTGAGAATGGTAGTTGAAATTCTGAAGAAGTGAGATGGATCAGGTTTAAACAGAATTATGATAGAACAGAAAATGGGGAGGATATGCCTGTGCAGTCACAAGACATGGTTTGAATTATAGTTCTGTCTCTTATATAGAAATTTTCCTTTTTTTTTTTTTGAGGGGGGTATGGGGATTGAACCCAGAGGCACCTAATCACTAAAGCACATCCCAGCCCTTTATTTTATTCTTTTTAAAAATTTTGTGTCAAGGTCTTACTAAGTTGCTTGGGGCCTCAATAAGTTGCTGAAGCTCACTTTAAACCCATAGTCTTCCTACCCCTGCCTCCTGAATGGCTGGGATTACCAGAGTGGACCACCATGTCCAAAGTTCATACATAGTCTTGATCTTAAAAGTACATTTAACCTCTGTGTGTGTCAAATTCCTCTTCAGAAAAGCAAGATATATCAATACCCTATTTCCAAGAGAGTTCTTGTTATTATTTTAAATCCAAGCTTCAATGTTCAGATTTAATTGGGGAAGCAATAAAAAAACTGAACTGTTTTTGAAGAAGAAATTGACTCTTTCAGGCAGAAATCCCTGGAAAAATATGAATGATGGACTTGGAAAAGTGACAGAGAAGTCGGGTATAGAATTAAAAAAAAAACAGTTAAAATGAAAATAAAGTTGGCTTTGAATAAACTGCCATCAATATGCATAGAAAAGAGGAAATAAAATATAATTTGATGTTAGAATAATGACTAAATAGGAAGTTAGTAAGTTGACTGTGTTGATTACTACTCTGGAGAAAAATGGAAACTTAGCAAACATTAAAACATTATTACTTATATGTCATTTGTCTATGCCTGTATGCACAGCTGTTTTCTATCTATGCCTTTTTTGGCAGCCACCATATAAGAACTTTCTCCCATACCCAAATACAAATAGGTCCACTTAAATCCTATGCTGAAACTTAAAATTCTCCTAACCTCCTCTTCAAGCATACACACACTCTCACTTATGTCTTATTGATTGTTCTGCCATATCCCAGGTTACATTTTTCTTCTAAGCTTAAATGATTAATGAATTCGTCCAAGACTAATGAGCTCGATAAAATAGAGATCTAGCATTGCTCAATAATTTGGTACTCTATCCATGTATTAGTGAGAAAACACAGCCATGCATTGATTATTGCTAATGATATCATGGTGTGTGAACACCTGCAGTCCTTGTCGTATTCTTGTAGGTCATTGGGATTTATAGATTACCTGCTAGAGATTACAAAGGAGATCCTTGAGTGGCAATGGCAGTACACTCCTTTTGACTTCAAGGAATTGCTTCATCAAGAATTCTCAACTTGTTCCACCAAAATCATTCCTTCTTTATCTTCATAGTTTAGTAAGTGGACAAAAATCACTCTGAATTTTTCAATTAATTGATACATTATGAAAAGTTTATGAGTGAAAATGGGGAAGTGGGAAAACATCCTCTCTTCTAGTGATGGTTTGGAACAATACAGCTCTGTAGTTGGCATTTGCTAGTAACTGAGATGGTTTGGGAAACAGGCAATCCATCACTCTGGCCAAAAAAAAAAAAACTAATAAAGCTATGAGATTTTTAAAAATCAGGGAAAGGAATGTGACTTAACTACACTGAAAATTCTATACCTCTTTTTTTTTTCTTTTGATTTTCATGGGATTGGAAATACAATGTAGTTGAGTATATATATCACACATAACTTCAGTCTAAAAAAACATGCATCTAGACTATTTAAGTGGCTGTAAACAAATAAGATAGCTAGAAGGAATTATAATTGCATATATAAACGGTTTTGATGGAATATGACAATATAAGTAGTCCTCCCCACCATGGGTACCAGTTATTTAACCCAGGGGTAATTTACCACCAAACTATATCCCTAGTCATTTATTGATTTACTGATTACATATTTTTATTCTAATGTGTTCTATATGACATCAGAATGCATTACAATTCATATTACACATATAGAGTACAATTGTTCATATCTATAGTTGTATACAAAGTATATTCACACAATTAGTGTTTTCATAGACGTACTTGGGGTAATGATGTCCATCTCATTCCAACATCTTTTTTACCCCCATGCCCTCTCCCCTCTCTCCCCTCCCATCCCTTTGCCATATCTAGAGTTCGTCTAATCCTCCCATGCTCCCCCTCCGAACCCCACTATGAATCAGCTTCTTATATCAGAGAAAACATTCAGCATTTGTTTTTTGGGGGGATTGCTAACTTCACTTAGCATTACTACAAATTGGCACAACCACTCAGGAAAGCAGTATGGAGTTTCCTTGGAAAACTGGGAATGGAACCACCATTTGACCCAGCTATCCCACTCCTTGGTCTATACCCAAAGGACTTAAAAACAGTATACTATAGGGACACAGGCACATCAATGTTTATAATAGCACAATTCACAACAGCTACACTGTGGAACCAACCTAAATGCCATTCAGTAGATGAGTGGATAAAGAGACTGTGGTATATATACACAGTGGAATATTACTCAACAATAAAAGAGAATAAATTCATGGCATTTGCAGGTAAATGGATGGTGCTGGAGAAGATAATGTTAACTGAAGGTAGCCAATCCCTAGTATTTTAGTTTTTATTTTGAGCCAGGGTCTTACTAAGTTGCTTGGGACTTTGCTAAGTTGCTGAGATTGGCCTTGAACTTGCAATTCTACTATCTCAGCTTCCTGATTAAATGATATTGCAGGCCTGTGCCACCATGCTTGGCAAGTAAGTTTTTATTTTTAAAGATTAGATCTTTAAGGAAAAAACATTTTCAAAACCTGTAACTCCAATGCTATAGTTGCTTTTGATTTCACATTGATAAAACTTCTATAAACAGAATGGTATTTTCATATTCTCATTATTCTGATACTTAAAATCCCTATGATGTAATGATTAGGAGTTCAAAAACATGAATTATAGAATTTAAGAATAGTACATATTCCTCAATATTGGTTGAATAAATTGATATTTGTTGAATAAATTAACAAGTTTTTTTGTGGTATAACCAGATAGTCCATTTCTAAATTCTTACAACGTAGTAAAATTTGCCTACGTAGTTTAGATTTTTGTCAGTACAAAAACATAAAAGTTTTTTAAAGATGAATGAATGGAAATAAAACAAACAAAAACAATGTCTATTCAAGTCTCCAAATATAGAATGAGTGGTACAGTATAAAACTGTATTCCTAAATTGCTCATAAAATGATTTCTTGATTTTATGAAGAAATTAACACTAGTGATAAAAACAGTTGATGCTACTGGTATAAGAGTTCAATTACCACTTTTTAAAAATATCTACCTTACCAAGACCAGTTGAGATAATTAAACTAAAAACATAATCATCAAAATTAAAGTACATGAAAAGATGGGTTTAAGAAATCATTATGTAACCATAGAAGCATTATGCTCTAAATTTTCTAAATACTGGCCCAAATACTTACACTTAATAAAAAACTTTCTCTAATGGGAAGCTGGCTTGTAACCATGTGTTGAAATTCAATGATTTACCTGAATAATTCTGTTTACATTTCTAAATAGCTTGAGAAGGAGACTAGAAATCGTGTAACTTTAAGAAGAAAATTCATGTAGTTAGATTGAGAAACTGCATGACTTATGTTATAAAAACAGTTCTAAAATGCCAAAATTCAGTTCAAACACTTCTTTTTCTGTAAGTCTTCGTAAACAACCAAAATCAAATTGGAAATTATTTTAAATGAATAAATACATTAATCTAAAAATACACCAGCTTCAATCCAGCAAGTCATTATTTAAGGCAGGATGGAATCTATGTGATAAATATGGCTTCTTTTTGTTCAATAAATTACTCAATGTTATTGTAAACTATAAGATACATTTAACAACTAATCATTTCTTACAACCATACAAAACAGAAAATAACATCATTTTACTCAATGGATATGACCTCTCCAGATATGTATGTACACATGTTTACACACACTTGTGCACAATGTGTGTAAACATACATATAAATTTGGAACATTTGTAGAATTTTGATTCCTGCCCTTTCCACATAAAATTCATTTATGAGATTTTCCTCTATATTCATTGTATATCCGAGATTTTCTTCCTTTTACATAATGCTGAACTTATAATGTTGAATGTGAGAAGAATAAGATTTATTAACAATTTCTCTTGGTTGTTATAGGATCCTCTAAAAAGTTTATCTTCCACAGTTATCCTCAAATAGTCTTTCAACTTAAATCTCATCATCCCATTTTGCACTTGGAAGAAAGGCTCAGGGTTTGCCTACTTAAAATCACACAATAGGTAATGGTAAAATGGGCACTTTCAAATAATGATTAGTGGATATGAACACAAGATTTTCACTTATGAATTCCAGAAACCCTTCATATTTGATGTCACTTTGTATTTTTTACCACCAAAAATAACAATAAACTATACTTCATTAGTTAGAAAATACTGCTATATAGTAATATTTAATAATAGCTTATGTGATTAATGGCTTTTTGACTAAGTATTATTAGTATTATAAGTATATCCAAAATAATCAAATTTTACAAAAGTCTAGGGCTTGTAAAAATATATAGATGGTATAAAGGCAATCTTGGCCTAAGAGACATTCCAAATTGCATTTTAGATAACTATAGTAAAAAATAAATTCTATTTTTTTTTCTCCATAAGCAGATAGCATGCCATCTGGCTTCACTGCCCTTAGCAATATCTGAGAAAAGAATGCAAGAAGCCACTAACAGTAACTGAGGGCAGACATACCACAGGGACCAAAGGTGCAGGAAACTTTGCTCCAGGCACAACATCTCTGTATGTTTCATCAATATTTTTTGTCTGTTTAAATATTAAGTTGTAAGTAAAGATGATATTTACTACCCTCAGGGATTATGGAAATAGTATTTTTAGTTAGAGGATTTCTCCTCTTTCATGCACATTATTGTGGGTCTCTTGTTTATTAGACTGAAGCTGTACAGTCCAACAATGTAATTTTATCAATTATATATAGAGTCAGACAACTGGTGATGTTAATAATGAAATGAAAATTGAGATGTGGAACTCAGGAATGGCTTGATTTAGGTATCAAGAAGTAAATTTCTCATAATAACAAAATTCATGGTAACTGATGATTCATCAAAGAGTGAGCATAAAAAGATGAAAATTCAAGATAGAGGCTCTTGGAAGGTATATAATATTAGGGATAAATAGACAACAAGGTATTTATTACAAGTAAAAAGCTAGTTCTTTTAAATGGCTTAACTTGTTGGGACAACTCTTCCATTCTGCACCAAAAACTATTCAGGTGCGCACAAATGAAAGCTGGCATGTCTCACGGATATTGCAACCCACTCCCACCACCACATACAGCAAGGATGCAATGGGGTAGGTAGGAAGCTTCAACCACACACATAATACTCCATGGGTATACACATGCCTGATGAGTGATCTCTTTCATAGTTGAATTAAAAAACTTCCCAGATAAGAATAAGCTAAAAGAATTCATGACCAACAAGCACAGCATTGCAGAAGATACTTAAGGGAATTCTACAGGCAAAAGAGGAAGGTAAAAATAACCAAGAAAAGGTGGGAAATAATAAAGTTCATTAGAAGAATAGATGAGGAAATAATAATTAGCAGTGATTCAAACATTAGAATTAACACAAAATGACAAGAATACCATACCTTTTGTAACAATAATAAATAAAATGGTCTTAACCCTCCAATTGAAAGACATAGACTGGCTTACTTGGATTAAACAATAAGCCCTAGCAGTATGCTGCCTCCAAGAAACACACCTGACAGGCATATACTTTCACAGACTAAAAGACAAATAATGGAAAATTAAATTCCTGCAAATGGACTCTGAAAACAAGAAGGAATGGGTATACGTATCACTTGAAAAGCAAACATCAAGCCCAAACCAGTCATAAAAGACAAAGAAGGTCAGTGCATAGTGGTAAAAGGAAAAATACAACAAGAAAATATAATGATAGTATCTATTTTTACTCCAAATTTCAGAGAACCCAATTTAATAAAACAAACATTATTTGACACAAAGTGATAGATAGCACCCAATACAATAATAGTGGGGGATTTCAATACACCACTCACACCAATAGAGCGATCAACAGACGAAACATATTTAATTTGTACTATAGATCAAATGGACTTAACAGACAACTTTGGAATATTCCATCTAGTAGCAGCTAATACCCTTTATTTTCAGTTATTCATGGAAATTTCTCCAATATTAATCACATATTAGGACATAAAGCAGGTCTAAGCAAATTCCAAAAGTTTTCAAATAATGTCTTGCATATTTTCAGATAATGGAACAAATTGGAAAAATACAGAAATTGTGCAAATAGATGATGATTGGAAAATTCATTTTTGAGTGATGATCAAGTCATTGAAGAAATCAGTTTGGAATTTTAAAAAATTCTTAGAATCAAATGAAAATGCAAGACGTCTCTAGTGTACAATGAAGACATTACTTAAAGGAAAGTTTTTAACACTAGGTACATACATAAAAAAGCAAAGAGATTGCAAATAAATAACCAAATTATGCATCTTAAAGTCTTTAAAAAGTGAAAATAAACCAATCTTAAAATTAGTATAAAGAAAGAATAAAGATCAAAACTGAAATTAATGAAACAGAATTTTAAAAAATAAACAGAATCACAAAAATCAATTCAAAGTTGATCAAAGACCTAGGAATTCCATCAGAAATATTGCAACTGCTAGAGAAAAACATAGGGTCAACACTCAAACATATTGACAAAAGCACTGATTTTCTTAATAAAACTCCTATCACTCGAGGAAAAAAACAGACAATAAGTGAAATGGCATCAAATTAAAAGTTTCTGCACTGCAAAGGAGACAATTAAGAATGGGAAAAGAGAGCCTACAGAATGGGAGATAATTTCTGCCACCTACTCTTCCAACAGGGGATTAATGTCCAAAATATACAAAGAACTAAAACAAAACAAAACAAAAGCCAAAAAACTCAACACCAAAAATCAAGTAACCCATTCAAGAAATAAACAAAAGATTCAAACAGATATTTCTCTAAGATAGAAATATAAATGGACAACTAATGTATGAAAACTGGCTAATATCCTTAGCAATCAGGTAAATGCAAATCAACTACAGTGAGATTTTATCTCACTCCAGTCAGAATGGCAATCATCAATAATATAAATGGTAATAATTGCTGCTGAGGAGGTGGGAGAAAATATACATTCAAACCATTGCTAGTAGGACTGCAAATTGGTACAACCACTTGGAAAGCTATATGGAGATTCCTTAAAAGACCAGGAATAGAGTGACCATATGACCCAGCTATCCTACTCTCTGTTGTTCACCCAGAAGAAATAAAATCAGCATACTATAGTTATACATGCATACCGATGTTTATAGCAGCACAATTCACAACAGTCAAGTTATGGTGCCTATCAACAGATTAATTGATAAAGAAACCATGGTATATATACACAAAATGGAGTTTTATTAAATCATAAAGAAGAATGAAATTAGGAGAACATCATACTAAGTGAAACAAGCCAAACTCAGAAATCAAAGGTTGGTTGTCTCCTCTCATATATGGAAGTGTGAAAGACAAAAAAAAGAAAAATAACAAAAAAGCAACTCTCTTAAATAGAAGGGAGACCAATACAGTAGAGGGAGGGGATAGAGAGGGAGGCAGGAGGGGAGAGTATACGGAAGTAGTGGGGAATGAAATCTGCCAAAATATGCTATGTTCATTCATGAATAAACCACAGTGGATCCCAATTTACACTCTCTCTCTCTCTCTCTCTCTCTCTCTCTCTCTCTCACACACACACACACACACACAAACACACACACAAACACACAAACACATACTAATTCAAATAATAAGAATAGAAGGAAGATAAGTAAAATAGGACAGGTAGATATCAGGGCGAGAGAGGAAAAGAAGAGAAAAGGAGGATACTGGGGAATGATATTAATCAAATTATGTTTTCTGCTTGTTCAAATATGGTACAATGAATCTCACTATTATGTAGAATTATAATACAAAGTAAAAAAATACACAGGATCAATGAAATAGAGTTGGTTCTTTGAAAAGATAAACTAAATAGATAAAACCATACTCAAATTATCCAAATGAAATAGAAGACCCGAATTAATAAGATCACAGACAAAAGGATATGGGGATAGTACAAGAGGCAATTTTGAAATCCAGATGATCATTAAGGACTATTAGCATCCTTATTTATGTTCCAATAAACTGGAAAATCTGGAAGAAATTAGTGAACTTCTAGACATACAAAACCTACCAAACTATATTTTGACTGACATTAAGTAAAAACTATTCAAGTGGCCATAGAACTGGACAAAAGAGACTACTGCTTCATAATTGCTTTGGCCCAATCCTCCTCTCCACTGGTTTTTATCCTATATTACAACAAATAACTTACAAGTCAAGGGTGGAATCTGCGATGAAGATAAATCTATTCTAGTAAAGGTTTGGTGTAGATATTTATAATTTTGCCAGGCAAGAACCACAAAGACAATTACTTCATGGTCTCATTCATTCATGGAGGCCAAGAAAGTTGATCTCCTAGAGAGTGGAAAATTGGTTACCAGAGGCTGGAAAGTATAGTGAAGGATACAGAGAAGTTGGCAAGCTGATACCAGATTAAATTAGATAGGAGAAATAATTTCTAGAGTACTACAGCAAAGCGGAGTGAGTGAACTCAACGGTAATTTATTGAATATTTCAAAATAGCTAAAAGAGAGGTGTTTGAATGTTTCTATCACGAAGAAATTATGAACGTTTGAGATGATAGATATGCTAACCACCCCAATTTGATTATTACACATTGTATATAAAGATATAACACTGCATTCCATAAATACATGAAATCATGTATCCATATATTTAAAAGTAAATTTAGGTAATAATAATTGAACCAAATATTTGATAAAAGAGTATATTGGCATTCAGCATATGTAGTTATATCAAAATAACTTTCAGTTTTCCTTAATTGATAAATTGCACAATGATATTTATATAAATTGCTTAAAACAGCACCTGCACTTACCAAGAGCAACCTACAAGGTGGGAGGGGGGGAGCTGGTAACTTGACATTTTGAAGTCACATAAGGAAGGCAAAGCATTGACTATTAGCATGTATATGAACTGTTCAAGAAATAACAGCATTCTGCCTTCCAGCACCAAAGTTTGGCATTCTTTAAGTCATCCCTCTTCCCAGTTATAGAGGGCATCTGAGCACCTCAAGGCAATCTTTTTTATAATTCCTGTTCTGTCAGCTAATTGAAATGAGAAGAAATAAGAGCAACAGTAGTAACCTCTATTTATAAGTGACTAATGAATAAAAAAACAAAGTATAATCATTTCTTTTTCCAGAAAAGTAGAGAAACACAATTTGGCAATTGTAAATGCTAAGAATTTGGTTTATGATTTTAAAAATGTTGCAAGTTTCATTAGAAGCCTAATTATAAACTAGCTGGTTATGCTGTAAATTGGGACATAGTTTGAAAAAAAAAACAATTTAATTATATTAATATTTATTTAATATCTGTACTGTTATACAGCTTCTCCACCCACCCTATTTCAATGAATTACAGGGTTATGCAGGATTTTTTTAGTACATGTCTAACATGGGGTTCCAAGAATATAAGGCACAAAATAAATGTTTATCAAATCAATGAATGAATTGTTATGAGAAAAGGTTACTTTTATATAATTCATCAACAATGATTTTGTAACACTACTGTTTATGATAGATGGCTTTAGTAAATAACCACATGTTATTAAGGAAAATGAAACCTCACAAGGACACAGTCACAAAGAACACACAGATTGCTTTATTATTTTTATTACATTAGTACTCACATCTCTGATTGATATTGCTACCTAAGCCCATATGAAAGTAACACTAAAATCAATGCCAATCCTATAGGCAAAGAACTAAAGGATTTAAAATGAAATCAAGTGCAAGCCTCTCTAGCATTATGCCAGTTCAATGAGTTGTGAAGTTTAGAAGCTGTCCATAGAGACTCTAAATTAATTCCTAAGGATTATTTCCCTTACTAGGTAAAAGGCAGATCTGAAATTGAGAGGGAAAAAACTTTGTTCAATTAAGTAAATTACCTTATGCAAAAAGGCAATTTTTTTAGACCTTCAGAGTTATTTCCTGGCTTCTGTGAAAAAGGCTCACTTTCCTTCCCAAAACTCACAATGTTCTGAAATGAATGATCCAAATGCCTGCCTGAAATCTATATCTTCAAATGAAGGCGTTAGATTATTAAGTACCATAAAATACACTGACACATACATTACAATTATATTAAAAATTCAGATTAAATCTATTACATGGGATGTTATCAAAGGGAATTTTGAATATTCTTCTCCCCCTCAGTTATGAGAAATTAGAGATTTCTAACTATGGATGAAAAAGAAATTGCTATTCATCACCCCATTGGCCCATTTTTTTATTTAATTGATTTTATTTTTTTAAATACATGACAGCAGAATGCATTCCAATTCTTATTACACATATAGAGCACAATTTTTCATATATTTGTATATAAAGTGTGTTCATGCTAATTCATGTCTTTATACATGTACTTTGTTTTTTTGCATTATAATTCTTATTACACACATAGATCACAATTTTTCTGTGTGTATATAAAGTAGGTTGACACCTAATTTGTGTCTTCATACATGTACTTTGGATAATGGTGTCCATCACATTCCACCATCCTTGCCAATTCCCTGCCTCCCCCTTCTCCTCCCACCCCTCTTCCCTATCTATAATTTATCTATTCCTCCCCTGCTCCCCCTCCCTACCCAACTATGAGTCAGTCTCCTTCTATCAGAGAAAACATTCAGCATTTGTTTTTTTGGGATTAGCTAACTTCACTTAGCATTATCTTCTCCAATGCCATCCATTTACCTGTAAATGCCATTATTTTATTCTCTTTTATGGCTGAGTAATAATCCATTGTGTATATATGCCACATTTTATTTTTATCCATTCATCCACTGAAGGGCATCTAGGTTGGCTCCACAGTTTAGCTATTGTGAACTGTGCTGCTATAAACATTGATGTGGCTGTGTCCCTTTAGTATGCTGTTTTTAAGTCCTTTGGGTATAGTCCGAGTAGAGGGATAGCTGGGTCAAATTGTGGTTCTATTCCCAGTTTTCCAAGGAATCTCCATACTGATTTCCATATTGGCTGCACCAATTTTCAGTCCTACCAGCAATGTATGAGTGTACCTTTCCCCCTACATCCTCTCCAACATTTAGTGTTCTTTGTCTTCATAATAACTGCACTGGCCCATTTTTAATGGGCTTTGAATTCTGAGGTAGTGTGAAAAGATAAGCTTAAGATTTAAAGGTGTGTGTTTTCTTTAACATCTACATACTGTTCTACACAAGTGGAAAATATACCTAGCCAAGAACAGGACAAACTATCTGTTCCTTGGTCAGCATCAAGCTAAGGTATATATTCTAGAAACAGTAAAAAAGAGAAGGGACACAGGTACAATAAAAATATACTACAAAACCATAATATTGCACACTCATTCTAAATCTTAGAGAAAAGCCACAGTTGTGGAATTTAGTTCAATACTACTTGACCATCTAAATAGAATGTGAAAGAAGACCCATGGTCCACAAAAGGGGAACTATTTGAGAAACTAAAAAACGTGGGGGGAAATCCAGAAGTAAAAAGGAAAAACTAAAATTCACACTTCAATATAAAAAAATTTGTTCTACAAAAAAAAAGTGTATCATCATGGGACAGCAGTTTGGAAATATCTAGAAACAAAATATACATAAATTTTGCCCAAGGAACATGGTTACTCAAAATTTATGCCACAGCCAAATTCCCACCTATATGCCGAAACATGCATAACTGAATATTCACCATAGCTTTGTTAACGAAATATATACATAAATCATCCAACAATGAGGGAATGAATGGTTAATATGGCTACTGAGTGTAAAATATATTAATTTATGGAATATTATGCAGAAAATAAAGAAAAATGAGGAAATTTATATGCAAATACAAATCTACAAGTTTTATAGAGAAAAAAGTAAGATTCAGAATGTAGCACTATGCAAATAAAAAAATTAATTATGTCTACATACACCTTGAGAATATATGTAAGAATAGAGAGACAAGCCAGGCATGGTGGTACAAGTATATAATCCTAGTGGCTTGGGAGGCTGAGGTAGAAGGATCACAGGTTCAAAGGCAGTCTCAGCAATTTTGTGAGACCCTAAGCAACCTAGTGAAACCCTATCTCAAAAAAAAAAAAAAAAGTGGGGAGTGGCTGAGGATATTGCTCAGTTGTTTAAGTGCCCCTGGGTACATTCCCTGGTATTGGAAGGTTGGGAGGAAGGGGGGGAAGGGAGGAAGGGGGGGAAGGGAGGGAGGGGGATGGGGAAGGATGGGGAGGGAGGAGGGAGGAGGGAGGGGGAGGGAGGGAGGAAGGGAGTTTGGGGGAGGGAGGGAGGAAGGGGGAGGGAGGAAGGGGAATGCAGGAGGGAGGAAGGGAGCGGGAGACAGGAAGGGATGGGGAGGAAGGGGTGGGAGGGAAGAAGGGGGATAGGGGGAGGGAGAGAGGAAGGGGGATGGGGGAGGGGGGAGAGAAAGAAAACACAGGCAAGTATCAAATATGCTTTTTATTAGTAAGAAAAATAGTATGGCACATGGAGGTAGAAGGTTTGAATGACTTTTTTTTACTTTATACCATTCTAATGATTTTTTACCCTGTAACATATTTATAAAACTAAAAGTAATATTTACATGCTATTTAATTTAGGTATATAGTAAATTATGTTAATACCTTAACATACTGTAATGAAAAAGTTTGCTAGATATAGTCATAATACTCAAAAATATGTAAAGTAGGATTTATAGAAATAAATATTCATATATACTTTATAAGCATAAGGACACAAGAGAAAACTGTAGAACTTTACACACAAAAATATAAATTATGAAAGGAATAAGTTTTTTCAAAAAGGTGGGGTAGAGTATGTGGAGTGAGGTGAAAAAGGGTTATGTTCTTAAAATCCCTATTTTTTGAAATTTTAATTTATAAAAGACATCAACTCCTAAACTATTTTGTACAATTTAAAACTGGAGTTTCTGAATCATTGATGTGTAGGAATAGTTTGATTAAGGTATATAAACACAGAAGAAAAAGTTAATATTTCAGAAATAAGACAAAATAATTGGGTTTTATCACATTTTCTTTAAAAAGGCAGAAATAAAAGAGAAGATGAAGAATGTGGCACATGGAAAAACAAAACCACCTAAGAATTATAGAGGTCTTGGAATGATAAATAACTGTCACTGAAATCAATACTAGAATTAAAGACATTGTTACTTGCCAAGGAAGTAACAAGACTTAAACATGAATATTTTAGTATCTTCTGTTATCCAGGACAATGATCTCTAAAGGCGAATGGGCACATTCTTACAGGTGATACTGAGTGATCTCTCACAGCATGAAAGAACATACTACAAGTTCTATTTTTATTAATTTCAATCTCATCTTCTTGTATACACATTAATTTCCACATAATTATTGATAGTATATATAAATGCATTGCAAGAGAAAAATGTGCAAATAGTTGTACAATAGTGCATTGATAGACATGGGAGACTGGTTCCAGCCCGTTCTCCCTTCATGGATGCTAACATTTGTAGGTGCTCATATAAATAAACACCTTATATATAATGGTGTAGTATTTGCATATACCATATACACATCCTCCTATATAGTTTAAACATTATTTAAAGATTATATATATATTTTTTACTTAATTCTTACTTTTCCATTTCAAAAATCATACTGCATTCCATTATAGTTAAAATAAGCTGATCATTATGTATCTCTATACACAAGGAGAAAAATATAAATTAGCTTAAACAGAGCTGAAAATAGCTTAAACAGAGCTGAAAATTTTTTTAAATGAATTTCAATATTTATTTTTCTGTTTTTTTTTTTTTTTTTTTGGCGGACACAACATCTTTGCTTGTACATGGTGCTGAGGCTCGAACCCGGGCCGCACGCATGCCAGGAGAGCGCGTTACAGCTTGAGCCACATCCCCAGCCCTGAAAATATTTACTAACAGATTTTTTTAATCTGTAACAAAAGAAGGTGAGAGCAAATATTTATATTCTCATCTAACCGCTAGATAAACTTTTTAAAACCACTTTTACTAACTTCCTCATAATACTAGTAATTATTGTTAGCCTCTAACTCTTCATTAATTCCTGTTTATTATTAATAATACACATAGTACAGATGCTTCTTAGCTTACATGTCTCCAAATTTATTTGCAAGTGTGTCTATAGAAATTCTTAAGGAAAGATTATAACCTAAGAATTTGTACATACGCAGACTTCTAATCACATCCATAAGAAATGAAAAGACACTTGTATAATCAGATATGCACAGCATAGGTACAGATGCTGTAATGGTTACAGTATGAGGTATTCCCCATAAGTTCCTGTGTTAATGATGCAGTAATGTTTAGAGCTGAAATTAGTAAATTATGAAAGCTGCAAACTATTCAGTAGATTAATCCATTTGATGGATTAATAATTTGCACACACTGTGTGGTTAACTGTAGCCAGCTGGGCATGGATGAAGAAAATAGATCACCAGGTGTATGTTTTTAGGGATTCATACTTTCACCTTGGTGCCTTGCTTGCTCTTTCTGCTTCCCAGGCATCATGGGCTCCATCATCCCCTTCTACTATGATGTTATGCCTCATCTTGGGCCCAGAGCAATGAAGTCAGCCAGCCATTTTGACTCTCTGAAACCAAGAGTCAAAATAAAGTTTGTCTCCTCTAAGTTGTTCTTATGGGGTATTTCATCACAGTGACAAAAAGCTGACTAATACAGTTGCTATACAAGTTCACCTTCTGCAAAAGTTAAACTCACAGAAGCACAGAGGAGAATAGTGTTTATTTTGGCTAGAATTGGTAGGGGTTGGGAAGTTATTGGTGAAAGGATAATTTCAGTTAGATTGGAAGAATATGTTTGAGATGTCTATTTTGCAACATGATGGCTATAGTAAATAAAAAGGCACTTCATTCTTAAATATTGCTAAAAGAATATATTTCAAGTTTTCCCACCAAAAAACATGATTGTTGTGTGAGTTGATGTATATGATAATCACCTCTATTTAGTTGATGAATATAATAATTACCTCTATTTAACAACATTGTGTTGTACATGTTAAATATATACAATTACTTTTACTTAAAATGTTTTTATATTTAAAATACAAATTCACATTATACAATTAGTGATTGGAAATAAAATTAGTGATTTACTAAAATCAGTGAATTTACTAAAATTTACTAAACTTAGACAAATTTACTAAAATGAGTGATTTACTAAAACAGAAGAATCAAATGAATTAATAATTTTTTTAGAAAAGAAATATGAATGAGTATTGAAACCAGTAGGAGGAATAGAAATAAATAAAATATATGCAAAAGCTGACTATATGTTTAACACAAATACATATATCATTATAAATAAAACATTTATAAAGAAATTATAAATTAATTTATTTAGGAGAGGGGGTAGTGGGGACTAAAACCAGGGACACTTTACAACCACTGAGCTACATTCCCAGCCCTTTTGTAAATTTTTAATACTAAGATAGGTTCTGGCTAAGTCGCTGAGGTAGGCCTCAAACTTGCAATCCTCCCGTCTCAGTCTCTTGAGTCAGTGGGATTACAGTCATGCAACACCATGGCCGACTTGTGTTTATCATCTGAATTACAGAAACATTCATGCCCTTCTACTCATCCAAAAGACTCAATCAATTCTTCTAAATCAACACACAAAACGCTAACAAATGTATGACAAACCACCTCAGATTTCTGTGTAAAATAGATCACTTAAATTTAAATTATATATTTCACATTATTAATGTGTTAATGTTTAACAAAGTAATATTTTCACCAGAGTTTATGTACAATGTATGATACAATTCAGTTTCATTAAAATGAGGCTATTCAAAGATAAACAAATCAGCATAATATGTGAATATAGGGTAAATGAGGACAGGAGAATGGACATGCTTATGATTTTATTGCATTTCTTCCAGCATGCTTCATCACTTCCAACTTTGTTATGCATAGGCATTTTTAGGTTTCCTAGAATCACTTGGTTTATTCATAATCTTTTCCATTTTCTTTGAATATGTTTTCTATTAATATTGTGGGAAAGATGACAATGAAGATTGTACATGTTTACATAAGTCAAGCATGACATGTTGACCTCAACTAAAGTTGAAACCATTCAATCACAAATAGATTTACAAAATCTCAGAGACAGAAAACCCATAGAAATTATACAAATCTGTCTTTTTTTTCTGAAGTAGTAAAATGATGAATAAAATTGCAATTAAAAATGGAGCAGAACCAAATTCAAACTCATTTTTGTGCCCCCATGCTAGTATTCATATATCTTACGATATCAAAGACACTTTATTTATCTATTGTCCTAAATAACTTTATAAGTGGTGACATTTAGGGGGATTTTAATTAAAGAACAATGAAGTTCAACTTTCAGAGTAAGTCCATTACATTTTTCTGCTTATGAGCAATTGCTATCAATGATTGAGGATTTGAAATTCACAATAATACATCTGAGTTAGCACAGTTTTATGCATTATATGAAAGTGGCTACATTTTTAGAATTTATTAAAGATTATATTAAAACTTTGACATAATTCAATCTCTCCTTGATGGTTCATGATGCACTTTCAGATCTTAAAATATCAATGTTTTAAAATATTGGTTTAATCAATTTTCAGATGTGTGGGAACATTCAGTCAACAAACAGCAATGTTACATAAATTTAAAATACATATATGATTTTTAAGCTATAGCTTAAAGATGAACCTTTAAATTTTCAGGTATTAAAATAATTTTTTTCTACAAAGGGATATTTTAGTTCTGTCACTTTATGTATAAAATAAAGTTTTAATTCACGTATTTGGAATAATTTTATTATCACACTATTTTGTGATAAGTACAATAAAACTTAGACTAAAATTTATGGTCTACCTCCAGAAACACTTGTTTTGGGCTGCAGTTTGTCTTCTCAATACCTGTGCCAATTGTCTTCTCTACATGTCATTAGCTGTATATATTTTTATGATACATGAAATTCTTTCTGGAACAAGGTGGAAGAATGAAGAGTCAAACTAGCAGATAAAATCATAAATGCATATCGTCTACTGTTTTGTATGTTCAAAAATATCTACTACTCTAAAGAAGTGATGCTAACCCAAATGGAATAAAACATACCAGTATGGTCATCCACATGTTTGCTCAGTTGCAAGCCAGGCAGATTAATAAGCTTAAATCCCATTTCTTCTCTCAGGGAAATCTACTAACATATGACTGGGTATCTTATTAGTCAAATGGTTGTACCATAAATTATTATAAGATTTTTTAGAATATAGCTGAAATTTAGCACATAAATGTTTAATTGAATAAATTTGGGTTTTCATTGTATTATTCATAATAGGTAAACACCATCAATTTCACATAACTGCTTGCTACATTCCATATTCAAGAGTCCACATTGAATACAAATGAGCTTTATGGAACAATCCAATGTGTCTACATTATAGGTTTTTCAAGTATTAAAACAGTATTTCAATTATTTATAATGGAAATGCAAATACATTAAATAGACCAAGTTTACAAAAATTAAGAGCAGCAATAAACTTTCATTAATGTATAAAACCATTTGTCATTCTAGCAAAAATAAATCCAGTTTTATTATAACCCTTCTTTTATCCTGATAATTTCAAATGTATTCATATATTCATGTCAATATCAAAGAAAAAGCCAGAAATGAAATGGCAATATCATTGTATTAAAGATTTGCCTTTATCTTTTTTTAAATAGCACCAAATGTATTTTATCCAAAGGACGCTAACCACCACATATTTCTATAAATACACTTTTTCTTTATTTGCAAAGGTGATTTTCATCAATAATGGTACTATTTTCTTCAAATCAAATAAGTCAACATTAATTTGTTTTTAGAGATATTGGCTGAACATATTCCCTACAACGCAGCCTGTGCTTTCTACATGGAAAAAAATCTTCATTCCCTTTTTCCATTTTTTTTTTGTTTTATTTTCAGTGGCAGAAGGCTGCTATCTATGTCTACAAGAAGAGTTTTTCCTCAAACTTTTAAGTGGATTCAAGCAGTAAAAAATATCACGTTCACTCTTTGAATGCTACATTTAAAAAAACTCTTTTAATATATATGTAACCCTACAATTCCTAAAGTAACCTTTTTAAAATGCCGAATAATTATTCTAAAATCCATGTTTACTTTAATTCTTTGCTTTTGAAGATATACCAAAGCCCAGAATATTCATCAACTTAATAAATACTTACTCTGAATAAAAGTGTTTGTACTCAGATACTGTGATTGTAATGTTTAATACCTACTACTATAAATAGTTGTCATACTCACACACACCTGTACACATCTTTTTCAGAATTGCTGTGGGATTCTGTTCCTTTCATGATACAAACTTCTCAGTTTGAGGCATAAAATGAACAAAATGTAAGCAAGGGTATCCAACATTGCATAGTTGAAAGAAGAACAGAACTTGATAATGTTGATTCTAAATTCATGCTTGCTTGTACTGCAGTTCCAAACAGGACTTAATCAAAGACCTTGAATGCTTATTATCATTCACTGTTTTTACCTTAATTTTTCTCAGTGTTCAAAATTGATAAGTGGATAGTAAAATTGGCACTGAGAAATACTCATTGAACTCCTTAGGAGGAAAAAAATTATGATAAATATTATCAAATAGCACTGTGCTTTTTATTAAGTGTTATCATGACCATGTTGTTTACTACATCAAATCCAGCAGATCATCAAAATATATGGACACTGCTTTCAAGGAGAACACTAAATTGTAAGAAATTGAGAGTGGAAACCCTGTCTTACTCATCTTTATGTCCCTAATCTAGGATAATTCCTTGAACATAACAGGAGCCCAATAAATATTGTTTGGGTTGAAATAGGAAAATCTATTAGATGTCCTGTGTTTCAATATTACCATACTCTGAAGGAAAGTTCATTCTACTTAATAATCATGGGTAAGCTGAAGGTTTACAAGATATAGTTCACTTTCTGGAAAATCAATCAATCAATCACAAAATGTTTGCATATTTTCACTCTCATAATAACAGGAGAGGAAATTAAAGCATCGAGGAGTTAAGTACTATGTTTTTAATTATATAACAAATAAGTGCTGTGTTCAGATATGAAATAAAACACCATCATCTTAGAGCCCATATTTTATACTATTATAGTTTATTACCTTCCCCTAAACACTTAAATATACAATGATAATTTTGCTAAATTGAAGGTAAAATAAATAATTAAATTTAATATATATACAAAATACCACATTAAATGACATATATTACAGAAGAATAAATCAAATCATTCTTTAGAAATTTCACCATATTTTGTAATCAGATAAGAATTAATATTTGATTGTAACTCTGATCTCATTTTATATACTAACCATTAGTGAAGTATATTAACCATATACCTCACATTTGACCAAATCTTAATTGGTTTACCAACTATATGTTTATATTACATTGTATCAGTGATTCATAAATATCCTTCATTTAAAAGTACATAATTCATTATAATTTTTTCTATCTACTAAACGCATGCATATAAATATCTAAAAATAGATGATCATATATATATATATATATATATATATATATATATATAAACACAGACATTCCAGTATCATATAATTAATTAATAATACCTCCACAAACCTATACTTTGAGTGTGAATACAGACTACATTAAGCAACCAACTAAAATATATTCAGTAAAAGTCAGCCAGGCAAGGGAAGTCTATAAACTTGGGTATGTGTATGCGTGCATGTGCATTACATGTATAATACAATGCCATATACAGACTTCATGAAAATCCAGACTTTGAATATAATTGTTAACTAGGAATGAAAATTATATGGTATGCCTTCATAAATTGAGCAAGATTAAAAACTAAGTCAGATAAGAATAATATGCTTTGGTATTAAAAACACTCACCCTTCCATTCCCAATATGAAAATACTTTTCTCTATTTGAAGATTTAAATAAAATTGTTTATACTTTACCATGTGTTTCTTCTTCAAGTATAATTTCAAGCATGTTAAATATTTAATATAGATATTTTTGCATTGGATATAATTATTTTATTCATAATAATCATTTTTATACAAATGTAAACAAAATGAACTTCAATCAGTTCCAGAAACTTTTATATTTTATAACATTATAAAAATTATTCATATTATATGCACAGATCTATTTGTAATCTAAATGTATGACACACTAAAACGTGGAAGACAAATGATGCTGTTGAAGGCATTTAAATTTCAACTTCTTGACCAGAAAATATAAACTACATTCATGAAAATGGCATGGAATGCTGGATACAGTAACACATGCCTGTAATCCCAGCAACTGAGGCAGCTGAGGCAAGAGGATAGCAAATTCAAGGCGAGCCTCATCCATGTAAAGAAACCCTGTCTCAAACTAAAAATAAAAAAAAAATTAAGTCTGGGGATAAAGCTTAGTGGTAAAGCACTATGTATTCAATTCCCAAGTACTTACCTTCACCACACAAATAGCATGGAGAGAGAAAGTGCAATAAATTTTCACAGAAAGTTACAAGGAACACAAAGATAACATCTTAAAAATAATTTTCAAATAAAATCCTTACCCATGTGTTGAATACTTATGACATCATATTGAAGTTTAAGAAAATAGCATAAATTGATAATTTTCCAAATCTTAATTCTGAGAAATATGATTTTTGTCCATGATTTATTTAAAATATTATTAATTTCTATTGACCTAATAAAAACTAATTTGTTCATGATTATTAAAAATAATAATCTGAGGTTTTGCTGCCATCATTAGAAATAAAAACAACTATTTTGGGTGATAATTACAAAATATATCCACATAAATTATTTTTCCTTCACAACTAAGAAGGATTCCATTTCATCAAGGAACTAATTTGCCCAAATGGAACACCTACAGATCTGCACACAAGTGCTCTGATTTAAAAATCTATGTTGAAAAATTATATTAAGAAAATAATAGTAAAAGTAGTATATCAATGAGGCCAAAAGGAACTGGAAACCAGAATCAGCTTTAAGCTGTTTTTGGAATTCAAACTAAGGTACAGAATGTATTTCATTACTCCCTTTCAATAGGCCCCTTGTAATCTGGTATATTAATCATACCCAAAGTATTCAATGTTATTTTCCATTAAAACTTAAAAAATAAAGATTATTTTATCTACTAATATACTTGGGAACTCTAGACAATCAAGTATATATTAATGAGAATATTTAAGATAACATGACATCTTATTCAGAGGCTGGGGAAATTGTAGTTAAGTGGGAAAATAAAAAGAAAAAGCTATCCCTCAATTCCCAGTCCTAGTCTCCATCTCACTGTAATAAATTATGAAACCATGCCAATTCCTCCTCCATGATGCCTCCATTTGCAAGGGTTGGGGCAATATTACCAGTTTATTATTCCTGAAAATTACTTTCATGATTATTTTTCTCTTTAAAGGGTTTACAACATTGTTGTTAGGTTAATTCCATTTTATAAACTTTTTGACCTGATCCATAGTTCACAATATGGCTTACTACCAAATTCAAATTCCTTATTACTCTGTTACATTATTGAGACCCATCTTTTTTAACTCTTTTTAATTTTTAAAAAATAAATGACAGTGGAATGCATTATGATTCTTATTACACATATACAGCACAATTTTTCATATCTCTGGTTGTATATAAAGTATGTTGACACCAATTTGTGTCTTCATACATGTACTTTGGATAATGATGTCCATCACATTCCACCATCCTTGCTAACCTCCTGCCCCCACCTATTCCTCCCACCCTTAAACACATTTCTTTCACTATTCCCCTCTGAAAACTCAGTATCTATCAATTGAACCTTCAAAAGATTTCTTTTGCTATAATGATTTTTGAAAGCTTTTTTAAGTACCAATTTTTCCAGTACTTCCATTGTCAATTTTATATCATGTGTATGTGTAACATAAAGAGATAAACAGATTTGATTGTGTAAGAAATAGAATGTATTCTTCCTCTTTCATCTTCTAAGTGAAAATTATAAAATACACAAATATTATGCATGTGAAGGCATCAAAAACTCTGGTGATCTGTACAAGCAATAATTAAGGAGCCTCAACATTTGAAAGGGAAAACTAAGATTTTAAAGCAACTTCTTTAAGTATTTGATTTACTTATATGCCCTTCTAAAATAGTATACACTGTATAATTGACTTTTTGTTGATGAAAATAAATATTATAAGAACATAGTGGTGACCCTTTATAACTCCTCAGATCCTTGGATATGTCAGACAGTATCTTCCTTACATGTCTTTTCTTATGTTTTGGTTATTACAATTACAAATAGTGAGATGCATCATGCTATGTTTGTATAAACTTAACAAAATTTGATAAACCACATTCCCTAGTTCCCTGATCTACTTGCTCTTCTATTCATCTTCCTTTTTATTATTATTATATTACTATTATTATTATGACTATTACTATTACATTATTATTTTAATTAGTGCATTATACTTATAGATAAAAGCAGGATTCACTGTAGTAGATATATATACAATAGATTTTTACTAGGCCATAAAGAAAAATGAAATTAAGTCATTTTCTGTTTTTTTTTCATTTTGTGCTTCAAAATACCTACTAAGAGGAAACTAACTGAGGTAAAGTTGGCCATTTTCAGAAACCTTAATGCTAAACATTTTTATATTCAAGAGAAAACCATAGTTCTTTCAGCTTTGACCCTATTTTTTCTATTTCATCTAATGCCATTAAATCATTATGAGACTTTGATTCTTTTTTAATTATGACTACTTCATTTTTCTAATGAGATGAAACATTATTACTCTAAGAACCAGTTCCTACTATCCTTTACTATGATCAACTTTTGAAATTTTATTGAGACATGAAAAGCAGATGACCATGCATGTTAGACTGTAAAATAAGATGATAGTAAATGATTAAAGGCTGTTTCTTGGAATTTGAAAATGAACATCAGTGATTTTTTTTTGTATTTTCATGAGCTTCTGGCTTTAAAACTGTTAAAATGGTAATATAATTCATAAAGAAAATGACATGTAATATAGTTGGCTATATTGTATATACATACATATAGATGCATTTCATTCTTATACTGTATATTCATATACTTACAACAGAGTATAATACATATGTTAATTATATATTATTAAATTTATTACATATATTATTACATTTATTTATAATCAAGCTCCAGGAGTTTAAAAAGGTAAAGTTGGTTGGTCACAAATTAAATGTTGAAGTCTTCTCTAGGCATTTCTTTCAAAAGCTTGTCCAGACTGAACACTTTTAGAGGGGAACAGGCAAATACTTCCTCATGACATTTCCATACAGTTTTGAACATGCTAGATTTTATCTCAGCATATGAAATTCTCTTTAATCATTCTATTCTCTTCCCCATCTTATACTCCTTGTTTAAATCTACATCTTTATATTTTGTTTCCTTTTCTATGTGATATTTCTCCAAATTTTATACACTCAAATATTTATTCTCTGAGACCATCAAGAACAGATATTAATATTTTAATTAAATTTATTAAAGATCGATTGCATGCAAGGTGACAGTATAGTTGCTCTCTACAAAATACAGCTTTAAGGCATGATACTTATTTCCCTTAAGGAAGTTATAATCTATTAGAATGAAAAGGACTTCTACATGAATGATATAACAATCTTGTGCATGAGGAGAAAGCTTGTGATGTAAGTCTAAATTTTTTCATGGAGTCAAACTAGATGCTCTGGTTACTTCTATAGAAGTAAATTTTTAATAATCTTGAATTCTTAAAAGGAAACACTTTAAAATTTTTTAAAGAAACTTCCACAAATATTTAACTCACTCCTAACCCTTCTTACTGGTGCTGATGTTTATAGCCATGTTTGCTTGGAGCATCTTCTTCTTTGTAGCCAACTAGATTGAGGTCAGTTGAGATGGAGTTCAGTTAGAAGAAAGTGACAAAAATGTGATATCAAATGGTGATGTTGTAAATATCTAAACTGTCTTTTGTCTCATACATTTATTTAAACCTACTAATTTCATGCAACTCTTAAGGAAATATTTTGGAAAGAATTTGTAACAAACACAAATTTTTTTTTTTTTTTTAAAAAGGCAAACCACTTACTTCCACCCTTTGAAAATATGGAGCATTCCTTCACAAAGTGGCTACACAAATAAATGTTTTTGTTAATTAAAAGAAATTTTTATTTGCTAATGCTAGTATACATCCAAGATTTTTCACTGGTTGGCAACTTCCAATCCTTTATGTACTTTCACACTATAAAAGGATCCCAAATATTTTTCTGCATACAATTTATAAAACTATTAGTAAACACTTTTTTCAGCTAGTACCATAAATAACTTTAAAGCATTATAAAGGAAAAAATAAAAATAACCAAAAAGAATCACTTTCCAGGAGTGAAAAATCAGTTTTCACTCATGCTAAACTCAACTTTCTGCTTATGAGGTAAGGCACTTATGAAAAACCTCTTGTATACTGATCAAACATATTGTGTAAATTCTTGTTATATACATATATGAGAAAGGGATGTGTAGGGTTTATATGATGTGGTATTGGTATTGTTATTCACATGCTCTTTCAAGTGGCAGAGACAGAGCCAAAGGCGAGCATATTACATAATCGAATGTGAATGGAAGAGACTAAGCATTATCTTGCCTGACTTTCCATTTCCCCAAGAAATTCATAATGTAATCAACAGGTTATTTGTTTCCTTAGAGATTTTTTAAATATTTGAACCAATGCCATCTTATTTGTCTAGAATATCACATAATGATAACTTCTAAACCTTCTAGAAAGAAAATCATCTCTGATGTTGAAAGACATCATGGAGTTTATGTGACATGAAGATCACATTTGAAACTATTCATAAGAAAAGGGACATTTCTGAAGACAACAGTAAAAACAGGGAAACTTAGCAATAGGTTTTTATTGACAAATCATCTTTATTTACACTGTTAAGAGAAATCAATTCAAATGAGTTTTGAGATCCTTTGGCCAAATGCTACTCAATATTTTCACTCTCATAAATATATGTCTTCTTTGCTCTTATTACCCCACTTCACAATAATTTACTGTTTCTCATTTTACCCTTATGAGAGCAGTACTCTGAGAGCCACATAAAATGAACATTCCAACCTGATTCATATTTTCTGCAGAGCTGAAGAAAAGGTAATAAGAGGGATTTATATGAATGTAATTTTCTTTGTGTTTGGTGAGCATATTTATCTTTTCCTGTTATTTCTGTATCCACATGTTAAATATAAAAAGATCGTCTTTAAGATGACTCTTTACCATGGGTATTGAAAACGTGATGTGCAGCTGTTCCTGCTTTTAACTGGAAAACAAAAGTAAAAATACATATGTGTGTAGTCAAACCTCAATTATGAAAGATTGATTAATCAGTAGATGTTTGGGTATTGTATTGCTAATAGATAAGATTGTGTCACAGTCTGGAGTTTGTGTTCTGTAATTCCCTATCTAAGTTTGCTTATTAACATAACAAATCTGTCAGGATCCAACATTCATTGATGGTAAGTTTCACTGTAATTTTATATTCAAGTAAGCAAGAAAATTGAAGACAGTTAATTACAAAATGATGGGATATTTCCCAATTAGACCAAATATTAACATGTAAGGGGAGACATGCATGTTTGAACTTACAAAATATAGTAAATGTGCTCTTTGGCCTTAGAAATTTGTGTGACAGTAGTAATCATGATGTTTTACATCTCATATTTCACACTAAAGGACAGTATGTAGCAACTTTAAAAGGTTGTGGAGGAATGGGAATGGAGGTATAGCTTAGTGGTAATAGTGCTTGCTTAGCAAGCATGAGGCCCTGGGTTCAATCCTCAGCACAATAAAAATTATTTAAAAACTGGGAGCCGCCCCCCACCCCTCGCGCCTGCCAGGTAGGGGAACTGTGACCACGGACAGAAAAGGCCCAGTGGCCCGCGGCGGGACAGAGCTTCCAATCACTCCTGCAAGGTAGGCGGGCCTGCGACCCACCGGCAGAGGAGGAGCAGCGACCTGCTGAGAGGCAGAGTCGCCCCCTCCCCCTGCGCCGGCAAAGTAGAGGGAACTGTGACCACGCACAGAGCAGGCCCAGCGGCCTGCTGAGGGGCAGAGCCACCCCCCATCCCCCGCCCCTGCCAGGTGACCACCGACAGAAAAGGCCGAGTGTCCCGCGGCAGGACAGAGCTTCCAATCACTCCTGCAAGGTAGGCGGGCCTGCGACCCACTGGCAGAAGAGGAGCAGTGACCTGCTGAGAGGCAGAGCCGCCCCCTCCCCCTGCACCGGCAAGGTAGAGGGAACTGTGACCACGCACAGAGCAGGCCCAGCAGCCTGCTGAGGGGCAGAGCCGCCCCCCACCCCTCGCGCCTGCCAGGTAGGGGAACTGTGATCATGGACAGAGCAGGCCCAGCGGCCTGCTGAGGGGCAGAGCCACCCCCCACCCCACGCCCCTGCCAGGTGACCACCGACAGAAAAGGCCCAGTGGCCCGCGGTGGGACAGAGCTTCCAATCACTCCTGCAAGGTAGGCAGGCCTGCGACCCACCTGCAGAAGAGGAGCAGCGGCCTGCTGAGAGGCAGATCCGCCCCCTCCCCCTGCACCGGCAAGGTAGAGGGAACTGTGACCACGCACAGAGCAGGCCCAGCGGCCTGCTGAGGGGCAGAGCCGCCCCCCACCCCTCGCGCCTGCCAGGTAGGGGAACTGTGACCACGGACAGAAAAGGCCCAGTGGCCCGCGGCGGGACAGAGCTTCCAATCACTCCTGCAAGGTAGGCGGGCCTGCGACCCACCAGCAGAAGAGGAGCAGCGACCTGCTGAGAGGCAGAGCCGCCCCCTCCCCCTGCACCTGCAAGGTAGAAGGAACTGTGACCACGCACAGAGCAGGCCCAGCGGCCTGCTGAGGGGCAGAGCCACCCACCACCCCCCGCCCCTGCCAGGTGACCACCGACAGAAAAGGCCCAGTGGCCCGCGGCGGGACAGAGCTTCCAATCACTCCTGCAAGGTAGGCGGGCCTGCGACCCACTGGCAGAAGAGGAGCAGCGGCCTGCTGAGAGGCAGAGCCGCCCCCTCCCCCTGCACCGGCAAGGTAGAGGGAACTGTGACCACGCACAGAGCAGGCCCAGCGGCCTGCTGAGAGGCAGAGCCGCCCCCTCCCCCTGCACCGGCAAGGTAGAGGGAACTGTGACCACGCACAGAGCAGGCCCAGCGGCCTGCTGAGGGGCAGAGCCACCCCCCACCCCCCGCGCCTGCCAGGTAGGTGGAACTGTGACCACCGACAGAAAAAGGCCGAGTGGCCCGCGGCAGGACAGAGCTTCCAATCACTCCTGCAAGGTAGGCGGGCCTGCGACCCACTGGCAGAAGAGGAGCAGCGGCCTGCTGGGAGGCAGAGCCGCCCCCTCCCCCTGCACCAGCAAGGTAGAGGGAACTGTGACCACGCACAGAGCAGGCCCAGGGGCCTGCTGGGGGGCAGAGCTGCCCCCCACCCCCCGCGCCTGCCAGGTAGGTGGAACTGTGACCACCATCAGAACAGGCCAGACCTGCAACCGAGAGACAGAACAGGCCCAGTGGCCTGAGGAAGGGTAGAGCCGCCCCCCCTCCCCCCCGCACCTGCAAGGTAGGCGGACCTGCGACCCACTGGCAGTACAGCCCCAGAGGCCTGCAGAGGGGCAGTGCCGCTGCCTGCACCTGCAAAGTAGACAGAACTGTGACCACCCACAGAAGAAGCCTAGCGGCCCGCAGTGGGACAGAGCCGCCGCCCGCGCCTGCGAGGGAGACTTTGCAACTATACAAGACCAATATAAATATATAGGGGGAAAATTCAATAACACAACAGTTTCACTAAGTAGAAAGGAACGCAAACAGTATGAAGAGACAAGGAAAGAAAGGACCACAAGCAATGCAGGTCAACTCAACATTAGAAGAGGTAATAGCTGCAGCAGATGGAATGTCAGATAAAGAATTCAGGATATACATGCTTCAGATGATCTGGAGTCTCAAGGAAGACATCAGACAGCAAAATCAGACAATGAAAGATCACTTCAACAATGAATTACATAAACAAATCCAAGAAGCAAAAGATCAACTACACAGGGAAATAGAGGTTATAAAAAACAAACAAACAGAAATCCTAGAAATGCAGGAAGCAATAAGCCAGCTTAAAAACTCAATTGAGAATACTACCAGCAGAGTAGAACACTTAGAAGACAGAACATCAGACAATGAAGATAAAGTATTTCAACTTGAAAAGAACATAGACAGCTCAGCAAGACTGTTAAGAAACCATGAGCAGAACATCCAAGAAATATGGGATAACATCAAGAGACCAAATTTAAGAGTCATTGGGATACAGGAAGGGACAGAGTTTCAAACCAAAGGATTGAGCAATCTATTCAATGAAATAATACGAGAAAACTTCCCAGACTTAAAGAATGAGACAGAACCCCAAATCCTAGAAGCCTACAGGACGCCGAATGTGCAAAATCATAAGAGACCCACACCTAGACACATTATAATGAAGATGCCCAACATACAGAATAAGGAGAGAATTTTAAAAGCTACAAGAGAAAGGAAGCAGATCACATTTAGGGGTAAGCCAATCAGGATAACAGCTGATCTTTCAACACAGACTCTGAAAGCTAGAAGATCCTGGAATAACATATTTCAAACACTGAAAGAAAATGGGTTCCAACCAAGAATTGTGTTTCCAGCGAAATTAAGCTTCAGGATGGAAGATGAAATTAAAACCTTCCACGATAAACAAAAGTTAAAAGAATTTGCAGCTAGAAAACCATCTCTTCAAAACATCCTTGGCAAAACATTACAGGAAGAGGAAATGGAAAATAACAATGAAAACCAACAGTGGGAGGTAGGACACTAAAGGGGGGAAAATAATCAAAGAGGAAAACAAACCATGTTTAGTAACATAAATAAACAAATATGGCTGGAAGAACAACCCATATCTCAATAATAACCCTAAATGTTAATGGCTTAAACTCACCAATCAAGAGACACAGGCTAGTAGAATGGGTCACAAAACAAGACCCAACAATATGCTGCCTACAGGAGACGCATTTGATAGGAAAAGACATACATAGGCTGAAGGTGAAAGGTTGGGAAAAATCATATCACTCATATGGACTTCGGAAACAAGCAGGAGTATCCATACTCATATCAAATAAAATAGATTTCAAGCCAAAGTTAATCAAAAGGGATAAAGAGGGATACTACATACTGCTCAAGGGAACCATACACCAACAAGACATAACAATCATAAATATATATGCCCCAAACAATGGTGCAGCTATGTTCATCAAACAAACTCTTCTCAAGTTCAAGAGTCTAATAGACCACCATACAATAATCATGGGAGACTTCAACACACCTCTATCACCACTGGACAGATCTTCCAAACAAAAGTTGAATAAGGAAACTATAGATCTCAATAACACAATTAATAACCTAGACTTAATTGACATATATAGAGTATACCACCCAACATCAAGCAGTTACACTTTTTTCTCAGCAGCACATGGATCCTTCTCAAAAATAGATCATATATTATGTCACAGGGAAACTCTTAGACAATATAAAGGAGTAGAGATAATACCATGCATCCTATCTGATCATAATGGAATGGAACTGAAAATCAACGATAAAAGAAGGAAGGGAAAAGAATACATCACTTGGAGAATGAACAATAGGTTACTGAATGATCAATGGGTTATAGAAGACATCAAGGAAGAAATTAAAAAATTCTTAGAGATTAATGAAAACACAGACACAACATATCGGAATCTATGGGACACATTGAAAGCAGTTCTAAGAGGAAAATTCATTGCTTGGAGTTCATTCCTTAAAAAAAGAAAAAACCAACAAATAAATGATCTCATACTTCATCTCAAAATCCTAGAAAAAGAAGAGCAAAACAACAGCAAAAGAAGTAGAAGGCAAGAAATAATTAAAATCAGAGCTGAAATTAATGAAATCGAAACAAAAGAAACAATTGAAAAAATTGACAAAACTAAAAGTTGGTTCTTTGAAAAAATAAACAAAATCGACAGACCCTTAGCCATGCTAGCGAAGAGAAGAAGAGAGAGAACTCAAATTACTAACATACGGGATGAAAGAGGCAATATCACAACAGACACTTCAGAAATACAGAAGATAATCAAAAATTATTTTGAATCCTTATACTCCAATAAATTAGAAGATAGTGAAGGCATAGATAAATTTCTTAAGTCATATGATCTGCCCAGATTGAGTCAGGAGGATATAGACAACCTAAACAGACCAATATCAATTGAGGAAATAGAAGAAACCATCAAAAGACTACCAACTAAGAAAAGCCCAGGACCAGATGGGTATACAGCAGAGTTTTACAAAACCTTTAAAGAGGAACTAATACCAATACTTTTCAAGCTACTTCGGGAAATAGAAAAAGAGGGAGAACTTCCAAATTCATTCTACGAGGCCAACATCACCCTGATACCTAAACCAGACAAAGACACTTCAAAGAAAGAAAACTACAGACCAATATCTCTAATGAACCTAGATGCAAAAATCCTCAATAAAATTCTGGCCACTCGGATACAAAAACTTATCAAAAAAATTGTGCACCATGATCAAGTAGGATTCATCCCTGGGATGCAAGGCTGGTTCAATATACGGAAATCAATAAATGTTATTCACCACATCAATAGACTTAAAAATAAGAATCATATGATCATCTCGATAGATGCGGAAAAAGCATTTGACAAAGTACAGCATCCCTTTATGTTCAAAACTCTAGAAAAACTAGGGATAACAGGAACATACCTCAATATTGTAAAAGCAATCTATGCTAAGCCTCAGGCTAGCATCATTCTGAATGGAGAAAAATTGAAAGCATTCCCTCTAAAATCTGGAACAAGACAGGGATGCCCTCTCTCTCCACTTCTGTTCAACATAGTTCTCGAAACACTGGCCAGAGCAATTAGACAGACGAAAGAAATTAAAGGCATCAAAATAGGAAAAGAAGAACTTAAATTATCACTATTTGCAGATGACATGATTCTATACCTAGCAGACCCAAAAGGGTCTACAAAGAAACTATTAGAGCTAATAAATGAATTCAGCAAAGTGGCAGGATATAAAATCAACACGCATAAATCAAAGGCATTCCTGTATATCAGCGACAAATCCTCTGAAATGGAAATGAGGACAACCACTCCATTCACAATATCTTCAAAAAAAATAAAATACTTGGGAATCAACCTAACAAAAGAGGTGAAAGACTTATACAATGAAAACTACAGAACCCTAAAGAGAGAAATAGAAGAAGATCTTAGAAGATGGAAAAATATACCCTGTTCATGGATAGGCAGAACTAACATCATCAAAATGGCGATATTACCAAAAGTTCTCTACAGGTTTAATGCAATGCCAATCAAAATCCCAACGGCATTTCTTGTAGAAATAGAGAAAGCAATCATGAAATTCATATGGAAAAACAAAAGGCCCAGAATAGCAAAAACAATGCTAAGCAGGAAGGGTGAATCAGGCGGTATAGCGATACCAGACTTCAAACTATACTACAGAGCAATAGTAACAAAAACAGCATGGTACTGGTACCAAAACAGGCGGGTGGACCAATGGTACAGAATAGAGGACACAGAAACCAATCCACAAAACTACAACTACCTTATATTTGATAAAGGGGCTAAAAGCATGCAATGGAGGAAGGATAGCATCTTCAACAAATGGTGCTGGGAAAACTGGAAATCCATATGCAACAAAATGAAACTGAATCCCTTTCTCTCGCCATGCACAAAAGTGAATTCAAAATGGATCAAGGAGCTTGATATCAAATCAGAGACACGCCGTCTGATAGAAGAAAAAGTTGGCTACGATCTACATACTGTGGGGTCGGGCTCCAAATTCCTCAATAGGACACCCATAGCACAAAAGTTAATAACTAGAATCAACAAATGGGACTTACTCAAACTAAAAAGTTTTTTCTCAGCAAAAGAAACAATAAGAGAGGTAAATAGAGAGCCTACATCCTGGGAACAAATCTTTACTCCTCACACTTCAGATAGAGCCCTAATATCCAGAGTATACAAAGAACTCAAAAAATTAGACAATAAGAGAACAAACAACCCAATCAACAAATGGGCCAAGGACCTGAACAGACACTTCTCAGAGGAGGACATACAATCAATCAACAAGTACATGAAAAAATGCTCACCATCTCTAGCAGTCAGAGAAATGCAAATCAAAACCACCCTAAGATACCATCTCACTCCAGTTAGATTGGCAGCCATTATGAAGTCAAACAACAACAAGTGCTGGCGAGGATGTGGGGAAAAGGGTACACTTGTACATTGCTGGTGGGACTGCAAATTGGTGCAGCCAATTTGGAAAGCAGTATGGAGATTTCTTGGAAAGCTGGGAATGGAGCCACCATTTGACCCAGCTATTCCCCTTCTTGGTCTATTCCCTAAAGACCTAAAAAGAGCATGCTACAGGGACACTGCTACATCTATGTTCATAGCAGCACAATTCACAATAGCTAGACTGTGGAACCAACCTAGATGCCCTTCAATGGATGAATGGATAAAAAAAATGTGGCATTTATACACAATGGAGTATTACTCTGCATTAAAAAATGACAAAATCATAGAATTTACAGGGAAATGGATGGCATTAGAGCAGATTATGCTAAGTGAAGCTAGCCAATCCCTAAAAAACAAATGCCAAATGTCTTCTTTGATATAAGGAGAGTAACTAAGAATAGAGTAGGGTCGAAGAGCAGGAGAAGAAGATTAACATTAAACAGGGATGAGAGGTGGGAGGGAAAGGGAGAGAGAAGGGAAAATGCATGGAAATGGAAGGAGACCCTCAGAGTTTTACAAAAGTACATACAAGAGGAAGTGAGGGGAAGGGGAAAAATAATATAAGGGGGACAAACGAATGTCAGTAGAGGGAGCAGAGAGAGAAGAGGGGAGGGGAGGGGAGGGGAGGGGAGGGGAGGGGAGGGGAGGGGGGATAGTAGAGGATAGGAAAGGCAGCAGAATACAACAGACACTAGTATGGCAATATGTAAATCAATGGATGTGTAACTGATGTGATTCTGCAATCTGTATATGGGGTAAAAATGGGAGCTCATAACCCACTTGAATCAAATTGTGAAATATGATATATCAAGAACTATGTAATGTTTTGAACAGCCAACAATAAAAAATTAAAAAAAAAAAAAAAAAAATGATAACTCACTATGTACTCTGTGGAAAATAAATATTTTGACTCCACTGGAAAAAAAAAAAAAAATAAATGGATGGAGTTGGAGAATATCATGCTAAGTGAAGTAAGCCAATACCAAAAAACCAAAGGCCGAATGTTTTCTTTGATATGAGGATGCTGACTCACAATGGTCATGGGGGGAGCAAGGGAGGAATGGAGGAATTTCTCAATTACCTTGAACATTTAGCTCTCATAGGCACCTATTAAGGGATGAATTATGTCCCTCCAAATTATACTGAAGTACTTCAAAATATGAGTGTACTTGTAGAGAGAATATGTAAAGAGAGAGGATTAAGTTGAAATGAGTCCATCACAGTGGACTCTAATCCAATCTGTCTGGTATCCTTATAAAGAGGGATGAACAGAGACTCTGGTGGTACATTTGCAAAAAGGGAAGATTATATAAAAAGAGAGCAAGAGGGCAGCCATGTGCAAGCTGAGGAGAAAGGCCCCCGAGGAAACCAACCCGCTGTCACCCTGACTTCAGACTTCCAGTCTCCCGTACCAGGAGAAAATAAATTTCTAGTTGTTAAGCCACCCAGTCTGCAGTGATTTATTAGTATAACCCGGGGAAACAAATACAGTGCCTCATTCAAGAATTGCCATCTCTCCTGCTAGATTCAATTGATCAGCCAAGCTGTATCTTGATTCATACCAGAATCGCTCGATCTTGACAGTTTACCTAGCCTCCTCTCCAAATCCAGAGAACCTCGCAGCAAGATAAAAAAGTCTACATTGCCAGCTCTAGTAATCTTTCTGGGGTTCACCTCCCCTAGTCAGTAAATATTAAAGAATCTGGTGAAACTGATGTATACCTTCTGATTGTTTGGTAGCAATCTAACATTAGCATATTAATCTAAGAAGATTGTGATGATGTCTCCCTGGTCCTTACCTCTCTTCCCAGGTCTGTTTTTACCTATCCCTCAAATTTCTCAATGGACACTTGAGAACTCGGCGATAGATCCAGGGGCTTTTAGCCCTTAGTTGTCTAAAGGAAACAATGATATCTGTATAAGTTTCCTAGGGCTGCTATAATAAACTGGGTAGCTTTAAACAACAGAATTTTATTATCTCACAATTTTGGAGGCTAGAGATCAGAAATCAAGGTGCCAGGCGGGCCACGCTCATGCTAAAGGATTGAGGGACGAATTTGTTTCATGCTTACCAAGATATCTCCCTTGGTCAATAATCATACTTGAATGTCTTCTAATTTAAAAACTACCTTTGCTTGAACCAACATGAAACAGAGGTTGAGGTTCATAAAAGGACATATAGTATTCCCTTTGAGGTTTTGCAGTGGCCCCTTAAAATGGCATGATGCTTTACCAGTAAATGGATGAAGCTGGGGAATATCAGGCTAAGTGCCCCTATCTCTCACCATGCCCAAAACTCAACTCAAAATGGATCAAGGACTTAGGAATAAAACCAGAGACTCTGTGTCTAGTAGAAGAAAAAGTGGGCCCTAATCTTCATCATGTGGGATTAGGCCCAACTTCCTTAATAAGAATCCTTTGGCACAAGAATTAAAATCAAGAATTAATAATTGGGATGGACTAAAACTAAAAGTTTCTTCTCAGCAAAAGAAACAATCTGCGAGGTGAATGGAAAGCCTACATTTTGGGAGCAAATTTTTACTCCTCACACATCAGAGCACTAATCTCTAGGGTATATAAAGAACTCAAAAAGTTAAACACCAAAAGACAAATAACCCAATCAATAAACAGGCTAAGGACCTGAACAGACTCTTCTCAGAAGAGGATATACAATCAATCAACAAATATATGAAAAAAAATGTTCATCTTCGTTAGCAATTAGAGAAATGGAAATCAAAACCACTCTAAGATTTCATCTCACTCCAGTCAGAACAGCAGCTATTGTGCATACAAACAACAATAAGTGTTGCCAAGGATGTTGAGAAAAGGTACACTCACAACACTGCCGGTGCACTGCAAACTGGTGCAGCCAATATGGAAAGCAGTATGGAGATTTCTTGGAAAATTGGGAATGGAACCACCATTTGACCTAGCTGTCCCTCTCCTCGGTCTATACCCAAAGGACTTAAAATCAGCATACTACAGGGCCATAGCCACATCAATGTTTATAGCAACAAAATTCACAAGAGCTAAACTGTGAAACCAACCTTAGATGCCCTTCAGTAGATGAATGGATAAAAAAAATGTGGCATATATACACAATGGAATATTAGTCAGCAATACAAGAGAATAAAATCATGGCATTTGCAGGTAAATGGATGGATAGAGAAGATAATGCTAAATGAAGTTAGCCAATCCCAAATATCCAAATGCCGAATATTTTCTTTGATATAAGGAGGCTGATTCATAGTGGGATAAGGAAAGGAAGTGTGGGAGGAATAGACGAACTCTAGATAGGGGAGAGGGGTTGGAGGGGAAGGAAGGGGACATGGGGTTAGAAATGATGGTGGAACATGGTGATGATTATTATCCAAAGTACAGGTATGAAGACATGAATTGATGTGAATATACTTTGTATACAACCAGAGATATGAAAAATTGTGCTCTATATGTGTAATAAGAATTATAATGCATTCTGCTGTCATATATAAGTAATATATATATATATATATATATATCATGCTAAGTGAAATAAGCCAATCCCCAAAACCAATGTTTTCTCTGATATGCGGATGCTAATTCATAATCGGTGGGGGGTGAGGGAAGAATAGAGTTACTTTATTTTAGGTAGAGGGGAGTGAAGGGAAGAGAAGGGATGTGGGGGTAGGAAGGACAGTAGAATGAATCAGACATTATTACCGTATGTACTAATGTATAACTAACTATACGACTGATAAGATTCCACATCGTGTGTAACCAGAAGAATGAGAAATTATATATGATGTATCAAAGTGCATTATACTCTCATGTGTAACTAATTAAAACAAATTTAAAAGTTTAAAAATAAAATAACTGTACCAATAAATAAAAAAGATGGCATGCTGCTAAAAAAAAAAAAAAAAAAAAAAAAAAAAAAAAAAAAAAAAATAAAAACTGGGAAGACTATAGGGACAAAAAGTACTTAATATCTTTGACCTGCTTCTGTCACTAATTTCTGGAAGAAAAACAACCAATAATATTCCTGGTAGCACTTACATACCATGCTTTTTGTTCTTGCCCCAATCCCCTATATTTATTTACTGCCTTATGTGACCTTCCCTATTCAAGTAGGTAGGAAATTAAATACTGCTTAGTCACACAGTCTAAGAACACAAGAAAAATAATATTATCATAACTAGGATGTTATCTTATACCTAGGTATGATATCTCTATAAATGAGGAAATATAATATTTGGGGGTATTCAGTATATATTGAAAGTTTCAAGGTTTCTGGAGTGAGCATGGACCTGCAACTAACTATTCCACATGAACAGCAATATAAAAAGTAAACTGTTATTTATTGCTTTAGAGGATAATTTTATGCAGTTTTATGAATTAATCTTTTCAAAAACATAAAAAATAAATCAAAAGCCATCAATTTTCAGTATATTTCATATTGACAATGTTTCATCAACTTTACACAGGATGCTTCATAAATGACTATGCCAGAGGAGAAGACTAAAGATGAACAATGTCAGGACTAAGAATAAATATGTAAAGAAAGCCTGCAAGAGGCCATAGTATTGACAATGAGTGACTTAAAATTTCAATTTGACAAATTCTCTAAAAAATTTGATTAGAAAGAGCTCTTTGTTCACAAATTGTTAAAGAAGCATGCATTCCTATGAAGAATATGATACTGTCAATCACATGATTTTAGAGTTGAAATGAAAATCTGAGCTCATGGGACACAAAACATTTATTTAGAAGAAGAACCTGAGGTTTGCTCATACATTGCTGACGAGACTGCAAATTGGTGCAACCATTCTGGAAAGCAGTATGGAGTTTCCGCAGAAAACTTGAAATGGCACCACCATTTGACCCAGCTATCGCACTCCTCAGTTTATACCCGAAGGACTTAAAATTAGCATACTACAGTGATGAAGCCACATCAATGTTTATCGAAGCTCAATTCACAGTAGCTAAACTATGGAAACAATGGAGATGTCTTTCAACAGATGAATGGATAAAAAAAAATGTGATATATACATATATATATATATATATATACACACACACACACACACACACACACACACACATACAATGAAATATTACTCAGCCTTAAAGAAGAATGAACTTATGGTATTTGCAGGTAAATGAATGGAGCTAGAGAATTTTATGCTAAGCAAAATAAGCCAAACCTAAAAAGCCAAAGTCCAAATGTTTTCTCTGATAAGCAGATGCTGATTCAGGGGGTAGGGAAAAATGAAGGAACACTGGATTGTGCAGAGGTGAGTAAAGGGAGGAGGTGTGGGGTGGGAAGGGTGGTGGAATGAGATAGACAGTATTACCCTGTATACATGTGACTGTACCATGTACAGCCATAGGAATGAGAAGTTGTGCTCCATTTGTATACAATGTGTCAAAATAAACTCTACTGTTAAGTATAACTAATTAAAACTAATTTTTTAAAAGAAACTGAAGTTCAAAGGAAGTATGATTTTATCACTCACTGTCACCCACTGTTTAAACATAACTTAGTAGCATAACAGTTAAAACCACTGACTCCCAGTTAAGATTGCTTTATATTTCAACCCAAAGTGTTGTTGTAATGTCAATATATGCATATGTATGTACTTGTATAGACATAAGTATATGTATAGAAATTATTATATTACAGGAAATTCAGAGAATTATAAAACACAAGTTTTCAATATTTACTATTATACTTCCAATGATCAAACAGTAGTTTATGCTTGGTGTGGTGACATATGCCTTGTAATCCCAGCAAATCAGGAGACTGAGGAAGGAGGATTGCAAGTTCAAAGCCAGCCTCAGCAAAAGTGAAGCACTAAGTAACTCAGTGAGAGAGACCCTGTCTACATAAAATACAAAATAGGGCTGGGGATGTGGATCAGTGCTTGAGTGCCCCTGAGTTCAATCCCTGGTACCCCCCCCCAATAAAAAAGGGCTGAGGATATAGTTCAATGGTAAAGCAATACCTAGTAACCCCCCCAAAAAAAAGTAATTTATTATCCAATCTGTGGTCTCGAGAAGGATCTTTACTTCTTTTTACCATGGAGGAACACCTAATACTCTACATTTTCAGTAATGTAAAAAGTATCAAAGCACAAGTTGAAAAATCATAAAGAAGTCATAAAATGTTCAATTTGACATCAACAACAGAGAACATCAATTGTACTTCTCCCAACTGAAGAGACTGTGGCTCACTAGTTAAGCAAGTTGCTTAAGATAACTATAAGTTCAAAGCAAATTATTACAAGTGTCCTACATTTGCTAACTACAAAATTACTGTGCAAATATATGTGAAATATGCTTATTCCTAGACAAATGTCAAGTGGATTAAACTCTTACAACCAGTTTATATGTGCAAATCCAGTCTGCATCTTTGGCTCTGATGAGTATCCTGATTCACATGATCACCCTAGCTCATACTTGGAATCATCTATAAATAAAGTTGAACCTGTATCTCACATTGTGTAGAAAAACTGAATTCTAATGGATCAAAGCGCTAAATGTGAGAGCTAAAACTATAACTTAGAAGACAATATAGGAATAAATTTTGAGAATGATCTCCAAGATATCACACTAAAAGTACAAAGATGAAATAATTAAAATAGAGAAAATTTAAATCATTGTGCCTCAAAGGAAACCATCAAGAAAGTGAAAAGACAATCCACATAACTATTGAAAATAATTTCAAATCATGTAAGGGACTTCAATCTAGACTATGTAAAGTACATTTAACAAAAAATTAAAAAGACAATCCAATTTAAAAATGAGCAAAACATATGAATAGGTATGTCTCTAATAATGTGTGTGTGTGTGTGTGTGGTGTGTGTGTGTGTGTGTGTATCCAATAGGCACATGAAATATGCTCAACAACATCATTCATCAGGAAAATGCAAAATAAAATCAAAATGAGATGGCACTTCACATGCATTAAGATGGATATAATCAAAGACAAAAACAAATGTTGTCAGGAAAGTGGAAAAATTAGAACTCTCATACATTACATAATGTAAATATGAAATTCTGTAACCAGCATTGGAAAGTTTGACAGTTTATCTTCCTCAGAAAGATATATATATTTACCACATGACCTAGCATTTCAATTCCTAGATAAATGAAAACATACATTTGCACAAAAAGTTGTAGATGAATGTTCATGGTAGCATTATAATAGCCAAAAGGTAGAAAAAAAATCAAGTAATGAACACATTGTTTAAATGTGGTATATCCATTCAATGGATTATTTTGTAACAATAAAAAAATAAGTATCTATATGCATTACAACAAGAATAATCCCAGAAAATATTCTGCTGAGTAGAATTCGGTCATAAAACACCAAATTTTATTATTGTTATATTCCATTTATATTACATGTGCACTATAGGTAAACATAAAAGAATGTAGATAATTAGTTGCCTACAACTGAGGGGGAACACTTGGGGACAAATTGAGGGGTGACTCTTAATGGGTAGAGTGTTTGATTCTGGAGTGATGAAAACATTATTTATAACTGATTATAATGATTATTACATAATGCTGTGGGTGTACTTTTATAAAATCCCATTGAGTTGTACACTTTAAATGGGTGAACTCTATGACACATGAATACCATCTGATAATATCTCAAGGAAGTAGTCAGTAAAGAGAGGGAGAGGGTGAAAAAAGAAATTTTTAATAGTAAGGAAATGTGAAATGTACACTAATAACCAAGCAGATTACAAGGCGATATTAGATATGGGTAGTGGACTATGTTCAGCATACTATGGTGATGAATTTTTCAATGTGGCTTTACATTGATTTATTTGTACTTAAGAAAAATGGATTTAACAGGGTGAAATCATATAACTGTTAAGAAAACTGTCTTCTATGAGGGAACAATTAGAGTGGAAATATTGTTAAATTATGAAAGAAAATAAACCTACTGATGGGTTATCAACTTTGTTCAATTATGGAGTGGGAACAAAATTAATAACTCTCTCCAGTGTCTCTACACAATTTCAGTAAACTGAGTATTCAGTACTTTATCATGGTGGCCACTGAACTGAACTGGGGGAGATAACTCCAGGGGAAAATGTGTGAAATTTTGTTTCTACAAGCTGTACCTATATAGTCATGGGTCTGAAACATTGAAACCAAACCTTTCAAAACTAACATGCATAAATCCATGTTAAAAAGCTACAGACACTTTCATAAATTCCATGGTATGAGTATGTGTGTGTATGTATATGCTAAGTGAAGTTAGCAAATCCAAAAAAAAAAAACAAATACCAAATGTTTTCTTTGATATAAGGAGGCTGATTCATAGCGGGATAGGGAGAGGGGGCATTAGAGAAATAGAGGAACTGTAGATAGCGCAGAGGGGTTGGAGGGGAAGGGAGGCAGCATGGGGTTAGAAATGACAGCGGAATGTGATGGTCATTGTTATCCAAAGTACATGTATAAAGACACGAATTAGTGTGAATATACCATGTATACAACCAGAGGCATGAAAGATTGTGCTCTATATGTGTAATAAGAATTGTAATGCATTTCGCTGTCATATATAAATGAAAAAAATTAATTGGCACATAATCAATGCAAATTGAAAGAAAAAGACCTCGATCAGTAGAACTAAAAGAAATACTGTCTTTTGCAATTGATTAATTAACTCTTAGAATTAAATCATCTAAAAATCATATGGTGAAAGGTATATGGTGTTGGGGTGTGAATAAAAAGGAGGTACTTGGATCAAGCATTTATGAATAAAGGATTATAAGTAGAATTGAAGAGGAAAGGTAAATGGTATCAGATTTAGAACTTGAGATAAGTGTCTCATTGGGAAAATAAAATATTCATGAGGAATATTTAAAATGTCATAAGAAAATAATTCAAAATATGTATGCTATTATTTTGGGACTAAGTTTTTCCTTTTAATTATTCTTTATTTTTTTCTTAATGATTGTTCATTCTACTTTACCTGTTAGCATTACAAATAAGCTAAATTGTAAAAAAAAAAAATTGTAAAGGCACTTACATACTCAATGGTAAAAATTAGAAACATAAAAAGCTAAATAGTTCTTTCTCAAGGGAACCATGAAGACATTTTCCTTTCATATGCTGCTTTATACTTAAGTTAATTGTTTCTTTATTACTAACATTTAAGAGGAACCAGAACAAAAGAAGTGTATTACTTCTCTAAAACACTAGTACTTGAATTTGAAGAAGTATTATCCACATCAATAAAAACACAAAAAGCACACATCTTCAGTAGCAAGGATTTTAAAAATATTAAATTCAATTTTCCAGCATAAAATTGCAAGAAAATTATGAGGTATTATTTTTAAAGATAAGGGATTCTTTAAAACTGAGGATTGAAGGAATCTCTAGAGAAAGATTTTAGAAATAAGAGCAAAATGCACTGATTTTATGGCAATGCAAATAATAATATGCAAATAATATAATTCATTAAAACCTCCTTAATTGAATATGTACACTGCATGCATGTGAAATGATGCTCTACGTATGAGAAAAAAATACTGTACAAGGAGATGTGACATGTTTTCATACATATAAATGCATATGCTTGCTTACATATGCAAATGCAATTTTATTTAGATTTAGAAAAGATAAAACAATTTAGAAAATAAGTTTGTGTGGATATTATTTATTTTAGATAGTCAAGAACATATTAAATATTGAATAACACTTCAATTACAGTTTAATCATTTTAAATTATCTATGTAACATTTTTCCAAATAAAACCTACAAGTTTGGTTTCATAATTTACACACCATTAGCTAACTAATTGTAACTAATTTGATACAGGGTAGTTAAATACTTATTAATGATAGCTAATGAAATACTGCTATAGTTATACTTCATACTACCTCATTTTAAAAATGGAACTTGAAGGAAAATATTTGCATAATTTTAAAGTGATATTATTTACACATGCCAGGAACTCTATTCAATATACACAAAAATATTTTTTCAGTAAACAGAACTATTTAAATTCTAAATATGTTCCTAAATTATACTTCTTACCAAGTTGAACTGAAAATTTTTACCATAAATGTTATATTTAAGAGTTAAAAGTATTCAATTTTTAGACTTTCTAACTAAAATAGGACTCAATCATAATGACAAGGGGACAACAATAAATTGCCCACAACAATAAAGTTCCTTGATATAATTAATTATTAAGGAAATAATATTTATAACTGAAAGATAGAGTAATAGAAGCCATTTTTTCATTAATTTTATGCCAACCAAATGTAATCAATTAATCTAAATAGTTGCAATACCTATGAATTTATTACTCATTTATTTACTTATACATTTTCAAAGAATCTGCCCCCTCAAACAACCAATGAAGCTATAGCACAGATGGCAACTATTATAATTCTTGACTTCCTCATTTGTTTTATTTAAGCATATATTAGTGCATTATAGCTATACATAACATAAAGGTTCATTTTGACATAATCATACAAGCTCAGAATATCTTTTGATCTACTTGAGTCCTCAGTACTTTCTTGTTCCTTCCCCTCCCCATTGCCCCGGTTCCCCTCTTCCTCATTTGATTTTCAGAAGAAATTCTTGGTCAAATTTCTAACTTGCATTTGAGTGTTTTCAATATTTTTCTTATACTTAGAAATTAATTTCTTAGGGCTGAGGGTGTGGCTCAGCAGTAGAGCGCTCACTTAGGACATGCGAGGCCCTGGTTTTGATCCTCAGCACCCATAAAAATAAATAAATAAAGGGATTGTATCCACCTACAACTAAAAAAATAGTTAATATTAAAAAAAATTAATTTCTTAGATCTTAGATCAAAGTGTCACTGTATACTTGCTATGATTTGGATATGAAATGTCCCCCAAAACCCATGTACAAAAGGCTTGTTCTGCATCTTGGTGCTTTCAGGAGGTGGTAGAAACTTGAAGTGCAGCCCATTTGGAGGTCTTTAGGTCACTGGGTATTTCTTTTAAGTCATTATTTTTAGTTTTATACAAGGCTAAGATAAAACGTGACATTATCACAAAATCACTGAATACAACTGCTACAATTCAATCCTCAGCCTTATCCCCCTCCTCCCTTCCCTCTACTCCTCAAAAATGTATTTATAGTTTACTTTTCCTAAAAAAAAAATAATAATGTTCTGTGGATATACCAGATGCTGGGACTTATGATGCCACATCCAAACATGCACTTAGGAAAGTTCCATCAGATTTCATTCCAGTGTTCTTCCCTTTTCCTATCCCTTCTTCCTCCTTAATCCCTTTTGTCTAGTCTACTGATCTTTCTGCTATTTTGATGAAATTCCCTCTCACTTTTTTTTCCCTTTCTCTTTTTTTATTCCCCTCCCCATATTTTGGGTTAGTGAATACAAATCAGTGAAACAATCGACCTTTGACTTTTTGAGATTGGCTTTTTTAACATAGCATGATAGTCTCCTGTTTCATCTGTTAATCAGCAAATGCCATAATCTCATTCTTCTTTATGACTGAGCAATATTCAATTGTGTATATGTACCACATTTTCTTTATCGATTCATCTCTTGAAGGGCAGTTAGATTGGTTCCATAAACTTGGCTATTGTGAATTGTGCTGCTATAAATACCGATGTGGCTGTAGCACTGTCATTTTTCTCAAAATCATCACATTCACCATGTGTTATAAGCCTAGTCTAGAGATTTGCTACTGTCATGGTGACTTCAGTAATGAATGAAAAGAAGAAGGAGGTACTGCAATGAAATGAGCCACACAATGGTTCTAACATAAAAACTTTATATCACTGATGTTTGTCTCAGTAAAATGTCAATCAGAATGAGAACCTCTGGTAGTACCACAACTTCACATAGTGAAATATCACCTGGCACGCAAAAGTCAGGAGACATTTTGTATTGACTTCACCTTTCAAATGTTCACCCATTCAACCAGTTAAGATTGATAGCACAAGCAAACTCTAAACACTGAGGATAAAATGGAGCTTATTTTGTCCAGAAAAATATGAATAATAAATCAGTAAATAAGCAAAGAAAGAAAGATTTGGTAAGGTATAAATTCCACAATGACAATTACAATAGGTTGAAGTGATTAAGAATAACTGACAGCTGCTTTAGTTTGGTCAAGCAAGCTGTATCTGAGAGGATATCCCTTAAGCTTCCATCTGAAAAACAAGGAGAAGCCCACAGAATGAAGATCCTGAATTTCAAATTTTCATGAAGAACATATAGTGTGTAAATATTTAACCTGTGTCTAGAGTAACCTGGGAAAGGCAATGATGAGAGGTCAAGAGCACAGCAGGGATGAGGTTATGAAGGATTTTGTCTAATAGGTTTTAGAATCCAGGTCTTTGTATTAGGGTTATAAGAAATCATTAGAGCAATATTATTTGATCTAGCTTTTTAAAAATTGCACCTAAAGGGGAATAAGTGCAATTTAATTGTAGAGTGAAAGAGAAAGACTTTAAACAAAACAACTACAATTCTCAGAGAAATAATCACGTTCGCAAAAAGTTAGTAAAAATGAAGAAACAGAAAAAGACAGAGTTGGGGTATACCAGATAGAGGAGACAGGACTCACTAAGGGATTAGCTATGACGTTTACAAAAACATTCATAAAGTAGACATTAATCATTTGGTCATTTAATCTACTATGTAGAGGAGTGTGGAAGAGGAATGGATTCAAGCAGGTTTGTTTGTTCATTATTTGGGGAAGTCTACTTGAGAAACCAAGAAGTCTGTCCAGATTATGTGAAGTTTGAGATTCTTATTGGTTATAACCCCAATGGATATGTCAAGTGGACTGTTTGAGAAATAAGATTCATGTTCAAGAGAGAAGTTAGAATTAAGTATAAAAAATGTTGAAGGTCATTTTCATGCAGTTGGCATTTAAAGACCCTAAAGTGGGTGAGCTAATCTGTAAAAATAATAACATAAACCCACACTAGCATTTGGGTGGGGAGAAATGAGGAGAAAAGGAAACTGAGATGGAGGGTAAAGGGAACCAGGAAGATTTTATATGGTACCACATAAGAGAATTTTCCAGGAGAAGCAAGTAGTTAAATGTGCAGAATTCTACTGAGGGATCAGGTATAGGAAGAACAAAGACATGACCATTGGAATTGGCAATTCTCATGTGACCTTAGGATACAAAACACAGTAAACAAACAAGCCAGCCCTGTGAGGAAGGCAGGCCTAATCAAATGTACTGACTTGAAGAGAGAGTATTAGGTAAGTGAGTAGAATAAAATATATTAAAAAAATTTGAGCTTTTAATGTGTGCATTTATGTGTCTTGACAACAGAAAAATAAAGTAATACTTGGGAGGGAAAATAGATTCAAAATAGCTTGTTTTTTTTTTTATTTTAACTTTAGAAACGTATTTATAGATACAAAGAAAAATGTATTTGTAGATGCAAAGAAAAACTGACACTGAAGAAAGAAAGGAAACTTGTAGAAATATCATGAATAAGTTTAGAAGAAATGAAATCCAGTCCAAAAGCTGGACTTAAGAGCAAGTGGATAAGTAGAAAAACAATTTGTATGTGATATCAGTTTTTTTTGAAGGAAGAAGAAACTGTTGCGGGGGGGGGGAGGTTGAATGGAGGGGAAAAGCTGTGAAATCAATATGGAAAATAGGAAAGGGAAATGGAATAGGATACTTGGGGAAGTTAAGTGCTCATTTGAGAATTGTACTCATTAATTTAAAATGAAATCAGTCAATGATCTTTAGTTACTTGCATAAAGACAATGAGATGGTTTTCTATGAACAAATCTATAAGTGACCTTTTACAGAATAACTTTAGATACAAAAGTGATTTTTCATTAGACTATAAAGAGGATTTTCTTCATGTACTGGCCAGTTTTTAATGATGAAGAATGTACAGTACCATGACAGTAATTCCTATTCATAAGTGTTGTTGATATATTAAATATTTTGAGGAAATATGGTATCTAAAATATGAAATACATAACTTGGAGATAAATATGTATCTCCTATAATTCTCAAAATAATAATGTGTTATGGTTTTAGAAGTTTGATCTTTAAACAAATAGAGAAAATTCTGGAAAGAATCATGATCACTTGATGATAATGGTGTTCAATAGCAATTCTGTGCTGTTCAATATAGTAGCCACTAGGCACACAAGGCTATTAGCACTTCAAATATGGCTAGTGTGAATGATGAACTAAATGGAGAGTTTTCCAAATACTAAAAATAGAATTACCATATGGTTCAGCAATACTCCTTCTGGGTATATACAAAAAGGCAGTGAATTTAGTATGTGGAAGAGATATCTGCATTCCCAAGTTAATTACAATGTTATTTAAAATAAAGAAGATATAAGCAAAAGATAATTGTTTAAAACCAGAAAATTCAGTCACTATAATAACATTATTGAACCTGGAGGTCATTATGTTAAGTGAAATAAATCAGATACCAATAGACAAATACCATATGATTTCACTTATACAAATAGAGGCATGCTGTCCATCTACAACTATAATTTTTTTTAAAATACTAGAAAATAAATAATGTATATTTAAACTTTAATGCAGTATACAATATCTTAGATTTCAAACAACAGAAGTTTCATTTTCCCATTTACTAAAAAAATCTTTAATACATATTTTACAGACAACAAAAAACTAAATTTTGTGAATGTAAGAAACTTCAATAAAGCATTATATCATTTTAATATTATTATATAATTGTAAATCAATCATGTCTGAAGTTTTATCCTCACATCTTATTATGAAAAAATTCATACACACAAAAATGTTATAATAGTTGTACATTGAACATCCATATACCCACCAACTAGATTCTATGGTTAATATTTTATTATACTTTATCACATATATTCAACCTTTTATCTAACCATCACTCATTTTATTGCAGTGTAAGTTACAGACATAAATAAGGACTCTTTGCCCTTAAACATTTCACGAGGCATGTCATTAACTATAATTCAATCACTATGCTTTTTTAACCCAAATTCTTCATACAAAAAAAATGCACAAATCTTAGGTGCACTATTCCATGAACTTTGACAATCAAGTCCTATTTTTATTCAGTGACATTTGAATTACATATAATTTGAAGTAAATTTTTAAAATAAGTAATATTTTATCAGTTCATAATTTTTTAGAAAGAGGAGAGAGAGAGAGATTTTTTTTTAATATTTATTTTTCAGTTCTCGGCAGACACAACATCTTTGTTTGTATGTGGTGCTGAGGATCGAACCCGGGCCACACGCCTGGCAGGCAAGCGCGCTACCGCTTGAGCCACATCCCCAGCCCCTCAGTTCATAATTTTTACTTTGGGATAATTCAATGTTTCCAGAGAAACTAAAATTAAATTTATTCTCAAACATTTAACAAATTTATAGATCACATTTACCATGGAATACTCAAAAATATAAGTTGTGGGGTACTGGGGATTAAATCCAGGGACCCTTAAACACTCAGCCACATCTCCAGTTGTTTTTATTTTTTGTTTTGAGACAGAGTCTTGCTAAATTGCTTAGGCTTGTCTCAAACTTGTGATTCTCCTTCCTCAGCCTCCAAAATCACTGGGATCGAAGGCATTCACCATGATGCCCCACTCATGAGTATTTTTAATATTTAATTACAATTTACATTTTTCAAATGTAATGAATTTAAATCCTAGAGAAACACACTATAATAAAATTTTCATTTACTGGTTTTAGGGGTAATCCATGATATAGCTTCTTTATATAAGTAACAGAGAATACCAATTTAATCACTCAAGAAAGTAATTTAATGAATTATTTCATGATTTTCTTTTCTTGGTTCCAAACTCTGAAGTTATTCCAATTGACAGGATTGCTAAAATTTTAAGAACCAAGGAGCCTAAGCAGTTTGAAATGATCAGTTCCTAAACAAATTTATTTTTAAATGTCAAGTTAAGATTAAAATGATAAACCTTTTATGAAATGAATCAAGATTCATTTTGCCACATTTGGAAAACAGACAAAGAATGTAGGATTTTTTAAAATTTTTTTTTATTTTTTATAGTTGTAGATGGACAACAAGCCTTTATTTTATTTGTTTATTTTTATGTGTACTGGGGATAGAATCCAGTGCCTCACGCATGCTAGGCAAGCACTCTGTCTCTGAGTTCCAGCTCCAGCCCAAGAATGTAGGATTTTGATACTAAAAGTAGCAACAAATATTTTAAATTTCAGCAACAAAGGACATTTGTGAGTTCTTGCCTATACTTTCAGCACTGGCAACAGTATTTAGTACATGCTGAATTTGGAAGCTTCATGTGGAAACTACAAGGGAAAAATGTATCTTTGATCTTTTTTAAAAATAAGGTTTACAGGAATTTCTCATTGCTGGACAAATGACACTCTTTCACTTTGTCCTCATTGGAGGCTTACGGGTACATTGCAGATGAAATGTGGTGTCACCATTTTGAAATGTGTAAATCACATTATTGATTTTGATCCTTGTGTATGATTACCAGGACAGAATGAAACTCAACAACCTGACTTCAAACTACTTGCATAAAAATCTTAATTTCTTTTTTTTTTAATTTTTTTTAGTTGAACATGGACAAAATACCTTATTTCATTTGTTTATTTTTATGTGTGCCGGAGATGGAACCCAGTGCCTCACACGTTAGGCAAGCTCTCTACCACTGAGCCACAACCCTGGCCCCGGTAAGAATTTGATTTGTAATCTCATTTGACTGCTGAGAATATTTTACTTTTTTATTTTTACTTTTTGTTTGTTTGTTTGACAATGGAAATTTATTTTTATTTATTTATTTATATGTGGTTCTGACAATCAAACCCAGTGCCTCACATAAGCTAGGTAAGCATTCTACCACTGAGCCACAACCCCGGCCCTGTGTTTTGCTTTTGTTGCAATTCTAGGAAACTAGTTGGATCCTATATCTTAAAAAGAGTGAAGAGAGAAACATTATACATAAGAATTTTACAGTTTTGTTTATAAATTAAAAATAGGGGTTCTAGGGTTCTGGCTTAGTGGTAGAGCGCTCACCTAATGTGGGTAAGGCACTGGGTTCAATCCTCAGCACAAAATAAATAAATAAAAATAAAGGCATTGTGTCCACATTCAACTAATTTTTTTTTAAATGGGCAGAATATTTGTTATATACAAGCACTTTGCTAAACATGAAAGGAGTTTAAAAATATTTATCAAACACATTAGATGAGATCAAATGCACACATATAGAAATGCAAGAAAGTCTACACAAAAGTAAAATTTGAAGAAGTATAAAGAAATAAACATTAAAATGCCTATCCAGGATATTGAGATATTTTATAATATATTTATACACAAGTAGTATTTAAAATTTAATCCAATGTATATCCAACAAAATCTTTAAAATAGAAATAAACTTAATTGATATTTCAAAATCTGTGCTGATTCAAAATAGTGATTCTTGAATGAATATAGAATTGTTTTAAAAAATCTCCTTTAAAATATAGATTAAGACAATTTTTAAACATATATATATATATATATATACACATACACACACATATATATTGTCTTATATAAATAAATAAATATGTGTGTATATGTATATATACATCCTAAGCTATTACTACTTTGATCACAGACGTACTACATTTTAATAACCATTTCATTCTTGACCATTATAAATCATGAAAGTGAGGGGGGAGTTAGGATGAGGGAAGGAAAGAAACTCTGGGTTTTTTTAGTCATTGAACATTACATTAAAATCTAAGGCAATTTCTCATCACAGAACATCAAATAAGAAGATCATATATAAATCCTTACAAGTACAAAGGCTTTTGCACTCTAAACCAAGTTTCTTACCTTGGGAAAATGCTAACTTACTTTAGTTGCACCCAGTTTGATACATGGGTTAGTGGCTTTAAAATGCCCAAGGTTCCACACAAATCAGTTATACATTTTCAACAGTGCTAGTGGTGTTTTCTTATTTTTGACTTTGTAAGATCCACCAAAAATTGAAAGAAAATAATTATACCCACAGTGTGAATCCAAATATGCCATTGACAGAATATATTGCTAGGAGTAGGCAGGGAAATGCACTTATTTATCTTGATAATCTCCCTTTGTTTTTCCCCAAATTGTTTCTCTGTAGTCTGACTCCACAATAAGCTTACTCCTAAGGCAAGTGGTGTGCCTGAATTAGATAGTTAGAATAAGGTTGTGGTTACTGAGAAATATGGGAGAGGAGATGTAGTTTCCATCAGACAAGACATATACTTCCTAGTAATTCTATAAATCTTTCAATTCATTATTGCAATGGCATGGAATACCCTTGTGAAAAGAAATCACTGTTTTACATATTTTTGTCCTTTTAACATTTTGAAAATTGGGTTGCATCTTGTAATTAAGGTATCAGCTAATGTAATGGCTATGTCAAATTATGAGTTGAATGGTGGCACAATTAAATAATGGAACCATGTGTATTCAAGTTTAGTCTTTAAATTATAATCTGTCTTAATTCCATAGACTTTAGAAACTGTAGTTCAACTGCTGTTTTTCTTTTTCTAAATTCACATAACCTTTACTTGTGTAGGAAGGAAGCTTTCTGAACCTTTCTTGACATTTTAGTATCTGTTTTACCCTCAAGTAGGACACTGGTTCTCTTTCTCCTCTATCTACTTACCCATTTCAAACAAGGTGAGGTATTATCCCTATTTTTATTTTGTCCGACTTTGACATGCAAGGAGCTAGAATTTATTACTGGGCTGGGATAGCTATCCTCATCAAACCAGGTCAGGGAATCTCTCATCCTCTAACATACACAGATAATGATCCTCTGTGTGCTAAGTGAACCTCAGAGAACTTTCTTGGATGAGTGCAGCCTATAGTATCCTTGAGCTTTTTCATCAGCCTCTGCTAGCCAATTAGTCTTCAATTAATATTCAGGAAACAGAAAGACTTTATTTTAGGCTCAGGAAGAGCAGTTTGTTCTTAAGCCAGCTATTGTTAACACAGAATTTTGTATTCTGGTACATACTGTATGACTGCCAGATATTAATAAATTAGCCATCAGTTTTGAAGGAAGAATGGTGTCTTAGCCTGGTACCATAATACCTCAAAACTACCAAAGCTACAAGTCTACTAGGACTTTTTTTTTCCTACCGCTGCTGCTTCCAGATGAAAGATTTTATAGACGTTTATAGCTCTAGGTGGGAAAAATAGTACTTTTCAGGCTGAAAGATGTCTGGAAGACAATAGCGTTACTTCCTTATTAGAAGCAACTTCGCTGCAAACACCCACATCATTGAAACTGTCATCATTGGGGCAACCTAAGAAGATTCATACCAGCATTATAGGTCAAAAGACACACTAAAACCAACCCTCAATGTACAGCAAAAAGCTAGTTTTACAGTTTAACAGGGTACCACATTTTAATCCCACAAAAACAAGAGTCATATTTTAAAATATACGTGTAGAAGAAGCCACTGAGATTCTTCAATACCAGAACTTATAACAAAACTGACTTTCTGAAATGGCTGATTAAGAAAAATAAATAATATAAATAATATTATACATGCAAAGGAAGAGAAAGGAAAAATTACCTGGGATATTGTGCATTGCATCCCCCCAAAGTTCAGGCATTAGAATTAAAGTTTTTCTTTTTTTTCTCCTCTCACTTTAAGTCTTGATAATGCAATTATTGCCAACCAATTCGTAATATAATCAGACAAATTAAAATAATTATACATGCAAATATACAAAGCTAATCAAGCAAAGAGAACTATATTTAAACTTAATATATTTTCTTAAGTCTGAAGTTTAAAAGATATTCTTATCCCATTATATTCACATACTCATTTAGATTTAATATTTTATAAAAATAATTTGCATTGTAAATGTTTCATGCACAATTGCCAGCAAGAGCATCCATTTTTTATTCACAGTACTTTTGCATTCTATCATTTATTGAATGCTTAGTATGTATCACTGAGTAGTCTAAGCCCTTTTAATAGAGGTCTTTATATAAACAGCAACCTAAAGAGGTGGTTGTTTTTATCCCTATTTCTAGATGAGGAAACAGGTTCAGAAAGGATAAGTACCTTACTGAAGTGCAAATAGCTGGTAAGTGGCAGAGCTTGAATTCAAGCACAAGTTTCATTCGCAAACCCAGGCTTAAAAAAATTCTCTATAGCTTTTCAATTCTATTTTTGTTATTGAATACATTTTAGCAGTAACTGTCTGTAATTCAGCATATATTGTAAGCATCTTTTTAAAGATATGATGTTAATTTTATGTGAGAAAAGGCATTTTCAGAGATACCATAAATGTCTTTAATTGCGCATTTGGAAACTAAGACTGCAGAGAGCAGTTGGATGTCCCACACTCATGCAAAGAGTGGAGTAGCATTGAGTGAAGGGATCACAGTCAGATATATAATGCTTTATGAAATAAGTTAATAAGGGTTGAAACACTGTATGCTTGATGAAATAAATTTCCTAAGGGCAACAGACATTAACAGCTGTTCAAGTATTGTTAATGTCCCTGTAGGCAAATATATCACTTTCTCAGTTATTAAGCACATGTGGTGTTCCTGTAGTACCTTTCATCTCATTTACACCAAGAGAGAGTAAATAAGTATTCTTGGTCTTCAGCAAGAACGGCCTAAGTTTCTCTATATAATCAAATTTACCTCCTATTCATCATTTTAGTAGCAAGATATTTGTCTAAAAAATAGGAAATGTTAATTTCTCACTTAAGACATTTTACTGGTTTTCAGTTGCACTTACAAATCGAAAAAGCTTAAGGTCCTCTATAAGGCTTTACATAATCTACAACTTTTTTTTTTGGTCGGTACTCAGGTTCAAACTCAGACCTTCACACATGCTAGACTAGCCCTCAACAACTGAGCTCCATATCCATCCCTTACTACAACCTGTGTTACACAGCACCATATCAGATACATCTTTCCTTTCTGAGGTAGGCTTAAAGTCCCACTATCTTTCCCTCTGCTACCTTTTTAGAAAAGTGCTTTTGATGAGGTTATTCTTATTATCATAAATGTTTCTTTTTATCACACACATATGTAGCACCATACCTCTGTTCTAAAGTGGCAGGGAAGTTTCCTTGGTCTACATTAAAAAAAAAAAAAAAAAAAAAAAAAAAAAAAAACCTCTGTTTTTCAGTCTCAGAGCCTAACCACACTGTTGTTGAAGGCATGTGATGAAGCCTTTAGACCAAAAAAAGTTGCTCCTAACTCTGTAAAGTACCTTGAAAACCTAAACTTGTCTGGGAGTAGTGGGACTTTTATATTAAATTCTGAAAATTTTATTGATAGTGTCCTTTTCAGATGAAAATGCATTTAACTTGGTTCTTTGTTCAGTATATTTAATCAGTTTGGTCACTTTCATTATCAAGAAAGAGGAATTTGTCCCTTTTTGAATACATGTCTTTGGTCCTCTAATTTTTGTTTCAATATATTTTTTATGAGAACTGTTAGTCAAAGAATTCCATATTATTAGTATTGAAAGGATATGTTTAATATAACAAGATATGATGACTGATACTGTTTGTTGAAACAAGGAAATTACTAATAAAACAAATGCCATTTGCCAGAAAGTGACAGCTTGTCAAATTGACTGTCAATATGCTTACAGAAAATATTCAGGGGCTGGGATTGTGGCTCAGCGGTAGAAAGCCTGCCTAGCATGCACAGAGCTCTGGGTTCAATACTCAGCACCACATAAAAAAAATAAATGAACATAATAAAGGTATTGTGCCCAACTATAACTAAAAAAAATAAAAAGAAAATATTCACCCAAAAAGAAATCATGAGGTATAATATCAAAATATGAATCAAATTATGGAAAGTAAAATTCTTTTCAATGCCCTCAAACAGACAAAATTCAACTTTCCCACTGAAAAATTCAATCTTTTAAGTTTAAAATAAGTATATTTTAATTGGGCAGCATTAACAAACTCCAGAAAAGTATCTAAGTGAAAATAATACTTTTTAAAAAACAGTAACTCATTCTAGAGGTGGATGGAGTTGACGGCTGCACAACAATGTGAATGTACTTAATGCCACAGAACTGTACATTTAGAATATTTAAGTTATGTGTATTATGCCACAATTTTGGGGAAAAAAACAGCTAGCTGATGAATCTTTATCATTACAGGTCCATGTAGAAACACATCAGTGAAGATCTGTAACCCTGATGCAGTGCATCAGAAATATGAGGCTAATGAGGGATTGAATGTACAGGTATTGCCTTAATGTTTGAAATTTTTCTAAAGAGTTATACACCCTTATCTGCTTTCCTACAGATAATCACTATGCTTGAACTATCATTCTAGCCTGCAATTACTGCAATCAGAGTTTCTTAGTTTCAAAACATATAATATGGACACTAGGTTTAAACTGATCTGAATTTGAAATCTTAGATTATTGTTAGCCCCAAAAATGTTGCATTATAAGTTGTGTATCATATGACAAATGAAATATTCTATTTGATTCCAGGGTAAAGCAAATGAGAATCTCTAGACTTATGACTTATATTGAAAAAACATGAAAATGATGAGTTGTATAATAGTTTTCCTTACTACAATATAATTTAAGAAAGTTTGTTTATACAGGGCTGTTTTTCTACAAAGATACAGTAGAAATGCTGCTTTAATATATTTTCTGTTCCAATAAGCAAAGCACATGTCACTAATAATCCATCCTTCCTCAGGCAATGAAGAGAGTATTGTTCAAGTTAAAATACATTCATTCAGATGAGGTTACACTCTTGATTCCATGTCTCAATATTAAAGTACTTTCATTCTGTAGTGTAAACAAACAATGCTGTTTTTAAAAAGGACTCAAGAAAATGGAGTTTTTCAGTAGGTAAAACAAACTCCATACTCTAAACTTATACTCCCCATGATGCAAAGGATGATGAAAACATGGTTTCTGCATCTGAAGACTCACTAAGTACACTGGGAAACATTTAGAGAAAAAGTATTCCAGATATAAATTATAATTAATAATAGATCCCTGGGACTATAAATAATAGCTGAAAAACAGCAGAGATTAAAACTATAGTTATCTGACTCTGATTTAACTTAAAAATTCCTTACCAATACATACACCTTACCTTGGTAATGTATCCTCTGTGTTGTAAAGCCTATTCCAAATGTGCTCTGCTGACCAAATGCATGGAAACTATCTCATAACTTGATGGAAATAACAATAACTTAATACCCATCTCAGGTCAAATGATTTGCAGTTGCCATAGCAAGATCTATAAGGTTAGAACCACATAGTTCTAGAACAGCTCTAAAGAAGACAAGCACAGCAGAGCATCCAGTCCTAAGACTTTTAGAGCTCTACATAATAAGACTGCTATAGGCTGGAGTGCTGAAGATAGGCTTTACCTCCAGTTTGGGGAGGCATTACTTTCTGATTATGTTAATTCTAGGTGAAGATGTGACATTGGCAGATGCTGAGCTTGTAATCATTTCCTATAAGTACATATTGACACACAGCATCCCAAAGGGTGATTTAAGCCAGAAAAATAAAAAGCCAGTGTCTTATCAAGGATCTAGCTTTCCAAGAATAGTGACACAGTGTTCTGGGAGTTATGCTTTCATAAGGGACACTAAAGGCAAAGTGAATGCTATATCTCTCTTGCTCTCTGTGATTATTCTAGATTTTATATTCCTGACTAAAATTAGGAAATTAATCCTATTTAATAGTGAGCATTAGCAAGGAATATAATGTCTTACACACTAACAATCAGGTCATCAAAAACACTACATCCTCTTAAGTTGTACTTAGTTTAATGTTTTCAATAAGTAGCTGAGTGTACTTAGTTCTTTGTTAGCTTTTTCAAATTAACAGTTTTCTATATTCTCTTTTTTTCCTTCACCCAGTTTAGAAATTATCTGTTTTTTATTAAATTACTTATTTATTCTAATTTGTTATACACGATGGCAGAATGCATTTTATATTACACACATAAAGCACAATTTTTCATCATTGATTGTACATAAAGTATTTTCACAGCATTTGTGTCTTCAGACATATACTTAGGTTAATGATGTCTAACTCATTGCACCATCATTCCTATCCCCCTTGTCCATTCCTTTCCCCCTCCTTCCCTTTTGCCCTACCCAAAGTTCCTCCATTTCTCCCATGCTCCCCCCCAATCCATCACCATTATATGTTAGCATTCTCATATTAAAGAAAACATTCGGCCTTTGGCTTTGGGGGATTGGCTTGCTTCACTTAGCATTATATTCTCCAACTCCATCCATTTACCTGCAAATGCCATTTTATTCTCTTTTAATGCTGAGTAATGTTCCATTGTATATATATACCAAATTTTCCCTATCCATTCATCTACTAAAGGGCATCTAGTTTGGTTCCACAATTTAGCTACTGTAAATTTTGCTGCTATAAACACTAATATGGCTGTGTCCCTATAGAATACTGTTTTTTTTTTTTTTTAAATCCTTTGGGTATAGACCTAGAAGTGAGATAGCTGGATCAAATGGTGGTTCCATTCCAAACAGACGTTAGAATGTATCTAACATTGTGGAGAATTTACAGGGTGCTGTTGTATTGTAATTTATTCCTCACCTAGTGCCTCCTTTGATTCTATCCAACTTAAAATGTAGATAATCTTCCTCTCTTATTTATATATAATGAAAAGAATCATAGCGGCACAGTATAATGGAAAAGAGCACAGACTCTGGATAACATTGTTGGGATGAAATCCTGTCTCCACCATTTATTAGATGAGCTACCTCATCTATCAATGAGATAATAGTAGTAACTTACTTTCATTATTGCTGGTAAAATTCATCCATACATGTAAAGAATGTGCAACAGTTCCTGAGATGTTATAAAAATTCAATAAATGTTGGTTCAAGAAAATTTCCTAAGGAAGCATCATGAGTATTGGTACCAAGATGCAAAAGGAAGTTTATCAGATTTTAAAAGCCAAGGGTTAACCAATACATTATATTGCCCAAAACCTATACTATCCCTAACTCTTCCTAAAGCACAGTAAAATGCCAGAAAATAGACCAAGAATCTGTATTTTTCCATTACAAAACTGATATTTTCATATGCATAAAATGCATGCCTAAACTTGTAATAAGACTGGAAAAATGTTATCTTCATTAAGTGATTGTTTTATTAAAATAAAGTTCACAATACAAGTATTTTCACAGAATATATAAAGAATATCTCTTGTAGAGCTAGCTAACATGTTTGAATGTCAGAAGCTAACATTGAAGATGTCCATATCAACCCAGTTTGCTTAGATGGATAGTGTTTTGTAATTTCAAAGTGTACAAATAACAATGTGTGATGTAAGTAGATATGTTAAGCCCTGATAAGTAGACAAAGATATGAAGGCTAAATACTGAAATTTAAAAGAAAAGGTATGAAGTAATAATGAGATTTTTGAAGCATGTTATTTGGAATAAATAACATTTTACCAAATGTTCCATTTAACATTCCATAATAAGGTATAAAGTTGATGGAATAATTTAAGGCTATTTGGAGGGAAAAAGTAACTTATATTAATGAGACTTGAGATCATCTAAAATTACCCAATGCTACATGGTTATACAGTGACCATTTTACATTTTTCAAATAATTTATGAATCTATATTTCTTTGATATTTATGAAATATTTTCATTTCCTATGAAAATTATTTGTTTTACAAGGGAAAGGGCCAAGTTTACCTCAGTCATTTTGTGCACTATAATGGTTTGCAATAGTATGTACTTCAATTTTTCATAACATACAACCAGAAAATTATTTATTATTATTCTGTAGGTGAGAAAACTGTAGTCATACAGCTACACTAGACATTCAACTAAATTGTGCCATTTCATCAGATTATCCTCCGGAATTGTTTAATAGTAACAAGTATCTTTATGTTCCTAAGTCACTAGAGATGTTGGACTTTCCTAATTCTAACTCACTAAGTATTACTTTTATTCTATATTCAGCTCATCATTAGGCATTATGTACAATATAAAATCTGCAGAAAATGTATGCTGGACCTGAAGGAGAAGCTTGCCATTCATTTCAAGAGATAAGACATCTTTGCATTGAAGCTGAAATAACTTTCAAAACACAATATTCAGCATAGGACTATGAGGTATAATCTAAAATTATAGGGCTGGGGTTGTGGCTCAGCAGTAGAGCGCTAGCCTACCATGGGCAAAGCCCTGGGTTCGATCCCCAGCACCACATAAAAAAATAAAAAATATATATATTTTTGAAAAATCTAAAATTATATGTGTAATTCAACAAGGAAAGTTGTTACAATTAATTGGTCAGAACCAAGATTCTAGAGCTATAAATCAAGAATTTCCAAAGATAAACCAAATGATTGCTCATGTTCCCTTTTGAGAAGATTATTTTCTCCATTTAGATGTGAAATAATCACCTCTTCAATGTTCAAAGATTAATGATTTTAATATACTTCTATAGAACTATCCTTATAGTCAATTTTCAATTATTAAGTTGCTTTGCTAGCTATTTTTAAAGGCGACTTTTCACCAAAAATAAAGATAATCTGGTGGAATAAATAATAAATAAATAGATAGGTAGAAAAAATGATAAATAATAAATAAAAGAAAAACTCTAATGAAGTGAAGAAAATAACTACAATATATATTTTCATGGAAATACTCTGGGTGCAAAAACAACCATGACCTTTGGATGATGATTCTTATATTTTTCCAAACCTTATCTAGAAAAGAATAATTCAAAAGGTTGAGGACTGGGGATATGGCTCAAGAGGTAGCTCGCCCATCTGGCATGCGTGGGGCGCTGGGTTCGATCCTCAGCACCACATACAAATAAAATAAAGATGTTGTGTCCACCGAAAACTAAAAAATAAATATTAAAAGTTCTCTCTCTCTCTTTTTTAAAAAAAGGTTGAGTTTGTAATTCACATCAAAATCTGTGTGGATATTATTAATCTAATATGATTAACATATTAGATACATTTACACATATATAATATCTTCTATTATTTTTCAATCTTAGCATCTTATTCTAATATGACATAATGGAGCAAGCATAAAAATCAGACTCAAATTCAAATTCTATTACTCTCTTTATGACTGTAGGCAACCATCTTCTCAGAGCCTTACCTTCCATAATAGCTTAAATAAAAGACTAACACTTAACTACCATGCAAAGCAGAAACAATGTATGCAATGTGTACTATTGTATAAAACAGAAATCAAATTTTCATTAAGGAGCAACATGTTTTTGTTTTTATTGTTAACCTTTTTCAACCATGTGCTTCCTCTTGAGTTGCACTTTCTTTCCTTTTCAATCATCCTATTCTTTAGGAATAGATTAATTTAGATAATCCTATTCCACATTAAAAAATCAAAATGCTATAAATTATTTCCTTAGAATATATCATGAATACATTCCTAGTACCAACCACTCCTGTGTCATGGTTGCCCTATGAACTTTAAGCTAAATTGCCTTATATAAACGTCATCTGTATCAGTCTACTCTCAAAGATCTCTCACATTACAATCTGACAAGAGTAATGCTTTCTTTTTGTCAATTCACCCCTAAAAATTCTTTGTGGCTCTTTAATTGCCTAAAGAATCAAACAAACAAAAAATCCAATGTCCATGATGATTTGGACCCAATATATTTTCTGGTCCCAATTTTTTTCATTTCTTTCCTCAATCGTCCAAACAAAATTTATTTTTGGACATTACATTCAAAGTCCTCCTCCTGGACTTAGGGATAAGTCTGAACAATATGATCATGGTCTATTTCCATGGAGAGATTATTTTCTGGGGATAAATAACACTATTAAACAACTAATATTTAATTTAATATGTGGTAAGTACTAGGTAGAAGCAACCATAGTTTAGGAAGTGACCTTATCTGAGAATCTGGAAACACTTTCCCAAGGAAGGGATATTTGAACTAAAATTTAAAGCTAAGTTGTAGTAATACAAATGATGGGAGAAGAGCAATTCTATCAGAGAAAATGGTATAGCACATGGGAGATGCAGATACAATACTTCTAGTGAATTATTAATATATACAAAATCTGAATTTATCTGCACCCAAACTGTGCATATTTTGTTTTTAACTGAAATGTTGGTTATACTAAAGACATTGATACATGACCCAAATCACTTTGAGAAAAAGAATGCTTTATTTATGAAATAAATCCTTTCCTGGAAATTCCTTTTAACCATAAGCAAAAGATGACTTAACATAATGCAATGCACTATTTTCCTAGACTGAAAAATCAATTTTATACATTGAAAATATTAAGGTTTTGGGAGATTGTTATGCCAAAAAAAATTCTATTTCATTTCAAATATTCATCATCAAGTTTTAGTATAACATTCATTCATGTCAGAATACATTTGCATTTTCTTTGCTGAAAAAATAATCACCCATTAGTATTCCATATCACCTTTAAGAAATTATTGGTGTATGTGTCAAGAGATTGAGCATCAGTAAGTAATTTTGCTATGCGAAATCACTTTGAGGGAGACATTTGAATGCAATCAGATATCTTCTCCCAATAAGTTCTGTAACCTTTATCAAAATAAAACTATATTTTTCATTGCCAACATGACATAAACCAGATAGATTTTTTTTTTGTAAAAAGAGTGCACGTGTATGTTTGTTTTTTAAGGAAGTCACTCTGAATCTATTAACCATTGGACAGTGATGAATTAGGGTTACACATGAGCATGCTTAAGCAGTCACCATAATCTACATTACTGATCTATCTTAGAATTCCCAAGGTTATATAGTCTTACAAAATAAGTATGAAGTAATAAGACTCATTTCAAGAGCATTCAGAAATATTTTTTCACTTTTTAAATGAAAATTGTTTCACTTTTTTTTGATGAAACAATCTTGCTGAACATAGCACTAATGATTACTTCTGCTATTTTGAAATTCCTTCTTGCATCTGGGACACCATTCTTTAGTATATATATCTCACTGCTCCTTTTTCTACATATACAGTAGGAATTTAGTAAATATTTATTGGGATATAAAACAAGGTAACACAGGTTCCTAAGAGTCCATATATTACTATCATCACTTTTTTTGGCCATTGTTATTGAAATCACAACAACATTAAGGGATGTGTGTTCAGACAGAACAAAAACAAAAGGTGTCAATTATTAGTAGATCAAAAGAAGATAACACCTTGAAGGACTTGAGATTTTGAACTTAGGGAAGAAAGGCTTTTTTCAGGTCAGAAAATGAAAAGCATTATTATGTTCAAATAACATTCTGAACTATATTTAATGGTTACTACCTTATCTTCACATTCTTAGACTTCACTGAATGAAGAGCTAATTGTATTTGTTTGTTTTTTAAATAAGCACATTTCCTTGTGATTTATGTAGATTTACTAGAATTTATAATATTAGCTTGATTAAAATGTAATATTCCAAACCTAACCTACAGGGAGTTACAAGGTAAAGACATTTTACATGCTACCACACAAAATGAATTCAGGAGGAGCTGATACAGGTTTTCATAAAAAGGGCATACTTTTATTTTAAGAATTCAAAAGCAAACTTCTGTTACATTTTTGTGGAAAAACAGATTGACAGCTTTTGTTGAGTTTGCAAATTTGTGAAGGAAAATAAGAAAGTTTTAACTATAACCACAGAAAATTTCACTAAAAACAAAAAACTCTTACTGATTTACCTCACAATAATTTGGGAAAATCCTTTAAACTCTCTATGTAAATGATTGCATTTCATAAAATATAGTCGTGAATAGTAATTAAAAGTAATTTTATTAATCATTTTAAATCAATATTACAGGTTGACAAAAATTTCCAGGGATTCAGTGTCTTTTTAAAAGATAAGATTAACACTTTGAGCAAGGGTCAGAATCAAGTTATATATAGTATTTAAAACAATGAAAAGTTCATGAAAGAAAGAGGTTAACAAAAGTCTCTAAGTTTAAAGATTCTGCAATGACATAGTATGGCTAAACACTGTCAGGAAATTGCTATATGAATATTTTCATGTCTTCATGTTAGGGCTTTCTGGGGGAAGAAAACTGGCATTTCAACATAGACACTTCCAGAAAGATCTACATATATATCCTCTAGAGGCATGGACTTATATTGCAAGGAGAAATAATCAGAGAGACTTTCACTTTCTTTTCCCTAAAAAAAATAAATGCAATGAATAGAAAACAGTTACAAAACTTTTAGTTACTAACCCAATTGTGCCAATATTTAACTGATAAATGAATGGTCTGAATACACTGATTAAAACACAGAATGTTGAAGTTTGGTTTTTTTTAAGCCTCACCTATATGTTGCCTATAAGAAGTTCACTTTAAATATAAAGATGGAGGTAAGTTAAAAATTAAAGGATGCAGAATGTTATACCATGCTAACGCTAATTTTGTAGAAAGTCCTCAAATTGCTATATAGATTTCAGATAAAGAGGATTTCAGACCAAGGAGATTATCAGTGAAAGAGATATTACAACATAATAAAAGATTATATTTTTTGAAGAGACATAAGAATCTTAAATGTCCATGGACCTAATAAGATATTGTTGAAATACAAAGTAAAATCTGATAGACATAAAATGGAAATTAGACAAGTCCACTGTTAAAGTTGGAGAATTCAATCCCCACTTTTACTAATTTAATTATCAGGCAGGAGAAAATTACTAACTAGGATTATAGTTAACCTGAACAGCACCATCAATTAGCATGATATATTTGACATTTATAGAATACCATTTCCAACTTCAGCAGAATACAGACTTTTCTCAAGCTCAAAAGCAACATTCACAAAAACAGAAGATATTCTGAGCCAAATACGCCTTACCAAATACAAAGGTTACAGAAATCATATGGAGTATGTTTTTAGACTACAACAGAATTAAACTAAAAAACAAGAACATAAAAGTAGTTTGAAAATCTTCAAGTATTCAGAAATCAAAAATTTCAGACTTCTAAATAAAGCATGGATGAAAGAAAATTCTCTAGAGAAATTTTAAAATATTTTAGCTGGATGAAAATAAAAACACAACTGACAAAAATCATGAGATACATCAAAAGCAGTGCTTAAGGGAAATGTATAGCATTAGGTACACATATTCTTTAAAATAAATATCTAAAATCAGTAACCTCAGCTTTTACCCTAGAAAATCAGAAGAACAATTTTTATCTCAGGAAAGTAAGAGAAAAAGAAATAATAAAATTTAGCAAAAAAAAAAAAAAAACAGTGAAATTGAAAGTAGAAAAGTATTTTAACAATATAAAAAGCTGGTTCTCTGAAAAAGATCAATAAAATTAATAAACCACTAGCCAAGCAAGCCAAGGAAAAATGAGAAAAGAAACAAATTATCAAAATTAAAAATGCAATACTGATACCATGAACATTAAATGGTAATAAAGGAATTTAATAACTATGACTAATAACTGGGTAAATTATATGAAATTAATGATTTTCTTGAAATATAAAAACTAACAAACTCCAAAGTTCATTGGATTAGACAAAAGGGAATAAAAGGAAGGCAGGGTTGGGATTAGAAAAGACACTAGGAAGAAACTGACATAATTTTCCCATGTTCATACATGAATACACGACCAGTGAAACACAACATCATGTACAACTGGAAGAATGGAATCCTTATTAAAATGAGTTATATTCTATGTATGTAAACTATATCAAAATACTCTCTTCTATCATGTATATCTAATAAGAACAACTTTTTTAAAACTACCAAACTCACATAAGGAGAAATAATCTGAATTAATTTATGCTGATAAAGGAAATGAATGACTTACTAATAACCTTCTGATAATGCAAACACAAGGTCCTAATGATTTTATCAGTGAATTCTACCAAACAATTAAGTACCAAATATTAATGGTCCAATCTGTTTCAGAAAACAGAAGAGTATTTCCTATCTCACTCTATGAGTCCAGCATTCACTTAAGACATTACAACAAATAATATATCAATATCTTTCATAAATATATATATGCAAAAATCATGGGACTAGGGTTGTGTCTAAGTGGTAGAGTGCTTGCCTGGCACATGTAAGGCACTGGATTTGATTCTCAGCACCACATTAAATAAACAAACAAAACAAACAAATAAATAAAGGTATTATGTCCATCTACAACTAAAAAAATTTTAAATATATATATATGCAAAAATCTTCATTAAATGATTAGCAAGATAAGTCCAATAAAATTACCATATATCATTAATGAGTTATTTTATTCCCGGTTTGAAATACTGGTACAATATTTCAATATCAATCAATAAAATCCACATCAAAAGGCAAAAGAAGAAAAAAATCATGTGATTATTTTGATTGATATAGAAAACACATTTGGCAAAATCCAATATTCAATCATAATAAAATCACTACCAAATTTAGAATAGAAGGGAACACCTTCAACACAACAAAGAATACCTAGGAAAAATCTACAGCTAACATAATACACATACACACACACATGCACACACACACACACACACACACACACTCCATTTTATTCTCTACAGGGTTTCTGAATTTAGTGCAATAAACCCATTGAATTTAAATCTTACATTCTGTCAAACTTTCAGAAAATTAAGTTTGGTGAGACAATGTCAATTAAAAGGAATGGCAAATTTTTAGAAATTGTATAGCTTGTAGGATCAACACATGTCTCATGCATAATCTCATTTTATAAACAAGGAAACTGAGGCTAAGAAATATGATTCATGAAAGAGCACAGAAATTTAAAAAGCAACTTCTTTTAGGTGAATATTTTAATGCTTCTTTCTGACCTTAAGTATGTGCTAATAATAATTTATTGTGCCAGCTATTAAACTATGGCCTGTCAAATTCACAACCTTTTCTACTTGTTCAGTTAAAAAAGCAGCTGACTCTCATGCTTGCAACTCAAATAGGCTCCCACTGTGCGAACTATGGCTACCTATTCATTGTTTTTTATTTACGCTGTTCCAAGTAAAATGCTGGAATGTTTTATCTGAATATTTAGGCCACTTTTTCATACCGATTTTTTCTCTCTGCTCCTCTATACAAATGATGTGGCCTTAGATTTCTCTGTCATCAAAACTCACATTTACAATGATGATTAATTTCCATAAGGCTCTTAGCAGTTGGTATTTGGTAATAATTTATTAAGCATTAGCTATTATTATTATTGTTATGACAATACTGATGATTCTTGAACTTGATAACAAGATAATAAATTCAAGTGCTCTGAACTTTAAGTGGAACTTATGTAGAAAACACTATAAATGCAGGCTTATTTTGTGACAAAAAGGGGAGTACAAGAAGGGTAATATATAAACACACATATACATGCATACATGTAATTTTATCCATTAATTTATAATGTGTAAATAAGTTGAAATCATTCATCTTTATATTAATTTTCTATGTCAATAATATAAATATGCAGTATTAAGAAAAAATACATAGAAGTCTTCTAAAATATATGTACTATTACATGAATTGTTATATAATGTTTTATCCATAAAATGTGTGCATTTATTTAGCTTATATCAAATTCCAGCATTAGGATATTTGATGTTTTATTACTTATCTACTTCCAGTAACAATCTATTATATAATACATGACCAGACATTGCTGTTTTTGGTTAAGCCACTATTATTTATATTTGAGAGTGGGAAAAGAAATTCAAGCTTAGGAAAAAAGCAAGAATAGTAATTTTATCTAGATCTACTTAAACACTACATGGAGAAGAAACAAATGCTTTGAGGGCCTATGGAAGGTTATCAAGTACAATCTTCTCATTTTGCAAATTTGTGACTGAAGCGAACTTGCTACTTGGGTACTCCACCTAAAGGAAGTAAAGCTAGATATTTTCTTTCATTTTTGAAATACATATATTGGGGACTTGCTAGAGGTTAAAACATAAGTAATAAAAAGTGTTCTCTGCTCTCTTTTTTTTTTTTTGCAATCTCTAAGGATAGATAAAACATGAACTATCACTGTTTGTATAAAATTCTATTGAAAACAATGTAGAGTAGACATTTTATTTACCATAAAGGCTCCACAAGGATGTATCACAATGAAAGCCAGTCAAAAAGAGAGAAGAACTGTTATTACCCAGCAGTTTCTTCAAATTCTGTCATGGAGTATGCATAGGTGAAGAGTAAGGCCCAGAATTCTGGAGAGAAAGGCATGATGTGATAAAATTATGGAGGAAGGTTAGGAAGCTTCAAGGCAATTAGGAGAAAACATGGATGAGGGGAAGCCAGAGATAATTTTTGTGGATGGTATGGACTTACAGAGGCTTTCTGGAGACATATCAGGTCATGATATAATTTTGTGAAAAACAAATGAAATATGATATTCTTAAGATGAATGGATATAGACTTAAAATATTACTCTGTATATAGTGGGGGCCATGTAGAACCATGGCTTATAGCTGGGTTTTAGATTAACTAACCCAATGTATTTAAGGAGTCAAATAAAGAGAATTCCTGAAAGTGGAAGTTATCTTGGAAAGTTACCAAAGGTGGCTTTTGATTTATTCATGAAGGTCTGAGTAATATTTTCAGCATGTAAGAGTATAAACTGCTTTCCTATTCATGAATAATGTTCTAATTAAAAATAAACTTTTACATGGTTAATTTGGGTGAATGGATTATATTCAATCTTTCATGAATGAAGCATGAAACCAAGAGGTTAGTTTTGCCATCTTGTAGAATCTTAAATTTTAGCCATCAGAATTTCAGATGGTGGGTAAGGGAGCTTCATAGCAAAGGCTATTCTTCAAGAAATTATTCCTATGGTAAGATACAGAAAGGGGTGGAGAAAAGTAGAATGAAAAACAAGATTTTATTATGCAAGCAACAATATAGGCAGAAAGAATATAAGCAAAGTAAAAAGGAACATTTTAAACTTTAAAATTAAAAAACTGCTTTCAAAATATTTAATGTTTCAAAATCCATTTTTAAGTGACATTGATGTTTTCTGATTTTAAAAAGTAACAAACAAGGTAGAGTTATGTTTAATTTAATTTAATCATTGTGATATTATTTATTTTCGCCTAAAAATTTTAATTCTATACTATAAGAACAGGTCATGTCTATAAATTATAACCAAGAGATGGTGTTATGTGTTTGGCCTAAATACATAAATACTGATTCCATCATTTTTTTTCTTTTGTTTCATTTACAAGCAACCATGAAGATGTCAGGTTTAAGCTTTAGTCAGTTTTTTTTTTTTTTTAACCATAATTCCATCAGACTTTTAAACTAACCTCTATCAGGGCCAGGACAATTTTCATTGCATCATTCAAAGATAGCAATGGTAAAAGATAAAAGCTTAATGCACAAGTCATGTTATTATACATCTGAGGCTTAATATACTCAAACAGGTTAGAATTGGTACTAAGTTCAGGGGACTTAAAAACAGATGCCAAATTGTATTGTTGTTTAGGCAGAAGAAAAATTAAGGAAAAGAACAATAAAATTTACATTTTCACATTTAAGTCTCTCTTCATGCACTTAGAAACCAATTCCAATCTTATGTGCCATCTGATGTTAGCATCTTAGGAGACATTTTTCTTTTATACAAATTCCGAGGCAACAGATTCTCACAAAGAGTTAATGGATGTTAATTTGATGTAGGGGTCCCTTTTCTGTTTCCCTTAAACTTCTATACAGAATGGCAAAACTCCCTTCTGGAATGATTGTTCAGATTTAAAAGCACTGCAACTAGTAGAAAAAAAATCAATTCAGATGGTTTCTAAATAACTAATTAAACTCTGAGGTTGAAACTCTAGGCCTAAACCACAATTTGGCCTTTCTGTGGAGCACTGGAAATTATTTTTTAATAATTTAATCATAATCAATTAAAATATTTAAAAGAGTAAATTTCTATGAACAATAAATGATCATTTAGACAAATTGATACTAAAAAATTTATTTTTTGTCCTTGTGATAGGTGAAGTAAAAGTATATTAACTTTGAGGTCTAAATCTTCCTTTAGTTTTTTTTTTAAATTTATTTTTTGGTTTTAGGTGGACACAATATATGTATTTTACATTTATATGGTGCTGAGGATTGAACCCAATGCCTCACACATGTTAGGGAAGCATTCTACCACTGAGCCACAACCTGAGCCCAATCCTTGGCTCTAAAGGGAAATGTTCTCAGCATCAGGGCCTGATATACATCTTAATTTTTTTCACTTCTATTTTTCTCTAGTTAATAATCAATAGACAATATTTTCCTAAAATTTCAGCTGATTTTCATTATCCCTTTCCTTGAGTAAAATTGAAAAAAAATAATAGGAAGACTGGATAATAGTTTAGACAAATACAAACAAGTTACGTGATTGATAACTTTGTGACAAGTTTCTGTAACTTTAACTTCATAAATCAACAGGAAAAAAATAGAGAGATATACAATGAATAAGAAAGCCCAGTACCTAAGATTTTTGAAACCAAGGATAGAGTTTATTAAACAAAAAAAGGAAGTAATGTTTAAAGTTTTTCAATAAAGAAAAGTAAGAGCCTATAGACCAATGAATGACTAGATGAATTTTTAAAAAGTGGATAAATTGAGAACTTTAGCAGACATTTTTTAAAAACCATGGGAAATACCAAGAATACTGCACAGCTTTTTTAAAAGAACATGGTGAAAAATACATGAATTTTTGGACAGAATAAGGTTCATATATTTCATCATAAATTCTGGACCCAAGAAGACTCAGGAATCAGTGGAGAACTTTGAACCTTGTAAGTATCAGTGATTTTTGTACCCAAAATTCTTGCCCTACCAAAAAATGTCAATAATTCATGAGGCCAGTTGGGCATAGTAGTGCATGCCTATAATCCCAGCAGCTCTGGAGGCTGAGGTAGGAATATCGTGAGTTCAAAGCTAGCCTCAGCAACTCAGCTAGGCCCTAAGTAACTCAGCAAGGCCCTGTCTCAAAATTTAAAAATTAAAAACGGCTAGGGATGTAGCTCAGTGATTAAGTGCCCCTGGGTTCAATCCCTGGTAACAATAATAATAATAATAATTCATGAGGCCAGAATAATAAGTGGATGAGGAAGGAGATATAAAGCTTCATACACACAGACTACTGAGGTTCATTTTTACTGCTAAATAATAAATGCAGTATTTTATTGGAAAATACTATATCTATATCCTATGACTATAAAGAAATAATGTTTTATCTAGAACTTGTAGAATTAATGTGTCCTGAGATATTAGCAAAATACATTCTTGTAGAAATGAAATAATCTTGCTAAAACACAATTGTAAGCAGATAGAATATTGGTCAGACTCCCCCCCAAAAAATGTATAGAGTTAAACAGAACAAAATCCAAATCTGTACTGCCAAACAGCACTATTTATGAGTTGTATGAACTTATATGTCTAGATTGCTCTTTGCTTATGTTTCAACAACTATAAAAAGGTTCTGGCATATATGACACAGTATATAATGATTTATTAGAGGATGATTATCACCATCATCATCATGATTATCCCCAACCAGTGTAAACATATTCTAAAAAAATTATAAAATGTGGAGAAAGTTTCTTAAATGGAGAAGTGGAATTTTTATTTTTGAATTTAAAATAAATTTCTTTGTGTCAATAAAAAAATTCAAAGAAAATATCCATTACTATGAATTTGTTATAATGTTTGGGGAACATTTGATAATAAGACATACTATTTTCCTCCTAAGAAACCAAATTTTCTCCTTCTTTTGAGAGCCAAGCCTTTCCACTGCATCTATAATATTATATGCTCAATGGATAATGAGTGCACAAATTGATAAATCTGAGCAGCTGTTATTATCAAATTTATTTAGATATCTTTTGGCACTGTAGCAACTTATTTTTATTACCATCATGGACCTAATATATTTTTAATGTGATATGTAAAAGTCAATATGCTTACAATAATTTAGTGATATGTCCATTATTTTCACTTAATGACTATTCGTTTGTCTTTATGGGGGAAAAGGTAGGGCAAGATAGAAGAGACAGAGACATTATACAGGTAAGGTAAAATTGGTTGTTTAAATAGCTCTAACACAAATTGAATCCAAAGTTTGTCACAAATGATCGGACATACAACTTTAAGAATATTGAGACGACCAATATAAGTTGTAAGTGGATAAGTAGTAAAGATCCACTTATCTAAATTTTCTTAATTCTTAGCTCATGTAAGATTACAAAGAAAAAAAAGTGAAAAAAACTGTGTATTTGGATTCTACTACTTATGCTCCTTTCAAAAATGCCATACATAATCAGACTTGAGTAAGATATTCTAGATTGTTTTCAGAGGTGTTCATTGTGGTAGGCAGAATAATGTTCTCCATCAAATAAAAAGCTGAACCATGTAGCTAATCCTTAATACCTGCAAACAGCATAGTTTCCATAGAAACAGAGAAATAAACTAGCAGATATAATTAAGGGGGATAATCTGTTAACCTCAAAATGGGGAAATCATCTTTGGTTATCCAGGCAAACCCTTTATAATCACAAGATCCATAAAAAGAAAAAACAAAACAAAACAAAAACAGAAGAAATCACAAATGGTAAGATTGAGGTTTCTGGCTTTGTAAGCTGGAGGAAGGGGACCACAAGCCAAGAAAATCAAGCTGCCTCTAGAAATTAAAAAACAAAAGGAAATAGATTCCCCCATGTATCTTTAGAAGAAAATTACCCCTGTAACACTCTCAGATCCATTTTGAACTTTCAATCATCATTGCTGTAAAATTTGTGAATATTTTGTTATAGCAACAGGAAACCAATACACATATTGGTTCCTGGAAGTGAGGTATAGATATAACAAATACTTAAAAATATGGAATTGGATAGGGTGCAGAAGGTCAAATTTAAAGGGTGTGATAGGATGCCTTTCAAACATTGTTAAGTATGTGATCCTATTTTTCTTATTAGTCATACTAAATCATTAAGTGTATGAATTTAATGTGAAAAAATATTTCCTATGTCTTAAACTGTTATGCTTTTTCATGTTTACATTTCTAGAAAGTTTAATTAATTGTTTTATTTTCATGATGTTTGCCAGAAAGCTCACAGTTAAATTTTTATTCAGTTGGAGTAACCATCTTTAGCATTGATTTTGCTGAAAAACTATGTTCTCTTTCCATTAAGGGGCTCTTGTTTTATCCTTAATTTAAAGGCCCTATTATACTTGGTCATTTATATGTAAATTGTAGAAAATCTTTTTTTTTTTGTAGGAAGGCAGTGAAAGGGAGAAAAACTAACATAGACTCAGCACCTACACTTTGTTCCAGAAACAAAATGATTAAAATGTCTCTGTGAAACAGCTATTATTCTCAGTCTATAAATGGGAAAGCCTCCACAAAGGCCCAATTCTTACCAGTGACCGCCCACTCCACAGTCTTTGCACTAGGACTACCTGTATTCCAATAAGAACTTCTCTTACTAAAATCACATGGACCGCCCAAGATTGCTCAATAGCAAACATGAGGTCAGCTGGTAATCAAAACTATTTCTCATTCATCAGCTCAAAATTATTCACTAATAATCGTGAAGAATTTCTGACTCCTACTAATTACCATGCCTTTAGAAATTATCAATTTAAGGAAAAAGATATCTAAAATTCTTTGAAATTAGACCACAGACCAATTGTAAATTTGTGGGAAGTCTCTGATCAGCCCATAATCCTCTTCTCTGGAAGATAATACCTACCCACTGAGCTCTCAGAAAAACCAAACCAGTAGCCACAGTTGATGGATCTAAGAGCTGAACATATGGTTCTAATGTAATCAATGAGTGGATCTCTGCTAGAAATTAAAAACTAAACTTGAGTAATGCTGCTCAGTTTATGGTAGACCTAATGAGATGTGATCTTGAAAGCAGTCTAGAGATTACAGTCTCCCACATATAAGAAATAGTAAAGAAAGTTTTCAGAGAGGTGAAACAAAGCAAATGCACAATTAGAATGTATAACTTGTTCCTCAGTTACCTCCTTGCTATTCAAAATATCCCAAGACCACAATCAGCAGAATTAACTGAGAAATTTGTAGGGCAGGCTCTCAAGTTCCACTAATATACCAGTATTTGCATGTTAATAAGAACCCCAGGTGAGTTTCATAAACATCAACATTTAAGGAATAGTGATTTTTTCATTAGATTATAAAAGTTGGTGTCAAGCAGGGAAAACTGAACATCCACAGGTAAAAAAAATTAGGTTGGACACATATTCATATCATGCTCAAATATTATTTCAAAATAAATCAAAGATCTAATTGTAAAAGCCAAAATTATAAAACTCCTAGAAGAAAATACAGGAGACGTCATAGTGACAATGGGTTAGGCAGTGTTTCTAGTTATGAACTAAAAATAGAGAGATTTAAAAATAAAGTGGACTTTTCCAAAATTTAAAAAATCTTGTGACTCATCAGACATTACCCAGATGATAAGAGAGCCTACATAATGAGAGAAAATATTTATAAATCATACATAATGAGATACTTGTGTTTGGAATATATTAAAAAATTCTTTAAATTTAAGAACACAAAATAATAATTAAAAATGACCAAAGGATATGAATAAATCTCCAAAGGAGATATGCAAATGGGAAATAAATACATGAAACATTCTTCAGCATCATTAGTGGTTACAGAAATGTAAACTAAAATCATAATGAAATACCATTTAATACCCCAGTAGAGTGGCATTACAATAAAAATACCAAAAACAAATGTTAGCAAGAACATGAAGAAATTGATGCTCTCATATAGTACCAGTAGAAAGGAAAAATGATGCAACTAATTTGGAGAAGTCTGATAGTTCATCAAGAATTTAAACATAAAGTTATAGTAAATAAAGTGGGGGAAACCCAAATGTCCATCAACTGATGAAAGGATAAACAAAATGCTCTTTTTAAAAAAAACATTTTGTTTTAGTGTAGCTGGACACAATACCTTTATTTTATTTTTATGTACTGCTGAGCCACAAAACCAGGCCCAACAAAATGATCTTATATTGACAAAACAATATATTATTCTGTTAAAAAGAGAATGAAACAAAGCATTTTGGATTACATTATGCCAAATGAAGTAGGCCAGTAACAAGTATCACATCTTATATGATTCCATTAATATAAAATATCCAAAATTGACAAGTAACTCTGCTGATAGAAAGTAGAATCAAAGTTGCCAGGGGCTAGTGGAGGGGCAAGGAAATGGAGTGACTGATAAGAGGTTAAAGAAAATATTCTAAAATTGTTGTACTGTTTGCACAATTCTATGCACATACTAAAAGTCATCAAATTGTAGCTTAAATGGGTCAACTGTATGGCGTGTGAATTGCATGTTATTTTTAAAAATCAAATTTGTTTTGTTCAATGACATAGTTTCATTGCCTGGCTTAAACAAATGGTATTTAGTAAACACTTATTGAATAAATAAACACATGAATGAATGAACAAAAAGCAAGTGATCAACTAGCTTCACAGTCTACATTGAGAGTTCATTTTATCCTGGTCCCTGACAGCATTCCTCTTTTTCTTTCCTCCAATATGAATCTTTCCTATCGTACCAACTTTGTATTCTCAGCATTAACTTATAACTATCAGACTTATAAAATTATTTTTGCTGGAATTATCTTATTATTTTCTTATGAAAAATTGTCATTTGGCTGAGCACAGTGGCACACACCTGTAATCCCAGCGACTCAGGAGGCCAGGACAAAAGCACTGAAAGTTTGAGATCAGTCTCAGACACTTAGGGAGACCCTGAGCAACTCAGAGAGCCTGTCTCAAAATTAAAAAAAAAAAAAAAAAAAAATGAAAAAGGACTTGGGATGTAGCTCAGTGGTAAAGTGCTCCTTGGTTAGATGCCCAGTACAGACCACAAACAAAAAAGCCATTTCAAGCTAGAAATTTTCTTCATTAGATTGACTCACTCCATAGTGCATATGCATAGGCCAAAATATCACATTGTGCCTCATGATGTTTTAATTAAGCATTTTTAAATTAGTTATGCATACATGTCACCTAAATCTACTAAATCTTGACAAGTATGACACCCTTACTGAATACTATTTGCAGGTAAATGATACTGTATATCACAAAGGAGTAAAATCTGTCACAAATACCTTCACTTATGTTGATATATTAGACGTTGAACATCCTCAAACTGAAAATCTGAAATCCAAAATGCTCCCAAATCTAAAAGATTTTGTGCTCTGACATGATGCCATAAACAGAAAATTCCATACCTGACATCATGCAACAAACTGTAGTCAAATCATAGGTGTACCCCACACAGTTTATTCAGAGACCAGAAGGGAAAAATAGTCCCTTCCAGGCCCTTCAACTGTGATGCACAAATTTTGTTTCATGCACCAAATTGTTTTTTTTAATGTCACATAAAATAACATTCAGATAGTTTATATAAGCTATATATGAAACAAAAATGAATTTCAGGTTTGGACTTGGGCCCCATCCCCAAGATATGTTATCTTATGCAAATATTTGAAAAAATCTGTAAAAACCCCCAATTCAAAACTCTTCTGAAAAAAAAATTTGGATAAAGGATATTCAACCTGTATTAATAACAAAAAGAAATATTACCAGCCATTCATAAAAGAACTACTACACTGTTTTCTATGAGGTCACATGAATTTTTTGTTTCTAATTGAGGAACTGAGTTCGATTAGACTTAACTAATTTTACATTATTAATATATCCTATGATGGATCACATTATAAAATAACTAAAATAGATATGTACAAAGTACCCAATGATTTCACATGATACAATAACTATTTTGACATTAGTTAAATATAATGTTAAGAGAAGGTATTGTTCCAAATTGCTAAGCTAATTAGAAAATTCATCTGATTTAGCAAGGGCATAATATAGCTGAGAAAACGTTGCCAAATAGAACAATAATATACAATATTACATTATTATATACTATTATTAAATCAGTATTAGAACATTAATCTCTACAATTTTCTTGGTGCCTTGAGTATTTGAGAAATTTAAACATAATGGATGACTTTCCAAAAATAAATTTAATATATTAAAATAAATAATTCTATACTGATAATTATTCATATATTTTTCAAACTCAATTTCATATATATTATTATTATTATTATTATTATTATTATTATTATTGAGACAGAGGGATATTGCACATACTGGGAAACCAGGGGAAAATAACAGCTCTGAAATGAAAACACACTATTTATCAATACATGATCAGAAATAAAATGTATCCCAAAAATGCCTGAGACTTTCGATTCAGATTCAGTTTAATACTGTGGACAAATGTTCACACACCAAAGAACTTAAAATACGTTAAGTGGCAGAGAAATTTAAGCTAAGGTGTTTGTTCCAAACTGAATGAGGATTTCATGGCATTTTAAGATTTTCTTTTATCTGTGTTCTCTCATCACTTACCATTAAAGCTTAACAAATGAACAAAGCAAACAAAAAAGGCAAGTTCTCTTCAACCAACTCTCAGAGTTTATAGAGATTAAGAGAAAGAAAAAAAAATACCCACATCTAAATTCAAGTACTATAGTACTATGGCATTGAAACTGGATTCCTAATATAATCTGTCCTATTTAAGAAAATATAGAGGATTTATAACAGTGGGAAAGGAGCATAATAGATGTTGATAAAAGGCTTCTTTCAGTGAGGAAGTGTCTAGCCTAAGGAAAAAAAAAAAGAGTCAGACCTCACCAGATATTGTAAATTCTCTGTAGGAAAGCTTCCTTACAATGCTTCCTTTAAAAAGGTGAAGAAAGAGAGTGAATCTATTAGGAAATGTAAGGGAAACTGAAGCTAAATACGAAAGACCCTAAAGAAGTTATTACAATTTTTCTGGAGATGCTTTCTCCCTTAGGCAACCTGCTTAATAACTTGAAATATGTTAAGGACAGGAGATGAGTGGAAAAAATATCTTCAGAGATCCATTCAAAATACTATCAACCTAATATCTAACCTAGTCTTCAAATTCACATGGAAATATTTTACTTGCAAATATAACAATTTCTGCATGTAAAAAGGCAAAAATCCAAAAATATTTTAATAACAATAACTTATATCTTTAATAATATTCTGTTCTCACCAAATCATACTTGAATATAGCTTTACCTTACCAAATAAGAATTGTTAGGAATTTCAATAATGGCCTCCTTTTGCAAATACAAAGTCAAATTTACATTCTACTATTTATAGTCAAGAAAAATAATTAAATTTTTTCCCATACATTATTATTAGTAGAGTATTAGTAATGCCATAAAATATAGCATTTAATATCATCTTACTTGACACAGAAAACACCAAAATAGGAAAGTTAAGTCATAACTATATAATTATATGATGAAAATATTGAAGTTAATAGAAATAACTTGAAAGGCATTCTGCCTACACAGTTTTTGCTATTCACAAAATAGGCTGCATTTGTCAAATGGTAAGTAAAATGAAGATTCCTTAGTGAAAGAGTTCCATTTGTTCACTGTGGTCAGTTCTGATTTTCTTTCAATGATAGCATAATGATTATCACTTAAAATTCCTGTTTGCAGAAAAAAAGTTCTAGAGATATTGCAATGTAACAGAAATACCTAATATTATGTTAAATGATAATGGAAGGAAGCATTTTCAACAAAACAAAATTTCCTACTAAGAAATGACTAATACAGTTTTTAAAAGATTTTGCATAATGAATATTATACATGAATGCTGAAGACTCAGATCTGTGATGTCTTAAAAATGCCTATATCCACAATTCCAATATTATTTCTCCCATGTATGATAAAAAACAAGAGAGAGGGTCAATATTTTGCCATGATATACTCATTATAGAAGTCTAATGTGCGATATCTTACATGTTTTTGGCTGTGTTGTAGAAAGTCCATACATGGTAATCATTAGCAAATACTCTTCTCATACACTTTGTTTTTCTACCTATTAAAGCAAGGTGAAGTGAGGGTCTTAACCCTACGCTGAGGTGCTGACTGCCTAACTGATAAGCTTTTCAGAAATATCATTAAGATTAATTTGTTTTTATGGTTTTCACCAGTGTGTGGCCTATTAAGATGACACAACTCATTAGACAGGGTCCTTAGGGACCTCAAACCAAGTTACTTCATCATGATTGAGATCAGAAGCTCACTAGCAATTCCCAACCTAATTTTCAAGTACTCTGCCTCAAATCACTAATCAATACTGATGTTCTTCGTTTGCCTACATAATATATTACTCCAATTTAGGTAGAATTGAGACAAATAGTGCCTTACTATTGAAATAGTCTATTATTTACTTATTTTAAATTATAGAATAAAAATTATCAATAATACAGAAGCTAATTTATGTTCATATTAAATATAAATGCTTCTATTTTTCCTTGTGATTCAAAACAAATTCCATTTAGTAATCTTGAAAATAATCATAAGAATCAGAGTATTATCCAACTTGGGATTCTCATCCTATTCCCTCCTAGAAGGCAATCTTCTGATAATGCAGACTTTAAATGGAATATTATGTATTACTGATAAAGAATGAATCAAAGATACACTTATCAACTTTAATGAATTTCACAATTGCCAAAAGCTAAACAAAAGTGCATTGCAGAACACATACTTTACCTCACCAATGATACAAAACTCAAAACTGTAAAAACAATACATTGGGGGATGTACCTCAGTGGTAGAGCATTTGACTTGCATGCATGAGACCCTGATTTTGATCCCAAGCACCCCACTCACATCATAAATGCTATATATTGCTGGGAGATACATACCTATATTTTACAAGGTAATAGCAAATTAATGGAGTATGTACCAACATATCTTATGAGAGGAGAGGTGATCAAAAAAGGGACAAACTGAAGGGGACAAACAGAAGTGGACTTCACTGCCTTGACAATATTTTACTACTTAAGCTTAGTGGAAATCTCAATTGTGCTTAAGTATGCCCTAATTATTGCATAATAAATTATTAAGTACTTAATTTATTATTTTGAAATACAATTCTTCCAATTAAACATGCAAATATCGATCAATCCACACTGCTCTTTGTTGACAAAATATTTTCATTGTTTTGATCCATAAATATTTATAAACTAAGTTTTTGTGTTTTGGAAATGAGGTGTCCCCCCTAAGATCCTGTGTTGATGTAGGACTATTCAGAGGTAAAATTATTATATTTTGAGACCTGCAACCTCATCAGTCTATCCTATTTTGAATGGATTTACTGGGTGGTAACTACAGGCAGTTGCATTGTGCCTGGAAAGGATGAGTCATTAGAAATATGTGTTGGAAGTGATCCTGTGGCCCCTTCCTCTCTGTTTCTGCTTCCTGGCTGTCATGAGGTGAGCAGCTTCCCTCAGCCATGCCCTATGCACCATGTTGTTCTTCCTTAACTTGGGCCCAGAGCAATGAAGTCCACTGACAATGGACAGAACCTCTGAAACCATGAGCCAAAATAAACATCCTCCTCTATGTTGTTCATGTCAGATAGCTTTTCATCATTGTGACAAAAATGACTAAAATATAAGTAAAAATACAAGTTTGAATTTTTGTCTAATATTTGAAAGGACTAAGAATATTTGGTACACTCTTTTTCTAATACCGCATATTTTAGGGAAATTTAACAAGAAGTGCTCTTTTCAAGCCCCCATTATTCCAATGATCATATCATCTATCCTGGTCTTATTTCAGAGACATAATCTTCATTATTTGAAACTTTGGTTGTGTCCTATAGCTTGATCCTCTATAAATTACATAAAAAGTTAGGGTTCAGGTACATATGCACTTCTTCATATAAAAAGGAATTTTCATTATAAAGTTAAAATAATTGTTGCTTTATGGAGTGATGAATTATTAGACTAAAGTTATAGAAAAGTCAAATCTATAGAAAAAGTAATTTGAAAAGGAGTGAATATCATAAATTTCAGAAATATTGTAGCTCCTGAATAATTTAGACACAGCTGGATCACTATTCAATTAGTATATCACTAATTAGGTCTGCAAAATACCCAATGTTTTCATTTGGATGTTATAAAACAGTACTGAGTAACCACTCTCCATCTTTCACTGAACTAGATAAAACATGAAAAACAACCAGAAATCTGTTTATAAAGGTAATGGAGAAGTTATAAAATAGCAAACTAGATTTTATAAAGAGCTTATATTGTCACTTAATATTTGTTATAATTTAATTGAAAATACTTAATAACAGCTCTTATTAAATATAATTATACTGAAGAGTCAAGAATGTAAGACAGAAAGTTTTCACTAGTGGAACACAGCAAAAACCCTTTGAAACCAGGTCTGTTTCTTCAACCATTAGCAATATCTATAAGTCTCATTCAGTCCAATATGTGGATACATGAGGGTATTTAAATTTAAATTTAATTAAATCAATTCAGTTTCTCAGCAACAATAGCCACATTTCAAGTGCATTTAGCTACACATAGCCAGTGGTTACCCTGTTAGAAATTGTCTCTCTCAGCATTGTCTATTATCACAAAAACTTTTATTGGATCAAGCTACAGTATATTCAATCATGCTATATTATCACACTATATTATTCAGCTTTAATGATATCAAAAACAAGCCCATATTTTCACTCTAAATATATATTTATCCAGTACTACTTCATTTATTAAAAAAAAGAAAGGGAACCTTGAATAGGATTGTGTTAAAACTAATTTCTGGAAAAAGGTGAAAACATGACTCATGCAAATATAAAAATTAATAAATACGCAAGATTACCTTTCAACACTTTCAGTAAGGAAATTTGTGACATAACCAGCTCACAGGACTATCTTCTCTAGGTATTTTCTTTGTTGTTACCATAGGAATTATAAAGTTATAACAATCCATTTTAATCTGAAAGCTTCAACCAGAAAAGAGAAGGAAATTGAGTATGCGAAATGCCACAAAATTTCCTATCCATTTAGATGCAGTTCTTCTTGGTTTTGCACTCACTTGGGTTACTACAACCTCTTAAGAGGTTTCAGAAATTTTCACAAGATTATTGTTAAATTGGCATCCTTGTGAAGAAACAAGGGTCTGAGGCTTCTTGTTGTACCCTCTTGCTGAATCGGTAGTGGTATTAAAATTAAATAGAAGTAGCAATTGCTTATTGAATAAGTAAATCTCATACATTTAGGAAGAATACAACCTGGGGTTATATCTCAGTGGTAGAGGACATGCCTAGCATGTATTAGGCACTAGGTTTAATACTCAGCACCACATATAAGTAAATCAAATAAAGGTATTATGTCCATCTACAAATAAAACAATTAAAAAATACAATGACACAGAACAAGAAGTATAAGCTTACGTTATACTTAACACTAATAACTCAGAAACTATAGCTTGTTAGAGAAAAAAATCTAGCCTCATATACCAAAGATAAATAATGTGAACTTAAATTCTTAAAACGTTGAATTGGTTTTGATTAAGATAAATTTTATGTTTTTAATGATATAGAGTATCAGAAGTTCATTTTCTGGGAATAGTAGAAATAGTCTACATATATAAATATTTACTTATCTCTAAGTCAATCAGTATTGAGGTTTTTTTAATGAGATTTATTATTTTGGTAATACCATCCAGATGTAAGAAAATATTATGTATCTATACAAAGATAGATAAAAGCCTTTCATAATTACAGACAAATATTCAACATTCAAAGAAATACCTTCAATTCTCAAATTTCAGTTACATGTCAGGTATAAAGACAGAAATACTAAATTTAACAATCCAGATATCCTCTTTCTGGTGGGCATGAAATTTATAATTGATTTGTACCTAAACTAGATAAATAACACAAATAGAAAAGCCAGAGAAAACATGTTGGCTTCACAATTTTGTAGTCCCACCAGCAGTGTATGAGTGTACCTTTTTACCCACATCCTCGCCAACACTTATTGTTGTTTGTCTTCATAATGGCTGCCATTCTGACTGGAGTGAGATGATTTCTTAGAGTGGTTTTGATTTGCATTTACCTCATTGTTAGCAATGATGAAAATTTTTTCATATATTTGTTGATTGATTGTATATCATCTTCTGAGAAGTGTCTGTTCAGGTCCTTGGCCCATTTATTCATGGTTATTTGTTTTGGGAGTGTTTAGCTTTTTGAGTTCTTTATATACCCTAGAGATTAGTGCTCTATCTGATGTGTGAGGGGTAAAGATTTGCTCCCAAGATGTAGGCTCTCTGTTCACATCACAGATTGTTTCTTTTGCTGAAAAGAAAGAAACTTTTTAATTTGAATCCATCCCATTTCTTGATTCTTGATTTTAATTCTTGTGCTATAGGAGTTTTATTAAGGAAATCCGGGCCTAATCCTACATAATGGAGATTAGGGCCTACTTTTTCTTCTATGTGGAGATTCCTTAGAAAATTGAGAATGGAACCACCAGCTATCCCACTCCTCGGTTTATACCAAAAGAACTTAAAATCAGCATTTTACAGTGATGCAGCCACATCAATGTTTATAGCAGCACAATTCACAATAGCTAAATTGTGCAACCAACTTAGATGCCCTTCAGTAGATGAATGGATAAAAAATGTGGCATTTATACACAATGGAATATTACTCAGCAATAAGAGAGAATAAAATCATGCCATTTGCAGGTAAATGGATGGAGTTGGAGGAGATAATGCTAAGTGAAGTTAGCCAATCCCCAAAAAACAAATGCCAAATGTTTCGTCTGATATAAGGAGGCTGATTCATAGTGGGGTAAGGAGGGGATCATGGGAAGAATAGACACATTTTAGATAGGGCAGAGGGGTGGGAGGGGAATGAAGGGGGAATTGGGGTTAGAAGTGATGGTGGAATGTGATGATCTTCATTATCCAAAGTACATGTATGAAGATACAAATTGGTGTGAATATACTTTGTATACAACCAGAGACATGAAAAGTTGTGTTCTATATGTGTAATAAGAATTGTAATGTAGTCTGCTGTCATATATAAATTTTAAAAAATTAATATAAAAAGAAAAGCCTGGGAAAACAGATTTTTCTCATTTCAAACCAATCAGAGATATAGTCTCTATGAACCATTAATGCATTTACAGAGCTCATCAAATGGTAAGGCACTGAAGTCAAATTTCCAAATATTCTTGCCAGTGATGGGCAATAACTTCACCAAATGGTCAGAACATAAAACTACATTCACAATCTCTCCTGCCAACAACTGGAAATAATTTACTGGCTGAAAACAAACTGAAAGCATGAAATTAGTAGAGTGGAAAATAAAAATGAAAAAAACAAAGTGGCAACAACAAAGTTCTATAACCGCTTAAGATTCACTTCTGGAAGCCATGAAAAGAAACAGCCTATTTAAACTGCCTATGAGGCCCTTATCTGCTGAGGAATTTTGCCTGTCTCTGATAGGTAAGTCCACTGGACACCTGGGCAAAAGACTCTAAAATTATTAAAATATTTTTCAGGGTTGGGGGTTGGTTCAGTAGTAGAGCACTTACTGACAAGCATGTGAAATCTTTGAGATTTTATAATCAGCCCCACAAAATAATGTTCTCTCTGAAAAAATGCAAAATAATGACTAATGCAAATATAAAAATGAAAAATAACCTGTCAAAATTGTAGTTTTACTGTATCAATTAGCAAACCAGAGAAATGCTATAACTAGGTTTAAGAAAAAATCCCAAAGTACAAATTTATGTGCAATACAGGAATTGGATTACAGAGGCAAGACTGACGTAACCCTCACATGGGAGGGAAGTCAGTGGAAAGTCTATGAAATGAGACAGAATTTACAAAGGTTTATAAAATAGCTAGCTGCAAGGAAATGTGAGGCTAGAATCTGATAATCCAGAACCATGTGCTGTATGTGACAATGCATACTTTTTCAATGAAACACATATTTTCACCCTACAATTTATTAAAAGACAAATAAAATGGGAAAAGCCTATGATACAGAAATCATCCTTCATGAGGGTAGCAGTACTAAGAGCTATGAATGGTGACTGAGACTAAGACAATGTCTGCTCCTGGAGTTGCTATGCAATTTAGAGATTATTTGATATTTTGCATTTCTTTGCTTTTAGATCTTCAAAGCACTGATGCAAAACAAGTACTCCTCTTTGGCTAGGTAGCTATTTCTCAACTCAATATGAGAAAATTCTCAACAATTAGGGCCATTCAAAAATGTTACTAAGAATCTCTTACAAGGGAATTCCTGCATTGTGTGAGAGGGTAGATTCCATGACCTTTAAATTCTCTGGCAATTCTAAACTCTATGGTTCAACAATACTAGCTCAATGTCCTAAAATCACAGATTACTCTCCTTAGAAACAATTTAGCATAAAATCCTGGTTACATTTAAATTTCCACTGTATTTTTTAATTCAAATAGTTCAAACTCATGCATTGACAAAAATATAATATGTAGGTTCTGGATATAATATTCTTATTCATATATGAATTGAATAATTTTAATTCCCACTATAAATGTCTGTTAGCAGACTGTGGAGAGAAATTCTCAGCATGATCTCACAGCATGGTCCAAAGGAAAAGAACAGAGCCTGCCATAATGTTTAAAACCAAGAGAATCAGAGAAGTTCACTTGAGAGTTGAATTCCTCCACAGTTATGCTTTTGTAAAGATTTCAGCCTTAGGGTCCTGGTTCACTTGTGTCTATTTCTCATTCAATCTCAGTATTTCTGAACACAAAATACATATCTTTTCAAAATTGTATAGAACAGTTTTCCGTGTCTCAATTAATGTTAGATCAAATAGTATTGTTAAAGAATAAATACCTTTCCCTTAATTTTCTACTCCAGAGACTACTAATACTACTCATTAAAAGCCTAAAACTTGGGAGGAATGGGAAAATATTTTCACATTTTAAAAACTTACTTTTTCCTCCAAAAGATTATATTTGGCATAGCAGAATTCATAGAATTACTAAATCACAGGGGCTAAACGGACTTAGAAACCATCTATTGTGTGTTAATAAAAATTACTGTATCTATAATTCTCAAATTATTTAACATGCTTCAAGACCAAATCTGAGTTCATCTTTGTTCACCTTTGTTTCTCATTTATACCTCTCTCTTGACAATTTGATTTTTATTAGAATTATTTATAAAGTAGGTTGTCTTTATAGCTTCCCCAATAGACTTGAAATCATTGACTAAAACACGACTCATTTTACATTCCTTTTCCTTTGCAAATACTAGTATCCTTTACATAACTTAATAACTTTAAGAAATATTTTTAATTAATTCTTAAATTTATTGATTCTTATCACTGGAATTTTTCAACAACAGAGTTTCATTATGTAGCTCAAGGCACTGAATATTTCTGATTTTTAAATTTCATGATTGTTAGATTTTTGAATAAAAATGCAAAATTTAATAAACTTTAAAGTAAAAAACATTTCCTTTCCACCTAAGGAACAGGAATATTAGTTACAACTTTGGTATACATTATTACAAAACAAACCATTGTACCCTTTGCTTCAGTTGTGTATCATGGTATAAATTATAGAGTTTTTCTATTATGCATACCCAAATTGAATTTCCAGGTCAACCACTAAATCCAAGTGACATATTTGCCCTCTCTTAGTCTTGAATTCCACACCAGAAAAATGGATAATAATTTACATCACAAAGTGTTGAGGCACAGTGAGTATGTAGGTGAAGTACCAAGTCAAGAGTCAGACAATCACTAAATGAAACCTAATGTTGAATGAGACTTAGCCTGATTCTATTGCTTTATGTTGACTATGTTAAACTCTACCAGCACCCTCTAATACTGGAAAACAGTGATGGTTTAAAAAAGTCCTCCCAGCCCTTTTACTTTGGGTGGCTTATAGTCTTTCACATCTGATTTAGAGAAGACTCACAGAGGGGCTGGATTTGTAGCTCAGTGGTAGAGCCCTTGCCTAGCACATGTAAGAAGACTTGCAGATGCCCTCCTTAATGATTTAGATGAGGTCAAATACAGACCCTCCAATTTCCTATTCTATGCCTCATAAATTATTAACCATAGTGTACCCTCTGGCTAGAAAGAACACTTAACACTTGGGCTTGACCAAACTTAATTAAAATTTCTTGCCTGCCTTCAGGACTCTGAATGTTGAGACCCCCTTAGCCTGAGCTAATATACACCTCCTATTTAAGAGGCTCTGGGGAGCACTGGATGACCTCAGGGGAAAACATTTCCTAATCAATAATGATTAGGCAAACATAATATCCTTTGATCCAACTTCCCCATACCAACTTCTTTTTGGACTATTTTACTCTCCCTATAAAGGAAAAGTTATTTTCTGCCTGAACTTGGAAACACACACCATGATTGGAACATTCTCTGTATCACAAATAGTCCTTCTTTCCCCTCTTGCAATAATCCTTGCCTCTCCTTACTAATTCCAGATTGGCTTATAATTGACAATATCAGCATTATATGACTTAATTACTATTTCCTTCTATTAAATCTTCCCCTATATAAATTGAAGGGTATTTTAAAGCAGAGAGATGGGTAAGTATAACATTAATTTTACAGTCTTTCATGGCATGTAGACTTTTTCTACTGTGTGGACTATAGGCATCAGAAGGATGTTCAGTTTATTCACTTTCAAAATGACATGGCTGCAACTGGCATCTTTGAACATGATGAAGTACATGTCCTTTGAAGAAGGAAAGAACAAGTTTACTATTTGAAAGATTCTTGTAATTACTGGCTTCAAAATTCTTCTCTAAGAATAGCTTTAACTCTGTTTCCAAACTCAAAATACATGATTTAATAAATACCTTTCATGTTTTATTACAGAATTTTAAGAAAAGGGATTAGGGCAAGCAAACCAATTGTTAGTTATAACATTTTATCCATTATTCTGGTGAATTTTATATTAGGATGACTATGATAATTGGATCTGCATGTATTAAATATGACATTGTGCAGCACACTCAATATGGACATATTCCCTACTCAATAGACTCATAAACCAGAATATGAAACACACAGAGACTGACAGGATTCCAAAACACTCTATGAATTATTTAATAGCTTCAGTGTTTTCCATATAAGAAATGAACCAGAAATATTGCAAACATGGATTCTGTTCTACCAAATGGATGGCCTTATTCTTAAAGTTGGAATATGTTTTAAAATGAGGTTTGGATAATTCATTGTTTTACAAAACAAAGTTCTAAATAAATAACTATCTCTAATATAACATTCCAGAACAGCAGTTCTCACTTCTGGCCACCCATCGAAATCTCCTGGTTAGATTTTAATATAAATTTAGAGTTTGGATCTTGCACTAAATCCCCTAAATTAGGAACTCTGAAAGTTGGGACCAAACATTTATATATACTTTAAATGTTTGCAAGGTGATTTTGTTACACAGTAAAGATTAAGCAACACTTATGGCCACAAAACATTCTTGGTGTATGATAACCAATAGAACTAGAAAATTGTGTTCTTTAGATACCTATAATTCTCTTTCATTAAATTTTTGTCACTCAGAAAAATAAACATAGTTGCATAGCCCTTCTGCTCCCCCAAATTCCTCAAAGTATCAAAAATGAATCACAACTGAAAAATAAAATGTTTCAGGCTTGTAAAAGGACAGGCACAATAATTAATACAAACCTTGTAGAAAATCTTGATTTAATAGTTGGACTAGCTTTTATGTTGTCAGGCTTTTTTTTCCCCCCAACAAGTATAAATTGAGTATGTGTTTCATTCAATAAGAATTAAATTAGGCGTGGATACTCAAATGAGCTGCAGCTTGCAGGTTCTACTGCTGCCAATTCTCAATTCAGTTCTGACCAGAGAAGCATTATTCATATTTGAAAAGCCACACCTGGCATCTTGGGGTGAATAGAGGGAATCAGGTCAGTGTGAGCTCAGAATCAGCAACTCTAGGGTTAATCAAATTATGCTTGCAAAGGTGGGATTCCTGGACCTTTGCATTAACAGCTAATTTGTTTCTCAGATGTGGTACAGATGTATAGTATTTTTTCAAATCTGGTTATTTCCTCCTCTGACCACACAGGGGAATTATATTTCTTCACCACCTTGCAACTGGCAGGGTCAGGTGGACAATTTCAGCCAAAGAGATGTGGACAGAAGTGTTTGAGGTCACTTTTGAGCCACAGCATTTAATTTTATTGCAAGATATTTAAGCACCTCCCTTTCTCATGTCAAGTTGAACAGCAGCAGTGTTCACTTGGTAAAGTCTTCCTCAGCCCTGAGTTCAAGTGAGGAAAACCTGAAGCTCAGCCTACAATCCAAATCCCATATTGAAATGGACACATAGAAAAAGCTAAATACAAACACACTTATTGCCTTATAGTTTTATCCTGTTGGTATTTGTTATATAGTGTAACCTAGAGTATTCTGACTGATAAAGCAAGACAAGTTAATGAAATCCCACCACATGATGCAAAATCATCAAAAACAAAATATATCCACTTTGGTACATTCATTTTTTACTTTTTCGGTGACTTACCTTTCTAAAGGTACTGTCCTTACAAAATCTAAAAATGAATACTAAAAGAAGGACCTGGGATTAATCATGAATTAAAGTCAATGTGATCTTTCTAGTCAGATACCATATTTTATTATTCATAATTTTAAGAACTGCAGTATTAATGATTACTAAAACATGGTTTCAATCCATCCAGGTTGTATGATATTCCCAATTTATAAAAATATCAAAACCATTAATCTGTGCGGTTAACACCATTTCCTCTCTCTGTGACTCCTTAATCAATACTTACATCCATCCATAAAGTTGAGAAATCAACATGGTCCCTTCTGATTATATGCTAAAAAATTTAGCTTGATGTTTGGATAGAAGAAACAATTCTATCTAGGTAACCTCAATCAAAACTGATTACTGTTCTGAATTCTCCCTTCTTTCCCTAGAGGTATCTGAAAAGCAAATGTGACACAAGGCAGCAGATTCCTATTTACTGCTAATTCATGCCAACTTGGAAATGAAACCAAGAACATCTTAAATCTACATGAAAGCATGAAATGAGAAAATACAAAGTACCACTTGTACTGCCAGCTTACTTATAATAACACCATGTTCATTATAAGGATGCTTGTTCATTGAAAATTATTGTAGTTTATACAAACATTATTGAATGTGTGGTTTATGCACTAAAATAAAGTTCTCATATAGTCATATAATTTTGGCATGAAACAACAACCTATGTATGTATTATTGTCAACCAGATAATTGATGCTTAAAATTTAGTGTTCCTAATTTATCATTGTTGTACCTATTTAAAACATCTATTTTCAACATTATGACAGACATGAGGATTATAATTTATAAAAGCAATACCTGTATGAGTCTGTGTTTCTATTTTTCTTCTACAATATAAGTATCAGTTGTATGGGAATAAAAATGATTGAGGATACTTCAGTCATAATGCTAGACTATTTTAAATATATTTATTTTCTTGGTGACCACAAAATTCCCCACATTTCACTGAGAATGATGTCTTCATCGGCAGTAGAATAAAAGTACTTTCTGAAAGGTACTGCAATAATGCCTTGAATATAAAAATTTCAGACACTTCTTGTCATGCATTGACAATCAGGCACTCCAAAACCCATTATGTCTGTTGTACCACATGGCCCATCAATTCTGGAGTTCCTCTCCCTTAGATTTTCAGAAATTGTGGCTTTCTTATTCTAAGTCATGCTATTTCTTCCCTCTCCTCCTCACAAGAAAAAGAAAGAATTTTTTTTAAATGGAAAAGTAAAACAAAATTTGAATGAGGTAAAAAAAAAAACCAATATGCCAAGCAAGTTCCAGGCTGTGGGGATAAAGTCTACTGCTCATACAATTTTAAGATCATCTACAATATGCTTCTTAATGTTATTAGGAAATAATGAGAGTACAGATATGCTACTAAGAACTAAGAACTCTCTCTCTCTGTAATATCTCATTCCCTCTCTGCATGATGTGGGCTATTACTGATAAAGAAATTTAAGCTCAGGGCAGTTAAATTTTCCTTCAGATAAGTGGTTGAACAAAGATTCCAACATAGTTTTGTCTGGGTAGAGTGTCCAGGTTTCCCATCTAGCTACAGGACCTATTCCTAAACACACCACTTTCTCTTTGATAGACCATACCTCCTCGAAAGTGAAAAGCAAATAGAAGGCAACATAATGAGATTTTGCATCAAGAAGCAATTAAGAGAAGAAAAATGTCATATTTCTCTTTTGTAGATAAAGAAATTATAATGTCTTTAAGCCCCATTATGTCATGTTAGAGTTCTACTGTATGGACTTTTGTTATTCTTCTCCTGGATGTTTGTCTTAAAAGACTCTACTCCAAAGTAGCATTTAACACAAGACAATACCAAGTAGCATGGCCAAGTGAATGAAAACAGCAAAGATGAAATGACTTAAAGATTTTACTCACAGAGGACAATATCAGCCAACAATTTACAATCACTTACTTTCATTAAAAGAAATCCATGTTTTAAAATAATTAAATCTGTAGGCAATCCTGAGTACTCTGTTACGATAAATAACCACATATTTTATTTGATTTTCTTAAAAATATTTTATTTAGGAAAAATTTAAAGTGTGCACTATGTGCAAATTTATCCTAAAGATATTAATTATTTCATGTAGTCATCACAATAAACTAATACATAGGCAGTTGTAGTGACCAAGTAATTGATTATCCAAACTGTGGCTGTTTTGAAAATAGAAGATTCTGTCAATAACTGCAGAGCATTATGGCTAAACTTGGGACTCTATCAGGCAATAGGTAGTAGAGTAACCTTTAATCTCCAACTTGATAGGTGAAGAAAATGGATGCTAAAATAACTTAAGTGGTTTACACAAGATCAAATTGCAGTGAAGTAAGATTCAGAATTCAAACTCAGATAAGCCTATAAGCCGGAGTGCATGCCATTTGTTGGGTGGGTACTGGGGATTAAACCAAGTGGTGCTTTACTGCTGAGCTACCTCCTCAGTCCATTATCATTTTTTTTTAATTATGAGACAAAGTTTAAGTTAATGAGAGCATCACTAAGTTATGAGTTAACCTCAAATCTGAGATCCTACCATGTTGCTGGGATTACAGGCATGTGCCACCTTGCAGAGTTCAAAGCCCATGTTTTAACAAGTTTGCAAAACCATATTCACAATAGTAGAATGTAGAGTACAACATAAGGGTTCTCAAACTTTAGCATTTTTGAGACTCACTTAGGGTTAGTGATAAAATGCATATTCTTGGATCCCACGCTAAGAGGTTCTGATGTAATAGCTATGGTATAAGGATGAGAAAGTTTGTATTTTTTCAAGCTCAGCCCTCTTAAGAGATTCTGATAAAGGTGAGTTGCTGCTACCTTTAGGGATGCATTGTTCTACCAAAATACTTGTGAGCAAATAGTGTGTTATTAAATTCAACACAGAAAACAAAAATAAAGAAGAAGAACATAAAACAAAGAAGACAAAGCCCTAAAGATTCAGCCTTCCTGTTGCAAAAAACAAATCTTTGAAACCCTGAAAGATGCAGTATAATCAACACTGCTTTTGTCAACTGAGATTAGAGTAGCTGGTCTATGTTATCTCATCTCAGTAAACCATACCCTGAAGTTAATTTGAAAACTAATTTCTTTTTCTCCCACTCAGACTTTCTGTTGACATTCCCGTTACTATTATGTTCCTTCCATTTACTCCTAGCAGAATCAGTCTGATTCTCTTGTCAACTTAGTGCTGTAATTCTTTGCTTTCTTAGGTATAACATTACAGACTGTTATAAATGATAAACTCTGACTAATGCTGAAGATTGACATTTTTAAAAGACTCTAAGCCACAAGTTAATATTTTCACATTCTAGCCTTAGTTCCAGTGACTTGCATATCTTAGTAGGTACTTCCAAAATATTTAATTCATAATAAAAAGGTTTAAAACCATTGCTTCACATGGGACTAAGTTGAGAACAATAGTTAGAAAATGTAGACATTACTGTGGTTATTTCTATTGTATGTAACAAATTAAAATATTTCCCAGATTCCTCATGAAATTAAATAATATAAATTTAACATAAACTATTTAATTAGCAGAGGGGTTACTAGGATATGTATGTGTTGAGGCAGAACAAAGCATAGTTAAGTTCTCAGCAGCATACAATTGTCAAGAAAAACAAATGAAGCCAGTTATTCAGGGGCAGTAACATGAAAGCAATATATAGAGAAAATGAAATTAATAAAATGATAAAGTTTTCTTTTTTCTTAATCTGTAACCAAGAGGGTAACTATAGCTTTAACTTGGGAAGAATTCATCTTTAAGAATAACAAAGTACTTTTCCTCATTCAATTCTATTAAAGATGTTCTCTTTAAAAGTTCAAGGAAGTTGTTTAGTGATGAACACTAAACAGAGAAAGCAGGAAATGGTCTAATACAACAACCTAGTGGTAAAATGTGTAAGTAAAGTCAAATATACAATAAGAAGATAACCACCTTAATTTTAAAATCAATAAAATGGCTGTTTGAAATAGTCTCAAAATGTTAAACTTTTTACAACTATATGACCCAACAATTTCACTTTCAACTCAAAACAGGAATCCAAATGTTCTCAGTAGCACTAATTATAACAATCCAGAGGTAAACCACCCAAATGAACATTAACTGTTGAATGTATTAACAAATGTGGTATATCCATAAAATGGGTTAATTAACAATGAAATGAAATGAAACTTGCTATACCATGATACACCATGAAAAAATAATGCTAAGCAGAAGTAGTCGGATACAAAAGGATTTATATTATAGGATTCCGTTAACATAAAATCTCCAGAAAGGGAAATCAATAGGAACAGAAAGTAGATTTCTAATTGCTTACAGCAGGTGTGTACAAGGGACTAAGGACTGACTGCTACTGGGCATGTGGTTTCTTTTTGGGTGAATAAAATGTTTTTAAAATTGATTGTGGTGATGGTTGCAGAATTTGAAAAATATAGTAAAATCTATTAAATTTTACCCTTTAAGTGGGTGATTATATGCTATAAAAATTATACCTCAATAAGTCATTTTAAAATGAAGTAAAATAAATAAAAACCTACACTAGTAATGTTTACGTTAAAATGGTTAATTTTATACCTACACTTTCTTTACAATTTTAGTTCAAGAAACTTTTTGATAATGTATCTCAGTTTTTAATTTTTCTAAGTTTTTATTGTTTTATTAGTGCACTGTAATTATACATAGGATTTGGGTTCATTTTAACAAAATCATACATGCAAGGAATTTCATTTCAATCCCCATTCCCCCTTTTCTCTCCTATTCCCTCCCCCTATTTGCCTTCCTCTACCCTAATAATCTTCCTTTTACTCCTTAATCTATTTTTGATTGGTACTTTCTACATATACATAAAGGTGAAATTTCCTTAGGTTATCTTTATATATCAATATAACATGATTTTATTAAATTCATTCCATCTTTCTTCCCATTTCCCTTCCGTCCTCCCTCCCTCTCATTCTGCTTCTATGACTCAGCTAAAACACTCCTTGGTATTTAATCAAACAATATAAAATCAACATATTATAGTGATACAGATACTTCAGTGTATATATAAATACTATTCACAATAATCAAATCATGGAATTAACTGAGACGGCCATCAATAGATGAATCCATCAAGAAATTATGGTATATATACAAAATGGAGTTTTACTCAGCCATAAAGAATGAAATAAAGGCATTTGCTGATAAAATAGATGGAAATACAGTACATCATGCTAACTGAAATATACCACACTCAGAAAATCAAGAGTTGAATGTTTTTTTCTGATATGTGGAAGCTACAGCAAAATGAAGGAATGGCAGTGAGGGAGGGTATATTATAAAGATATAGGGCAGATAAGTTTTTATTTTCTTTAATTGACATAATTCTTTTGCTTTACTCCTTTCTTTTAGACCCCACACAATAAATGCAGCTTATATAATTATTCTGTAAAAGCAATCAGTACATTACTCAGTTATAGACTTGACTATAACATACCAAAAGAAATAATAAATAATTCATCAACTTTATGGATTATAACAAATGACTGACCTTAAGCTGAAATTTAGAAATAATTAATATTAAATTAAAATTTAAAAAATAGAAGCAAAGGGGAGATGTTGGGAATTAAAATCCCCAATCTAGTTTGCATGAATATGATTATATGATGGAAATGCAGTTCTAATTCTAGGACTTGACTCAGAAAGAATATAAACTTTAATTTAGAGGAAATATAAAAGTAAAATAACACTAGGTAGAATGTTTCAAAGTTAACTAAGACTGTGCAGTTTAAGAAAGAAAAATGCAGGATATTATAGAGCAAATTTTCATTTATTTAAAGGTCTTTAAATATTAAATTCAGCGTGAATAAATTAACAAATTCTTTCCACAGTCTTAGCACTGCAAAACATAGTACAGGGGATAACAGTGGAGAAATAGTTTTAGATTCTTTTAAATAAAGGAAGTTTTATGTCCTAAAGGTATTAGGAACACAAGGAAGATTTTGCATACTAAACAGATAATTAAGGTTAAAATAAAATCAACTAGATATAGGAGGAATTTAAAGGCATAAGGAAATAAAATATATAAGTATATTAGAAGAACTTGCAAGTGATATTTTTATAGTGCTGAAGCTAGAAAAATGAGACTACTTGTGACAAGAAGTGTGAATGAAAAAGGTCTTTAAAACAGGTATGTGCTGGAGATATAGCTACATGGTAGAGCACTTACCTAGTGTGCATAAGGCCCTGTATTCAAACCCTAGCACCACAAGAAAAGAACCAATTAATTAATAAAGTTATAAAATAAAAAAGAGCAAAAGAGAGAATTACAAATAAAGCTTGGTGAATTAGAGATTACACATGCAATAGAAAATTGATGAAAAAGAAATGGGTGCAAAGGGAGGTATGGTGGCACATGCTTGTAATCCCAGCAGCTTGCAAGGCTGAGGCAGGAGGAACACGAGTTCAAAGCCAGCCTCAGCAATGGTGAGGTGCTAAGCAACTCAGTGAGACCCTGTCTCTAAATAAAATACAAAATAGGGCTGGGGATGTGGCTCAGTGGTTGAGTGCCCCCGAGTTCAATCCTGGCACCAAAAAAAAAAAAAAAAAAAAGGAAAAGAAAGAAATGGATGCAAGCAAGAGACATACAAAAGGCAGTAGAAAGAAACATACTAGGGGCCCAGGAACTTCAGTGGAAGCAACTGGAAAACTAGGAAGAATACAGAGGAATTATTGCTAGCCAGGAGTATCATGTTGAAGACATAAGAAATGGTTATGAGAAAGGTAAAGAAAGGGGCAAAAAACTGAAACACCAGCAAATATCAATCAATAAGTACTAATGGAGATGGTACATAATGTGAGTTGAAAGAAACAAACATTTAAAGGTGAAAATTAAACATTACTCTATAAAATTTGCTCAGTCAATCTTCAATTATAATAAACTATAGACAGAAAATGAGGATCAAATACAAATTCTGATTAGCAAAAGGAAACAAGTAGTAAATTAATAAATGGATTTAGTACAGGTTGCTCTCTGTTATGTACTTGATAATGTTGGCTCTTAGAATTTAGAAAGCAAAGGTAAGATAAACAAGGGACAAGAGCAAGGGACTAGGCCCTTAGATTTGGTGACTATGTCATCGATCATACTTTCTTTGCAATTATACTACAGTAAACCAATGTAAGTCTTTTAAATTAGGAAAAATATGTCAAAGTGAAATAAGATAAATGTGTTCCAATTTGGGATTTCCCCATCATGGGCAGGAGTAAAGTTAAATAATATTCTAAAGATCTGACAAGCATAAAATTTTGTTTAAAATTTAATTAAATGTGTCTCTTGGGTTTAGTATAAAACAAAATGAAAATTGGATGGATCTATAGGAATATGATGTGGCATACCTGAAAGCAGTTCCTAAAAGTGAAGTTGCTAGACACAGAAATTTGTCAGTAAAGAAGATTGTGAAATCTGCTTTTAAATTGCTTTTTTACTTACCTTAAGAAAACCAAGCATATATAAAATAACCCCCCCATACCTCATGTGCACATCAGAAGAGTGCCATATATTGAGAAATTTTGTAACAGGTGAGTCCTGCTGCTAAGAACACATTTCCTTTACAATAAGCTAAAGTCATATTTTAAGTTTTTATATGTTAGCCTTATTTTTATTTCACACTACATATATATTTCAAAAAAGATTCTCTGTTTTTATTGGTTCTTTACAATTATACATAACAGAATTCATTTTAATATAATTATACAAGCATGGAGTCTATCTTATTATAACTAGGACCCAATTTTTTGGATATACATGATGGTGGGATTCACTATGGTATATTCATATATATACATAGAAAGATTATTTCTGATTCATTCAACTGTCCTTCCTTTTCCTATTCTCCCTCCTCTCCCCTCCCTTTGTCTATTCTACAAAATAGTTCTTCTTCCCCTCTGTCCCCTTATTGCGAATCAGCTTCCACATATCAGCAAAAATATTCAACCTTTTGCTTTTTGGGATTGTCTTATTTCACTTAGCATGAGAGTCTCCATAGTCTCCCATTTAACAACATATGCCAAAAAATCATTCTTCTTTATGTAGTAATACTCCATTGCATGCATATGACACACTTTTTCTTTACTCATCATCTGTAGAAGGGCACATAGGTTGGTTCCATAACTTACCTATTATGAATTGAGCTGCTATAAATATAGACGTGGCCATGTTACTGAATTATGCTAATTTTAAGTTCTTTGCACATAAACCAAGGAGTGGAATAACTGAACCAAATGGTGGTTCCATATCGAGTTTTCTGAGGAATCTACATACAGCTTTACAGAGTGGTTGCACCACTATGCAGTCCCACCAGCAATGTATGAGCATACCTTTTCTCCCCACATTCTTGCCAACATTTTTTTACTTGTATTCTTAATAATAGCCATTCTGACTGGAGTGAGATGAAATCTCAGTGTAGTTTTAATTTGTATTTCTCTAACTGCTAGAGATGTTGAACATTTGTTTCTGTATTTATTGACTGAGCATATTTCTTCTTTGGTGAAGTTTCTTCTCAGTTCCTTTGACCATTTAGTGACTGGGTTATGTGTTTTTTTAGCATTACATTTTTTGAGTTCTTTATATATCCTGGAGATTAATGCTCTATCTGAGGTGCAGGTGGTAAAGATTTTCTACCATTCTGTAGGCTCTCTCTTCATGTTCTTGTTTCCTTTGCTGTGAAGAAGCTTTGTGGTTTGATACCATCCAATTTATTGATTCTTGATTTTACTTCTTGTGGTTCAGGGATCTTGTTAAAGAAGTCAGTTCCTGAGCCAACATGGTGGAGTATCAAGCCTACATTTTTTTCTTCTAGCAAGTGCATGCTTTCTGATCTAATTCCTAGGTCTTTGATCCACTTTGAGTTTTGTGCAGGGTGAGAGACAGGGGTTAAATTTCATTCTACTACATATGGATTTCCAGTTTTCCCAGCACCATTTGTTGAAGAGGCTATCTTTTCTCCAATGTATGCTTTTCCTACCTTTGTCTAGTAACTCCCTTCTTAAAACAAATTCTGAATATCAGCATTAAATTTAGATTTAGAAAGAGAGACTCTCGAACACAATTAGACATGACAGAAGGTTATTTCTGGCTATGATTAGAGACATCTTTCTATAGGCAGAGTCCAAAACTGATAAGACACTGCATTGAAATAGTCAAGAAGCAAACTTCATTCAGGCTTAATATTCCACCACCCAGAAGAGTGGGATTCATATCTCTGTGGTTCAATATGACTAGCGAAGTTCTGGCTATTATAATTTCATTCCAGGTAACAGGATGATGGTTGTAGAGACGAAGGGCATGTTCACTTCCTTTAGACCGCCTGTCAGTTCTACCATTTATATTTCACTTGAAGCCATGGTGAATAGAAAGTGGTTCTCTTTGACTCATATAATCACACATCACACTTTAAAATACTGACAAACTCTTTAAGTCTCCTTGGCAATGGTGGGTATTGTAAATCATTTCCATGACCATTTTATTCTTGTATTTGATGAGACAAGAATTTTATACCTTTGCCTCCATTCCAGCACACTGTCCTGAGCCCATCCCTCCTTATTTTCAGATGATAATCTTGCTTTCAATTTCAGTGAAAATTAGAATCAATAAGAACAACTCATCTTATTATGAAAAATATCAAAGTCCCCTTAATTTTGCCTGTATACTTTGCCTTTATTCCAGTTATATTAATCCTCTAGAGGGATAAATCTCTAGGACAAGGTAGCTTGGGTTTGGAAACTAGCTCCACAACTTACAAGCTTATCCCTCTGTGTTGCACTTTCAGTCCTTGTCAAATTCATATAATAACAGTCTAGCTAACAGGTTTATTCTGAGAATTCAATGAGTTAATACATGTAAATGAAACCCATATTAAATGATGGTTATTATCATTATCTGAAGCTAAACCTCTACTTGCACAATGAATTCTATTACTTCTTGCCTACTCTAAGAATTTTCTTTTTAAATAGCATCTTTCTCTCCTGCATCATAATTTTCTCCACCTCTATTAGAACATTTCATTTAGTATACAAGTATACTGAAATATCATCCAGTTTTTAAAAATCCTTAAGTCCCATTTATTTACCCAACTATAGGTAAACTTCTGTGCTTCCTTTTATAGCAAATTCCTTGAAATATTTGTTTACACACGCTGCTTCTACTTTCTCCATGATTTTTTTTCAACGTTAGTATTCAATTCCTCTATTGAAACTCTTTTTTTTTCAAGACCAGAAGACTCCTGCATCTTCAAAATCAAGTGATCCATTTTGTCAGTTTTCATCTTACTGAACCTCCTCATACCATTTACCAATTGATCACACCTCCATCTTGAAGCCTATTCTACTTGGCTTAGGAGCCATGACACTGACTCCCTTTTCATTCCTAAGTTTCCTGTAAATTCATCTCTTCTGCTAAATATCTAAAATTGAAATACCGCAGGATTTAGTACTTGGATTTCTCTTTGTACACTCATTATCTTATTCTCAGATGATAATCTTGGTTTCAACTTAAGTGAAAAACAGAATCAATATGAACATTATCAACTGACCTTTTTTATGAAAAAAATATAAGAATTCCTCTTAATTTTACATATATGAAAGTAATTATTAAGTACATAATACATGTATAGCACTTCCTACACAGCATACATGATCCTAAGCATCTTGCACATGTTAAATCATATAATCCTCCAACGAAACACTTCTCAGAAATGCTGTCATAGTCTACTTAATTCAAGGGTAGCCTCTCCTCCCCCCCTGCAAAAAAAGCATTGTCCAATTTAGGGCAGTCATGCATTATGTAAATAAAATTTTATTGGAACACAGCCACTCATTTGTCAACATATTTTCTATAACTGCTTTCATGATACAAATGTGGAGCTGAATAGGTGCAACACAGCCTGTGTGGCCTGCAAGGCTAAAAATAATTTCTATCTGGCTATTTATATTTTATGTTTGCCAGTCTCTGGTTTGGCATAATCTTCACTGTGCTACTTATTTAATGAATACAGGTTGATTTATTTTAATAGTATTATAGAAATGAACAGACACAGAGTTTATAAAAATTAAAGACTAGATACCAAAAATTAAACACCAACCACTAACTTTTGTTCTTTTTATCTTAATACTTTCAAAATTAGCCAAGTCATTTAAATGTATACAATATCAAGTGATATAAAAAAGCTTTTCTTCAAAGCCCTAATAGTCTCTTGGTCAAAGTAACTCATTCCTCCTGTAAGACAATTGGTTTTACCAGAAACTGACCTGTCCAGTGGCTGGTATCTTCTTCACATGCCTGTGTACCCCCAGTCCTAACAGTACTGTATGCCATGAAGTTAGGCTTGTGCGTTTTAGCTGCAGATTCACTAATACACGTGTTTTTATATAACTGAAACTCTTTTCTTTGTCCATTTTAAGCATTAGATTTTGCAACTGAAGATTACATTATATACTCCAGGGCCCTCACACTGATACATCTGCTTAAAATGAGAAACAAACAAAAGCTTTCCTAAAAGAGAGCTTTAGTTTCTACAGGGTAAAATAATAGTATTTTATAAAAACCAAAGTTGTTGATTAATCTGATAATGTTCAATAAAATACTTGAAATATTTGTAATGTTTAAGATATAAATTTTCTTTCTAAAATTATTTCTTTAAATCACTTTGCATTTATATTTTAAAATCATCAAAATTTAATCTTTTAATTTTTAAAAAACTTATTAATTTTATTGATGCAGGATACTGTGGATTTGACCAGTCTTTGCCAAGTCATTTCTAACAACTTGCATTTAGAAAAACATCCTCTTATTATATGATTCCAAGATCTAGGTCAAGGAGAAAAATAAACAGAAAAAATAGAAAATTAAACAAATACTAATAATAGTAAAGCATGAAGTTCTAAATCCTTAATAAACTAAGTTTCAGGATCTTTTCTAGAAAGATGAAGGACTGACGGATGTTGTGCATTTTTCTATTTTAGAAGTCCTAGGGAGGTGATGTGTGAGGAGAGACGGAACAAATTGCTCAATGAAAGTAACGGGGTCATCCCCTCAGCTGCCTTCAGGGATGTTGTAAATCTGGATGTTCTTCATTCAGTTTCTATTCTTTTCTCTTCCTTATGTAGCTCCCAAGGATTTCAGCTTAGTGTCTACTATAGTTCATTACAAGGTGCATTTCTTCACATAGATACTTGTGTTCTTCCAGACAACCTTCACAATCTCAATTTTCTGCTTTAAATGCTTTCATTTTGAACTCAAAACTCCAAGTCACATGTCTTGAAAACAGCTAATGGATTTATAGTAGGGAACAATCTTTCCTTTTTGGCCCATCCATTTTTTGCCTTCTGTTCATGTGTTTTATTCATCCTGAATCTTAGCCATTGATCACACATGCCAGCTTGTAACCACTGAACAGTTAGAGAAATTGTTTTATACAATTAAATATAATTGTTTTATACAATTAAATAAGCTTCCTGACCTTAGTATTATTAGTATACTATTCTCTCTTCAACAGCCTCTTGTGAAAGTCTGACGGAGATTCTTCACTTTTTATGCTGGGAGAAGACATGTTGAGAGCTCTTTTCAGATTCTTAACTTTATAATGAAGTGAGTTGGTTCCTAGACTACTTAACTCTATGTTTGGATGAGATCCTTTCTTCAGCAATGTTACTGATGAAAAAAGTAATCTAACAGGTTTATTAATTAAATTAAAAATTACAACAGTGAATAAAATATATATAGCATCTTCTATATAGTATAATATGCTCTTACACTGTAGAAAAAATGTTTATGCAAATATTAAAATTGATGTTGGCTTTGAAATATATCTAGATCTGTTAATGACTTACTCAATCTTAGAGTTTTATATTAGTGAGATGAAAAATGGGGCATTGCTCATTTCCCAGCATAAATGAAAAGAAGGAAATAATTAATTTGCATTATATATTCCCTCCTAACTTACACATATTGAATGTTTACAATGTGCTAGACACTGTTACAGGAACGTTCCACTTGTTTTTCTTCCTAACCCTCAAAATAAACTAATGAGTTGTGAAGCATTATTAACCATATATGATAAATAAGGACTTAGGCAAACAAGTGAAATAACCTTTTTAGTAGCAGGGTGAAATTTTATCTTGATCATATTCTGCCAGAACGCATGATTTTCTCTACTATCTCAATATCTTGAATCATTTTTCTGCATTATAATAGGCTAAAAGTTATTGACAAGATGAACTTAGTTTTTTAAAACAATTTATGTGCATATCTAACTAGTATCAGTTTTCCTAGAGCAAAATTCTTTTTCTATTTTTTTTTTTTAACTAGGGATTGAAGCCAGGGGTGCTTAACCATTGAGCCACATCCCCAGCCCTTTTAATGCTTTTTTCTTTTCTTTTTTTTTTTTTTTTTTTTGTTTTTTTGAGACAGGATCTCACAAAGTTGCTTAGGGTCTCACTAAGGTGCTAAGGCTAGCTGTGAACTTGCAATCCTCCTGCCTCAGCCTCCTAAACCCCTAGGATTACAGGCATGCATGTCATGGTGTGCCAGCCCAGCTCCAGAAAGTATTTTTTTTTGTTGTTGTTTTTAAGAAATAAAAGAGGAACAAAGGTGTTGAGAGCCACAGCCTGAGGGGCCCCAGCAAACTTCCAGCTGCCACGACTTGCTCTTGTTCATTAATGTCTCTACATAATTTAATATATGTGTTTAAATCTTCATGTTTCCATGGTCTAATGATATCTCTGCACCAACGATTCGCTTGCTCATAAGCCAGGTGTTTTAGTAATGGCATTGCTTGTTCTGTATTCCCAAAAACTCTGGTAGCTGTTTGAATAAGCCTATCTACAAATTCAGCACAAGGTTCATTAGCTCCTTGTATTACCTTAGATAATTGACCTTGTAAACCTCCATGTCCTTGTAAAGTCTTCCATGCCTTAATTGCATCTGCAGCAATTTGTGCGTATACGCCAGGATCATATGCAATTTGTTGCTGCTGATCCTCATAAGGTCCCTTTCCTAACAACATATCTAGATTTCTCTGAGGAAAAAGGAAAGAAAGTGGACTGAATCTAACATAACTTTTCTGTGTACACTTATGAATACACCACAGTGACTCTCACTATCCTGTGCAACAAAACTGGAGTCCTACATAGGATAAGGTATAGTGCACACTTGTACAATTATATCAAAATAGAATGTATCATCATAACTAAAAATAAGCAATAAAAATATTGTTAAAAAAGAAACACACATAAGTAATATACAGTAAGACTTATCTTTGATGGCAAAATTGAATGATTTTAAAACAGAAAAATAATTTTTTTTATAATTTCTAATAATTTCAAATGAACTAAGATGGATACTAAGAAATTAGAGATTTCAAATATATCTATTAAATAGCTAAGTTTTTTTGTAAACCATCGTTATATACCATATATAAATGTATAGGTAATATATGCCACACATTTAAAAATGAATTTCTTCATACTATAAAAAAACCTAAGAAATTTAATCTAATCATTTCGATCTAATATACTTTCTCTATCCTTCACAGCATGATTCACTAGTTTACCAAGAGAATTTAAAAACATGGGCAATTAAACTCAGTAAAAGTGACATGAATGTTTGAAATCCTTCAGTATTTTAACAAGTAGGTAATATTTAATATCCATTTTCTTTTAAATTTCATCAGAGAAAAAAACTTTGAAAATAAATATTAAAGAAATAAAGGGAGTGTTCATAACTTAAAAAGAGGTATTTTCCATAATAATACAGTACTATTCCAAAGACTAAATATAAGGAGCAGGCAATAAACAGGTATGTTTTCATAGATATTTTTTAAAGATAATAAAATCAACTTAAACTTGCTCTGCTTTTTATTTTCACCATGTATTGGCAATTCTAAATAATATTCATGTTAAAACAGCCTTCCTCAAAAACACTGTTGTTTGTTGCTCAAGTTTGAGCAATTGCTTTAGTGCCTGCTGAATTTTAATAACAGTTGTATAACCTTCAAATGTGCATATTTTTATTACTCATCCTTAAATAAGCATTGAATTCTACCTGAAACCTAATCTGGAGAACTCCCAGTTACATTTGCATACCCAACATACAGAGATTCAGCTATACATGTTCATTTCAAGAGCAAGTTTCTTTGGATGCAATTGCTATCGCCCAACTCTGGGTATTACATAATCTTGCTTTTAAAGATAGATTAGAAATAAGTGATAATCTTATCCAAAGTGTAAAGACCAAGAAAAAGAACTTCAGTTTATTCAATTCTGACATTTGTGACAACTTAGAGATTTTATTTTTGTTAAAAATTGTTTGACTTTATATTTGAAAGTCTCCAGAATTTATACCAAAGAGACAAAGAACTGTACTGTAATTTCTAAAATTTGTTATAAAGTGGGATTTTTAAGAAATCTATACCAAACTTTCCCTAAGAGTTAAGACTTTTTCTAACTATTGGTCATATGAATGATGATATTCAAAATTAAACTTAATAAAAAAGGCTATTCAGGCAAAGTCTTGGCAAATTTGCAGAAATAAATGCTTGAAACTAGAAATCAATAGGAGTATATTTTTGTCTTCATTCAGAAAATGTATTAATGAAATTTAAAATTATTATTACTTCTTTGTTGTGCTATAATTTAATTTATACATTCATTTATTTCCTTGAAAAAAAATATATAATTATTGCTTTTCTTTTTGGAACATCATTGCTATTCCTTAATTATTTTAATGACTATTCCTAAAATTAGTGTTACAGAGAGGAGGATAGTAATAAAAATTATATGCTGTGTTTCTCAAATATGCTAGGTATGCCACTACAAGACAAGATATGAGACTTCAGAGGTAAAACCATCAAAAACAATATGTTGATTGTTTTTTAGGGAAAAGTCATTTTCTGTGCTACCATCTACACTTGCTGACTCCAGTTCTTCATGTTTATCCCTCCTCACCTATGACCATCATATATATGTGCCTTCTGTTCCTGGGATATGATCTTGACCGGGTTAGTAACTAACACATTTTACTTTGTTTCTCAGTAGTAGTAATGACTTTACTTTAAATTTAGAACATGGCTCTCCTATCATGAATTTTCTCCTACTTCCTTGGCAATTATTTTTTTCTATCTTCCCCTTCCTCTACCCTCTCTCCCCTCTCTTTCTACCTGCCTTTTAAATATTGGATTCTTCACATTCATTTTGGACTATTTTCACTCCACACATAATTAGTGTACCATCACATGCATTTGATGGTTTTACCCACTAATTATTTGCTGAAACATATATCCAAACAAATCCTTTGAACCTACTAACCATCTCTAATATTTATGCCTACATGTCCCATAGGCTTCTTAAATGTAACATAATCAAATTAATCAAAACTAAGCTTCACATCTTCCCTGAATTATTGTTTCTTCTATGCTGCCTAAACCAGAAATCTTAGAAGGGTTCTGGATTCTTTTTGCTCCTTTTTGATGTCCAATTGATGATAAAATCCTGTTTTTTTGTTTTTTTGTTTTTTTTTTTTTTTTGTGTGTGTGTGTGTGTATTGCCCACTCCCTCCATCTCCATTGCAACTATGTTAGCCTCATTTTCTCTGGAATGTCAGTAGTTTCTTAAAGTCTTTCCACTTCATCTCAATCCCTTTTGAAAGGATTTTTCACTACATCCCCAGAATGATCTTACTGAAATGTTCCTCAAATTATATTACCTTTAAAGTTGGTGATTTGCTTTTTTAAATTATCTCTGTATTGTTTTTCAATAAACTGTAGAAATCAGTACTCTTCACTAAAGTCAGATTCTGATGTGACCCTATTTCTTGCCATACAAAGGAAACCAATCCTTTATTTCAAAGCATCTGGAGTTGACTGAGTGTTCCTGTATATTTCATTCCTCTACATCTTTACTTCTCTGTGCTCTTCTATTATCAATTCAATACTAAGTACTCTGATGATATAATCAAATGGCAACTTCTCTTTAAAACTCACCTCATTACCAGTCAGAAAAATGAAGATCATTTCCAATGACTGTTCCTACCATACCCTGAAATAAATAAATAAATAAATAAATTATATATATATATATAATTTATTTATTTATTTTGGTATTGGGAGGTTAAACCCAGTGGTACTTGACCACTAAGCCACATCTCCAAGTCCTTTGAGATAAGGACTTGCTAAGTTGCTGAGGCTGGCTTGAATTTGCAATCTTGCTTCTGTTTCCCAAGGCAATGGGATTACAGACATGAGGTATCCTGCCTGGCTCACATTTCTATATTTTTCTAGCTCTTTCTAAACTGCAAATTCCCAGCAAGCAAACATTCTAGCATAATTATCTTTGTATCTTTAGTATCTAGCAATATTTAATAGCTAGCTGGTACCTGATTCCTAGATAAACAAATCAGCCTATTCTTCCTTCATATTTTATTTTCCTCAACTTGGATATCTCAATAGCCCTGCTTTATTGCATCACACTAATATAGATAAATAAAGGAATTGAATAAAGTATATTTGTTTAACAAACATTTACTGAGAAACTATATTATATCAACATACTGTTGTTTGGGGCATGAGTATATATGTGTTAATAAGAGGTACAATGAGGGGACTGGGGCTATAGCTCATTGTTACAGTGTTTGCCTAGAATGTGTGAGGCCCTGGGTTCGATCCTTAGCACCACATACAAATGAATAAATAGAATAAAGGTATTAATTTTTTAAAAAAGAGTGATGCAAAGAGATTGTAATATAAAGTTTTACAAAAAAAATTTCTAAGTCTTTGCTTCTAAACCATTACCCTCGTCCTGATGTCCTTCGTATGTTTATTTCATAAGTAGGTGGGCAATTTCAATGGGGTTGACAAAGCCCCTTTCAGAGGTATATATGTTGGGAAGTCAATAGCACATAAGTTTGAGGACCCTTTCTCTAGTCCGGGCTCTTACTGTATTAACTACATACATTTATGTTCATAGCTTATTTCATTCAATAGAATTGACATTGTTGTAGATATTCCACATTCATAATTTTGCCTTTCCTATTAAAATATGCCCTGCTGCCCTCACTCAGGTTTAAAAGTTTAAGTTTGAAAACCAAATATCTTAAGTACTTAGAAAGCCCAGACCCATCACCTGCCTCTATCATTAATATCATTAAATGCTAGCTATTATTTATTAATTCCTATGTGCCAAGCACTGTGTTATGATTGACATATTTATGTCTGTTTATATCAGATTATTCAGAAGATCATAAAGTTCATGAAGAATTTTCAGTGAACTCAATGAATTGTTCTAAATGCTGTTCATACATCATTGCATTAAGTCCTTCCATAAATCTTTTGAGGGAGGTGCTGCACTATTCTCTTTACAAGTGAAGGAATCAAAGCATAGTGATATTAAGGAACCTGTCCAGAAGCACACAGCCAATATTTCAAGGATAACTTTCACAGACTAATTCTGTACACTTAACCATTACCTTATATGATTTGGATCATAATTTACCCCTTGGTAAAATTTTGATGAGTGCAAGTCTAACAAAAAGAAAATGGTTTTCATTCCTTCAATATCTTATTTAAGGCATCAAGCAGAAATAACTCCGGGGAAATACTGCACTGACTTAACATGTAGGTGCATGAGTTATGCTGATGTGCACAAATTTAAAAGGTAGGAAAGCCAGTACAAAGAAAATATAGACTGGGGTAAAATGGAAAAATGCAAATTTTGCCAACTTAATCATATTAAGTACTTTTGATCTTGAATGTTGAAAACAGCAAATTATCAAGGTTAATGTAGGAGCAAATCAAAACTGCTGAGAGCTGGGTGTGGTGTCACTCACCTGTAATCCTAGTAGCTCAGGCAGCTGAAGCCAGATTCCAAAATCAAATCCAGCCTCAGCATCTTAGGAAGGCCCTCAACAATTTAGCGAGACCCTCCCTTAAAATAAAAAATTAAAAAAGGCTGGGGCTGGGGCTCAGTAGCTAAGCACCCCTGAGTTCAATCCCTGGTACATAAAAAAGTGTTGTAAGACCACAAACACACCATCCACTAAAAAATGCACTAACTTTAGTTATTTTCTTCCAATTTCAGGCAATGCATTGCAAATATCAGCATCTAACATTAAGCAAAACACTCCACAATTATAGACTGGGCTGTTCTTGGGAATAGATAATTTAAGCTGTTTTGAAATTTATAGATCATTCTGTCTTACTATCTTAACTTACAGTAATTTCCATGTCATTATTTGTTTTGAAATCTGTTCTTTTGTCAAAAGTCTAGTATCACTTCTTAAATTTAGCTTCATTTTAAATTATACTTAGTGCTTCATGGAAATCCTGTCTGACCCTATCGTAAGATAGCTGTTGCCATTTCAAAGGTCATGTGTAGCAACTGAGTGGAACAAAGTTCCCAAATGCCTCTCATTGCCATTTTAAGAAGGTATTGCTAGATAACTATATTCCCAGCCACCTCATTGTGTCAGATTCAAGGAGATAATTTTCTTAACCTATAATAGAATTTTCATTGAGGCCATTTGTCTTCAATGCATGAGATATGAATTGCTCAGCTATCCCCAGATTTTGTCTGAGAGCTCAAGCAAAGATATTGTCAAACAGTGGCTTTTTCTATTGTGATCAGAGGTGCAAAGCAATGTGATCATAGTGTCATTTGGGGTTCCATTTACATAAAACGAATTTATAATTGATGTGCCACTTTGTGGTCACCAAAGTTAATGGGCCTTTTAGAAAAGAACCTCTACTTAATAAAGTGCCATTTTTACAAGACTTAATGTTGGAAGAATTAATGTATTTCATGGCCTGACCTTCAGCTGCTTCTTTGATGGCAACTACTGTAGCATTCATACTCAGAGTTTCTCCAAATTTAAAGTTGATATCATAAAATCCACATTCTCAAATGTTTTTAATAGAATTGGGTTGTTAGTTGTAGATGGATTGAGCAGGATGAAACATTTTAATAAGAGAGGAATTTTCACCAATATATATATAATGCTTAACTTCCACAGCACCCAAATAACTTGTATTGGTATGCAGGTGCTAGAAACTACTGTTAATGCATCAGCATAACTAATCTGGGAGGCTTCATACCAGTAATTTTTTTCAAAATAAGTATGCAGTTAAGGAGTTAATAACTACCACTTCCCCTAACCCTTCACAAGGATACAAGATAAAGTGCTATGCAGTAGGACAGTAAATATCCCATTGCCCTGATCATGGACAAACACAACAAAACAAAGTACTGACATGATCATTCTAAATAGCAGGGTGTCAAGTCTTCTTAGGCAAGTGTGAGTTGTTAACTCCAGCCTCTGTTACAAAATTGCATAATAGGGTCTAGTAGCCTGTGAAAGTGTTTTCCCACATATCAGCACTGCTAGAGAACTGGCAAAGAGTCACCAAGTTGTCTTGATTTGCCAAATTGGGTAAACAAACCTCCTTTGACTGACAAGATGCAGGAGAAACTATACTTTTCTATACTAGTTGGCAGAGTTCAAATAGAAGGGAAGTAGATAGTAGATTCAGAAACATAAATGAACTAAACATTCAGGCTTATTTCTAACAGCTTCCTGAAAAAAAACTTCAGGGGAATCTAAGACCACAAAAATCAGGTTTAAAGACTTCAGAAAAAAATATGAATAAAGGGTGCCAGGTGTCTAATTTTAACAAGTAGCATCTTTTTTTGCATGTGTCATCCAAGTCCTCCTGGAGAAGCATATACAAAAATGGGATTAGACAGACACAAGTGTTATTGGAGTTGTATAAGGCAAGGGGCAGGAAGAGGCACTTATGAAATAAAACAAAATAAATCCAAAAGAGGCTGGGAAACTTGTCCCACTGAGGTACAAGCTGACCCTTTTTATGGAGAAAGAAAGAGGAAGGAAGCAGGAATTCAAACCATGACACAATTTAAGAAAGTATCGCTCAAGCTGATGGTGAAATTCTTGGGCCAAAAATGCCATCAAATTACAGGAGAAGCTGTGCCTTACTTAGTACCCCTGCTGCACTTGATTATTGAGAACAGCTCCTGTCAAAGGTGGCCTCAACACCAAAACCATGACTGATCCAGAGGGCAGAATCTGGAGCCAGCAGTCAGTTACACTCCCTGCAGTGGGAGATGTGGGAGTTCATTTTCATGAGCATTAAAATGCATTTAGTCACTATGTCTTCATTAGAATAAACATTTTAATAAAAATCTGAACTTCAGTGGGTAAACAAACATGAGTGGTTTTCCTTCACATTCACAGAAGTCAAGTCTGTTTGCAGATAAATGAAAATTACTGTAGAAAATTCAGAGAAAATTAACAAAAGATTGCAATTGACCATATAAATAGGAAATCATCCTAATTAATGAGTACCTTCAAGTTTATTCTTTGTTCACTAACAGTAACTACTTTAGTACACAAAAGCACACAGTCTTAAGATCTTTGTACAACATAGATTACTGGCATCAATTGAATAAAGCCAGTGGAGCAAATCAGCGAGACTGCTCAGATAATCAAAACATAGGTTCACAGGACAGGGACAAAGGTAAGCAGAAATTTATGAGTTTAATATGTGGTACAGAAGATGTGTCAGTCACTATGATGGGTTTTTTTATGATGAGGGACAAAGATGAAATAGAAACGTATATACTAACCTAGATATAAAAGGGAAGTTTTATTTTGTTCTGATATTGCAAGTTGTCAAAAGGACTGGCTTGTGTGGATGACATCTGTGTATACTGGTAGAAACCTGATGACACGAGCTATTTGCAGGGAAAACAGATGATCTGGGACATTTTTTTCCCCTGGGTGCACAGAAAATAGTTCTCATAGAAAGTAAACTACATGCATTGGTGTTGATATTGATAGCTTAGTGCTGTCAAATAAACCTCCTCACGTGTTTTGCTACCTTAAGCCTTTCTTTATATTATCTGTGATATCCAGAAACCTTGGTCATTGATTTAAGGGACCTCTCTGATGTAACTGTGGTAACAATATGCTTTGTCAAAGCACTATTTTCCACGTATAGATATCTGAGGGTGGTTTTGGGGGAAATAATACCAGAGACAGATGTTTTATTACCAATCTGTCTCAATGGTCTTTGGAAAAAATATGTCTTACTATTTTTAATGCTATTTGCCAGGTCCCATTAAAATCAAGAAATTTGACTAGATAGGTGTTTTTCAGACAGCTTCAGGGAATAGCTAGGAATTTCCCAACATACTTCATGGTACAACTCTGTAAAAGAAAGGAAAACTGAGATCATGAGGCAGAGGATTAAATGTATTACATTGGAATTTTATAAAACATTTCATCTGAATAAACAATTCGAGGATGGAAATATCTAGATTATATAATTTCTAAAAATTCTCTTTAGCAATATATTTCCAATCTTTGGTTAAAACTTCAAGTGGTAGGAAACAGAGGGAATGGTGGGAAAACCATAGAAAATACTTTTTCTACACCTGGAGATTATTGTCTTAAGTGTACCTGAATGGCAGCAGTTGGTAAACAACACGATTTCATTTATATCCCAATGAGTATCATATGCTACAGTAAACTAAAAAATATATTCTCAATCATAACCCCTGATAACTGTAAATCCATAGATAAATATTTAAGACAACCTTATATACAAATAAGGTCTTTACAAATGTACTAAAGTTAAGGATCATGAGATAGGGAACCTACTCTATATTATTCCAGTGAATTCTACATACAATAACATATATCCTTATATAGGAAACAGTGGGAAATTCGAATCACATAAGAGAATGTGAAGCAGAGACTTGTAGATTCTGGTTTGAAGTTTGGAGTGTTATGGCCACAAGTGAAAAAAAGCTAGCAGTCTTTGGAAAAAGCAATGGACCAATTTTCTCCAGGAGCCTTCAGAGGAGCATGGCCTGCTGACATTTTGATTTCATCTTAGTGATACTGATTTCACATTTCTGGTTTCCAGAACTGTAAGTGAATTAATTTCTGTCATTTTAAGCCATAATAGTTTGTGGTAATATGTAACAGAAGCCAAAGGAATCTAAAACAAACACGGGGGAAATGCTTTCTTTTCCTTATGTCCTATTTTCCACCTTCTGAAAATAGCATCAAGTAATCATTAGCAAAAGAAAATAATATAATTATGCAGTGTCACCTAGAAAGACCTCTTAATTAGTCATTTGGAAAATACTAACTACTAGTTGTAGAAGTGATTACTACCCGGGAACTCAGACATTTTTTAAATAAACATTTTACTGATATAAATCATATATACAGCATAGTAAATACATCATGAGCATCACAAGTGTAGTGCACAAGGCATTTGCACAAACAATATTCCTACATGAGCAGCAGCAGAAAGAATGCTAATACCCTTTCTAGTAACTAACCCCCCCAAAAGTAAACACTATTTTGACTTCTAACATGCAGTGCATTTGTATTTCCTTTTCTGTCCATTATCCAAATGGAATCATACAGTTTACAGTCTGTCTTTTAATTTATATATATATTTTCATTTCCCTACATTGTTGAATGTAATTGTGAACTATTTATTCTCATTGCTGCAAAATATTATCCTGTATGACTATGCCACAGAGTATTTCTACATTAGTAGCAATTTGAATCATTTCCATTATTTAACTATTGTAAATAGCACTACTATGGATACTTTTGGTGACTATTTCTTTTGGGTGAACACTGCCTAAGGTTAAAGTGCTGGGTTATAGGGAATGCATATTTGGAATAAGAGTATTTATCATAATAAAACTATCATTTCAAAATCATCCCTGTATCATTAAGCATATGTCATCTTCCCATTACTAAGTCTTAAAATTGCATGTGAATTCTGAACAATCTAAGTTCTTTAATTATATGTTCTTAGACAATTTGGATGGACTCTCAGTCAGTCTTGTATTTATGTTCATTATTATTATGTGTGTGCGTGTGTTGCTGGGGATGAAACCCAAGGCCTTGCACTTGCTAGGCAAGTACTGTACCACTGGGCCACAGCCCCTGTCCCTTTGTTAATTATGTTTTCAAAGATCACTTTAATGTTATATATTTTTTAAAAATCACCATAAAATGACAAACTCAAACTTGGTACCTGCATTTTTTTTGAAGTTTCTTGTTCATGTGATTTTCTAGGAGGAAAAATATCATACCCACAAAAGTCCTTAGTAGAGATGACATGTTATCCCTAGATGGCTATCTATGACACCTTTATAATCTTGCAGCTTCTCATATAATCCAGGATGCAAAATTATGGTGAAATATGTTTTCAGATTTGAATGGGTATAAAAAATAAATATATAAGTAATTCAATTGCCTCGCTTTAATATGCTTCCAACTGTTCCCTGCAGCAGAAAAATGGTGGTTTATATTATTGCAGAAGAAATAGAGTCTTTGTAAAACATACTACTTTGAATATAGTAGGTTTTTTTGTTTTGGGTATTTTTTTTGGGGGGGGTTGGTTTTTATTTCCTTCTCTGCCTTCCGGGATAGTAAAGCTCCAAACTACATATAAGCAAATATAAAAGACTGTATAAAACACAAAACGATAAAGTTTACATAGAAAAGCACTAGGTTTTAGAGTATAATACTATCAGCTTGGGACTGAAAGAATCAAAGGTCCGAAGGTTTGCAGACTCAAAATGAAAGCACATGCAACACTTAGTTCTGAAAATTAGGTCATGTTAACAGAACAATTTGACTTCTCACTTTGCATCTGAAAGTCCAATATTTGAGAAAATGTGAATATTTTAATGTCAACCTTGTGTCAGCAGTTACAAAAAAATGAGGCCTGAAGCACTGAAAATAGTCTCCTTTCCTTGTTGTCTTTGTCCTTCTAATTATTCCAGATTGTGTTAGAATATCGGTCTTCATCCTACACCTTACTTGTCACCCAGCAGTGGTCCCTAATTCAGAACTAATTTGCAAAGGTCAAACCAAAGTCTGGAAGCATTCCAAGAACCCATGACTATGCACCAATATTGCTGAGTAGCTAAAGGGTATGCAATTTTGTGGTAGGCACAATAGATTCCTTTTTAATAAACATGGTCAGTGAGGGGAAAAATTAAATATGTGAATCATCAGTAAAATACAGAAAAGCCAAACATTAAAAAAAGAAGTTATTGATTGCTTTCTGGACTGTGAAAGTATATGTTTTGATGATGGATCCTACAGTAAAAACTTGCTAAATATTTAATATGCACTAAAGTAATTTATTTTGTCAATCAACACTTTTTAAGCACAGCAATTTTCTAGGTATGAGGAATATAATTATGAACGTAACAGGCAAAACTCTCCCCTCATGAATCTTACATTTTAAGTGAAGGAAAACAGCAATAAAAATGAAATTATATAAGTCGGAAGTAGTAAGAGCCAAAGAATAGGCTGCAATTTCTAACAGGTAGCCTGAGGTCTCACTAAACAATGACATATAGGCAAAGACCTGAAGGAGGTATCTGTGGGTGAGTGGGACATGTGAACCATGAGATTATGGGGAATGCATTTCAGGAGAAGGAAAAAGCTGCTGCAAGGCTCTGACAAAGGAAGGAAAATGCGTGGTGTTAACAGAGAAGCACTGTGCTCTGGAGTGCCCTGGAGTGCCCTAGAGTCAAGCATACAAAGGGGAAGAATTATGAGGTAAACTGAGAGCCAGTAGGGATCAAGATGATTATACACAAGAAACTTCTAAGCAATCATAGGGACTGGGGTTTTATTTTGAAACGACAGACTTTATAAATAGAGGTTGAACAGAGACAGACATCACACAATTTATAAGTAAAGGAATCACACTGGCTACCATGTTGTTGGAGAGTGCTTAGAGGCAAGGGAAAATGGTTAAAGGACAATTATAATAAGTGGAAAAAAATTGCAGAGGCCAAGGTGTAGTGACAAATAGTCAGATTTGGGGTCTATTTTCAAGACTAAGTGGACAGTTTGCTAATGACTGGAATGTACAAGAAAGAGGAGTTAAGAGAAATCCAAGGTTACATCCTGAGCATCTGGAGGGATGTAGTTACTATGGAGGAACAATGGGAAAGGTCAGGTGCAGGAGGAAAACTAAGGGATTTGTTTAGTGTTGGTAAGTCTAATGTGCCATTTTAGGCCAAAAGTAAAGAGGTCAAACAGACAGATGTATATATGAGATAAGTTCAAGAAAGAGTTGTTGGGTGGTGATTAATATTTGGAAATCATTGCCATAAAGATGGTATTTTAAGCCATGATAATGGAAGAATCCTTAAGGAAATGAGTGCACCATGAAAAAATTCCCAAGGACTGAGCCCTGAAGCACTCCAATATCTAGTAGTATACCTGTTTTTCAGGATTTCATGCAAGAAGCATTCCACAGATGATCTCAAAGGGATTCTGCATAAAACAACTGCTTAAAACAGAATGGTACAGAGGAAGTTCATACGTTGAGTAGTGATTTAATCAAATGTTTCTAATTTTCTTTTTACTGCTATATGAGTGTTTTATAACAAAAGATGAAACCTTCAACAAGATACCATTATGCACCAATGAGAATAGTCAAAATCTAGTATATTGACAGGAAAGTAAGGATAAGGAACTGGAACTTTCATTCATTAAAGATGGGACTGCAAAATGATATATGCACATTGAAAAAAAAGCAGTTTCTTATAAGACTAAATATTTTCTATGTGACCTAGCAATTGCATTCCTTGAAATTTATATACATGAAAATTTAGGTATATGTAGAAATCTGCACACAGATGATTTTAACACCTTTATCCATAATTTTAAATGCTTTGGCAACCAATATGTCCTTCAGTAGGTGAATGAATAAACTATAGTACATCCAGCAATGGAATATTATTCAGTGCTAAAAAGAAATGAGTTACCAAACCACAAGTAGACATAGAGAAAACTTAAATGCATATTACTAGATGAAAGAAGCCAATATGAAAAGGCTAAATAATGTTTGATTGTAACTATGTGTCATTCTGAAAAAGTCAAAACTATGAAAATAGTAAAATGATTACTAGTTGCCAGGTTTCAGGAAGAAGAAAGGTACCAATAGTTACAGTATGAAGGATTTGGAGGGCAGCAAAATACTCTGTATTATATTATAATGATAAATTCGTATCATTACACATTTGACCAAATCCATAGAATGTACAGCCAATCCCCCCAAAAAAAAGTGCTGATTTTTTTTTGATACAAGGAAGCTGATTCATAGTGGGATAGGGAGGGGGAGCATGGGAGGAATAGACAAACTCTAGATAGGGCAGAGTGGTGGGAGGGGAAGGGAAGGGGGACGGGGTAATTAATGATGGTTGAATGTGCTGATCATTATTATCCAAAGTACATATATGAGAACACAAATTGGTGTGAATATACTATGTATACAACCATAGATATGAAAAATTGAGCTCCTTATATGCAATAAGAGTTGTAATGCATTCTGCTGCTATATATAATTTTTAGATAGATAGATAGATAAATAGATACATAGATAATGAACCACAAAGAGAACTATGAACTTCGGGAGATAATGATCTATCGACATAAGTTCATTAACAGGAAGAAATGTTCCATTCTGATGGGGATATTTATAATGGGAGCCTATGTATGTAGGGGGGCTGGGAGCATATGGGAAATATCATTACTTTCCACTAACTATGCTGTAAAGTTAAAATAGTTCCAAGAATAAAACATTGCTTGATCTTCATAAAATTCTAATATTAATGTGATATAAGTATGCAATAGAATTCCTTGTGTTATTCATACTTCATGTATGAGGGTCCATCCTGTATTTTTCTGAAAAGTTCTTACTGTAAAAATCTGAAATTCAGACATTCAGTGGATGTATCAAATAGTTGCCATTAGATTCATAACCACAAATAATTTAAATGTGAAAATAATGTTAATTAAACTAAAAGTGTTCTGTGATGTCTTGGTTAAATTTTGAGTTTACCAATGCAGAAATATAGAATACTCTTTCTTTAATCTTACATGGCTAAATAATTTTACATCATGTGAGGAGACATTTTATAAGGCTAGTCATTTTGAAAAAAAAAATGTTTATCTTTTTAGTACATAAAATTAATGGTATCAAAAATATCAAAAAATGTTTTCAGAAAATCTAACGGTGCACATACTTAACTTCAATATGATATTTTAAGTTTGGACTATACATATTTTACGTTTGAGTGTCTATTCCATAACTTCTGTTATCCCTGGTGGAAAATATCAAATAGTTTCTACATTATTTCTTCTGCATGTACTCTGAATCTTTACATCTGGAATGTACTTATAGCAACATTACAAATAACACTCACCACTATCCTAGGCTTCTTTGGAATTAAATTTACCAAAGAAGGCTTTTGAAAGGTTGTGATATTTCACCTATCATGTATACATGAATAGAACATCTTTTCTGTCCCAAGTACTTGCTCTCAAAATCACTCAAATACAGGCAATCTTAAAATTAGAATCCAAGTTTTTGTCAAGAACTATTAAACACAATACTAAAAGCTATGAAACTACATGATACCAATAATAAAATATCAAGAGGAACTCAATCTTTTTTTCTTAAGAATATATTGTATCTCTTTTATTTTTTTTTTGGATTTTTTAAATTTTTTTATTTTTTTTATTGGTTGTTCAAAACATTACATAACTCATGACATATCATCTTTCATACATTTGATTCAAGTGGGTTATGAACTCCCAATTTTACCCCAAATACAAGTTGCAGAATCACATCGGTTACACATCCACATTTTTCCATAATGCCATATTAGTGACTGTTGTATTCTGCTACCTTTCCTATCCCCTACTATCCCCCGTCCCCTTCCCTCCCCTCTTCCCTCTCTACCCCATCAGCTGTTGTTCAATTCTCTCCCTTGTTTTTTTCCCCTTTAATTTGTTTTGTATGACAGCAGAATGCATTACAATTCATATTAAACAAAAAGAGGACAATTCTTCATATATCTAGTTGCATACAAAGTAGAGTTACACCATTTGCGTCTTCACACATGTACTTAGGGTAATGATGTCCACCTCATTCCAACATCTTTCCTACCCCCATGCCCCTTAACTTCCCCTCCCTCCCCTTTGCTCTGTCTAGAGTTTGTCTAATCCTCCCATGTTCCCCACAACCTCGTTATGAATCAGCCTCCTTATATCAGAGAAAACATTCAGCATTTAGTTTTTTGGAATTAGCTAACATCACTTAGCATTATATTCTCCAACTCCATCCATTTACCTGCAAATGTCATGATTTTATTCTCTTTTATTGCTGAATAGTATTCCATTGTAAGAATATACTGTATTTCAATCAAGTAACACATTCTGTCCACCTTACAGTCAATTTATGCCATTTTCGAACATAAACATTCTTATTCTGATTAATCAAAATAGTATTGAGAGAATAAATTTTATAGAGATAAATTCTATTTTTTAAAGATTCTTCCTCATGAGATAGTCATAGAAAACTATAAAAGTCCATTAGTCGCATATCAACAGAATATGAATTATAAAAATAACAGTAAGAAATGACCATGTCTTAAAGTAAGAAATGTCTACCCTCAACAGCTAACCCAGACTCATAAGTTAGCCTATCCAAGACCAGGGAATTTACTGTTATAGTATGGACTTACTCATGTCTAACAATTGGCTATCTGTTGATTGTGGTGAGTAAGCCTCATGTTTTCCATCATCTTGTAGTGGCAGAGCTCTCAAAGAACAAGCAGCAGCATTCAAGGTCTCTTGAGATCTAAATTTAGAAGTATCTTGATGTTGAAATTAGAAGAAAGATCAGTAGAGGAGAGGAAAGGGATTGAGAAGGAGAGAGGATAGATGGTAAAAGGGAAAGATGCTGGAATGAATCTGATCAAATTTGTCCAGGTACATACATATATGAATAAAATATAGCACAGTGAATTTTACGTTTATGTATATCCATATTACACTAATTAAAACATATAAATAAATACAAGAAAGATCAGCAGAGTAGAGGAAGGAGAACAGGGGAAACAAGAGGGGAAGGAAAAGGGAAGTGCTAGGGACTGAAATGGAGCAAATTATATTCCATGCTGATATCAAAATGAACCCCAACAGGTATATGTATAATGAATAAAAATAAAAAATAAAAATGAAATGATGTCAAATTCACCATATTATATTTGGTAAAGCAAATCACAAGGTCAGACAAGATTCAAGAGGTGGGAAATTAAACTGTACCTCTTGAAGAAAATAATTAATAGAGAGTTGGTAAGTCTGGAACAAGAGGGGAATTGTCAGAAGATAAGACTAGAAATCAAGGGAGGAGGAGATCAATACCAAAAGCCGGGAGACCAGTTAAGAGGCTATTGAAACAATCCTGCAGAGTTCATATCATTGATTTTCAAATAACAAACTCCCAATACACATTACTTGACAAAAATTTCTTCTTAATGAGTAACCATCTGAAACTCAAATGAGACATGCCTTACTAACATACAGCTCTGAATATTTTCTGTGTTCATTTTCTAATTCTCTCTTCTTGCCACCAAGTAGATTTAAGGTTTTTTCCCAAAAAATCAAGATATGGGACCACCCCCCAGAAAAAAAGTTAAAAATTAGACCTATAGTAATTCCTACAGTTTATTCTCAATTAATATAATTCTTTTTAAACTTCAAAGATATAAAAAAAATCCGAGATATTGGTTTTAGTTTTGGAAGATCTCTAGATTCAAGTTACCCAAAATACCCACAATAAATGATGCACTAAGCCACCAATATAGTTACAGGGAAATTGGTCATTGAAATGACAATAGAAGCATGGGAAATTTTCATAATAATTAAAACCATACACATGACAGCTACTCATATAGTAGCAACATGCTTTAATGGGTGGTATTTGGGACATTTAGAGGACTCAGTTTTCTTTGTAGATTCACCTACCTTCTACTTTTGGCTCATAGATACATGAGTAAATGTTCATGACTACCTCAGAATTATCTTACACATTTTTCTTCAATAGTACTGAAAATATATCAAACCCTCCAAAACATTTTTATAACACAAAAACAGGTGATGTATAACTAATTCCCAGACCATTAAAACAGGCAAAAGTGAAAGTATTATTTCAACTTTATCCATAAACATAATACAGAATTGCTTGAACTACAATGATAAACAACACAGTGACATGCCATGCTTGTATTTCTTATATCAATATCTTTATTATTTAAACCTTTTCTGTGATTCAGAAGCAAACTTTAGTGATAATCAAACACACTGGAATTTTGAAAGAGATCAATACATATACTGTATATACAAAAAGGAAAAAAAAATAGAAAACATCCCTTGCTAAAAATTCAATGAAACAAAAATATAGCTTAACTTGGAATTTTAGTTCAATAATATTCATTATCAACAAATGATCAGACTTTTAATTTTATATCTACTCATACGACCAAGCTAGTAAGTAAAAGATAATATTATAATATAGCAAAGTAATCTATAATTACAATCATTCAATAAACCTTGACTGAGTATCCATAGTATGCAAAGCTCTTCAATATGTATGGATTAAAAGTAACTGTCTTGATTAGGAGAAAGGAGAATGAAACATTAGCTGATTGTCTGCTGTGTGGTAGGTAATTTGGTGATACAAATTCTCATAAGTATCCCAGTTCAACAGTTAATTTGTTCAAGGTCTTTAGACAAAATGTTGCAAATAACTGTACAAAATTATGGCATATGGCAAGAGCCACATATTATGTATATACATTGAATAGTGCATAAAATACATGTAATAAAATTATTCATGTAGCCATATTTGGAAACCATTAAAAATTGTTTTAGCTGTAGATAGACACAATATCTTTATTTATTTTTATGTGGTGCTGAGGATTGAACCCAGTGCCTCACGTGTGAGAGGCAGGCACTCTATCACTGAGCTACTGCCCCAACCCTGGAAAACCATTTTTTATATTCACACCATAACACACCTCCCAGCTCTAGTTACTTCAGTAATATGTTTAACACTTGTCATTCCAATCAAATGATATGATAACAACATATTTAAACTTGAAGGACACAAGTAGCTAAACAAATTAGGTTTCCAAATTGTGGCTAGAAAACTTTAAAATTTTCCTAATTATGGCTAAATCTCATGGGACAGGTGACAAACCAGGGTAAGCCATTAAGGTTGTACCATCAGCTGAGAAAGGTTTAAAAAAACACATCAGTGTATTTCTTCCTGCATTGTCCTCCATTGCAACTCCTTTGTGTATCTGGATCTCAGAATTTACATAAATTCAATTGTTATGATACTGTACAGTGTTGTATTTCCATAATCATAAGAATATGTACTTGAAATATACAATAAAATTTGTGTCTAAAGACAAATAAATATACCCATTTAATAATGCTTTAAACTCTACTAATCTATAAAACAATCCTGGAAACAATACACTACACAGAAACTAGTGATACCAGATTTGGTCTTTGGCTTGTCAAAACAAAATATGTTTTATCATATGAAATATGAGATATTTCAGACCACCCCATGCCAGGTTTATCTGAGGTATTCCAAAATCATTCCTTAGGTAACTTAGATGTGCTCCGAAGGTAGAGAACCATCGCTTAAACAATAATTGTCAATTTCACTGTCACCTCCCTTCTTTTTAATTTTTAACAGAAACACAGAACTTTGCTCAAAAAGGCTTTTCTCATTTTATGAGCCAATTTTAGGTAAAATATTCTTAGTAATATTCCACAATGTTAAAATTATTTATCATTTGCCTTGTTTTCTTCTATTAACTTTATTTGTGCACTAAAAAGCTTTTGCTACTATCTCTGAAATTTATCTGTGTACTTTCTAATTTTAAATCTGTAATATGTAATGCTTGGTGATCAATTTGGTCTATGAGTTGGATTTTTTATGTAAATTATTCTGCTAAGTTATGCATTATGGTTTAATACTTATAAGAAGTTCTCAATCTCCTAGTCATAAAGGGCTTTGTGGTGAACATAATAAGTGTAAATGTATCTACTGGTAGACTATTGGAATATTAAGTATTGCATACTTCTCTACAAAAAAAATTGAAACAGACATTTAACAAAGATTTATAGTTTCTTTCAAGCTTAGGATATTAGAATATTCAAATAGTCATATTTTGACAAACATTGACAATATTTTTCATATTATGTTAAAAATTATTTTCCTCTGATATTCTCTGCTTTCATTCAAGACAACATTCAGGGTATCTAATATTTTACTGAAGTAGATTTGTTCACAAACAGGGCTGTTATACAAGAACACAGATAAAACATTTCCATTGTAAATTAGGTTCCATGCTTGTTGCTGTTAAGAAGTTGATTTTGAAAACATTTTGTTTTTTTCAGTGCTGGGGATCAAACCCAGAACCTCCTGCATACTAGGCAAGTGCTCTACTACTAAGCTACACCCGCAATCCCAAGAATAAATAGCATAAGGTTTCCCCACAGTTCCAATTACTACTGTCTGTCACATTCTACCTTCTGGTGGTTCTATTCTATGTGATAACTCCATTGGGGTGTACAATTGACACATAGCAGCTGAAGTCTTCTCACAGCATCAAAAACAGAGATGAAGTATAAAGATATTATACTTCATATTCAGAAAATTAATAAAGTATACATTCCTTATTAACTTTAGTTTAAGTGTTTTTCTACACATAAAATAAGATTTAGATATACTGTTTCAAAATATGCTTTTTAAACACTTTTAAAAATTATAGCATTAAAAGTGTGCTTCCTGGGGGCTGGGGTTGTGGCTCAGTGGCAGAGCACTTGCCTTGCACATGTGAGGCACTGGGTTCGATCCTCAGCACCATATAAAATGAACAAACAAAATGAAGATATTGTGTCCATCTATAACTAATTTTTTTTTAAAGTGTGCTTACTGATAAAGTCTGAATAAGGTTTGCATTCAGGTAACACTGCTGCACCAATGCCAATTTTCAGGTTTTAATAATGTACTGTAGTTAATGTAAAATGCTATTATTGGGAGGTGATAGGCATGGCAGAACTCTACTGATTTGCAAATTGTGTCAGTATAAAATTACCTCAAAAAATAATCTTAAAATAAGTTTTGTGAAATTTACTACTTTATAAAATTGTTTTTCAGACTCTCTATTCTTTTATTATACTATAAGTAATCTTCAAGAGAGAAATAATCAAAACTGTAATGCCTAATATTTTGGTATACTTGAAGAGATGTATTTAGCACTTCTTAATCTGTGTGGTATTGTTTTCTCCTTTCTCAAAGCAAATATATGTGCTCAAATATTTAACAATTTTAAACTCTATTACATTTTCTAAAATGTGCTTTAACTTATCATTTTTTGAGATTTTTAAAAATAGGTAACTGATGTAATTATTTTTTCCTTATATTTTCCTAATGAGTTAATTCTGATAATCTCCATTTTCCTTAAGAAGACAAGTCACTGAAATATGCAATATAAAATTAATAAAATATTACATATTTTAACAGAGGAGTCAAATATTTTAAAAAGGTACTAACACTTCATATTTGTGATCTCTTTCTCATCATTATAGGTCAAACTTGTCTCAAAATGACATGTAAATGCAGCTTTTAGCTCTGTCAACATGGATTTTATCAATGCTTTAATAATAGGTGTTCAAAACATATTTTATATAAAATGATTTGGTATGATATATAATCAAAAATAATTTTTATATATTATTACTTCAGATTTATGTCTAATTATATTTTTCTTCACCATCTTAGATAATGATACTTTACTGAAAAATTTAAAATCCACTTTAATCACACTGAAATATATTTCATTAATTGTAAATCACCAAGACAGTATTATAATATTGTAAATATAAGAAAGAACAAAAATATATAAATTTTACTTTTAAGCATAGTTTTTGCTTGGGATAGTCGATAAAATTTATGGCCTGAAATTTGCATTTACTAGAAATATTGCACCTTCTTTTAACTGTCTTTCAGTCTTTTAAATTATCAGTACATATAAAGACTCCAAGTCTCACACAACATAAAAAGAGAAAAGAAAGTCAACTTATTTTTCAAATCTAATATTTAAATGCAAGATTATGTCTTACCACAGGTGTTAGAGGCACGAAGTCCATCTAAAGTAAGCTCAAATTATTTGAAACCTATGTAAATTTACTAACAAAATCAATGTGCAGTTAATTGTGTATGTCTGGGGCTAATTATACAACTGAGAGTTCTGTAAATAAAATTATTAATATAATTCAACATTTATTCAAGCATATAGTGATAAATATGTGTTAATTTGAAATAGGTATAGTTAATGTTGATCATGATGGCAACAAATAGCTAGAATTTAGACCAAAATAATTTTTTTCAAGGAACAGTTGTTTATCACTGGCATTCTCAGGAATGGTCAGGTCATGGTAATAATAATAATTTTTAAAATGAGGGCAAAATCTGAATTGGTTCTATCATTGTTTGAACTTCTTTAACAGAAAAAAAAAAACACAACCATATATTATCTTCTTCAAGGCACATTTAAACCAGCCTTAGTAGGCTACTGGATACTGTATCAAATGCTATCCCCTAAAAGAACCATACCTTTGATTATTTTTTTTACTTCCTCTTTGGAGAATATCCATTTTATTTCCTCTTATTTCCAGCTATCAAAATCTGATTTCTCTTCTTTGTTTAAGTCATTCAAATACTATAACTCAATGCTTAGATTTTATGTATTGTTGTGGAAAGTGTACTAGACAGGGAATCAGAAGAACTAATTTCTAGTACTTAACTGTCAAAAAAAAAAAATACACTCCATTGCTTACCAGATGTGCAAGCCCTCTGAGCCTCAGTTGGTAGAAGTCTCAAATGAGAGATTTAGAGTGCATAGATTTTAAGATTCCTTTCATTATTTTTCCTAAAATTGCAGTTCTATGGTATGGTTTCCATTCTTAAAATATTTCATTCTCTTTATTTCCACCTAGTAACAATCGTTATTTCCTAATATGATTCCAGGGCATTTTTTTCTCCAGTGGTGAAATAGTACTAACCACATGAATCCATGAAAATAAAAAAAATATATATAATCTACATTTGGTGATTTGGTAAATATAAAGACACCCAAGAAAATGTATGGTCAAGTAATTTAGTAGTGGGGAAAAAACTTCAATGGAGGCAATGGATTTGAACTGAGCCAAAAGAAAGTTTGCAAGGAGTGAGAAATGAGGCCTCAGGAAAGGAGATGATGCCCAGTGCAGTGGCTCATGCCTGTAATTCCAGTGGCTTGGGAGGCTGAGGCAGAAGGATCACAAGTTCAAAGCCAGCCTCAGCAACTTAGGGAGGCCCTCAGCAACTCAGTGGAACCCTCTTTAAATAAAATATTAAAAAATGGCTGGGGTATTACTCAATGGTTAAACACCCCTGGGTCCAACCCCTGATATAAAAAAAAAAAAACAAGGAGATGGTGTGCAATATTGGGACATGTGTAACAGGAGTAATAGTGGGCAGAGATGTCAGAAAGGGAGGCAAGAGAAAAAACATCAGATTGCAGTCATTGTGGTGGAATGGATGCATGGTACTCTCAAGTCCTGGTAGTCAAAATAAGTCTTGAAAATATCTGACCTAAGTTTTTAGGAACACTGGTAACTCGGTGAGAAAACAGTGCCTTAAGTTTCATCAGGACTTTCTTGCATCTCCTAGAACTATATTCTTATTCCCCTGTTACCTATGAAAGGGTAAGGCATGAAAAAACAAAACAATATTTCTCATCCATCTTTGTCCTATCTGAAACACTCTAATCAACCATTTCACCTATTTCCAAGCTACATTTTATCTTCCTAAAACAGGAAGACAGATGTTTCTTTCAAATATTGACTTTTTTTTTTTTTTACACAAAAATAGTAGACTTTTGTTTCCAATTAAGATCTCTTTTCAAAAAGTATGGCTGAGCTTTCAAACATGGGGAATGTCAGTTGCCTCTCTTTCTAGATCACACTTAAGAAGAGACACAGAAGTAGGTTAAAAGATTGTTATAATAGTAAGATGTAATAATGCACCAAATTTCCAATTGTGCAAATACATGAATTCAGCTTACAGGATAATTAGATAACAAGAAATGATAAGTATATGATTTAATGCATATGTTAATTGGCTTTATTTCTTCATGCTTCAACATATTCATATATTGAAACATGTTTGACACCATAGTTATTTATAATTTTTGTTTACCAATTAAAAGTAAATTTTAAAACGAGGAATAACTGCATTCTCCTTATCCTTTCAAATCTACATCTCCCACCTCAATACCTGGCTCCCTCTTCTTCAGTCTTTCTATTTATTTTTCCTATTTTTTTTTTTGCAATATGCCAACCACAGACAAGACTGGTTAAAAAAAGCAATAATTTTCACATTGCTAGGTGTACCATCAGAGGCTATCAAACAGTAAAACAGGTAAGACACCTTAACTAAGTAGAAAGGAGATGAGATGTCAGGCAAGCAAACCTTGAGTCATGGTGATAATAATGACAAATGGTGGTGGTGGTGGTGGTGAGGATGATGGTGATGATGATAACCACCAAAACCAGGTTTGCATTGTAGTTAATATAAAGTTATTAAAGTTGAGTTCTTTACTCATTAGGAAACCTTCTTAACTTTCCTTTTTATAAGTATGTGACCTTAGTAAATCATCTAATTCCTTTAAAATTTACATTAACCATTATAAATAGTAATACAAAACTGGAGCATAATTTTCTCTACCACATTATAATACTTTGTATAGAACCCTTAAATAAGCCCTTTTCTTTCAAATGAGTATAGAAAAGAGGAACATTTTCCCTTTAACCCCACAAGTTTAACAAGAGAATTGAGTTACCCCACAATTCAAGCATTTAAATTTTATTTATTATAGTTATTAATTAATGTGTTTATATATGGATATGCTATGTCTCTCTCTCCATGTGTGTGTATATAAATAAAATAACTGGGAAGCAAAAGGCATTTTATAACTTTTGAGCCCTTTGGCATACTTCCTGGAAGTCTCAGTAATGACTATAGTTACTCTTAATTGCCTTCAACACACTTACATGAATGCTACATTCAGTTGAATTATTTCCTGGATTCCCTCTAATTAATCTGATAGCAGCTGTTTTAAGGCCTGTGCTGATTAACAGTTGCAAGACAGCTAAATGCCTAGTACAAGAAAAGCTATGTAAAGCTTACGTATGTTCATCCACATAATTTTGTCTTTTAGGCATCAATGTTTCAAAGAGGATCTTCTATTTTTAGAAAACTTTATTATTTGTTTATATAACTAAAATGGGTTAACCCTAGCATATTGTAATGTCATCTCAATATATTTAAAAGTGTCCTAACAAATATTGTATAAATTCAACATTTCAGAAAAACAAATGTAAGAACACATTTTAAATATCTAAAGATAAAAATAAATGAAGTCATTGTAGTATGTATTTTTACTGGTTTCTTTGTTCTAGTTTAGAAAATATAAATGAACTGTAGAATATAAATGATATACTAAATAGCTGATTCCAATAAAATACAATGCTACTAGGCTAACATAATGTCAAGTTATACATATGTGATGATGTTTTATTCATTTTTAACCTACGAAATGGCAATTTGATAGGCTTCAGTCTATATGTCAAACAACCATATGTAAATGACACTTTCTGGAATTAGCAATGTTTAGAGTAAACTTTAACTTTTATAAAACTAAGGTTCTGATCTCTCTATAAAAGCCTTTAAACATAGGACTTTACAAGATATTGAAGTCAGACATCATAGTTTGGCATAGTGCCCCTCACCATGCTAGTCTTTGACCAATTCAGTTTTTTCCTTATTCTCATTTCTTCAGAATGTCTGTTTTTCCATGCATTATACTATCCCTTTACTCAGCCTGGAATATCTCAAAAGAGGTATTTAAAAAGTCATTTCATTTCTTTTAAATTTTTATTGGTTCTTCTTAGTTATAAAAAAAACTAATCTAAAAAATTTCATTTCCAAGAAAATCTATCCAATATTCACAAACTAATATGCTTTTCTTCAGAAAGCATAACTTGCTGAATGCCCAAGTAAAGTAGTTGAGTCAATACCATACCATTGCAATGGGAAAGATTTTCAGATCTTGTGATTGCATGAAAGATGTCAGACATTCAGATATTAATGTGTGGTAGCCAATTTTTAAATGTTGGCACAAATGTAAAATAGGTTTAAGGCCCTGTGAGGGTTAAACAGTACACTTCCACTATTGGTCTCTGTCTATAGAAAGACATTCTGTGGCCTCTCCCTTGTATAATCCTCTGAAGACGAAGAGTCTTTCTGTTTATATCTATTTATATAGATAATTTTTCTACAATGTACAATATGCATGTGCATAAATGAAAATCCACACATATACGAACACACAAGTACATCCATGCAGCAGGTGTATGGCAAACAATAGAACTCAAACCATGGTAAGTATTATTAGATGTATAGCATGTTTGTGTGTGTATGTATGTATGTGTGTGTGTGTATATATATATATATATACACACACACACACATACATATCACATATATGTAAACATTTTAATGTATAATGCCCATGCTCACATATTTACCAAGTTTTTACAGTATTATAAGTGGCCTTTTTGCATTCAGTTCATGGCCCTTTTAAGAACTCATAGCCTGATATTAGTAATAAATTTTAAACTACCTCCAAATAAATCTCCAATCCAAGAAAATAAATTTAAAAACTTTTATATATTTATGTGAATTTTTTCAATAAATAAAAAATAAAAATGAACATCTGGCATACACAATATGGGTAAATTTCAAAAACATATAATTTAGCAAAAGAAGGTAGGCAAGAAAGATTATCTACTGTGTAATTCCATTGATATGAAATTGAAGAACACTCAAAATTAATAAACTGTAATAGAAATCAGAACACAGGAGCTGGGGATGTAGCTCAGTAGTAGAATGCGTGCCTAGCATATACTAGACCCTAGGTTCCATTCCAAGCAAAACAAAAAAATAAAATTTAAAAAATCAGAACATAGATTACCTTTGGTATATAGAAATCAGGCAGAAGGTGCATGAGGGAAAAATGTGAAGTGATAGAGTCACATTGTATTCATTAGGGTGTGAATTGCACATATATGTGCATTTATGAAAATATTCACTTAATATCTACATTCAAGGAATAATAATTTTAAATTGTTCAATGCATTAAATAACCCTCATGCTTCCTAAAAACATTAGCTGCATATTTACATAAACACATTATTAAAATTATAAAATAAAATTTGATCCCATAAAAACAATAAAAATTTGTTCAACCCCACTATATTGTTTAAAACAAACAATAGGTTATGAATAAAGGCTATTTTTCATTCATTAGTTGCACACATAAAATCTGAGAAAAGACCCAATTATTTTTTCATGTCTGTCCATCTACTATTGCTTATTATTTTATGGTTTGTTCATGAACTCTATGGAATGCAGTTAAAACTTGGAAATTTTGTGAAGGATTATGGAAACTGTAAAGAAACTCAATTACATTATAATATACAGTAAATATAGCTATCTGAAATTATATTGGATTAGTATTGATCTGGAGACATGCAGTAAATTACTTTGAATAAAAAAATAAAATTATAAGACCTAAAATTAATTTTTGTTCTCCAAAATAAAATTTAGAAAAAGTGAATCAAGTTATTTGCATTCCAAATAAAGGTAACAGTGCAGTTTACTGTTATAACACTCTACACTTTTCAAAATATATAGTAATTTGAACTTGATTTTTCTCAAATTCAGAAGAAGATAGAACTTTTTAAATCTTCTAGTTTACTTTTGATGAATGACAAAAGATGTTGAATTTTGGGAAAAAAACAGTGTTCATGATAATTATCTTAAGGATTATCTTAAAAGGATTCTGAAATAAACCTTTATGTTCAAAAGTAATGAGTAGGTGAAAACTATCAATAAGCAAAGTTCTTCAAATAAATGTTCTATAAAGTTACCTCAAAGATAACCTAAGTACAAGAAATGATACAATTGTCAAACTATTTTAAAGAAAACAAAATTAATATTCAAGTGAAAAGAACATCAAGATTGGTAGAATACAAAACTCTGAAAATACATTTCTATGAAACAAAAAGAACACATAAGAAAAAAATCAAAATCAACCTTTTCAGAACTCCAAAAACTAATCAAAAATAGCAAAAATCTTAACACCACTTATTAAAAAAATTAGCTAATCTTCATTAAGAATAGCAAACTTAGAGAAATTTAATTTTCCCTATTCCTATCACCCCTCTCTCCAAATCTGTTAGCCTTGGGGGAAGAAAAGAAAAATCAGTCTAACAGCAAATGAAGGGAACAAACTGGGTTTAGAGCTCCTCACAAATACCCATTCCTAGAGGACTATTACTATTGATCTGTCTTACAACTACCTGAAAAAGCCCCTTTCAAGGACTCATCTTCATCTGTTCCAATCCAGAACTTGTTCAGTGAAGAAAGCTCTATACCTAGAAGCCATTATTTAATCTTGCAACTGCCTAGAAGGTTAAACAGCATGGGACAAATGACATGACAGACAAGAAAATTAAAAGACAAATCAGGAAAATAAGATGAACATAGGAAACTGTGTAAAACACTGACATAACTCTAGGGAACTCATAGACCACATCATGTGCAGGATTATAGGTATGCCCAAGAGAGACCCGAGATTGCTCTAATCTCTCATGTTTGACAATCCCTGGGTCTCTGCATAAGCAAGAAGTAAAGGCTAAGACAGAGTTGTAAACTGCTAGAGTGTTGAAAATGTTCTTCATCATACACATAGAACTTCTCAGTAAAGGTTGGGACAATAACTGGATCAAAACATTTTTCAAATTTTGTTCAATCATTAGCTGACCATAAATTAGGCAAGAATATGTTTGAGGGACTGTCTGAAAAAGAATGCAGAATCTACAAAATTATTTCAAGAATGTCACTTAAAAAGTAACATTAAAAACAAACCCTGGGGCTGGGGATGTGGCTCAAGTGGTAGCATGCTCGCCTAGCATGCGTGAGGCACTGGGTTCGATTCTCAGCCCCACAAAAAAATGAAATAAAGATATTGTGTCCACCTAAAAAACTAAAAAAATAAATACTTAAAAAAAAACCCTGGCAATAAGCTATTCACATGAAAAGGGGAAAAAGGGCAGGTTACCTTTCAACAACTTACTTTATTAACAAATAGCATTAACAGAGACAGAATATTTCTCATAATCTGTTCAGATTAACAAAGGAATGTTGATATATTTAAACAAAAAAATTAGAGTTGCATGGAGGAAGGGGGACTTGATTTCCAGAGTAATCATATTATTTAAAGTGTCCCATTTTGAAAAAAAAATATAAGATATACAGCATAAAACTGAAAGTTATAACCTATATGCAGGGGGGAAAATATCATCAAAAGTACTATTGCAGGGGGAGACCAAAATACACTTAGTAGAAAAAGATTCTAAATAAGCTATTGTAAACAAATGTAAATAACTAAAGAAAACCATACCTAAAGAAAACAAACATAGGTGTAATAACTGTCTCTTCAGCTAGACAATAAATTTATAGAAATAATATCAAGGTAATAGACTTAAATTCTAAAGTAGTAAAGTACAATAACTGAAATGAAAAATTCTATAGAGGAGCTCAATGGCAGATTTGATCTGTTAAAATAAAGAATGAGCAAGCATGAAAACAGATCAATTCAAATTATCCAGTCTAAGGGGGAAAAATGAAAAGACAAAATAAATTGAACAGAGTATCAGAGATATACTGGATATATTAAAATAATAGGAAATACATAATAGGAGTTCCAGGTGAAGAGAAGAGGGATTAAAAAAAAGCAAAAAAGAATATTTGAAGAAATAATGGCTTAAACTTTCAAATTTTGTTGAACAATATTAATTGTTCTACTAATGGAACAGAAAAGAAGATGGAAAGACAAACCCACATAAACACAATTATCAACTAGACAAAGGCACCAAAAACATGCATTGGAGAAAAGACAGCCTCTTCAACAAATGGTGCAGGGAAAACTGGAAATCCATATGCAGCAAAATGAAACTAAACGTCTATCTCTCACCATGCACAAAATTCAACTCAAAGTGAATCAAGGACTTAGGCATTAGGACAGAGGCCCTGTGCCTAATAGAAGGAAAAAGTAGGCACAAATCTTTATCATGTCAGCTTAAGAACTGACTTCCTTAAAAAGACTCCTAAAGCACAAGAAGTAAATTCAACAATCAATAAATGGGATATACTTGAACTAAAACTTTCTTCTGAGCAAAGGAAACAATCATTAATGTGAACAGAGAGCCGACAGAATGGGAAAAAAATCTATCACATGTACCTCAGGGTAGAGCATTAATCTGTAAGATATATAAAGAACTCAAAAAAGTCAACAACAACAAAAATAACCCAATCAATAAATGGGCTAAGGAACTGAAAAGACACTTCACAGAAGAATAAATGTAATTGATCAACAAATATATGAAAAAATGTTCAACATCTCTAGCAAATAGAGAAATGCAAATCAAAACTACTCTAAGATTTTACCTCACTCCAGTCAGAATGCCAATTATCAGGAATACAAGAAACAATAAATGTTGCCAATGATGTGGGGAAAAAGTTACCCAAACGCTGCTGGTGGGACTGCAAATTGGTATAACCATTATGGAAAGCAGTATGGTGATTTCTCAGAAAACCTAGAATGGAACCACCATGTGACACAGCTATCCTACGCCTCAGTCTTATACTCAAAGGACTTAAAATCAGCATAGTGCACTGACAAAGGCACATAAATGTTTGGATCAGCTCAATTCACAATAGCCAAACTATGGAACCAACCTAGATGACCTTCAAAAGTTAAATGGATAAAGAAAATGTGGTATATTTGTACATTGGAATATTATTCAGCCTTAAAGAAGAATGAAACTATGGCATTTGCAGGTAAATGAGTGGATCTGGAGACATCAGGCTAAATGAAATAAGCCAATCCCCCAAACCAAAGGCCAAATGCTTTCTCTGATATGGGATGCTAATTCACAATGGGGGATTAGGAAAAATAGAGGTACTTTTGATTAGGCAAAGGGGAGTGAAGGAGGTAGGGGCTTTGGGAATAGGAAGGATAATAGAATGAATTGGACAATATTACCTTATGTACATATGATTCCATAACCAATGCAATTCTACAACATGTACAACCAGAAGATTGAGAATTTATACTCCAGTTATGTATGATGTGTCTACTGTTATGTATAACTAATTAAAACAAATTAAAAAAGAAGAAGAAATAGAAAATTGAAGCAGACCTAAGACAAGTAAAGCCACTGAGTTATTATCTAGAAGGCAAAAATTTTCACCATTTCTATTCAACATTTTACTACAAATGCTATCCATAAAACTCAGGCAAGAAAAATAAATAAAAGGCATTCAGAATGCAAAGCAAGAAATAAAACTATTAGTATTTACAGATTTTTTGTATTAAAAACCCTAAAGAATCCATACACATATAAAAATATTACATTTAAAACAAGTACGGCAAAGACACAGTGTTTGAAATAAAGCTATAACAATTTGATTTGTGTTTACTTGAACAATATGAAAACTATATTAGGAAAACTAATTCATATATAATAACATCTGAAATAATGAAATAGCTAGAAATAAACTGTACAAAAGTGTAAGAAAAATATGCCTAAAACTACAAATAATTGTTGATAAAAATGAAAGATAACCTAAATGAGATATTGTATGCTCATCAATCAAAATATTGAACATTATTACAATAGAAATCCTCCCCAAGTGATCTGAAGATTCAAAGCAATGTTTAGTAACCTCCCAGCTTCCTTTGGGCCAAAACTTATATGGTGTTCCCAAAATTCATGTGAAAATACAAGGGACCAGAGGTAACAAAAACAATCTTGAAAACAAGAACAATGTCAGAGGACTTCTCATTCCCAATTTCAAAACTTAATGGAAAGAAAAAGTAACCAAGACTGTGTGGTACTGGCAAAGGAATAGACTTAGATCAAAGGAATGGGATTAATCTAAAATAAACCCTCATACTTACAGTCCATTGATTTTTGACAAGGGCACCACGACAATTCAATGGGGAAGACAGTAGTCTTTTCAAAAAATGGTCTATTGAAAATAGTGTATTCACATGTGAAAAATGCAGTTATATCCCCATCTCAAATTAACAACAAATAGACTACAAATCTAAATCTAAGAGGTGAAACTACAAAAGTCATAGTAGAAAAACATTGTTACAAATTTTCCAAATATTGGGTAAGGAAATTATTTATCACAAATGACACACACAAAAAAACAAGAAAAATGGACACATCTGATATCATCAAAATTAAAACCTTTTGTCCTTCAATATGCAACATCAAGAAAATCCAAAGACAATATACAGATTAAAAGTCATAAAAAGAATCTTTATGATAATGGATTTGCATTGAGAATACATTGTAGAAACTTCTGAGTCAACGCCACTAAAACATGGGCAAAGAATGTGAAAAGATGTTTCTAAAGAATATACGAAATCAGACTGGGGTTGCTGCTCAGTGGTAGAGCACTCGCCTAGTATGTGTGAGGCCCTGGGTTTGATCCTCAGCACCACATTAAAAAAAAATAAATGAATAAAGCTATTGTATTCAACTACAACTAAAAAGTAAATATTAAAAAAAGAATATATAAAATGGCTACTAACCACAAAAAAGGGGCTTTTCATGTTTTCAATTATGTGATAATGCTAAAAAAATGTAATATTTTGAAATTACTTGAAATTGAATAATCATTAAAACATTAGAAATATTAGATGTTTTACTGTGAGGAAGCTTCATGTTTATTAGGACTGTTGTTCAAATATAAACATCTCATTTAAATAAGTGCTAGTTCACATTTAATTCCTCATTGTAAATGGGGACTTTGATCTTGCATGAACTCATTGGCTACAGGTCTAAAGGCTAATTTCTAAATTAATTTTTCAATTTATAACAATAAAACCCAGCATGTAATTCTGAAAGTAGCAAAATGATTAGTATCACTAAATTTACAAACTGATCTAAAAATCTAGCCACATGCCAAAAATGGAAGAGTAAACTGATGTAGACACAAACATTGAAAACCCTCAGGCCCTTTGGAAAATTATTGTGGTAAAGTGGGATAAACTGTACACATAAAGGTGTTACTAGAGAACACAGTTTGAGGCACTGCATCTGAAGAAAATGTATTTTAATATATTAGAATATAGTTAATGGATATATTAAATTTTGAACCACTGAAATATACAACCATTGCTTAAAATAGTCTCTTAATTAAGCTAACAGAAGAGATACTAAAATGTTAATGACATTCAATATTTGTAGGAGAGCCAAACAACTCACATCTTAATTACTTCTCCAACTTCATCTTCACTGCAAGAACTAATAAATGAATAAAAATTTTCAGTAGTACTGACAGGGAAATTAATTCAATGTACAAATAGCTACCATGCAATATAAATTTTCTTCCAAGCCATTTTAGGTAAAGGCAAAATTTAATTGTTCAATTTTTCTTTTCTAAAAAAGAGATCAAAAACACTTGAGGATTCTTCATAAGAGTGAAAAAAACAGGCTAACCAAGTTAGAAAAACTTCATGGTGACTACATCAAAATCTTCCTATTTCACATTAAATAGTGAATTTAGAAATATTTTATTTTCAATATTATCTGATATTTTATAATGAATGAACACTACTCCAGTCTAGTCTTGACAAGACTAATGACCAAAATGAGAAATAAGTTTTGCATAGACAGTTATTATATTTTCAGCTTTTAAAACTAGAGAAGAATGGGATTCTGAGGTTTGGGTTTTAGACAATATAAATATTTGGAAATTTAAGAAAGTGAAGATAATTTCAATGAAAATATGAAATTATTCAGCCCCCAAAATATTTATGCTTCATATATATTAGAGCACTTCTCAAAAAGTGTCCTAATCAGTGAATACTATATTTTGCAAAAATAGCAAATTCGAATGCCAATACAAAAAACTACCTATATTCAAATAAATTCAATTTAATTATCCACACTGCTCCTTGCCAACATTTACATGTTAATTAATGTTCTCAGCAAATTTAAAACTACACACTTTCTTCTTATAATCAGGCTGCCTCTCAAACCACCTGAACTTGAAAGGAAACTTGTCATACAAAATGCCCCATTTCCTTTTCCTATCCTCAGTGCTCTATGACTATATCGAAACGACGTTTGTCTTCACTATTACTGGGCCTAAAATATCCGTGACTACCATATTCATGTAATATCCAGGTACAAGAACAGTATGGTACCAGAATAACATTTCAAAACCAGTTAATATTATTTACAAAGAAGTAATTCTTGAAGTACCCATGGGATCAGTGGAATTCTATTAAACCTCATTAAGTCATTGATACTGTATTTAATTTTTTTAAAATATAATCAGTTTTTAATTTTTACACATAAAAATTTCAACTACAGTGTCATCTAACTTTTCAAGTTTTTGTTTATTTTGTACATTCTTGTTTTCCATTTCTCATCACAAAGTTACACAAATATTTATAAGTTTTAGCATTTTATAAGTTATATTTTAATATATAATTAATCTGGTATGTGTATATACATTGCCTGTGATATGAGATGAGATATGTATTACTTTATTTTAATTAAAATGCCATTATTCAAGATTCCAGAATGAAAAAGATAAATCAGAGTAAAAACTGTTTAATAAGGTATTTATAAAGGTAAGGGCAAGGTTGAGGGAAACCAACAAATTTTGTGAAGCACCTTTCCTTCTGTAGACTTGGAGAGGTAGGAGGTGAAAGAAGAGAGTGCCATTATGAAAACCTTGTAGGAGAAGGCAACCTAACTGAAGTTATTCCCACCAAAAGCATGTAGAAACCAACTCACAGTCTAATAGAATCTTATAGGGAGTAATAAAGCACCTCGCTCTACTCTTGTATATTCTAAGTTCATCTCTTTGGTGTCCGTTTCTGACAGAACTCAACAAGAAATCACATAACAAGGGGACTTATCATGCAGCCTATAGCATATGTCTCAGCAAAAGGTGACAGATGGAGAAAGGAGCCAATATGGCAGCCATTGGTTACATGAGGCTACTGAGTATTTGAAATGTTGTCTAGTCTGAATCGAGGCGTGCTATATGTTAAATAGACATTAGCTTCCAAAGACTTGCTAGGATAAACAAAATGAACATGAAATATCTTACTAACAATTATTTTCTTTGCAAATTATGTTGGTAATCCATTGAGTTAAATGAAAATATATTAAAATTAATTTCTCTATTTGTTTAAAAAAGAAGTAAAGGAGAACAAGGTAACATAAAAATATAATCAGTTATGATTTAGTGAAGTAAATTTTCAATATTTGACACTTTATTCAATTGCAAAGTTACCATATATTCTATTAAAGAATCTCAACTATGCTTGTGTAGGTTTTTGAAAGAAATGGCATCATAATTTTCCATTTGAGTACAATGAGTAAAACAAAGTTCTATAATACTATAAGGAAAACTGAATGATTTACAGTAATTATGAAGTTTTGGGAAATAGTGATTGATTTATCTCTCTCTCAAAGTGACAATAAATGAAATAATTCAAAAATCTGCCAAGATATTCACACTTGAGAAGGAAGTGATTTCCTCAACAATTGGAGTAATAACATGACATCAAGATGTTACCACCATACTGACCATCCTTTAAAGAAGGTCTGTAAGCTCCCTACTATGGGGTCATTCTCCATCAATGACAACGTCTGATCAGAAAGCTTTCTAAAATTACTAACTTTTGATCACATATAAACACTCCAACATTTTGTTGGAAACTTCACTTCTAATAAATATTAAGACATTTTAAAGAATTATTTTGCCATATGCCAAGTTCTCATTGGTTTCATAAAATCAATTTTTTAATATTGTTAAGGAGCTACGTTCTGCCAGTACTGTATTAATTGATGCTAGGACTTTTGCAACCATGCATAGGGCTAGAGTTCTACAGTTCAAAATGTCACAATGAAATGTACCTCCTGGAAGCTGTTAGAAGATAGCCACCTTAGCATAGACATCTTCATATCCTTCATAACATTTGGTAAAGTGATTTAGAATTAATACAGATATAATTAATAAATACACTGATACAGAAAAGACATGTTGTATAAAATATTCAGGATAATTTAATCTATACAACATAGTTATGCTTAGGAGTTTAAAATAATTAAGAGTCTGTGCCATAAGGTGTTCTCTAAGGTCAGAAGATAATCTCCCAGTGGAAAGATTGGGTGGGGGCACCATTTAGGTATAGTTGAATGGCAGTTGTATTCTTCACTGTGTGTCTTAAATCACTGCAACTATGCAAAGTATTATTTTAAATAAGATCACAGTGATGCTATTATTGTACTTTCAATGTACAAAATATCAGGGCAGGACTAAGGAGATACAAATATGGGCAGTGGTAGAAGGAGAGGATATGACAGCAGCAATAGAACACAACTGTACTAAGATTAATGAAATTTATATGGTGGAAGAAAGAACTAGAGTCAAGGAAAGAAGGGGGGAGAGAGATTATCAGAAAACTGAAAAGGTAAGATGGAGACAGAAGTATCATAGTGGATACCATAAATATGGAGCTGTTTCAGAGTTGAAATAAAAGAAGGATCAAGTCTATTTTGATCTGAGGAAATTAATAAATCTAAGGCTTTTAACCAGGCTTCTGGCAATCTTTGAATGAACAATCACAGAAGCTATTTGTAGTCCTTATTAAATAAATTAAATGAATGAGACAATATCAACAAGACGCCAAGAAAAGTAGACAAAGGTTTCTCAATGAAGATAGGCCACTAAAATATAACTAGTGAGGAAGAACATGGATATAGCAATTAAAGAGCCATGGGAATCTCAAGAGGTTTTATGAAATGGGCTGATGGAAACAATGCAAAATAAAAAAGAAAATCTCTTTAAAGAGGTTCTTGATCACTCTTTCCAGCAGTAAATTTGGACTTCTGGTAAATTCCCAGGTTAATAGAGCACTCTGGGACATCCCTGGCAATGATATAGCAGTTGAGTATATGACCGAGTTGGCTGTAAATCAAAGATACAGCATCAGAAAAGTAACAGGAGTCAATGGAAGTAGTACAGGACCAAGATGTGGGGTCTTGATAATGTCTTAGCAGCTAATTATGACCTTGGCACACTCCCTTCCATCACTTGGCCTGATTTCATTTTCCATAACAAGATGCGACTGAACAGAGTAGTTTTCAAGATCCTTTTAGTTCTGAGATCCTTTAACAGTAGAAAGAATTTTCATTTCATCTTCCTCAACCAACCATTTCCCGCATGTATTCTCCCGTCCTAAATTAAAAATGGACTATCCCCTGGAAACACCTCACTGCCAAAAAAGGGGGTGGAAAGACAAACCTAGGAGGGTAGGTGGGAAGAATTATTTAAGGATGAGGGTGCTTCATGGGAAGAATTAATTAGGCACAAAAGGACTGTGTCAGGAATAAGATATTTTCTTGTATCACGTAGCAGGGTAACATAAGGATTGGTAACTTTTTGCAATAAAGGGTCAGAGAGAGTAAATAATTTTTAGGATTTGTAGGCCATATAAATTCTATGTCACTTCTTCTTCTTTCTTTCTATTTCTACAAACTTTTAAAATCATTCTTAGGTTGTGTGCAGCACAAAAACAGGCTATGTGCCACATTTGTCAGTACTACAGTTGGCTGACCTGTAATCTAACAGGTCATTATGAACATATATACAGAGAACTAACATAAAATTTAACTAAACCATTCTATCCCATCATCCTAGATGTGAAACACATATAAAATGTTATAGTATATAAAATATATATGTAACCTATAGTTTAATTATATAATATACCAATTATACCAATATTAATAAAATATAAAAGCTCTATATTATGATCTTCAGCCCATTTTAATGCACCAGTAACAATTTCATTGAAATATTAACTGAATAGAAAACTTGAGACTTAATGGGTTAAAGGTATTGAAGGAAATATAGAAAAAGTCCTATGAGACTACAGGTGAACTCCTTCTTAGGGGAGTGCTTCAGTGAGCATCATGTGGAGCTGTTTGAAGGACTCTTTCTGTGCAGAATTCAGTATCTTCCCAGAGAATCCTGTATCATCTGGAAATAAGCCAAATGGGTGTTGGAAGGGAAAGGAGAAAACTGATTCCCTGTAATCACAGGAATAAATGTAGACACTAATGCTATCAAAATATCTGCCTTTTATTATGAATCATTTTTAAAATCTACCCTACATCTATGCATATTGGTTAAATAATAAGTCTATTTCTGTCATAATTTAAGACACTTTGATTTAGAGTTTGTTTTGAACAAAATCATGCTAATTAATGTGAAAGAGAAACCTCTTCCCATTGCTAAACCTAACCCAATTTCTGGCCCTCACTCAATGGTACATGTCATCTTCAGGCACCCAATCCATCAGGTATCTCATCTCAGGGCTTAAGAAAGCCCAGGGTATGGTACAACTTGGAGATAATGGGAGGCTAGGGTATATCTTGGTAATATTGCTTACAAATTTGTTTAAAATGTTTACTTTTGCCTGGGTAAAATATATAGAGTAAAAATGCCCTATGTTACAATATACTGTTTTATAATATATCTCTAGATTTATATGTACCTTCATAATACTGCTCAAGTGTTAGTACTCAGAATTTTTTTTCTAGAAACCTAAAGGACTTTGCAATTTTAGAAACTGATTTTGGAATTACACATTCTGCTCTAGACCAAATAATGGTCCCTTGATTCTGTCTATGTCCTAAATCCAGAGCCTATAAATGTTACAATGAAGAGACATTCAACAACTTAAAATCTAGGAATAAATTAAATACTAAAAAAGTTCACAGAATCATAAAAAAGTGTAATGTAACTTCTTCAACTTTTACATGTGTACATGCACATATGTTAAATTCAAGTGAATACTTAACCTTTCCTGTTCAGATAGTTTTTAATTAGGCTAAAATGTCTCAGTCCCAAGATGAATATTTTTTTAAAGTCAGGAAATGAACTTTAGCCATATTCTTTCTTAATTCATTACTAGAGGCCTTTCTATGATTGATAGCTCTAAATGTTACCATTTTCTGCTGGATTTGTGTTGCCTGTTGTCACCTCAGCATTATTATTGCTCCTTTGTATTCTACATTGCAAGGAGGAACCAATAATTATATTTTCTAGAATTCCTTTACCTATATGTTCCAGGACTGTTATGGTCTATTAGGAGCATCTGCACTTTCCTTGGCAGTTGAGGAAGTGCAGGTATAGCAAAATCAAATGGTATATGTAGTGTCCACAGTAGCTTCTGAGCAAGCTCCTCCAGTGAATTCCCCCCTGCCCCCATACATATATAGCCACTAATGTCTTTCCACATACCCATTGTTCTTATATCATGAACTCAAACACTAAGGTCCCTACCTATCTGACTTCAGTTTTTTAAAGTAGTCTTGTATTCTTTTAATTTTAAGTTGAAACTCTTCCAAATTGGAGTGACTTTGAGTTTCCTGACAAAACTCTAATACATGTTTACTGTTTATCTTGACTCTGTGAACCATGCTTTGTTGCTATTTGAATAACAAAGCAGCTGGTTCAAGCAGTGAGTAGAATAATCCAGCATTGTACCAGATGATATATGTCACTAATACATAAGCAAACACAAGAAATGTGCAAAGCAATGATTCAGGCTCTGCAATCAGTTGCATACCATTAAGACAATCCCTTTATCACCACAAACATCAGTTTCCCCACTTGTGAGAAAGGGGTAGGCATAGACTGGGTCAAGAGTCATCTTCAGAATTAATAATTTCATCATGTATACATCAATGCTATGTCAATGGCAAAGTTCTCTCATTCCACAGGGAAATAAACTATACACTTACAGAAAATAACAACATGATCCCCAAATGCTTTAATGTTTTCATATTTGGTAGAATTTTTTTGTAATTTTTATACTGAATATACTAGAAAATTTTGATTTGGTGATATTTTTTAAAATATAGAATCTCCTCTGTAAAAGAATCTCATTGCATTAAGTGGATTTTCATTTCTAAATATAGAGCATACATTACTATGTTTATGCATTAATTCCAATGTAAAAAACATCTTCATTCATGAGAAGAAATATTTGGGAATCAAAATTTAATTAAAGACAATCTAATTTTGTCCAATCCCTTGGTATACATAGAAAAGAATGCATGTAATTCTTATTGTTACATATGCAAATATCCATGAAAACATAAAACATGATGCTAGGTATATTAACATTTGCCTCTGGAGTTATACATAAATAGTTCTGCATTATGGGTTTCTGGAACAATTCTGATCTCATACAATTTTACTGTTTTTAACAAAAATTATTCACCACCTATAGGGTTGAATGGAATTTTAAATACCTATACAATTTCATAAACATTTACAACTAATAGCATCTCTCATTAGTGATGGGTTCCTATTTTTATTAACAAATTTAGTGTTTAAAAATGTGTGTCTGGCTTAAACTTCATTTTAGTTTATCCTAAGAGTGAATAAATTTGTTTTAGCCAGTTTATTTACACAGGCTTCGGCAAATACTGGTAACAGTACAATATATTCTACAAGACATATTTATTTGCAATACAGATGCAATATGGATATTTACTAAAAAATTCTTCACTAAATGAAGAAAGTATTAATAACAAATTAACTTGCTCCAGATCACATCTTGTAAAATACATATATACACAGAACAATTTTAATTACTGGCATATCAAAATTGTCCAAACAAAACTTTGAATAAATGATTATGAGAATCATGGTGCTTCATTTTCACAGAAACAACTGTACCTCTTTGAGAGAATAACTACTTTTTAAAAATTGTTAAATTTATTTTTAACTGATACATAAAAATAGAAAACTTGTGCATGTTAATGATGTATCCTGTGGTATTTTCATTCATGCATACATTGTGTAACTGATTTTAGAGTATAGTTTCAGAGTAATTTTTTGTTAAAACCAGGGATTGAACCCAGGAGCATTTAACCACTGACCCACATCCTCAACCCTTTTTATTTTTTTTTTTTTTTTTTATTTTGAGTCAGGGTCTCACTGAGTTGTTTGGGCCTTGCTAAGTTGCTGAGGCTGGCTTTGAACTTGGATCCTCCTCCCTCAGCCTCCTAGGATTACAGGCATGTCCTACCAAGCCCAGCTCAGAGTAGTTTCACCATAAACATCTTCAAATCTTTTCCAAAGGGACTGACCTGATAGGCCTTATTTGTGCTTATCTGTTCCTTTCTGACTCACAGATAGGCACAAATAAGGTAGAATGCTTTCATGGCTCTTGCAGAGCTCCTATAGTTCAGGAGTATGTACTAAGGAAAAAGGTAAGTACAAGTATGGCATCTAGTTTTAAAATGTTTCTCATTCTCTATATAATGCAAAAAGAACTGTGTACATATTTCAAATATTTCACAAATACTTGGTCCATAATTTCTCAGAGAGCACAGAGAAACCAGACGGTACAGGAGAAAATAGTGGAAGCTCAGAAGCTAGGTCATGTTCAAGATATCAGTCAGACTATAAATCAGAAGAAATTTAGTTTTACTTAGCTGAGAAACTTAAATGAAAGCCCTATACTCACTTAAGAATTTTTTGAGAACTGTGAAATTAACCTATTTTACATACAAAATTTATGAGAATCAAGTTATAAATCATTAACCCTAAGTCACATGAAAAACAAAAACCCAAATAGGATTCAAATTTTCAGGACTTAACCAATCTTCAGAGTTCAAGATGAAAGCACATTTTATGTATCTGTGGTCCTATATTCTATTCCCATAATAAATATAATTAGTGTAATAAATTAAATCAAATTCTTAATCTAAACCACTCATTTGTTGAAATTATTTTATGGAAATTTTCCCACTTTAACTGCCGGTTGTATAATATATTTGACATTAGCCAGTGTTTTATTTCGTTATACCTTAATCAAATAACAAATTTAAGGTCAGAAACTCTGAAACTCTTCAGCTTCAAAACTTTCATTTGCCCAGATATTAGTCATTACTTCCTTAAAATGGAGACTTAAAGTTCAATGTCCAAAAGCGAGTCTTACCAAAACAGCAATTTTCATTTCCTTAAGTTTTTATAAATCCAAAATTGTGCTCTCAAGTGGGTTCTAAATAAATAAATGTTTTCTTTCACAAATCTCTCTCCACAAAACCCAATATTAGGCTTGCTTGCATGACTAAGCTATGCCTCTGGCATCATGATTTATCTTCTTACCATTTGATTTGTAATTTAAGCGTCAGCAGTAGAAATCATGATCAAAAGTGAAAAGGTGCCTAGAGCTTTCAGACAGTCATGATAATTATGTACATTACTAAACTGCTCAATCATATGCAGACCAACAATCCTGTCACCATTTACAACTCCAATGATTTTAAACTCTCCCCACTGAAAAAGAAAAGTGCTTGCCATTAAATGACATGTCCATCATTCAGCTATATGTCAGGTCAACATTACCAAAAGGTCATCTTCTAGAGGAGATTTAATAGAACCTGTCTGGAGAGCATTAATTATTAAACGATCTGCTTATATTCTAAGATAAAATTACTAGTAACACAACTTGGAGCAAAAGTAACAACACTTAGCAGAGGTTATCCAAAACATTTTGCAAAATGGACCCCCAAACCTTTTCCAGCTTGTCCATTCTAATTTAAAACAACATATCTCCTGTTTCATAGTAACTGTTTCCATTTCTTTTTTCTGTGCTTGGTATATGACTGGTATTATTGGTTAGAGATGTCTCTAAGCACATTATAAATTATAGTGATTCAATTAAGGGTCTCTTTTTAAGATTATTCCAGAGATTTTGGTAATCTGTTGTTCTCTCAGCATGGTAGCTTCTAAGCATTGTCCTCTTATCCATCATTTTGAAAGGTCTGCCTGATAGATAGGTGACCTACTGCAAATAAACTGATACTCAGAGTTCATGGTTACTGACTTATAGATTATAGGGTCTAAGGTCTTAGAAGTGATAGAGTGGGAGAACACTGGGTCATAAGAAACACTTGATTTTTTTCTGTGTCTTCCTTGTACAATTATTATTTATAATACTGTTCTAGAAATATCACTGAGTATATATAAATGTTGATCCCTTTATCACAATCCCAGATAAGCACTTTTAAGTTTCATGAACAGTTATGGGATCCAATTCCATATAAGTGTAACTGAGTGAATGTTTTTATATTATCTTAGTTTATATATCAAATAATTTACTGTGGCCATTATAATTAAATTATTGTTAAAAATATTATGGCTTGGGCTGGGGACGTGGCTCAAGCGGTAGCGCGCTCGCCTGGCATGCGTGCGGCCCGGGTTCGATCCTCAGCACCACATACAAACAAAGATGTTGTGTCCGCCAAAAACTAGAAAATAAATATTGAAAAATTCTCTCTCTCCCCCCTTGCTCTCTCTCTAATTAATATATATAATGGCTTAAATTTAGTAAGGACTGAATATGTATCCAAGACTGTGCTAAGTGCTTTACTTCTATTACTTATATTATCCATAATGTTATGAGAGAGATGAATTGTTATTCCTACTTCACATATGAGTAAACTGGAGTACAGAGTCTAGTTACTTTTCCAAAGCATCACAACTAGTGGTGGAGCAGATCTTCAAATGTAGTCTCTCTTTTCACTTGAAAGCTCTAGGCTAATTTTAAAGTACATAATATATTCATCCTTGAGCTCATTAGCTTTTTCACCCTGGGTTTTCCTTCATCTTCTAACCCAACTGTGACCTCTACATTATCATAATGCCTTTCCACCACTCAACACTTCACACTCTTTTTTCCTCCTATCAAATCTTCCCTAGAAATAAAGCATCACTCTTTCAACAAGTACCTTTATGTTATATAGGGAGTAATCATTTGGCCTGAAGAATGAAAATGCAATACTAGAACTTCATTCATTTTTAAGCCTGTGAAACAAGCTGCAATCAAAAGTGAGGAAGATTTTCTTGGAGTTAATAAAAAGATATCAAGTAGACCCTGTCTTGAATGGGAGAAAAACCCATTTATATACCACAATACTATTTGTAAGGTTTTTGAGAATATCATCTCTATTCTTAGGAAAACAATGGAAGATTATATAACAAAAGATAGGGCCCAAGGAGAGGAAAATATAGGTGTCTGATCTTGGCCTTATATCTACTTTGTTGCAAATGAACTCTAAAACTTGAGTTTACAGAGATAACGAGATGATGCATTTGAAAATTGAGTTGGAAAACTCCTATACCCCTATTTTTATGGATAGGATTAAAACTTAGTCTTAAATAAACATGAAAGGCATGTCAAAATTGTGGTTAAAGATCAAATCCATAGTTTATAAATTAAAGAAACAAAAGTAAAATTCAAAGAGCAAACTTTGCCAAAGGATCCTGAATGTTAGTTCAAACTTTGGAGTATGGGTTACAAAGGCTCAGATGCTGACTGCAGGGGTTGGGAGTTGCATCCCATCACTAGTACTGCCCAAGAGACTGCAGACCAAATCACAGTTAAAGACTATAGTGCACGGATCTGCTTTTGGAGGCCTATGGGGTGAAAAGCAGGATCAAAGCAAATATTTGATGTTGTTATAAAGGATTCAAACACAAGGCAAAACAAAATGTAGAGGAAAAGACTAGATTTGGGCAACTGTGCCCAGAGACCTGAAAGAGGCCACTGGTTTCACTAACCATTGACATGTCTACTATTTGAAAGGTCTAATCATAAAACCGCCTTAGTGACTTTGCGTAACTTTTGTGATTTGGGTGAAATAATATCTGGCGGCAGCTTGACTCAATCCCACAAAGTATATACAATTTCACAATAATTGGCAATTTCAATTAAGAGCCAGAAACTCAAAGAAGAATTGCAGTGTAATGAAATGTTCCCATAAGTTTGCTATGTGATGTTTAAACCTAGATCCAACAGACATCATATGCTGCTTTCATATAGAGGGGTTAGAGAAAAGGAAATTAATATTCTGATTGTGTATCAATTTGTGACATGAGCCAAACTACACTATATACTATATCTCATTTTATCTTTGCTACCATCATAAGAGGTTGATACTATTAACCATAATTTACTCAAGGTGGAAACCAATGTTTCAAAATATTAAATTTCTTGTGTTGAGCTGCCCAGGGTAAAATGGTTAAAATCAAGTTTTAAACTTTAAACTGGCAGAACCATTGAAATAACAAACATAAGCACATGATTGTTCGTGCGCGCGCGCACACACACACACACACACACACATAAATAACAATGAAAATAAAACATGTTCTATACAACATCCTAGAAAAAGGAAACTTTTGTCTTTCCAATATCCAACTGAAAGGGACCCAACACCTAGTTTCAGCTCCTGCATAAAAGAGCTTAGAAGTCATCACCTCTGTACTGACAACAAGATGAAGATGAAAAAATAGAAAATCAAGAATTTTCTTGGACTGATCAGACAAGTAAGGAAGCAGGAAAAACTGCCACCTTGAGTTCTAAAGAGATAGGAGCATACATAGAGCCACATAGGCCAAAAAGTCAACAACAACAGTAATTTTCATTAACTGCTAGAAGCTGAGAATAGGAGGGCATCAGAATAAGATTTTCCAGGGGAGCCAGAGTCTTGCATTGGCTCCCATATTTTTGTGGATTTTACCTCCTAGAACCCCATCAGATTCTCACTGAAAAGATGTAAGAACTATCCCTTACAGTTCTCACAGAATAAGTGTAGCCATTATGAAACATGCCCAAAAACTTTTTTAAAAAATATTTTTTAGTTGTAGATGGACCCAATAGCCTTATTTATTTATTTTTATGTGGTGCTGAGTATCGAACCCAGTGTTTCACACATGTGAGGCAAGTGTTCTACCACTGATCTATAGCCCCAGCCACCCAAAGCCTCTTTTCTTATCAAAAGTCTAGTCTCTAGTCTCTATCTTGGTGGAGGGTGGGACATAGTCAACAAGGGTGAGGGTTTTCCAAAAAAAAATTGTAGATATGTTTGTTACAGAAGGGAGTAAACAATAGATAGCAAAGAAGCCTATAGCACTGTAAATTTCTTGTTAAGGTCACATACTTGAAAACTAGGCCAATAAAAGATTCCAATTTAATCATAAGAATATGCCACACCACAACACCAGCAGAGGACAGGATAATAGTGGTAGGTAAAATTGAAAGAGTTGTAAGACAGGATCTCCTTAAAGAGGAGTGCTTAGAGAAGAGTAAAAACCAAGAAAAGAAACAAAAGCCAGGATACTAGAGAAATTGGGAGCCTTTGGCACAAACAGCTACAAAACAACTACTACCCAGATTAACAAAAATAACAAAAATCCTCATACAAGAAAGTCTGTTTGCCTCATTTTCTAGTACTGATACAAAATGACTACCTTTTGCCTAAACTTTGCAATGCTTGCTAAGAGAAAAAAAAACTCATGGTATAAAGAGACAAATAATAAAAACTGGACTCAAATATAACACAGATGTTAGAATTGTCAGAAATTAAAATAACTATGATTACTATGTTAAGGGCTCTCATGAAATAATTAGATGAAAACAAATACAGACATGTAATTTGTGTCCTGAAATAGAAACTCTAAGATATGATCAAAATGAAGTAAGAGAAATCAAAATCACTATGACATAAATGAGAATGGACATTAACAAGCTCATCAGTAGACTAGACAAAGCCAAAGAAAGAATCAGTGAGGTTGAAGATAGATCCAAAGAAACTACCCAGAATAAAATGAAAAGACGAAAATAAATTAAACAAAAAAGAACCTAACATCTGAGAACTGTGGGAATATTTCCAAAAAAGGGTAGAATGCATGTCATAAATTACCAGAAGGAAAATTGACAATGCAGGATAGAAATATTTAAAAGAACAATGGCCAAGAAGTATCCAAATTTAATGACAGACACTAGAAAGCTCTGCAAATACAAAATGAATACCAGAAAGCTACACTTAGGTATATTATATTAAAACTGGAAAAAGCTAAAGATAAGGAGAAAATCTTGCAAGAAGTCCTAGGGTAGTAGGAAAATACTGTGATCTTTGCTCATAGAGAAACAAGAATAATAATTATAGCAAACTTGTCAAATAGCGTGAAAACAAGAGAGTGGAGTAAGATATTCAAAGTGTTGAATGAAAAAAAAAGTCAACCTAGAATTTATTGTTCAGTGAAATTATACTTCAAAAGGGAATTTAAAAAAATAAGGTTTTCTCTGACAACCAAAACCTGAGGGATTTCACCACAGTAAACTAATCCTGCAAGAGATAGTAATAATATTATCATAGGCAAAAGAATATGGGGCTCCCTCTTTCTTCAGTTCCCAATCAGAGGTTACCATAATAAAAGCTGCTAGCATTTCTCATTGTTTTCAAATCCATGTTTAAGAAGTTAAATTGCTTTTGAGCACAACCTAGATGTTGAAGCAATCTCCTTCTACTCAACTCCTCTCCTCATAGAACAAATGCTGTATCAGAGATACAGTAGACCAAGAATACTGAGGTCTTAATCATGCTTGTCCTAACTCAATTATAGGGCAGAGATTCTGCACTGACAGGCAAGACAAGATGATCAGAAACAACGGCCCTACATGTGTTTGGGGAAAAAAAGACCAGAATTTCAATTGTTTAACAATTTTAATATATCAATTTCAAACAATGTAGATTTCCAAATGTGGAAAATTATCAGTGAGAAACAGCTATGACTTAATGATAAAATATATGACATTCAACAGAGACCTTTATGACAGTGTTATGATACTATATTATCAGCCTTAAGTGTCCCTTTCAAAGTACTGAGTTGCTTATGTCATCTTAGGAAATATGTTTGTCTTTAATTTTTTTATATTCTATGTTACGAATGTATATCTATTATACACACTAAAGTTTAAATACAGTGAACTACATTATCCTTTGAGCAAACTCTAAAACCAGGCACTTCTATATTTGCCTAAGAAACTCTAAACATGTATGAAATTAAAGAACAGATAAGCATTTTTTTAAGAAAAGAATTACTAGTATCAGAGATATGTGCATTTTAACAACTTTAAATTTGACATTTTAATTACAACAAGCAAAAAATAGTCAGGGCATATTCCAAATCTTTTATATTCAAGAGAAGAAAATGGTAAGGTTCCAAAAATATGTGGTTAAATTTGCCCAAAATTACATCTTTTGAAAAACCCAGAGGGCTGACACTTTTAAACTATTTATCAGAGAATGATTCCATGGCAAATCAATATAATTGAATTAAAAAGGAAGTTTAAATCATTCTGATTCTAAAATATTCTGATTTCTGAAATTCAATTAGATGTGTTTTTGAACAATCTATACATAATAATTTGCTCTATTTTGTGTGACTAAATCTTGTAGAAACCATATAGATGGTCACATAAGTTCCTTTATATCTTAATTTCCCTAAAAATGCTATACTAGTGCTGATGTTTTTAATTCAATTATGTCCCTCAATCAACAACTGCTTTATTCCCCTGACATCCTACAGAAGGAATGTTACCCTAAGATTATTTTCTAATTCATGGCCCTGACCTCCCTTCTTTACTACACATAATCTTCCAAAATAGTTCATATAAAGAAAACCACACTATCTCTGATGGTCTAACTTACCAGGCTACAAAAATCAGCTAAATGTCCTTGAGTTGTTTCACTCCTACAAGGGAGTTATAGTAGACCTCTGACTTTTTTGGCTTCAACATTATTTTATTCAACACTGCTTTTTTAGATAATTCTTAATTTGTTTCTGTTCCTCCCTTGGGAGTAATACTAAGCATTGCACATTTCAGCCCCTGCTTTTCATAGTGAAATGTCTGAAATGTATTGCATCTGGTACACATATGGGTCTGAGCAATCATTGTATTCCTCATATTCAAACTTAGCATATTAAGTTTTTACTTATTGTATCCCAATTGACTTATTTTTCAGTAATCTTCCCAATTCAAGTAACCATCCTGGGTCTTTACTTCTTTACTTTGTCATCCTGTCTTTATCTGACCGTGAAGGTCTGTCCTAATTTCCAGTCTGCATCTTCTCACAAGCCATCTAATTCCTGATTTCAACAATCCTCAGCCTGAAAATATTGGAAGAAGTTTGGGCAAAATGAAAAGGACTTTGACCATCATTACCATATATTGTCTATATCCTTACCATAATAATTCTTGCTTTACAACTTTTGGAGGTGCACATTACTAATTACAATAGGCCATGCCTTTTCTAAGAGCTTCATGATAATCCTGGCAGTTTTATTATTCACCAATACATTCTATATTATTGTCTTATTCTGAAATTAAATATATTTTCATAAAATATACTGGACTCAATTGAGAATAGGTTATCAGATTACTTAAGTTGAAACAATTCAACTAGGTTAAACCTCTACTCTAGAGAGTGTTAAATCACAATCTGTCAGCATGGTACATTTGACTGGATATTATCTAAGCTCTAAATCTAAACAAAACAAGTTTATTCGGGCTTGAGGAAGCTGTCATTTATATTTATTGTCTATACTTATGCAAAAGGCTGGTGGTTAATTTCATAGTCTGAATATTTCTAACTCAAGAGATTTGACCAGCTGATAGGAAAAAAAAGAGTAAATCTTTTTTTTTTTCTCCAAATGGCCATCTGTACCTATCAGAAATTTCACATCTAATTTCATTAGATGCAGGTGGCAGGAATAATTAACATAGCTCTTCATTATATAATAGATCTAACAGGACAGTGGGCACAAGGAATATGGGTTTGTGATATAAACTCCAATCAATTTGATGTTAACTTGGTTTTCTTTTAAACAGTTTGATTTCTATCCTCCTTCTATTCTCTTTCCTTTTCCATTGGATCTACATATTCACTTCTAGATAGATGGTAGCATATATTAGCATTTGTAAACATGCTACATTCAGTAGAGGACTTTAAATTTGCTATAGTGACACACCAATATAACAAAGGTTGCCTCCACTGTCCACTACCTAGCCTCTATTCTCTACTTTTCTGTCACAGTCATTCATTGCTTTTCATAACTGATAATTGTATACATTTCAAAATTAAATGCACAATACTCTGTCTTCATCTTACTCTACATCTTAGATCTGTTTAATACATTTGATTTCATCTTCTTAAATGATTCTTGGCTCTCATTGTAATCAATTTGTCTATCTCACTTTTCTTGCAACTTTGTTTGTGCCAGATATTGAAATTTTAGAGTATCTACGACCCTGTCCTATATAACCTCTATCTTTCACTTCTGCTTCCACTCAGCTTGAGTGATCTCATATAGGCAAATGGTTTTAAATTCCATTTAGATGCCTATGGCACTTTCCATTTACATATCCAGTGATAATTTGTCCATTGAGCTGCCTGTAGACTCCTTGAAAATCCACTAGACATTTGAATGGGAATCTTAAATTTGATATATCTAAAACAGAAACTCTCCTCCCTCCACCAATTGGCTCTATATCAATAAATAGCCCTACCATCAATTCAGCTGCTCCCCAAATGTAGAAGCCAGCCATGGTTCTTAATACATTGTGTATCCTTTATATATTCCTCATTCCCAGCATTGAGTCTGCCTTCAAGTTCTATTTGGTTCTACTTCTAAACTGCACCCCAAACAGTCTTTCTCTCTCTATCTTTCACTTACCACCCAAGACCTAGTTACTGTCCTCTATTGCTAAGACTTAAATAGCCTTTTACTCCACACCTAAAACAATCTTTGAAAAACTGTGAATGATGTCTTTTCATTCTTCCATTTACTGGATTCTAATGGTTTCACATTACACTGAGAATAAAATGTACCCTCCCAATCATGACCTAAGGGATCACAGTTAATTCTACAATATTTCCATCCACTTGGCCCCTCCAATCATTGCTCTGCCTCCTCTGAAAACTCCACTGTGTGAATCACTGCATGATTCTAGATCACTACCTGTCAGCCATAATCACATTAATTTCTTAAAAGTATCTTCTTTGCTCCTTTAGCATGCCTTTGGCAATCACTATTTCTTCTGCTTGGATTCAGCTGTTCCCATATTCTCACATAATGGGCTCTTTTTTGGTAGTCGAGTATTGACTCAAATGATAACTTCTCAAAGACACCAGTTCCAGCTTTTTGAATTATCTCATTTCTTTAAGTTCAGTAAGCTGTACCTTACATGAGAAAAACACCTATCATTTTATCCCCAGTGCCTAGAAGTATGTGGCACATGGTAGAATATTCAAAATATCATAAAATAAATGGATGTTAATTTTTTTAACTACTAGATCTAATTTTTGAAGAAAAGAAGTGTCTCACTTAAGTTAATAAGCCCCAGCATGTTCTAGTTAAATCAGACACACCCAATCACTTTAAAAGCACAGGACCCTATAAAGAATTTTTACATGATAGAAAAAAGACATTCTTTTATATGCATGTCTCAAAATATTTCCTTAAAAATACACTTTTTAAAAATTACTATCTCTATAATGTCTTAACAAGATATTTAAATCAAGAACACTACTACCTAAAAGTATTCTACACATCAATACCATAAGGCTAAGAAAAAAATTTTATAGGAGAAATAAATACTCTCCTCCGACAACAAATAGTAATTGAAAAATGTAATATAATCTTTTTTTGGGTTGTGAAGTGAGGCACAAAGGAAAAGATTTCATTTATTTACTAACAATGAATACCTATTTTTTTCTCAGAAAATATTTTTAAGTTTTTCATATTAAAATATATATCAAGTGTTATATTATATAAATGTGGATTTATACAAGCATTCAAAGCATATAAATAAATTATCTGTATAATAAAGAGGACAACATTTACATTGATAAACTTTCTATGAGAAAACTTTCTATTTCTCATTAACTGATCATGTAATGTAAGCTGACTTCATTTTTGTATCCTTTTGTTTTCCAGAGATGTAGACAGAGTTAAATTTAACCATGAATTTGAATTTAAGTTTTAATAATTTGTCATTGAACACAAATTTACAGATGGCATGGCATAACCACATGGCAGCATGAACTGAGTGTTCCCATTTAAAAATCATCTCAAAGAGCATCTAAATATTTGCCTTAATTCAAAACATCTGGTTTTAACATCATTTTTCCTACTCTTGAACTTTGTTTCAAGGTTTCTCCACCCGGAAACATATTTAAGACATATTATCCATGAGAATTTTCTACGTTTTCAATCATAACCCCTACTTCATTCCACCACTGTGAGGAAAACTGGCATTATTTTAGGGCAAAATTTTACAATAGCAAAGTGTGGCCTAGAACACAGAAAGAAGAGGTGAGAAGACATAGATCTCTGTCCTCAATTATTATTTGATACTCTGCCTCACAAGCTTCTTATCCTGTGTTTTCAGCCACCTCTTTCTTGGGAATTTTCCTCTCCCTTCCATCTGATGGAAAGTTTTACTTCAGGGTTCTAGGACATAACCACAAGGTTTATAGATAAGATGATCTTATACTATGAAGCTTTTCTTAAAACCTGACAACAAACAAAAGGTATAATATGTTTCTACTTTCTCCACCGATTCATCTAAATATCAGAAAATAATAATCAAATTTAAGATAAGAAAACTAATGGCAAACACAGGTAAGTTTGAAAAAAAAATATTGATTATACTAAGCCTGGCTTCTTCAAGTTAGAATTATATGAAGTCTGCATTATGAAATTCCAAGTTTTAGACAAGTTTTATTTTTTAAGTAATGAAGGAACAGATTTTGGAAAGCATAGAAAACATAAAACTAAAACCAAAGAATATAATCAAAAATTAAAAATAACTGCATGAATGAAAGTCATTATATGGAAGTTTCTATGTAAAGCATCAATTTAGTCAAGCATATGTTCTTGTCTAAATCAGAATATGTCAACAATGTAATCACTTAGGTGGTGATCATAAGAAAGAAATCATGATAAATACTATTCTATACCTACAAGCTGTAATTCAGAATACAAACATTGAAACTGAAACAGAATTAAATTTCCAATCCAGGTAAAGCACAAGGATACAAGGCCACTAATAGTTTACTAATTCTAGACTAGACATAAAGAACTATTGAGGATTTAGGAATAATAGTAGGATGAGTTTGTAAAGGGTCTAGATATAAGGTCTAGGCCTTGTCATTAAAGAATACATAATTTAAACTAGTGAAAAAAATCCTTTAACAATACTAGGTCCTGAAAGGACGCATCCAACAAAATAGCACCACCAAAAATCAACCCAAAGAAGCAAAACTACTATTGCAACACCCCCATATATGCTGCAGAATGAGGCTCTCTCCAATTAGCTTCTGTAGATTCTTGCATCTCAGACGATTAGACTAGGTTGTACAAAAATTGTCTCATTCAGAACATGCTTTGAGAGGGTTTACAAGATCCCAACGGAGCTTCCAAACTTGCTTTGTTTTCCTAATTGAAAACTTAGAAGGTAATAACCTCCTCTCAATTCATAGAAAGCCGGAAACCCTAGGATACAAAGCAGTTTCCAAAGAAATTTAAAATAAAATCATGTATCATTAAAAATTGAACAAAACAAACCAAGCACGTCTCCCAAAGAAAGCAAAAACATGCCTTTGAAACAAACAGTAAGTCACCACTGTTCATTGCAGAGTGGCATGTCAGTTACAGAGTGGCAGAATGAATGTGCAAGTTGCCAAATTGAACTAATTCATGTTCTGAATTAAAATGAAACACCCTCAATGTTGTAGGCCACTTCTATTCACTAGCATTCCTAGGGTTTGCTGTGATCTGTCTTGGGAGAAATGCAGGCATTGCACAGCTGCTTTGGCTTATGCCTTGCTCCTCCCAGGCATCCTTCCATGCAGGATCCCTTTACTGTACTGCATCTAGACTTCCTTCATGGAGTGACCTACATATTCACATATGTGCCCAAAACACCCAAGGATAAGGAGGAGGGGAAAGCTGCACAATTCTCATTATAAGAAAGTAACTGAAAAACTGCTCTTTAGAGCAAAAGAAGAAATCAAGATCCACTTTCCTGTGTTGCCTCAGTGCTTTAACTATTACAATTCCAACAGGGAATTGCATACAACAATCATGAATGGTCAGGTTACCCCAAGAGCTAAAGATAAAACTTTAATTCCCCTTTTCCAGACAAATGTAAACTTGGATAAAACTATTCATTTCATGTAAGCTAAATGCATTCATTTGCTCATGTAACAAATGGTCACGGAATACTATTGCAAAGTCTCGAGTGAAGGCTTGTAAAGGGTATGAACTAAAACTATATAAAGATCTTTCCTCAAGGAATTACCAGTATCAGTGAAGAGTTATGACAAGCACATAAATCGCGATGGAAAAATAGAGAGTGCTGTGATGAGATTCATCAGTGTTCTTAAATCTAGCACTCAAACACAAATATGTATTAAGCACTAATTATGCAATGACTCCTTTAAGCACAGTGATTCTAACAGACATATACATAAACATGTATAAGATATTTTTACACTCAATGAGCTTTTACTATTCAGTTGGGTAAATATAAAACAGATGTTAAAAATGCAGTAATCATATATCCTAATCGCTGCTGAATCCTCAGCACCTGGCATATAGTAGATCCTTGATAAAAGTGGGTTTTATGAATGGATAATTAATTGTGCACATACTTTTGTGTGTACATGGGCATGTATATGTATGTGGTAATACATATACAAGTTAGCATTGTATAATAAGTGAAATGTGACATCTGTAAAAAGTGTTCCTCCCTGTGTTAATTAAATGTATTTCACAGAAATTTTCAGGAGAAGATAATCTTCCATTATAAGCACAAATATAGAAGACATTTGGGAAAAAAAAAAAAAACTTCAAGGACAAAAACTTGACTTTGGGAAAATGCTCTCTGGGAAAGCTCTCCCTAAGAGACGGGTTTTGTTCCACAGCAAAGATTTTTATTCCAGATGTAAAGTGGGTCAGTCTGCCAAACCACAAAAGATACACCCACATATGTATTTGACAAAGGAAAATATACACTGAAAATGCAACAGTAGCTATTAATTCTTAACAGAATTTTAAGTTTAATAAAACAGCTAGAATCACCCTCCACCTTACCCTATCCACTGTATAATCAGTTACTACTTTTATTACTTCTAGTTTTTAATAGTAATCAAATCCATTTCTCTCCCTTTCTATTGCTACTACTAGTGCCTCAATTCATGACTTTCTCACCTGCATTACTGGTCTCATTTCCCACCCTCTCGTTTCAGAGTTATTTTGGACCTATCTGGTCAGGCTACTCCTGCTCAAATTTTTTCAATAATTCCTGATTTCTTGCAAGATAGTATTAACATTTCTTGCCATGACATACAAAGTCCTTTGTGAATTGGCTCATATCTATATTTTACCACCTTGTCTACTGAGATTCCTCTTTTCCCACATACTGTGTCCAAATATACATGTATTTCATCCATATCAAACTCTTACAGGTAAAAGATAGTCTAGTAGCCACACAGAATAATTACAGACACAATTAAGGTTCCCAAAGATGTCCATGTATTTATTCTTATAACCTTTCAAAATGTTAACATACACAGCAAAAGGGACTTTTTAAGAGAATATTAAGTTGAGGATTTTAAAAAGAGATTATTCTAGACTAACCTGGTGTACCCATTGCAATCACAAGGATCCTTATCCTTAAGGGAGGAAAACACAAAGGTCAGAGTTAGAGGAGATGTGACAACAGAAGCAGAGATCAAACAGCAAGATTAGAAGATACTATATTGTTGGATTTAAGTTGAGGAAGGAGGCACAAGATAAGGAGGTGGTTTCTAAAGGTTGGAAATGGCAGGGAAACAGATTTTCCCTGGAGCACCTTAAAAGAATGCAATTCTGCTGACACCTGGATTTTAGAATTCTGACCTTCAGAACTGTAAGATAACAACTAAATGGTGTTTAAGCAACTAAATTTTTAGCAATTCATTATGACAGCAATAGGAAACGGATACCCTACATTTGTGTGTTTCATATTACTAATTTCTACAAGGTCTTTAATAATAGAGATGGATAAGTGTTCAAATTTTTAATCTCTAAGAGAATTCAGTCCAAATTCTTGTTTGCATCCTGTTTTGTTCAAATATATTCTCCAAATTTTAAAAGTAACTAGAGGGCAGACATGGCGGCACACACCTCTAATGCCAGCAACTAGGGAGGCTGAGACAAGAGGATCGCATGTTCAAGGCCAGCTGGGCAACACAGTGAGGCCATAAGCAACTTAGGGAGACCCTGTCTCAAAAAAAAAAAAAAAATTAAAAAGACTGGAGATGTGGCTTAGTGGCACCCCTGGGTTCAATTCCCAGTACAATTAATCAATCAGTCAATGTAACTAGAAATGACTAGTGAGTATGAAAGAATAAAGATTATTACATCATTTCTGAAGTTAGTTCCAAAGCTATGACAAGTACAAATATTTTATAATGTGCAAAGCATGCAGAAAATTTGGAGCATTTTCTCCATATGTTTACAAGAAAAAGATTACCAAAGTTTTGGGTAAATTATACAAAAACATTTCAGAATATGAATCATGGATATGGAAAATTAATAATGAAATGATCAACCTTGACAAAGATAAATCATTTTGCCTTGTTTCTTTTTTTAAAAACTTCTGATATTTTTATATAAGAAATTCAAAAGACAAATATCTACAAATATCTAAACATTTTTAAACTTTTTTTAATATCCAGGCATAGCTGATGTAGGTCAATGTTCTCAAGCATTCTGTACAGTAGGAATGCAATAAATGCTTGTTAACACTTGTATACAGAACCACGCACTTTGCCCTTTGAGAATATGAAGACATATCCATGCATAAAATCTAAAACAAACAATGTATTTATGTGCATTATATGTAAGTTATCATAACCAAAAACAAATTCTTTCCAAAGTTTGTGAAGATTGTTAGTGTTTTTATGAGTCTGTGTATGTATGCAAATGTATATTTGTGGGGGGGTGTATGTGTGTCTGCGTGTGCATTATATGCCTTTTATTTTAAAGGGCATTTATAAGAGCTAAGACCCTTTGAAAAATCTTTCATTAAAAAATAATTTGACAACCAAGAAGTTTTTTCTTGGACCTCATTCATTTCGGGTATGCAGATAATGACAATTGCTTTTTGAAGATAAATTTGCTAATAGCTACTGTTTTCCACTTAGCTTTACTGCCCTCAGGTTCTCAGACACCTCCAATTGCAAGCCCAGTCCTCTAGACCAGCCGGAAAACACATGCCAGGAAACACAGATCCATTCACCACACATTCCTCACTTTTATATTTCTATACACTTTCCTCACTTTCATATTTCTATTAGCAGCTCTTATTTATATTAGTGAACAAGTAAATCACCTTTAATGCCCTTTTCTCCTTCTGATAGCTGAACTATAAAAATCATAAGACTTTAATGGCAACAACATATCAAAATGATTTTAATATTCTATAATATGAATGCACTCATTCACAAAATTTGACTTCTATAATACAGGGCTACAAATTGACATGATGATAATTTCATGAAATATACAACTTTTTCTCTATCTCCTTAAAAATCTCAGTCACAATTTCTATTATAAAAATATAAATCAAGAAATACAGAAGCTCATATAATTTTTTAAACCAAATTAAATAAATTGGAGAAAATAAATGTTTGGAAAATATTAGGATCAATTTAAATAATCTTTAAGCAATAATTCCTTGGAAATTTTCTCCCCATGTTTATTTTCTCACTGCATTCTGTTTATTACTGCATTTTATCAACCCTGAAAAGCCACAAGATGGCATTGGAGAGTTCAATTACTTCATAGAACATATTTATTGGAAAAATTGGAATACTTTTTTCAGATAGTTTTCCTTTCTTCTAAAATGAAACACATTTAAGAAGAAAATATTCATTATAGTATGGAATCCTTTTCTCACGATACATAGAAATAACTTTCCTTTATCATTCACAATATAATATATATTTCATAGCAATACAAGGTAAATGGTATATATGTTTAGAGCTCCAAGCAAAATGCCAATGGCTGAACTTTACTGAAATCAAAGTAGCAGAAGTAACTAGAAAATATTTTAGTACAATTAGTAAAATATGAAGGACAATTCATAGTGCTTAGACTATACATAAGAGGCAACCTGACATTTTTTAAAGAAATATTCATAAATAACCCTCAGAGATTTTAAAGTTGGCAAAATTATCCATTGTTGTTGCCTTAAAGCCATATATTCCATTCAAGGTGTCTTGCATGGATATCTTCAGAGACAAAAGTCTACAAAAGGAAATTTGCTTTAAATAAGCAAAAATAGACAAACACAGCTTAGTATTTTGAACCAATAACCTCAGTTTCACTTAGGTACATCATCACCTCCACGGAAAGGAATGTTATTTTCAATTTAGCTATGCAGTGATATGCCATTTGATTTTTAAACATCAACTAAACTCAGTTTTTTCCTTAACGGAAATTTTGTTTTACATTGATAATCTCAACTTCCTGGCATAAGTACAAACTGTGTAGCATCAAGTTAAGTGTAGTTATCAGCAGACCTCAGGTACTCCCACCCCAAATTCTGCCCTTCTAAATGGTTAATTGTCGTGCTAACATATAAAATATGTTACAGGAAAAAAGCATACTGAATATGCATTGAAAATGTATAATGTTTATGAAATCAATAAAATGAACTAATTTTTCTACTAATGATATTGTAGTTTATAATTGTTACTTTATGAAACAGGAAACCAAGGATGTTAAAGATTCAGGGGTTTGTCCCAATCAACAAGGCTTATTAGGACCTAGTTTGAAACCCAAGACTCTTAATTTCCTGTGCTGTGCAGTTCATAATATTCACCATATCAACCTAAACCATATCTGGAAAAAGTAACTGAAAGCAAGTGTTTTTAATGATCATTGTTGTAGATGAAAGTTGAAATGTCAATATTAGCTATCTGTTGAAATGTCCTGCCATGTTATGATAGTCAACATGAGGATTAACCTTGACAAATTATAATACACTTGTAAGTCACCTTTCCAATCTGTTTGTATAAACTAAGGGAATGAAAATTGAATCAATATTGCCCTACCTTCAGCAGGTTAGTCTATGGCAAACATACTTCAAATATAGGTACAACATTTTTTATTGAAATAAAATTATCTTTCTTATAATTTTTTCATTAGCATTATTGACCAAGAGTATACACTTGCTTTACCTAAATAGAAAAAGCAAAATTTCTGGGCTGGGGTTGTAGCTCAGTGGTGGAGCATTTACCTAGCACATGTGAGGCCCCAGGTTCAATCCTTGGCACCACATAAAAATAAATAAATAAAATAAAGGTATTGTGTCCAACTACAACTAAAAAATAAATATTAAAAAAGCAAAATTTCTAAAGAGTTAAATTTTAAAAAAATAAACATCATTACTAATATACTGATTTGTGTAATGGAGATTTAAAAAAAAAATACACACGTGACATCAACTTCTTTCAGTCTCCTTTTTATCTCAGTCTCTGCATTTTCAGAAATGTTGATTTGGTGATTTATTTACAGTTATCTGAATCAACTCTATAAAATTTAACATTATCTCTCATCCATATTGAAGCTTTCTCTTCCTTTTGTTTCCAGGAATACGTTAAATTCTCTTTACTCTCTTTTTAACTTTCTTTTAGTCTCTTCACCTGATTTGCTGCTCGCTCTCTCTGTAAACCTCTTCAAAGCCAGTGATCTACAGGACACTGGATCTTTCCCCTTTCACTTTCCTTTTCCTTTTTTCTCCCTGCATGCATTCCCTGGATGATCATTATATCATGCTACACTCAATATGAGGATAATTTCAAAATCTACAAGTCTTGCCTTGACTCTTTTGGTATATTGAAAGGAGATCCCCTAAAAGTTCACCCAGACCTGTGAATGTGACCTTATTTGGGTAGTACCTTGCTGATGTTATCAAGTTAAGGATCTCTATATGAAATCATCCTGAATTATCCCAGTAGATTCTAAAGCCAATGACATGTGTCCTTTTATGAGAAAAACAGAGATTAGATACCAAAAAAAAAAAAGGCCTCATGGAGATGGAAACAGAGATTGAAATAACATAGCCACAAATCAAGAATCAACTGAAGCTACCATTAAAGGATTAAGTCAATAAAGGATTTCTCTCCTAGTGCCTTTTTAAAAAGAGTGTGACTCTGTTCACAACTTGAATTCAGATTCCTGGCCTCCAGAACTATGAGAAAATTTTATATTATTGTATGTTGTCTAATTTGTAGTATTTTGTTATAGCAGCCTCAAAAAACTAATATGAACCCAGATTGATAATCCTATTACTTCCAGATTTCCAGTGACTTCCACAGCTCAAACATTCCAAATAGAACACATTCCATCCCCTCTCCCTGAATAAATCACTCCTTCTCTACTCTCTATAATTGGCAACACCATCAATACAACTTCTCAAATTATTTCACAGTCCATCTCCAAACGTCCACCTGATGTTTAGTCTTCTTCAGAAATATATTTTCAGTCCCTCTGACTACTTTTCAGGCCCTCAATATATCTCCATATAATTTTTATTGAGTTCCTGACTGGTCATTCTTAAATCCTGCTATAGTCTTTGCTATAGGGAGTGTTATGTGTCCAAAACTGTATTTTACCATGTTCTTCTCATAAGAGATTCACAACAGTTTGTCTTATCTTGTCTGTGAAGACAGGTTTACAGACAGAACTGCACGAACATGTGTAGCACTTTCCTATGCATAATAAAAAGTTTCACCTCTATGTTATGTAGAAGACACCATGATGGAAAGATCTGCTAAATGAGAGGCCCAATATCACAGTATGATTTTTACTGAAGGGATTTAAAGTAATTAAATCTCTCAGTCAAACTTTCTGTCCTACAAAATATAATTCAAAATCCTTTGCAAGATACATAGTACCATTCACACTTTATCCCCAATCTATTGTTTGATCTAAGTCACAAATACCTTTTTACTGTTCTTCAACAAGTAGAAATTTCAAGTTTCTCTGCTTTGGGGATCTTTAATGTGACTGGCAGAATCACAATCCTCCCATTACAGAATGAATTTCTTCACCTTCTTCTTTCTAACCTCCCACATCTAATTGATCATCAATCAACCTAAGTGGATTCTAACTTTAAAATTGCTCTCTTCTGTCTTCTCTGTTCTCACTGCTGCTACTTTAAGGTAGAAAAATTATTTTTGTCTCAGGGGTTTGGGTTGTTATTGTTGTTAAAAGATACACAGACTCCTTCAGGCTACTACAAGGAAAAAAAGAGGTGTTTCTGAAAGGGTATTTGTGGAATGTGGATGAATCTTGAAAGTTCCTATGCTCCTAAGCATCAATGGTGTCTGTTTATTCTCTTTCTCCTTCCCTGTCCCTCTTCCTTCCTCTGCCCTGCCTTTTTTTTCTTTCTTTTTTTTTTCTTTTTGGGTACTGGGGATTGAACTCAGGTTTACTCAACCACTGAGCCACATCCCCAGCCCTATTTTGTATTTTATTTAGAGACAGGGTCTCACTGAGTTGCTTAGGGCTTCGCCATTGCCAAGGCTGGCTTTGAACTCCTGCTTCAGCTTCCCAAGTCAATGGGATTCCAGGTGTGCACCAAATCACCCAGCTTCTGGCCTGCTTTCTTTACCTGTATCTTCCCTTCCCTCCCCACCTACACACTCACTCACCTTTTTTTATTATGGACCATGGATCACAAGGCCCTCTTAGCAAAATATTACAATTTCTCTGTTCTTATATCCTCCATTACCACTGAATGACCTTTCTCTAGTCTCCAATCAAAAGAAGTTTGCTTGAATTAGTTAACAACAAGTTGTGGTAAGCAGAGAAATGCCTCCTCCCTGAAAGATGTATACATCCTTTTCCCTGAAACACGTGACTGTATTTTATTACATGGCAAAAAGGATTTTGCAAATATGATTAAATACATTGGGATGGGTATATTGTCCTGGATTACCCAGGAAAGCCTAAAATAATCACAGGGGCCCTTTTAATGGAAAAAGAGAAGTGAGATTAAGTCAGAGGAGATGTGACGACAAAAGTAGAAGTTGGAGTGATGCAGGACCATGCACCAAGGAATGAAAGCAAATACCAGAAGCTGAGGAAAGGCCCCAATATGGATTCTCCTCTGTAGCTTCCACAAATTCCAACTTATTTTGGACATCTGATCTCAACAAATATGAGTTAATATATTTATATTGTTTTAAGCCACAAAATCTGTAAGGCAGAGGTAGGACACTGATGTGCCAATGTTCGTAATTTCCAATCCATCTGATGGATCACCTTCAAGCCTGTAGTTGATATCCCATGAATCAACACTTTATCCTCTGCTCCAAGGAGTAAGCTACATGTGTGCTATATCTACAATAAAACATCATTTCCTTAACATAGCTTAAAGTGTCCATCCATACTCACTGGCTCCTTCCTACTACTTTCTGTATCTCACCTCTTCCATCAAATATTTAGAACTATGTATCCCTCAATATAGTTCCACACAACTATATTTATTTACTTGAGAAAGTATCTTTCCCCATTGAAAACTTTCTCAACTTGGAAGACTCATCCATGTTGACTTTTCTTCTCCATGTGAACTGGTTGTGAATTAGGCATCATTCCCACAATTGGCATTAATCTGTGCCAACCTTATATAGACTTGTACTGACAAATAAAAATGAATAATTTGACAGCAAAATGCACAGGTTTACCAGATGATTGCTATACAATGACATTGAATGATTTTATTTTCTTAGGTACAAGCTCTATTTTTGTTTGACGTGTTATTCCAATTAAAGACATAAATTCAAATGAATATTAAGATTACTCTAGATCTAAGTTTTAAAATTATAAAAAATATAATAGGAGAGAAGATGCATTTTCCCAAGAAAAACTGAACTGTATTTTTTCATTTCAAAAAATAAAGAAACTAAGTATCAGAAATTTGGTCTTACAAGCTATCCCAAAGGAAAATAAGGAGAAATTCCACATACTTTTCAACATATTTCACAAACTGAGAACAAACACATGGTAACATAATAAAGGCAGATGCTGGGGGACTAGGTTGTCTCTTAATCATGTGGAATTAAGCTCATTGACTTCCAGGAATGCCCAAGAGAGCTAACGAACATAAATCACATTGACAAGAGATGGAAGTACCTTACTATATTTTTCATTCCTATTTTGTTAAATTTCACTTTCTTTACACAACAGTATACTTTCTGTTACTTAAAGAAATGAAGATGCAGCAATAACAAAGATTAGAACCTAAACCATGTCTTTGGTTTACTTAACTACTATTGACTTTTATAAATTATTTGGGCCTAAATTCACAAGTTTTGGAAAATCTCTTGAGGCTTGCCTTCCTCTTACTGTCAGCATGAATTGCATCTAAATCATTTTACATAAACAGGTGTCCACTGTCAGGTTCCACAACAAAGAGAAGATCAACTCCCTGCGGCAATCCTTTTAGTCTCTAATAGCTAGCTGCTTTGGGGAATTTCATATATCTTAAATCTCTTCAAGAATAACATGCACTCTTTGGTTTATATAACATAGCTACTTTGTCTTCTCCATATGCTCTAATAACTATGAATACTTCTTTCCTCTACTGAATTCACTTGCATATTTATCAAGTATCACTAACCGTTAGTCTTTTCATGATGGTCAGTACTGAGAAATATCATTAAAACCAAAATTTCCACACAATGATATTAGTACTTCCTTAAAGCAGTGTTAAATGTAGTAAAAGTCCAATACAGAAATAATTGAAGAATCATTTTCCTTGCCTTCAAAGAGATTTTGAACTACTTTCCAAACCTGTGAAACCACTCATTATTTATAAAGATTCATTTTTTTCATCTAAACCCTTAACATGTCCTAGATATTGCTTATTAAGAGTTTATGTCTTATGCTTCAATAGTCTCATATTATACATTATACTGACTTTAAGGAAAAAAACCACTTTTCATGAAATGTCTCTATTTTATTTTACCTTTATCTTTCTAATACTGCATTGATTCTGCAGAACCCTCACTGATAAACCCCAATCTGAACATTAAAACCACTCAGCTACTGATTTATTTAATCATTAACTAAGACATTTCCTTGAGCCCCAAATCTGTTTTAGCACTCTATTTTGGCACTGTATATTATACACATACAAAATTTATGATTCTTACACTCAACATCTTATATTCTGGGGATAGATGGAAGCAAAGAGGAATGTACAAAAGCCAAATCATCATGGACCCTTCTCTCTTCTCCAATTTCTTTATCCAGGCTCCTCTAACTTCATTTCTCAACAATGTCCTAAATTCTTCCACCAAATTGCATCCTATATTTTAGTTCCTCCAAAGTATTACAGTCATACTTTGTCCATACTAATTCTTCAACTGTTTGTATTATTTCCCTGCTCCCATGGCTCACTCTAAATCCTCATAGATATATAAACTAAACACACACACACACACACACACACATTGTTGACAAAGACCATATTAACCTCTTTGAATGGCCTGGTACAGATACAACATTTTAGGAACATTAACTCTTTCAACAAACTAATGATGATATTTTAAGTTAAAATGCTCTACAAAGATACAGTAGCAGTATAAACAGATTATTGTATTTGCAGAAAAATGCCCTAAAGGAAAGAAGGAAGGAAGAGGGGATGGGGAGTGAAGAGGAAGGAAAAAAAAGAGAGGGAAGTAGAGGAACAGAGAGAAGAGGGAAGAAAAGGGAGGGGAAAAAAGAAGAAAGGGATAATCAAGAATATTAAGTTATATTTTCTGAATTGGTTGATATACAAAAGATTCTCCAACCACACATTTGCTTTACACATGTTTTTGTACAGAATTCTTCAAATGACAGCAACTCAAATGTTTACTTACTGAATTGCTCTAACACTTCACACACTTGAGGAGGATAAGTAATATTGATAGTCTGCCTCTTTTCTCAAGTATTGTTTATAATTTTTTAAGTACAAAATGGTTGCAGGAGAAAAATCTATTGTGTAATCAAGGCTGAATATCTTTTTCCAATAATGTTAAAGGTCTTGATTTTAAATGTATGCACATCCTTAGAGACCAAATATAATGCTTATTTGTCACAACATTCACATATATGAAATGATATTCAAAACATTACAAAGTTTTATTTTTAATACTTCAATCAAGATTTTATAATTTATATAACTGCCTTATTAAATTTAATTTGCTCCTTAAATTAATAGCAATAGGGGTGTACGCCAATGTGATAAAAATAACGCATCTCCAGCTTGTGTAATAAGAGCTCCTATTGCTTTCAAATTAGGTCTGTTAATGAGAAACAAATACTTCTAAATTTTTGTGGAATAACCATATGTGTTAGGTTAAAGTAAACACTACACACAAATAACATGCCATAAAAATTCAACACTAGTGTGTGCATTATAATTTTATATGTACTCGATTCATAAAATGGCTAATTCTGATTTTCTAGCAGTCACAATGAATTTTTTTTTTAATTCTTGTAAAACAAAAAAGCATTGAATCATGTTTACTGAACTTTCACAATGATTAATAAAATCAAGAACAAAAAGAATTAAATGATAAGAATAAAGAACAAGGATAAGCAGCCTTCTTGGTTAATATGCAAGATCCAACATTAAAAATTGATTTTGAATCCCTGGCCTTAGTGACTCTGGTTTTATAGGTTGGGCTGGGCATGAAGATTAAGCCATTAATCTTTTAAGAAGAAGATGCCAAGTGTACTCCTCTTCTACTTGATATATGGAGATCAGTAATGATGCTATTCAGTGAGATATCTGGTCTCTCATACAAAAAGGTGCCACAGTAACAAACATCAGTTGAAATGAATCCAAGTTGAATGAATAAAAGCTTATGGATAAAATAATATTAATTTCCAAATTTCATACTTAATATCCCAAAACAAACCAAACATACTTCCATCTATATGGGACTTAGTATAGACCCTGGAAGAAGTTATCTTAATTCACATTCTATACAAAGGTAAAACAAGGCAGGTATTAGGGGTTTGCAGTATGCTTATTTGTCATTATTACATTATGATATTAAAAACACATTTGGTTTAATTATTGACTGTATTCATAAATTGAAAACAGCAAAGTCTCAGAAATTCCACGTCACTTAGGACATCATTTCAGTAACACCCTCCGAAAATAATTATTTGTATCATTCAAAAGAAAATTTGAATTTGAAACAGGTTAATGAGCTTTCCCAAGTCTCTAGAGCAGGAGATACAAATTTTACAATTGTCCCACATTTCTAGGTCTGACCTATAATCCTCAAACACACAAAGTATTTCCCAATTTGATAAAACTTCTTACATCCAAATTAGAGCTTATATAGAATGGAGCTGATACCACTATTTTATGATGACAAAGTCATGTGTGCATTTCAGTAAATGAATCAGATCTGATATACACAAAACTGACAAAACAGATTTTATATAATCAAATGTAATAACTAGAATAATGAGGGTTTTTTAAGATTCAATCAATAATCATATTTTAACCATAGAGGTTTCTATCAATTAAAAATACCCCCTAAAATTGATGAAATAATATGAATCATAGAAACACTATTTTTTACATTGATTACAAACACATGAACGGCATATACAGCAGCAGTACCAAAATGTTCTGAAACCTATGATGAGCTCAATAAAATACCTTTTACATTCAACCCTGAACCAAACCTTCATCCATGCACAAAGCTTTTCCCAATTTCTTCCCAAACTTTCTCCCCAAAAGGGGTTCATGTGAGCAAAATTTCTATTTCCCTTGCCTGTGGCTTTTTTCATCAACATGAATTTGAAACCTCTTAATCTAGGGGAATGAGATGGTTGCTGCACAGCCCCATCTCAATTTTTTTTCATGCACTCTCCTTTCTGAACTCCAAATATTCAATTCTTGATATCACAACTTTCAACTTCCCATGGTTTTGTGAACAATAACTCATCTTTTTTTCCCTAATGTCTCTCTGGAACTAATGGAGAACACATTCTGAGTCTAGCAGCTAAACACAATGCATATCTTCTTCCTTTATGCTTAAAAGCTATAACTTCAAAACTTCTGTAGTCTTACATCAAATGTGAACTTTTCAAGGCTTTGTATTATTACTGACATTAAAGTTTCATATCAGTATGTATTAAGTCCTCCCTTCCCCTGCCCCTCCCTCCCTCCCCCTCCCCCTCCCCCCCCTCATTTGTTTTTAATACCAAGGGTTGAACCCAGGGGGTACTTAATGACTGAGCCACATCCCCAGAACTTTTTGAGACAGGGTCCTCCCAATTTGCCTAGGGCCTTGTTAAGTTGCTGAGGCTGGCCTTGAATGTGTGATCCTCCTTCCTCATTCTCCCAAGTTGCTGAAATTACAGACATGCACCACATCTAGCTCAATCATCCTATATGCTTTCCTTATTCCAAGTATTAACAGTCCACTACTGCCTCAGATAACTGATAACATGTGAAATTTTCCTTAAGATTCAACACTGATCTATTTAGCAGCCCCTTTCATTACCATTCTAGTCTATCTTTATATTTCCTTACTAAAATATTATGGTGTGTCCCTGTGACATTTTCTTAAATAACACTGGTGCTTTCTTTAAATGCTTCCAAGTGAATTCAGCAAATCAGTTGAAGTATAAACCTAAAAAGAATCTGCCCTAAGCATAGCCGAGAATGAAATGCTAACATTAAATGTTAACATAAAAAAATCCACAATATTGCCATGCAAAAATTAAGATGATACTCTATGAAAGAATGCTGAAACTCATATATAATGAAATAAAAATGCAAGCTTTTGATATTGAATTCATTCCAATCCAAAGTAAACAACAACATAAGCTACATTCGTTTCAACTCACTCCCACTTTTATAATATCCTATTAATATACTCTACTAATTATCCATATACCTACAACATCTCCACAATTTGAATTCCCCAAAATTGTCATACTCTCAGAAAAGGCACATATGTAAATGCAGCACCATCACTTTAAGCTGTAAAAATGAGGAAAAAAGGAGGAATACTTCTTACCAGAGCCTCTTTTGGTCACAACCTTCAAACTCTGAGTGAAAGTAGCATATAAGAGAATCAAATGCGGAATCGGAGCTTTCATCTTCCAGCTCTTAAAGGCTGTTCCCTATAGCAAAGATAAAAAGAAAAACAGCATTTTTAAAGATATATGCCAATATTATAAGATTGTTTGTAAAACATTTGATCAAGCATGATTGGGGCAATGAATCACACAAAACAAAAAACATAAACAGGATCTTTATCATATATTCCCATGTGTTGTATGGTCCTTATGTTTAAATAAAAATTAATAATGCCAAAATTATGGCTCTATAGGCTTTTTTTAAATCTTATATTCACTTAAGAGCTAGAATTTTTAGAGGCCCTAATTGTATTTAAATAGTTGAAACAATTCATTCAAAAGAACTATTTATCCAGCAGTTCACTTTCAATATAAATTGCCAAAACTGACAATTTAAACTGATATTTAAAAATATCCCATGCTGCAAGAGTATGTTATTTTATTCAGTATCATTCTTTCCAATCAAGATGAAATCTTACATTGTATACCGCTAACGATTTAATTGTGATTTTGAAAGCCTCTTTTAAAAAATTCAAATAAGATACTTCCAGAGAACATTAAGACTTTTTTTTCTCTATTACAAGAAGGTAAATTGTGGATGAAAGCTACAAAAAACATATATAATTTCTTTCTATTATAAGGTTCTTAATGGGATAACAGAAAGGATGCTACCCTTATGTTGGGACTTCAAAAGGGGAACTATTTCATTTGAAATTAACAATATATATATATCATCTCCCTCAGAAAATTATCCCTCCTTTCTCTAAGCTTTTTTGAGATAAATATATACAGATTGTCATTTCTAAGTTATACAACATGGTGCTTTAATATGAATATAAATTATGAAATAATTCCCACAATCAAGTTAGTTAATGTATACATATTTGGACACAGGTACTATTTATTTGTTTGGTCACAACACTTAAAATCTACTTTTAGAAAATTTCAAGTATATAATGCAGTAGTATTAAGTATATAATGCAGTACCCCATGCTGTATATTAGATTCACAGAATGTATTCATCTCATATCTGCAAGTTTGTCCCTTTTACCAACATTCCCCCATTTTCCTCAACTTCCCAGGCTTCAGCAATCACCTTCCTCTGTATTTCTTTTCTTTTTGTATATGGCTGAAATAGAGTTGAAAGACTGAATTTCAAAAAGCAGCAAGTCAGAACATAGTTCACATATATTGTCAACCCATGATAGCACAAGTTTCTTTGCAAGACATATGAGGACCGATCACATCCAGCATTCCATTGCTTTAACTTTATTAAAAATGAGGAAGCAGAAATGGTAATTTGACACAATTTTTGCTCTCCCAGAGACTCAGTTACCTCTGAATATTTTCAATGGCTAATTCATTCACATTAATAAAGATCTGTTAAAATATATATTAATTCACAAAACAAAATCAAAATCCATTCACTGGCAGCAAAGTGTCATTGTCATTATTTTAGTGGGAAAGATCAGAGAATTTATAAAATAACATTGAAAATAAGGTATTTTAATCACAGCACACCTTTAAAATGATGATAGCCTCTGTCAGTTTTCTAACCAAGGACCTTGGATTCACATAAAGACATAAATGAAATCTGGTTTGAAGAGCTGATTCATCAGACACATCTGAGAAACTGCCACCATAAAGTGTAAGCCTGAGTCATGCATTCCTCAAACCCAAATCACATTTCCCAGCTACCTCACTAACTAGAGCTGCAGGAAATCTACAAGTTGATATCTTCAGCCTTCAGGTTAGCAGTGAGAATCAGTTCCTTTCTCAGTGTGAATTCAATCAGTGCTGCCCAAGAAGCTCCAGGATCCAACTATATACTGCAAGCCCTTCCAGCTTAACTATCTTATTACTTTAGCCTTGTTCAAAATACTATTTCCTTACTCATTTCATTTCTATAAGGCACACAGTCTAGTTTGCAATTCTATTTCTTAAAATTAAATTGGTTTAGAAAGCATCAATTTGGTAACATCAAGATCCTTAATTGAATCTCTTGAAACTCTGTGTATTAGGGAAAACAAAAAGAATTACATCGCATTTCACAGACTTGATATCTTGGTCAATCAGTAATAATCTCTACAAAAATATTTGAAGAAATTTATTGTGTCTTAAATCGAAAGATGGATTAAATATGTCTAGTCATAGATATTTAAGTTTTGATGTACTGATGGCAAAAAAATGAAAATTCTTACCCAGAAAAAACAATGACAACTGTATACAATTGCCCCACCTGATCAATAGGGAATATTTCCCAAGACCTTTGGTTTTGCCCGAAATCACAGGTAGCACCAACCCCTGTGGATATTGTGTCTTTCACCACATATTCACACATATTATAAACTTTAATTTATAAATTAGATACAGCAGAGATTAACAATAGGAATTATTTTAAATTTTATTATAATTGTAAAAATTTTACAGACCTGCAATAAAAGTTGCATGAGTTATCTCTCAATATTTTATTGTACTTCACTTACTCTTCTCATGATAAAGTGAGATAATACAATGCCTATGTGTTAAGATGAAGTGAGGTAAATTATATGAGCATTGTGATACAGCTAGGATACTACATAAGCACTGTGATAACTACCACAGTTGATTTGATAACTACCACAGTTGATTTGATAACAGAGATGGCTACAGAATTAGTAATAGGAGTATCTCATACACAGGGTGGATACACTAGAAAGGAGGATACACTCATTCCAAGTGGGACTGTTCATGACAGTGCAAGATTTTGTCTCACTACCCAAAATAATACACAGTTTATATCTCATGAATTATTTGTGGAATATTTTTAGAGCATGGTTAACAGGAAAATTGAAACTACAGAAAACGAAACTATAAAGGGAGCTACTGGATAATCATTTACTGAGGTTCTCATGTAACTGACAGTCCATACTATCAGTAAAATAATTTTAAAAGGCTTCAATTTCTGGAAGGGTGGACCTAAAATTACTTACCTGATTCTTATTAACAATAGCACTCATCACTTGGCTTCACATAAACCCCTATTAAATCATATGCAGAATAATGACATCATAGTGTTTACAAGCAGTTATGTTTGTCTCCTTTCTTCTCCCAGCTTTGCCACCTATCAGTAGTGTGCTTAGGGACAAATAATTTATTCTCTCTGTGATTAGTTTCTTTATTTGCAAAGTTTTGTAACAGTATATGTAGCATAGGGCCTAGAACAGACTGGCACATAGAAAGAAGTTAATAAATCAAAGTTGCTGTTGTTGTTGTAGTTGATTACTGTTATTATTAGTAGCAGTACTAATACTATTACATAATCAACTCACATCCACTCCCTGTGAAACTTTCTATATATACCAGTTGTAGTTTTCCATCTTTTCCCATATTATTACCTTATATGCTTATTTATATATATTTTTCTATTTTGCTAGACTTGATGACCCTGCAGGGTACATGTGCATTTTATTCAATTTTTTTATTTCCAGTAATTAATGAATGCTGTCTGAAAAAAACTGATGAATATATGAATGAACATGAATATGGCTTCTATCATATGCAGCTCGATTATTGTATTAATACTCATCATTTGATAAACTTATTGAGCATATACTAGTTACAAGATGCCATGCTATATTGTGAAGTGAGAACACAAAGACAATGCAATACAGTGTAATAAAGAAGGCTCACAGACCAATAAAGGAGACAAATGCTTACCTACTTGATTACACTGGTCCTGTTGCCATATGGTAAGTATAATGTGCTGAGGGATTAGAGGGAGCAATCTATTAATTCTGAAGCAGGTTGGATGACTGGGGAGTCATTGGAAAGGGATTTCAAAAGAAGTATTTCATCGCAACCATGAATTAGACAGTTGCTAAGGGAAAGAGAATTCTGGGTCCATGACAAAGAATGAGTGAAACATTCAGTGTGGTAGGGAGAATAATGCTCCACTACCACCAAACATGTCCACATCCAAATCCCTAGAACCTGTTACCATGTTACCTTACATACCAAAGGGACTATATATATATATATGTGATTAGTTAAGGATTTTGAGGTGGAAGACGATAATTTAGGTTTGCCTAAAATGGTTACAACTTTCCTAGAGAAGGGCAGCAGATGTATCACAGAGAAAGAAAATATAAGGATAGAAGCCAAAGTTAGAGGTACAAGTCAGAGGTACTTTGAAGATGAAATAATAGGCCATGAACTGGTGAAGGCGATCCCCCACTCACAGTCTTGACAGGGTCACAGTGAGAAAAAGTGTTGGCAAAGCCGCTCTCCCACTGTCTTGACAGGGTCACAGTGAGGATGAATGCTGGCAAAGCCACGCTGGTTGGTGGGAAACGGAAACCATGAAACCCTTTTTTATGTAATTGGGACTTTTCATTTTCATGCTTATGTTTCTGACAAGAGGCATGAGTATGTTAAATGCCAAACAAATTAAATTTCAGATGGCTAGAACATAACAGGTAGTTCATGCCTTGGAGGCTGTTCTACTACCCCTCAGCATATCAAGGACAAAGTAGAAGGCTGTTCTTCTATCTCAGTACATTGTGGATAAACCTGATAATGGACAACAATCATCCTTTGAAAGGTCATGAGAATTTTAGGCACCACATTGATTATATCAACTAGAACCCAAGCCCATATTTCCGGCCTCTTAGAAAACCTAATCAGTATGCTTATTTCACAAAGTTTACCACATGCAGTTTCATTTTTGATTAAGGAAAGTTATATTATACACTTAGGAAAGTTAAAACATATAAAGATATATTCTTCTCTTTTTATAAACCCTTTCTTACTTTACATAGGGATATATGATGAGCATAGTTAATATTGGTGGAAAGTGGATTGATTTTTAGAACTTACTTTCTATTGAGAAAGATTATAAAGATATGAGAACTAGTGCACCTTGACTGAGAAACAAAGAAACTCTGAGAAAGTAGCTCAACCAGATTTATGAGAATAAATTTAGGAATTAATTAAAACAGCTTTATAAGACACAGTTTTAGAATAATGTTAGAAATATTATTTTATTTAGATTCTTAAGTTTAGAAATTCTTAAGTTTTTAGTTGTATAGGTTTCTGATATGTTTTAAGAATGATTCATAAACTTCAGGATATTTTAAATATAAGATTTAAAGGGACTTTTTTAGATGGAAATTTTAGCTTAGAAATAAAGTACAAGTGTACTTTAGGTTAATGATTGGTTAGGAGACTTAGAGTCTGGTTATGTAGTTTGGCATTAGTTAATAAGAAAATAGCATATTTTGGGAAAAATAGTAAATCTTGGGAAAATCTGAAAAATGTAAATTAGTGACGTATTTTATTAATGATTCTGTACTTTTAATAATTACATAACTGAAGGTCATATCCTGGAAAAATGTAAATTAATGTCACATTTTTTGTACCCCCAATCATGGTTAAGGAAATGTCATGTCTTGGCAAAGTTTTAAATTATATAATCAATGACGTATTCTGAATCTATGATGATGAGAAAAATTGTAATAAAAGATGACCCAGAGAAAGCTGCATTAGCTCTCTCTCTCTCTGGAGATTGCTCCAAAGGAACGACTCCTGTCTTATATTTTCGCCAACGCCACTCATCCTTCAGGACTCCCTGGACCCCGCTAGGGCAGGACATCGGCAATGAACCAAGCAATGTTTGTTGACTCTAACAGCAACAAAAGTTAACTAAACTTATTCTCCTCTAGAAATACAGGTTTTCTAACACCTTGATTTTGGCCCAGTAAGACTCATTTTGGACTTATGAACTCCAGATCTGTAAGTTAAAAATTGAGGTTGTTTCAGGCCACTCAAGTTGGTGATAATTTGTTGCAGCAAATAAAAAAAAAATAGGAAGATAATACAGCAAGGAAGTGAAATGGCAAGTTTCTGGAATGAAGTGTAAATACATCACAGGTTGTGGACTATAAGGATAGCAGTTGAAATGTCAATACAGAGTGTTAGTAACAAGATATAGTAAATAAGAAATTGGAACTTTGCCTTCATGCCACCTAGAATGTTTTTGTGCTCATCTATTATCAAACTTAATTATACAAGAACATTTTATACAGCTTTCATTTCTTCAACTATTTTTAAGTCATGAAAACATTTATATATATATATATATATATATATATATATATATATATATAAAACAGTTTCCTCCAAATATAAATAACTTAAGTCAGATTCTTCCTGCCCCCCTTTCATACAATCCTAAGATTCTTACAGTAATGACATTAAAGAGCCAATGAATGTTCATAAGAGAATAATGAGAATGGTTTCATGAATCATAGGTTAAAGGTAGAAGAAATTAACTATCAGGCAGTGGAAAAGAAAGAAGAGGAAGAGAGTTAGCCTTAAGAAAAAAAGATTAAATAGTGGGAGAACAAAATAGTACACAAAAAAATAGAACAAAATGATATTAAAGTAACAATAAAAGGAAAATTCTAAAGCACATGGTTTGAGATATAAGATCTATTATGATACTATTTGCTAATATGTACAGATACAGAAGACATTTTGGGAAATGAGTATGGAGAGATATGCAATATTATATTGAATTTAAATTGTCTGTGGACCCTACCATTAGAATTATTTTGTATTTAATTAAAAATATTATCCAAGGGCTTAGTAGAATAGGCTTATAAATAAACCCACCACTGAGGGTAGAGAATTGAAGGATAATTATAACAGAAGGTGGAAAAGGCCAAGACATTCTTGTACAATGAAGCAAAGGATGAATAGCTAGGGCGGTGGCTCAGAAGTTGAAAGCTCAGCTAGGATGTATGAGGCACTGGGTTCAATCCTCAGCAACACATAAAAAAACAAATAAATAAATGTACTGTGTCCATCCACAATTAAAAAACAGGATAAACAGCAGAAAAGGTAGGTAAAATTAGAAATAAAGAAATATTTGCATGGGGAAGTTGGGACACACCCTCTTATAGGCAGAGAAGTACCAGTGAATGAATACAAAGGTAAGTCTGGAAATGAAATGGAGAGAAGGTGCATTCATTTGTATTATTGTATTTATAAAGCAGAGAAAGTGGGTTTTGGAATGAGATAGAACTGGATTGAGAAAGCTGTTTTCCCAATATATTGAGGTGTCAAACTTTTACTTCAAAGTTTTACAAGAATTAAAAAAAAATAATTGCCTTTATAGTGACTATTACAGTATTTAATAATGACAGTCAATTTTAGACAATTTTAAATGCTACTTTTTTCCCCTTTGTCTCATTCCCATCCAGACTGATAATAATTAACTATGTTAAAAAATGATCCACTTTATTTGATTGAATCCATAAAGCTTTGACATTATTATATTCAGGATTAAAGTAACCTTTTTAATTTAATAAAAAATTAAGTATCCATTTGTGCATGACACAGATAAAGTTGTTTTCCAAGTGTTCAATTTACATAAAGCAATGCATGATAAAATTTAGAGATAGATTCCCTATGGAGAGAATAAACAGAGGCTCTTCCAGATGCTGAAACTAAAAGTTACAAAAAAAATCATAATAGTCACAGAGAAACTTGTCTGTTATATCATGAATCTTTGATTATTATCCTGAGGAAAATTAAACATAATCTATGAAGATTATATATATATATATATATATATATATATAGCATTGATTGCCTATATGGTTTATATGTTTTCCTAAGTACTGAGATACAAAATGATTTGGAAGTGGACACTGTGGCCAAGGATCACATGGAAAAGAGTCATAGAAATCAACCATTTTAGAGAAGGGATATATGTTACTAGAGGTGAATTCTCGAGAGTCTATGGAAAGTCCTCATTGATGCTGAGAGGGGTCATGGCAACATTTACAAGGTAGCATTGGGCTTTGGAAAAAGAAGAATGGGTTCATTAATGACTACAATTGAAAGGGTATTAAAATTGGTTGATAAAAAATTATAGGAAAGAAAAGCAAAAAGAGTACATGGTGTCTTTGAGAAAACATTAGTGAAAATATAGCTATGTACTTGACAATCAATTCAATACAGACCTACTTGGGATGGGGCAAGTGTTTTGATCATCTAATTTAAGTTTTATGTCACTAAATAATTTTTAACATATTATCTTAGACACAGTTCTGTGTTTTATTTTTAAAATAATTCTAACCAAAAGACCATCGTGCCTACAAAGCCTGGCTGAGGAAGGAATGCTAAATGTACAGATTTTCTAACCAAATTTCAATACTGTTTTCCACAACCTAATTCATCATCTGAATAAAAGGTTGATGTGTCAATAAAATCTCCAGGTATATGGTTCCCCTACAAAAGGATAAAAAATATAAATACTCAAAAGACTAATGACCTTGTCCAAAACATATATACTCCTTTATTTAAATATTTTCCTGAGAACTAAACAATGTGGAGTGTGTTATGAATGAACCTGCTCTAAAATGCCATGGAATGCCCTGCAAACCAACATGGCTGAGCAGTGACCACAGATACCATGAGAAAACTGATAGACTTTCTGGGTAGAACCCAATGAGGTTAAGAGTAAGCCAGTAAGAAGAGGGCTTGCTCAGCTCTCAAGAAGTCCCAACCCTATCCTGAGGCAGATTGGAATCCAATCATGTTTATGAAACTATGACCAACTCTGTATTAAACAGTATTCACCAACATCCATCTAATTAAGAAATTAACATGACTGATATAAACAAATTTAGAAGAAAGAGGCTATAGAATATACAACTGGCATAAAATATTTGAGATTTTTTTGAATTTTTTAAATTTGTAAGTGAATACAGAATGAATGATTTTTTTGGAACACAAATTATCAAAAATTAATGAACAAAATAAAACTATTAACACACCAAAGAACAATTAAAATGCAAAATGATATTAAAGTATAAATTCAAAAAATGTGGAATGCAGAAAATAACAGATATAAGAGTACTTTCAAACTTTCAAGGAGCCAAGTTTCTTCTAAGGAACAGAAAATTATGGCTATGACTGCAAAAATATAGAAAACCTTTAAAAACTGACAAACTAAACTATAAGAACTAAAATAAGGAGCTTAATAAGTTTTAAAAGCTATAATTATGCTTGTAAGAATAGTTAATATTACCACTATGATTTAGCTTTGATTTCAAATTGCTAGGCAATTAAAAATAGACAATAATAATGACTATAAAAGCAAAAATTGGAATAAGAATAATCCATTTTTTTCATTATTTGTAGGTTTACTTACAAAAAATTATAATACTTCATTACGTTAATACTCAGAAAATATACTATAAGATAAAATTTTGACTACTTTTCCATTTTGGCAAACATGTCAATGTTTTTTCAAGTTGCTATTACACAATCCAAATGGAACTTCTTTATTGGTGTTACAGTTTTACAAAATAATGAGATACATTATAATATATTAAGACATGCATAACACACAATTTCATTCCCTCATACCCCCATTTCCCTCCTTTTTGTGTTTACTGATGAATTAGGACTAAAATTTGAACAAGAAAATTTTAAGTATTTTCAGGAATAAAAGAGAAATTAGGTAGGACTTGTCCTCAAGACATCAAAATACCATACAGGCCTCAAAGAAAGATGGTGGATTAGAGGAAAACTGCACATGTCAAGAGTTCCTTGACACCAGACCTACAAAATGGGAAGATGGCATCTCAGGTGGGTAACTGAGGGAACTCACTCAAACTTAATTCTGAACTTTAAAAAAAAAAAATTTATAGTCACAGAAGTCAGACACGTGAACATAAGAAATAATGTGTTACAGAAATGCTAACTCCGGTACCCTAGAGGCTGCTAGTGGCTGGAGAGAAGGGGAAGGGCAGAGCAGAAAAACAATGGAGACTGTGTGGCCGGGAGGATAAAGAAATTATGAGAATAAAGAATTGACTTAGGGTAACCTCTGGATCAGAGAAGAAAACTGAGTTTAATAGACACGGAATTGGTAGGGGAAGAGAATTAGTGAAAGCAATTCCAAAAATCACACACAGAAGGGGAAGTGTTTGGGGCTCAAAAAAAATGGCTGCTGGGCTCCCAGGAAACCAGCCATAGCAGAGCTCTCCAACCCTGGGGAAAACACATATTCACCCTACCAGAGAAGGTAACCATCAGCCAAGTTCCTGTGGCTGGGGAAAGTGCACACTGATCCTGGAGCTCTCTCTCAAGCTACTTGAGAGGAGAGCTTTCAGGCTGTCTGCTGTATCCCCATAGGAAAAAAATTAGCACATGTGCTACTAGATAAAGCAACTGCCCAATGTGGTGCTATGGCCAGGGGAAGCACTGGCTTGCTGCTGAACATCCACCACCTGCAAAAGTCTCACCACCACCGCCGCCATAAGAAGAGAGGAGTTTAGGAACTGCTGCAGCTGCCCAAACAATTCCCAGAAAGTACCTGAACCAGACAAACTGAAATAAGCACAAACAAAAGTTTGCTTAGACCATTTGGTCTCTAGATTCCAAGGGAGAAAGTTTCCACTGTTGTTAGAGCTATGGCATCCACACAGTAATGTCTGAAATCCAGGGCAGATACCCAGAATTTTATGTTCAAATGGTGAAAGTGAAACCAGTGGAGGTTTTGTCTCAATGCCCTTAAAGTATATTTTACCAGATACCAGAATTCTTCCTCCAATAAAAAATGTGCAGCAATACTCAAACACCCACCCACAGAGTTTCAAAGTTCACTCAAAACTAAACTCCAACTACTGGAATCTCTGATATAAAACTCCACAAGATCCTTGCCACAGAAACAAAAAATTTGACAACACCCAAATTGTGCTAGCCCACTGCATACTGGGAGACTGAAAGCTGAGATCTACTACAACCAGCTTTTGCCTCCTAGCCACAAAGGCTGGCAGGTAAGAGAGGAACAAAAAGGTGTTGCGCTTAACAACCCTCAGTCCTTGACACAAGTGTTACAAAATCAAAATCAAATACCAAGAATGAAAATCCATCCTGTCCAATAGTTTTGACCAACTCAGCAGAAATAATCACTTTATTTCACAGCAATGTTTTTATTGTTTTTAATTGTCTTTTCTTTCTTTTTTCATTTCTTTATACTAACATTTTAATCTATATTTTTAAATTTTAACTTTTTAAATTTCTTTCAAACATCATTTCATCATATTGTAGTTCTTTTTACTTTTTTCCATTATGTATGATTTTGTATGAAGGTATGATATGGGTGGATGTGTGTGTGTGTGTGTGTGTGTATACTCATTGTGTGAATTGGTTTGAAAAAATATATGTATGTTAATATAATTGTACTTTCGTATTAATTGCCTCCTTCTGTACCTATTTATGATTTAGCCTTGATTTATCTTAGGTAGGGTTGAATTATACATGGCCTTGAGCTGTGTTGATCTTACAGTGGCTGGTTTTCCTATTCATCACTCTCTTCCCCCACTAACAGCTGCATTTTCCTGTTCTAATGTTTTCTCTTTATTCTACTACTTTATGTAAATCTTTTATTCCTTCATTTTTACAGCTGACATCTGGTAGCTACCACCTGCCCCTCCTTTCATCACTTTTAAAAAATATTTCAAACTTTCTCTCACATTAACATCCTATATTATTTTGTTTAAGAAACTCTAATCCAACTAAATAATTGACTGATATAGTTTATGTATTTCATACTCCATTCATATTGTTGTGATTAATAATACAGTGAACAACATAGTAGACATCTGATGTTTGATGCCTAATCTAATCCACAGTTTTGCATTGCTGGTATTGATGTTAAATGTGGACCCAACCATTTTTATATAGGTGGTAATTAGTTTTGTAGATACTAAAGTAGACACTGGATATTTATCTCAAAACTATACATTGGCAGCTGACAGTAACGCTACTCCTGCCTACCTTAGAGGGGTTGGAAAGTGATTGAGACAACTCAAGATCACAGAGTAGAGATCCTGCTGCTGAGAAACATTCAAAATTCATCTAATCAATGCTGAACCTCACTTCATACATGTTCTTAGCATTACTTCAACTCATAGAATTAGGGAAACAAAAACCAGACCTCAAGGAGGAACAACCAAAGGACTACCCCTTGACATCTATTCATATATGAAAAATAGAGAGAAATCCTACAATAGAAAAGAACTATACACATAAGAACAGAGATAAAGGGGAATCCACCGTAATTGATATGCAAGTCCAGGACCTCAGAAAATATGAGAAAATATGCAACCAAATTTCCCCACAAAATTCACAATCCTCCAGCAAATATCCACAGATATAGAAGAGGAAGAAACTCTAAAGACAGTTATAAAACTGATTATTAAAATGTTCAGTAAACTAAAGGAAGAGCCACAGAGTGAATTAAGAAAGAAAAATACAGAAGATGAAAGACCACTTCAATAAAGATAGAAATATTGGAAAGATTCCAGTCAGATCTCCTGAAAATCAAAGACACAATCAATCAAATTAAAAATTTACTTGAGAGCATTACCAACAGATTAGATTGCATAGAAAATAAAATTTCTGTTCCTGGACACCTAATCTCAGGCCTTAAAGAGAGGATATATGAATTTGAGAATACAGAATACCATAAAGGGGGAAAATAATAGAGCATAATCAGAACATACAGGAACATGAGAAGAACATCATCATGATGGAAACAAGACCAAACCTGAGAATCAAAGGGATAGAAGAGAACATGGAGATTCAAGTTAAGATATTAAGAAAATGTTTAATAAGATAGTCACAGAAAACTTTCCACATATCAGAAAGGAGATAGCCAAACACAGGACATATAAAAACCCCAAATAGACTTGATCAGAAAAGAAGTTTTCTAAGACATATCATAATCAAAATGTCTAACATACAAAATATAGAAAGAATATTAAAAGCTGCAAGAGAGAAACACTAGGTACCATTTAGATGCAAACCAATAAGCCTCATTTCTGAAATTTCAACTCAGATATGAAAAGCAATAAGGGCCTGGAATGAGATATTCCAAGCTCTAAAAGAAAACCAATTGTCAACCAACATGGCTAAAATAAACACTTTCCATGACAAGAATAAACTAAAAGAATTCAGGACAACTAAGCCAGCACTACAAAGAATACTAAAACTGCGCAAAGAGGAAGAGAAAACAATAAACAAAAACAAAACTCCTAGATGAAGACCAATAGAAGATTAATCATCTAAATGAAAATCAAAACAGAACTAAATATGAAAAATTCAAATTGCCAGTAAACCAAAAATGCATATTCTTCATAATACAGAATACAAATGCTCCCCACAATTGAAAGATTATAAAAATGGATCAAAACATAAGATACAACTATATACTGTCTGCAAGAGACCAATCTTATAGACAAAGGCACAATTCAAAGGATGAAAAAAATATATTGAATGTAAATAGAGTCTGTAAAAAAGCTGGGGTAGCTGTTCTCTTTTCTGAGAATGTTGATTTTAAGCAAAAAATAATCAAAAGAAACAAATATTTGGGCATAGTGGTGCATGCCTAAAATCCCAGTGTTTTGGGAGGCTAAGTTAGGAGGATTGCAAGTTGAAAGCCAACCTCAGTAGCTTAGAGAGGCCTAAGGACTTAGTGAGATGCTGTCTCAAAATTTATATTTTTATATATTTTTTTTATATATATATATATATATATATATATATTTTTTTTTTTTTTTAAAAGAAAAGGTTTGGATATGTTGCTCAGTGGTTAAGTGCCCCAGGAATAAATCGCTGAATCCCTAATCAAAAAGAAAATTAAAAAAGGACAAAGAAGACCATTGCATCCTGGTAAAGGGAACAATCCAAAAAGAAGATATAATGATAGTAATTATATATGCCCCAAATGTCAGTGTACCCAAATACTTATTTACATTAAATCCTAGAAAGACCCCAATACAATAATACTTGGTGACTTCAATACACCTGCATCACCAACAGATAGATCATGAAAAGCATAAAAATCAATAAAGATACATCCCATCTAAATAATATTAATTTTAAATGATACTAATTTTAAAATAATAATACTTTACCAAGAGTTAGATCAATGGAATGGAAAAGAAATACACTCACGCATGTATAAAAAAAAGAATATTTTACCCCAAAAGAGCTGAATTTTACATCTTCTCAGCATCTCATGGAATATTTTCTGAAACAGATAATATGCTGGATCAAATTAATATAAGCCCATGCATTCTATCAGACCATAATAAAGTAGAACTAGAAATCAGCAGCAATAAAACATAGAAAACATAAATAGGGCTGGGCTTGTGGCTCAGCAGTCAAGAGCTTGCCTAGCACATTCAAGGCCCTGGGTTCGATCCTCTGCACACATAAAAATAAATACATAAAATAAAGTTTAAAAAACCACATAAACACATGGAGATTAAAGAGTATTTTTTTAATGAAGAATGGATCAAACAATAGAGAAAAAAATCAAGAAATTGTTAGAAACACATGAAAACAAAGCTACAACATATAAAAATATCTGAAACACTATGAAATCTGTATTGAGAGGAAAATTAATACATCAATGTATTAATACATTAATACATTATTTTTATTACTACATTAATACATCAAAAAATACGTCCCTCGGACACTATGAAGGCAATAGTAAGAGGAAATTTCATTGCGTGGAGTTTATTCCTTAAAAGAAGAAATAAATAAATAATAAATGACCTAACATTACATTTTAAAGCCATAGAAAAAGAAGAATGAATCAACACCAAAAGAAGTAGAAGACAAGAAATAGTTTAAATCAATGAAATTAAAACAAAAGAAACCATTGAAAAAAGTAACATAATGAAAAGTTGATTATTTTAATAAATAAATAAAATTGATAAGCCCATACCCACACTAATGAAGAGGAGAGAGAAAACTCAAATTACTAAAATTCAGAATTTAAAAGGAAATGTCATAACAGACACTATTGAAATATGGAAGATAATTAGAAACTTTTGAAATTTTATCTTCTAATAAAATAGAAAATTTTGAAGACATTGACAAATTTCTAGAGTCATATGATCTATCCAAACTAAATCAGGAGGATATACACAAGTTAAACAGATCAATTTCAAGCAATGAAGTAATAAAATATGCCATCAAAATCCTATCAACAAAGAAAAGCCGAGTTCTACATGACCTTCAAAGAAGAACTAATACCAATACATCTCAAATTATTCCATGAAATAGAAAAACAGGGAACCCTTCCAAATTCGTTGTATGTATCACCCTGATACCAAAACGAGACAATAACTAATCTAGGAAAGCAAATTTCAGACCAATATCTCTAATGAACACAGATGCAAAAATTCTCAATAAAATTCTGGCAAATCGAATACAAAAACATATCAAAAAGATAGTACACCACATTTAAATGGGGTTCATCCCAGGGATGCAAGGTTGGTTCAACATACGGAAGTCAATAAATGTAATTCATCACATCAAGAGATTTAAAGATCAGAATCATATGATCTTCTCAATAGATACAGAAAAATCACATGACAAAAATACAGCACACATTCATGTTCAAAACACTAGAAAAACTAGGGATAACTGGAACATATCTCAACAAAGCTATCTATACTAAGCTCAAGGCCAACACCATCCTAAATGGAGAAAAATTGAAAGCATTCTCCCAAAAGTCTGGAACAAGACAGGGATGCTCTCTTTTACCACTTCTATTCAACATAGTCCTGGAAACTCTAGCCAGAGCAATTAGATAGATGAAATAAATTAAAGGGATACAGATAGAAGAGAAAAACTCAAAATATCATCACTTAATGATGACATGATTCTATAATTAGAGGATCCAAAAAATTCCACCAGAAAACTTCTAGAACTAATAAATGAATTCAGCAAAGCAGAAGGACATAAACTCGACACCCATAAGTTAAATTACATCAATGATGAATTTTCTGAAAGAGAAATTAGGAAAACTATAGCCTCAGGGGCTAGAGTTGTGTCTCAGTGGCAGAGCGCTTGCCTGGCATGTGTGGGGCACTGGATTCAATCCTCAGCACCACATAAAAATAAATAAATAAAATAAAGATATGGTATCCACCTCCAAATACACACACACAAACACACACATATATGGGGGGACTACAGCTTCAAAAAATACAGAATACTTGGGAATCAACCTAACAAAAGAGGTGAAAAACCTCTACAATGAAAATTATAGAGCACTAAATTAAGAAATTAAAGAAGACCTTAGAAGATGGAAAGATCTCCCTTGTTCTGGGATAGACAGAATTAATATTGTAATAACTGCAATTCAAATCAATTTCCTAATGACATTCCTCATAGAAATAGAAAAAGCAAACATGAACTTCATTTGGAAGAATAAGACCCAGAAGACCCAAAGGAATCTTTAGCAAGAAGAGTAAAGCAGGAGGCATCACAATACCAGACCTTAAACTATACTACAGAGCTATAGTAACAAGTGGCATGGTATTGGCACCAAAATAGACATGTAGACCTATGGTACAGAAGACATAGAAAAAAACCCCACAAATACAGTTATCTCATAATAGACAAAGTTGTCAAAAACATACATTGGAGAAAAGATAGTCTCTTCAACACATGGTGTTGGGAAAACTGGAAATCCATATGTAGCAAAATGAAATTAAACCTCTGTCATCCTGCACAAAACTCAACTTAAAGTGGATCAAGGACCTAGGAATTAGACCAGAGACTCTGCACCTAATAGAAGAAAAAGTAGGCCCAAATCTTCATCATGTTGGCTTAGGACCCGACTTCCTTAACAAGACCCCTAAAGCACAAGAAATAAAATCAAGAATCAATAAATGGGGTGGATTTAAACTAAAAAGCTACTCAGCAAAAGAAACAATCAATGAAGTGATGAAAGAGCCTACAGAATGGCAGCAAACTTTTACCACCAGACATCAGATAGAACACTAATCCCCAAGATATATAAAGAACTCAAGAAACTTAACACCAAAAAAAAAAAAACCCAATCAATAAATGGGATAGGAAATGAGCAGACACTTCACAGAAGAAGATATCCAATCAATCAACAAATTTATGAAAAAAGGTTCAACATCTCTACCAATTACAGAAATGCAAATCAAAACAAAGTCTTCATCTCATTCCAGTCAGAATAGCAATTAACAAGAATACAAGCAACAATAAATGTTGGTGAGGATGTAGGGGGAAAGGTACACTGATTCATTGCTGGTAGGATTACCAAATGATGCAACCACTTTGGAAAGCAATAAGGAGATTCCTTAGAAAACTTGGAATGGAACCACCATTTGACCCAGCTATCCCATTCCTAGGTCTATACTCAAAGGACTTAAAATCAGCATACTAAAGTGACACAGCCACATCAATGTTTACAGATCAAATCACAATCACTAAACTGTGGAACCAACCCAGATGCCCTTCAATAGATGAATGGATAAAAAAACTGTGGTATATATACACAATGGAATATTACTCAACCTTAAAGAATAATTGAATTCCAGCATTTACTGGTAAATGCACAGAGTTGGAGAATATCATGCTAAGCAAAGTAAGCCAATTTAAAAAAAAAAAAACCAAAGGCCAAATGTTTTCTCTGATAAATGGATGCTTATCCATAATGGGGGAGGCAAGGGAAGAATGGAGGACATTTGGACTGAGAAGGGTGGGGTGTGGGTAGGGGGGATGGTGGAATGAGATGGACATTATCACCCCTACGTATGGGTATGATTGCTCAAATGGTGTGACTCTACAACACCCTTTAGACTGCTCCAAGCAGATAATAGGGCTTAAGTAAGTATTTATTGGAGAATTGAAAGAATGAAATGTACACTACAGAAAAAACATGCTAGTAAGTGAATCCACACAGTACTACTTTAAGGAAATACTTGAGATCCTAGAATAAGCAATAGGGATTAGAAGACATTCTTTTCAGTAGAAAATTAGGGTCTCTGGAGATAATCTGATCCTAAATGCACATCTTTGTCTTTGAACAGGATACCTTACAACTCTGTAGGGATAAACATTCATCCAAGAAGCTAAAAGTGATACAAATAATTCTTATCTGTAGATATGCAAATTATTTGTGTCCAGTGGAATGCAATTGATAATTGCCCTATGGATAGACCTACTGTGGTCAAGTCCCTTCAATGTTCCTTTACTGTGCATTTGTGGTTATCTGACAACTCCTCTGAGTCACCTCTAACATGTCTTCCAATCCCCTCATTAATGACTTATGTAAATAAAATATATGACATGTTCATATATTTTAAAAACTATGCTTTGCCACTACAATCAATTACTATAAGCAAGTGGGTCAATAAATGCTTTAGGATGAGGAAAGTATTATTAAAAGTTTAAATAAGATAAGCATTTGAGGTGATGAATATGTTAATTGTATTGGTTCAGTCATAGCATGTTGCATATATTTACCTCATAAATATATGCAATTATGATTTGTCAATATTCAATAAATTTTTAAAGAAATTATAATAAATTACCTTTGGTTAGATTTTGTATTCTAGTCAGTGCTTGGTATCATGGAGTTTTAATCAGAAACCATGTGAACAATATAAAGACATCTTCAAGGCAGCTAAATAAGAAATCAGTGAAATTGCAAAGATAAAGAGAAAAAGTCAGTTTCCTAACATTATCATCAACAAAAGCAACTAAATGTATTTTAAGACACTAGACCTTTCTTTTTGTTTTGGAAAAGCAGAGGAGTTCCTTATCTTAGGGGAATGCTAGTTGGGATGCATCTTGCTAGAGTAAGGCTTAATATCAAAGTCCTTTAAATTTTATGGACTCATCCTCTACAAAGTATAAAGCTGGTTAATGTAATAAACTATAGCTCAGAAAATCACTGGCACTGGCTGATGCTTGTCCACAAAAACTGACCAGAAGTAATATACAATGAAGCCCAGCTCAATTTCTTATTATCTTTACAAACTTAAACATATTGCTGAAGTTTAGCCTCACCATGTCTCATTTCCTTCATCTATAAAATGGATAAAGGAATAGTTTCCACCTCAGAGGATTAATGTGAAAATCAGCTATAATAATATATAATTATTGTTACACATATTAAACATTAGTGCTGAGTTGGGTGGGTCTCTATTACTTTTAGTGTTTTAAGCCACAGAGCATTTATAGTGCTATGTTCATACCTATAGTCTTAACTAAATTAACTATATGTAATAATTCCACACTTAAATTATTGAGAATTATTGGAAAAAATGGAAATGTTTCATATGCTGTCAGGAAATTCTGTGAAATTCAATATAACTCATAGTTATTTGTTGACAGAAGAAAATCCAGTAAATGGATGAAACTGACTAGCCAAAATGGAAAATGCACAGCACACAAGAATAGAGAGCATAAATAAAAACACTAGAGTTTCCAACTGCCACTTTTCTAATGCCTTTGGTATTCATCATGCCCTCCACTGTAATTCAGCTGCAAAAGTTTACACCAAAGAAACTTTTTGGGTTCTGAAATCAGCAGATTGGATGAGGCATGTGACAAAGCTAGGGAGGAAAAGCAAATATATTCCATCTTTGCTCTTTGCGGGCTGCAAACATGATCCTAGCTGAGTGGGTTTACCCTCCTTAGTGAGTTCTTTCTGCCAATATATTTAATGGATAGTTGGATAAGCCTGACCCTTATCATATTTCTGTGTGCTAAAAATTCAATACATTGAGGAAACTGACTGCAACTCTCAAGAAAAAGTGTCTTTATATTAATTAGAGGTGCAATATATGTGACAAATTGTTTTCATTGTTCTGATTAAACTCTACATATTCTTATCCATACCAACTTTTCAGGAGAATAGAATGGTGGGAGAAAATCTAAGGTAGTGCTTCTCAGCCTTGGGTTCAAGTTGAAACACTTCGGGAGCTTTCAGTGAATGTGACAAACACAAGTGATGTCAAAGCTGTTGGTCCCTGCACCACATTTTGTACAGGGCACAGTGGCCTAGAAGTTATTATTTTTCCCACCCACCAATAGTATTTCTTAAAGTTCCCTATGGCAGGGATTCTCAACCACAGTGAAAGTAACATTCTTGGGTAGATATTTCTTTGTTGTGGTGTCCTATCCTGTGCATTATAGAAAGTTTAGGAACATTCAGTGTCTTTAGCCACTTTTTATGGTTTGCATGTGAAGTACACCCCAAAGAGTTCATGTGTGAGACAATGGAAGAATGTTTAGAGAAGAAATGGCCTGTGAGCTCCTTAAACCACTCAGTGAATGATTTCCCTCATGGGATTAACTGAGTGTTAACTGAAGATAGATCAGGTGTGGCTAGAGGAGGTGGGTTTTGGGGGATGTGCCTTTGGGGTATATATTTGGTATCTGGCAAGTGGAATCTATCTGCTATCTGATCATTATGTGAGCTGCTTCCCTCTTCCACACTCTTCCACCATGGTGTTCTGCCTCACCTGGAGCTCTGAGGAATGGAGCCGGCTGTCTATGGACTTAGACCTCTGAAACCATGAGCCCCCAAATAAACTTTTTCTCCCCTACAATTGTTCTGGTTAGGTCTTTTAGTCACAGCAGCAAAAAAAAGCTGACCAAAACACCAATAGATGCCAGCATCATCTTTATCCAGTTGTCAAAAGCAAATATGTCTCCAAATGATCTGTGCCATGGCTAGTTTCCCTTAGACCACAAGCGTAATCACTAATCAGAATAATTAATATTATTAGAGAAAAAGTTGTGAGACTTTGGAACACAGGAAAAAATAATAAACCTTTTATAAAGGTGCTTAGTAGTCACCTGAGGCTACTCCATGATAAATAACAACTGTAGCTGCCAGGGAAAGGAATTTAAGCCTTTTTTGTATGTGCCATTGGGTCAATAGAATCCTCTTATAAAGGAAAAAAATCAATGATTAAACTTTGTTTCAAAATAAGTTAAAATTAAGAGTGAATTCATTTGTACTAGACAATAAAATGGCACCAAATATGCTCATGTTCTTATCCCTAGTACAGATAAATGTGTTATCTTACATAGCAAAAGAGACTCTGAAGATATGATTCAGTTGAGAATTTTAAGAGGGGGAGATAATCCTAGATTGCAACGTGAGCTTAATATAATCACAGAGATCCTTATAAAAGGATGACTAGAATGCCAAAGTTAGGGAAAAGGCCATGTGATGATGGAAGTACAGAGTAGCACATCAGATACCACCAACCATTAGGAAATGAAAGACTGAAGTAATGGTTCCCCCCTTGGAGCCACCACAAGAACCAACTATGCCAACACTCAGATTTGAGCCCCTTAAATTTCATACTTCTGACCTTTAGAATTATAACAATAAATTCATGGTGTTTTTTAGCTACTAAGTTTGGGATAATTTATAAAAGAAAACTAGTACATTTCAAAAGCCAGAAAGCTAACAGGAATACTCTCATGTATCTTTAGCACTACAGATAATTGTAGTATTATGTATGATATCATATCTGATTTTAAACCTTTTGTTTTCAATGATTGCTAATAATAACTGCTAATTTTTGTTGAGCACTAAGTATCAGTGCTGTATCTAAGTATTTTTACATATACTATGTTGTTACTCCTTCCAAACTATCAGTTAAATTGTGTTTTTGTCTCTAAAGAGGACCTTTCTCAAGATCATGCAGCTAGAAAAATAGTTTAAAAATTTATCATTAGAAGATAATCAATAAAATAGTCCTGGCATTTTGATGCAAGTATATTTAAATATATATGCAAATAAACAAACAATCCATAGCCAATGATATACTTGCAAATAACATGATTTCTCTGGAAACTGTGCTGCATGACCCGAAATTTTTTCCATGTGATATTTATGTGGTTTTCAGTTAGATATTGGCTATAGACACTCACTTCAAAGATTTTCACTATCCGAGGCTCCTGCTTCTTTATCACAGAAGCTGCACTATATCCTCAAAGAGAATATAAATTGCTTTATGCCTGTTTGTTCTGGTTGCTTCTTAACTTCCCAGCACTTAAAATATAGTTTTCTTTGCTTGGAGTTCTTCTAAGAATTAACTTCTAAGATTGACCGTTCTTCTTACCACCACATCTAGAAATACTACACATCAATTCTTATCACCCCATAAGCTCAGAAGATTATAGATGTAAATGAGCATTTGGTAGCCACTACTTCCCAGAGTCTACTTACGTGTTCTGAATTTCATCTTCCTTTTTGAGGTTATAATGGTACTATAAGCTCAATGACCAAAATGCCAAGTGCTGTCTGGGATATCAGTGTATTGGAGATGTAACAAGAAACAAGACATATTCATGTGCTACTTTCATCAAGTTTACATTTTTGCTAGGCAAAACACAAACTCATAATTAATATATTTCAGTTAATGACACAAATTGTGATAATGGTGATGGGGTATAGAAATTACAGTTCTGACTTCTCCTAGAGTTGCCTGTAATTTGAGACTTAAATAATGAGGGAAATAGCCAAAAACAGGGAAGCGAAATGCAAAGGCCTTAAGACTAGAACAAGTTGGGGTCAATTCATATAGGGGCTTAATGAAAAGAGTAAGCAACTTTGCTTAGCTAAACTATGGAACCAAGCTAGGTGTTCTTCCACAAGATGAATGAATAAAGAAAATATGATATATACACACACATGTGTGTGTGCGTGTGTATTCCATTGAAATTATGTATAATTCAATGGAATATTTCTCAGCTTTAAAAATAAGAATGAAATTATGGCATTTGCCAGTAAATGGATGGAATTGGAGACTATAATGTTAAGTGAATAAGCCAATCCCGAAAAACCAAAGGCCAAATGTTTTCTCTAATATGTGGATGCTAATTCACAATAAGGCAGGGGGCACTAGAGTAGAATAGAGTTACCTTATATTAGGTAGAGGGAAGTGAAAGGAGGTGAAGGGAGGGGATTTGAGGATAGGAAGGATAGTCGAACAAAACAAGACATTATTACTTTATGTGTGTGTGTGTGTGTGTGTGTGACTACATGACCAATATGATTCTGTGATATGTACACTCAGAAATATGAGTAATTATATCCCATCTATGTATATCAAAGTACATAAATGCATTGTACTGTCATGTATAACTAATTAAAACAAATTTAAAAAAATTAAAAAGAGTAAGCAGCTTATATTTTATTCTATTTGTAGTGAAAAGCCATTCATAATTTAAAATAACAAATGGTAGTGAATTCAGTTGCATCACGCAAAAAGGTACGTTGAGAACCTGTATATTTGATCTTATTCAGAAATAGGGTCGTGGCAATCTACTGAAAGGGAAAATATCTTTGCCATCTAATTCATAAGACAAAGGGTTAGTGTCCAGAATATATGAAGAAAAGAAAACCTTAAATATAAGTAATTCAATTTAAAAAATGGGCAAGTGATTTGAATAGACACTTCTCAAAAGAAGAAATACAAATGGCCAAGAATATATGAAAACATGGTGAACATCTTTAGACAGCAGGGAAATGCAAAGCAAAATTACATGTGATTCTGTCTAACCCAATCAGAACAGTTATTATAAAAAATAATACAGCAAAAATTGGCAAAGATATGAAGAAAAAAGGAACTGTATATACTGTTGGTGGGAATGCAAATTAGTACAGCTGCTATGGGAAACAATATGGAAGTTCCTTAAAAATCTAAAAAATAGGATTACCATATGATTCATCTATGCTTCTCCTAGATATATATCCAGAGGGAATAGCATAATGCACACCTATGTGTACACCTACGTGTACACCTACCACATGATTATTGTGGTAGCATTCCTGATGGCTAACATGTACAATCAGCCCAGGTGCCCATCAACAGATAAATGGACAAAGATAGTATACTATGTATACACACTTGAGTATTACTCAGTCTATGACTATATGGGAATAATTAAATGTTGTCATTTGCAAAAAGTAGGCAAAACTGGAGGATATTATGTGAAGTGAAATAAGGCAGACACAGAAAGACGAGAATTGCATGGCCTCATGTGGAAATGAGAAACGAAAAATAAGTCAAAACTGAAAGTATAAAAGGGATTACTAGGGACTGGGAAGTGTTGTGTAGGGAGAGAGCAATGGTAGAAAGGTGAATGGACATGATTAATGATATACGCATATATGGAAATAACACAGTAAATTCCATTAGTCTGTACAATAAAAATATGAATAAAGAGGATCTTGGCAGATATAATTTAGAAAAGATGACATCATAATGGATTAGAGTCAGCCCTAAATCCAATTACTACTGTCCTTATTAGGAGAGAGACACACACTCACAGGAAGGAAAGTCAAGTGACAAGGAAGGCAGAGATTGGAGTTATGCAGCTACAAGCAAAGGAAAGCCAAGGATTGTTGGTAATCACTAGCAGTCAGGGTGAGATAAGGAAGAATCATAACTTAGAACCTTCAAGAGAATATGACCTTACCAACACCTTGATTTTGATTTCTAGCTTCTGGAACTGTGACTGAATAAATTTCTATTGTTTTAAGCCACCCATTTTGTGGTCATTTGTTATGGCAACTCCAGAACATTAACACAGACAGTAATAAAATGCTACACATTTTTCTAAAAGTTCACCTGACTACCATGTGAAGAATGGATTATAATGGAATAAAAATGGGGTGGAGGTAATAAGGACATCAATAATGTTGGAACCTAATGCAATAAGTACCAGTATCTAATCTTGGGCTGGTTTGGCCACAGAATAAAGATACATTGTGTTACCATTACCTGAAATGGGGAAGGCTGGGGAAACAGCAAGCTTGAGAAGCTATTAGTAAGATGTGTTATGTTTTGGATACTTTAAGATTGTGTTGCTTTTGTTATGTCCAAATTAATTAGATATGCAGATTGTGCTCCCTTAATCAAATATGCAAAATCCCAAATGTTCCAAATTCTAAAACTTTCTGAGCATTGATATGACACCACAAGTAAAAAATTCCACACCTGACCTCATATGATGAGTCACAGCCAAACTGGAGGCACACCAAAGATACTTTAGAAAATTACCTCCAGGCTATGTGTAGAAGGTGTATATGAAAAATAAATGAATTGTGTGTTTAAACTCTGATCCCATCCCCAAGATATCTCAATATATATACAAATACTGCACAATGCAAAATCTAAAAATCTTCTTGTCCCAAATATTTTGGATAAGGGATACTCAACTCATATCAGCGTGGCCAGACTCTAATCATCCCTTACTCCTTTTATTCATTTCTTTGTGTAATCCCTTACTTTTTAGTGTGAGATGGAGCTAGTGACTCACTAATAAGGCAAGAGTGAAGGGATGTCACTTCTGAGATTCAGTTATGAAACACTGACTTCCATTTTGCTGACACTTTCTTACTCACTTTAATGAAGTCAGCTACTTTATTGAAAACTACCATAGGGAAAAGCCCATGTGGCAAGAAAATGCAGGTGGCTTCTGGCTAACATCCAGCAAAATATTCAGTCCAATAACTTTCAAGCAACTGAATCCTGCCAACAACAATCAAGTGAACTTGGAAGTGAATCCTACCTCATTCAAACCTTGAGATGACTGCTGCTCTTGCAAATATACTATATCCTATTGAGAGACACTGAGCCAGAGGACCATCAATCCAGGCTGAGATCCCAGACACACAGAAAATATAAGATAATAGATGTTGTTTTAGTCACTAAAGTTTAGATAATTTTTATGTACAAACAGATAATAAAACAGATAGGAAAGGTGTAAGAGAAATCTGAGTTGCAGACATATACTTAGGAGCCATCAATAGATTTTATCTAAAGCTATGGAACAAGATATAGTAACCTGTGGAGCGAAGAAAGAGAAGAGGGCTCAGGATTGAGGGCTTAAACTCCAATATACTGGAGTCAAACAGAAAAAAAAAAGTAAGCAGTAATGTAAATTAGGCAGTAAAGAGGTTGGCAGGAAACCAGGGGAAACCATTTAGAAATGGAAGTTGTGATCAACTGGATCAAATTACACAAAAGGTCAGGTAAGATGAGAACTGAGAAATGACCACAAGAATTGGTAGCATAGCACTCATTAGTAACAGTCATTTTGCAAGGAGTGAAACTGTCATTTGGTTTGGGTTAGAAGGAAAACAGAAGTGAAATGACAAAAATACTAAATAAAACAACTGTGAGAAGGAATTTTCTGTCTTGCCAATAAAGCCATGGTGTAAGGAAACATGTTTCTTAGCATGTGTGATAAAAGGATGTGTTTACATATTCATGGGAATCATCCCATAGTGAAAGAAAGATTTGTGATGTAGGAGAAAAATCCATTGAAGGGTGGTTGGAAAACAAATGTTGGAAGTGGCTTTAGGCATTATTAGGTGGAATTCATGTACTATTAATGGAGGTAAAATTTAGTGATAGACACATGAGATTCTTCTATTCCAATACATCATTTAAAATAATATGAAGTGGGAGAAAAGGTAAGCTGAATGTTTCACTGATGAGTGTGAAGGGTGTAGAAAGAGAACAGGAAGTTCAAAGATAGAGCAAAATGGACAAAAAAAAATATCTCAGAGTGTGGCCAATTGAATGTCCTAGAAAAGTAGGATTGTGTGGCACCACTGCATATGCACTGGAGATATGTAACCATAAAGTAAGAAAAGTAGTAAAATTTATTCCAATAATGCTCAACCACTTTGAGTGAAGGTAAATAGCAGGTGAATATTTGGATTTAATTTCAACTGAGGTTGTTGTTTTATGTGAGTATGATAGAAAAATAGAATCAAAAGCTCTAAGGTTTAATAGGTTATCATAATGTCAAATTATGGATGTAAAACAAATTATTCATGTAAAAAATGTCCATTAAAAATATTTTTTCCTAATAGCTTAGACCTGCCAATATTGGGCCAACCTAATTGAAAGTTAACTTGGTTCAAACTGCCCCACTGAATGGTTTCATGATAATGATAAAGAGACAGACATAATATCACAGATTGAAAAGATCCAGTTCACTTTAGCTGCCTGTGTTTTAACTCCCTGGGTTAATATATACAATGTTTACACTTAAGAAAAAGGCTTTAGGCATGATGGGCTCTAAATACCCTCATATTCCCTGGTAGGAAGCTAGTCAGCTATTCCTTCAACATTAACTTCAATGAAAGCTATGGGCTTGACACTGCAATTTTACAGGATTTACAACTTGTTCTTTAAAAAAATAGGTACAATTTTAAACTCCAGTAGACATTACTGCAATCATGCCAGCGGAAAACCTAATTTTGAGAAACCTATGGGCTTCAAGGAAACTAGATCAAAAATAGTTTCTCATCAACGTCATGCAGAGAACCATGTCATCAACTATTTATTAGACAAAATATGTACCTGAAATGTTCCATGGTGCTACATGATAAAGAACCACACTGATACTATCCTAAATAGCAGAATTGTACTTTCCCTATTGAGGGCATTTCTCAATAAACTCTATCATCTCTCTGCTTTCTATCTATTAAAAATGAAATGTATTAAGATAAAGGTATACAAAGACTTCTAAATCCACAGTTGTCAGTACCAGTGAAACTATTGTTTTTCAACTAGTATTTAACATCTATCATCTGTGATAATTTTTTGAAAAGCTTAATGATGTTTTCCCAGTAATTTTCAACCCTTTACAATGGTTAAAGGCATTACCCATTGGCCTACATTATATTTCATTATTTTAAAATGGGATATATCTTATTGCTTTTAAATTCCAATTTATCTAAAATAAAAACCTTCAGAATATCAAGTCTGAGTACGACTGCATTATGGTTTAAACATGAGGTATCACCAAAAAAGCCCTTGTGTTTAATTCAGGAATGTTCAGAGTTGAAATGATTAGATCATGAAGGCTGTAACCTAATTAATAGATTATTTCACCTGATGGATTAATAATTTGAATGGATTACTGAGTGGTAACAGTGGGAAAGTAGGGCATGGCTTTAGGAAGTAGGTGTTATTCGGGGTGTCCCTTTAGAGATTATAGTTTTTCCCTGTCTCCTTCCTCTCTCTCACTGCTTCCTAACTGTCACAACTGCGCACCTTTACTCTACCATGCTCTCCTGTAGAGATGTTGAACCTCAGCTCAGAAGGAGAGCAACAGAGTCATCTGACCATGCACTGAAACCTCTGAAACCATGAGCCTGAAATGAGCTTTTCCTCCTCTGAGCTATTTTTGTCAGGTACTTTAGTCACAGCAACAAGAAGCTAACAGAGACTGTTTAAAGCTGTCCTTGGAAAGCATTTCCCAAGATCATTCTATCAACCAGGCTCTGCTTTTGCTCCTAAAAGTACTTACATTAAAGGATGACAGATTTGGGAGAATTCCAAATCTTCTGAAATATGATATACGTGTTTTGCTCCATCCCATTCTTGTTATTTGGGCCACTTCACTTAAAAATTTAATTCATGATGACGGACACTCCCACTGAAATTTGTATGCACCTAATATATTCTAGCAGCTACTATCATGCATTCATTCTTTTCTATTTGCTCGCTTCAGCTTTCTCCTCTAAAGACATTGCTTATTAGAAATATGCTGGGTTGACAATTTTCCTGCCAAAAGCTGTGGATTCTAATTAAATAACTCACAGAAAAAACAGTCATAACAAAAAGCTAAATTGTAATCCCTTGGGAATGCAATCATTTCCAGGTGGGGAAGGACAGTGGGGATAGCTAAACTTCTGTTGGCCTTTGGAAAAGACAGAGTAGCATGATGAAAAGCCTGTTGCCCTTTGTGTTCTAAGTCCTGGGCTTGAATCCCAGCTACGATACTTCAGGGAAATAAGTTCACATCCTGCAACTGATTTTCTTCACAAGAATAGGAAATATAATAACAGTCTTCCCTATCCCCAAATACTTTAATATAAAATATTATCCTTATTTCCCTATGCCCATCATGCATTTCATTTGTGGCATACTAATAGTGGATCCCAGCTGAAAAGCACGATTTTGCATACGCATCATTTCTCGGAATACGGCAACTGATACTCACTTCATAGCAACCTATTTAGCCAAACATGATATAATATTCTCACTTATATTACAAAATGTTTTCATATTGTAAATGGAGAAAGTAAGATTAAATAATTTATAATTCAATAAGTTCCAAAAATATACAGACACACTGAATTGCTTCAACATGTCAATCCAATGCATCATTTCACAATTCTTTGGCCTTCAAGAATCAATAGTACTGATCCTTTTGAATAAGTTAATTTCATATACGTAGAGAGTGGAATAATGGTTACCAGAGACAGAAGAGGATGGGTAAGGGAGACAGATTCATTTACTTGTACAAAATTAGTTAGATAGAAGATGTTTTAGTGTTTGATGTGGCAGAGTAAAATAAATATAGTTAACAGTGATTATCATGTATGTAAAAATTCCTAGAAGAGAGAATATTCCCAACACAAAGAATTGATGTTTGAAATAATGCATGTCCATTACCCTGGTTCAATAATTACACATGGCATACATGTATTGACATATACCCAAAGAAATGTGTAATTATTATTTATCAATTAAATATTTTTGAAAAATATTAATGTTTTCTATCTTAATGTTTAGTAGCCAAGGATAAATAAAGAGGACAGAATGTCTAAGTTATTATATGAGGCACCATCATGTTACATAGAGCTAGAAACTATAGCCTGAGTTTCCTCTTACATGTTCACACATGTAAGCTACACTGCATTTAAAACTCATTATAAATGATAAATGTTGGAAGGATATGACTTTAGGCTGAGAGAAGAGGTAACCCTTTGACAGTGATCAGTAATATTTTGTGTGAAGAAACAACACACTTTTCCTAAAGTCTGACCAAACCAATAATTTCATTTAAACTAATTGAGAAAAACCTGGTGACACTTATAGTGAGGGTCCTTATAACACCTCTTTTAAAACCTGTACTTAATATAGTATTTATAATTTTGTATCCTTGCTTACAGAGCGGAGCCAAAATTGTATCAACTTTAGAGGCAATCAAAACTAAATATTCCCCAGCTTGCCATATGCACATAAATTACTCACTATCATACTTCTTCTCAAGTTGACTAAACATTTTTACTCTTCTAGAGCTCCAAAAACATTGAGAATATGATGAAATAACAAAGTCTTATTCACTCTTTGGTGAAAACAATTCTACATGGATTACTTGATTGGTAATTTTCACTCTTTGCTTTTGGAGGAGTTTTGATGTCTGTAATAACAGGAGGAGCAACAATTTGTCAATTAAGAGACCTAGATTCAAGTCCAGAATCCATGGAAAACATTGTACTCACTAACATTAAGATCTTTGTGAAGTCATTTAACCTCTCCATGCCTTAGATCCTTATCTTTATGATGAAAGACTTGGGCAAGCTTATCATTCCCAATTCTAGTCGGAACACTAAAAATTATATAATCTAGTGATACTCCTCAAAGTCATATCCATTTTAGAGTTAATTTCACATTGCAAAGAACACATGCAATAGAAGTAGGTAACTTTCTTCCTAATGCTCTCCTATACTAAGGACCCCAAGCTAGGAAGTGTTGCCCAAAATGATAACTTTGTTCTTCTGACTTCATCAACCACAAATCAAAAAACACATATTCATTGTCTCATACTATGCTTCATCAAATGAATGGTCAAATAGTATGTATATATTACTTTCAGTATGGAGGTAAATGTAAAATCTCACATGTAATCTATTTCCAATTTTTCCTTACTTGTTCTCATGATAGTGGTATTCAATATATCAAAGCATCATTACATAATATCTACTTCTTAGATGTGTCCAATACGGCTAATCAATTGCACCCCTTCCTTATGTGCATGTCTTTCATTGATTTTGAGTTAAAATTTATTCCTCCAGTCTTCTGGAATTATGGGCACACTTTTGGCTCACTGATCAGTATAATGCAACAGAAGTACAATTTAATACAATGTATAACACTTTTGATATTATTGGTCCTAATTTTTGTTTTTTCTTTTTAACACTCATTAAAAGCTCAGGTTTAGGTATCTTACCAACACATGAATATGCAACTTTTACACTGAAAACATAGATATTATAGTTAATGACTATTGCCTATATACACATATGCATATATGTGTATATACACATGTATACTTGTATATACATATGTGTATAATGTATATACATATGTGTATATATGTATATACATATGTGTTTATATATATGTACACGCACAAGCACAGAGTGAATTCAACAGATTACAAATTGCCTAAAAAGCAATGTTGCATTGACCAGGAATTTCAATGAATTAATGGTGACATACAGGATAACCTTATAACAATGATACTGACAGTTTAGAATAGATGGAAATATATAACCAAAAATAACATTTTTCATATCCCTTCTCTCAAACACAATTTTAATCTATACATTAATGTTGTATTAGAATAAGAATCATTATCATTTCCTTCACATTGTTCTTTGAATTCTTAATCAAGTTTATGACCAGTAAATGCTGACAGGAGCACATAGTACCAATTCTCAGTGTCGTAACTACCTGGAAAGTGTCAGTTCTAAAATAACTACTATCCAAGGAGCAGATGTGTTTATAGATCAAGGTATTGGCTTTTATATAATACAAAGTAAAGATCAAAGTTCACAAAAATCAATGTCGTCAGGATGATGGAAATCAGAATCTCTTAGTACTAGACCTGTAGTTAGAACTCCAAATAAACTGAGATATATTTTCATGAACATAAAACCAGAGATAATAAATGAAAATATACATGTTTATTATTGATGGACTACTTAGGACACTGATGAAATTAGAAACTATTATGTCTTTGTAAATGTGACAAGCAATAATAGAGCAAGAGATTTACTCAACAACATTAAGATTTTCTATATAACAGATTGTAGGTACTCACATTTGAATGATACTAGCACTAAGCAGTACTCTTAACTCAAGGTTATTTTGAATCTAAATTTAGAGACTTCTAGAATATTAAGAGTCTGTTTCTAATCAGTCAATTAGTAAGTATCTTGCATTCTATTTTAGATAACTTATGATTTGTGAAGAACTTCATAGGCCATTGCATAAAACCCATGTTTAGCTTCTAAATACATACACAACATATGTCAGATTCAGAACCAGAGAAAAATGCCTTCTTAAAGTTATGTATATGTACATATACATTTTTCATGTGGTTTTTGTATGTGTATGTTTCTTAAATTACTTCCATTATTCTATATCTCTGAGGGAAAAAATCTCTTGTTAATATGTTATCTTTCTGTACCCTGCTCTTCAGGTAACTCACTTGAAAAGACACTTAAAAGTTCTTACAATTATTCAGTTGTTCACATACAAGTATTCAATTGTTCACATATTTTTGTATGTAATCCATTTCAAAAGTCATTTAAAAAGCAGTTTGTGCCATTGATGACATTGAATTTTTATGATGAAGATATTAAAAAGCTATATCACTGCTTACAGAAACAACCTTAGTGACAATGTCATAAAGTCAAGATCATGCAACATAAATTGATTATAGAGGAATTCAGAGTGATGTTCAAACTAACTTCTAGTTGATTTGAGCACTGGTTTTCTAGGAAGTACTAATATTTAGGTAGTACAGATATGCAGGATATCAAGATTCTTGGACTTGATCTCAATACATTTTCTCTTCAAATCCTTCTTTAAATGATTATTTCCAGAAACCAGTTTTCTGTGGTTACTAGTCATAAAAGGTAGAATTCATTTTTCTCTCATCAGAGGGCCAATTTGGGAATCATAAATGGTGATACATCATTAAGATTTTTTCATTAGTATGAATCTTAAGGCATGCATTTTTCTACTGCTTTCACACATGGTATACACATTTTGGTGCTGGGATCCTCCATTACACAGAAATATAGACCTTCTTAAATGGGAGGGTTCTGTTTATATAACACCTTGTGATTTTCTTAACAAATATTAACATTCTTTGTTTCAATTTTCTTCAAGTATACCCAGGAAGAGAATTGGAAGAAGAGAAGAAACATCCGTGGGGTTTTCAAATTTTATTCTATACTGGTCCATAGGATTTTTATATGATGACAGAGATAATAATACTTGGGCATTTTCAGTCAACGTAAGTGCATCAATTTTAAAATAGTCAAGTTACATTCTTATTTTCATTTTAGGAATGTACATATTATCCAAAGGACAAAGATAAATAACAGAAAGTGTACCAACTAAGTATTTTCACAATTAGTTATTTTTGATCATTTCTTAAATTTTACTCATTTTCTTCTGTGGCTTTTATTCTTGTACCAAGTTATTTAAATTTTTCATGAAGTTCATTAAATCACCAATATTTGATCATTCTGACATAACTTACATATTAACAATTTCTATAGTTTTAAAAAACATTAGAAACTTATTGAGAGCAGAGTCAAAAAAAAAAAAAAAAAAAAAAAAAAAAAAAAAAACAACTGCCCAGCCAGATGTATTTGCATACACTTGTAATTCCAGTGGCTCAAGAAGCTGAAGCAGGAGGATCACAAGTTCAAAGCCAGCCTCAGCTACTTAGCAACTCATCAACACCCTGTCTCAAAATAAAAATATATATATCAAAAAAGGCTGGGGATGTGGTTCAATGGCCTGGTGCCAATGATTTCAATCCAATCCCCAATACAGATAAATAAATAAATGAAAAAGCCCATGGGTCAAATGTGGCCCATGTCATTGTCATGACATCAACCACAAGCTTAAGAATGTTCTTATACTTTTAAATAGCTTAAGAATGTTCTTATACTTTTAAATAATTGGGGGGAAGGATATTTGATACACAAAAATTGTATGAAATTCAAATTGCAATGTTAATAAATAAATTTATTCTTCAGGACAGCCATGATAATAACAACTTCCTACTTGTGAATTAAAACAACACTTTGGACCTTTGATTCTATCTATGTTTTATGTTTTAGATAATCAGTTTTCAGAGAAAATCCAAATTGGGAACATAGTATGCCCAAGAGCAAGGAGACTGAGATAATTAGTCATTTTTCCATGGATTTAGATATCTGAAATTTAAATGGTATTATTTGTAAAAGAAATTATTTTTTATGGTATATTAAATAACTACTGGGTATTCAGGGAAGCTCCCAAAGTTTCTACATTATATAACTGAGGAGCATGTGACAATCTTGAGAGCTATCAACTACCTATTTGTTACTAATTTAAAAAGTAACAAGATTATTTTCAGCATGACTTCAGATAAAATTATTTAAAACATGGTACTGAAAACTCTTCCACTGAATAGCTCTAATTGAGAAATTGACAATTTTGTGCTTCAATAGGTTAGATCTTTTAAGAGGATTTGTCTATTCATGTCAAGTTACAAACTAACAGAAAAAAAATTTATACATTATGATTCTTAATCTTCAACCTACAGCTCAAAGGACATAGTCATTCACAACAACACAAAACAATTACCCAGCCAGGTGAAGTGGTGCATGCCTGTAATCCCAGGGGCTTGGGTGGCCAAGGCAGGAGGATCATAGTTCAAAGCCAGCCTCAGCAACTTAGTGAGACCCTAAGCAATTCAGGGAGAATCTATATATAAATAAAATGTAAAAACAAGGACTAGGAATGTAACTCCATGGTTCATCATCCCTGGGTTCAATGCCTAGTACCAAACAACAACAACAAAAACAAAACCATACACACAATTTCCCCGACCTTCATCATATCCTCTCCCTCTCCCAAAAAAAAGAGGTATTTTTATTTCCTTCAGTCACAAACTAATTTCTTTTTTTCTTTATTCATATGTGTTACTTAGTCCTGGCCTCAAAATACTAAATTCAGTACTTCATTTTCTTTTTTTCAGATAAATGCTTTCTTGAAATGGGATTTTAATGTCTGAAGATGGTTTAATTCAAAAACAATTAGCACTAAGAGGACATAGGAAGCAAGAAAATATGAATCTAACACTGTTGTTTTAAGGAAAAAGTTTCAGCATATGCTCTAGTGCCCTTCTCTCTTCTTCTTTCCATACTATAGAGCCTTTTTATTAGACTGTTCAATCTTGTGTGAGCCCATTAGTGTGAGTGGTAAGAAGCGGGGAGAGTACTTTGCTTGAGGCAAAGTCTCCCTCCATATAGGACCTTCTTTTTTATTTTACTTTTATTTTTTGAAAAACTGCTAATTTCAGAAAGTCTCTCCAGCTTGACAGTACATATTCCTTTCTCAAAAAAATTTACCCCTTTTAATAGTTAAATAAAAACTTCACTCTTAAAACTTTGGAGTCATTCACAATTGCTCAATTATGGAACCAACCTAGCTCAACTATGGAGCAAACCTAGCTTCCCTTCAACAGATGAATGGATAAAGAAAATGGTATGTGTGTGTATATATATATATATATATATATATATATATATATATATATATATATATATATACACAGAATGGAATATTACTCAGCCATAAAGAAGAATGAAATTAAGACATCTGCTGGTAAATGAATGGAAGTGAAGACTATCATGCTAAGTGAAATAAGCCAATTCCAAAAAAAACAAAAGCTGAATGTTTCCTGTGGTATGCGGATGCTAATTCACAATAAGAGGTCAGGGGAGGTTGGGAAAGAATCGAAGTAATTTGAATTAGACAAAGGGGAATGACGGGAAGGGAGGGAAATAGGAATAGGAAAGATAGTAGAATAAATCAGACATTACTATCCTGTGTGCATATATGACTACATTATCAATACAATTCTACATCATGTACAACCAGAAGAATGAGAAGTCAAACTCCATATATGTATGTCAAAATACATTCTACTATCATGTGTAACTAATTAGAACAAATAAAAATAAAAACTTTGGGGTCATCTTTTTCTTTCTTGAGGCAATAATACGCCCAGTGGCTATTATAGTATAGATTCAGTGTCATTGAGTGGAATCCACTAAGCAATTGTTCTGTGTAAGTCCATTGAGTCTCAGTATTCTCCTCACTAAAATAGGATAAAACTAGAATCTACCATATAAGATGCTTATAAACATTGAATGAGTAAACACAAATATAGAGAGTACTTTCTGGCACTTGTTAAAGACTCAGTATGTTAGCTGTTACAAGCTTTTATTATGTTCTAGTAAGTCATACTAAGTTTTCCTAAAGTTGAGTCATTCAACAATTTCTGCAGATCAGCTCGGTAAGAAAATTCCATGTCCTATTCTGAAAACCAAGTAATTGATCCATTTTCCTTCAGTAAAGGATATTTTTACTGAAGGTTCCAGCTCCTAAAATATGATCAATCTCACAACTATATAGCTTGGTGCATGGGCTCTCTCTTGTCCAGCAAGGAGGTCCATGGAACAGGGTAAAGGAGATTGTGGCTGCGGAGTATCTAATCAAGACCTCCGGAAACTAAGCAGGAAGCAGATCTGATTTCATTGTGCAGTTACCATGTATATATACTCAGCCAGTAGCTAAGCAGAGTATAGGCCACCACCAATGCAATTTCTGGCCAACTGTCCTTGCAGTGACCAATCAAGAAATGGTCCATGGAGCAAGCACAGTGACTACAACATGCAGCCTCACATCCAGGGCTGTGCCTACAGGGTAAGTGGTGTGCCCCTCATATGCCTAGCATGGGGGAATGGTTTGCCACTCAGATGCCCTTAATGTATGCCATGTATGCAGCATTTCAAGCACTTGTCCCCACAGCTTGGTACTTGGCAGAGTGCCCTGATTCAATATCATATTCTCCCAGTACAAAGAGAGAACATACTTCCCAAATTCAGATGATTGTTGACAAGGTAGGTGTGTTTGGAATTGTGTATGGGAAATGGATAAGTTGGGTGAGAAAAGAAAATGTTCATGAATTTCTCTTCTTATACTTTGAGTCCCTTGTGACATTTTATTTGCTTATGCTTTACTGAACTATCTGCTCTTCAAACACCTGGTATTTAAGTCAGAAAACTGAAAATAAGCTGGGTACATGGCACATGCGTGTAATCCCAGCAACACAGGAATCTGAGGCAGGAAGATCACAAGTTCAAAGCCAGCCTCAGCAAAAGTGAGGCATTAAGCAACTCAGTGAGATCCTGTCTCTAAATATAATACAAAATAGGGCTGGGGATGTGGATCAGTGGTCGGGTGCCCCTGAGTTCAATCCCTGGTACTTCACCACCCAAAGAAAAGAGAGAACTGAAAATAACATTACTTCAAAAGTAAATCAGCTCTTGCCTTTAACTACCTTTAGTATATTAAAGTATCAAATACAATCAATTATTCATTTTACTACTTTACTTGATTAAGTATGCTAGTGAATGAAGCAAGCCCACCTTCCTTATTTTCAAAATGCCCAATTAGAAGCATCCACAAATGAAAATATAACCCAATATTACATTCTAAATGTTAAGAACATATTATAGACTCTATGCAGAATTGTACAGGACAAACTAACCCCAGCATGTACAAACAATGATACTGAATACTACTTTGGACTAAAACAATTTATGAAATAGATTTATAATATAATTAACATGTACATTATTGAAGCATCAGTAATAATTGCCTTTGCAAAGTTTATTAATTTGGGGGCAAAATTATAGTGAAATCAAATTTGACTTTGGAAACTAAATTGAGCTGAAATTTTGAGAACACTAGAAGTAACTTGGTAGACATGAGCTAAGTTTAGGCACATTGATACAGTGCATTAGAGAAATATATCTTTTCTAGATTTTAAAAATCACTCCAGCGTAACATAAGTTGCCAGTATATTTGTGAAAATCTGATATCAATAAAAATAAATTAGCTTTGTTGTTATCTTGGTTCTAGACTTCCAGGTGAGAAGAGATTAGCACTTTTATTTTCCATTTATCTATAGAAGTAGAGTTCTGATTTACTGGCAGTCTCACTGTTATATTTCACAAAAAGGAAATTAGACTGACAACCCTTATTTTTTAAATTACATTAACTCACTTTCTATTAACTAGATTTTTTCCTATTAAATTTGGAGAGCTTTAACCCAGAACAGGCAAGGATGGGGTAAATTGTACCTTCTCTACTGGGAATATAAATGGGGAATAAATAGCAATAATTTAACAATAAAGCACAGTTACATCTTACTTGGAGGAAGGGCATGAGAGATGTTGACAAAGATGAAAATAAGGAAACATGAAAAGTTCCCTAAGAAATCAATTAAATCACACTCTTGAAAATACAGTATACTGACTTGATAACTAAGAGCCCATCAGGCCTTCCTGACTTGGGGTATAATTACTCTTTTTCTAATCTTCTAAATGTCATTTGGCCTTTTGTACTTCTGTTTATTTTCTACAAATTTTATGTGTGTTCTGAAATTTTTCTATTCATCACCTTTTATTCCTTTTTAGACTTAAGTTTTTCTACTTATTTGTAAAATCTCATCATATATTAAGGATATTAGTATGTTATATTTGTTGCAATTATATTTCCAGTAATCACTTTTTTAAGTTCATAAGATTTTACTTTTATTTTTTATGAAGTGGTTCTCCTCTAGAATGTTATCTTCCACTCATAGATTAGTAATTGAAAGCCATATATTTTCTTCTAAAATTTCTTATACTTTGTTTACATATAAATTTATAATTCGTTTAGAATTTTGACAGATACTTGTCATAATAATCACTACTTTTTAATTGATATAAAAGCCTTTACAGAGTGCCTAATACATTATATTTTTTCTCATCTGTACTGACACTTATCTAAAGGTTTACACTATTATGAGACTCATAAAAGGGGAAAATGAGGCTTGTAGATGTCAGGTAACTTGTTGATGAACAGAAGAGCCATGGTTCAAACTTAGGTAGTGCTCTTTAGACTACTTTCTCAGATATTGTAACCAGGCAGCTCTAACTCTGACAGGGTTTAAGGGAGTCTAAGCTGTAATGCTTGCTGCTCCAGAAATATTTGAAGTAAAATTGATAGGAAAATCAGGTTTTCTTAAAAAGCTAGCATTGAAAGAAGATAGAAGAAACTTATTATTTCAAAAGGGCCATCTTCAAAATCTCTGAAGTCGAGCAGCACTTTTAAGGAAAAGGCAGGGGAGAAAAGTCAGCAAAGTGACACAAAAGCCAGGAAATGTCCATATAGAGATTTAGTTAGTCTGTGATAGGTCTGAAGAGAGAGTAAACTTTTCTCAACTTACCACCAGTCAGGGTGTTTGACGAGTAGCGGGGAGGTAGAGTTGCAGTTCTTCAATTCTCAGCATGAGAAAGTTGTTATTAATTCAGATGGGGGGGTTGCAAATTCTGTTTCAATATGATCCAACTTTCTTTTTTTTATTCACCAAATTCCTGTTTTAAATCATGAACAGGGATCTCTATTTTCTGAACATATTAAAGTACATAAAAATAGAAGAGATTTTTACATGTTTTATATTTTATTTATAAGCATTATTCTGACAAAGCTAAACTGAAAATTTCCTACATTAATGCCTTCAAGACTCATCCATATACACTAATAAAGTTAAAAGACCCCATCAATCTTTAATGGCTTGATGACCAGTTCATTATGGGCTGCAAAATGGCTGCAAAATGGCGATATTCTCTCAAGCCTTCTGAAGTTACTAGCTTAAACTGGTCTTCAAAAAATACAATAAAATAAAATAAGATTTTCTAGCCGGCATGGTGGCACAAGCTTGTAATCCCAATGGCTTGGGAGGCTGAGGCAGGAGGATCACAAGTTCAAAGCCAGCCTCAGCAACTGCGAGGCACTAAGCAACTCAGTGAGACCCTGTCTCTAAATAAAATACATATAGGGCTGGGGATGTGGCTCAATGGTCCATGCCCCTGAGTTTAATCCCTGGTAACCACCCCCCCAAAATAAATAAGTTTTCCCAGGACCTTGGAATATAACTCAGTGGTAGTCTGGCATGCTCAGTCCCTGGGTCCTACAGAATATTTTATTTTCCTTATTTTCAATGTGATTAACCTGGATAACAGTTGGTATAGAAAAGTATATGCTTCTTTCCCTTGTTACTTTACCTAAAAATGAGTTGGGGGTCTTAGTAACTTCCAATGTTGACTAATAAGATTTCCTTTTTTAAGTATGTTTATGAACTCATGAATTTTTAAATATTTGATGTGCCCCAATTTGTTGTAGTTGTTTTTCTTATGAAAGTTCAAATTGTCCAAACTTATTCTCTGTCCTCATTTTTTAATTGAAGACAGACAGCACTGTATCCAGTGTTTCTTCCCTGCAGGAGATAATGAGGTGCCATGAATCCCTGGGATGTTTTTAAAACCAACAAAAAATTCTGCATCACTGAATAAAGATAATGTATATTCTTATTCTTATGTAGAGAAAAAGCCATTTCTTTTAAATTAAACCTTTCCTTTTCATAGAAAGAGGTCATGTCAGAAAAAGAGGGCATTCACTAATCTAAGACTAAAGAGGAAATACAAAGATGTTTTGGGTGGGTGCCCACAAAATGGTAAGCTCGCATGGATATTTTAAATGATAAAGAACAGGAAGACATAGTTAATAAAACTATATACATCACCAGAAAAGAGAACAAAACAGACTCTAATAGTTCTCATTTTAATTTGAGATGCACTCACAATATTGAGCATTCATTTTTTCTTTAGAACCTGTCTCTAAATTACCTGCTTATTATTTATCCTTTTCCTGTTTCTTACCAGCAGGCATTCCCCAACATTCCCCAATCATTGGCACTTTGACAGTGGCCATCTACCAATCTTGGCCTTGAAGGACCAAACCCCTTTAACATCTTTCAAAATCAGTTCTATTGAGTTATCTGTAATGTTTTGCTCCATCTACAAATTTTATCCTTAATTTCTAGACCCATCTTTCTATCAGGTAAAGGAAATTTCTAGTAAAATGTCACCCTGTCTTCAAATAAAATATTTTCTCTTTATCTGATATGTATTTTTCTTAATATTCTTATGCATCTCCATATCACATCATTATCATCATTCTGCTTATCCAGACTCAGAAACTTTATCATTTTTATTCCCCTTGTCATCTGATAGCCAACCAGATAACAAACTTCTAAAACAAATGTCCTCGGTGGACTTCTTATACAGACCAAATCATCTCTATTAGTCCTTCATGATATACCAACTCAGGATGTCATTGTTTCTTGCAAGCACACCTGCCATATCTTGAGTGGCTTTCAACTTCACTCTGTCTATCCTACATTAACAAATAAGGCTCCCTATATTATATCTTTCCATTTATAATACATTAGTCATTCCACATAGTGTAAAATATAATCACATGTAATGATGGTCACCTAGCTTTTCAATAGCTTTCTATGCTTTCATCTTGTCTTCCCAACCGAACTGTATAGCTTATTTTCCTATAATACAAAAGGGAAAATAAATGGGTTGTTTTGGGGAAAAACAGTGATAAAAGGATAAGAGGATAAAAGGAATTAGAAAATGGAAAACAATGATATGTGTTGCAAAGAATGGGTAAAGAATTGAGTCTTGTTAGCCAATGACAGGCTATGTGGCACTTCAAGGAAACTGAAAAGAGGACAATCTCAACATACTCTGCTGGAAGCCACCTTAATATAAAAGCACATTAATGATGTCTCCAATTTGAAGGCACCTGTTTAATTGCATAGCCCTGAACAGCAGACTTATTTATACCATATGGCTGTGCCAACATTAATAAGTCATGTCTGTCATTTGGGCCTCAATTTCCAAATCTGTAAAAGAAGCATATTAATTTCTTTTTACTTGCTTCACTTATTTATTACAAAGATATGAGTGATCACTGATTTGATTTGGTGTGAAGTGCAGATTGAAGAAAAAATACAAGATGCTATAAAATTTGAGAGCACATGGAATAGCAAGAGTTAGGAAGTACTGAGATTACTTTTGTGCTTGTGTTCTTATTTTGTTGTTGATGGTGAATTGATAAAGATAAAAAAGAAGTAAAGCCTTTCAAAGTTAGGACAGATGAAGAATAGGCAAAATATAATATAAAAAAAATACTTGGAAAATCTTTATTGAAAATTTATCTGCTAATTTTTCTATCACATATTCTACAAGATAAAGGAAGAGGAGAGAGAAATAAGACCCCTTATGGGAAAAATGAATATATAACAATATAAGTAATAGCCAAGATCTAACCTTTACCATGATCCATACACTATGTGATATCCTTTTTCGCATTTGTTATTCTCAATAATTCTATGTGATAAATGCTGACATTTTGTAGGTAAGAAAAATGAGAATTGGAGGCAGGATATGAAAATAGTTTTTCTAATTGTAGCTATCCCTTTTCAACAATACTAGGCTTTATACTGAAAAGATGCTCCATGGAAAATGAGAATTACTGTCTAGCAACAAATGAAATTTAGATCCACTTATTAATTCAATTGGAATGAATCCAGAATACATATAAACCATAATTCCAATGCTGGGAAATAAAAAAGCTTGATGGAAGTTCGAATTCAACAGGAAAACAAAAATTTTGTTAGAGACTATACAAGAAGAAAAAAGGTCAAGACATTAGAAACCAAATAGAGATACCACAACATTGTTTTTAGAGGGAGATTAAAGTATGAGCCTGTTCAGTAAAAGTTGGAGACAGCTGGAGACTTGGGCTGCAGAAAGTAATTGTTAATGTTAAAGGTGACAAACTGGGAAGTGTGCTGACCACCTGCCAAGAGATTTTCATTAAGTTACCGAAAAATATTACTGCTGCTATATGGAAGACAGCTAAAGACATGATATAACTGTCACTTGCTAAGTCAGGTATGTACAGAACAATCTGGAAATGTAGCTTTGTTCTGGAGTGGAGGGATAACACAGAGTCTGCTGATAAGAAACTCATTAATAAAAATAAAAAGTAAATTTGCCAAGGATAATCACAGTAAAAGAAAGGAAGTGAAGTTAGGCCAAATTTAAGAGCCAGCATGCAATCAAAAAGGGCACAAGAAATATCTTTGCAGGTTGAATCTTAAAATCTGGAGAAGCAAGAGGAAAGAGAGACTGGAGTGGGTTTCAGGAGATTTAGATAAAGCTAAGGGAGAGACATTCCAAGTCATATGGGGAGTGTGCTAAGGAATGGATATATATGTAAAACAAAAAAAGAATTCTGAAACATGATATATGAAGAATAGTTCTGGATATAGGAAATTAGAAGTCTTCCCCTAGACACTGGTTTAGAGTTAGGGATCCTCAAACCAGTAGAACTAACAAAACCTGGGAACTTAAAAAGAAGTGCAAATTATCGGGCCTCATCCTAGACTGTCTGAATCTGAAATTAAAGTTCAGTGGGAGGCCTTCAATCTGTATTTAAATAAACTCCACAAGCAATTTTGATGCACTATTAAAATTTGAGAACTTTTGATCTAGGGAATAGAATGGAGAGTGCATTCTATTGTGTGGAACTCTAATACTAAATGAATTAAATGACAAAAATGGGGGAAATGAAAGTGGAAACAGGATAGGATCACACAGTATAAAGAACAAATGACCACTATGTTTGGAGATGCAACCCATGAATTCTGCTAAAAAGAAACCAAATTTACACAATCTTTATAAAAAGAAGAGGGCTAAATATGATAGCAATATATTACAAATGAAGCAACTACATTCTGTAATATTCACAGTATCTAATATGACTTCCTGCAATAATGAAAATATTCTATATTGGCTCTATCCAATATAGTAGTTGGTAGCCACATGCAACTGTGAGCACTTCAAATATCACTAGTTCAACAGAATAACTCAAATTTTAATTTTACTTAATTTAAACAGCCACCTGTGGCTAGTGATTTAAATACTGGCAATGTAAACTTAGGGTCATTTCACTTGGAATAATGGGAAAAGAATAATGGTAATATGGAATATTTATGAGGATATCTAATAATATGAGATTTGCATTGTAAAATATGTAATGATTGTGGAAATGAATTAGGGATTCGCTCACTTAAATGTATAGGTGCCCTACATCCAAACAAATACAAAATAGAGAAGTGTTTCACATCTGTGCTTCATGGAAGCAGAAAAAAATATATATATTCTTTGGAAAAAAGTACACACATATTACCCCCCCCCCCCAGGAACTGCACCCAGGAATAATTTGGCACTAATCCACATCACCAGCCTGTTTTTTTTTTTTTCATTTTGAGATAGGGTCTCACTAAGTTGTTTGGGGCTTTGCTAAGTAGCTGAGGCTGGCTTTGAACCTGCAATCCTCCTGCCTCATCTGTCTGATCCACTAGGATTACAGGCATATGCCATGGTACTTGCCAGGAGTTTCTATATCTTGAAAAGGGATTCTAATATTCCAAAAATTATGAAAAGGATGGAAGTACCTGGAAGTTATCCATGGTCATAATTTAGCATCTTAGAATCTCTTTGAAAGTAAACCACAGAATTTAACTATTATAGTTAGGTATTTTAATAACATATTTATGATAAAAATAAAGATATGTGGGGATGGTCTTCACAATGATTAAGTTCATGTACAGGTGAAAGTAGAAACGGTAGAATACAAAACAAAAGCCTACATCTTGGTAATAGTTAATTTCTTTAAATAATGGCAAATTTTTTAAAAGAAATAGAAGGGTATAACATTATTGAACAGGAAGAAATGTAATATAAATATATATTTCAAGAGGAAGAATGAACTATTCCCTTTTCAAGATTTCAGATCATGAAGGAGCAACTTAAAATAGCATAAGAAATGAACCCAAGGGAAGAAATTGGAAAAGCCTTAAAGAATAAAATAATAAAATGAATACTTATATCTGTTGAAGCATTTAATGATGAGAAAAAAAGATTTTTTAAAAAAATAGAGGTTAGGAAATTGTAAGGATTGAAGCAAAAAGAGTAGAAATCAAAGAGCAAATGACAGAAGTATGTAGAATAAAAGCCAAGATGATGAGCAAAGAAAGAGGTCACACAAGAATAAAGTACTTCCTAGAGATAAGTTAAATGTACAAGAGAGGGCTATTTCACCAGACTACAAAAGATGCCAGAAGATGATGCTGAAGGAGGAATGGTTGATAATAGCTGATAGAGACACAAATTGATTAGAGTCAATACAAAAGATTTGTAAGATTTTCTCCCCACCCCCACCCCCCTCTTCCTCCCTCTTAAACAATGACTTCAACAACAGAAACAAGTTAAAAAGATACAGGAGGAAAACGTGGCTTAAGGGTGACCAACACAATCACATTTACTATTACTATTTGAGGCCTAATTACTGGGAGAAAAATAGATTTACTCACACTGATAGCTTTAAATGTTTAAGATTTAAAAAAGCTATTAGAAAACAAAGATGATGGGCATAACTCACAAGTGACTATAGGTTTTGTAAAACAATTGGACTACTCTGTGAGTTAAAGAGCATGAAAGAATCAAGGTGACTTGGTGCACTATTAGAAATAAGATGATTCTACTTTAAGAATGTAAGTGAAGTCACAAACTAAGAAAGGAGATTGATTCAGTACATATCCATTGTTTTGTTTTAATGAACACTTTTTTGATAGATTCATGAAATTTTTAATTTTAAAATTTTTAATTTTAAGATTAACAGAGTTCCACACAAATAACTTTGGTATAATGATATAATTTACCCTGAGAATCAAAAATCTATAATCATGTAATCAATCATGAAAGAAATAAAACAGGCAAGCAAATTTTTAAAAATCACCCATAGAATTTTCTTTCTTTATATATTTTGCACGTATGAGCATCATTTTCCCATAAAGGAACAGAAAGTATATATTTTAGGCATTGTGGGCTATATAGCCCGCTGTTGGAAATATTCAAAGTCACTGTTGTGGTGTAAAAGCAGTCACTAACAATATGGGGGGGAAATGGTGTGGCTATTTTTATTTGCAAACATAGGCAGGCATAAATGCTTGACCTGTGTTCCATACTTTGCTTTACTCTGGTCTATAGACTCATTTCTTTAAAGGACATTTTTTCAAAAGAAAGGAGATATAAAGATGCCAGTGAGGCAATGGTATACATGCTAAACATAAATAAAACTCACTCTGTGATAAAAATCCATTTATTTATTCAATCAATATTGAAATAATAGGAAGACTGGAGATCAGAATTTAAATTATAGCCATGTCTGAGAAATTAGAATAAAAATGAACATTCACATACAGAGAAGTTTTACCACCTCCTCTGTTGGCTACTCAATATCATTTCCCCTGCCATGTTCCCCTCTGTATCACAGGAGCTAGAATACTGTGTATCTATCACATATTTCCAGAATCGTGTATCAGTTTTGCAAATTGGGGACAGACTGAAAATTTATTATGGCTTCCCTGGTGGTGATAGACAGAGGTGCAGGCTTCTGCAGACATGAGATTTTTACAGTGGCCACTGGGCATTTCCCTACAAATCACTTGCTTTAATAATACAAACAGTGGTGAAAATTGCTGGTGGTTTCCTGCAGTCTATGCAATTTGCTGACTTTCTGAATGATTGTGGCTAAATGGAGAGCTTATGGCATCTTTCCCTGAATTTCATTCCCCCAGCCTTTCCAGTTGTTCAGTAAAGCACTTAATTCCTTGTGTTAAATCCCTTCACTGCTTGAAATATATAGAGGAGCTCATCTTTTTGTGACCTGTCCCTAAGGAATACAGTATTATTGTAGAACTAAGGATGTAAAGGAAGAGGATGAGCTAGGGACAAGACTTTGCTTATGTTTCAGTAGAAAGTTGTGCAAAAAAACTGGGATGTGTAAAGAAAAATAGCAAAAACAAAAGAAAATGTAGAGAGTACACTAAAATAATTAGAACAGTAAGTAACTGAACAACTTCTGAGGCTCATTTTCATATATATTTGTTATTTTTAAAAGGTGCATATCAGCTAATGTAAATCATATTATCTCACAGCGTTAAGTGTAAAAGATAATACTATAGTATATTGAGCATCTGCTTTTAGCAATATAATTTTTCACAACTGTTGAAAGCAGCCTGGAGGGAAAAGATTGTTATCCTCTTTCTATAGATTAAGAGAACTTGGCTCAGAGAAAATAAAGACTTGCCTAAGGTCACACAGGTATTAAATGGCAAGACCAGGATTTGAAACAAGAACTGCCTGGCTATAAAGCTTGTACCCTTTCTGCTCTACTATACCAAAAATGTCACTTACACATTTGCAGAATGCATCAAAAATAGAACAATTTCAGCTGGATATTATTTGAAGATACATTTTGAAGATTTATTTTTCAAATAGAACTTGCTTCCTCACCCATTTATTCATTAAATATAGTTGTTCAAAAATGCTTCCATATAAGCTAAAGAAGACTGATGTGGTCCCTGTCCTCATAGATCTTATATTCTATCTACGGTTATAATCATACTGATGAGATTCAGTATTTGTTGAAGTGGAAATAAATGCATATAAAACTAATAAAAAACGGAAATCAAGTATTAACACTAAAGAAGAACAAAAACTAAATGTGAACATTAAGAGGAAGATTTAATTATAAAGCTTAAAATTGTAGACATGTGAATAAGAACACAGTATTTGACAATCAATTTAGGAAATTTCTTCTAGTGCACATTGCTGGTTTAATTAAGGTCATGCATCGAATGATGATAATTTGGTCAACAATGGACCTACAGTGATTATATCATCGAATGACACTATAGTACCTCTCTTAGTTTGCTTAAGTTCACTCTCTGGTATTCTCACAATTACAAAATCACCTTACAATGTATTTCTCAGAAAATATCTTTCTTTATTTCGGGGACTGGGGGGAGGCGCTGAGGATTGGACTAGGAGTTGCTTAACCACTAAGCTGCATCCCCAGCCTGTTTTCGTATTTTATTTAGAGACAGGGTCTTGCTGAGTTGCTAAGTGCCTCACTAAGATGCTGAGGCTGGCTTTGAACACGTGATCCTCCTGCCTAAGCCTCTGGAGCCACTGGGATTAGAGGCATGCACCAGGACGCCTGGCAGAAAGTATCTTAAAATATCTTTTAGTGTTTGGCCACACTAAAAAGATTTGGGCAGAAGAGTACATGAATTTAAGTAGAAGATGTAGCTAATAGACGAACATAATTGCAAAGAAAACATAAAAGCTTATTAAAAGAATGGCAAGGAAATGGCAAGAAGTAACAGCTATCTTATCATTAATGATATTCTGAGGTAGTAAAAATGTGTATAAATATTTAAGTGTCAAAAGGACCTCCAGGAGAATAAAATATACCATAGAAAAGATTAGTGAAGTAAGTAAAAGGAAAACAATGGCACATTTAAGATATCAAATTTATAAGAAATTGATAGGCCTGTGGAAATGCTGTATTACTATGTAACATAACACAACTGGATTGAACTCTCCATGCAACGTTAAGAAATATACTAGTATGTCTAGATACAGAGCTACCTCTAAATCATTGCAAGTGCTAAGAAGACATAATCTGACTTACATATTGGCAAAGTACAAAATATCATTTCAATATTTAACTAGTGCTCCTTCTAAACATTTTGGCTCATTTTCTAGGTATTATTGTATAAACATAACTACTTCTAAATTGATTTTCCTGAATTAATGTTTATCAATCACATATACATGTCATGATGTAAAGTTTCTGCATTTTACTTATTTGAACTAAAGATAAAATATATGCCTTTATTATATAAGCACAAAAGCAATTGTGTGCATTTTAAAAAATAATTTACTGTTTTTAACTACAAAAATGTTCATAAGAAGTGTTTAGAAAGCACTCGATTCCATTATGCAGCATCAAAATGTATGAGCAACAAAGGACCAACACTCCAAATGATATACATTTATCTACTAAAATTAATATGCCATGTAAAGAGCTGTATTAAAAGCTTTCTCATATTTAATACATATGGTTGAATTACTTCATAATGTAAATGGAAAAAATACAGAGTAATGGAAGAAAACAAGGAGTGAAGCACTGAGGCATTTTAGTTTCAGTAGTAGCTCTGCAATTTATAAACAATGGCACCTACAGTAAGTCATGAAGTTCATACATCTTATTTTTCCCTCTTAAATAAAGGCATTTTATGATATCTAAGATGCCCAGAAATCCTAAAATTAAAGCTTAAAATCCTAAAATTAAATTTTAAACTATATATTAAAATACTATTATCATTAATATATAATTTAGAAAGTGATTAGTTTTCAGATATTAATCATCCATTTACTCAAACTTGTATTAAGCAACTGCTACTTATGAATCATAGTGAAATGAATTTTTATTTTATTACACATGCAGGGATCAAACTATACAGGCTTTTTGTATGTAGGTCAAAAGAAGCAATTCACCAAAAATAATGTCTAACTTCAAATCAAACAGATGATTTCATCTGTGTCCAGCTACTCTGACACAAAATTCAAATCTATGAATTATGAAAAAGAATTTAAATATATACAAATACATGTATACATATATATACATATGTCTGATATATATAAGAAATTAATTGTTATAAAAGTTTTATTGCAATGTGAATAATTTCACTTTGATTGAATACCTCTTATTGATATAAATTTTAATATATTTATTATTAAGCCAATCCCAAAAAACCAAAGGTGTAATGTTTTCTCTAGTAATGTGGATGCTAATCCACAATGTGGGGAGATGGGCCTAAGGAAGAATAGAGGTACTCTGGATTAGACAGATGGGAGTGAAGGGAGGGGAGAGGGCAAGTGGGTATGAAGGATAGTAGAATGAATCAGACATTTCCCATGTGCATATATGATTATACAACTGGCGCAACCCTACATCATGTATACCAGAAGAATGAGAAGTTATGCTCCATTTATGTGTGATGTTTCAAAATGCATTCTACTTTTATGTATAATTAATTAAAACAAAAAATTTTATTCAGAAAATAATTCAATCACTTTCTTTTCTGAAAAGCATTTTTGGTGTGGGGGAAACAAGACTGAACCCATGGGCACTTAATCATGGAGCCACACCCCCAGGCCTTTGTATATTTTGAGACAAGGTCTGGCTATGTTGCTGAGGCTGCCTTTTAACCTGGAATTCCCCTGCCTCAGCCTCCTGAGCCACTAGGATTACAGACATGCACCACCACATTCAACCTGAAAAACATCTTTTGAACATGTTTCCACAGTTTGTTATTTGGGTCACTGAGTAAATTCTGTTGACTAAATATGTACTCAGTTAATAATCTTATTTTTTCTGGTAAAACTTCATCAATTATTTAAGCTGAGAATTTATCAGTAGAATAGAAACACTTTGTTGACCATACAGTCCTAAGAAGAACTGTAGAAGAACTTCTTCACCACAATCTCCTTTCTTTTCTCACACACATGGAAATACTGCATTAAAAAGAGTTTGGATTATTTTAAAATGAGCAAATCCAAAAGAAAGAAATGGAAATAGCCCCCAGACCTTCAATTATATTATAAACCTATAGTAACAAAACCAGCATGGTATTGGCACCAAAACAGGCAGGGAGACCAACAGAACAGAATAAAAGACAAACAGAAAACCTCATAAAAATACAGTTCCTGGGGCTGGGGTTGTGGCTCATCAGTAGAGTGCTTGCCTCATATGTGTGAGGCACTGGGTTCAATCCTCAGCACCACATAAAAATAAATAAACAAAATCAAGGTATTTGTCCATATACAACTAAAAAGGAAAAATACTTGATAAAGGTGCCCAAAACAAATAGCTCCTTCAACAAATGGTGCTGGGAAAATTAAAAATTCTTATGTAGCAAAAGTAAAATTAACCCTTGTCTCTTTGCACAAAATTCAATCCAAAGTAGAACAAAGACCTAGAAATTATACCAGAATTTAATGAATTTTTATTTTATCATACATGCAGGGATCAAACTGTATAGGCTTTATGGAGATACCTCAAAGAACTAGTAATGGAACCACCATTTGACCCAACTACTCAGCTGCTCAGTTTATATCCAAAAGTTTTTAAATCAGCAATAGTACAGTGATGCAGCCACATCAATGTTTACATCAGCCCAACTCATGATAGCTTAACTATGGAACCAACCTAGGTGCCCTTTAACAGATAAATGGATAAAGAAATCATGGTATATGTACACAATGGAGGATTACTCAGCCATAAGGAAGACACTGGCAATTAAATGGATAGAAGGGGAGATAATCATGCTAAGTGAAATAAGCCAGTTCCCGCCCCCCCTCAAAAAAAATAAAAGGTCAAAGGTCAAATGTTTTCAGTGATTTATGAAAGCTAACTGATAATGAAGGGGGAGAGGGGAAGAATAGATATTCAGTAGATTAGACAAAAGAGAAAGACAGTGGAATAAATCCAATATAATTTTTCTATGTACATATATAAACACACCATAGTGAATCCCACCATCATGTTCATTCATAAAAAGGGGTCCTAACTAGAATAACATATATTCCATGCTTGTATAATTATATCAAAATGAATTCTACTGTCATGTATAACTTAAAAAAACTAATAAATTTTTTTTAAAAATTAAGAAATGGAAATACCAAGGTGCTACTTCAATTTCACCTACTTGTTGTATTTCTTTTGTCTCATTCTTCATTATACTTTTTCATCTTACTATCATATAGGCTTTAATATTTGAATTTTACAGATACCAAAGTAAAACTAGTACTAATGGAGCAATATTTTTGCACTATTTGTAATATATATAAATAAAATGTCTACAGAAAAAGAAAAGATAAAAATATAGACCCAGTATAAAAAAATAACATACATATATGAAAAGAAACATTCTGAATTACAAAGAATTTAGAAAAAGCCTTAAAATGTGTGATAAATCATAGATTAGATATAGCTGAAGAGAACTATTGAATTAGAAGTGAGTTATAGCAAGATTACCCAGAACACTGCAAAGAAAAACAGAGGCAGAGTATGTATAAAGAAGTTAAAGACATGGTAATATAAAAGAATATCTAGTATACATACAATGGAGGAAGAGAAAAAAATGATTACAGAGAATTAGACAAAAAGTACATATAGTGATAATGGTAGAGAATGCCCTAGTATTATAAAAGGATGAGAATCTGCAATTGAAGGTGAATACCTAGTTCCAGAACACATGGTTATGGAAATACAGAACCTAAAAGACCAAATCTGAAGAGCAACAACATCACAAAAGATTATCTTCAAAAGACAATTACACAAAAGTACTATACACAAAATACAGTGCCCAACTAAACTGTTGTTCAATTATAAGAATAAGATAGTCAAAGATAATAGCATTTGAACTTTGGGAAGGAGGAAATTCAATTCAAGCGGCAGAACTAGAACTCAAAAGAAGAAAATGATAAAAGAAATATTCTCATATTATAAAAATAATAATGAGTAATGGGAGGGGTAAAAATTTGTAGGACTAAAATACCAGGAAACAATATGTAATATGGGAGAAGGGAATCGGAATTTATAAATTCTAATTTCCTTGTAATCCTTAGAGTAGTATGACTTAATTATAAATTGTATACATTTAATGAAAAGGACTCAAAAATATAAATAGAATGCATAACACTCTAACCAATAGAAAGATAAAAAGGAAAATAAACATTGTTTTTCCCCACACAAAGATAGCATTAGGAAGAAAGAATGGCACTGTAAACAAATTAAACAGAAAAGATGAGAAAATTAGATCAGTAATCAGGGGAAATTTAAAGGAAAAAAATCAAATAAGTGTACTCACAGTTCAACTATAATAACCTTGCCAAAGGTATTGGGATTTGACAATAGAAATTAGTTTGACCTCATCATATCGTTAACTTATTTATTCATTGTGAATAAATATGGTTTCCTAATCACTTATTAAAACATATACAATGTACAGCTCTTTGTACCTAGGTTTTGTGCGGCTTCATAAAGTAATTTTTAAGGAAAACTGAATCTATTCAGTACATTCACTCTCAGAATTTACATAGAGCAGAGGAAAAAAAGCCTATGTTAGACGATATCCCTTCTATTCTAACCATGGCTTGAGGTGATTTTTTTTCAACAAAAGGTAGTTATAAAGTAGGATATAGAATTTAAAAGATTAGAGATGTATCACTCATCAAAATATCCCATTTCCTTCAGCAACCTATTGTATATCTACTGTCCACGAACCCCACCTTGAGACTATTTATATTTTCAACCCATTCTACTGCTTATGGTAAAAAGTTTCATAAGTTTACTACCTACTGGTTAAATAGAACTTCCTTTCATTTTATCCTCAAAGTAATTCTTTAAAGCCTCAGGAAGTGCCTCTTAGTTCTAGTATTTTGACTTTGGTAAATAAGAATGTGTTGACCCTATTCATACAATTTTTGATTTTATAAGCTTTGATAAAAATGAGGACTCAGAAGATGTTAAAAAAGAATTTTAAAAAAACTGTTTGTCCTAGAACTAAAGTTTTCTCCCTCAACATATTTAGTCCTCTTTATGATTTAGTCAACTATTCCCCATTCTGGTTTTACTTCTATCTTCAGATGTGGAAATACACTGGTTTTGCATAAACAGTGTTTTTCAGTTTGGTTCTTTGTTATTTCATGTCAAATATTCTCTGTTTTACTTTCATTAATATACAAGACTATTAGTCTCCTCTACTTCAAAATGTTTGTGCACCCAATGATCTGGTCTTAAAATCACTTCTCTTTGTTGTCCACATTTTTCTCCCTTGAGAATTTTCTTCAGAACCATAGCTCTAAACTGCATACTGACTGGCTACTCTCAAATGTATACTTCCAAAGTAAACGGCCCTTATGAAGTTAAATTTCATATGGCCCACTCCCTACTTAACATCAACACATAAATGTCTATTGAATACCTAAACATCATGTCTTTAAAAAAATCCTCTTTATTCCCTACTCTCCACATCCTCCTCTTCCCCTACCTTTTCCCCTATCAGTACCATGAGACAACATGTAAATCATGCTAAAAATCTAGTACACATCTTTGATTACTTTGCACTACACATCTTTCAGACAATGTTAGACTAGTTGTTCTCACCATTCTCCATGTCATGACAGATAAGGAAACTGAGCAAGGCTAGAGGTAACCAGCCTGGGGATATGGACTGCCCTAGGTCCCATCCTGAAGACTGAAACAATCAATATCATGGCCCTCTATTAACAAGTTTGCTGCTGCTAGTTCAGAAACTGGCGAGCTTTATAGGCAAAACATATCCTGAACTTTAGCCCTTTTACCCATATGCAACAACTTTAACAACCCCTTCATTTCAAATATATTAGGACACTAAGGTTAGTTGGGAAGCCCACTTATTAGTGCCAAAGGTTTTCTAGTATATATGGTTGCAGATCCTTTCTATGAGGTATCTAGGCTAAATTTCCTAGTATTCCTTTCAGTGTGCCATGAACCATCTAATTGACTTTAGTAAGTCTCCTAGTGCTTGAATTAATTAGAATTATGTCAATCTTCAACTATTTGTGGACTACCTTCCTCTGACAAGTCTAATTTTCCATTTTCCATATTATAAAATTTTACTTTCAGATCATATCCCAATGGGATGTTCTGCCAGTCTCTGTAAAGAACTAAAATTTCCCATTCCATTCAACCAAATTGTTCACATACACCATTTAATTTCAGTCTAAATGTTCTGATGAGATAGATGAAAGAATATCCCCATTATGGAAACAAATTATAAATCCCCTGTTTAAGAAGGAAAATAGGAATGCTGAACTATGATTCTCTCAAGAACAACACAATCATCTTTAACTAATAAGAAATCAAGACAGAGCCACTTGGACCAAAATACTTTGCTTATTTGAGAACTGTGTTGCAAAATTTATTTCTTTGTATTGTTAGCAAAGCTAAAGGATGAAGAATACATGCAATGCAGGGCTTAAAAAAATTTGCTGATCAAGGTAAGGTGAAGATCTCAAGTAAGTTGGATTTGACTATGTCCTGTTTCACAGTAGGGGTTACAGACCTTGTTCATATTGCTTTCTGACATTTAACAAAATAAGATAAGCAATCTCTTGGGAAATTCTTTTGCTGTAGTCTGTTAACCCATCTGAAATATTTGCTTATATTTCATGGTTTATGAACCATGTTTAGAAAACTACATGAAGTAATAAAACATGGCTAATGTAGGAAATATTAATGCTTTGTAAATTTGACTTACTCATAAAAACCTCAGATATAATGAAAGCCAAACCCTATTTCAAATCCCTTTTCTAATTCTAATTTTTTCCTCTTCCCCATCATTCCTCACTCACTTAAAATTACTTCCTTTGTCTAAAGCAGCTCAATTTAAATTCAGTGGGTGAGGCAGCAGTTTTCTTATTCTTTCCTTCAGTGACATCAAAAAACCTGTTGACAATTTCTAAACCTAAATCATGATAATCTCTTTTCCTTCCAGACTATTATCCTGGGTTTATTGGATTTGTGATTTCTACTTGGACAGATGTCTTAGTATTTTTTAACCAGGTAGGATTTCTATAATATTAATGAATATGCAGTTGAAATGTTCTGTGTCACCCATTCATTTAATCAAACATTTCTGTGCACCAACTTTTTATGTCTTAAATAAACTGAGAACTGGGAATGTAAGCAAACAAACAACCACCACCACCACAAACAAGACACTGTCCTTATCTTCTGAGTTCAGAGTCTAGGGTATATAAGAAAATCAACAATTAAATAGCATAATAATTGCTAAACTATTGTATGGAAGGAAAGAAGATGGGCAAATAAGAGCTCCTATTTAAACTGGGCAAAGGAGGAGTGGGAAATCATAAAAACCTTTGGAAATGAGAAGATGAGTGGGTGAAAACCAGAAAAACAAATAGCAGATGGCCAGGAAAAGGAAAAGTTATGAGCACTCCTGGCAGAGGAAGCACTTATCAAAAGGCTCAGCTGTTCAAAAGTGTAAGGTACCTACAGCAAATAGTTTGTTTGGTGGCACAGGATATACATACTGATCTGATAAGAAAATTAGTTAATGAATATCTTTGTTTCACCCACTGTTTAAGATACTAACAGCTTCAGGGAAGCAGTAGAGTTTAATTGCAAGACATATTTACAGAGGCATACTGCCTGAATTAAAATCCTGTCTCTTCTGCTGTGTTAGTTGTGGAACGTGGTGCCAGTTACTTAGTCTCTCTGTGCCTTAATAAATAACCTAGTCTAGTCTAAGTAGTAGTATGCTCCTCATATGGTTAAGTAATAAATGAGTTGGTGCATGCAATGTTCTGGGAAGAGTGCCTGGGAAATAATAAGCACTGAATATGTGTTAGTTTTTATTCTCAGTACAGATGTGTGAAGTCAAACAAGGTCACTGCCTTCATGGAGTTTCATACTACTGAGGAGACAGACATCAAAAGAGAAAACAAAATAAGTAATTTAATTTCCATTTGTGGTAAGGAGTAAATAAATAGCATGATTATGGAGAGTATCAATTGAGTCCTGCTTTCTTTAGACAGAGTAGTGGGAAAGGAAGATCTCTCCATGAAAATGGCATTCTACCAGGAATTTAAAGGACGGAAAGGAAGCAGCTATGGGAAAATACAGGCAAAGAACATTTCAGGTAAAGGAAGCTACAAGTGTTAAGGCTTGAAGAGGGGTAATATCTTAGTATTTTGGAAAGGTTAAATTATGAAGAGTCTGGAATACCATTTAAGACATTTGCAATTTTTGCAAAGCTAATGGAATGTCACCATAGGGTGATAAATTGGGAGTAACAAGATACGACATGCATTATGGAAAGGTCACTTTGAGGCCCAAGTAGAAGATGAACTGGAGAGACTAATTAGGATGCTAATTGAGAGGTTCACACTCTAGGTCAGAAATTAGAATAATTGCCTAAGAAATACACAAACCAGACAGATAAATAGTAGCAAACAGGTGTCATTTGCTGCCTCCTGCCATTAAGCAATAGTTTTCATCCTTGACCCCAAAGACTTTGCAAAGTACCCCCAATGCTGTACTATTACATTTTTAACTTCATCTTGCACTAAGCTCACTCTTTCTCTCTCCACTCCAGACACACAGATCTCCTTGCTGTTCCCTGAAAATATTAACATATACCTACAACCTGGCCTTTGCATCCACTTTTCCCTAACCTATTTCACACATAGGTCATTTCACAGGATTTAGTTGAAATAATTACTTCTTAGCAAGGGCCTCTTTGACTGCTCTAGAGATTTACCAAAACTTCTACTCAAAATACCCCCTACCCAGTTTTTTTTTTTGTCCCAGTATTTTTCACCCACGATTCAATTCGTCAATTATAATCATTATTTATTTCTTGTTTACATAAGATACATGAGGCCAAAGAATTTGTTTTGTTTTGTCCTCTAATACATCACCAAATGAATGATGATAGTTATTAAGTAGATGTCAAATAAGCCAAATAATGTTAACATGAACTAAAATTGGTACCAGGCATTGAACCCAGGGATGCTTAACCACTGAGGCACATCCCCATCCTTATATATACATATACATATACATATATATGTATTTTTTTAAAGACAGTGTTATGCTAAGTTGCTTAGAGCCTCGCTAAGCTTGTGAGGCTGGCTTGAACTCATGATCCTCCTGCCTCAGCCTCTTGAGCAACTGGGGATTGCAGGCATGTGCCACTCCGACCAGCAACATGAACTAAACTTCCGAAACTAATTTTGGGGGGCCAAGTGCCTCTGTCTTATAGATCATTCTAGTTCCCATAAACACATTTCATGATGTTTTAAGATAAAAGAAAGCTTAGAGATTTGGAAGAATTAGATATTTAGAAACATAACGTAAAGAAATGATGTATGTGAAAGTGATTTTCCTGGCTATAAATTACTATTAACAATGGCATATTTCCTTCTGCTTTAGAAATTATTGGAATAAATATTTATGCTACTTCTTTTTTCTTCTTTCCCCCCGTTCATTTTCTACAATGTTTTTTTAGTTTTTCATTTTCACACACCTCCATTTGAATCTAGGTAATATGAAGGCATGAATTGCCTAATTTAACTTCTATTACCAGCAACTAGCAGAGTTCTTGGCATTCGGGAGACATTTGATATATTTTATGATTAAAGAGTTATTTATCTAAGTTCCATATTTCATATTTGTTATGCTTCTAATAACCAAAAATCAAATAGTGAAGGAATAATGTAGTTCATATGAGAATCTCTATATCAAAATGCTTAAGTTTCAAAATATTGGGATAAATCCTTCCTATAAATAATTAGTTGAGTCTGTGGAATATTAATTTTATTATTTGCTCTCATAATACTGTGAGAAGTCAAAACACATTAGAAGCACTGAAGTATCAGTGGCCCCTCTAATCTCCTCAGATTATATAAACACAAACTTCTATTTTGTTAAGCATTTTATAAAACTTTTTCATGACATTTAAAAAAGTTAATGAGACAGGAGAATCCACATTTTGTTAAAGCAGAATTAAGAAAATCTCCTGTTGCTTATACTTTATCACAAAGCAATATCCTTATATAACTTAGTCCTAAAGGAAAAATATATTGAAAAATAAAACAGAATTCTCTCTCGTCCTATGAAATAAAATATAACCAGAACTCTTCCAAGATTAATATATCAAGCTCATTTGCCCATTTTTTTTTTTCTCTAAAGGATAGATAAATAGAAGTGGTATATCTGGGTCATATGATGATTCTACCATGAATGCACCCAATTTCATCTGAAAAATAATTTCTAAATAAAAAAATCTATAAATACATTGAGGCATTAATATGTACATTGAATTCCTAGAAAACAACATATGACTTCTGACCTTTAAGATTTGGCAAGCTAGTTGAATTATCAAAACATATTCATATGAAATGGTAAGACCAAGTATAAAACACATGTGATGGCTAAATTGCATAGAAGGGAAAATGATACTATACTAGTTCTGAGGATCTAGAAATTATCATATGCAAATATGATAAGAGAACAAAAAACACCATGAATGATGCAGAGCTCGACAGAGAAGCATATATTTAATAAGTAAAGAGACAATTCAGATGAGGATAGCAAAATTGGATGCTGTGGTCAATAATTTTTATGATAAGCTAAGCCTCCTTAAATTGGTAAATAGAATGCATAGATGTTGTTCTTTGCCTATGTGATATATTTATCTTGTAATAACAACTCTATTTATGAAAAATCTTCAATATAAGATTTGTGGTGGAGAGGAAAAGTCAACAGGATTCTTATTCATTCACTCACTCATATATATATTAACTGAGTGCCTACAAAAAAATACTGATCTATCCAGTAAATGAAAAGTGTTCCCTGCTTGAATAGAGCTCACATTCTAGTAGAAGACAGATAAAAATAATAGATAAAATAAATAAATTATTATGATGTTGGGAGGTATACTAAGGTCTATAGCAGTGTAAGGAAGATGGAAAGTGCCAGAGGTGGTAGTGGAGAGTCGGAGAGCTGTAGTTTTAAAACTGAAGGGAAAGCCACATGTAAAGGATGATATGGGGGCAGAGACTGGAAAGAAGAATCATGAGGTTATATATGGGAAAATTGTTTTAGGCAGAGGAAGCAAGAAGTGCAAAGTCTTAGGTGAGTGCATGCCTAGCATGTTTCAGAAACAGTGAGGAGTTGCTGTGGCTAGAGTAGCAAGAATGATTTGGAAAGTTGTGGGGGTGACAAGAAAAACAATGGAGGCAAATTCCTACAAATCCATGTAAGGCATTATAAAGACTTTGGCATTTATTCTAAGTGCACTTGGGACCAACTGCAGGATTACAAGGAGAGGACTGACATGATTTTACTGACATTTGGCTTCTCTGTTGAGAATAGATCAGAAGGAGGGAAGAGCGGAAACAGGCAGACCAGATGTCACTGTAGAAATTGAGTAGAGAAATGATAGTGATTTAGGGAAGGGTGGTAGCAGTATAGGTGGTAAAAAGCGGTCACCATCTGGATTTATTGTGAAGGTCAAGACAACAGAAGCTGAGGACTATCTGATGTGGAATGTGACAGAATAAGAGGAGTGAAGGATGACTCTCAGGTATTTGTTCTGAATAAGTAGAAGAGTGGAACTGCACCAACTGATAAGGTAAAGGTTATGGGTGGAATCAGTTTTGAGGGAATATCAGATTGACAGCTTTTGGACATTCTAAATTTTAAGTGTCCACTATTGCTCAAAGGCAATGTACCGAATGAAGATTTATATGCACAAGTCTGGAAACTGGGAGAGGAATTGGAACCTGAAAAATTAATTAGCCAATTTTCAACAATCAAATGGTATTTAGAGCCATACTACTGGGTGAAATGTTCAAGAAGTTAGTTAAGAAGATCAAGGAATGATGCTGGTTCTTCCATTATCAGGAGATCTAAAGGAAAAGACAAAATCAGAGAAGATGAATGAAAAAGAAGAACTAATGAGTTTGAAGGGAAAACAAGAGATTGAATTCTGAAAGACAAATGAAGAAAATATATCAAGGAAATGGGTTATAAATGGATGCTGATAGTGTGAAGTAAAACAAGGACTGAGAATTGGATTGGATTTAGCAATGTGGTAGTTATTGGGTCCTTGGCAAGAAAATTTTAGTTGGAATTGTGGCTCTGAAAACCAGATTGGATTAGGTTTAAGAGAAACCAGAGGAAAACAAGCCTGGGTCTCTCTATTTTACTGCAAAGGAAAGAAAAGAAATAGCAAGAGGAGCTGGGGCATGGCCAACAAAAATATTTTCTAGAGTATTATCTAAATTATGATTGAATTGTTATTATCAGCATCAGCAGCATCATTAGTATTAGGAATTAAGTATTGCTAGGATTGCTAATTATAATATTTAATAGGCAATTTCTGTTATTCTAAGTATATACATGTGTGTGTTTATAGGTATGTGTATATACATATGCATGTATAGGTGTGCATGCAAATATTTGTTAAAACTACTCTGTGAAATAGGAAATACTAGCAACCCATTATACAGGTAGGAGAAGTGAGATATAAACACAGAGGCTCAGTATCCTTAGAAAATGCCAGAGCTAGGATTTAATCAAACTAATTTGACCCTAGAATTTGTACTTAAGATTATATCATCTTGCTGAATTAAGAAACAAATTGCAAATATAAATTAGATAGAAGAAAGGATGCTTACACTGCTCAGGACAAGAAATTCCAGTTATCTTAATTAATAAATGGGTGTTTATCAACTCCTTTCATATATATTATTCTGCTTTATTTAAAATTCCTCTCAGAAATATGACAAAGGAGTTTACACAGTATAATAGGTTAACCTGATCCTCTTTATGTATTTACAAGAAGTAAAATTCTGCCTCTTTCAGAATGTTCATGGGATTACAATGTTCTTCCAATAAAGCAGTCTAAATAAGTTTATACTATAAAATACAATGCAAATTAAAATTTTATACATGATGAACAACTTGGCTAAAAATAGCATATAAAAATATTTAAAGAGCGAATGTTCCTGAATATTACTATTTAATGATCTCCTCATAATTCATAATAATTAGAATTTTCATTTGCTTGGAACAACTTCTCAGACAAACGTAACCTACTCTGCGGCCTCTTGAATGATTTCCCCTCCAGCCCAAGGTCTGGCTGTTGCAAAGTTCTTTTTCTAAGTAGGTCATCCTCTGCCTTAAACCTCTTAACTGGCCTTGCCTTTTTTCCTGCCTCAGACTCCAGTTCCTTATGATTATCTTCGGGGCCCTGTTACCTCATCCCTGCCTGTAGCGTTGCTTTGATTCTTGCCCCAGTTTTCTGGGCTTAACTTCTAAATAGGGCCTTTATCAACTTCCTCCACTCTGGTATCATGCTGCCCCTGTGCCTCATTCAACAATTTCCTTTGACATCTTTCTTGAAAAATTCTATTTTCTTTGACATTTTTCTTGAAAAATCTTTTTATTAGGTGAGTTGTCTGGGGTTAGGAGGTGGGGCGGGGGTGGGAAGAGCATGAACAGGAAATATTCAGAAAAAGGAGAAGGGATCCATAGCATTGTCATCTCAACTCTCCACTTAGCAGCCACCTCTCACTCTTGATCTAGGGCTTTGCCTCTCCCCCTCAGCCACTGACCCATGACACACTGATATGATATGAATGCACCATAAATTTGGCTATTTCCTACCATTCATCTTCATCACATTATCTCAGCTTTTTAACCCATCATTCAGAGTATTAGAATCTCTTCAAAGGAGAAGAAATGCAAGGGCATAATAGCAATGACCTTTTTTTTCCTTTCCTTCCAGATTTCACTGTCAAAGTGGGGAAAAGTTAACATGGCACCAAAAGCAGATTTCACTGACAGTAGAGGAAATGGAAAAATACTAGCTAGCAATCAGTCATTGTCTTTTTAATACAAGCCACTTGATTTTCCACATCCAGGCCTACTAACACTGTTAAGGGAGACCATTTCAAAGTATAATGTGAAAGGTTTCTATACTTCTAGGATTTTTTTTTTTACATGATAAGAAAAAGAAACTAAAATGAAAAGGAGGACAAATGAATGTGATATGTACTCCTTTAAAAGAGTAAATTTGACATAGTAATTTCATATAATGAAAAGCTTTAGAGTTGGTGATCCTATTTTGAGGTCTCTTAATATGGGGATATCATTAATACGTCAACCACCTACTAGTTTATCATTAATACACCAATTAATCTTTCTACTGGTAAGCATTCTTACATCTGAGTCACTTCCAATTTGTTGTCATTTTGCCAACCCTTAAATTGATCTCAGTGGCCCTAAGATCAATTACACTTAAACCAATGTATAAAGCCTGGCATGTTCATTAATTAGAGTCAAATTTACACTTCTGTAATTGAGACTAATTATTTGTTTGGTTTAAGTAAATTGTTAAGCATTCATTAAATCCATCATTCATAGTCATTGAATGAATACGGTTTCAAAGTCCCAATGTATAACATCATTATAACTATATACAATACTGTACATGAAAGAGAAATGTATATCTAAGGACTGGTAAGTCAGGATATCTAAATTCTTAGGTCAATATATGCTGATTAAGTCAAGCAGGAGACTTTCCAATCAAAAAAGTTGTCATTGTTTTAGAGTCTTAAAGTTTTCAAAGGAATGGCAGATATAGCAATACAAGGGATGAATTCTCTGAAACAGCAGAAGTTTACTAGCTTTACACATGACACAACAATTGCATAAACAATTCTAAAAATTATAATTGAAACCATTGAGGAAAACCACCTAATGGAAACTATCATTGGACAATTTCAAATCAAGACCATGCATGATATTTTGGAAGAGAAACATTTAATACCAATGTTTACCATTGAATTTGACCTGTATTAAAATATATATTTTAAATTAATCTATTTAGATGAATAATAATCTATTCTCATAAGGATACAGGCCCTTATTTTAAATGTATTTTTTACCTTTTCTTTCCAAACTGATGTTTTAATTAAATTATGTAAACTTTACAGACTCAATCTACTCAGGACAACCACTAAAAATATGAAATTCTAAGCCTGGCTACTATTCAAGTCAGTACTTGGCTATCAGATGATTGATTTTAAAACAATCCATACTTTAGTATGTTTTGTAATTATAACCTAAAATGACCATGCATATGCTAAATTTAGACTTTCATATATCAACTGAAGAATAAATATTTCAAGCTATGAATTGTGAGCCCCACTTACCTATAGAGTTTCATTGCTAGTGTTACCATTTTTAATTGGAAAATGGTGACTTCCAAATATTTGAAGTTTATCTCAGTGGCAAACTATGCTATATTGAACCATAGAATTGCCTCTTGGAATGGATGTAAATCTGAATTAGTCTACAAAATGTTTCAATCAGATCAACTCTCCCCTTCTCTCTTCAATTTCATGTAGTTCTGGTAAAATTTTTTCTTTGAGGAAATAACTCCAATGCCTAAAGAAAGAAAGAAGGAAAATTGGGTGCAGAGAGGGAAGAAGTGAAGAATGAGAAGAAAGGGAAGGGTTCAGGGGAAGAGAGGAAGAGAGGAAGGAAGCAAACAAGATAGGACTAGAGGAAGAAAAGAAAGAGAAGGGAGAAAAATGTGTATAGGTAAGTCACAGAGGGTTTGTAGGTGTTCCTGTCTATTCTTTAATAAAGTTAATATGGAAAGTGACCCTACAGTAAAATGCCTGTGTCATAAACCTGATGCAATTCATTCACTGATTAATTTAGCAGTATTTTATTAAAATCCCTCATTGCTTTGGACAAACTGGTAAGGCTGCACTCAAAATTTATTATAGTATGATATAATAATGGTTGCTTATTTTTATTAGTCATGACCAGCCATATCTCCTGATGAGCTTACTGAATATCATATGTGGCAATTTGGGGGGGGGGGGGGGGCGGCAGTAATCACTTGACATTTATTCAAAAGAAAAAAGTCACAAAACCTATAACACCATATTTATTATTTTAATGATATTCAACAAAGCATCATGAAAGTTTCACTTTTTTTCAAGTATCATATTTATTGGTATTGACTATTTTCATCCTTAGATTCTAACCTAAAAAATAACCCATCTTCTAGATTTCAGATGAGCTTAGACAACTTCCTATTTTCAAGTAATTTTCTGTAACATACCATCTTTAATTGGACAAGAACATCTAGAATGTTAGAATACAACCAATCCTCATTTAATCATTGGGTAAAACTTCTTTGAACTTAGCCATTTCCTTAGCATTCTTATATTAGACATGTTTCCCATTTATATAGCATTTACTATTAAAATCTACTTATTTTTAATAATTTATCATAAATTAATAGTCTTGGTTCTAAGTAATTTGGGTTTTTTTCTTGCCTACCCTCTGGATGTTTTTATCCTTTTATTTTATAATAGCAAATATAACCTAATTTAATGAAGTCTTCAAACACATCTACCATCTTCTCTCTATGAACTAATTCTGGACTACTACCTAGAAAAGCTACTAAATTTGTACTTAACTGGCACTCCCTTGGCTATTACATAATCATATTGTAACCAAACCTTTCCCAATGGTGTCTGTCCATGTATGTGTTTATATAAATGTGCCCTCTGAAAGCATTCTGGCCACTGTGAGAGCCTATTTACTAAGTGCAAAATAAATTCCAGTCATTTTACATTTGCATGCATTGCAGTTTGCAAATGATATAATTACAGTCTATATAGTAGAATGCAAACCATTTAAAATGGGGAGATTATAATATATAATAAGGTGACTAGTGTGGACTATAAAGTTCCCTTGAAGTTTGAAACAAAAGTATTAAAAAGAAATAAAAGAAGAAAAAAATCCTTAAAAAATTTCATTCAGAGAAAAAGGTTTTAGGGCACCAAATATCCAAATATTTATAGTATCTACACCATAAGGATATCTGTAATGTAGGGGCATGTGTCTCCAGAGAGTTTAAATCAGATTCCTACTTGATTTTGCACATCTGTTTCTTCATCTATAGAAGGGGTTTGTTAATTGTGTGAGGAAAAAAAAAAAGTTCTGACAAAGTCCAGGAAGCTTCCTTCAGCATAGGAAACTTCCAACAAATGTCCATTATTATTCTATTTTTGAAAAATAAATATCAGTTAAGATATTGTATGTATGTTTCTCTGCAAATTTACAGAATATTGTTAAGGCTCTTACATGTGCTATGAATTTATAGCTCATTTATACTTTCTTAGGATAAACAAGTCATACAGTTTCCGTGTCCTAAAAGGTGGAATGATTTTTCTTCCTATGAAACAAGTTCTTTTAGAGATAACCTCATTATCAGCTGTCATATTCCAAAAGTGAGAAAGCTCTAGGCTGCATTTTGGGCTGTTTGGTGGTTGAGCAGTTGATATCTGCAGAGAATAAATTCATCCATTCATTCATTCTCTCTCTCCTCTCCCTCACAAAGGTATTGTCAGAACAAATGTATGGGACTTTGGATACCAATTCTACATTATGCCCTTTGTGATTTCTTAATGGTTTAATGAACTGTTTTAAGTATAGTCTCTCTGGTTCTTTTGAAAGAATAGGCATGTCAAAATTTGATTTGTGCATATTTCTACATACCATAGAATAGTATTCAACAATAGTGGTATAATGTTATCTAAATTAAAAAAATAGTATAGTTCTGATATAATAGGAAATTGAGTGTAATAATCTAATATACACTGTAACAAAGATATTTGTTAGAGATTGCAGAAAATAAAGAAGGAAGAAAGCTCATTATTTGCCCTATAGATAATTCATAAAATTTAGAATGAGGGATTCTGATCACATTACTTCTATTTCACAAAGGAGTTGAGTTAGATGTGTTTGCAATCAAATTCCTTTGTATCTAAAAATACATTGAAGGAAGAAATAGTGTAGCAGTGTTTAAGCACGTAGGCACTAGAGCTATGGGGTCAAATCACTCTGTCTTTTCACAATTTTAGGAATTTAAGCAAATTGTTCATCTTCTCTATACCTTGGTTTCCTCATCTGTAAATGGAGGAAAACAGTGTCATTATCTTCTTAGGAACTCTCTCAGAATGACTTGAATCAATAACAACAAAGTACATTGAACAGTGCTTGGGCATATTAGCACTAAGTAAACAACATTTATCATGTGGAAGGTAGTAAATTTTCCAAAAACTAATGCTTAAATTTCAATTTCTGGTTCTATTCATTGTGAAAGAGTTTTAATAATAATAGACTTTGCCTTATAGTTTTAGTCTCATCACAATTCTCACACATAACAGATACTATAAAAATATTGGTTGAATGAATTAATGCCCCATTACTAAATAAAGGTATATCTGAATTTTAGATTTCACAGCTTCTATTCAAAGCAAAATAGCTGTGGTAATGCTTGTATATAATACTAATAATGAAGTGATTTGTGTTATTAAATAGAACCGAATTATTATCCTTGATTCTCCCTGGTCCCTACTGATTTATTTTTTTCTTAATTTACATAATTTTATTATGCAACCTTTTCAACAATATTTCAGTATTATTTGTGGCATATAAAAATTAGTGTGTATGCATACACGCATACATGCAGTCTATGTGCATTAGCAATACAATGAAATAATTGGCAATATCACAATTACTAATAACTCAGAAATATAATAAGGCATATTAAAATACAGACATGTATATGGACAGTAAATGCTTAATATACATTAAGCCTACTGATTTTTTGACATATCAATAGTGCAAAATGTTAAAATTTTGGAATCACCTGAGATTAAGATCATTGACTTCCATTTTTTAGAGAAAAAAGTGAAACACATGAACAAAGCATACCATGGTTCTATTCTCAAGATAATCATCACAAAATTGATTTTTTAATTCAGTCACATGCAATCTAGGGAAGAAAGAAATATGAACATCTCAATATTCCTAACACTTCATTTAACTAACTATGTGATATCTAATATCAACCTCATTTTCTTCACAAATTATTTTTCAAAAAGAAACAAGTGCAATGTGATAGTCATATCATTAGCTCTTATTTGACATAAATAACTTTGAAAATAAGTATGAATGTCAGAGGAAAATTAACATATGAAAATGTTAGTATCCCTTTTTTTCCTTTCACTTAAATCTAGCAAGACCCCAAATTTTATTAATTTCTCACTCATATTCTCTTATGAATACAACTAAATGAATAAGTATTCTCAAATTTTAAAATGTACTCTTAAAATTGTCATAAAGGAGTTTGCCAGAGTATCGTAATTTTCCCAGAGCCCTTTGCCACCACAAAGACTATTTCACAATACTATCATGGCCATTACACTTTTACTCAGGACTTATTCTTAGAATACTTCTCCCCACTACTGTAAAGTTGATGTTATAATCATATTAGCATTTTTATAAATGGACTGGGATTTGTCTGATCCTGCGAATGAGAAACTAATAAAATTCAGGGTCTTGGAAGATTTTTAATCTTTTAAAATATGAATGAGGAGCTTCTGGGTTGGTGAATACATGGACTGCTGAGAGGGTGGCATACCCAGAGTGGGCATGGAAGCTTTGCACACACTCCCCCCATACCTTGCTCAATGTTCTCTTCTATTTGTCTATTTTGGGGTCTTATCCTTTAAAATAAGCCAGTCATAAATACTAACAAAAATAAAATAACATGAAATATGAAAATTATTCTCAATATGATGTACAGGAATTATCCTCTCTTAGCAAAGAACTTCCAGTTCTTCTAAAGGTCCTGTCTAGTCCAATGACTTCTTGCCTTCCTGGAATAGTTCTTTGTGAATGTCTGTATATTCATGTTATTAAGACTGAATCTTCTTTTCAATAATATTTTCCTTTCCTAAAAACACAGATTTTTTTAATATAGAATCATCAGCGATTCATCTTCTCCTACATTATTTTTAACAGAAACATAAAAATTCTCCAGCAATTAGTCATTTTGTATTTTTATGTGGGTCAAGTAATATCACAAATCAGAAATTTAAAGGTATCACTTGTACTAAAAAGTAGGTCATTGAGTGTGCTTAAAATGCCATAGAGAAAGACACAAGGGAAAAATACTATGACACTGAAAATATAATACTAAATTCTTCCATTTCTCCAAAATCAGCAAGTATGTACAGCTGCAATTATTATCACAGCTGAATTATTTTGCTGTGTTAATTACATAAATGACACTTAGAGTTGACAAAATAGCACTCCCTGTTGAAATTATTAGGAATACATGTGAGCAAATTAGTTATCTTGGAGAAAGCCATCATCAACTGAGTAGATAGCCTCTCTGAACTCTTGATAAATATACATCTTACAATTACCTGTCAGTGTAATTTAAAGAAAAAAGAGGAAAGGAAAAGAAAAGATAGTGTTTATATGTGTGGGAACATTTAATTATATTTTTTTAAATCTGGGGCAAAGAAAATAAAATATTACTAGGCAGATATGCAGTTTTCTTCAACATATGTTTTCAACTAGCATATATTCACTTAATTGGAAAAATATACATGGTCAACGGCACTGAGTTAAATTGAGACCAGGAGGAAATACCCCTTATGTTACACTCTCTTTTGACTTTCATAAGCAAAGTAGAATAAAATGTTTTCCCTCCTCCTTTCATATGGTTGCAACGTTCCTAGTAGAGGAGCAGATCTTCTATGCTGTACTGACCTTTAATCTGCTCCACTTGACAGCAACAAGATGCAACACCTTTCTACTGTTCAAGAGAAATAAGCTGGGAAAATTGAATTGCCTGTAGTTTTGGCTTCCTCAAAAAGCTAATAATCCATACAAACATTATCAAAGGTCATCTGTGAGTACATTTCTACTTAATGAACATTATAAAAGTGTAGAATACATCAGGAATTTAGATTATAAGGAATATTTATAATATTGATATAAAAATAAATCTAAAACTTACATTTTAAAAATTGTCCATTCCATTCCACACTACTATTGTTGTTTCTACCAACTTTATTACATGTACATTCCTTAATTCCTCAATTAGATGCTATACTTGAAAGTAAAGCTCACTATGATATTCTGTGTATTATTCCCAAGCCTAACACATAGTAGATGCTTAATAACAACAGTAATTGATATAGATAACTGATATCCATTGAATTATTCCATGAGGCATACCCAGTGCTGTTATTTTCACTTTAATTATATCATTGAGTTCTAACAACCCTGCATATTAAATATTAATATCTATGTGACAGAAGAGAAAACAGTCATAGAGAATAACTAGACATTAGAGTCCAGAGTCATTACTTGTACCTTTGCTAAATCCAGTTAAATCTGAAGTCTCTGTTCAAAGCCATTATATAAATATTACAGAAATTCCTGGAAGTATGTATCTATTTTGGGGAAAGAATATTTGAAATTATATCATTAATATTTTCTTATCATATGAGTTCATCAGTATTTTCAGAGACTACCAGTATTTCAGGAGGCTCATTTGGAAAATGCCACATTAGTTTTGGGGTTTTTTTTTCATATAGATATAATGGAACCCAACTTGAAAATTCCCAAGGAAATATTTTGAAGTTCAGTGATTTCAGAGTTATCACCAATGAAGAGGAGGGAGGAAATATAAACTCTTCCAAATACCGACTTCTTCCTTATCAGAAAAATGTCCTGCATATCCCACCCATCCACCTCAAATCTTGGTCCTAAAACTCAGGTATCAGGATTTTGTAAATACCTATGTAGTATTTAAATATGATCTAATGATTGCAGCCAACAGGCAAGACCATGCACATTATAAGGCCCATTTGCAAAATGTCCACTTCTTCCCTAAAAATCTCAGCCAGCCGTATCACTAATAATTTCTCGTACCATATTGCACCAGTATGGCAAAATTATTGCTGATTTTTACTAAGTTAGACTATCAATATATTAATACTACATTTTCTAAGTTCAAAGATGCTCATGGAGGGAGGGTCTTTCCTTATGTAAGGTCATTTAACTGAACCAACTAAATTTACAAGTTATATTCACTACATACAATAATTTCAAAGTTTAGTGTGTGCATAAATTTGTGTCTTGGTCTTAGTACGTATCATTTTAAGTATTATGTATTACAATAAAAAGATGAGGCTTGGGTTTCAAATTTAGAGATATATTTCCTTTCTTCTTCCCTCGCTCCCCCCCGATTAAAATTTTTAAACAGATACAAAAATTTTTAGACCTTTATTTTATTTATTTATTTTTATGTGGTGCCAAGGATCAAACCCAGTGCTTCGCACACACTAGGCACGCATTCTACCTCTGAGCCACAACCACAGCCCCAATTCCTCCATTAAATTTTATACCTTTCGCACCTTATTGCAAGTGCTTGGGATACAAAGAATTATGTTATTCTTGAGTTTCACAACAAAATAACTAAATCCTAGAGAAATAATAGTGCCTACAATGTCAGGAAGAAGCAAAGGGCTGGAAAAAGTGTGTGAGCTCTAAGATAAAGGAGATGATGCAGAGTGTAACCTAGGAAAAAGAGAAAGGTTTTTAAGTAGTTAAGTGGGGATTGAAAATTAAGACTCTTCAAGCAAAACAGGAATGAGAAAGAATGTTAAATCATCCGGAGAATTCACTATATTCTAAGTGAAACATTTGTAAGATAATCACAAAAAAATATAGCACTAAAGCAATAAAATTATGTATTAAGTGATAACATTGACCTACTTAAAATGTGTGATAATGGTGTTCAGAAAACTACAAAAACTCATTGAAATTCACCTTTACAAGACATGTCTATTAAAATGATATTGGCATTTCCTGCTGTGTATGTTACTCAGCCTTCTTGGAAGTTGAAACTTTACATCTTAATCAAGGTTCATCTTCAAATCAGTAGAAATTTCTAGGGAACATTCAGAATTTTAAAACTTCACAGACATCTATTTTTGTCATATATAGTACATTATCTGACACAATTGGGTGCCTTCCTTCTACATTCCTTTTATATGTTAATTGTCTTCTAGATATATATGTATTTATTAACCCCTCAAATACCATGAATCAATTTTAGAAGAGCGTGCCTTTGACTCATAATTGTCCTCAGTTGCAGATTAGGAAAAGTGACATTTATTATGAAATGAAAACTCTGAGGAAAGATAAGGACATTTCAGACCCAATATTTCCTGCTCTAGGCTGCCATGATTCACATTCCAACTTACAAAACCTTTGGGGGCTGTAGGTTCTTATTCTCCCAAAGGAAAAAATATTAGACATAATAGTAAGTTGCCTTTCAAAGATATATGCAGCATGCATCAAAATTATGAAGTCTTTTTAATAAGGCAAAATCTCTAGATCCTTATTTAATTAAGAGATCAGTAAAGTTTAGGTATATATTCAATAAACAACTATTTTTAAAGGCCTTAAGGAACAATTTTTAATATTTTTGGATAACATCCAATATTAGGGAAATATACTCTTAGAAAAATTATCTTATATGATGGGCATTTGATTATAAAAACATAATTATTATTATGAATATTCTTATTTTGTAGAAATTATATAAATCATTATTATTAAATTTTATAACTTATACGTGTTTATTTAAAAATAGTCTTAAAATACACAGAACTAATTCTATTTACTGATACTATAAATGGGATTCTGGTAATTATCATTTATTTGGGGTTATTATTGTTCCTATTAAGTAACTTTAGATATATACGAGAGCCCAGAGCGAGGATGAGTTCAAAAAATAGAGAATCTTTGCTGCACATTGCTACTAGATTAATATTCAAAGAGCATGGTTTCAATGGGCAAATAAGACTACTTCTGTTCTAGAAATCTTTCAATGGTTACCCAATCTCTATGTAACATATCAAATTTCCTTATGCTGTCTTTCAAGAATCACCATTGTTGCACTGGTAAATTTTTATCTTTGTTTTCTTTGCTAAAATATATATATGTATATATGTGTATATATGTATATATATATGTGTGTGTGTATATGTGTATATGTATGTATATATAAATATATGAATATATATGTATATACATGTATATATATTACTGTTATTCGCATTGCAGTTCTTCTACTATTTGTCAGGGTGTTGTGCTCTTTGTTGTCACTCAGGTATTTGGGTAGAATGAAAAAAGAGAAGTATTCCAGGCACAGTTTCACATGCTTATAACCCCAGCTACTCAGGAGGCAGAATTGCAAGTTCAAGAACAGCCAAGGCAACTTAATGGGATTCTGTTTCAAAATAAAAAATTTAAAAGTCTGAGGATGTAGTTCAGTGGTAGAGTCCTTGAGTAGAATATGCAAGTTCTAATTAATTAATTCCTAGCACTGGATTTTTTTTTTTTTAAAAAAGCCTGCAAACCTAGAGTTCTACATCCAGTGAAACTATCTTTTTAAAATGTCTACAGTGACCATAGCAAAGACAATAGGAATGGGTAGCTTTGTCTGTATTATCTCCTATTTTACAGAAGAGAGTTTAGTTGTAGAGACTGAGGGAAAGTCTCCAAAAGTGGCATTGGCCCCCCAAAGAGCAATGTGGCAATACATACTCTTGCTATCTCACATTTGACCTTTAGTAATTCATCAGAATTTCTAGTTTAATGTTTCTCACAGGCTCATACGGCATCTGAAGGTCTCAGCCCCACATAAGCAAATACTTTAGTTTGTTTCTTCCTACAGTTACTTGCTTCTCCAGGTTTGAGGATAGAGGTTTCCTGCCAATTCAGTTCTTTTACAGATACAGAACTGTCACTGATATTAATTGTCAAGATTTTTCTCTTTGTAAGGGCAATAGTGATGACTTTTCAGCTGCTTTACATATCTAACTTGAAATTCAAAGACTTATCTGGATTCAAATAGTATATAATTATTATCAAAACAACAGAATTAAATATTAAAAGTTCCCTTTCTTTCCAAGACCCTTGAAATTACTCCAGCTAATGATAAAGATGACTAGCTATATATTGTAAATCCATCCAGACTGATATAGGATATCTTACTATCGAAGTGTTCCCAGACTACATCCACAGAACTCTTCTCAGTTTACCCTTACTCTCTTGATAATCTCAGCCAGTGTCATAGCTTTAAATATATTTTTTAAATTTATGCTAACAGCTCTCAAATTTATATCTTCAGTCTAGACTTCTTTCTCAAATTCAGACTCATATATTCAACTGTCAATTCAAATCTTCATTTGGAAGTCCAGTAGAAACCCCAGATTGGACTCCCTCCCTACCTGCCCCACCTGTAGAATCACCATTTCAATTGATGGAAATACCATCTTTCCAGTTATTCAGGACAAAATCCTTGGTATTATCCTTGGAAATTCTCTCTCCCTTACACTTCCCATTCAATATATCTGTAAATCACACTGGCTCTACCTTCAAAATAAATCTTGCAAAGATCAGTTAAATGAAAGAAGAGAAATGAGGGGGAAGAGGGAGGGGTAAGGGGAAAAATAGTGGAATGAATCTGACCTAACTTTTCTATATACCTGTATGAATATACTACAGTGAATCTCACCATTATGTATATCCACAAGACACCAATTTTTTAAAAGACTAAGTACAAGAAAAAGATCAGTAGAATAGGGGAAAGGGAAAGTGAAGAGGGAGAAGGGAGAGGGAAAGGGAAAGCACTGGAGTATGAATTTGAGCAAATTATATTTCATGCATTTATAAGTATGTTAAAACGATTTTTTTTTTGGTACCCGGGATTGAACCCAGGGGCATTTAATTACTAAGCCACATCTCAGCCCTTTTTCATATCTTATTTTTAAACAGGGTCTTGCTGAGTTGCTTAGGGCCTTGCTAAATTGCTGAGGCTGGCTTTGAACTCACAATCCTCCTGCCTCAGACACCCAAACTATGGGGATTACAGGCATGCACCACCATACCCAACTCCAAATCAATCTCTCTTTTAAAAATATTTACTTAGTTGTAGTTGAACACACAGTATCTTTATTTATTTTTATGTGGTGCTGAGGATTGAACCCAGTGCTCACAGTCCCAGCCCCTCAGAATGAATCATTAGTTATACATAACTAATATTAACCAATAAAAAATGAAAAAAAAATCTTGAATCTCACTACATCACCCCATTTGACCATTAACACTTGGGTCTTACTCATTAATCATCTTATGCCTGGATTAGTCCAAAGCTTCCTATTCTCTCTGCTTCTACTCATGTTTCCCTTCTTCCCAACTTAGGCATTTCTCAACACATCAATGAGAATGGTCCCAATGTAAGTTATACCAAGTCACTCTTCTGCCCAAACTTCTGCAATGTTTCCCTCCATGTAGAAGCAAAATTCTAACAAATGACCTGTAAAACTCTATTCAGCATTGTTCAATTTGGTGGCCACTAGACAAATGTGGCTATTAAGAACTTGAAAAATAGTCCAAATATATATGTCTTGTATGTATGAAATATATACCATATTTTGTAATCTTAGTGCAAAATAGCACCTTCATATTTATATTTTTATATTATATTTTATATTTATATTATTTATATTAATGTTATGTTATATAAACTATTACATCAATAACTAATAATTCTCTATTATTAATTGTATGGTAAATGAGAATATTTTGAATATATTGCCTTAAATAAAATATAATAAAATTAATTTCATCTGATTATTTTTGTTTTTTCATGATGGCTACTGAAAATTTAACATTATATTTGGGGTTTGCATTTTATTTGTTTTGGACAATCCTGCCCTATATGAGCTAGACCTCTCCTCTCATTTACTCTTCTCACTTCCTCCATATCAGCCATACCATCTTTTTTGGTGTTCTTTGATTACCACTCATGTTGCCACCTTGGGCTCTGGGAACTTGTAGCGGTTGCTATTCCTTTTCCAGAGAGCACAGATTCCTCTTTTTATTTTCAGCTCTTTTCTCAGATCTCATCTTCTCCATGATGCTTACCTTAACTACCCATTTAAGACTGTCTACACAGCTCATCCTTCATTAGCACTCCCAATCCCATTTACCTGCTTTCGTTTTCTCTTTTTTTTTTAATGCTTTTCACCTCCTATTATGTAACTTACTCACTTAGTCTGATTATTTTTTGTTGACAGTCTCCTCTCTAGAACATAATCTCCATGACAATAGGGATTGGTTTGATCTGTTTTTCTTTTTGGTTCACTACTGTATCCCATGCACCTGGACCCATGCCCAGTGCATAGTGATGGTTCCATAAGTGTTGTTTGATTTGTTTCCACCTTATTTTTCAAATGAAGTAATGTTGGCCATATTGCTTATTATCAAATAATTTTCTGCACAGTAAATCACCACCATTTCACAATGTCAATAAAAACAGATGATCCTAAATGTTTTTTTTAAATATTCCGTAGTATGAAAAAGTACAATTCAAACATCATCCTTTCTAAGGTCATTTTGATATCATTCTTTTCATTTTTTCAAGCAATGCAGTATAAGAACTGTGGAACACATTGATGGTTGTGGAAAAGCTGGATCAAAAGCCATGTAAATTTAAATTTTTGAGGTGCTGTAAAATATCTTGCCTAGAAACCTGTATCAATCTGTATTCCTACCTACCATCTACTAACCTCCTACTCAAAATCGCCTACATTCGAATTGCTACTCTTTTTTCCACCCACATATACATGCATAGCTTGCCATTTTAATTTCCACCTTCAAGCTGCTGCTTAAAGCATTATCACTTCATACCATCTCCCCACAACCCTACCTCCGGATCCACACACTCCCACAACCCCATTCCATTCTCTTTTCATTCATCTACAGCATACCTCTCATTCAAGGCTAGGAAAGTTCCTTCCTGTTCTAACTCTTCTTTCAACACAGACTATTATTTTAGGCATACTAACTCTGAAATCAGATTATATGCATTTAAATTCCTGCTCCACTACAAAATTCAGTGATCTTATATATTTTACCAAAGTAGTTTGTGCCTCTCTTTCCCTCAATGGTGAAGCAGGAATGAGCAGTAAATTCCACTAATTTTCTAATAATGATTAGCTGTATTACCACATGTGAAAACATTTTGGCTTGTCTGCTTTCTATGTGTATCCAAAATATTATTTATATCACTGTATACTTGGCATTCACATATTATCACTTTCATTCACACATTTTTAAAAATATTATCATATAATTGCACATTCCTCAGAGATAGGGATTATGCATTGTGATTATATCCCTGACAACACCTGACACTGTTCATTGTACATAGAAGACAATCAAAGCTGTTGCTAATTAACTGGCTTACATTGTCATTTAAAAAATATATATTGTGTTAAGTACATTGTCTTGAGGATACCAGCAAGGCTTTTTCTTTATGGAAAAGAATGTCCTTTAACTAAAGGTGGAGATTAAAAATTCTGAGGTTTTATCTAGTAAAAAGCAACGTAAAAGAAAACTATTCATTGCTAGGGCACTTCTCCCATTCTGTTTCACTGTAATTACCCTTGCAGTTGTTTGTGAATGCCCATGGCTCCATGGAAACTTGCCCTAGTTCCTTGATGTTTCCAGATGATCCCACTCTGACTTAAAATGGTAGGAGACGTACATGTTCCCTGGGGCAATGGACTCTCCAAACAACACTTTAAAAAAAAAATTCCAGTTCCATTTCAAATAGTCACTGAGACTTTAGGCTAAACCTTGATGCTTTGGAGGGAAAAAAAAAAAAAAAAAAAAAACTTCTGCCAACTGCTCTAACACATTTAGCCACACACATCTCATTAAAGTCAATGAAAAATGTGCTACAAAAATCTCTATTCATGGCACCATATTCTCCCCTCACTATGTGCATGTCATTCCTATTTATATTGAGTCAATGGAGAGGAGGGAAGACCTTTAAATATTTCTCTTTTAGTCATCAGCTCAGATTAGTACTTTTATAAAAAGCCTTTTCTATGACTCCGGACTAAATATGAAGCAATATACTATAGTTAACATCATTTGGGTCGAGCACACTCACAATAATGTCACCATTTCTCCTTGGTAGTATTGCCACCAAAGTAGATTTTTAAGGCTTTTGCCCTCTGAAATTACAGCAGTTGAATAAGAGTCAGTAGCATGACCCTGTGTAAGTTTTAAGTGGTAAGAAATGTTTGTAGAGTACCAACTGATGTGGCAATGTCACCATTGTTGTGCAAGCTTACTAAATAAATATATTATGTGCAGTATTTGTACAGGTATGATCTGAGACACATAAAAACATGACACAAGTCTTAAGATCATATTATTTGTGATTTAGGTGAGAAGAAAAATACACGTTAGAAAAGATAAACCTAAGAAAATTTTCTTCATGCCAAAGAAGTCAAAAAAGCAACACATGATAAGAGAATCCAGAGGAAAAAGAGGGCAATTTGGCCCAAGTCTTTTGGGCAAAGTTTGAAAAAGAAAGGAAATGACCACTTTGCTGAATTTGAGGAGGTAGGTTGGGTCTATATAGAAGAGGTGACACAAAAAATGACACCTATTTTTTTTAATTGTAGATGGACACAATATCTTTATTTATTTTTATGTGGTACTGGGATTCGAACCCAGTGCCTCCCACATGCAAGGCAAGTGATCTACCACTGAGCTGCAACCCCAGTCCCAACAATCTTTTTTTTTTATTAGATCTAGTGACTAAGTAAAATTTTTGAAGCAGGTAAGTAGGGAATTGATTACCCAGCTCACCCAGATAAAAAAGCAGGGATGTGGATATAATTTGAAGGGTCAGAAAAAATTGGTGTGAAACATGCTGAACCATTAAAAAGGAGTAAACTTTTTATTTCATCATGTTCCATTGATAAACGTATTTGCTATTAAGAAGAAATTTTGGAACTAGCCAAAGGCAACTTTTATCTTTCTCTCCCATTCCTTCTTCCTTCCCTTTCTTTCTTTATTTTAGCAGAGACCATGGGGTGAAGAGTGCATGTTTCAGCTACTTATTACCATCACCATTGTCTGGGAACTATTACCTGACAGTAACTTTTTCCCCAAAAGGACATCTAGTCATACTTATAGGCAGTTTAGTGTGTAAAGGCCAAGATTGGTACTTAACATTCTACAGTGCATAGGACACACTTCCACGGCAAAGAATTACATGACTCAAAAATTGTCAATAGTGCCGAGACTGAAAAATCCTGTACTACTCCAGACAACCATTGTACCTCAACTGCATTATTGCATTCGATTCCTTTGGGTTACTTCCACTCTAATTTGTTCTCAAAGATAAACCAGAATGGTCTTTTAAAAGTCAAATCTGCACAGAGTAGGGTCAAAGAGCATGAGAAGAAGATTAACATTAAACAGGGATGAGAGGTGGGAGGGAAAGGGAGAGAGAAGGGAAATTGCATGGAAATGGAAGGAGACCCTCAGAGTTATACAAAAGTACATACAAGAGGAAGTGAGGGGAAAGGGAAAAATAATACAAGGGGGACAAATGAATGCCAGTAGAGGGGGCAGAGAGAGAAGAGAAGAGGGGAGGGGAGGGGAGGGGAGGGGGGATAGTAGAGGATAGGAAAGGCAGCAGAACACAACAGACACTAGTATGGCAATATGTAAATCAATGGATGTGTAACTGATGTGATTCTGCAATCTGTACATGGGGTAAAAATGGGAGCTCATAACCCACTTGAATAAAAGTGTGAAATATGATATATCAAGAACTATGTAATGTTTTGAACAGCCAACAATAAAAAATTAAATTAAAAAAAAGTCAAATCTGACCATGTCTCTCCTATACTTGTGGTTTGCCACTAATCTGTTAAAGAAAAAAATTTAAACATAATCTACAAGGGTATGAAATGGACCCTATGCATCTGTTTAGCCTCATCTATCGTCACTGTTTTTTACTCTTTGATGCCATCTCCCTTTTAAAAACGAAAATGCCATGCTCTCTCCTACCACAGGGCCTCTGCAGTATTCTTTACTTCAACCTGGAATGCCTTCACCTAATTAACACCTACTCAACCTTTAAATGATACTTCCTCAGAATAGCCTTCATGGAACCCATAGAATTGATTTTCTGTTACAATTTTTATAGCAACCTTTTATCTATAGAATTTATCAAAATGTGTTAAAATGTGTCTTTGTTTGGGTTTTCCTGTTCTAGGTCCCACCTTGAGAAAATTTGAGCACAGTTAATTTGAGAAGCAATCCCATGGAACACTGTTTCAGACAAGAAATGGAAGGAAGTCAATAAAGGGTTTCCTATTAAGTAAATTGCCACCATGGGCAATTAAAGCTTAATCCCATTTAGGGAACTCTGGGAGAAAGTACAGAATATATATCAGAGTTATCCAACATGAGCAGGGAAAAATCTGGGATATTTTTCCACCATTGAAGAATTGCTTGAGGGCTACTCCCAGAAGGCATGGATGCCTTAGTATGTAAGGCTTACCCATACATAGGCCAAGTATGTTGTCATTACCAGAAATGAAAATCCTCATGGGTTACAAAGTAAATGGGCTTTGTTTCAGAGACTGTCAGAGGCATGTGAGCTGGGCATGGTGGTGCATGCCTGTAACCCCAGTGACTTAGGAGGCTGAGACAGGAGGATCACAAGTTCAAAGCCAGCCTTAGCAAAAGTGAGGCACTAAGCAACTCAGTAAGACCCCGTCTCTAAAAAAAATACAAAAGGGGGGGGGGGGGCTTGGGATGTGACTCAGTGGTCGAGTGCCCTTGAGTTCCATCCCCAGTACCCTGCCCCCCCCAAAAAAAAGGCATGTAGATGGGCACCTAGAGCATCTGCTACATTATATATTTATATAGTAATTTAATGAATGTCTTCTCCAACTGGACTAAGCAGTATAGCTCTTGTTTTTTTTCTTTTTTTTAATTTGTTTTTTTTAATTATATGTAACACTAGATCATATTTTGACATATTGATATCACTATTTTGCTAACCAATGTATATATTCAAGCTTGTACAAAAATAACAATGAATATTTGTTAAATTAGCAAATTATTTAATGAAAAGAATCCTTCTACTCTTAATTTGTATTATTAATCCTGACAGAGTTGGGCATCTGGCCCCAAATTTTATGCCACATTTTTAAACCTAGCACATGGTTTAAAATACTTAACTACTTGACTAATACTTGATTAATTCACACCCATTAGGGTAACTATCATCAAAATAATAGAAAGTAATTGTTAGTAACAATGGAGAGAAAATGGAACACTGTGCACTTGCACTGTGAAGGTAAAATGTACAGTTTCTATGAAAAGCAGTATGGTACTTTGCACTTTCAAATACATCAAAAATGTTTGATACAACATCTTAGATTTTCAGGATCTTTTACCCCCAGTATAATAATCCATATTTCAACACTCTATCATTTTATTCATTACTATATCTAAATTCTATTACTTACAGCTACGGGATAACTCTTAATTTGCCCCATGCCTTCATGCAGTGGCCTGTGCTGGTCTTTTTCTCTGGAATTCTTGTGCCCACAAGTATGCAGTATATTTCTTCCTAGAAAGGCCATCCTTGAGTGGGATGCCAGGAACAATTATCTCTGACCTCTGAGATACACTGGAATGTTTGTATCACTGTTCATATGTAGACAACATTACTTGAATATGAGATCCTTGACTGCAGGGAAAACACATTATTCAAATCTGTGTTGCTGTATCTATTATTAATTCACATGTCTATGTTAATGTTACCAATTTTGTATTCAATAATGTCTCATAAGAAAGATAAAATATAATGGAATAAGAATTCTTTTTTCAATGGTAATAATTTCTTTTTGTAGAAAGGTCTATGCAATTAAATGGTGCTGATAAGTTTGATGGAAAACTTAAGTCATTTTAAACATTCTCAATTTTAAACATTTTTAAACAATTTTTAGTTTTTAAAGTTGATTAAACTATTTTTGTTTGTGTTATTTTGGTTTATCATTCGACATGTAATTTCCCTATCCCTGATTCAAATCGGTTATGGGTATTCTAGTTTAATTTGCAAAATATAATTAGGGCAATTCTATTGGATTACAAATAGAACTACCATAGAGAAAGCAATCATGAAATTCATATGGAAAAATAAAAGACCCAGAATAGCAAAAACAATGCTAAGCAGGAAGTGTGAATCAGGCGGTATAGCGATACCAGACTTCAAACTATACTACTGAGCAATAGTAACAAAAACAGCATGGTACTGGTACCAAAACAGGCGGGTGGACCAATGGTACAGAATAGAGGACACAGAAACCAATCCACAAAACTACAACTATCTTATATTTGATAAAGAGGCTAAAAGCATGCAATGGAGGAAGGATAGCATCTTCAACAAATGGTGCTGGGAAAACTGGAAATCCATATGCAACAAAATGAAACTGAATCCCTTTCTCTCGCCATGCACAAAAGTGAATTCAAAATGGATCAAGGAGCTTGATATCAAATCAGAGACACGCCATCTGATAGAAGAAAAAGTTGGCTACGATCTACATACTGTGGGGTCGGGCTCCAAATTCCTCAATAGGACACCCATAGCACAAAAGTTAATAACTAGAATCAACAAATGGGACTTACTCAAACTAAAAAGTTTTTTCTCAGCAAAAGAAACAATAAGAGAGGTAAATAGGGAGCCTACACCCTGGGAACAAATCTTTACTCCTCACACTTCAGATAGAGCCCTAATATCAAGAGTATACAAAGAACTCAAAAAATTAGACAATAAGAGAACAAACAACCCAATCAACAAATGGGCCAAGGACTGGAACAGACACTTCTCAGAGGAGGACATACAGTCAATCAACAAGTACATGAAAAAATGCTCACCATCTCTAGCTGTCAGAGAAATGCAAATCAAAACCACCCTAAGATACCATCTCACTCCAGTAAGATTGGCAGCCATTATGAAGTCAAACAACAACAAGTGCTGGCGAGGATGTGGGGAAAAGGGTACACTTGTACATTGCTGGTGGGACTGCAGATTGGTGCAGCCAATTTGGAAAGCAGTATGGAGATTTCTTGGAAAGCTGGGAATGGAGCCACCATTTGACCCAGCTATTCCCCTTCTTGGTCTATTCCCTAAAGACCTAAAAAGAGCATGCTACAGGGACACTGCTACATCGATGTTCATAGCAGCACAGTTCACAATAGCAAGACTGTGGAACCAACCTAGATGCCCTTCAATAGACGAATAGATAAAAAAAATGTGGCATTTATACACAATGGAGTATTACTCTGCATTAAAAAAAAGACAAAATCATAGAATTTACAGGGAAATGGGTGGCATTAGAGCAGATTATGCTAAGTGAAGCTAGCCAATCCCTAAAAAACAAATGCCAAATGTCTTCTTTGATATAAGGAGAGTAACTAAGATCAGAGTAGGGAGGAAGAGCAGGAGAAGAAGATTAACATTTAACAGGGATGAGAGGTGGGAGGGAAAGGGAGAGAGAAGGGAAATTGCATGGTAATGGAAGGAGACCCTCAGGGTTATACAGTGGAGGGGGTAGAGAGAGAGGAGGGGAGGGGAGGGGAGGGGAGAGGTGGGGAGGGGGGAGGGGGGAGGATGGGAAAGGCAGCGGAGCACAACAGACACTAGTATGGCAATTTGTAAATCAATGGATGTGTAACTGATGTGATTCTGCAATCTGTGTATGGGGTGAAGGTGGGAGTTCATAACCCACTTGAATCAAAGTGTGGAATATGATATGTCAAGAAATTTGTAATGTTTTGAACAACCCACAATAAAAAATTAAAAATAAAAATAAAAAAAATATAAAAGTGACTGAATGACATACCTCAAAAAAAAAAAAAAAATAGAACTACCTATCAAGTAGTTCCATTGGCTCTAAAATGTATCCTGGATTTGTCAACTTCTCTCTGAATAACAATGTCATAATCATAGACCAATCCAAAAGAATTATAATAAGCTCTCATCAAAACTCATGATAATCACTATAGATTGCCACAAATCATTTTCCAAAAGCAAACTAGCAAATTTAAATGGCAAATCAAATCATGCCACAATCCTACTTATAATCTTCCAATGGATTCCTATTATATTTAGAATAAAAGACAAAATCATTGCCAAATCCCAGGATGATCTGTTCTATGACTACCTCTCTATCCCACTTATCATCCCATGCTTCCTCTTGTCTATCATGCTCCACTCAGTCTTTTTTGTATTACTCAAACCAAACCTGCCCCTGCCACAGGGCCTTTGCATTTATTCCCTACACTTTCCCTTGTCTGGCTCTTTCTTACTCATATCCAGGCCAACTATGATCTCTCCAGAGAAAATTTGCCAAAGTAACCACTTGCTATATTATATTGTCATATTTAATGTTAATCCACTTAATAATTTTATTGTTACAGCTTATTACTAACCTTTTACCTTTGTTTAATACCTTTTCCTACCTGAATGCAAGTTCCATGACAGAAGTGATCTTTTTGTTGGATTTGCTGGATTTTCAGCATCTATTGGTTCTCTGATACATGAAAATGCTGTGTGTGTGTGTGTGTGTGTGTGTGTGTGTGTGTGAGAGAGAGAGAGAGAGAGAGAGAGAGAGAGAGAGAGAGAGAGAGAGAGAGAGATTTAAAGGACTGATTGAATAAAATGCATAAACCAATGTAGACATAATATATACTGAGGGAAAACGATAAAATTTGTAATAGAAAGATGGAAAAGAAAGGGAGCTATAAATATGTAAGTTGGGAGAAAAATGAATGGCAGAGAAAATGGGGTATAATTAAATATAAAATCCCCTGAAGAAAAGGTAATGTTACTTGCCATAATTTAATAGACTGGAGAAGAATTAAAGTCATCTTAAAATATAAGTGTTGAACAATATGCAAAACTCTATACCAGTATGTGTGGAATATTTAGTATCAGGATAATTTTCACTAGACTGTTTCCTCTTGCTTCATTTGCTTCATGAAAGGCAAGAGTTGATTACAAAAATTGTTTTGGATATTTATATGCAGAACCCATTTTCCCACTCCTGCTATTATATTCATAACCTTCACCACTTACCACTAAGTCTCTAAAGCATGTGGGAAACCCGAGTGGACAGTGGTTGACATGGAAATATTCTAAGTCCCCAACCTTTTCTCATGAAATTTATAAGATATAAATGCCAAAGCAAATGTTACTTAGGTCTCAATTCCACTTTGAATATTTGAGGCTACAATTTTCATTTCAGGTAGAGACAGTACAGAAGTAAAATAGTATAAAAAATAAACAAGCTTAATGTGAAACAATTATGTAGAATGTCATTAATTATATGAATGGTGTGCTCAGGTGCCCATATAATAAAAGTGGGGGAAGTACTTTAAAAAAATACTTTGCTAAAATCCAACATATTTCAGCATCAAGTTAAAAACATTCTGGCTTTTTATTTTTCATTAGCAGTGACTTAGTGAGGCAATGATTCTCTGAAAACGACACGATGAGATTACTGCATTTGAAATAAGTTTCTTTTGTTAACGCTACCATGGAAATGATTACTTGAAAAGGCCAATGGTTTCTTGATGTATTGGAGTTTCTTCCTTTTGAAAACCTGTCAGCTGTATTGAAAGTTTTCTTAAAGTTTAAAGTACCAATTACAGTTCTTCCAATCTGCGCAATTGTACCATAATAACCTAGAAAAGTACTTTTGTAATAAACATTTTAAATTCTGTTTGATTGTTTCCAGTTTTACAATTGTATTTTAGTTTATTTTATGTATAAAATATGAACATAGCCTTTGCTTATTTGCCCTCAATCATAGGGGACATTAAAGACACAGGGCAACCTACAAATGAAAATGAAGGGATTGTGGAGTCCAAAGCACTTTTAGAAAAAAAGAAATATCTAAACTCACCTTTTTACATGACTTAATAAGTATCGAAAAGCAAGTCACTAAGGTAAAGGCAACTACAACACTAGTCTCTAAACTCTCAATCCAAATTTTTATTCCGTAAGCATCATTTCACTGTCAGATATCAGAACCCCATTACATTATCCTAATACAGAAGGAAGCATAAAGCAGAGGTTAAAAGTATTTTTTTTTTTTTGCTTAAAGGTATTGGATATCTAATACACGCTGTGAATTATACCTTAAATTCAGTAAAACATTATTTTAATTATCTTTCTTTCAAATCCTATTTAAATTCTCCCACATTTACTGCTGTACAAGTTTTCTATAGAAAAGAAAGTCAATGATTTCAGTAGACTTTCACATGTGGCTCTGAGCCTAAAAGATGGATAAAGCCATAAGGAAGAAATAGTTGGGTTCTGAGTCATTTCTTACATGAACTTTAAGCAGGTCAATTTAGTATCATAATTTCCAACTCTTGCATAAATACATGGGCTTTTCTCTTTATGTATACATATTTCTTTCTCTCTTTTTTTATTTCTTACATAGTTTTTGTGCTGTGAATGGATAATTAGGTATACACATTTTATCTCCAAAATAGGACTCAGAGTATAAGACCCAATAGAATTCATTTATATAGTAGCTTTTTTTCAGAGGTCAAGACACATCACATGTTGCTTCATGGATTTTGTAAGGCAGTATTCTTGTAATTGATCACATTTTACAAATACAATACTTAATCTTTTGTTAGTATCATGGCAGAAAAATAACTGCCCCCCTGTGGTATATCAAAGCAATGGTGTATATCTTCCTTATACATAGATTTCTCAGATTCATTTATTCAATCATTCATATATCAAATGATTATTTAGCAAGCATATACCATGCTCCATTAATGTCACCTGCATAGTAGTTCAATCATTAGAAACAGTGTCTAAGCCAGGCATGATGCACACACCTGTAATCCCAGCAGCTTGGGAGTGAGAGGCAGGAGGATGGCAAATTCAAAGCCAGCCTCAACAACTTAGAAAGGCCTTAAGCAACTCAAGGAGACCCTGTGTCAAAATAAAACATAAAAAAGGACTGGGGATGTTGCTCAGTAGTTAAGCACTGTGGGGTTCAATCCTCAGTATAAAAGAAAAAAAAAGAGTGTCTAAGTTGGCAATAAACTCACTTTTAAATTAAGGATCCATTTTAGTCCATGGCTTAGGAATACTGGTTCTGGAGCCAGAATGGAAATTAAACTCTCAGCTGTTTGTGTGTAGTCTTGGGAAAGTTACATAATTTCTTTCATCAGTTTCCTTATCAATAAAATGAGGATACTGAAAGTATCTATGTCACAAGAAAGATGTGAAGATAAATGAGTTACATATGTAAAGTACTTGGCAATTATATTGACAATTATCATTATTATATTACTTTAATAGTGTGTAAGTTGAGTATAAAGTTTAATCACCTGTCTGCAAATTAAGTAGTTACATTGTCCCTACCTCAGCTTGTAGAACATTACATTCTTAACAGGATAATTAAGGGAAACCCACAGAAACAAATACTCTTTTAAAACAGTCTTCTCATATTCTTCACTGATACCCAATTTTTTAACTTATGCAACCAAATTTAGAAACTTATCCTTCCTTTACATATACTTTTAATTTTTCAAAATACTTGGCTTAGTGATAAGTTTGCTATTATTATCTTTTCATAAATGAGTTTGAAAAACCAGGTCCCCCACCAACTTTTTAAGATCTAAGACAGCAATATTTCATTGGCATATCTGCTTTAGATCCCTAAACTGAATGGCAAGCAAGAGTGGATTACAGGCATGATGATTGTGACACAGCTTTAGCAATCCGTTTTGAACTACTCTTTCTTAAAATCATTTTAAGGTTCTGACTTCCAGTCCAGTAACAAAGAACCTTTGTTGTTTCCAAGTATTCATCTGTCACTCTGTTCGCCATTTTCATATGGTTCATTGACAGTTGATGGCAACTTTACCATCACTGCATATGGTCCATTAACAGTTGACAGCTGTCAGTAAGACAAGACTACTCAAGCCCTTCTCCAACCATGAGGCTTCAACAAACAGAGGAGAGAGTGAGTCTGAACCAGCCACCTGCTGGGGCCATCCTTATCTGGCACTAATTAACTTCCTTGGCTGGATTCCTCCTCTGCTACAGGAGAGAGGATCCAGTTCAAAGAAAATGTCTGGCTGAAATGTCTGCCTGAGCCAATCCAGTTATGCTATTAAGAAATATCACCCACATCCTTATGTATCAGTTTATCCACTTCAAAATATGTTTTTGCCATTTTGTAGATATGCTCTTGTTGTAGCAACAACTTGAAACAACTCATTTTGATGAAGCTAAGAAATCCTAATGATGAAATTTAAAATGGTTGCAGATACATCTACTGAACACCTAATTTATACATAACACTCTGCAGAGTGTGATGATACATTGTATACAATCAAGGAAACATGCATAATTTTTGGAAACACTAAAAAGAATACAGGGAATATTACCAACATAAATTCCAGTTAGATATAAGGTTGCTAATTTCTAATGGAACCCAAATAGCAATCTATTCTCTGGTTCAAAGGGTTGTATGGTCTAATATGAACCATCTGCTTCCTGTGAACTTACAAATAGTGACTGAACAAGATGGAAGAATGACTCAATGGGCTGTGCTAAAGAGACACCAGACAATGGAATTGGCAGTAATACAGGGATTACCTAAAACAATTTGACAAATGTTTTAAAACTGGCAAACTCACCAATTAAAAGATTGTGAGGACAGAATTTGTATTCTGAGATTCCTATAAGCTGCAATTCATGTACTTAAAGTAATTGCTGTTTGGTGATCTATGGCTTTGCATGACAGGGAGGCCATGCCTTTATTTTGCTAGTTCAGTTTGTTTCCCTAATTCAATCATGTGAAGCTATCACAAACTATCATTTATAAAAATTTCAACTTATTTCTTTTTTTTGGTGGGAGGCGTTTACCAGGGATCGAACTCGGGGGTACTCAACCACAGAGCCACATCCCAAGCCCTATTTTGTATTTTATTTAGAGACAGGGTCTCACTGAATTGCTTTTTGCCTCAGGCTGAGGCTGGCTTTTGAACTCATAATCCTCCTGTCTCAGCCTCCTGAGCTGCTGGGATTACAGGCATGCATCACCGCACCCAGTTTCAACTTGTTTCTGTATAATGTTTCAAGGGCTTTAGCATGACAAAGTTCTCCCTTAATCTCACTGGCTAACTCAACTTTAAATATATGTCTGCACTAGACATAAATTATGAAGGGTATTAAACCTATATGGTGCTTAATTGTTCACTGAATATGTGATACCAAAGAATGAAGTTTGTTTTTATACTTTTTTTTTCCCAAAAGGGTAAATACATTTTCAGGTGGTTGCATTTTTTTTGTTTTATTTTTGTTTTTTTTTTTTTTTTTTTTTGCATGATACAAATCACGAAAATAATTTTGATTTGGCTCATTAATAGTGATTTCATACCGAATACTGTAGGAAATAACTACTGAACCAAGAATGGCAAACACCTGGGTAACCTACACATATTGTATTGTAATTAAATTTTGAATACCTCTTATAGACTCACGATGAGCTCAAAGGAGGTAAATGTTTGTTTACCTCTAACACATAATGATGTCCAATTTCTTTAGTAATTTGTTATCTGTTTTCAGCTATCAAGTGACTCACCTTTCCAATTAAACTGAGTTTTCAAACCCCTGTTCAATCACCATAATTCAAAGAAGAAAAATGTCAGGCAGGAACCTCAGAGCATAGATGCCAATCACAGCAAGAAAAACACAACTCAGAGCCTTCAATTAGTGAGATAGTGATGAGGAAATTATGATGACACAGAGCTTGATCGCCAATTCTCTTTCATGTTTATTCCAGATTGGCAGATTTAAATCGACTCAGTTATTCATATTCATTCATATCCATATTCATATTTCTATCCCTCTATTGGTTCTAAGCTCTTGCTTGTTTTGGCAGAAGATAACATTTAATATCCAGATAGTATAAGAGACTAAACAGTCTGCTACCATTTTTGAGGATGAAAAAGGCTTTAGAGATCATTAAGTTAGCCTTCCTCATTCATTTCCGAAAAAACTGAACCCTAGCACTACTGTCAGAACCCTGTCATATTCTTAGGAGCGGAGCCATAAGCAGACATTAGGCTTTTGTGATTTCTGTACCCACTGTTATCACAATTGAATGTTACATCTCTAAAAAGCAGTGCCCATTTCAAAATTTTGTCCTTGGCCCTTAATGCTCCTTTAAAAATTCCAGAGAAACAGGAGAAACTTGATACTTGTTGATTGTATAAATGAAAACTTGAACAAATGTTTACTCGGAAACATTCTGTATCCATAAAAGAGGAATTCCTTTTAATAAACACCCCTATATTATGGGGGGAAAATGACAAAATATGTTGTAAATTATTGTATCACAACTGTCTCCCCATCTGGAGTACCTCCATTTAAATCGTGTTTCTTTATAATCCTGATCTACCAAACTATGAATTTTTTTTAATTATTAAAACATTACATACCTATAAGAATTCTAGAAGACAAGATAAAATCTAAAGGATAAGGAAATCCTTTTACAAAATAGTAGATCCATAAATCAGAGACACATTTACTATACAAAAATTTCTAAGTGATCTTTTACAAAAAAACCTGTAATAAATACATTCCAGGCAAATTCAAGATTCAAAATATTATTTCAAGCCAGACACAGTGGCAGATGCCTGTAATCCCAACTCTTGGGAGTTTGAGGCAGGAGGATCTCAAGTGCTAAATCAACCTCAGCAATTTAGCAAGGCCCTAAGTAACTTAACAAGACCCACTCTCAAAATAAAATGTAAAATGGGCTGGGATGTGGCTCAGTGGTTAAGTGCTCCTGGGTTCAATCCCTGGTACCAAATATATGTAAAATATAGATATTATATATAATTTCAAATGTAGAAAACACATGGGTTAATATCTGCAATGTATAAAGTGCACTTACAAATTGAGAAGGGAATAGACAATCTATCAAAAAAATGAGTGATTTGCATTGAATAATTTATAGAAGAGAAAGTCTAAAAGGCAAAAAAAAAAAAAAATTTATCCAAATAAGTTTTGAACAAATTTTGAGGCAAATTTGAATTAACAATGAATAATTACACTAGCTATTTCACCAGTATAAATTTAAACAAGTCCTTCACCCCTACTGCTTGTGAACATGTAAAGAAATGTCCACACATATTGGTAGAAACAGAAATATATATATTTAAAAGAAATTTTTCAATGTCTACTTAAAAATTTAAGATTCATGACAAAATCATAGAATTTACAGGGAAATGGATGGCATTAGAGCAGATTATGCTAAGTGAAGCTAGCCAATCCCTAAAAAACAAATGCCAAATGTCTTCTTTGATATAAGGAGAGTAACTAAGAACAGAGTAGGGATGAAGAGCAGGAGAAGAAGATTAACATTAAACTGGGATGAGAGGTGGGAGGGAAAGGGAAAGAGAAGGGAAATTGCATGGAAATGGAAGGAGACCCTCAGAGTTATACAAAAGTACATACAAGAGGAAGTGAGGGGAAGGGGAAAAATAATATAAGGGGGACAAACGAATGTCAGTAGAGGGAGCAGAGAGAGAAGAGGGGAGAAGAGGGGAGGGGAGGGGAGGGGAGAAGAGGGGAGGGGAGGGGAGGGGAGGGGAGGGGAGGGGAGGGGGGATAGTAGAGGATAGGAAAGGCAGCAGAATACAACAGACACTAGTATGGCAATATGTAAATCAATGGATGTGTAACTGATGTGATTCTGCAATCTGTATATGGGGTAAAAATGGGAGCTCATAACCCACTTGAATCAAATTGTGAAATATGATATATCAAGAACTATGTAATGTTTTGAACAGCCAACAATAAAAAATTAAAAAAAAATTTAAGATTCATTTCCCTTACCCAATCACTCTCACATTTGGAATCTCTTCTAAAGATATGGAATTATTTAAGGACGCATATTTATAGATTTTAAGTGGAAGTGATGTTTGTACTGTCAAAACCTGGGAGCAATGAGACTATGGAATATAGAGTAAAACCAAAGTACATTGTGTCATTCCACAATGGAATATTATGTGCCTATTAAGAAACAAAAAGTAGGGCTATGTAGGAAAATAAACAAAAGATTTAGAGCTATGTCTGTTGACTCACAAAAATTGTCATAAATTACTATTGAGTGCTAAAAGTGCAATGCAGAAAATTCAATTATATAATCCATATGTTCCAAAAAATAATATAACTCTCTATTTGTGTGTGTGATTCCTAAAAAGCAATATAAGAAAATAAAAGGGGAAAATAAAGACATACTCACTTAGCTATTAATATGTTTTGACTTTGTTGAGAATGGGTAGAAGGGGTGGTTGATTTGCACAGAGGGGGAAAGGAATGGAGAGACAGAAATGCAATAGGAAAAAATAATTTTCAATTGAAATTATATATTTATATAAAATCATAAATCTATAATGAGATTAAACAAAGTATTTAAAACATTTTTTGGTATCATGCTCTCATTTTTGGTATAGCTTCTATTTACAAGTAGCAGATCGTGTTTTAAACTCCTTAGAATATTAAGTCAAATCACCTGTATTTTTCAAATCTACCATTTATTGAATGCCACAGAACACATTAAATGTTCTGCATATGTTGCTGTATGTTTTTAATAGAGTTGAACTTGAGGCTCAATAAATTCCTATAAGTTCTCTCTTCATGCCCAATTTATATATTTAGATTCTATGAAAAAAGAGAGATTACTTTTTGTTCACTATTATGTCCCCAGTACTTTTAATCATTGCTTACAAATAGTATATACTAAGCAAATGGTTAATGAATTTGTAGAATGAATGACTTTTTTGTAGCATCAGAAATCAGAATTCTGAAAATGATTAAGGTATATAGGCTTACTTCAAATTTTCATTATCTTATTTTATATTCCTAAATAAAAGTGACCAATTAAAACTCAAAATAAACAAATTATTTAACCTGATTTAAACATTACACAATAGATAAATGTATAGAAACACCATGTTGTCACATCAATATGTTCAATTTTATATTTTTTATGTATCAGCTAAAAGTAAGTTCAATTTTTTTACTTTTACCCCTCTTTAGAAAAGAAACAAACACCAAAACAATTTTTTTAAAAATTTAGACTCTAAACTTCAGGGCAGTGTTAATACAATGAAAGTTTGAGAATATAGTTTTTATACTTCAGAACAGTTCCATGTGGTACAATTTAGAATGGTACATTGTTAAGGATAAAAATATGGGCTAAATAGTCTGATTATTAGGATTCATTTTCTTGCCACTCCATTTAATAATTTTGTGATATGAAGAGGTAACACAACTTCTGTGTCTCCTCTAAAATACTGTCAGGCTTAAATGAGGTGTGACATGCAGAACTTCCAGTGCAGTCTAACACAAGGCAAAATCTTAATAAAGTGTTTTCTAATACCATTAATAATGAGGTATAATTAAAAATAATAGATTTCTTATCTGTTTGCCAAAACATTGACTCTAATGTTCTGAACAGGAACACTGTGTGGAGTACTTAGTTACTCAATAAATCTCCCACTATCAGAGCTGAAGAGTGGGATCAGGATTGAGCCCAAGTTAGAATGGGCAAGAACGCAGAAGACACACAATAGGTCAAGTTTATAAAAACTCTAACAGGAATGAGTAGAAAGCACACAACAAAGGATGAAATAGTGATTAAAAAGCATGAGAATCAAAAGTAGAATCTAGAAAGCAGAATATTCTGAAGAAGCCAAATAGGACAACAGGAGAATAATTAAGGAAACTTGCTCTTGAGGAAAATCCTGGATCCATCAGAAAGCCCCTTGCCCTTCTCCTAGCCGGCAAGACAATCCAAATCTTTCAATTAAACCAGGACATGGTTATCCCTGAATTGGTGGATAAGTATAAGAATTAAATTAAATGGGTTAAAAACTGTCAGAAGTTACAACCCATTTATTAATTTCTTAACTATTTTATTTTTTCCTGACTTGTCTTAAGAAAAATAAAGCTACACCCTCCATTTATCTTTTATAACAAGCACAAATTCATTAACTGTAGTGAAATTCTTGAGAGTCCAATTATTATGGTTAAAAACTCCCTAGCTCACACTGCCTATGCATTGACCTATGAAATCTTCATATTTTTTTTTAATTAGAAGGTGGCTTAGGAAGCAATATCCTCATGCTTGCCTGGCATATTAGTCCAGAGTAAATAATATGTTAAGTTAATTTCCAGTAGAACAAAACAAGAGTGATGCTTAATTCATTAAATTAAAATACCTTAGCCAGCTTAGTAGAAAAGGAAACATGATCAAAACTCCCCAGGTTTAGGGAGAAATCATAAACTGAGACAGAGAGAAGAATAAACTGCAGGATTAAAACAAAGCAGCTGATTGGCAGTGGTCTATAAGAGAAGGCAACCAGGGAAAATATCCTCTGGTTTCCTGGGTAACAAGAGTCAAAGACTGCAAGGAATGGAGCTGAGAAAGGTGCTTCCAGAGGAAAAGCAAGGAACACACCACCACATGAGACCCTTTGCAGAAAGGTGACAGTGTACATTCAACAAGTGTAACTGGGCAAGTATTCAACCAGAGGTGGGGAAAAAACAAACTAAACCAGAAGCCCTGACAATTCTTTTTGGAAATGTATTTCCCCACCAGGTAGAGTTACTTAACCAGCATTCCTTGTCTTGCATAATTGAATATTGATTTAAAAGATGCATTTAGTGTCCTGGCAATAAAATAGACAGGCACTGTACACAGGAAAGGACTCACTAGATGGATCAAAGAGCAGGGCTTCCTACTGACAAATGAAGGAGCTGAAGAATCTCTTCGTCAATAACATCAGCCCTGCTGGTTCCTTCTGTAAGTCATCATTGTTATTCTAGACACTAGCCACCCTAATAATCCTATCAAATTCACTTGAACTCAATTCAGTAGAAGAAAATTAAAAAGATTCATCCAATTTGATACTTGAAATACCTGCAAATGTGCAAAATGTGTTTTATTGCCATTCTAAAACAGGGCTTCGTCAAAATGCTAGGTTCAGTTTGGGCCTTGAGACGACTTTCCCTGGAGTTAATTGCTATATGAAATAGTCATTTTGTGACAAAAGCATAATGAGATAATCACAACAATTTCTAAAAATCAATAATTTAACTCTGGCAATTAGATGGACAGCACATCTGCAGATGGCTCAAACAATAGCACATCATTAAAAGGCATATACTTTTTTTAAGTAAAGAGGAAAAGACTGTCTTGCTAATTTCCTGTTGGAGAGTAAAGCATAGCTTTGGCAGGGCTGCCTTGTAAAGGGTTGTTTACCGCTTGGAAAAGGGTTTCCTATCAGGCATGTACTGGATATGATGCAATGTCACAGAACAGTATCAGCTGTGTAGTTGCCAAAAATGACATCAATTCTCACCCCTACAAAGACAGGATTGTTAGGGGGTACCATTAATGAGGCACACACTTTTTCTTTCCTCCATTCTCCTTTATGAAGTAAGAGATCAAGGCACTCTGATGGAATTATCTTTCTAGAGAATAAAAAACACTTTAAAATTTTTGGAACCACAAAGATTAAAAACAATGTAAAAGTCAATGACAAATGGAAAGTAATGGCTGTGACTTCAAAATTTTCACCTGAGATTATTTGGACATAACCATCATCTCAATTTAATTATTCCACATTGAGTATATATATCAAAAATATCATATGCACAAATATGAATATAAATCCATACACAAATGACATTAATCCAAATTATGTCAAGAAAAAAATACAAGCACAAAATATATAAACAGAATGTACATTCATGTATATAGTTATATGCATGTACAATACACATTGTTCTCATGAAGTATTCTCTAAATGAACTGTATTTTAATCCTTCAAAATTGTACACTGCCATTTTTTGCCTGATTATTTCATTTATCATCCAATGTTTGTCTGATTTAAATATTATACATGAATACTATAAAGTTTTTCTATTGTTCTGCTGCTTAATATTTCTTATTAATATCTAAAATTATTTAATAAATTATTTTTCAACACAGGCCAAAATGACTACCATTTATTGAGTCACTTCTATGTGTCTGGTTAATTTTATACACATAATTACTACACTGTAATGCCTACAAGCTATTTATGATTATCCCCTAATGTTACCTAGGAAGAACTAAATCCAGAGAGATCACTGAAGTAGCCCAGAGCCACATAGCAAATACATGGCAAAGTTGGGACTCAAAACCTATTCTTTCTGTTCTCAACATCTTCACATTCTCTCTGCTGTGACAGGCTGCCACTTGCATTTATCACAAATATCCTGCCTGAATAATACCAACACCAACAAAAACTGCTGGTCAGGGATTAATAATGACAGCCCAGGAACTAACTGTGAAGTGATTATCTGATCTGTCATTTCTCAACAGTAGATACACAATGAAAAGTACTGAAAGGAAAGGAGGAATGGAAGGGAGAAAGAGGAAGAGAGGGAAGAAGTATTTTCATTCATTAAGTTAATAAATATTTATTGAGTACTAATTATGTTTCAGACTCTGATAGGAGCTAAGGATACAATGGTTAGCAAAAGCATTCATTGTCTTTCACCTCAAAGTTTATAAAAAGTAAAAAAAAATTGTTAATCCAAAGTTACACAAGAAATGTAAAATCAGTTTTCTTAATGCTACCTGGCAGAGGTACATGTTACTATTAAATGTGTGTAACAGGGCATCTGACAGGGTGGTCAGTGAAGGATTTCCTGAGGATATAGCACTGAAGAAAAAAATATACATAAGCAAATGTTAACATTTGGTTGCAAATCAAATGTAATTAGGTAGTATGACAACAAATATACATTAGTTATATGTAACTTCTCTACAGATCATTCTTAGATTTGCCATGTGTCCTTACTGCATCTCATGCTCCTCTTTCTCTAAATTAACTGTATGTGTCATACACCGCTCTATCCTAAGAAGCCATGTCTGAATTTCAGGTAGGAACTACTATATATTACCTATAAATTGTGGACTTTGGATAAAATTTCTGGATTTCTGGATTTCCTCCCTTAGGAGGTAAGTGAGGTATGCAGGCTGGTGAGCCAAATATCTGAAAAACAAAAACCAGGAAAAATTGTGATGGTCACCAAATATTTTCAATCTCTACAGAAATGCTCCAGGATAAGGACTGCACTTGGGTGGATTTATATCATTAGTTTTGTGTTATGAGTTCTAAACAGAAGTGAAATGTGTTGCTTCCATATGGGATCATAGAATAGATGATATGAAAAATGTCATCCCAGCATATAAATGAACAACATGTTAGACACAAGTTAATCCATGAGCCAACGTCTCATAGGACAACATGATAGAAAGCTCCTAGTTGACCCATTGACATATGGAATGAGTAAGAAATAACATTTGTTTTAATCTATTCAGTTGTGTTTGTGCAGATAATCTACTCTGTGCTGACTTAGAAAAATGCTAATGAAAGCTATGCATGTAAAGTGAATGAGATTGCCTAAGAAAAAAATAAGGTGTTCTCTAAAGAAACTATACCTTAAACAGAAGCACATATGAAAGGAAAGAGGAAAAAAAGTATAATTTTCTGTCACAGAAGCAATCTAAAGAGAGTGCTTTAAAAAGAAGAAAATAGCCAAGTGTACATTGATGCTAAGAGTTCAAACATGAAAGAATGAAAACTTTCCAGTGGATTTAACAATAAACTGGTCATGGAAATGTCATCAAGAACTATTTCATTTAATGAATGAGACAAAAGCTAAAACAGTGTGGATTAAAGAATGAGTAAGAGTTTGAAGAAATTAAGATAGAAAATATAAACAATGTCTTTGGAAAACCTGAATAAAGGAGAGATTGGATACAATCAGACAGCCTAAAAACAAGCATCTTGAAACCAAGCATGCCTAGACTCATGACCACATACCTCATTCTAATGGCATATAGAAGCTTACAAAGTACAGTGATTTTTGAAATTCTAGTTGATGAGGCAGGAAATCTATCATCATTAGCATAAAACCTAAAGCACTTTGTATTTGTGATTCTCTAACAAACCTGCTCTATATTTGATTATTTTTTTATAAAGAGAAACATATACACCTGCAAGTTTACAACTAAACTTGACTACAAGGAGCACTTGCATATCACAAAACTACTAATTAGACTTCAGTTTGTTTGCAACATGATCAAATTTGGTTTATTGGGTAAAAATGCATGAAACCAACAGAACATATAATTTGTGGAAAAGACTACACTTGGTCCCATGTTGCCAAAGTGGGGAAAAGTAATTCCAGAAAGGCATGTTTGAGTTATTTTCACTTTTACATCCCCAGTGCATAATGTAACTGCCTATAACATGATGGGTAATCCATTGCAGACACTTTTGCTATTTTCTGAGGACATACTTTCAAACAAAAAGGCTAATTGCTATTGAGGTAATTAGTGGCCTGATGCTGATGAAATAGTTAAACCCTAAAATTATAGATGATTTCTTATTCAAATAAAATTTTACAGTCACAAAGAAGTCACTATCAAAGTTAAAGACTCAGGCTGCATGTATAACTTTTAAATTCCTGGTGTGCCTCTCTATTTATATACATTTGCCTTTAAAGGCAGAAAGGAAAGTATCAAGAATTTAACAATAATAATTATTGATATTATCAAATGCCTCAAATGGGCCAAATCAGTGCTGGGTGGATTATATATTTTAGTTCAAAGCCTTTCAATAAGTTTAAGTGGTAGGTGTTGTAAATCTCATTTTACATATGAATAGAGTATAGCAGTCTAAGTTCATACAGGTAGGAGGTGACCAAGTTAAGTTAACCAACTGCCGCCCTATGTCATCCAAGTGTTAGCTATAGATATTTTTCATTACAAACACAAATATTCTGTCTCCTAGATGATATGTCATCATATTTTCAAGAGAATAGTCAATTTCATTCATTTATGAAAATTGTGGCGTGTTTTAGAAATAAGTATTCTGCCTTGAACTTGAATGTAGAAATTGCTTTTAGAGTCCAATAAAGATTGTTATTAAGGTCCTCAAGTAGAGCTTGATTATGTAGCCTTAGCAATAGAAAATCTACAGGTAAAAAGTTTCATTTTTAGAAGTATTTTTCCTATTTATTTCAAAAGACATTTTGAGTTCACAGTGGGTAAAATGACAATAGTAAAATTAATTTAAATAATTTTAAAATGAGATAAGTAAATGATGACAGCAAATTCTTTCTCATTCCATTATTATCAATTCTTGAGCTTATATTAAATACTTTCTTATTTACTATTTGCTGAGTGAAATTAAGAGTGAGAAAATTGGTCTCATGTTTGTATATAGGATGTATTCATCATCCAAGGTTCTTATTTTCTTCCTTATCCTACATAGTCATATTTAAATTGGAAAAGAGAGCATGTCTAGAATGTGGTTCTGTTCCTAGATTTGTCAGTAATTCCCTCTCTCACCATGAGAAAGACTATTATGAATTTATAGATACAATCTTTCTAAAGCTAGCTAATGAACACACATCCTCAGAAATTCCAAATTTTGAAGTGCCCTCCGAATGCTATATTATTGTCAAATAATATTATCATTCATTTTGTAGAGATTATATTTCATTGGTAGTCAAAATACGAAGCACCAACCAAATAAGCAGCTTGAGACAAGAGAAACAATACTTTTTAAATCAGAAAATGTAGACTAGATTATTGAGAATGTATAAGTGGGATTGTTCTCAGCAAGCCATAGAGCCTTCTAAAGTCTTGTTTTCCTATTTTCAAATAAAATAATAACAATACCTAATTCATGGAGCTGAGATGAGAACAAAATGAAAAAGCACCTTGTAAATGGTAATGTCAAGTTCAATAAATATGCAGTGTATTTTAATGTGATATATACTTTGCAAAGGGTAGTTCCTGCAATGGATAGCTGTTACTATATTTTATTAAAGTAATCTTTTGCTGGCAAAATGAAACATTAACTTTTTGTCCATGCAAAAACTCATGCTGTTCAATTTTTCAAATAAATAAATGGAGCTTGAAGCATAAATTCAGAAACAATTTAAATTTTCTTTTGACAAGATCTGAATTTGTAAATCTACAGATTTTCTTACATAATAAAATATTTATACTGGTATTGTCATTGCTCTAAGCATACATTGAATGTGAACTGTTGTGGAAGGTTTGGAGGATGATTCTGGGAAGAAAAATTAAGAGGCATATGGTATTTATAGATATCATGAGAATAATTATACTCCAATGTACAAGTATCAGCAACTTATTTCAATGAAGGACATATTTGACCTCAGCGTCTTATGATAAAGACACTTTAAGCCAGACATGGTGGCATATATGTGTAATTCCAGCAACTCAGGAGGCTGAAGCATGAGGGTCATAAGTTTGAAGCCAGCCTCAGCAAGTTAATGATATCCTCAGAAATGTAGTGAGACCCTGTCTCAGAAGAAAAAAATACCTGGAAATGTGGTACTGGGAAAGAGCTACAGTTTCCAGTCCTGGGAAAAAAACACACACACACACACACACACTTTAAAGTAAATGTCTGTAAAACCTGAAGTGGAATACTAATAACTACCTAAAAGCCCATGAGTAAAATTGTTTTTCTTTCAGCTCTAAAAATCCTTTCAAATAAAATCACTTTATTATTTGAAAGTGTGAGGTTCTAGCCTATGAGTCTTATGTTTCTCAGACTTTTCCAAACTCTACAAATATAAACCCAGAATATAAATCAAAATGAGTAATCAATGCAATATTAATTAATTCATCCACATTTCTTTAAAGTGTTTCCTACTGTCCTTTGCAAGACCATCCTGATGACAGAGAATACAAAAGGCAGAGGTATCATGCAGGGGAAATGCTCAGAGTCAAAAGCATTCCTAAATGTTTGAAATGAATGAATAACTCCATTCCCATTAGATAATTAAAGTGATATAATTATACTTTAAATCACAACAAATGAAGTAATATGCCCAATTTCCCTAAGGCTACCGAGGTGTTTATTAAAAGCTGAAAATAATTCTGAACCTTTTCTACTATGGTAAACAGCATTAATTTTGATGTCTGGAAAGTGAAAGAGTAGATAGGCATGGTCTGGAACAATGGTTCTGCAGCTAACCAAATGTCCAGAGGCATTTTCTTCTCCAAATGTTCACGTTACATTTTTAGTGTGACAATCATAAATGACTACCGACAATTTCATTTTATCATTGCCTGGAAATATCAGTAAAGAAATTGAAAAGAGGAGAAATGAGGTACTACCTTTTTTGCAGGTCTGTAAGAAGGATCTCACCACTGAGTGATAATCAAAGGCTAATTGTGTCCTTATTTATCCTTCATTTAAAAAAAATTGTCTATGTTTTAAATATATTCAGTATTCCTCTGGGATAAAAAAGTTTGATCCATAAGGATGTGATCTGTTTAATTCATTTCAATATACTGTAGACTTATTAGGATGTATGGCCCAGACAGAGTTGATGCATAGACAGAAACAATAGCTAGTGAGATGTGCACAGTCGATGATACCAAGAAACTCTGAGGCATTGTAGAATTATGTAATTTTGTCAATTCAGTACAATAAATCACGTTGTGTAGGATACCTGAAATTCTCCAAGAAAAATGAAAAACGTAGATGGGAAAGTCCTGTTATTGTTAGCATCAAGATCTCATTGAATCTAGTCAAGCCCTTACCTATGTCACATAAGGAGGTTCATTTCCATCTCAGTTTTATTTGTAAACAACCATACATTGAAACAAAATTACATCAGTAAAGAAAAGTGTGAACAGGAAGGAGTTCTAAAACCCAGTTATGTAATCATTCTTAAAAAAAATGTGCAAATCAGCCAGGTGCAGTCGTACACACCTATAATCCCAGTGGCTCAGGAGGCTGAGGCAGGAAGATCATAAATTCAACTCCAGCCTCAGCAATTTATCAAATCCCTAAGCAATTTAGCATGACCCTGTCTTAAAATAAAACATTAAAAAAATGGCTGGGGATGTGGTTCAGTGGTAAAGTGTCTGAGTTTAATCCCCTGTTCAAAAAGAAAACAGAACTGTGCAAATCAAAATGGAAAGTATTCTTGCTTGGAGTAACAGAAATGTCAGATTTCATGAAAAAAAATTGAAAACAATTATATTACATATAAAATTCCCAAGAACAGATGATTGGTAGATATAACCACAATTTTGATATGATTCATTAACTGCATCAGCATAAGTAGCTAAATGAAACATGTATATTTTTGGCTAAAATATTAAAAGAAAATAATGGCTAAAAATGGTGGGTCTTGCCAGCTAGATGGAAGGGCTAAAAGACAGTTCAGTTTCACCAAGAAGGCAAAGTAGTTATAACTAAATGGAGGAAATTTGTTGATTCAGTAATTACAGTTGAATTTTATTTACTAGTTACAATCTTATAAGAACCACATATTCCAATAGTATCTTGTTTAGTTGGTAGAAATTAGTTTGATGTATATCTACCTGTCTATCTATGTAACATTACTACTGGGGATTGAACCCAGGGGCACCCTTTCATTGAGCTACATCCCCAGCCCTTTTAAATCTATTTTGAGAAAGGGTCTCCTTAAGTTTCTGTGGCTGGCCCTGAAACATGTAATCCTTCTGCCTCAGCCTCCTGAATCACTGGGATTATAGGCATCCACTATTGCATCTGAGAGTTTTGGTATTTAAATTTAAAACTCAAACTGCAATCAGTTCCTCAGTCTCCCAAAGTAAAAGTCCTCACCTTTATCTGTGATATTTTGGTTTTCTTCCTCATTTTAGGAATAGAACATTTGGGAATCCATGAAATACTTCATTCTAAAATAACATAGTTACTAGTTATGCTTATCAATGTGGGATTAATTTGGAAAATAAAAATTACAACCACAAGTTTACAATTTTTATTTTTTTCTAGGCTAAAAAATCCATTAGGGGTTGGAGTTATAGCTCAGTGGTAGAGCACTTGCCTAACATGTGTGAGGCACTGGGTTCGATCCACAGCACCACATAAAAAATAAAAATATTGTGTCCATCTACAAAAAAAAAGAAGTTTTAAAAGTCAATAATTAAAACCATCACAACTTTATTATAACCCTACTAAAACCCTATAAAATATTTAGTACTTAGCTCATTGTTAAAGACCATTATGTAACTATAACCCAATTCCTATACTCCAGAATAATTCCAACTTTATAGACTGGTCAACAAACCAGATAGAAGGAATTCATCTGACCTATATTTTTTATTTGGTTTCTAATAGCTCACAGTTATACAGTAAAATAAATCAGTTTCCTTGGATTTTTATTGAGGCTAGCCTAGAAAATAGGCTAGAAAATGTTAGAATTCAATTTAGTTAGAATACACAGGTAGAGTTGTAACACAGTAAAACAAAAATCAGGATCTTTATGTTTTACAGTCTATAGCATAAAGACAAGAGTGGTTATTTTTGTTTGTTTCTGTAAGACAGAGTTTTACTTTTTATTTGAGGGGTGAGGGTACAGAGGATTGAACCCAAGGGCACCCAACCACCGAGTCACATCCCAAGCCCTTCTTATTTTAAGACAGGGTCTTGTCAAGCTGCTTAGGGCCTTGCTAAATTGCTGAAGCTGTATTTGAACTCATGATCCTCCTGCCTCAGCCTCCCTGGCCACTGGGATTACAGGCATGTGCCACCATGCCCAGCTATAAGAGAGACCTTGAGAATGTTTAACATGATGAAGAATGTCCACAAACCCACTCAAATATGACCCCTTATACTTCACTTCAAACAAGTCTCAAGGAAATAAGTCTGAAAATCACTTTTATAATTTAGTGGTTGGGGGGTTGTAGCTCAGTGATAGAGCGCTCGCCTCCTACACTCGAGGCCCTGGGTTTGATCCTCAGCACCACATAAAAAAATAAATAAATAAAGGTATTTTAAAAAATAATAATTTAATGGTCAAATGTATAAAACGCTAGACTTAGGATATGAATTCCATGGATTTAAATCTAATACCACCATTTATTCTGAAAATTCACTTCACTGTTCAAGGACTGGCTGCCCCTATAAAAAGAGCAACAATGAAATAATATGTGCAAAAGTGGTTTGTAAATAAAATGAACATAAGGTGCCATTTTTCCATGAATCAAAACACTTGTCACTAAAGAAATCTATAAAGTTTTTCAGGAAGGAATTTTTTAATTTTTCTTCATGCTTTTCCTCAAGAAGAAATGGTCAGGCTGTGGTAGACAGAAAAGTGGTCCCCATAGATATGTCTACGTTCAAATCTCTAGAAACTATGAATGTAATTTTGCAGGTATGATTAGAGTTAAGGATCTTGAGAAATGAAAATCATCAGGATTTTGTATGGTTTCACAAGGAGACTTCTAAGCAAAAAAAAGGAAAAAAAGAGGTGGTTAGGAGAGTTAGTAAAAGGAACAGATGTGAAGATGGAAGCAGAGATCAGAGGGATATGATTACTGTCTTTGAAGATAGAAGGGCCCAGAACAAAACAATGCAGACAGCTTCCAGAAGCTAAAAGGGTGTTGGTAGTGGGGGAGATTCTTTCCTAGAGCCTCCAGAAAAGGTACAGTCTTACCAAACTTGATTTTAGCCCTGTAAGAACTGTCTGACTTTTGACCTCTGTGACATCAAGATAATAAAATTGTGTTGTTTAAGCAACTAAGTGTGTGATGATTTGTTACAGCAGCCCTAGTAAGGTAATAAAAATGACATTGGAAAGAGCATAGTTGGATTCTAGCCCACAAGGTTATAATCACAGGACTGTGTGACTTTAAGCCTGTCCCCCACTTTTGAAAGTAAAGTTAAACTAAAATCATCCTTTAGGTCTTAATTTTCATATCTACATTTATGAATATACCACAGTAAATCTCACCATCATGTGTATCCAAAAGACACTAATTAAGAAAAAAAACTAAGTAAAGAGATCAGTATATCAGCAGAGTAGAGGGAAGGAAACAAAGAGAGGGAGGAGAGGAAGTCCTGGGGACTGATTGAAGCAAATTATATTCCATGCTTTTGTAACTATGTCAAAATTAATCTTAATGTTATATATAACTAAAAAGAACCAATAAAAAGTAAATAAATTTTAAAAATTTATCCTTTGGGTCTCCTGCATTTCAAAACTACTGTAATTAAATATAGTAATTTATTTCTTTCTCTATTTTCATCATTCCAAACTCCTCCTCCACAGATCAAAAAGAGTTATTTCCCCTCTGTTGTATTTTATGCTTCAGGAAGAAGGTAATTCCTTATTCTAGCTCCTCTGGTAAAAACTACTGAGGAATAATGAGGACCACTTACTGTGACAAGCCGTGTCAGCTGCTTTACTTCGCTGACAATAAGTAGGGACCTTTTCTTGCCCACTCCAATTTTCTCTGAGTTCTATTTTACAGGTCTCACAATACACAGGCAGAAGTTATATAGGAATTCAATATGAAGTCAAGGTCCCTAAAGAGTAGTTAGTTTCCTGGGCAATTACATGTAAAAATGTCCTCATCAAGATCATTCCTTTAAAGACTGTCTTTAGCTGTAAAATTTTAAAAATTCATGATTTGTTGTCCATAATTATAAATGAAGGAATTTCTAATATGTGGTTCATCATGATAAGACCACTAACACATTCACCTTTGACCCAACAGCCAGCAGCTGAAAAGTTTATTTGTATTTTCCTCAACTCCGAATTTGAACTTTTAACGGGAGACTTCAATTCTACAAGTAAAATAACTGGAAGACTAAGGTTTAAATCTTTGAACATTAGAATGTGTAGCAATAATAAAATCATTTATTATCCAGATTTTTAAAGGTCTAAGTTTTATTTTTCAATTCCAAACACACAATCTTACCATGCAAGTACTCATATCTTTGTGAAAGGAGGCTACATAAGCTCTATGTTTAAGATGACCCTGCAATTCCACTTTTAGATATATACTCCAAGAACTGAAAACAAATATTCAAACAAATTCTTCTATATGAATGTTTAAAGCAGCACTACTTACAATAGCCAAAAATGAGAAACAAGTGAATTGCCCATCAACACTTGAATGATAAACAAAAATGATATAGGTACAGAATGTAATCCTAGTCATCCATAAAAACAAAGTGCTAATACATGCTATGGTGTGGATGATCTTCAAAAACATGCTAGGGGAAAAAATCCAGACACAAAAATCATGTTGTATTATTTCATTTATATGAAATATCCAGAATAAGTAAATTCAGAGATGGAAAGTAGTGTTTGCCAGAGGATAGTGGGAGGGAAATGAGGAACAACTTAATAAATTAGAGCACTTTGTTTTTGGGTGATACAAATTGGTCATAACTACATAGAGGTGATTATACAACACTCTAAATGTATTGAAAGCCACTGAACTGTTGGGGGTTTTCAGCTTTATTGGGTATAAATGACAAATAAGAATTGTATGAAAGAAGAAATACTAGGAAATTATATTAACCAAATTATATTGTTATATTGTGTTATGCATGAACATGTAATGATAAATTCCACCGTTATGTAAAATTATAATGCACCAATAAAAATTAAGGAGGAAAATAACTGTATACATTTAAAGTGTTCAACTTGATGTTTTTATGTATGCGTATATATGTATATATAAAACAATCACCACAAGTTTATTAATATTCCATCACCTCACATTATTACCTCCCCCCCACTCTGCAAACATTTAAGATCTACACTCTTAGCAAATTTTAATTATTGTTCATTATAGCACCATGCTAAATGTTAGATTTCTAAAACATACTCACTTTACATAACAAACTTTGTAACCTGAACAACATCTCCCCATTCCTTCATCTCTCCACCACTAGCAGCCACATTCTACTTTCTGGTTCTATAAAACTGATTATTTTAGATTCCACATGTAAATGAGATCATTCAGCAATAGCCTTTGCATGCCTGGCTTATTTCATTTACCATAATGCCCTCCAGGGTCATCCAAGTTGTTGCAAATGGAAGGATTTCCTTCTTTTTAAAATGCTGAATTGGACTGATAAAATACTTGGTTCCCATTTTCAAGGCCTGGGTTCAATCCCTAGCACCACAAAATACATAAAGGCTGAATAATATTGTTTGTACAAACACCATGTTTTATCTATTTCCCTGGAAATGAGAAAGGTGACAGTATAATAGACGCCTCAAAAATACAAAAAAGGACCTTCACAATTATATGCTAACATATTAGATAACCTAGAAAGTACAGATACATTCCTAAAAGAAATAAACAACCTATCAAGATAGAAATAGAAATACTAAACAAACCAATAACAAGAAGTTTAAATTAATAATCAAAAATCTGCCTAGAAACAGATGTTTTCACAGGTGAATTCTACTTAACATTGAAATAATTAATACTGATTCTTCTTAAACCCTTCCAAAAAATAGGACTTGTTTTCTTAGGTCACTGTCATTCTGGTACCAAAACAAAAGACACCACAAGGAAAAACACATAGGCAATATCCCCAGTGAACATGAATGTAAAATTTATCAATAAAATATTAACAACCTGAATTTAATTACATACTAGAAAAATTATATACCATGATCCAGGGAAATTTTTCCCTGGGATTCAAGGATGGTTCACTATATGCAAAAAAAAAATCAATCTACCACATTACAAAGACAATATTTTTTAAAAACACTGAAATCAAAGGAAAGAAGTAAAATTATTTTACAAATGACATGATCATATGTGTGGAAAATCCTGAAGACAAGAAAATAATCTATTACAACTGATAGAACAAATTTAGTAAAGTTGCACGATACAAAATTGCTGTTTTTAATATTTATTTATTAGTTGTAGTTGGACACAATACCTTTATTTTATTTATTTATATGTGGTACTCAGGGTTGAATCCAGGGCCTTGTACTTGCTAGGTGAGCACTCCACCACTGAGCCACAACCCCAGTCTCAAAATTGCTGTCTTTTTGACACACTAACAATGAACTATTTGAAAATGAAATCAAGAAAAAAAAATCCCATTTACAATAGCAACAAAAATATAAAACATTTAACAATAAATTTAAGAATTAAAAGATATGTACACCAAAACCAAAGCCATGATGAAGGAAGCTAAAGAAAACAGATACACAGACATCTTGTGTTTACAGAAGAATTAATTTTGTTAAAATATCCCTACTAAGAGAGATTACTAGGGAGTTGGAAGGAGGCAGGTGAGGGTAGGGCAATGGTAGAAAAAGGGTTAATGGATATCATCAATATATGGTGTATGTATGTAAATGTCACAATGAATCCCATTAATTTGTACAAGTAATGTGTTAATAAAAAAGTTTGATTAAACTTCAAAGTGTTATTCGTCCCCCCCCCCAAATAAAATCCTTACTACTCAATGTGATCTACAATTTCAACACGATCCCTATCAAAATCCTGTTCACATTTAATATAGAAACAGGAAAAAACAATTCTAAAAATGCATATGGAAGCATAAGATGTGAATAGCCAAAGAAACCTCGAGCAAGATGAACAAAGCTGAAGGTATCACATTTCCTGATTTTGAAATATTAAGTTTTATAAAGCTACACAGAAACAGTGAATTTAGGACATTAAAAAATGATATAGGGGCTGGGATATAGCTCAGTTAAAGAAGGCTTGCTAGCATGCATGATACCCAAGGTTTGATCCCTAGAACCACACCAAGATAGACATATAGACTAATGAAACAGATTAGAAAGCCCAGAAATAAATCCACACATTTGCATTCAATTTATTTTTAACAAGGATGCCAAGAATATAAAATGAAAATGTCTCTTCAGTAAAGTGTTGAGAAAACTGGATGTCTACATGCAGAAGAATGAAATCACACCTTATTTCACAGCATATACAAAATTCTACTCAAGTGGACAAAAGAACCTAAACATCAATCCTAAAATGGTAAAACTGCTAAAGGAAAACCACTTCTTTACCTTAGTCTTAGTGATGATTTTTTTGGATATGACAGCAAGAGAATAGGCAACATAAGCAAAAATAGTCAAATGAGACTGTCAAACTACAAAGTTCTTCACAGCAAAGGAAAAAATCTACAGAGAAAATATTGCAAATATTTCCTCCTGTTTTATAGGTTGCAAACACATACTGATCAGAGGGTGAAATGTGAAATACATAAGAATTCATACAACTTAATAGAAAAAAATATTAAAATGGGCAAAGGTTCTAAATATTTCTCAAAAAGACATATAAATGATAGATAGGGATTTAAAAAATATGCTCAGCATCATTATGAGGGAAATGCAAATCAAAACCACAATGAGAAATCCCAACTTGCATTTGTTATCAAAAAGACAAAAGTGTTGGGGAGGTTGTGGGAAAAAGGAAAACTTTTTACACTACAGATGGAATGTAAATTTGTATAATCATTATGAGAAACAATATGAAGGTTATTCAAAAAATTAACAATAGACCCGGCAGCAATTCTACTTTGGGAAATATATATATAAAGGAAATGAAATCAGGATCTGGAAAAGTGATCTGCATTCCATGTCCACTGTAGCATTATTCACAATAGCCAAGATATGGAAACAGACACTAAATGATACATTTTAAAATGTTTATTTGCATTTTATACAAATTTCATTTCAATTTTAACACACACTGGACTCCTTTTTTGTCACATTCATAACACAGACTTTCATAAGTTTCTAACTTTCATGGTTAACATAAAGTTAAATAAAACCATGTATTTGCAGTTCCTAACGTATAGCAGACAAAAAACTTCCCTCCCTACTCTTTTTCCCCCTCTATGGACAACTACAACTTTAGAATACCAATTTACAAATATAAATAAGTAGTAAGCCAAAAAAAAAAAAAAAGGAAGAGGAGTAAACAGAGGTTGAAGAGGGGAGGAGGAAGAGGACATGACATTGTTATGCAAGTTTTAAAATTTATCCTGATCAAATTGTCCAAAGGCTATTTTGTAAAATAGGCAACACAGTCCTATAGACACTATACACATGTCAGTGTTGTTGACACTAAATGTGTCCATAGATAAGAGACTGGTTAAGTAAGTTAAAATACACCAATTCAATACAACTATTACACAACCATTAAAATAGTAAATTTGTATTTAGTGACAATGATAAATGTCTGTGCTGTATTAAGATGAGAAGCTACTTTCAATTTTATACATATCATACTATCTGTTTTATAATGTGTACAAAACCAAAGAATAGGACTATAAAAATATCTACAACAAATATAAATATTTTTAAATGCTGGTATAAAAATTACATTTATAATATTTTAATATTTATGTACATTTATATGTATATATTCCCATATATACATATGTGGGGAAATTGTGTGAAAGAAATTTAATAACATACCTTTCTCATTATTAAATATAGAATTGGTTGGCTTTCATAAGAAATATAATTTATATGTGCTCCCCTTTATGTTTGATGTATAAGATTTTATAACAGAACTACTTTCTTATAGGGAAGAATTTTTGTCAAAGAAATAAATGTAGATTTTATTAACATTTATTAACAGGTAAATAATAAATATGCCATTTATTATTTCAGGTAGTCTTCTGAAAAAAAATCACTTAACATCTATATATCAAAATAATGAAAAGTCAAGTTATATAATTGATAGAAGAGGATCCAAGTCCTTAAACCTACAGAATGCTAGTAAAATCCTGGAGGGCAATATAAACCCTCAAGAAAAGGTAAGCCCTGTTTTTTATGTCTTTAAAGGAATATAAGGATGCTTTAAAATCATTTTAGTGGCTTAATTTAAAGGATGAAGCAATGAAATAAAATGTGGTAGATTAAAAATTAAGTGTGGTGAGGCCATTATCACTTAAGGTAGTTCAGCTGTCAAAAATTTCCATTAATAACAGAGTTGAGCTGTAATTGATTCCTTTTACCAAAGTACTGTGTTTAACAACAACTACTAGCGATTCAAAAGATGGTAGGACATTACATAAAGTCAGCAACTGATGAATGAATGAAAGTAGTTACCATAGTGTACCCTTACCAAATGAAGTCCTATAAGTCTTTAGGATTTGGATTTGCCCCAATATACATTCTGCATCATGAAGAGTGTAATTATCACAATGTGTCAATGTCTGTATATTTGTTCTCATATGATTTCTAATTATTTTTGTATATGGCTGTTGTCCTCAAGAAAACTTGTTACCAAGGTCAAGTCCCCTTCTTTACATTTCTCTTTACTATTCTCCCCTTTGATACTGCCTTCCTCATTTCACCACAAAATTCTCCACTATAGTTAGCAAAATTCTCAATATATGATAGATTTCCAATGTTTTATGTGTTAACTATATGTAATGTAGTTGCAATATATTCTGTATTTAATATTACATGGCACTTATTATGCTTTTCTACAGGTATCAGCTTTGGTTAAACAGTGAGATGATGTAAGTAGCAAATAGGTCATGTAATGCTGTTTGTCTCCCAGCCTAACAATGATGCCTATTTACACCAACCCACTGGGCCTTGGCAAATACACACAGAATGGCTGACATGCTCAAGCAACCATTATGTGAAAATTTAGAGAAACAAAGAGGGTAAAAAAACATACATTAAAGATACCCTGAAATGTAACTTTGAACATTATTATGGAATGAGGAAGGATTAGCACCAAAAAATATTTAGTAGGCTATAGAAAGGAGTAAAGGGATGACCCATTTTAATCATTTAAAGGCCATAAGTAAAAAAGGAAGAAACACCCAGAAAACTGCACATTGCTGCTATTGTAGGTCAAGAATGATCTGTCCTGAATGTTGGCTTATTATTATAGTTAGATGTCTAGTAATTTCAGATACATCCCGCACATACCCACTACCAAAAATAATTTGTGCATCCTCCTATAATGTTGAATTATTACTTATTAATTTCTTGCTCTATAAACACACACACACACACCAATTAGGCTATTTTTTCTTCATTTTTGGTTGTGGGCTAAAAAGAAAAATGAAGAAAACATTTCTTGTTTTAAATCCATGTTGCCAGGCAAAATGACCTGGATATTTAGATGTATAAAGTGTGCACACATGATATTAAAAATAGAGCTGGATGTTTTTCATACTTAATGGGTAAATTCAATCTAAAATTCAAATTCTTAGTAAATCACACAAACTACATAAACTCCTGTAATTTCTAACTTTAAAAAGTGTTAACTGTTCTTAAATTTTATTTGATTTAAACTATTAAAAAATAAATTTACTTTAACCCAAGAAAAATGCAAAAATTCAGAAGTGGTTATTTTTTTAAATAAACATATCTCCAAGGGGACCAAATTTTCCACAACCAAAAATAGGACACATAGCTTGGAATGCAGGTAAATAATTAGGTGAAAATCAGGACAGTTAAAATGAATCTAGGATAAATGGCCACTGTACCTATTTTAACTTATAGAAAACAATTGATAGATAAAATATTCCTCCCTCAAAATTTTTTGTTGGCACAAAGTCAATAATGAAAAAGAACCATGTACTTGTTTTTATCACTATCTCCCAAGAGTCTATTCCCATTACTGACACATGGAAGACATCTAATTTATATTCCTTCATTGACTGAATGGGGAAGGAGGACCAGTGGGAGAGGAAGGGAGAGGAAGGGGGAGAGCTGCAGGGAGGGAGGGAGGGAGAGAGGGAGAGGGAGAGAGGGAGAGAGAGGGAGGGAGGGGAGAGAGGGAGAGAGAGGGAGGGAGGGGAGAGAGGGAGGGAGAGAGAGGGAGGGAGGGGGAGAGGGGGAGAGGGGGAGAGGGAGAGAGGGAGAGAGAGAGAGAGAGAGAGAGAGAGAGATTTTTCCATAATACAAATAATACCTTGGTCAATAGGAAGCATTTGAATTTTTTTTAATCTTACTAAACTCCCCCAAATAATGGAGCAAATACAGTCATTATAAAAGAAGAAAATATATAATTAGAAAAACAGGTAGAATAGCTGACTAAATGAAGTAACCTTCCATTTAGTTTGAGGAGTCAATACAATTTTTGAAGTAGTAATTTTACAAAACAAGCACCTTGTATGCTTTCAAAATACCATTCAAAAGAATGATTTGGCTCAGTGTTAATCTAATGTAAAGCCTTCAATATATAAAAGTAAGCCCATTCTTTTTGATTGTGTCTAAGAAAAATGAAGAGTTTCATTTAATCACACAGACCTCACTAAAGATGGAGGTCCATCATACATTTTAAAAACTGAGTATACACAGGGCAAAGTTACAACTTGCCAGTGAAATAAATAGCAATCATCCTTAAATCCAATGTTAGTCCAAGACAATTTATGAAATGAGTACATTCATTTACTCATTTCCATATTCAACACTGAGGATCTACAACATTGCAGGCACTCCTAGACAGGTATGGGGATGACATAATTTAATAAGCCATGGGTCATTATAATCTCAGTTAATCATACCCCCAAACCTTCCCCTATCAGGGAACCAGTACTTTCCTCCTGCTCAATTATTTCTAAACCAAGAGGCAAGTATTAAGGCAACTACCCTTCAAACTAAAGCATTTGCCACTGAATGTGCTATCTGCCCAGAAAGTATTGGCCTTTTAAGAGAGAACCTTGGAAATGAGGAAGGAAAAATCCCAACACAATGAATAATTTTTAAAGGGACTGAAACGAGGAAGTCCAAGCAGGACACTGAAAACAAGGGACTTATTTCCTATGGGGTGGCAGAGCTGGCAGGTAGCTAAACTGTTGTTTTACCATTAGAAAGCAGGTGGTAGATATGAGGAGTATGACACATAGCCAGGAAACAGAATTAATACAAGTTAGATAGGATGCCAGGACTCTGTTCCAGGAAGTAAAGTAGACAGAAAGTAAGGTAGATGAACTAGGAGTGAACAGCATGGGTAGCTGTTAAAGTCAGGCAAAGGAAGAGAAAGAGGAATCAAGGCTCCCCATGCATCACAGTTCCTAGTAGGTGGTCATTAAATCTTTGTTCGAGCAAACCATTTCCCCAGGGCGAAAGATATGAGCCCACCTTTAGCTTTTATCTTTTCATTCACTCATTTAGCAGCTTTTAACTCTGTGATCAATAAGGTTATATCACATACAGTAACAAGATTCCTTCATTTATCATGTTTAGTAGCCATATAAACACCACTCTAATTTTATTTTTTAAACATACCTTCCTTGTGTCACTACATAAAACACATGGGAATGTATCTGGTTTTCAAAGTTCAATTATAAGGTCTGAGGGATAAACTTAGTATCACAAACATTTAGAAGTGTAATTTGTCTTTAGAATTCTTCTTAATACCAGCATACCATACAGTTACAAATGTTGATATTTAAGCCTGTAGAGATTATGTTCTGTGCAGGCAAAAAAACTATTGAATATAAATTATTTTCAGTAAGAAAAAATGACTATAATTTTTCTTAGTTATAACAGAACATGTCAGAAGACGAAAATAGAGAAAAGCTAATCAAATTGCTTACAATTCTCATCCTAAAAAAGGCGAATCAATTTAACACCATGCTCTGAATACTATAAAACTCGTTTAGGAAGGCATTGGAAAATAAATAAATACCAGTGCAGACCTACTGGTTTCAATTATATTTTGTATTAAATTGGTTAGACAGAGAAAACAGTTCAGTAACTTCAGTGTTCCTTCTAGTGAAAAATGTCCACATGCTAAAGGTGTATAGAATGGCCCAGATTCTGGTCTAGTACCTCTGACAGGATAATTTATTGGAAAAAGAGTTTAATTTTTTGTAGCCAAAATAAATTTCTTTGCTGACCAGCTAAGTTAAGTTTCCATGGTTTGTTTATGCAGATTCTCTTGTTCAATAAATTTAACCCAGACAGGGATTCCACATGATTCTTACTACTATGTTGCCCAACTGGCCTAGAAATCCATACATCTTTGTAATGATTCTTTGGTAGACACCATAGCCAATTGGAGAAAACGCTAATAAAATTCAACAGAGCTGTTAAGGAACACATGAGCATTGGACTACCAATTGCCTATCTTTACAATAGAAAAATCACAAAGGGCAAAGTACGTTAGCGAATGAAATCAGTAGCATTGTTCGATTGATTATGTTTGTATCCTTTTGGCTGGCAAGTATGTTGGAAAATATTTTACAGTTTTAGTTCTATTTACATCAAAAATACAATTAGGATATTCCTTTTAGTTATTAAGATACATATCTCCCTTGAGATTAAGTTTTCATTATGGCTTTATGGCATAACTTGAAAAAAAAGCAGAACTTTTGTCCTTTTGATGTATTTTTAATACCTTTTCCAATTTTTAAATGGGCCCTTTTCAAGGAATATTCACTGGGAATTGTGACCATACAGGTGTGCTGTAGATATTTATAATTATTTTCTTTTGCGTGTACACACAGAATTCCAACTTTTGAGTTGAGTTCTTTTCAATGCCACCCCTTGGTAACAATGATTTAAATCATCCCAAACAGAATACAACTATTATTATGAATGATTGATAATTAAAATTTATCTCTTTAATGTTTGTGAATATCCTACAACAGTTATTATGAAGCTATTTCCTATAGGGAAGTTGTTTATACAATATGCTTTTGGTTACTGGTAACAAGATTCCATTTATCATATTTAGTACTCTAATATCATTCATATGCTTTTGGTTGAGGACAATAACATTTGGAGAGTTTAAGTTTAAATTTACTCAAGTTTATATTTTTAGAGGATGGTATAACTGTGGCTGTGATTCAGTTATCCTAATTCCAATGCCTGCTCTGATTGCATTACACTGTGATGTTTATTCCTTAATTGAGTGCAAAGAACAATCTTGCTATATCATGGAAAATTTCAGGGTCTAAATAAACCTGGAGCATGACATTACAGGTGCAGATTAAAGAAGGGACCCAGTTTTTTTTTTTTTTTCCAATATGCCAGCTGGAGGCTGGCTTTCATCTTAGTTTTGCTTTTAGCCAACAGCTCTATTTTCCAAAATTTCTCAGCCTTTAGAAACTATAGCCTATTTTAGTTGACTAAACATACAAAATCACAAGGTTTCTGGTGGGTCATCAAATGTATTCATTGAACCCATTCAATGTACCATAAACTGTGGAAGATTCTGGGATACATGAAGATTAAGACACAATTTTGCCTTTGCTTTAAAGAGTAAGGTAACCAACTGATCTGTTTGCCTGGGACATTCCTTGACTTAGCAATGAAAGCCTTACTGAAAAATTCTTAGACAGATCGGATGGCTGGTCACCCTACCTTCAAAGATGTTTTAAAGTAAACTGGAGATATGCATATAAACATCCAATTACAGTAGCACCAAAGTGTTTATAATGGTTATATACATAACATCAGTGAAAACAAACCAGATTCTTTACATGTGCCAATGAAACTGTTTACGTCTATCCACTGAATTCATATTAGTACATATCTCTTAAAATTGTATCCTTTCTAGTCCCAACAATGTCTCCAAGCTCTATCTTTTAATTTTCCACACTGAAATGAACTCTATTTTTTATTTCTTCCATTCTTTTCACATTTTGGGTGATGTTGTTCTATTTGTACAATCACCCTTCCTCCTCCAGCCATGTTCTTTAACATGTCATGTTCCCCTGTTATTTTTATAATAAATTTATGGCCCAGATTATTTTAGCAAAGAGCCTGGAATAAAGTAGTACTCAAGAGATGGTTTATGAAATGAAGGACTCAGAATTTTGAGTATCTGTGTTTACCTACAACATAGATAAAGTGTGTTCTACAAAGTCCATCTTTGTTCAACATAATAGATGAGGGCAATTTTTATGAGGGTTTCCTGATTTTCGAGTACGTGTCAAATACTTAAGTTTCCTCATTTAATCCTCTTAACCACTGTGAAAGAGAATGAATATTATGATTACCCTCATTTTATAAAAATGTAAAACAGGCACAGAAAAGTTAAGTAACCAGATCACTGGTATAATACAAATTCATAATTCATTCAAGTTCTGTGTCTGTTTTACAACAATCCTATGATTACATTATGCTGGTCCTAGCCCACAGTGTGTGTGTGTGTGTGTGTGTGTGTGTGTGTGTATGTATATGTGTATATATATATATATATATATATATATATATATATATATATATATATATATATATATCTCAAATACCTTCATAACTAAATGATAACACAAGTGTCAGTAATTATTTTCCAAAGTAAGTTTGTGTCAGCAGACATTAAAGGAAGAGAAACAGGGTGCCCCAAGAATTAGATGAATATGGCTATTTGGAATCTAGGATAGGAATTTATGACATTATATCAACCATCCAAGACACATTTATTGCCTATGACTATATGCAAATTATGAACAAATCTGAGGATACAAAACTGAATAAGAAAATGGTTCTTTTGGATTGCCAGCCTTGTATCCAGTGGCATTACCAATGAATGCCTAGAAAGAATCCCCTTTATAAATTTTCATAACTTGCCTCAAGCCACCCCAAATAAATACTCTATATAAACAGAGTGACTGCAATGCAAACATATCTTTTTAAATTTTTTAATATTTATTTTTTAGTTATAGGTGAACACAATGTCTTTATTTTACTTTATGTGGTGCTGAGGATCAAACCCAGTGTCTCATGCATGCCAGGCGAGTGCTCTACCTCTGAGCCACAACCCCAGCCCCACAAATATGTCTTTAAGACAAACTGTTCTACTTCACTTCCCAACCACCACCTAACTATGTAGAAGTTCTAAGTCTGCCACTGCTTAAAGTTGGGGTCTGCTAAGGACTGAATGTGTGCCCCTGAAATTCACACGTGGAAATCCCAATTTCCAGTGCAATGATATTAAGAGGCCCTCTGGGAGGTGATTAGGTCATGAAGGTGAAACCCTCATGAATGGTAGTAGTACCCTTCTAAAAGAGACCCAGGAAGCTTTCTCTCTCCCTTCTGGCATGTGAAGAAACAAGAAGCAAGCAATTTGCAACATAGAAAATGATTCTCACTCAAACCCTGCCACGCTGACACCCTTATTTGACTTCCATCCTCCATACCTGTAAGAAATAAACTTATGTTGTTTACAAACTACCCAATCTACAGTAGTTTGTTATAGCAGCCTGACTGAAACATCAATCACCAGAAGAGGAAGTATCTGATAGCAGTCACCAGAAAGATGGACAGAACCAGACCTCTCAGAAAAATGAGGATGGAATGGAGTTACCAGCATGAGGGGAACAGACAAGAACATGTTAGCATTAACAAAAGAGGATTCCATTTTCTAGGATTAGGGCACAAGATCCTAGTAAGAGGATAAGGAACAAAGCTCAAGATTCAAGTGAGGCAACCTGATCTTCCAAAGTTGTTTGTTGCTCTATTATTTTTCTTTGGCAAAAATTTCATTTTAGTTTTGTTTGCTTATCTTAGGAAATAATATGAAACATGCTATTTATACTCGAACAGACCCAGTAGGGTAACAATACTGTAAATCTTGGTAAAAAACTAATCACCATAACTATCTTGAGTAGTAGTCACTATATTTCCCAAATGTATTTTTTAAAAGGCAATTCAGTAGATATCATGGCTCAAACATGGTTCTTTTCACATTCGTGGAATTTAAAAAAATACCATCTTGAAAATACATACACAATTATTCTATAGAAATGGTTTTCTTAAGTGATTTCAAAATTATGCCTAAAAGTAAATCAGAATTGGCATATCATTAGAAGTAATAAGTATATGACAATAATATTATCTAAATCAAGATGCAAATGATTAATGTATAGCACAGTTAGAATCATGTTAAGTGAAATAACCTAGACTCAGAAAGATAAGTATCACATTTTCTCTCAGATAGAATCTAGGGGTGGGGGATGGTGACATGAAAGTAGAAGGGAGACTATAAAGAAGAGAAAGGGAATTGGGGGAAGGGAAACTATGGGGGAGCAACAAGGGAAATGGATATGATCAAAATGTGTTATATGCATACTCAGATATGCCACAATGGGACTAATTAATCTGTAAAATTAAATGCGCTAATAAAGAGCACAATGAATTTAGAAATTTTTAAAAGCCAGTCCTGGATACATAATATTAGTAAAATTAAGCCCCCAATACATGGTAAAATTAAATCTACTTTCCCTAGGAAAGGTGCTCTGACTGTAGAAATATCAAATATATTTACTGGTATCACCAGTTAGCAATGTGTTATTGTTATGTAGCAAACAAAACCAGCTGACTGAAAAAATAAATCAAAATGTCACTTGCTTGATAGAAAGTTTTTGTTCATAACAGCTGATTTTTCAACTAGATATGTTTTACAAACTTCAAGCAAAAAGACCAAAAGAAATAGCAATTTCTTTTGTTATTTGAGAAGTTTGATGTGTGTCTGTTTATGTGTATCCATTCACATTCAGCTATTCTTTTTGACCTTAATATGGTCCCATGTATAGAACAATAAATTCAGTTGGTAAATAACAAAACAAATTTTATTGAGAAACAGACTGGCATGTAGCTCAGTGGTAGAATACATGCTTAGCATGCGCAAGGCCCTGGATTAATTCCCCAACATCCTGCCTTCTAAAAAACCAAAAAAAAACAAAACACCCAAGTAATACATTTTTCTTTATACTTTGGAGGTAAGTATCCTAATTTGGAGGTTATTTAAATACCTTTTTAAAAATCTAATTCTTTACCACATTTTTTTCTTGGGTTTCTTCTGTGACAGTCTAAGATCTCCACAGAGATTCTCACCATTGGCTTCTCCATGTCCAGCATATTCATCAGTTTGTGAAATTATTTTCATCAGCCCAATCCACACATTGGTGGGGTCCACTGTAGCTTTTTAGCAAATTTTTGTGTGTGTGATGCTGGGGATCGAACCCAGGGCTTTTGCATGCAAGGCAAGCACTCTACCAATGGAGCTATATCCCTAGCTTGCTTTTTAGCAAATTTTAAATGCACACAAGAAAGGGCTGGACTATGGAGATGTAATTTTACAGATTTCTTTTGACTGAGGATCCTACAGCACCATAAAAGAATCATTTCTCACTGTGAAACACAGCCCAGTTTCTGAGTACCAGAGCTTAGTGGGAAACAGGAACAGGGTCTCTTATCAAGACCGCCTCAATTCTCCTCCACAGAGCAGAACCATCTGCTGGGCAAGTTCTCTAACCAGGCAAGCGTGGGAGAGCGTGGGTCTGAGAGATCCTGCGTGGGCCAGCATAGACTAACATAGGTGTATGCCAGGCTAGTTTAGGCCAGCACAGGCCAACTCATCGTGGGCAAGCACCACAGAGCGCATGCGTGCTCCACAGCTAACACCCACTCTTGATTCTCTTTTTTTCACACTCCCTCCTACTTCTATGACATTTGGGGATATGGGAATAATCTTATTAGTCACTAACCTCAGGAAATGTACTGTTTCAAATGATCTCTACTTCTTTTAAATTACCACTTATAAATAGGGTTGCCAGGTTTAGTAAATAAAAATACAAGACCCCCAGTATAATTGGTGTTAGAGAAAAGCAGTTTTGTTGTTGTTGTTGTTTTAGTAGAAGTATACTTCATGTAATATTGGGACATACTTATGCTTTAAAAAAATCCTTCCTTTTCATCTGAGTGCCCTGCATTTTATCTGGCAACCTACTTATCAAGTAAGGGTCTAGTTAAAGAATTCCAATTATATTGTATTCAAAAAATTGTGCTGGGGACAGTGCATTAGAGCCTTAATTGATGTGTTTGCCTTGCAGTTACAATGGTCTCAAAGCCAGTGAGTGATGCTTAAACATAAGACTGCATTTGTAATACAGATTTATACAGTGAAGTAATGTTACCCATGTTTTACCATAGTTTTTTTTAATTTTAATTTATTAAATATGACAGAATACAATTCAATTAATATTACACATATAGAGCACAATTTTTCATATCTCTGGTTGTACACAAAGTAGAGTCACACCATTTGTGTCTTTATACATGTACTTAGGATAATGATGTTCATCTAATTCCACCATCTTTTCTACTCCCATGCCCCCACCCTTCCCCTCTCTCCCCTTTGCCCTATCTAAATTTCCTCCATTCCCCATGCTCCCCCCACCCCCATTGTGGATCAGCATCCTCATATCAGAGAAAACATTCAGCATAGTCTTTACATGTTAATTTTACTAAATATTTGACCATGTCAAGTTCAGTGTCTCAAAAATGTATTTTGTTCCAAAACTAAATGTTTCCCCTGAAAAGGAAAAATAGAATAGGTATTTATTTATGGTATATAACTTTACTTATGTGAACAAAGCAACAAGGAAACTTGACTTAGAATCTACCAAATGGTCTGCAGTTCTTATTTTGCCTTGCACTTCTTCTGCCTCCCAGGCGAAGCCCCTGAGATCTACCTGTTTTACTTTCTAGTACCTATAACATTGCATTATGACAACAAGTCTGATAAGCACATTTTTCTGAGTTCTGAGCAGAAATTCATTTAATCTTGATTTTGTACTGAATCGTGGTGGAACCTAGTATATAAATGATGAGCACATGGAGAGAAGAGAGTTATTAGGTAGGGAGAATATGTCATTGTAGATGAATTATACAGAATACCATATGAAGACCAAGAGGAGGTCATGACAATACCATTGACAACACTTAAAGGATTAAGCCTTGGGAATAACTGGACAAAGTCAGCAATATGGGATTCCCCTCAGAAAAGATCAAATAGGAAATTCAATAAGGCATGTACATACATATCAATGTAAGCCCAGGATGGGTTATCCTGGGCTTGCATTGATATACATTGATATATCCCCTAAATAACATTTTTCATAGTCACTCGAAACAAAACCTTATTTTCTGAATTCACAATGCAGCATTTTGTGGTATTTCCCAAGCTGTACTACTCATAGATACAATACAGAAATTGAAAGTGTTTTCCTTCATGCTCAAATATTTTTAAAATGCACATTTTTATATGGATAACAGGTGAGCTCAAAGCACAACTGGATTTTAGGTGGCAGTTACTTATGCAAAAATCAAGGTGTTCCCATATGGATATTCCTTTGTTTAAAAAAAAAGTAATATGTGAATGCATTTGATTTGTTACCTTTTCTATTTGTATAGGAGAAACAAGAAAGATGAATATAATTATGCATATTTGCAATGATCAGGCATTTAAAATGTGATAAGATATTTGCTAGGAAAGTATGTCTATGGGTAGAACAGAGAAGAGGCTCCAGGGTTATGTCAAGCTGCAAAGTGATATGTATGTGAAAGAATTCTCAGGCTCATTAATCATTTTTGTACTTGAAGTGCTAAACTGCTAATGTTACACTGAGAGTGAAAATGAAGTAATTAAGGAGTTTAATAGCTACAGTCTTTTGAGGAAAAAACAAGTTGATAATGCTTCTTTTAATATGTTATATAAATTGGATTTTTTGTTAAATTACAAAAACCAGGTTCATCTATTATGTAGCTTTGAATGACACAAACCATTTGATTATATTTGTATATGGGGTCAATAGATGCCTATGTGAAAGCAGTTTACAAAACCATCACATTTATATAAGATGGTCTGTTACCAACAGTACAAAGACACCTATTAGGCTCTCACCTTTTTCTTTTTGATGCTGTAAAGTATTACTTCTCAAATGATCTGTGGCAAAGGGCCAGTTTTTGTTCCTTTGGTCCCAGTTCATCTCAGATGATTCTTTGGTAAAGTGCAGTAACAATTGCTTGGGAAATGAAACATAAAGACATACAAGATACAAGCCCATTTTTAAATTATTGAATTCTACAGTTATAATATTATTTGGTTGCATTTCTATAAGATTTTCTAATAGCCTACTACCCATTACTCCACAGACTGGAAATGATGTGAGGATCTGTTCCAGCCCATGTTGAGAAGTCTGGAGAACAGTTGTTTGGCCCTAAACGGATACCAATTCATTCCCAGGCTGCATGCAGGTTGCCTGCAGGCTGAGGAGATGTGTAAGGAGCTAATACCCTGTGTGAACCTCCTGCAACCCTTAGGGAGGACTGTAAACTAGATGGGGTTAAGAAATGCTCATAGATAAGCATCTTCACTAAGTCCAAGCATCTCACTCCCTTTCATTTGACTGACTGACTTTCTTTTTTATTAAGTCTAAATCATTTTTCATTCTTCCCCTTTCCTTCCATTCTTTCTTCTTTCCATTTTGGAGATAATTCATGCAGTTAAAAGGCCCAGACCATGGTAGATGGACAGAACTGGGTTTGAATAGTGACACTGCCATCTTCTGACTCTGAAAAAGCAGGCTGGTAACTCAATTCTGCTAAGTCAGGACTCTCAAAAGTTAGGATTGTACTGTTGTTAAGTGTTAACTGTATTATCCTCTGTACAGTCTGAATGTGATTCAAAAATTAGATAAAAGAGAATAATAGGTACTTGTAAAAGGCTGCTCACCCCCTCAACCTCTTCCTTTTTTGGTTCTTCCTTGATGTCTAAAAGGGAAAGCTGCACTGTTATATGCAATGCTTAAGATAATATATTAGCAGTTATGCTTACAGCTTATTAACATGACTCTCCTCAGAAAATTAAATAAAGCATATCAATCAACCAACAAACCAGATAAATAGACAGACAGACACTACTACATCTTGTCTCCTCTCTTAGGTGATAATATTTTCCACAGTGACCCAAAACAGAATTCCTCCCAACTCCATCTGTTATCAATTCCATAAAGTTATTCCCCCAAATGGTACCTACATTCATTTATTCACTTTTGCTCCCTAGCCACTATTTGATTCTTTTCTGAAGTTTTAGAACCAATCTCCCCTGTATCATTTTTTAAATCCACTCAATCTATTTTCAACATTTATATGAGAAGGCTATTTTTATTGATTCATAATTATACATGATAGTTGGATTCACCATGCTATACTCATACATGCACATATTTTGATCAATTGCATTCCTCAAAATCTTTCCTTTTTTCCCCTCCTCCCTCACACTGATGTGCCTGCTAACTTTACTGATCTCCTTTCTGTTGTTTTAATTAATACATCATAATTTATATCTGTATCTGTATCTGTATCTATCTATATATATATATATGTATATATATATATATATATATATATATATATATATGTATGTATCTATATATGATCCATTGTGGTATAGTGGTACATGGACATAGCATGTAGCAAAATTTGATTAGAACATGAAGCAGACATTTGAAGAGGTCAGGCTTTTCATTCACCACATTCAGAAGACCACAGATTTAACTGACAGCAATATTTTAGCGTATAGAAGGTTCTTTGGTCAAGAGAATGTGTTATTCTAATACTTGTATTGGGTATCATATGAGAATTAGTTTTTATTATCAACTCATTCTATTTTGCACAAACACTTAATAATTATTAGCTTCATGGTAGAGAAAACTGATCATTATATATCCTGTCTCCTGGAATTAATACCACTTTTAAATGGAACCGAAGACTTTATATTTAAAGACAGAATATTATAATTATAAAAAGCAAGTCTATTTCAAAGATTTTTTCACTATGATTAATTTATAATTTATAAAATAATTTATAATTTATAAAATAAATTATTAAGTCATCTCAGTAATCCATTTAATTTTAAAATTAATTTAACAAATTTCCACTATGCAAAAATATTTAGGATCAAACTTGATCTCAAATAATAAATCCATCAGCACTTAATTGTCAATGTATATTTGTATTATCTTTTATATGATTAGCTAAACTTTTATAGAAATGCTAGTTTTCTATTATCTTTCTAATGACCCAGCTGTTACCCTCAACTTAATTTTTATACCTCAAATTACATATTAACTTGAACATATGTATGGGAAATAGATATAATTAGACTTCTGTCAAAAAAATACTAGTATTTGTCTCTCATTTAAGGAACTGAATTTTACTTTAGTACATCAATTGCATATTTCATGAAATATAGATAATTCCTTTTCCTGTAAAAAGGAAGCAGACTTAAACACAAGGATCCTAAATCAGACTAGATCTGGAGAAGAGAATAAATCACAACACCTTTTTGATAACATAGAACATTTTAAGATGGAAAGAGGCCAAGGTGTACATTTAGGTCTGGCCCAACTTGAGTTATAAATATTTTTATAGCCTACTCTGCTTTCTCCCCAGCCATGTATGCCAAAACTATTTTAAAATTATACTTGTAATACTTTCTTCCTTTGCTGGCCTTGCTGACTTATTCCATGTTATCCATTCCAAGTGTGATGAATCTTTTTATATTTCTTTGCGACTTTTCTTATATATAAGCTGGTGGTGTCTACAGGCAGTTGACATTTGCTCAAATAGTTAGGATCACCCATCATATCTATTCTGTAAGAACTGTGCAGATATGAAATAATCCCTTCTCAATCTCTTCATTCTCTAAGTACATAGTTCTAAATTTTCCTATTTTTCTGAATCAATATTATTGAATATATATATCTTTAGTTATTCAATATCCTATCATTTCCAAAATAACAAATAGTTAACCAATTTGAATTTGGGCATTCTATGTCTAATGTTACATGTCTTACTTTATCCTTTATATCTTTAATACAAAACATTGGCTTTTTCTATTTTAGGGGAAAGTGAATTATTTTCAGGATTAAATGCCTATATCTTTAATTTTTGTCTAAAATATCTATTATTTAATGACTAATTTCTTGAGAACAGTGGGGGATAAAAGACAAAACAGGTATTAAATAGCTCTTAATATCATGAAAACACTGATATATTTTTGTTTTTATATCAAAATATCTCAGTGCTTTTGTGATACAATATTTATCTTGGGCATAATATAAGGAATAAACTGGAGTTAATTAAGCTTAGTAGCAATGCTATAACTCCCACCCACCCACACACACACACACACACCATCCTCACTCCACCTGGGAATCCACAGGTGAGAAGTTATAGTTTTCCCTCACCAAGATGTGGAAAAGTTGAGTTAAAATAGTGCAGGCAGAAATATTTTCCTTCCTCTTCATCTCTCCATCATGTACAACTCAGAGCACTGACCCTTCCCTTAAATGTTTCTTGCTTCTTTTGGCAGATTCCTGAACACCATCTAGAAGATTATGGTTTATTAGCTCCATGATTGGTCCCAGGAATCTTTGTTTAACTGACCTTCTCAGGTGATTTTGAGCCAAAGCACAAAGATCAATTTCTTCAACTTTTTCCACCATGTTTTCCTTTTCTGGTCGCTAAATGGTTAATCCCTTGCTAATGCTTTAGAATATCTTTGTAAGTTATAGAATAACATAGGTAAGCACAGTTCAAGAAAATATGCCTAAAACTCATTGGCCAGAGAGAAGGGGTAGGACAAATTTGGGAGATATAAGAGTTTACTAATTCATGGGAATGGAACCACCATTTGACCCAGCTATCCGTCTCCTCGGTCTATACCCAAAGGACTTAAAAACAGCATTCTACAGGGACACAGCCATATCAATGTTTATAGCAGCACAATTCACCATAGCTAAACCGTGGAACCAATCTAGATGTCCTTCAATAGATGAATGGATAAAAAAAGTGTGGCATATATACACAATGGAATATTACTCAGCAATAAAAGAAAATAAAATCATGGCATTTGCAGGTAAATGGATGGAGTTAGAGAAGATAATGCTAAGTGAAGTTAGCCAGTCCCAGAAAAACAAATGCTGAATGTTTTCTCTGATATAAGGAGGTTGATTCACAGGGATAGGGAGGGGGAGCATGGGAGGAATAGAAGAACTTTAGATAGGGCAGAGGGGTTGGAGGGGAAGGGAGGGGGAATGGATTATTGATGATGGTGGAACATGATGATCATTATTACCCAAAGTACAGGTATGAAGACATGAATTGGTGTGAATATAGTATGTATACAACCAGAGATATGAAAAATTGTGCTCTATATACATAATAAGAATTGGAATGCATTCTGCTGTCTTATATAAATTAAAAAATTTTAAAAAGAGTTCACTAATTCAAAAAAATGTTTCTGGAGCATGCATTAAGTATCAAGCAATTTGATCAGTTCTGGAAATAAAAAAAATTAAAAGCATTTTTATCATGCAAGGAATTCAGTCTTGCAAAAGACCAGCGTAAGTTAAAAAATCAAAACAATATTGTTGAGTGTAACAAAAACTTAGACCAATAACAAAATTGTGGTCTAGTAGAAAGATGGTGGCATGCTTTTTCTTGTCCAAGCTGTTTTAATGGGTTCTCTTTCCCATAGTGCCAGAAATTATAAAATCTCAAATTTCTTTTCATATGAACAAATTATTGAACACCTTCTTCTGGTCCAAGTTAACTCATGACCCTGAACTCCAATTTCTAGCTTTCTTGGGGCTGACCCTGTCTTATCCATGTGCTTGCAGTCCTAGTAGAAAACAGGACATTGTTGGTAAAGCAACAGTGGCATTTTAAAGCCCACAAAAGTCATAGGTTCCTAGGTGCCCTTCAGCAGATGAATAAAGAAAATGTGGTATATATACACAATGGAATATTACTCGGCTATAAAGAATAAAATGACATTTGCCAGAAAATGGATGGAACTGGAGAATGTCATGCTAAGTGAAATAAGCTAATCCCAAAAAACCAAAGGCCAAATATTCTCTCTGCTATGAGGATGCTAACACAAAATAAGGGGGTCATGAAAGAATAGATTGAATTAGACAAAGGGGAATGAAGGAAAGGGAGGGGATGGAAATAGGAAAGACAGTAGAATGTATCAGACATAACTTTCTTATGTTCACATATGAATACACGACCAGTGTAACTCCACATTATGTACAATCACAAGAATGTTAAGTTATACGAGGCTGGGGTTGTGGCTCAGTGGAAGACCACTTGCCTAGCATGTGGGAGGCACTGGGTTCAATCCTTAGCATCACATGTAAATTAATAAATAATAAAGGCACATCAACAACTAAAAAATATTTTTAAAAGAATGTGAAGTTATACTCCATGTATGTATAATATGTCAAAATACATTCTACTGTCATGTATAACTAGAAAGAATGAAAAAAAATAGGAAAAAAAAGTCATAGGTTCCAAATTTCCTGATCTATCAGGTCAGAATAATCAGACTTTCTGCCAGGTATGGTATCAAACAACTATAATCAGAGCAACTCAGGAAGCTGAGGCAGGAGGATCATAAATTCAAAGCCAGCCTCAGCAACTTAGTGGGACCCTGTCTCAAAAAATATATATAGAAAGGGATAGGGGTGTGGCTCAGTGGTTAAGTGCCCCTGGGTTCAATCCCTGGTAACAAAACACACACACAATTCTCAGGCTTTTAATGCCTAGACAACCCATACTTTCAAGTACTTGACTGTTAACGAAAAAAGTCCTTGAAATTTGGTTATCAAATCTAGAAATGCTCATACATTTAATACTTCTTTAACCAAATTCCCTTAGAACCTCGTTTTGGCAAGACAGTTAAATATTTTATGTGGGAAATGTCTTTCCCTTTTCCTCGATTTATTTTTTTTCTTCCCTTTTATCAGAGTACATGCTTAAATGTTTCTAGGATAATTTGGGAGAGAAATAATGTAGGTCAAGGTCACGTAAGCCAAAACAATGAGGAAAAATGGCAACAGTGACATTTCAATCTTTGTTATAATGTAGAAACATTAAGAGCAAACGTCCTGAACTATAAACCCCAGATAATTGACTTCTTTAAAGCATGTGTGGATTTAAATGTATAAATACTGTATATCCTATATTATCCATTTATTCAACAAGTATTTTTTTGACTGTCTACTATATTCAAAGCCCTGTGGCAGTGTGCAGTGTATGCTATCACAAGCAAAATATAGACATAGTATATGCCCCAAAGCAATCTAGAGTCTGGTAGGAGTGAAAGTACTTGGTAGACAATTAAAAATTACAATTGTGCCAAATGCTAAGCACAGAACATTACATATAAGGAGATTTGACCTGTATGGAGAGGTTATTGAAGGCCTCTCTAAGAAGGGATATAAAAGACAACTATGAAATAATTATGAAAAGAGAGAGGAAGAACAGCCCAGGTATAAGATGAAAGTTCTGCAATGGGACTTCCTGACAAGGTTGGAGACAGAGAGCTGATGGGACTAGAGTTCAGAGAGGGGCAAAAAAAAATGGTTGAGGGATGGATAACTGGGGTAGGCATTCAGAATAGTTACGAGAATGAAAAAGCTGATTGACTTCTGCATTCTGTCCTCCAGAACTCAGAGATCCGACCTCCAACTGAAAGACAAATTCAATAGGTACTGTGGCAGGACTAGAGGCAGCAAGGCAAGCCAGGCAAGCCAGGCAATACAGTTTGAAAAACAGGATCCTGCCTGAATGGGTAAATCTGAGCTGGTCCCTGAAGGATAAGAGCAATTAAGGGAGAAAAGTAAAAGCAACAGCAAGAGTCTGAGCCAGGCAACTTTTAAGAAATGCCTCACATTTAGAAACAACTAGATTACTAACTAGATGGACTTCTTATCCTTCAAATCACTTTTCTCAATCTCTATCTACCCGCCTCCCCCATTCTGTGGGGTTTTAACAAAATCCAAATTCCATATCCTGGCCTGTATCTTTAAAAAAAATAATAAGGAGCTTGTTACATGGTCTAATATTAATCTATCCAAGGCTTATCTCTGACCTTCATCTTCAAATGCTCTACCTTTGTTTCCACTTTGCTTTTTCTTTTGGTGGGGGGAGTGGGCAGGGGGAGGAATAGCTAGGAATTGGGGCACTCAACCAGTAAGCCACATTCCCAGCCCTATTTTGTATTTTATTTAGAGACAGGGTCTCACTGAGTTGCTTAGTGCCTCGCTTTTGCTGAGGCTGGCTTTGAACTCATGATCCTCCTATCTCAGCCTCCCAAGCTGGTAGAATTACAAACACCATGCCACCTCACCCAGCTACACTTTACTTTCTGGTTTATTTTTTTTTCTAGAAATCTTCCACAGTCCACAGGCTTCCAAAAGCATCCATCCCAATGAAAATCACTGAACTTTGAAATTCTGTTTGTCCTTTTGTTTCCTTTCAAATATCAAACATGCATGTGACTTAACTGATAAAGAATGCTTAAAGTCTTTTCTTTAGCCCTCTTGTACTCAGAGATAATTGAGCTCATGCACCCATCAACCAGGCTTTATTACAATTGAAGTAAATATAGCTTTAGCCTCTTGTTGATTTGTCCACTTACATCAGAAATTATATTTTCAAGCAAACTGCTTAGAATATAGGCTCTAATTAAAAGAAGTGTGATTGTTAAAGATCCCCTAGCATTACAAATGATTAGGAAGTGTGTGGTATTCTCTTATGCTTATAGAAGTATCAAAAGACTATTTTCAAAGATTAGAATAAGATATGTAAGATCAAAATGATGTAAGATGTAAAGTTGCATGCTTTATTGCTAAAATGGTGAAAAATGATCCTAGAATAATGTTACCTTTTTTATAATATTGATAATATTATAATATGGTGCTCCAAAGTACCTCTCCAGTAAGTATTTTTCCCACTTGAACTTTTTGTACACAAAACATCATTACCTGGTTTCATCAGCTCTCCCTTTTCAAGGATTTCTTATATAAGAGTGTATGTCAGGTTAATTTATCTGGCTTCATTTCATGTAGACCAAGGTCATGAGTTTAATTTCTTTGGAGGCAGTTCAGTGTTTTAAACGGAAACTAAATTTGGTCCCAAACAGACCTGATTTTCCATTTTGACTCTCCCCACCCCCAACTTAACCCTTTCCGAAGTCACAAGAAAAAGAGCTCCCAGTTTGTCTGGACAATCCTAGCATTTTATTCTAAAACATATTTCTCCCTATATATTCCTAAAATTCAAGATTCACCCAGTGTCTTATATTTTCTTCTTGTCAAATTGAAGTATTTGAACAAATTTCTTAATTTCTGCAAGCCTCATTTGCCTCAGTTTTAGAGAATTTTTAAAGGATATCACAGGGTCCTTGTGAAATCTAAATATGTCAAGTACCAAATGCAGTGTCTGGCACATAGTAATTGCTGAACAAATATTAACACTTTCCTTCCTTGGTCTGTATATTTCCTATCCATCTTTGGGCAAAATAGATTGCTAAAAACAGATTACTAGCATAATCTTGGCAAGAATCAATCAAGTTCTATTCAGAATTTTTGTCCTTCCCCAAATAGCTTTTCTGTTGTAAGTAGATTGGTATCTGACTCAGAATTTTAAAACTATATATGTATTTGAAATGATTTATGTTTATTTCAGACTAAACATTTAATCTGCCTCATAAACTTTATATGACCATAATTAAAAAGTCACTGGAGAGTATTTTTTTTACTCAATGCATTTTATAAATGTGGATAATAACATCTACCTTAGATTCATTGACAAAAATAGTTTAATAAATGCAAAGAATTTAGTACAGTGCAGTGCACAAAATTAAATCCTCAATAACAGGTAACTTATTTTTAAAAGGGCCTAGATTTTATTTTACTGAGGAAGTACACCAAATTATATACTGCTAGAACAATTTTGTAAAAAGGGAGATCACAACCACAGGAGGAGCGGAGGAGGAGAAAGAGAAAGTTTCCATTTTCAACTGCCTGGAACAGGAAATATTCACTCCTGTCTTAGCACTATAGTAGCCTAATGACCTTGCACAAGTCAACCTCTGTGAGCTTCAACTATTTTCCTTAACCCTAGGATGATTCATTTTAGTATTTAACAAATGTTTACTGACCACGTACTACAGGCCAGAGACAATGAACCTTTAATATGATCGTGGATACAAACATGATTTATGTATTATATAATGCCATCCAAACATAGCTTCCTATAAGTTTTGGCAAAAGACCTCATTATAAAATGGGTTAATGCTTGACAAAAGACTTTAGAGTTAATGCTGAGATTATCAAAATGTCATTCCTTAAAAACCTTATGACACTCAAAGGCAGTCCTTAATGACCCTCATAGGACCAGGCATAGAAATATAGAAGGTGCTAAGGTGGATTTATAATTGTTTAACCGATTGTTATCGTCATCCTCCTTAACTTTTACACATTTATTAAATCACAAGTCATGCAGAGAGCCCCATATTCCCCTAGCAATGCCAGACCATACCCATTTAAACACATACACATATACATACATACATACATAAAGGTCTGGTATATAAGCTACAGAGTCTTGGATGGTAAAAATGGAGCTTGCAAAGGGCAGCCTGACCCATAGAAGGTTTTAAAGAAAGGAATGTAGAGCTAAAGATTTCTCCAATCTTTTTATGCTATGTTAAAAGACTACATTATATGTATTTTTTAAATACCCAAATCAAGCTTCCTTGAGCTGAGCTAAAATACAAGTTCAAAAATGCATGTGACAAGATTAGACTGGCACAAGTTAAAAGATTGGCTCTATTTGCATTTATTGCCCTCTTTTGCTAAATGTGACATACTTCTCTATCCAGGACTAATTTATTAAGTTGGCCTTCTATCTAGAATAAAAACCTACTCAAGCTAGATTTACTTTAAAATGTAGCCACCCCCATGAACCACTAGACCTCAGATTCAGCCAGTGTAGTGAATTGACATACTTTTTCCTCCATGTTTTTTTAAATCTCTGAAAAAGTATTCATGTCAGTTATGCAGCTGTTTTACAAAGGCTGAACCCTGTTACTGATATGTAAATGCTATTATTTCCTTAGTCAAAAATGCACTTTTACATTTCCTTGCTCCCCACAATATAGTGTGAGGTTATCCTTGAAGAATTATCAGCTGAATCTCCCTTCTGCAATAAGGTGATGTGGTCTCCCCTCAGCACTGCTCTAGAGGTGGAACATAATTAGCACTCCATCAAAAATTACTTTAGAGAGCACAACTGTAGTTGCCTTCCAAATCAGACTTATGAAAAGACCTGCATTATGCAGTATAAATAAAAGGCTAATTTATTATCGATCATATGGAGAAGTATGTGCACAAAGAGTCTTGGTTGCTTTCCAAAATATTCAATTAGATCCACCCTCACTTCATTTTTTGCAATAAAGACCCAAAAAGGTTGGGCAGAACAATATTCTGTATACTGTGTGTGCGCCATGGGAATTAGAAATGCAAGGAATCCTCTCCACAGGATCTCACAGTGTAGAGGGGGAAATAATGTGTCCATCAACACAGTATTTTCCAAAGTTCTACCCCTTAATCATTGCCCTCAGTAGATGATGTTGAGAGCCACAGCCAAAGGGGCCCCAGCAAACTTTCAGCTGCCAGCTGATGATTGGCTCACAGCGGCCCCAGCAAACTTCTAGCTGCCAACTGATTGGCTCCTCTGCAGTGATGCTCATTGGGCTGTTTCCTCGCCCTTTCAGACCACGGAGCTGCTCATTGGGGGACTTTTTTGGCTCCGCCCATGTGACCCAGCCAATCGGCCTCAAGAGCAGGAGGAGTGGGGGAGGTTGAGAGGCTTGTGGGAAGCCGGTGGTGGCAGTTGAGCTCTGAGGGTTTTTCCTGAGGAGCTGTGTGGTGTGATGTGTGTGTTCTAAAAATAAAGTTCGTTTCTTTTGACAAGTGGCTCCTGAATTGTGCCCAGCCAGACTGCGGCAGATACCATATCTGGGAAGCTGTGGTTCCCTGTATTTAAGACCCAGAGTCAAAATTAAAATCAAGGTTTTAGTAGCTAGAAGCACTGCCCCATTAAACTATTTAAACTCTAAAATGAAACAACTCTGAATATACTTTTGGTCAGGCATAGGCAACCAAGTTACAAATCACTTGATGGCTGATGCATTACAAAGTAAATGTTTAGAAATGCTCTTCTGTGAGGATTCTTAAGACTATAGCAAACGAAAATCTTTCCAGGGTGCACTTAAATGGCAATTCTATCCAGAAGGAGGATAAGAGATTAGAAAACATCAAGCTTCCTTATAACCCCATAACTATACCATGATAAAACACTTACATTGCAAGAAAACCATGTTATTTTATGTTATTCCATTAAAATATGATAAAAAATGAACGTTCAACATCACAAAGTAGAAAATACCAAACAGCATTCAGGATGAAGGTAAGGGCACATGAGAAGTCATGAATTACTTACATAATATGTGTTCTCAAATGTGCAAGATCTTTATAACTAAAATTAAATGGATTTTATAACAGAGTGGCACAAGTCCTGGCTTGATTCAATTTGCTTTCAGCAGAATCATACAGCTAATCAATAAGGTTCTATGAAAATGAACCAAAAAAAAAATCACAAGGTGGTAGAAAAAGATCTTCATGATTATCTAGATCAAGGGTTAGTAAATTTTCCCTATGAAGGGCCAGAAAGTGAACTCTGTAAGCTTTGTGAACCATATAGTCCCTGTGGCAAATACTCAGCTTTGCAGTTGAAGCTCTACAGACAATAAAATACAGTCAGACAACACAGAAACAAATGGGTGTGGCTATATTCCAATAACACTATTTATGGACAATGAAATTTGAATCTTGTGTAATTTTCATGCATCATGAAATAGTCTTTTTCACTTCCATAAAATTATCAAAACCATTTCTGGCTTGCAGGCCATACAAAAACACAAGATGGACTCATCTGCTCATCAGTAATTTTTTTGAACTACATTCTTTATAGAAGATTTATCTCTTCAAATCAAACTATACACATAGGACTGGTAAAATACTACCCCTTCTAGTTGGAGTGTCCTCTCTTTTAATGGCATTATATAGATAGAGCAAATCAAAGCAGGACTGCATTTGACTTCAGAACACTAACAGGGGCTATCTATTTGTTGCTCCTAGCAGCCTACCTCCTGGTGTCACCCCATACTAATATTCCTCAAAGCACAGTTCAGAAACCATGATTGTCATTCGAGCCATTCAATTTCCTCTTGAAGAATTTGAGGCATAGGAAGATGACATAATTGTCCTAAAGTATGCAAATTATATTAAGTGGACAGGCTCAAAAGCATGGGGTCCTTTGTGTGTGTTCTGGTTTTGGCTTCCCAGAAACAACACAATTTGTTCAGGATAAAACCCAAGTTGAAGTTGTATATCATGGGCAAATAGATGAACAAAATGTAACTTGGATATCTTTCCTCCCACTACGTGTCAGAAACAGAGAATTTGATTAATGCTGGACAGTGCTCATCAACTTGAAAGACCTTAAATCACCCCACTGGTTTTATGCTCTCCCTCAACCTAAGGCTTTCGGGTAGCAAACTGTATATTTCTGTGCAGGCTCCAGAGGAGCACCATCCCCATGAGGATGGTACTACCTTCATCTGCTTCTTCTGTTATCCTGGAATGACTCAATACAAGATCACTGCCAGCAAGTACATTTCTGCTTTCTATGATGGTGTCCCTGACTTCAGGGACACCATCATTTAAAACTGCTGAATATATCATTTCCCAAAATACATCACAAGTAACACCCATGTTGTAATTCCTAAGATGCAAATAAATGTTCCATACATTGGAGGAATTATAGTTTCCTCCAATCAAATGAGTATATATTTAATTACCTCATTAGTAATTCACAATCCACATTAGTATGTTAAAGAATCTGAGAAGACCTATACCAAATAATTTAGCTTTTTAAACTAGTGTTTCCCCCAATTTATTTTAAAACAGAAATATTTTTATTATTCTTTTGTTCTTTATTTTGTATTATTTTTGTGGAGGAAACATCTTTCAGTGGATGGCGAGGAGCTAGTTTTATATTCATATTTGTTTTGTGATCATTAACTTAGTCAAGAATGTGCATTGTGTGCTTATTGTGTGTCAGGCACTGATCCAGGCCCTTGAAATACTGTGATGAATAAGACAGACATGTTTTCTGCCCTCATGGAGTTTATATCCTAGTTGAGGAGACAGGCAGTGAACAGATAAGTTAACAGATTTATGCACTGTACAGTGATTTATTAACTATTTACTTTTTGTCAGGTTCTGTTTGCCACAACACTGAGATTCAGACAAATGCCCACTACCCTTGTGGCTTACATGAAGGTAATAAGTGGATGATAAAACTTACCTTTCTTAAGCTTTTTTATATGCAAGGCACTATTTTATGTGCTTTATGTGCTGAGAACCGAAACCATCTACTGTTATTTAATAGACATTGAGGACTGAATCTCCCACCCTTACCCATCTAGAATAATGTTACTTTGTTATTCCATCACTATTAATTTTCCTGACTCTTTTGCCAAGGTAAGTAGTTTGATTTTTCATTATAAGGACTTCCAAAACCTGTCAACTCTTCAATACAGTCAATGGAAAGTGCACATCTTTGAAAGTCTCCCTCAATATGTTGGTTTTGCTGTTTGCATCAATCCTAGACTGTTATATCTTGATTCTCAACCAAACTTAATAAAGTCTCCTTTCTGGGCAATTAAAAAAAAAAACATTTTAAACCAAACTTTCAGTTCTCAATATTCTGACACTGCCTTTCCCTGTCAGAAATACAATGAAAATCTAAAGATATACTGGTAAGAAAACCATGGTAAAAGGAAACCAATAAGTTGTGTTGCTGTTAATTAGGGAGTCAGCAGACCATAAAGCTAAACTTTTGGCTCATGGTAACCCTTTAGGAACAGTATCATCATTATTCTTGTTTATGGCTGGGGAAACTTACAAACAGTCTATGTCATATGCCCAGCTCAAAAGTTGCTGAACAAAGATTTGAATCCAGGGTATTTAGATATAGAGGTCATAATTTTGAAAAAGGATGAGTATCACAAACTGTATAGTGAAGTGACATTGGAGTCATGAGCTAATTTAGATGGGTAGTCTAGGAAGTCTTCTCTGAAGAGATAATATTTGAGGGAGACATGAATGATGGGAAAGGAAAAGACAGACTCATTCCAGGCAGAGGCAATCAGAATGAATATGAATGGTCCTGGCTGATTGAAAGAGGGGAATGGCTAGTGTGAATGGCACATAGAGAATAAGGAGGAGAGTGGAATGAATTGAATTGAGTGAGGAAACAAGGGACAGCTTATCTAGGATTTTCTAATCTGAGTGTGGATTTTACTGATTGCAGCAGGAGGCTTTTCAAGGATTATAAGCAAAGATATTAGAGTTGTTTTAAGTTTAAGTACTTATGAAACATAATTCCCTCTCCCTATGAAACTAAAAGCAGACATACTTTTCTGCCTCTGTTAAACAGTACTTATTCTGAGCAAAAGTAATCTAGATGCTTGGTGCAAAAAAACACCTGCTCCAAAATGATGACTTCTGAACCAACTCAATAATACACTTATCAAGATTCACTTCAAGGGGGATCCAACATGGCAGCCGGCAAGGAAGCAGCACTTTCAGTATCTCCACATTAACAGGATCAGAAACACCCATTAAAACAGCTACATTCTACCTACTGAGGAACTTCTAGCAAAATTCCGCTGAAAGGAGACCTGCCAGGAAGTAGTAAGTTATATTAGAGGTGACAGTTGGCCCCAGACAAGTGAATCTTGGCCGGCCACGCGGGCGCAGAGGTCCAATCCCGCAGCCACCGCCCAAGCGGCTCTGCAAGCGGACCCCGGCGGCCCGGGGCAGCGAGAAGGGTCCCCGCCTGGCCCGGCAGAAGGCTCCCGCCATCCTGGCTCTCCTGGCGGCCCCGCTCGCTGGGTGATCGGCCACCCCGCCCGCCCGGCTCTTAGCCACGAGGCCACTGCCTACCGGGTTCTACAAGCGGCCGGCGCGGCGAGAAGGGTCCCCGCCTGGCCTGGCAAATGGCCTGCGCCCTCCTGGCTCTGCTAACGGCCCCGCCCACCCGGCAAAGGCCCCCCCCCTCTGTTGGCGGACCCGCCCCCGGCCAGCGCAGGCTCGGCCAGCGCAGGCTCGGCTCTGCAGGCAGCCCGCGCAGCGAGAAGGGTCCCCGCCTGGCCCAGCAGACGGACTGTGCCCTCCCGGCGCTGCTAACGCCCCGCCCGCACGGCTAACGGCCCCCTGCCCGCCTGACTCTGCAAACGGCCCCGCCCACCCGGCAAATGGCTCCCCCCCCTGAGACTACGTGAAGGAAATCTAACCAAGCCTTTATGAAATAGCGAACTGGGAACTAAAACCAGAGATTGGGTCAGACCAGAGACAAGCCAGTTCCACCCCTCCCTTCGGACACTCCAGCAAGGAGGCAGGGGCCCGCCATTGCAGAGAGGGGAAGTCACCAAAGTTCGGCCAAAGAGATTCCTTCCCAGCGGAATCTTCTTTAGCAGGTGTGTGACTCCCACCCGCATCAGATACAAACAACCGGGAAACTTCAAAATCTCTCCGTGGGCGTGACCGTAAGGGCCAAAGGACTCTCGACCCCCAACTCCCAATACTGCCAGTGACGTGGGCGTGACTGTAGGGGCGGAGGGAAGCAGAGGACACTCCAGACCCCCAACTCCTCCTACTGCCAGCGGAGTGGTCGTGATTGTAGGGGCTGAGGGAAGCAGATGGGATCCTCGACCCCCAACTCCCATTACCACCAGTGGCGACACCAATGGTCTTAGCCGCCAGACTCCGAAGGTGTGCCCACCAAAGGGGTCCGGAAAAATTAAACTATTGACTCCCAGAACACAGCTCCACAGCACTGGGGCTTAGATGAATGACTGAGAGAGTGCTCAGTCGTTAGGGAAATAGAGCACTCAGAGGGGTTGAAAGTGTAACCAAATCCTTGGAGAACCTCCTCCGGTGCACAGGACCTGGCTGGCTGGCAGGAAGAAGGGGAGGAGGGGCTGTAGAAGTGAAACGGCTCTGGACCAACAGGATTGAGAGACTCCCAGGAGCCGCCTTACAGGGATTGCTGTTGACACATTGAGGGCAAATCTCAGCTCGGAGGGCACAGCTTTGCCTACGGGAAGAGAAGAAAATGGATCTCTAAGACCTAATTTTATTTCTTATTTTATTTTATCTTTTCTCTCCCTTTTTCCCTCTTTCTCTCCCCTTCCAAGTTTTATTGTTCTTTCCATTCTCCTCTATGCTATCTAACTCCCCCTCCTTCTTACTTTTCAAGAGCACCTTCCTTTCCCTTCCCCCCAACTTTCATCCCAAGCATTACGTCCTCCATTTCGTGTAACTGTCTAAATGCAAACAGGTGAATGTTTCGAGGCCGTCTATAGTGCTCCTAAATACCTAGCTACTACCAACACCCTGATCCAATTGACGGTTAGCATCCCCCTTCAGTAGAGCAATCTTCTAAAGTAGCCAAGACATACTAACCCGTATACCTTCATAGCACCCAACATAAAGTCCTAAGAACAAAAAACAAATCACTATATGCATACAAAATCCGGAAGCCCTTTATAAATTGAATGAATCAGCTCTAAAGTACAATAAAACCCAACATCTATAGGCATAATCTCCCACCACAAAGGAGAAACAACAGATATAAACAAAGCCAAAACAAATGTATAGGAGAAAGCAGTTACAAAGCAGTCAAATAGAGCTGGAAAGTAACGTGAACAACATGAAAAAACCAGGGAAAAAAGGAGTACAGATAATGCAGGACAACTTAAATCTACAGGAGGACCTAGAAGCATCAGAAACATGGACAGGGAAAGAAATCAAGGCATACCTAACTCAGATGGAACGGAATTTTAGAGAAGACATGAGACAGCAAATCCAAGAATTGAAAGTATATTTTGAAAACCAACTAAACAAACAAATTCAAACTGCAAAGAACGAGCTTTACCAGGAGATAGAGATCTTAAAAAAAAACCAAACAGTGGTTTTAGAAATGCAAGAAACCATAAACCAGATTAAAAATGCTAACGAAAATATTACAAATAGACTAGATCAAGTAGAAGTCAGAACATCAGATAATGAAGACAAAGTTTATCAACTTGAAAAGAATATAGTCAATACTGAAAAGATGCTTAAATCTCACGAGCAATCTATCCAAGAGATATGGGATTTCATCAAAAAACCAAATTTGAGAGTCATTGGGATAGAAGAAGGCACAGAGATTCAAGCCAAAGGAATGGACAACCTATTGAATGAAATAATCCTAGAAAACTTCCCAGAGATGAAAGATGGAATGGATTGCCAAATCCTGGAAGCCTACAGGACCCCAAACATCCAAAACTGTAATAGGCCAACTCCAAGACATATAATTATGAAGATAGCCAACATACAGAACAAGGAGAGAATATTAAAAGCTACAGGGAAAGGAGGCAGATTACATTCAGGGGTAAACCAATTAGGTTAACAGCTGATTTTTCATCACAGACTTTGAAAGCGAGAAGATCCTGGAACAATGTATTATTTCAAATGCTGAAAAATAATGGATTCCAACCAAGAATACTGTATCCAGCAAAATTAAGCATCAGATTTGACAATGAAATTAAAATCTTTCACGATAAACAAAAGCTAAAAGATTTCGCAGCCAGAAAACCAGCACTGCAAAGCATTTTGGGCAAAATTCTACAAGAAGAGGAATGGAAAAACAGTGCCCAAAACCAACAGCGGGAGGTATCTCAGTAAAGGGGGAGGAAAACAACCAAAAAGTAAAAACTAGCCAAACTAAAATAAATAAATAAATAAACATGACTGGAAGTACAAATCATATTTCAATTGTAACCTTAAATGTTAATGGACTAAACTCACCAATCAAGAGACACAGGCTGGTAACCTGGATCAAAAAAACAAATCCAACAATATGCTGCCTTCAGGAGACTCATATGATAGGAAAAGACATACACAGGCTGAAGGTGAAAGGTTGGGAAAAATCATACCACTCACATGGCCCTCGGAAGCAAGCAGGAGTGGCCATACTCATATCGAATAAAATCAACTTCAAACCTAAGTTAATCAAAAGGGATAAAGAAGGACACTATATCCTGTTAAAAGGAACTATTCACCAACAAGACATAACAATTATCAATTTATATGCACCAAATAATGGTGCAGCAACGTTCATAAAACAAACTCTCCTCAAGTTCAAAAGTCAAATTGACCACAACACAATAATTATGGGTGACTTCAACACACCGCTCTCGCCATTAGACAGATCCTCAAGACAAAAGCTGAATAAAGAAACTATAGAACTCAATGACACAATCAATAACCTAGACTTAACCGACATATATAGAATATATCAATCATCATCAAGTGGATACACGTTCTTCTCAGCAGCACATGGATCGTACTCAAAGATAGATCATATATTATGCCATAGGGCAACTCTTAGTAAATATAAAGGAGTGGAGATAATACCATGAACCATATCTGATCATAATGGAATGAAACTGGAAATCAATGAAAAAAGAAGGAAGGAAAAATCCTGCATCACATGGAAAATAAACAATATGTTACTGAATGATCAATGGGTTACAGAAGACATAAAGGAGGAAATCAAAAAATTCTTAGAGATAAACGACAATTCAGACACAACATACCGGAATCTATGGGACACAATGAAAGCAGTTTTAAGAGGGAAATTCATTTCCTGGAGTTCATTCCTCAAAAAAAGAAAAAACCAACAAATAAACGAACTCACATTACATCTCAAAACCCTAGAAAAGGAAGAGCAAAACAACAGCAAACATAGCAGAAGACAAGAAATAATTAAAATCAGAGCGGAAATCAACGAAACTGAAACAAAAAAACCATTGAAAAAATTGATAAAACTAAAAGTTGGTTCTTTGAAAAAATAAATAAGATCGACAGACCCTTAGCCATGCTAACGAAGAGAAGAAGAGAGAAAACTCAAATCACTAACATACGGGATGAAAAAGGCAATATCACAACAGACACTACAGAAATACAGAAGATAATTAGAAAGTATTTTGAAACCCTATATTCTAATAAAATAGAACACAGTGAAGACATTGATAAATTTCTTAAGTCATATGAGCTGCCCAGATTGAGTCAGGAAGACACACACAATTTAAACAGGCCAATAACAAAGGAAGAAATAGAAGAAGCCATCAAAAGACTACCAACCAAAAAAAGCCCTGGACCAGATGGGTATACAGCGGAGTTTTACAAAACCTTCAAAGAAGAATTAATACCAATACTTTTCAAGCTATTTCAAGAAATAGAAAAAGAAGGAGCTCTTCCAAATTCATTCTATGAGGCCAACATCACCCTGATCCCGAAACCAGACAAAGACACTTCAAAGAAAGAAAACTACAGACCAATATCTCTAATGAACATAGATGCAAAAATTCTCAATAAAATCCTGGCGAATTGAATACAAAAGCATATCAAAAAAATTGTGCACCATGATCAAGTAGGATTCATCCCTGGGATGCAAGTTTGGTTCAATATACGGAAATCAATAAATATTATTCACCACATCAATAGACTTAAAGATAAGAACCATATGATCGTCTCAATAGATGCAGAAAAAGCATTCGACAAAGTACAGCATCCTTTTATGTTCAAAACACTAGAAAAACTGGGGATAACAGGAACTTACCTCAACATTGTAAAAGCTATATATGCTAAGCCTCAGGCTAGCATCATTCTAAATGGAGAAAAACTGAAGGCATTCCCGCTAAAATCTGGAACAAGACAGGGATGCCCTCTCTCACCACTTCTATTTAATTTAGTCCTTGAAATACTAGCCAGAGCAATTAGACAGACAAAAGAAATTAAAGGCATAAAAATAGGAAAAGAAGAACTTAAAATATCACTATTTGCGGACGATATGATCCTATACTTAGAAGACCCAAAAGGGTCTACAAAGAAACTACTAGAACTGATAAATGAATTCAGCAAAGTGGCAGGATATAAAATCAACACGCATAAATCAAAGGCATTCCTGTATATCAGTAACAAAACTTCTGAAATGGAAATGAGGAAAACCACCCCATTCACAATATCCTCAAAAAAAAAAAAATACTTGGGAATCAACCTAACAAAAGAGGTGAAAGATTTATACAATGAAAACTACAGAACCCTAAAGAGAGAGTTAGAAGAAGATCTTAGAAGATGGAAAAATGTACCCTGTTCATGGATAGGCAGAACCAACATCATCAAAATGGCGATATTACCCAAAGTTCTCTACAGGTTCAACGCAATGCCAATCAAAATCCCAACAGCATTTCTGGTAGAAATAGATAAAGCTATCATGAAATTCATATGGAAAAACAAAAGACCCAGAATAGCAAAAGCAATTCTAAGCAGGAAGTGTGAATCGGGAGGTATAGCGATACCAGATTTCAAACTGTACCACAGAGCAATAGTAACAAAAACAGCATGGTACTGGTACCAAAACAGGCAGGTGGATCAATGGTACAGAATAGAGGACACAGAAACCAATCCACAAAATTACAACTTTCTTATATTTGATAAAGGCGCTAAAAGCATGCAATGGAGAAAGGATAGCATCTTCAACAAATGGTGCTGGGAAAACTGGAAATCCATATGCAACAAAATGAAGCTGAACCCCTTTCTCTCGACATGCACAAAAGTAAATTCAAAATGGATCAAGGACCTAGATATCAAATCAGAGACTCTGCACCTGATAGAAGAAAAACTTGGCTCCGATCTACACATTGTGGGGTCGGGCTCCAAATTCCTTAATAGGACACCCATAGCACAAAAGTTAATAACTAGAATCAACAAATGGGACTTACTCAAACTAAAAAGTTTTTTCTCAGCAAGAGAAACAATAAGAGAGGTAAATAGGGAACCTACATCCTGGGAACAAATCTTTACTCCTCACACTTCAGATAGAGCCCTAATATCCAGAATATACAAAGAACTCAAAAAATTAAACAACAAGATAACAAACAACCCTTTCAACAAATGGGCGAAGGACCTGAACAGACACTTCTCAGAGGAGGACATACAATCTATCAATAAGTACATGAAAAAATGCTCACCATCTCTAGCAGTCAGAGAAATGCAAATCAAAACCACCCTAAGATACCATCTCACTCCAGTAAGATTGGCAGCCATTATGAAGTCAAGCAACAATAAGTTCTGGCGAGGATGTGGGGAAAAGGGTACACTTGTACATTGCTGGTGGAACTGCAAACTGGTGCGGCCAATATGGAAAGCAGTATGGAGATTCCTAGGAAAGCTGGGAATGGAGCCACCATTTGACCCAGCTATCGCCCTTCTCGGTCTATTCCCTGAGGACCTTAAAAGAGCATACTATAGGGATACTGCCACATCAATGATCATGGCAGCACAATTCACAATAGCTAGACTTTGGAATCAACCCAGATGCCCTTCAATAGATGAATGGATTAAAAAACTGTGGCATTTATACACAATGGAGTATTACGCAGCACTAAAAAATGACAAAATCATGGATTTTGCAGGGAAATGGATGGCATTAGAGCAGATTATGCTAAGTGAAGCTAGCCAATCCTTAAAAAACAAATGCCAAATGTCTTCTTTGATATAAAGAGAGCAACTAAGATCAGAACAGGGAAGAAGAGCATGAGGAAAAGATTAACATTAAACAGAGACGAGTGGGGGGAGAGAAAGGGAGAGAGAAGGGAAACTATGGAAATGGAAGGAGACCCTCATTGTTACACAAAATTACATATAAGAGTTTGTGAGGGGAAAGGGGAACAAAAAACAAGGGAGAGAATTAAACAACAGCAGATGGGGTAGAGAGGGAAGATGAGAGGGAAGGGGAGGGGGGATAGTAGGGGATAGGAAAGGTAGCAGAATACAACAGTCACTAATATGGTATTATGTAAAAATGTGGATGTGTAACCGATGTGATTCTGCAACTTGTATTTGGGGTAAAAAATGGGAGCTCATAACCCACTTGAATCAAATGTATGGAAGATGATATGTCATGAGCTGTGTAATGTTTTGAACAACCAATAAAAAAAAAAGATTCACTTCAAAATTATTGTCTTTGAGTACTCATCAATCCAAATTCACACCATCAAATGTATCCAAAATTCAAACCCATGTAATAAAATCTCTCCAATCTCAACCAATCCCTGCCTAGCAAGACCCACCTCAAAATCACCTGGCCCAAGCCCAAAAATATAATAAATACCTGTCCTAATTTTCTCATTTTGAGATTCTACTGACTTTAGAGTTAAGTCCTCCCTTAAAGCATCATGTCCAAAAACCTTCAATTTTCATGATGAACACAATGTGTTCAGACAAAATCAAAGGGCAGACAAAAGAACAGAGACAAGTGAGGAAACTCCTAAAGGAGGAGTACTAGAGTTATATGAGATAAGGCGGGGGCAACAGAAAAAATAGAGATGTATTTAGATTTAGGATATATTTTGTGATTAGAACTTTCTGGAAACCTACATATGTATAGGATGTAGAGATTTAATGAATGAGAAGAACCAAAAATGGCATCTGGATTTTTACTTGTTTTTATTTTTTAAAATTGTCATTATTTTTAACCTAGGCATCTATGAAATTGTAGTGGCCTGGGCTAAAGGAAGTTAGAGGAAGTGCATCAAGGCTGAGAGTGGAGGTATAAAAAACAATTCCATCTTAATCATGTTAAGTTTAAAGGGTTGATTAGCCATCAATTGGAACTATCAAATAGGCATTTGGAATTATGCTACTGTGTAGATGTCACAGTCATTCACTTTAGAATTCAGCCAACTTGGATATTTTTCAAGGCTACCAAGGAACTAAGGGAAAGAAGATGTGAGATAAATTCACAAGGGCCATGTAAAGGCAGCTAAATGTTATTTTTATGTTTGAGCAAATGTTATCTTTGGGATATGAAATGGAAAGATCTGAGAATAAAAATTATGGAACGAAAGGAGTAACAGTTGGGAATACATATAGTGCTGGTGACAAATTGAAATTGCTACTAAGAAGTGCTCTAAAAGTATTACTTGTAGGATTTTCTCTTTATATCCATCTGACTTGTTTCTGTCCCACAGAGGAGAAAATCACCAATTTATCGCTTTCAGCAAGCACATGTATATTCAGAATTGCCACATTGCTCTGCTCTTTAGAAAGGTAAAATATACAATATTTCACTGCACAAATCTACAACTGGAATTATTTCAGAAAAGATAAGTTCTGTGCTTGCAGTGATCGTGCCATCATCTGTAATTAATTAAACTGCTAATAAAGTATTAGTAATAAAATGATACAAGTGCACGAATATGTCTAGGAATAACTTCATTTAGGATTCTTAGTTGGTTGCATATAGATGAAAATTCCTGAAAACCCACTTGAATAATAATTTCAAGCACAGTATACTCACAGATTATATACATTTGCCAAGGCCATTTTAAGAGCTTATATATTTTGCAAACTTTACCAAGACATATAGTTAATGAATTTCCAGAATGTGCCTTACAAATACCATTGAGTTAGAAAAGGAATCAGTGATTCTACAAATCAATATAATTATCATACTTTCAAAGCACATTGCATAAAGCCTAGATTTAAGAACTGTAAAGAAAAAATAGAACATTAATTTGCATTGGAATATTCATGGACTCAACTCCTCTCTCTCATTTCCAAATTTCTGAGGTTTTTCTCTTAGTTACTCTTCCTGCTTCCACTTTCTTCTTGAATTAATGTACCATATATATGAAGACTGGGCTTAAGTTTCCCAAAAGCAAAATTTTCATTATATCTCTCTCTAGGTTATGAACAGCTTCTCATTGCCTATAGCATACTAGCAGAAGTTTGACCTGCTACTCAAAGGCCTCTTCAATTCATAGGAGGCTCATATTCCAGGTTTCCCACTCACTATTTCTCTATTATATCTACATTTATCTCTGAAATTACCTCTAAATAGACCGCCCCCATTTTTGCCTCCCTCTTTTACTCCTAATTTTTCCCCAGAGAGATTGCACCAACCTCAAAAGGAAACTCTTTGCCATTCTTCTTAGCTTATAACAGCCCCTTCTCATTTTCACCCTTTAATTACTATATAACCAATTTGCCTCATATTTTATGGATGAATATGAAAATGAAGAGGCATAAAATATGCTTAATTAAACATAGCCCCTCAAAACTGCTAGGCCATTCTCTAGTATAATATATTGGTCTCTTCAAATAAAAGTGTGAACAGTTGCAGAGAAAAGACCTTTCTGGATACATTTTTTAATGCCCACAAAAGTACATTATAGCTTAAACTTAGATTTCAAAGATGGCTTCCCTTGTAATTTGCCACAAGTTTTGCTTTTTTCAGCTTAGGAAAAATCAAGATGAGCATCAAAGTAAAGTGGAGCTCATTAGTAGGGATTATGCAGGCAGACAAGCTTCTCTGCTTCTCTCATCCAGGGAACCTCAGTCAATTAGAGTCAATTAACAGACATGTGAACCATCTCGACTGAGTATGGACACTGTGCAGGGTGTTCATCAATGAGCATGACAGAGCTAGAGGCCTCAAGTAGTATCCACTCATAACTATTTGCAGCCTTCACAAGCAAAATTTTCATTTCCCTTCCACAATCAGGTCAACTGAAAAGCAGAAATCATGAGATTATTTCTAAAAGACAGGATGTTGGATAGGTTGATAAGAACTCAGTGACAAGATAAGAAAGGATGCAACAAACAATGGCAAAAAATTGAAAGCCGTAACTGTGAAAAAGCACAGCTACGAATCAGCAAGAAATTCAAGGATAAACCTCTTCCCTAGATCTGGAAGCCACAAGAACATTATATGAATAAAATGATTACAAGAAAAATATGTTCTCCTGCTCAGAAAATATTGTTATCTCTTTACCTTGACCCTTGGAAATAGGATTTTTGTTGCATAAATAGTGAAAATAAAAGCTATTTTGACCCCCATTTTCCATGATAGAGCAGAGATTCCTACATTCTAAAGAAAGTGAGAATGGCTGTCAGGAAAGCTCAGAACCAAACCTGAATCATTTGGCAAAACAGAGGAGATTCCAGAGGCTATGTGGCAAAGAGAGAGAGAGAAATGAGAGAGTTGTAAGCTGAAGAGAGGGATTTGGGAAAAGAAGGCAGGCAGATGTAAAGGAAAATTAAATTTTGTAGTGTGTGATGTAAATCCTCCTCTTGATCTCCTTTCTAAATATTCAGTAACAATGCCATTTCTTACTAATGTGTTATTCTTTTTATTTAGCTACTTTTAATTAAGTTTTCCTTCAGTGGGAGCAAAAAAAAATACTAAGCAATTCCTCAGGGGAGACATCAGGAGTGCCACACTTAGGATAAAGAAAGAAATGATAGCATAGACAGTGCCCAATGATCCTCATTTTCCTTTCTTTCTTTTTTTTTAGTTGCCAATGGATCATTTATTTATTTATTTATTTATATGCAGTGCTACTTACTGTTTTGTGAAGATACTTAAACAGTCCTATGGTAAGGTCCATGTGGCAAGAAACTGAGGATCCTTGCTAAAAGCCAATACTAACTTGACAATGATGGGAGTGATCTACCTTTATAGGAAATCCTCCAGTTCCAGGCAAGCCTTCAGATTACTGAAGCCCTACCCAAGATCTTGATGGCAACCATGTATGAGACACGAAGCCAGATCTACCCAGATACACTATTCCTGAATCCCTAACCACAGAAACTGAATATGATAAACTCTTGTGGTTTTAAGATTTAGGATAATTTGTTATACAGCAATAAATAGCCAATACCAATGGCTTCCTACCATCTCACAGATTCCATTATTGCAGCTAAAGGGCAAAAATTCAGCTTATTGAGAGGACAAAGGGTTTTTCATTTTTTAAATTTTTTTTAGTTGCAGGTGGACCAAATATCTTTATTTTGTTTATTTATTTTTATGTGGCACTGAGGATCAAACCCAGTGCCTCACACGTGCAAAACGAGTACTCCACCACTGAGCTACTATCCCAGCCGGATTTTTCATTTATGTCAGAAGTCAAGTTCTAGTTTAGCCATTTTCTAGCTACAGAAATTCTGAATATTTCCTGAATCTCAGTTTCTCTATAACTAAAATGAGCCTTGCAATGTTTGATTAGGTAGTAAAATATATAAACCATTTACTATATAGCCTGGTATCTACTACATTTTGAATAAATGATGGCACAATAAAAAAAAGTTCATATATTTGCATTGTTATCAGATACTCTATAGTCTATAATGAAATAGGCTATTCATACTAAATAATATTAAATTCAGGTTAACTCCGACAATATTTGGTAGTCCACTTAATAGAATACCTTACCTCACTGGGAACTAATAATCCCCTGATGGCCTTTATATGTTCCCAACTCAGAAGACACAAGGAGTCATGAGAGTAAAGTGGACATAGTGATCAGCCCTGATGACTTTCATCTCTTTTACCAGTGCTGTGTTCCACCCCATAATTGTTTTGTGCTTTTTGATAAGGGCTTACAGTTAAAATTTCTTCTGAGGAATGACCTTAACTACCAGAGCTATCACATTCTAAGTTGGAACAAGATGTTCCTGAGAGTTTATGTTCCTTGTGGCATGCAGTCCATGATTGACTGGTTCTGGATTAGAAAATAACAATTCCTATGCCGAGAAACAAGAGAAACCCAGAGGCACAATTTATGCTCTAGGGCTCACCATAGGATCAGGCTGAGTCTGGGACTTCACATAAAATTGAATCCTGGCTTGGCTTCTTCCTCTTTATAATTCTGCTTCTCTGTTCACTCACTGGACTTTCCTGGGAGCATTTCCTTAATACGTCACTAACCCTAGAATCCTTAGCTTGAGGTCTATTTCTGAGAAAATGAGAGCTAAGAGAGAGAACTTGACTTGGGCCTGTCTCTCCTATACTTTTATTTTCTGCCTTCAGGAACAAATGTGACCAAGCAGCCAATTGAACTGTTGATCTGATTATTTGGAAATTAGCATAGTGTATGGAGATTACTTTTCTATGGAATTTCAAAATTACTAGAAATGCCAGTGCTCCCAACCTAGCAGAATGTCAGGTAATTGAACTGGAAGTAACATTGGTGAGAATAATATTGTTTCTAGTTAAATTCAAATTATACACACCATGGCTAAACTATGTAATGCAAATAACATACTCAGTGATAATAAAGGAGCTAATGAATGAATATATAAGCAATAGTGCCTTTTATACAATTCTGAGATTTCTTATTCACTGAATTACAAACTCTGAATCACCCATTGCTCCCAGGGGGAGAATGGGAAGGAGATTAATACATAATGAGCATTCATTTCATGCCAGGCAACGTGTTAATGTGTTTTATATATCTTTCAATCTTCATATGTTCTTAAAGAAAGGAGTCTCACTTTACAAAGGAAAATTCTGAGGGTCAGAATGTTTAAGTAACTTGCCCCAGGATACAGAGTCAGTAATAAAACAACAGAGTCAAGCCTATGTTTGTGTGATCACCAAAATCAGACTCTTCCCACCCACAATGATCTGATGACAACAAAACTTGATACAATCATGTTATTGCTATATAACACATTTTGAGTGTGTCTGATTCCTGGAGGGATCCTCTTGGTATGTGTATAAATATGTTCTCCACATCTTTCCCATGCATTTGAGACCATGCAGGTTCACTGTTTAATTAGCCAATGAAGACAAGTATTCTTTATGATATGATTACATCCAGGTCATTCCTATGTTTAAACATGTAATATAAATACATTAATTTTTCATCTCTCCATATGAATGTCATTTTCCTACCTTGCATCGATAATCTGATAGGTCTAAAAATGAAATTAAAGGAGAAAGCAAACACCATTACATATGTATTTGTATTATTGCCAAAATTCTGGTTTTAAATCCATTAGTAGACATATTCCCACAGCAGTTAATTTTCAGTCAATAGGCTTACAGAGGAACCATCTAAGGAAATAAGTAATGTGGGAAGATCAAGATAAAATAGGATGGGTATTTCACTTGAGCAATGGAACATGGAAAATGCTCTTGGGAAGCCAGAGCAAGTTTGAATTATATTGATGGAAGACTATTCAATGCACTTAACTACTCTTCTTGCCTTGCTCCATTCCCTGACTCATGAGGATTCATTCTATCACTACTAAACTATATTTCCTTCTTTAGCCTACTTCAGATGCTTAATTTTGAACTAGACTTGTAATTTCACAATATATGGCAGATTTCTGATGAAGGAACAGAGATGTAAAAAAATCATTTCTTCCAAATCTTCCCCTTCCTCTGTAGGATCTTTGTTTAAAATTTATCAAATTCTTGACCTAGAGATTTTTTCTCCACCCCCCAAAAATGTATAATCTTATGCTCTCCTTAAATACAATGACTTTAGTTATATTCCAAAAAGCATTCCAAGATATAAAATAGAATAATCTTATCTATTAATTCCTGAACTAAACATTTTTCCTAAAACTTTCATTGCCTTAATGTACATTTTTAAAAACTGTGCTTTAAAAGATGAACACTGAAATAATGACCTGATGATGAGAAGACAAATAATTGTCTTATAAAATTTATCAATAAAAATGTGATCAAAATATTTTTACAAGCTAATTCTCCACTGTTCATCACCTGACATTCATGAAAAGAGCTAAAAAAAATTTATACAAGAAAAAATGAAGCATTATTTTTTCAGCAAATGTTCTGATTTCAATCAAATAGTCTTTATACCTTTTTTCCCCCTGAAAATGCCCAATGTCTTATTGATTGACATTCATAGATGTAATATTCTGAGAAAAAGAAAGTTCAGATTAATTTCAACATGCCATAAATATCTCAGTGAAGATCTCACCTGGAATATGTACACTTCTTGTGCTGGACTTCACACCAAATACACGATATTTCCTGTATCCTTGATTATGATGAACAGCAGCTAACCTCATGTGATTACCCAGTGATTTCATTTTCTAGAGGGTGTGATGAAGAGCACACAATAAATAGGTAGTGATATATAATAAACTGAAAATATTACAGGTTAATGATACAAAGAGTGACCAAGAGTCTCTTTTATAGCTGGTTTAATGGAGAACATACATATGAGGATTTTTGTGAAGTTCAAATTTGAGATCTGCTCATTTATAAATTTACGGAAAGAGCATTTCTGGTGAAGGAGTCAAAGGCTGGAAAGTACTATAATTATAATAGAGATAGAATCCTGTGTTTGTGACATAATAAAGTATGAGTACATGTTTGGTGAGATTGTTTTGCCTGATTTTAACTTTAAATAGCTATGTCTTATCTATATCCTACCCCCATGGTTGTTTTGGAATTTCTCCTCAAATCTTCTAAAAAGGTCTGATTTTTTTTTGTCATGTGGCTTCAAGGACTCTTTTCACTATTAATTTCTTGGTTCAGAAAACGTGATTAGTTTCTAAGCAGTACCTCTTGCCCCTATCTTTTTAACTAACCTATGATTTGTGTGAAGAGTGACCATACACTTAGTTAAATGTATTCACCTTCTTAGACTTTCTTGCAGCTAGGATGGTGACTGATGTAGTTCTGATTTGTGTGTGTGAGTGTGTGTGTGTGTAAACACACACATATATACACATGTATACTTATATACACATATATAGTTATGCATATGTGTGTAATTCTGGCCAAATATATATACACATATATACACATATCAATTTTACATATATATCAAATATATATGTTGTTATGTATCATTTTGGAAAAAACCTTGAAATTGATGAGACTAAGATATAAAGTATTTTGACTAAGACAATTTGCCTTTGCTCTGTTCCCTATCTATTCTTTCTTGACTACGGCCATAATGTCCGCTTTCAATTTTGAGATGAAAGCCACAGTTCAGCCATGGTGGAGCATAATTTTGGATGGATTCAGAGACTCTTATTAAAGCATTATACCCATGGACTACCTGCCTCTTGCTTGAGGTCAGATTAAAACCCTTAAGGACTTAAACTATTATTAGTTAAGGAGAAAAGGAGCTGACAGCTTGGAAAAATTTACAATGCAATTATGGAGGCAATGTGAAAAAAAATAGACATATCCTTAAATTCAAATGATCATACATCAAATTGAGTATATGTTGATTTAGAAGACACTAACTTCCATGATGGTATTCAGGGTTTGTGTGAGTTTGTTCACCCTGCCTGGAATTTATATTACACAATCCATAAATACTAGTAACTAAGTAAGAAAACAGTTAATGTCTGAGAAACTGAAGATTACTCACAAAAGTCTTTGTATAGAAAGTTCGATTCAAAAGAAATGAAAATGACATACATGAAAGAAATAACTGACATTCTATGGATTTAAATGCCTAACTAGCAGTAGGACAGTTAAATAGTAAGATTCAAAATTGGCTTTAATCTTCAACATATTTTACTTTAGTTGCACTACAAATATTTGATCATATCTGGGAATCATGACAGTTTGAAGGAGTTTTTCCACCCCCATGGACTGTGCCACTATTTTGGAGTGTAGTTTGAGTATGCTCTCCTGGCACACTTATCATAATTTCCAATTATATAGTTTTTTTTTCATTCTATTGCTCTCTGTACCAGACACTCTTGAGCACTTTTATCTTCTTGGCTCACCTTTTAACTCAAGCTATTGATACAGCAGGTTTGTACAAATGTTGTTTAGTAGCGTCTCTCCTCAGATACATTATTTATTGCTCTCTCTTGCCACCACTTAATGGGACAATTTCAGGAACCAACTGAGCCATTGCAAAAGGTGGAGGCATGAGATGGTGAACATGTGGGGCTCTCTATGGCCAGTGAGTGACAGTCAATGGAGTACAGACCCAATAAATATCTAACAGACAAGCCACAGTCATATTCTATATGGCTTCTCAGGATGCTCCTCATGGGATTGAATTTAACTTAATGACACAGCCTTTCATCCTCCTGATTCTTAGGTTTCTGCACCCCAAACCAATCTGCATCTAAATTCTTGCATCACCTCTGCTTATGGGACAGTCTAGACTCAAACACTATCTCACCCACTTGAATGTAAGTTCTATGAAAAGTATGGAATATGTCTGACTTCCTTACCATTAGCAGAGAGTAGGTATTTAATGAACACTTTAATTTTTTTTTAATTGTCAGTGTAACTTTATTTTATATATGGTGCTGAGAATCAAACCCAGTGCTTCACACATGCTAGGCAAGCACTCTACCACTGAGCCATAACCCCAGCCCTAATAAACATTTTGAATGAACTAATTCATAAAAGCATCTATGACCCCTGAATAATATTTCCATGTATAATTTTGTTAGGAATTTCTTCACGTTGAAAAGTCATTTTATGATGCATCTCCTATAGATTTGAAATTATCTACTGCAAACTTAGTATGACTTATTTCAATGAAGAATTTATTTAGCTGGGTGCAGTGATGCATGCCTATAACCCCAGTGGCTTGGTAGGCAGAGGTAGGGGGATTGCAAGTTGAAAGCCAGCCTCAGCAATTTAGCAAGGCCCTGTCTCAAAACAAAATATAAAAATGGCTGGGGATGTGGCTTGGTGATTAAGTGTCCCTGGGTTCAGTACCCAGTACTAAAAGATATTTTTTTAATCTTTATCTTATTTTTATGTGGTGCTGAGTATCAAACCCAGTGCCTCACACATGTGAGGCAAGTGCTCTACCACTGAGCCACAACCCCAGCCCTATATGTATTTTTTTTAATCACCTCTAAAATTCCTAGAACAGGTCAGAAAGTGGGAACGATTCAAGAATGGACAAGAGGAATGAATTTGAAACGAGGTCACTTTCAGTCCACCCTACCCACCACCAAGGATTGAATCTAGGGGTACTTAACCACTGAGCCATATTCCCAGCCCTTTTGGTATTTTATTTAGAGTCGTAGTCTCCGAGTTGCTTAGGTCCTCACTGAGTTGCTGAGGCTGCGTTTGAACTCCCCATTCCTCCTGCTCAGCCTTCTGAGCTGCTGGGATTACAGGCGTGCACCACCATATCCAGCACTTTCAGTATTCTTAGGAACAATGCCATGTAGCCCTCAGGGTTTGAAAGCCAAGTCTTTCCCAGTCTTTCCCAAAACACCTATCATGAATGTTCCAAATATATTCACTGATGGGTCAAATAATGGTACAGCAGCAGTAGTTACCCCTGATCAAACTTTTACATTTTTAGTACCCAAACAATCAGCTCAAAAGGTAGAGCTTAATGCAGTTTTACAAGCTTTTGTGATATTTAAAGATTCTGTATTTAATTTATTTTCTGATAGTCAGTATGTAGTTAATGCTATAGTATCTCTTGAAGATGCTGGTAGGATTTCCCCTTCTTCTACTGTTTTCTCTTTGCTTTCTACTATACAAAGTCTAATCTGGGACAGAAAAGATCCATTCTTTATAGGACATATCAGGGCACATACAGGATTGCCTGGAGCCCTTAGTTTGGGCAATGATTTAGCAGATAAAACTACACATGACATACATATTTTCTCTACACTAGAAGAAGCTATAAATTTTCATAAAAAGTTCCATGTCAATGCTAATACTTTACAAAAGCGTTTTAAAATAACTAAGGAACAAGCTAGACAAATAATAAAACAATGTCAAAATTGTGTGACCTTTTTACCACAAGTTAATCTTGGAGTCAATCCTAGAGGATTGATACCTAACCATATTTGGCAGATGGACGTCACACACTTGCCAGAATTTGGAAAATTAAAATATTTGCATGTTACAGTTGATACTTCTTCTGGATTTTTGATGGGCTCCCTTCATGCCGGAGAAAAAACTAAAGATGTTATAGCTCACTGCTTACAAAATTTTGCCACTGTGGGTGTTCCAAAACAGTTAAAAACAGATAATGCCCCTGGTTATACTTCTACCTCTTTTAAACAATTTTGCTCAACATTTGGCATTACTCATATAACAGGAATCCCATACAATCCACAGGGACAAGGCATAGTTGAAAGAGCTCATCAAACTATTAAAATGTACTTATTAAAGCAAAAAGAAGGAATTGGGAAGGGGTATATATTCCCCAAAGATAAACTTAAAATAACCCTTTTTACTCTAAACTTTTTAAATTTGGATTCATCAGGACTTAGTGCTGCGGAAAGGCATATGTGTCCAAAAAATGTACATAAGCCCAAGGTACTTTGGAAGGATATTCTAACAGGACAATGGAAAGGTCCTGACCCAGTAATTGTCTGGAGTCAGGGGTCTGTTTGTGTGTTTCCACAGGGAGAACAGCAGCCGATTTGGATTCCAGAGAGATTAACCAAGGTCCTGACCCAGTGATTGTCTGGAGTCGGGGGTCTGTTTATGTGTTTCCACAGGGAGAACAGCAGCCGATTTGGATTCCAGAAAGATTAACTAAAGCGATTTCTACAGACCAAAAAGAAGATGATTTGGCTCAAATCCATAACAACTGATATCCAAAACTCCAGTTTGGCTATTCTTACATCTGCAACAGAACCAGGATGCTTTTTTCAATATCTATTTTATTATTGCCCTTTGCCATATCATGAAGTTCTATTTTGTTTTTTGAGCTCATACAGACCTAGGTTAATGTTTTGCTGATCAGTTCTATTTTTTGACTATAGAGTTTTTAAACATTGCAATGGAGATTTCACCTGTAAAAAGTTATAAGGCCTTTACTATAATGTTATGTGTTGTATGTATTATATTATGTGTGCACACTTGTGTTTTGTGTTATATGTTTGAATGTACGTATGTCCATATATCATATATGATGAGCGCTCATGATAAAATGGATCCAAATATTTTTTTTCACGTGATTTATATGGTTTAATTTAAATTGGGTAAACAATTGTTGAGGATTGTTTTAATATGTAAACAAAAAAGAAGGTTAACAGATCTGTTTGTTTACTTTTACCTTTCCTTTTCATTATATTTAATAATTCTCTTAAAGATAATGTAAATTGTTAAGAAAATTGTTTTCTTTTAGTGCCTTCTGGAATGTTACATAATTTTTTCTTTAGCCATTATTGCCAGAATTCCTATCTTCATCCCAGTGCTGGTGAAGTGAAAGATAAAACCAATCTACAGCTTCTACAATAGCCATCACTGAACTGCTTGCAGAACTTACCTGGACACATTGTGAGCTCACCTGTATGCATTGTGAACTATCTGTTGGTACAGCGAATTGTGGTAGTGCTGGAGTATTTTTGCTGATGGTGTCACCGGTGGTACAATTTAGGAGCCCTCAATTGGCTTAATGTCATGGCATTTTGCATCCTCCTCTACTAGTGATGGTCTAAAATTTGGGGGCCAACAGAGGTGAGGCAAAGAACCTCACCCCCCCACAGGTGCAAAGGCCTATCCACAAGTATGGCTGTATGCTGGACCGGTAGTCAGTGACGGGTATGATCCAATTGCAGTGGTACCAACCTAAGACAGGAGGCTGACGCCTAGAGGTCAGTTCATCCGATGACGGGTAAGGACCATATGTTGAATTGGACTGCCTAACAGGCACGGTCCCTAAGCCACATGCTTGTTGTTTAAACAGAGAGGGGGAGATGTTGAGAGCCACAGCCAAAGGGGCCCCAGCAAACTTCCAGCTGCCAGCAAACTTCCAGCTGCTGGCTGATGATTGGCTCACAGCGGCCCCAGCAACATCTAGCTGATTGGCTCCTCGGCCCCAGCAACATCTAGCTGATTGGCTCCTCTGCGGTGATGCTCATTGGACTGTTTCCCTGCCCTTTCAGACCACGGAGCTGCTCATTGGGGGACTTTTTTGGCTCCACCCACGTGACCCAGCCAATTGGCCTCAAGAGCAGGAGGATTGTGGGAGGTGGAGAGAAGCTTGTGGGAGAGAGAGAGGCTTGGGGAAAGCCGGTGGTGGCAGTTGAGGCTCTGAGGGTTTTTCCTGAGAGACTATTTTGTTTGTCGTGTGTGGTTCTAAAAATAAAGTTAGTTTCTTTTGACAAGTGGCTCCTGATTGTGCCCAGCCAGACTGCGGCATTTAAGGGGGCATAAAAACAGAAAGGCTTGCAAACCCATACATTAACATTTTTGCCCTTTTGTTTAGCCCAGCTCTAGAGATAGATAATTGCCTTCTTGATGATGATCAAATAACCCCTTTGGAAGAAACTGATCACAAACGTCCTTGATTGGATTATTGTGAAAGCTACTCCAGTAAGTGAATGATACAGTTTGAATTAGGGTTTGGGAAAAGGAAATATATACTACCAAGGTAGAAAACTAAAGGAAATTGGAACAAAAATAAAGCCAAGATTACCAAAAGGATGAGGACAAATGAAACAAAAAAAGCAGATATTTCATGACTGAGTATCAGCAATGAGGAGGAGGATAGAGAAATGTTTTGAAATATACTTTTATGACTTTACCCTTCCATTTTCCTGTACCACCACTGTTTTTTAAACTTCCATAGTATACCTCCCTGATACAACAATTTTCCTCGAATTAAACTGAATTTTGTCTATTTTTAAATATATCAGATAACTGGAATAATTTAGGAGGTAATTTGCTGATGAAAAGGATAAAACCCAAGCACAATGGTACATGCCATAATCCTAGCTACTCCAGAAGCTGAGGCAGGAGAATCACAAGGCCAATTTCAGCAACTTAGTCTCAAAATAAAATAAAATGGCTGGGGGGGGGTGTAGCCCAGTAGTAGAGCACCCCTGAATTAAATTCCCAGTACAAAAAAAAATCAATGCAGAATAAAGTTAATGTGTAATATTAAAATAATAATTCACCATGCCATTCAAACCTGAAACAAGATGAATAGAATGACTGCAAGCAAAGCACTTTATCCAACTTAAAGCTGTTCTTTGCAAACATTCCTATCATTAAAGGACTTCTTAGGAATTGCATATTTGATGTCTAGGTAGTGTTTCTATAATTGACCAGGGATGAAGTTTGAGGTCAAAAATGAATGTGGATTTAACTCTTTTTAAGAATTTAACCTTTGTTTTTTACTATCTGCATTTATTTTTATGTGGTGCTGAGGATCTCGTACCCAATTCCTCACACAGGTGAGGAAAGCATTCTACCACTGAGCTACAACCCCAGCCATGGATTGAACTCTTGAATGCTATGGTACACAGAGTGCTCCTACTAATCCCAATTATTAGAATTTCCAATTTTAAAGAACATCAACCATGTTTAGCTCTTCTACCTCAACTATTCTCCCTATGCAGACAATTACCAAGTTCTGGACAATAAACTGTATAATAAATTAAGTTCTCTGTGTACCTAAGGTACATGTGCATATGTTAGCACATTTTTTATTTTGTTGTGGTTATTTACAAGTATCTTAAGTAGACTGTCATTTATGAAGATAAGAATTGCAGCACACAGTAAGGTTTCTCACAGTCCATCAACTTTTTCCTCAAACATCTTCAGTGATGATAACTCAATAAGACATTTGGAAATGGACTCGAGTTCTTCAGATATAAGGTTTTCCATCATTGGAGTTTTCAAGAAGTACTATGCTACAATATCATTAAGGTAACTTCAAGCCACAAACTTTATATTTCTATACTAAAGGAAAGTCGAGAAACAAGGATATATGCTTTTTGTATCAATTTTTCTTTTCCCCACTATTAATTCTGCTACTCTTGTTCAGTGTGCTTTGTAAGGTATGCTCATGATATATACTCAATAAATTTATATAATGAAAGAATTCTGTCTTACTGGAAAAACCAACCTCTCAAACATAGTGTACTTGTTTTTTTTTTTTTTTTTGTAGTCTTATATAAAGCATTTTGACGATGTAAAATAAGAACAAGTACTATTTAATATACATATTAGTGGGTGTGGTGGCATATGCCTGTAATTCTAGCCACTCAGTCACCTAAAGCAGGAGTATTAAAAGTTCTAGGTCAGCCTGGGCAACTTAACAAAACCCTTTTAAAATAAAATTTTATGACGACTTGGGATGTAGCTCAGTGATACTTGGCAAGATGGCAAAAGGCCCTGGGTTCAATGTTCAGTCCCCAGTATACACACACATGCACACACACACACACACACACATTTTCTGGCTTTTTCCCCCACAAAGATAAAATGACCCCAAAAACCTCCAAAAATCTTTAATGAGTTAGAATGAAAGGAAATAAAAGTTTGTCTTTAAAGAATAAAGTGTTTAGGCCACATAATAGGAGGGCTAAAGGGCATAGATATCTGCTTTCATAGCTATTAATTCAGGAAGTGATATATGATCTGTGCTCCGTATCAAGGTATACATTCTGTCCAAATGCTATTGATGTGGCTATTCCTTTAAAAAAAGAATTAACACAGAAATTATTATAGGAAAGGAAATGGTTGAAAATATAAATTAAATAAATGCATCATAATTTTTAGTTCAGTTTTACACGTTTGACAGTTGTTTTAATCTGATTAATACAATACTACACTTGATACTTGGAAGCATAAAATACTTCACTTAAGAAGTTAAAGGGCTCATCTCCTTAAGGCTCATCTGCTTAAGGCTTCAGCTTTTACTCATGTGATCACCTATGATGTCTAAATAATCCTTTCTGTGGCACACTTTTCTTCATAAGTATGATTGATCAATATTTCCTGTATATCAGAAAATTACTTGAGACAGCCACATCATAGGAGAAGTTTAAGTACATGCAGTAGAGGGTAAAAAGACCACAATACTTTACCCGCCCCAGCCCCTATACTCACATTCTTTGCAATTCCTCTCCCTAAAGAGGCAGAGTCAATTTCCCATTCCCTTGAATTTGTACCAACCTTATGGCTTATTTTGGTTAATAATTTTCAATAGAAGTTACAATATAAGCAGGTCTGAGCCTGTGCTCCAAGAGAACATTGCATGTTCTATCTTGTCTCTCAGATCCTTGTGAGTACTTGGAAAATAAGACCAGGTTATTGTGCTGGATTGTGAGAGAAGTGTTACCCAGCTGACAGTCAGCCAACTCCCAGACATGTGAGTAAAACCAATCTAGATTAGTCAGCCACTAGCCAACCTGTAACAGACCCAACAGACCCACAGTCACATGACCAAGCCCCTATGAGACAAACTTAGCTTAGACCAAACCAGAAGTACTGTCCAGAATTGTAAATTTAATATTTAATCCATTATATTATGTGGTGCTTTGTTACATAGCAGTAGCTAACCCTGTAAATAAAAATTGTTCAAAATAATGTTGCTTTAAAACAGCAACAAAGAAAATGATGCAACCCAGTAAGAGAGTGATGCAGATTTTTAAATGCCCAAACTCAATAGCAAATCCTATTTTTTTAAATGTGCACCTTATCCTGGAATTAGGTATAGTTGATGTGGCTATCCCTTTAAAAAAAGGAATTAACACAGAAATTATTATAGGAAAGGAAATGATTGAAAATATAAAGTACTAGCAACAGAAAAATTGGTAGAAAACAGAAACCACTGAAACTGTGATTGTCACCTGGTAAATATTGATTAAGGAAAATGGAAACTGAAAGTGTAAAAAGCACAGACTGAGCATAGGTGTTGACTGTGGGCTGTGCTCCCGCCCCAGAGATTACTGCTCACTTCTTAGCACTGTAGTCAGGATGAAAATGGCAGATTCTGTAAAGCTGTTAAAGCAATGTCTTAATGTTTTTGCTTCCCTAGCAGAGAGAGCTTTCTATTTAAATTTCTATCCCTCAGAAGAGCTGCATCAGCGAGCAGCAAAGGAACAGATCTCAGTAAACTTGCCATCTTGAATTCATTCCCTACCCTTCCATTTTGTCCTTTAAAATTGGGGTTTTCAAGTTGTAAGATTACAAGTCTTCAACCTACCTTAGTTAAATTTTTATCTCTAACACTAGAATGAACAGTCAAGACCATTTTCTTTAACATTTGCCTCACCCTCCCAACCTGCTTTCTGGATTCTGTTAAAGGGAGTCATGAACCGAGAACTGTTTAAAATGCACAGTTCATAAATCTTTTGATGTGGGAACAATTCAATACCCAAACCACCTCACTGCCAACTTCCACTTCCTTACTTTTGTTCTCTATTTTGATTCGAGAAGACACAAAGCTAAGAGAACATGATGTATTCCAGGGAGTGGGAAAGTACCACTAGGGATACAAACTAGGGACAGCCAAAAGTGTGATCTTCAGCCTATTTTCCTGACACTGAGGATTGAACCTGGAGCACTTTACCACTGAGCTACATTCACAGTCCTTTTTATTTTGAGACAGGCTCTTACTAAGTTACTTAGGGTCTCATTAAGATGCTGATATTGGCCTCGAACTTACAATCTATGTGCCTCAGCCTCCAGAGTTGCCGGGATTAGAGTTGCGTGCCACCACGTCTGGCCATATTTTATTATTCTATAGATCCAGAACCCAGGAGATGAGACATATCAATAGGAATTTTTTAAATGCATAGCACAAAATGAGTAACCATCACCGATGATGGCAACTAAGAACAAAAGGCTAAGATTTGAGTGTTGGTCGTATATGGTTTAAGATAGCACATGTAAATGGCTCCTAAATTTTGAAAACTCCTATTCTAGAGAGTGCTGCCTATTATAATAGGCAAACCCAGATACCCTCCCCAAGAGAAAAAATATTTTCACATCAGTGGCACCAGACTAAAGATCAGTTAAGTTGGGTTTTGTTTTGCTTTTTAGAAAAGAATTTAATGCCCATTACAATAGTACTGTTTTGAACTACCCCCTGGCAGACTACCCAAGTCAGGAGGTAGTCCTTGCAGTTTAAGAATATATTAGCTGCTGAAAGAATTATAAGACTTATATGTAATAATTACATAAAAAGCAGTGACAAAGAGAAGGGGTGAAAGGAGAAGCTTTAGCTCTATCTTTAACATTCTTTTATTTAACAGAAAAATAGAAAGTTGGAAAGATTGAAGAACACATTAGTGTGCATTAAATCTTGGTATTGAGATGGTTTTGTCATATTTTTTCTATATTTTCTTTATGTTTAAATAGCTCACAACAATGCACACGTAATAAAAAGAAAGCAAAGTGTAATGGAAGGATTTACATCATCCCAACACAGAAGTAGCTGCCTCCAAGGACATGTTTAATGATAAAATAGAAAGAGGTATCTGTGTGGATAGCTAGGCCTATTTTCTGGCCCAATTCTGAATCAAGTTTCAATGAGATTTAGAAAGAGAGCTTTACCTAGCAGCATAGTGAGTCTCTTAATACCCACTTCTATTTCCTGTATCTTCTTTGGTATAGGTCTATTTCCCTATAGAATGGGTATAAGAAAAATAAATTATAACATAATTTATTCCCTCTGGACTTAATAAAATTCTTACGGGCTTAAAAGCTAGGGAAACACTCTTAGTTTTTCTTCTCAATACAGTTGTAATTCTGATTAAATACCTAGATTACATTATCAAAATGATAAACTTGATAGTATGGATAACTGGAATTTAAGTGAATTATTTTAACAAAGGTATATGAAAGCTTGGTGAAAAACACACATTTCAATTCATCCTTTTGGTTCTTAGTCTCCTGGCATTTTACACATTCGTCACTTGGAAAATGAACACATGCTAAGCTTGGGTATTTGGTCTCCTTGCCCCTAAAGGATTTTTCCCTATGACCACATTCCCTAGGTGCCAGCAGCACACCTGGATCTCTGCCCATTGTCTGTGTGGTATTGCTTACCAAGAACAACATGAGACAAGTTAGCAGCAAAGAGCTGCCCTTCCCATGTGTTTGCTAAACACAAAAGGGCAGGTGAGGAGCATACAGTTCAGTGAGCAGGAGGCCGTCTGCCTTACAAATATGTAGTTTGAAGCATTGGAAGGAACAAGGGCCCAGTAGGTGGCTGATCTGCTGCCTCTCTACTCTGTGTGGGCCCTTAAATCCTTTCCTTTGAGCTCCCTAATATAGCTCTTCTAAGGGATAACTATTTAAATAGAAAGCTCCCACTGTTTGGCAAGTCAAAAAGCATCAGTTCACTGTTCTAACAGCTCTACAGCAGCTCTGAAAACACAGAGGAGATGGGTGAGCAGGAATCCCCAAAATAGTCTATTTGATCTACCAGAAGTCACTTACTTACAGTGCTGCAATTGAGAAGGGAAAAGTCTTTCCTCTGGCCACTCCTTTTCATCATTAATATCCTCAGAGTTATCCAAGTAACAGGCTACCTTGCAGAGACTCTGCTTCTTGTCCACACGCAAGTAGGACTTCCCAGTGATACCATCCTATAATTCAGGGCATTTATATGTATGCTCCAACTAAAATACTATGCAAGGCTCCACTGAGAAGAGGAGGAACATTACTTCAATTGCAGCGCCATAATTATTCTAAAGAAAGGTATGAAAATGTTCAAGAACCAAACTTCAAGTATGGTATTAGAATTTTCAAACTAAATAACTGTTAGATTCATTGGGACTCTAAAAAAATGTAAGGAATCAGGGGGATCAATATGTAAAAACAGCTAAATGAATATTAAAAACTACCATGTAGTTTCGAAACTAACACAGCGTAGAGTACTAAATTCACAGTTCAGAGCAGGGAGAGATACTGAGGGGAAATTAGATAAAATCTTCATGGTGTTGAAGACAAAGGACTTCAAGTTTGATGCGAGTACCAAGAAAGGATTAAGGGCTGTGTGTGGTGGTGCATGCCCATAATCCCAGCAACTTTGGAGGCCTAGGAAGAACTGAAAGTTTGAAGCTAGCCTCAGCAACTTAGTAAGATCCCATTTCAAAATAAAAAATAAAAAGGGCTGGGGATGTAGCTCAGTGGTAAAGCATCCCTGGATTCTATCCCTGGTACAAAAATAAATTAATTAAGTGGGTTATGAAGTTCATAACCCACTTGAATCAAATGTATGGAAGATGATATGTCATGAGCTTTGTAATGTTTTGAACAACCAATAAAAAAATTAATTAATTAATTAATTAATTAAAAGAAAGGATTCAGGAAGATGGGACTAGGACTAGTTCTAATGTTGGGAACAAAACAGGATATATAGAGAGAAAAAGGAATAACCCAGTTAGCACAGATGATGAAATGAAACTGGTTTGTGGGGTGCTTTTGTGTGTAGGTATCTGTTGGGCAGTTCAATAGGACAGGCCTGAGGAATAAAATTGGGGATTGAGAAAAGCAAGGAGGAAGAGCTTGCAATATGTACACATTTGGAAATGTTGACCCTATTTTCTAAACTCTCCCTAAAATATATGAAATATCTAAATGACTTTTTCACTTACACAATTGAAGGGAAATGGCGTAAGCCTGTGACTTGAGGTAACAGAACATCCCAGGTAGAAATGAAAGAAGTACCAAATGTTCCCCCTGCTAGTTGACATTGAAGAATTTTTTAAATGCAGTCTCAAAGGTTTTATTGTTTGTTTTTGGTACTGCTTATTAACATAAAGAATATGTAATTTCACCAACAACTGGTAAAGAAAATGTGACAAAGAAATTATATAATTTTATATATAGTATACATGCACACACGCATGCACATACATATTTATTTTATTCAGTGCTTGTTCAAACACAAGACTTTGCAACTGCTATTCTGCTGTGTCATTTAGACACAAGGGCTCATTCCCCCAAAGCTAGCCTTTCAACTTTTAAGATACAAGCTTTGAAGGAGAAAGTAAAAAGCCACCTCTTAACCAATGATACAATCTTCTGCTTTTCTTCTATTCTCATTTCCACCAGCACAGTTGAACGTTTGGAAGCAATAGAGCTACACTTCAAATATCACTACTGTTTCAGGTGTCAGCCTTCTCAAGGCCTCCAGCCTGATGCTGTCTGTCTTGCTGCATGAGACACACTGAGTAATGTAACTTCTGACCTAGTGCCAGTCCATTATGGAATACCCTTACAATAAATTCCCCGAGTTTGGTAGGCGGTATAACATAATCAATAACTTTATCCATACATAACAATTCTCTCCCTGATCCATACAAGGATAATGAATGAAAATATCATAATTGGACAAGGACGAAGGAGGCATAGAGAATATAATGGTTCTCTCAGAGAATCTGACCTGACTAGCCTCAAATGGATATTTTTATGGCATGACCCATATAAGAAAACCCAGTGGATAAGTTTAGCATAAGGGCCACAACCTAAAAAGCAAAAGGAGTGTGTGTGTGTGTATGTATATGAGAGAGAGAGAGAGAGAGAGAAGAGAGACAGAAATCTCCCTACGTGACTACTGAATTTAACTTGAAGTTAGGGATGTGTTTCTGGAATGGAAAAGGAATAAAAGCTGATAATTGACAGAAAAACTAGCCAGTTTTCACGTAGTGAAAAATATCTATTCATTATAACCATTTTTTGCCATCTGAGTATTTAACTTTCAACATTAAGATATAAACCACTACTGCAGACTAGATGTTGGCTTCAAGGAAATATTAACATTTTGTTTCTTTGAGAAACAGGGAGTCAGAGTAAAAAATTAAACATGACAAAATTAATGAATTTCCAGTATGCTCCTTAAATTTGATCTTCAACCACAAATGGGATTTTATTGTTTAAAAGTCTTTGGATCATGATTGAGTGTAGTCGATTTAATTAACAGAAAACAACTGAGATTAGAATCAATTCACTTCACTACACAATAGCATTTTACCCCCCAAGAATGTTCGCTGAAATCATAAAAACATCCTAGGTTCTTTGGCTCCTTTTATAAACTGTGTGGTAGAGCTATAATCCACTTTTTCTGACCAAATTATTTTTCTGTTAATAAAAAGCATAAATTGATTTTACGATCACAGAGATAAAATTTTAGTGGGAAATATATATTGCTGTTAGATTCCATTTGTCTTTTAAAAAATATAATTCACTAATAAAATCATCTTAGGTTACAAGTATAATCTAACCAGGAAATATTATTTAATGTCTTTTATTTGGTGAAATTTGGTACTGTTTGAATTCATGACCATGAAAATGAATTTATTTTGCAATAATAATTTGAAATAATACCGTGTCTGAAAAAAATGCCAGAAAGAAATACTTCATGCAAAATATTAAGGAGTTTTTTTTTTTACATAAATCAAGATTTTTACACCCTAATTTTAGAAAACTAAGGAGAAAAATATGCAAGACAACAATTTATTCCTGGTTTATATTTCTTTCTTTTTACTCTATCATCTAGGTATAGTATTCTTGCATAGTATTCTCATAGTGGTTTCCTATTTAAAGATATATATTTAATATCTTAATTGTTGAGAAAACTATTATCAGTAGCACACCTATCAAAAGAAAGCATGTTAAAACAAGTACAGGGGCTAGGGTTATAGCTCAGTGGTGGAACACTTGCTGCTACTAGCACATGTGAGTCACTGGGTTCAATCCTCAGCACTACATATAAATACATGGACACAATAACTTTTATTGTGTGTGGTGCTGGGGATTGAACTCAGAGCTTTGTACATGTGAGGCAATCACTCTACCAACTGAGCTATGTCCCCATCCTGAAAGGAATTGTAGCCATCTACAACTAAAAAAAAAAAAATTAAATGAGGTATGGAATAGGATCTTCTACTGCCTTTTCCTAATTCTGACAATACAGTAAACAATACAAGTGGCTTATCTAAGGTCATTAATCCTGATGCTGTGTTTTTGGTATGCATTTATGTGGAGTACATGTAGGTGAAATATGGTAAGTTTAAGAAATTTATTATAGCTAGTAAAAAGTAAATGAATAAAGGACATGACATGGTTCCTGTTGCCAATCTGCTTAAGTACCCAATATTAATACACACTGAACACTAACAAGGATTTAGCTGGCAATTTTGCCAATACAAAAACAGCATAGCAGAGGGGCCGGGGTTGTGGCTCAGTGGTAGAGCGCTTGCCTAGCATGTGTGAGGCACTGGGTTTGCTCCTCAGAACCACATAAAAATAAAAATAAAATGAAGGTATAGTTTTCAGCTACAACTAAAAAAAATAAATAAACAGGATAGCAGAGATGTCAGTGATAGAATTAAGCTATAGGTGTCAAAAAGACTATATAGCAAGGCTTTTGCAGTTGAAGTAGCAATTTTAAGTTCGAGAAAGAATGCGGTCTCCAAGGTAGTGTACAATAAAGACACATGAGAGGCTAACTTGAGCATCAAAGACCCCACAGAATCAGAAGAAGGTGCTGTACTATTATTCAGAATGACATGTGAGTGTTGCAGAAGGAGGTTGAAACAACGCAAAGAATGACAGCAAAGGGTAGCAGAAATTTCCAATAAACAAGGAAAATAATAAAAGAAATAACAGACATGAAATAACATTCATGTCCATTCAGAAAATATCTGTGAATCCTGTGCTATTTTACTGGCACTGTATCAGGTACTGAGGAAGCAATGAAAAATGAGAAATAATGTTTCAGCTCTCATGAAACTTTTTTTTTTTTTTGGTACTGGGGATTGAACTCGGGGGGGCACTCAACCACTGAGCCACATGCCCAGCCCTATTTTGTATTTTATTTATAGATAGGGTCTGAGTTGTTTAGCACCTCCCTTTTGTTGAGCTGACTTTGAATTCAAGATCCTCCTGCCTCAGCCTTGGGAGCCGCTGGGATGAGCCGCTGGGATGACAAGTATATGCCACTACGCCTGGCTGGAACTTTGATTCTTGATGGGCAAAGACAAATTGATAAGTAAACAAAATATCAAATAAAAATAGGTGCTATGCACAGAATTAAAATTGAATTATGTCATAGTGAGAAACTAGACAAATACTTTGATCTGGTACAGGAAACTTTAAGGAGGTGACATTTAATGAGATCATTTATTTCAAGAAACAGTGTGAAGATCAGGGAAGATCTAGACAGAGAGGACAGCTGAAGCAAAGGTCAAAAGGCAGTAAGTTAACTGAAGGCCAGTGTAGCTGAATATTAATCAGCAAGGAGGACAGTGATGAACAATGAAGTGAAATAAGTAGACTGGGCCCAATATAAAGCCATGTAAAAAAAAAAAAAACAATAGGTAAATGAAGATGATGTATTTTCAAGTATATAATATTCTAAATATTTTCAGAGTCTTAGTATGGAAATCACCTTTTACTTTTCTTTCCTTCTGGGAGAGATTGCAAAGAAGCAAAGAAAATCTGTCCTCATCTACTTAGAGTATTAGAAAATTAAGCCCTGTCTGAACACAAAGGAAAGGAGGAAAAAACAGACTTTGTTTAAGTTTAATAATCCATCAAAATACATGGTGAAAGAAACAGAGGGAAGTTTTGAAGAAAGAGGCAGAATATCTTAGAAAAACAGGAATGCCATTGTACTTGAGACACACAGAGCACATCATGTCCCAATTCCTCCTCATCAAGCTCCTAGAAGAGAAAAAGGTTGACTCTGACATAAGAGGCTTGAAGTGAGATATCATGTCTTAAAAACAAGAGATATGGATGTATTAGTTGGAAAGAATCCAGGACTCCAGAGAGAAACCTGTAGGTTTCTCTGTATGAAAAGGGAACGAGAAGTAATTCATAGTGAGCTACTAGCATGGAATGGAAAATGAAATCCATTTAACACACTGACACATAATATATTTATAGCCAACTTTAGTTTCTATACTTAAATTCATTTCTGTAAAAATACAGATGCATATGCAAGTTATACTACCTGTAGGATATCTAAGATGTCATTTTCCCATGCTCAGTGGGATATAAAAAGGCATTATGGGAAAAGAGGGATCATGGTCAAATATATCTAGAAAATGTTGGGTAAAAAATTTACTATTGTTTTATTTTTTAACTGCAGTACTTCTCAGAGCCTTTAGCTATGCTTGTGTCTACTAAGAATATCCACTGAGACACAGAATGCAAAATTATTTCAAAGAAGCTTTCCTTCCCCCATAAAATTTAATAACAGTAATCTCCTAAGGGAAATTCATTGGTATATAAGTACAAAACTAGATGGCATTATTTACTAAAATTTGAATAGGCTTAGAAAATGGAAATATAAGTTAATAAATACAGTATAGGTTAACTTGGAGACTCAGGTAACCACTGCATAAGAATGTCGTACCATGGTAACATTATAAATTATGCATATATTATATGGAGAGAAGTAGGGTTATAGAAAAAGAATTGTTCCATAAATATGACACTCTTCGTATTGATATTTACGTGGTACAAGTTATTTTAAAAAATTACACATAGACTAATCCACCATCTTTAACCTCTTTAAAAGAGATAAGTTGACATTTTACTTTATGTTCTGTATCCCCATTTTATAAATTTCCAAGTGTATAAAATAATATAAAGGATAAGAGAACGATATGGTAAAGATTAATTTAAATAACTTCTACTACATCTGTTAATCTCAGAAAAATAAAACATTTATCTTAGTAAAATTAACTATTCAGTTTCTGATATGTAGACAAAGATCTACAAATGCATACGCAAACTTTTTGAGTACATCCTCAGGCTACATACCACTGGCACTAACCCTTTTCAACCACTTCACCTTTTCTTGCTTAGTTGGGATTCCCTGAGGAAAAGAGAGTGCAGACAGTAACATTACATTCTTGCTAAGTCCACCATTCTACATACTGTGAGCACCTTCTCCTTTACCACCCATGATACTCTCAAACTATCTTCAAGAACATGGAAGCCTCCCCTCCTTCTGCTTTAATCCACTCATGGAATCTTTAGTAGCTTAATGTGAACCCTTGCTTCCAAATATTCTGTGTATGAGAAATTGAAAGTGTCTTTATAATCTCAGAATACAAAATAAAAATAGCCTAAAATATTTTTACATTTGTTTCCCTAGTGGTTTTTAAGTGTTTTACTGAAAATTAAATTGGCTCTTCATCAAATATTCATTTGATCTTATCCAATTACAATAATTTTTGTTACCCAGATCACCAGAAATTGAAATTGAACACAAGTCATGTTAGAATATTATGTAAGGGCCATTTAATATACAGATAATTTTCCTATACTGTGAATCTACTAATACTATTTTATTGTCAAAATATATATTATTGTGCCACATTACATTGAAAATATAGCTTTAGTAATCTGTGTATTATCCCAAATATTCAAGATAAAGGCTGGAGGCAACCATACAATATTACTTCAGTTTAGAATCATAGTGTATCAGTAGAGCAGTGAAAAAATCAGATATGTTTCACACCTTGACCAAGTAAGATGTAACTATCCCCAAAGAAATTCACTTTCCAGTCTAAAGTAAATTCTTGATAAAATCATGTTTGCAAAAACTATACTACTGAAATGTCTCAAGGAGATAAGCAGAATCATACACTAGAAAAAGACAGGAGCAGGGGAAATAAGATACCTATTCTTGAAATATTGGCATGGAGTGCCTACCTATCCCTGTAGGTTTCAGAAAAAATGGAGATGTCAAAGACATGGGAGGGTGATATAAACCACTTTTTAATCTAACATCTTTTAAGTAGCCTCCCAAGTGGGCTAGATAGTTGAATGGGATAAAAAAATGCTAGTGATACAAGGATGTGTACAGGGAACTGATAAACACAAGCCTGAACTACCTTCCCATCTTGAAAATGCCAGTAAATGCTTTGAAAATTTTCAAGAATTGAACAGAAAGATAATTCCTCCCCTGCCTCCTTCCCATGCAAATTACTTGAATCTATTACCATATGAAATTTCAAAATATTAGTTCACTTCTCTGTGCTAAACAAAGCAAAAGAAAGACTGTCTTTAGCCATTTATACTTCCTAGGTTCCATTTAATAGTAAGAAATCATATTTGTTTAAACTACAGTTTAAAAATAAGTAATTCCATTGAACAAGCTTTATGACAAAGACTGCCATTTATTGAGCACTTACTATGAGCTAACCTCTGCTCAAAGTTCTTTATTTGGTCCTTTCAATTCTCAAAGCAAGGCTTCATTTCAGTATTAATATTATGCTCATTTTAAAGATAAGATCATATTGATAGTATATAAGGAACTGAAATAATTCAAGAATAATTTTAACAGAGTCATAGTATATTGCTTCATTCAATAGAATTTAGAAAGTAACTACAGATAACAGTATGGTGAAGTGTAGGGACATGGCATTGACAATCCTTTGCCCAAAAGGAGGAGTGACATGTAAATGGGAAGTGGTAATAGTGGCTTATTACCAAATCCACACAGGATTTTATAAAAGCAGACTACCCACGATAAGTCAGCCACTATAGCACCAAAGGATGTTAACCATTTTTGTCTAGTTACCTTTGTTTTTACCTTTTCCTCCTATTCTCTTTCCACTGGCTCTTTCCCCAATATTATTATACTTCTTTTTTGTTTTATTTTTATACCACATGTATTTAAAATATTATTGGAAGATTTCAAATTATCAGGGCATCTCTTGAAAGCCGTTAGGGAGGAAAGCAATACACATGTCAAACCAAAAAAGAAAGAAAATTGTATAGTTTAACAATTTTTGAACATTTCCCCATAATGAATGCAGTACTATGTTCTTTAACACTCTATGCATTCTCATGAATTTCCTTCAATTGTGTACTTAGTTATAAATATCCTTTTCATATTCCCATTGTTTAAACTAATTTACATTGAAATCCATTGGAATTAAAGTTAATACTATTCTAAAGTGAAGAATGAGTAAATGGTTATGAAAAATGTTCAACTATGTATAAAAGAAAACCTTTACTACAAATAGAAACCATGATGCTTTTGAATGTAAATTCTGGGGAATAACATGTCGACCAGGTTGCTTTGATCTGTACAAAAATCCAGAACAAATCATCAATTTATAAGCACCTACAAGAAAATGGAGGTGGTGAGAAATCTCTAACAGAGCTGCTAAGAAGTCTACCTTATTAGACCTTCTACATTTTATGACAAAATGATAGGACTAACAGACATCCAGAACACTATAAATATTATCTGAATAGTTAGTGCTTCTGACATGCTAAGCAACTATTTCAAACTCCCTGTGTGAATCTGTCAAATCCCCTGGGGGTGTGACTTTCTTAAATAATAAAAAACAAGTGGTTGGAGGAGGAAATGTACTCTAGAACTCCACTTCTGTAAAAATCTAAATCAATAAAGGACCACTGATAATAATAATAATTCTGTTTAAGGCCATATTTAAGTTTTAGAAATATTTTAAGTATAATGCAATTTGAAGCCCAGTAGAAGAAAGGACCTACCTGGGATCCCCCAGGCAAATTTCTATCACTACAAGTTGTTTGTGTAACTCTCCTTTCTGCTTTAATTTAGCACATCTGGATACAGTATGATGACTATCATATTGTCATTGTTTCAAATGTACAAGATGTCTTGTATCTTACAGAAATGGCCACAAATCTAGGTCGCCTGCCTTTAAGAGTTAAATCTGGAGGTAACCCCTACACACACAGTCTGACCTTCAAGCTTCCATGGCTTTTGAGAGGTTAGATGAGCTGTTGGCTTCACAGGGAAACTCAGCAGGGCAAGGGCCTGTTTATGGCTTTTATCATCCTCTTGAGAACTTGGAAGCATGTTTATTATTTATAGGGCTATGTTTAAAAACTGTTATAGTTATTTTTTATTAATAGACTAACAAATTAATGCATGTGCTTATATACACAATGGAGTAATGATATTTCAATTAAATACATTCTTTGACAATTTGTTTTAGGAAGAAAATTATGAAACTATGGTTAAAATATTGTTAGTACCCAATAATAACTACTTGTTTTATACTACATGGCACTAAGCTCTTTACATATATGATATCTTTTAATATTTGTATCAACTCTGAGTACTTTGACTCATTTTAGGTGGGAAAACAGACAACACAATTTATGTAAAGTGACCAATATCACAGAGCTGGTGTGTGGATTCAAGCAATGATCTGTAGGTCCCTCACCCTTTACTACTAGTATTATTTTTGTAATATAGCTTAGAGGAGCAATATTCCAAATATTAAAAATGTTTGTCTCACCTCAAATTTATTAGTATTACCTACTTATTAAGATTAGTATTAGTATTTTAAAATACTAACACACTACCACATGGCTCACGTGTGGCTTGTTATTGCAAGAATTTTATATTTCATCTGTATTTCTTGGTATTACTATAGAATCCACCTACTCTGGATAAGCTTCTGCAGTTGAAAAAATACATTTTTAATTTTTTTTTTTTTTGGTAGCAGAGATTGAACCCAGGGGCACTTAACCACTAAGCCACATTCCCAGCATTTTTTTAATATTTTATTTATAGACAGGGTCTCACTAAGTCACTAAGTTGCTTAGGGCCTTGCCAAGTTGCTGAGGGTGGCTCTGAACTCCTTGCTACCATGCCTGGCCCAATTTCTCTTTTTGAAAAGGTCTCATCAGCTGGGCATGGTGCACATACCTGTAATCCCAGTGACTTGGGATGCTGAGGCAGGAGGATCTCAAGTTTGAGGCCAGCTTCAGCAATTTAGCCAGATCTCAGCTACTTAGTGAGATCCTGTCTCAAAATAAAAAAAAAAATAAATAAAAAGGATGGGGATGCAGCTCAATGATAGAGCGGCCCTGAGTTCTATCCCCTGTATGAAAGGAATGAAAAAAAAAAAAGCCTCATCAACACATAAATTATGTGTTTTAATGAAGTATATGCTAAAAGTGGGAGTTGTGTGTATGTGTGTATACTCTTCAGAAAAAAATAAAAACCATTACACTTGGAAATGCAGTATTTTTACCTCCAAAATTTTTCTATCTGGTAAAATCCCAGAACTTCTGCTTTATGGAATTTCAAAATGTGGTAGATGAAAATACTTACCTTAAAGAACTATCTAAGAAAACACAAACAACAAGTACAAAAGCTTACTGTCTACCTAAGAACCTAACACACCATCTATTCTTTCTACTAATTTTCAATGTAACTCTTGAGGAGAAATGTGCTCAAAGATAATCTGTTTCCAGCAGACAAAGCCCTGCCTTCTCAGTTGCAGTGATCAAAAGAACAGGGAAAGGTGAGAATGACCAGGAGAAAGTGAGTAGCATACATTAGTAACAGCTCAAAGTTTCAGAGCTAAAGAAAATTTCTGAGGACCTAATGCTTCTGTAATGTTCTGTGCCAGCCTATATTTAACTTGTGTTGAAAAGCCCATGTTCTCTCAAAGTTAAAATTAATCTGTCTCCATGGTGAGTTCCAACAAAACTGTGGCTGGTTAGCTCAGCGAGTTAGAGCATGGCAATGATAAAATCAGATAAGGTCAGAAAACTGCCTTTTTTTCCCCTGGCCAGAAGTAACTCCCCAATTCTAGCCTCAAGTATGTGATCTTGGGATACTTAGGTGGAACTGGGCAAGACAAACTGGTCAGCACATAATAGTCACTTTCTCTGAAGAATTAAGTCAGGTTTTTGTACATACTAAAGGCTCTTTAGTACAGAGCTACTGTCCATAAGGAAAGAAAGCACATTCTAATCCACTGTTTTGCAAAGTGAGTCACAGGGATCACCTTTATATATATTTCCACAGATATGTTTTCAAGGCAGTTTCCGAGGCCCAGTGCAGACCTTCTGAATCAGAGTCCCTTAATCTGGACAAGGTAACATTTCAGAATGCTCTCTGTGATTTTTGTTTTCACTAAATTTTGAAAATCACTAGTCTAGTAATATGCCCTACTTCTTACTAATAGATTTTTCAGAACATATCCAGTGCCATGTGGCTGATTATCAAATCTAGTCTAGAGGACAAGCAACACAGGGCCCAAAGTCATGAGGGGTTTTTAATTCCAGTTCTGCCACTAATTAACTATGTCATGTTATTTAAGTCTAATCTTAAAATAAAAGCAATCTGAACCATTATGAAGACGGAGCCCTGGTTCTCAACTTGCAGCTGGTCCTTCTTTCCCTTCTCCCCCCACAGCCTATTTGAATGCTTAAAACACACAAAAAAATCCTATTATTACAGCAAAACTCTCCACACAGTTAAAAATCATAGATATACACTAGAACAGCCTAAATCCTCCAAACTGTCAGGCAGAAATCTTAGAGATATTTGCCTCAGATTTTGTTAACAGTATTAGCATTGATAGAATGTGAAAACCTGAATGCTTCCGGTTTTATTTAAAATGTGTTCAATTCTTCCCTCATTGAAAAAAAAAATTCCATAACGACTATAAGAGTTTCCTGCGGAGATAAAATGAGACAGTATGTATTTCAATAGATACTCATATTTTCTAGCCATTCTCTACTAGTATTTAAAGCTTTTCCATGTCTTATGACTTTGCTCATTGTTTTCTCCCTTGAGATATTTCTCTGCCATTTGTATGCAACAAAATTCTCATCGTCATCAAGGACTACCTAAAACACTTTCATATTCCCCTTGTCCAGCTACCAATTTAAATAGAACTCCTTAGCTAAATGCTTGTAGACCCAGAAAAGAGAGACCCCCTTTTTCCTGTAGAGCACTGTACTGTGACCCAGTTCACACCATGTCCCAGCCCAAGAAGTGAAGAGTCTAGGGGAACCAAGGAAGTATATATATCCGAAATCATTGTTCCTCAACTTCCAGACCAAAATCTAGTACCCCAAAACTTAAAGTGTATTGTTCAAGAGGCCCTGAGCCCACTAATGGGTCCTTTATGATTGACAAAGTACAGACACTGTAGTATTTATGTGTGCACCCCTACAATCAAAGGGAGATCAAGGTAGATGTATTTGGAAAGCAACAGCATGAGGAACATTAATAGTACTTGGACGCAAGCAGGATGTATTTGAGGCCTTGCAGTGCAGGAGAGCACCAGGAATGGAAAGAACAATGTAGGACCATGGTTGGACGGCCATATTTTGTTCTCTTGCCCTCACCCCAATAAATATTAAAGGTCTACTTCTTAATGTCTGAGAAGTTAGTATTTTTTTTCCTTAAGGACACTTATTTAGGCCCTGCAAGCCTCACAATTTCTGCTAGAACTCTTCCACACTGTTAGAGCATAAAACAGGCATGGATAATACCTAGATGAATGGGTATAGTTGTATTCCAATAAAACTTGATTTAAAAATTAGTGGCAAGCCAAGAATGGTGGTACATGTCTATCATCCCAGTGATTCTGGAGGCTGATACAGGAAGAAAGCAGTTCAAGGCCAGCCTCAGCAACTTACTGAGACCCCGTCTCAAAATAAAAGATAAAAAAGGCTGGGTATAGTTCAATGGTAGAGTGCCTCCAGGTTTAGTCCCCAGTAGCAGAAAAATGTGATGCAGGCTGCCTTTAAGACATTGGCAGTAGTTCACCATCACATAATCTGTGTTCCACATTCTTGGCCCTACCCACATTTTATCCTGCATTCTACATTTATCTGTTCTTCTCTCTCATCTCTTTTATAAGTTTAGTTTTATGAACAAATTTAGTTGCTATCCAAAGAGGATATCATCTTATACCCAAAAACAAATTTAGAACTCTGGGATGGCCTTTGTAGTTTAAAAACAAGGTGCTACTGGTGATAGTAAAATAGCCAAGGTCACATTTCATGTTTAAAGTAAAAATTAGGAAACACTGATTTACAGACTAAACATGCTGCACAATTTTCATTTGTAATTCTATCAACCATGCTGCAAGTCTGTGTCATAATTTAACCTTAGAAGTACAATATACCTTTCTTATATATCTTCGCAATATTTTAGTTAATAACTTACATATGTTTGATAATTGCTTGATTAAGCATGTACTTTGGAAATATAAAAAAAGACAACATACTTTTACCCTCAAAAAGCAGTATCTTTAATGAGTCAAATCAAACTCCTTCAGGGAGGGGATTATGTTTTATACCCCTTTGTACCTCTAGCATCTAACACATCATGCTCATGTGTAGCAGAAATGAAATAAATGATAGATCTACCATCACTGTCTTGGTTACATACAAAAGAAACCTGGTGGAAATTCATCAGACCTCTATGTCCTAGGCAACTGAACTTTACTTCCTCTTAACTAAAAACCTAAGATGATGTTTGCCCTTTTGATGCACTAAATCATTTTCAAAGATTTGGTAGTGGACACCTTTTACACACACACACACACACACACAAATCTTAAATTTGCCTTGTAGGTACAAAAGCACCGGTAACTCAGGGATGCTTCTACAACTGTCAGTAACAATCTGTGCTAACATGAAGTGGTGACGGAACAACTTATTTATTTTATGTTATGTCATGCTGTCATCTGATAGCATCGTTGAGGTATCAAAAACATTGACATAAGTATGTATGTGTACATATACACACACAAACACATAGCACATGCCCATTAGTCAGCACTGCTTTATGAAGACCTTACTCTGCTCTCTACCTCCTGGCTGCTCAAAGTGAGATCCTCAAACTAATATTGGCATCGTGGTATCACCCTGGAGCTTGTTAGTAATGCAGAATCTCAGCTCTAACCCAAACCTAGTAAATCAAAATCCTCCAGGGATTCATATGCAATTCAAGTTGGAGAAACAATGATCCATAGACTGTATGCCATTCAGTTCTCTATCCCTGAGCCAAACCAGGCAATGAATGCAACAAGGGTACAGTATTCTCCATTAACCTCAGACTCGTGCTAAAACAGCAGTTAAGGTGAAGAATATCAGTGTCCTTTAATCTTAGAACTACAAGTAACACAGTAATGCTCACTGCTACCAATACATTCTACATGTATAATCTCCTCCTTTACTAGAAAGCACTGACAGAGTCAATTCCGCATGGATTTACTTCCATGCCTTAGTCCTTATTGGCATTGGAATGCATTCACCTTCACTGCTGGCTGTGGCAGCATGCCCAGGTTCACCACTCAAATGCCTACAGTAATACAGGATCACCAGCAACAAAATGATCGAGGCTGGCCAGCTTCCCAGCCTTGCGTCACAAAGTTACTTGGATGGGCAAGGCACAGGAGGGGAATGGGAAACAACAGGATGCCCCAGAAGCCTGCTGTACAGAAACTGAGAGAATGAAGTTGAGTAGGGGAAAAAACCCAGACATGGTGAAAATCAATTTTGAACACTGTAATCAAGCCAAGTACTGTTGGGAAAAATCCTATCAGTGGGGAATGTACAACAACCAAGAATGTGCTGGCAGAACATAAAACTGACTGGCAGAGCTGCAAACAGCTTCCAACTCTGCACATTGAGTTGGCACCCACAACTGTAGGTTGTGCAAAATCCACAAGCGAAGATCTGTTCATTCAGTCAATCAACTATTCATTGAGACCTGTTATGACAAGCCCTGGATGCTGGGCTGGTTTCTTCAGAGATGAATAAATGGTATTTAGGGCCATATGAAGCTTCTGATCTAACAGGGAACAGAGATAAATAATCATAGTAAAAATAAGTGCTGTAACAGAAATGTATTCAGATGATCGGGGTTGGGGGTATGACTGGGAGGTGTTGGATAACACACTAACAGAGGAGTTGGGGAACATTTAAGAAAGAAGACATCTGAGATGGGTATTGAAGGATGAGTAAGAGTTTTTCTAAGCAGAAATTACAGAGGAGCATGTATTGGAGGTGTGTGTGTGTGCCCATGTGTAACTATGAAAGAGTAAGCATGGTGAGAAGTCATTTTGACCACAGTGAGAAATGAAGCTGAAAAGGAATTCTTACACCAGAATTTTTAAAAAAATTGCTTGTCATGCTAAACCCTTTTGCAGTTAATCCTCTAAGTACCAAGGATTTATGGGAAGACTGTAAACAAAAGAACAAGGGAATCAGGTATAAAGTCAAAGATTGATAGAGACCATTTTACATAGATAACAATAGTTAACCTCTGGGTCAAAAAACACTACCAAAGATAACAACAACAGTGATCTTTGGGACTTTTTGTGGAACTTGGAGAGTTAGAAAGAAATGAGACGGTAAAGGCAAAATGTATAATCAAATACGCCTCTCAAAGGGATATTGGATATTCCAGTATTCAAGCAGCTACTTTGTCCTAGCCACTCAATAGCTTTTTTTGAAGCAATAATAAAGGAAGCCTTGTTCATCACTGCAGCTGGCTAGATCTGTCCAAGTTACAATTTCCCCAAACTCAATCACTACATTTTTCCCTTTTTCTACATTAAGGGCTATGGGCAATTTGCATTTTATATTAGATTCAAAATTTCAAATTAAATTATGTCACTTATTTAAAATATTCACATCTTAATGTCAGTCTGAATTTAGTGCTGTCCATTACATGTAACTTATTTCATTCTTTAAAGAACAGGGGGAAATCATCATTTATAGAAGTTACATCATGCTAAATATCTTTTTTTCCAAATCATTTAGCATTTTCTCTACTTTCTTCATTAAAATTCACATCTAAATTATGTCCACTTTTGTTCCTTTTAAATTTTGGTCTTAAAACTTGCCAATAAAATGAAAGTAAAATGTTCTTTTAAAATGGGCTATCTCAAATCAATTAGACCTTTAATTGTCCTAATATGCTGAATTTTGGAGTGATATTTGCAAAACAATGTATGTAATTTAACTTTGGGGACTTGGCTTGCAAAAGTTGATTCAGCTGTGCACATTTTGTAACTTCGCAAAACTCACAGTTGGATAGTCATGTTGTTGTAATAAAATGGGTCATGAACATCAATGACTATTCAATCTCAGAAGATTAAGTGAAAAAGATTAAAATAAGACGTTTTCTACAGTATGGAAAATTCAGAAAGTGAGAATATAATGATATCTACTTAGAATTTATTATAATCTGAATATGATGTTGAGTGAAGTGGTCTTTCAAGAATAACCAGATAAAATTGTTCTATGTTTTGAAAGGCCTGTCATTTCTAGTAGCCTAGCTATTCAGAAAGTGTCCTCTAAATTTAATGGTGCTTTCACTACATACACAGCATCACTGGTTGCTACCAGTGCTGTATTTAAACATATAAAAGAATTCAAATCAAAAAAGAGAATGTACTAACCTGTCAGCTAAGTAGACCATCTGACTTCCCCTACCACAGCTACCCACAATTAAAGACAATGAACCTAAAGGTATTACATCTGTAATCAAAGCAACATAATATACACGAAGCCCTAAAGCTGTGTGCTATGATCCGCTGTGGCAGAAGTTAAGTCTTGACAGATGCATAGCATCATATGCTTGTATAGACCCATAGGCATCCAGACCTATGTCATGCCCTCAGGAGAGAAACCTTGGCTACCAAGTAACAAAATTAAAATTTCAGTATTAAAACTCCTGCTCACAGCTGGGCACAGAGGTAATCCAGCAACTTGGGAGGCTCAAGCAGGGAATCACAAGTTCAAAACCAGCCTCAGCAACTTAGCAAGACCCTAAGCAACTTAATGAGACCATCTTACAAAAAAAAAAGATCAAACTGCTCACAAATCCTGTACAGGAATGCAAAGCACCCGTGCAGTTCTCTTTAGATATCATCAGTTTCTGTACAGATGGACTCTGCTTTGTGCGTGGTGAACATAGCTATTAAATATTACTCACTCTCAGGATTTTAATAGAAGGATCACTATCTATATAAACATGGCTTTTTTCTCAACCCACTAGAGATTCTTGAACCCACCCACTAGTAACTATTCTGAAATAGTCAAACTCCATCCACCCACAACCAGCAGAGGAGTATCAAAGTGAAGTAGGCATGAGTGCCAATAGAATTGCTAGGAAAAAAAAGTAGTTCTTTCTAAAATAGTTAGAAGAAAACTTAACATTTAGATATAGGGTAGCATCTAGGCAATTAGGTGAAAATTGCCAATCTGTTTTCCTCCATTTCTCATCTTTATTCTAATGGTAGATATGTTAAGAAACATTAGCAGGAAGAGGTGATATCTCAACATTTCAAGATTGGAAGAAGGAAATGGAGTTGTATATGAAGTTGTCTGATGAACACCTAAGAGAATGAAAGTACAACAAAAGATGGCAAAAGATTTACTCACAAATTATTTGTTCAGTAAATTAGAATCAGTATCTTCAAAATATTTGTAGTGGAAGAAGAGAGGCCTATCAATCACCCTAGACTTAAACCTCAGGATCTGCAGTTGGATGTCCACAGAATAAACTTGGACACATCCTGTCATCGACTTTAATTACCCAAGGCTTGGCATGCAATAAAACATTTGTAAATTCTCTGGAAACACTAAACTATATGAATGAAAGAGAAGAATGAATGTATTTGATTCGAATGGGCAACTGATGATTGGGCAAGGGAAAAAATGAGAACATCCATTCAATAATCAGGAATAATACTCTGTTTTGACTTACAAAAGGCTTTCAGTAGTAACTATTTTTCAGTCTTTTCCAAAATAAGGATGGGGAAAAAAAGTATTTTCTACTGAATCCCTCATATTAAACCTACGTTTGTGATGCATGTAATACTTCATAAAAATTAGTTTTTTCTAGAATTAAGCAGAGAGGAGTGAAGGCAGGAGGAGTTATGGGAATAGCAAGGATAGTAGAATGAATTGGACATTATTATCATCTATGTACATATATGATTCATGATCAGTACAATTCTACATCATATACAAACAGAATGAGAAGTTATACTCCATTTATGTATGATGTGTCAAAAAGCATTCTACTGTCATGTATAACTAATTAGAATTTAAAAATGTGAAAAAGAATCAAAAAATTAAATATGTCAAACAATTCCAACTTCCATTGTAATATGCCAAAAATAAAATAAAATTGGTTATTCGTTAAAATGCGCAGTGGGAATATAATTTTCTGTGAACTCTATTTCTTGGGGAGTTCTCAAAAGTATTACAAATAATGTTATTGTGATTTTTTAAAACAATCCATATTAGGAAATATTCATCACCAACCTCTTTAAATTATATGAAATTTAATTGGTATAAAGTAAAAAGAATAATGCAATTTATTTCACTGACATGTAAGCCATCAACTATAGCTGAATATTTGTATAACTATCTTTACTTAGATGAACCTAATAAGATATGTTTATGTATGACTAGAGAAAATTTGTTTTCTTGTGGCATAAGTAAAACTATAATTTGAAAGAAAGTGTTCATGTTGTAATACTCTGACTTTTGGTATATAATACCTGAGATAAATTTCATAAGATATTTAACAGCAACCATTTATTGTTAATTTGTGTCAGGCCCTGTGATAAAATACTCTTATTTAAATTTTCTCAACAGTACCATAAGGTAAGGACAATTACTGTATCCATTTTGCAATATTTATTCATTCAACAATTTTTTAACCAAGTTTGCATTGTTCTTGGTGCTTGGGAAACCTCAGTGATCTAAAAGAACAAAGATCCCTCATGAATCTTTCTGGAGTTAAAATTATTGGAATAACCAATAAGCATAATAACCTATGAATAATTTACAAAATAAAAAGCACCTATAAGAATGTCAATGCATAACCAGATAGAGATTAGGAGTGTGGAGGTGGGTATGCTGCAATTTTAGAGGGTGTATAGGTGTAGAAAAGACCAGACCAGACATAAGACCAAAATGATGAAGGTAAATTGGCCTTGAGATTTCTAGGGAAATAATGCTCTAGAGAGTAAGAATAGCCAGTGAAAATGTCCGAAGTCAATAATTTACCTGTCACATTCAAAGAATAGCAAGTTGGGGCTGGAGAGACATAAGAAAAGCTTGCACAAGGAGGAAAAATGAAGTCAAAGAATAAATGTAGGCCAATATCTCTACACCATTTTAAGAATTTTGCTTTTACTTCAAGTCAAATCAGAAATCTTTGCAGGGTTTCAACCAATAGACATAATCTGACTTCCATTTTCAAAAGACAATTGTGCCTATTGTATTGGGAGCAAACTGTCAAGGGCAATGGCAGAGGTATGAAGTCAATTTGAAGGTTACTATAGCAATTTTGGAAAGAGATGATGAGGGTCCCAAAATGGATCATAGCAATAGAGGTAGAGAGAAGTGCTTAAATTCAGGATGAGTGTGAAGATAGTTCCATCATGGCATAATGACATATTGGGTCTGGTCAGTAAGAGAGGGGAATGATGGATGGTTTCAAGGTTTGTTTGTTTTTTTTTTTGTCTGAAGAAATAGAAGGATAAAATTAACATCAGTTGAGATAGGAAAACCAAATAAAGTAAATTTGGGAGGGAGAAGTGAAGTTCCATTTTGAATAGATTAAATAACAAATGTCAAATAGGAGGTGATGTTGAAAAGGAGCAAACATGGAGATACAAATTAAACCAACATACTGTGCTATCTGGAAAGCTAAGTGAAGAAAATGTACCAAGGAGAAGAAATGCTCATAGGTCAAGTAAGATGACGATGGAAAACTGACCATGGGGTACAGTGACAAAATGTTCTTAGCTGTTATGCCCAGTAAATACTAAAGGCATTTTGGAACTCGCACTTGTCTTGATCCAAATGTAAATTCTAGTGTAACACAATGTCTTCTACAATTAGGAGAGGGTATTTTAATACTATGAAGGCAATAAAATTGAAATCAGTTTTTTAAAGCTTTATCTTAATGGATACTTAAGTAGAGACAAAAATTGTAGGAAAAAAGTTAAAAAGTTTAAAAAATGAACATTTTTATTATCTTACAATTTATAAAAATATAGTGCCACCTAACTATAGGTTCCAGTCCATTTCTACCTTGCTCACTTAAAAAAAAAAACTGTTAAATTAATGATCCTCAAACATTATTTTCTGCATTACTGACATAACAAAAACCTTTGGCTATAAGTTCCAAGATCTCATTTTGGAATTCCAGGCAATTTTGTCAACTAACCCGGCAATTCAGCACATGTATTATACGTGGGCCCAGCCCCCTGAGAAATAGAACAAACACTTCTTCCACTACACAAATAACATTTAATTATGAACAAAACCTTTAAAATGCAAATGCCATATATCTACCATGATGGCCTTGGTGTGTTGTTTAATCAAGCTCCCTTTTCTCCTATTACATTACTGAGACCAAGAAAACTTGAGAGAGTCTCCTTTCTCTCCTCCCTCCCCACTCCCTTTGAAAATTATCAAGTTGAACTATGGACCAGGCACTCTAATAGGCACCAAAGATGTGTGTCCAAGCAGATTAATTAGGATCTATCCTCTCAACCTTACATTCAAGTTAGGGAGCTGCAAAGAAATAAATAAATGAGAAACAGATAAAACTAGCGGTGACTTTGGAGCACATAATAAATAGTCTTTTAAAAAGTCTTCTCTGTGGTGAGGAACTCATAAGCATTCAGAAATCAAAATTATTTACATTAGCATTGGGTTCAGGAGTAATAGAAAATTGCTTAAATTGAAGGCAGAGTTCTGTTAAAGCAAAAAATCCATATCTGACATAATTTCCAGAAGCTACATAGTCCTGAATTTAAGCACATCATACTTGATGGTCAGTGTTCTGATCTACTCTTTTTTGATTAGATAATAAATATGTTCCTAACTAAAAATCAGCCTTTTCATAATAATAGAGAGAATGCTGATGTAAGTAGTAATGATGATTGCATTGAAATAAGAACTCAAGGGCTGGGATTGTGGCTCAGCAGTAGAGTGCTTGCTAAGCACATGCAAGGCCCCCCCAGCACTGAAAAGAAACAGAGATTGATTGAGAAAGAAATTTAGAAGGGCTGGGGCTGTAGCTCAGTGGTTGAGTGCTTGTCTCGAATGTGTGAGGCACTGGGTTCGATCCGTAGGACCACATAAAAATAAATAAAGAAAGAAAGAAAAAAAGGAATTTAGAACCCAATACATTTGTGCACCACCCTACCTTATCCCACACTTTACGACTTACTCCCATGTTAGAGTCTGTAAACAAGTCAAAATAACACCTGGCATTTTGCCAGGGGAATGTTAGAGTTCGTAAACAAGTCTGGATGGTGCCTGGCAAAATGCCAGAGGGAGTGGTTTGAGAAGTAACAAAAGCGAGCCATTAAGTGTGGAGATTCCTGATTGGTTGACTGATGTATCTAGTTTACGCTAATTAGATAAGCTGTGTGGAATGTATAAATACTGCTCCTGTCCTGCAATAAATGGCTCCTACTCCTGCTGTATCAAAGTACACAAGTTATTCGTCACCCCCCAGCTATTTTTCCCAGCCAGCCGGGCTGCGGCACTCCCATTCGATTATTAGAACAGATCTCACACAAATAAGTTTTCTTAAAAACTCATTAGGTATGAATAATTTTCCAGCTACCTTTTGATATTCTCAAAAACGAACATGTATATGCAAATATATACTTTAGGTGCTGTATTTTTTTCTTGGAGTGGTAAGGACTTAATTATAATAGCTAGATCTAGTTAAGATCTGTGACTGAAATAATGAATAAGTAAACTCAATTTTCATAATATCCTTTAGTTTCCCAAAATTGCAACATGAGATTTTATCATATATATTGTTTTATCCTTCTGTAATCACAGCCAATAGTGATATTAAAACTAATAATATTGGGCTAGCAGGAGTTCTAAAACTAATAAAGGATGAGTTTAGATCTATGAGGATTTGAATCTTTGACTCCAGGAAATTGGCAGTTTAACAAAGATGCTTAGAGAATAACCCACACCTTTACTGATTATAATCTTAAGAAATTAAAACTAACTTTAAGTTTGGAAACAGGAAATGACAATTCTTTTTTATTTATTTATTTTTATGTGGTGCTGAGGATCAAACCCAGCGCCTCACACGTGTAAGGTGAGCTCTCTACCACTGAGCCACAATCCCAGCCCCATTTATTTTTACTTGCAAATAAAAATGAGGTTTAAATAACTTCTGATGCACAGTCTGTTCCAATAGCCGTCACTCATCTCCCCTACCACCTACATAGCTCTTTTGAGTAGAAAACTTAAAATAACATGACTTACCTACTGTAAAGGATGTGGCACTGTATGGCAGAGGGGAAAAAAAAATCAATTATATCAAGTCTGAGGACAAAAAGAAAAGTGTGCTGTGTACAAATAGCATGATGCAACCAGTAAAAACAATGTTTGAGCCTGGAGACTTGAAGTTATATTTAATGAAAAATTATACAGTGAATATATAGAGATGTTATAATCTCCTTAATAAGCTTGATAATTTTTATTTGAAAAAAATGAGATATATAGATCCATAATCAAGGGGAATGTTAGAATGAAAAAGCAGTAGCAGCTTCATTTAATTCTTAGTCTTTTAAAACAGCATTTTTTTTTTGTTTTGTAATCCCAAAAGATAAGCCAGGATCAGACATGAAATAAAGTAGTTAATCTATTTACTTATTAGTACTGGGGGGGGGGGTGAGCCTAGAGGTTCTTAACCACTGAGCCACATACCCAGCCCTTTTTATTTTGCGACAGGGTCTTGCTAAATTGCTGAAGCTGGCTTTGAACTTGGGGTCCTTCTGCCTCAGCCTTCTGAGTGCTGGGATTCAAGTATGTACCACCATGCCTAGCCAGATTCAATTCTTGAGAAAGGAGTGGTGGTGGTGGTGAGGATTACTTTTTCTTTTGGAAGACAATTTTGTAAAAATACTTAAAAATGCAGTTTCTGTGTCAATAAGTGAATTGCTCAGTCTAGTTTAGTACTTTAAGTATGGGGTAGGTTGAAAATCTGGTAGTATTTGTTGAACTGAAATGAGTTGATCATTTAGTCAAATGTCAAATCAATTGAGGGGAAAAGTAGTCAAAGTGGTTGTTTATTAAAGTGAACATTAGTTCATGTATAATTATTTGAGTTATAGGTTAGAGAAGTTTTGTCTATCTGGAAGAGTGTGTACCAAGTCCCTTCCTATTAAAATTTTCTATGATTTAATGAATGGTTGCCCATTTAGACATAGTCACCTCTCTTGAAAATTACTGGCAAAATTAAATCTCATTGTATTCAACCTGATTGAATAAATTCACAGGGGAAAAAATAGAAGCTCCTCCTCTCACCTCACTAGGATAGAACTAAGCATTTTAAAATCTCAAGTAATGGCACTTCCCTTGCATTGAGAAATTAATATTTTCACATAATATCAAAAGTGAACTGTTATATGAAACTCTTCAGTAAAAAAGGAACTCTAGAATCTTATTTCTATGTTTTTTTTTTCCAAGTACTGGGGAATCTAACTGATGGGCACTTTACCACTGAGTTACATCCCCAGCCCTTTAAAATTTCAAGACAGGGTCTCACTAAGTTGCTGAGGCTGGCCTCAAAATTGGAATCCTCCTGTCTCAGCAATCCAAGTCACTGGGATTCCAGGCATGTGCCTGGAACCACGTCTGGATTATTTCTATGATTTTAAATTCATCACATTCAAAGCTTGTCTCCTTACCCCCATGAACTCCAAATTTCAGCTGGGGAAATGCTAATGAAACACCACTTTCATTGTTTATACCAATCAATCCACATTCTTCAAGAAATTCCACTACCACTAGGAGTCTGCACCTTCTGCCAGCTTTCACTGTCCTTCATAGCCTGGTCCCAAACAACTCAAACAATTGTTCTATTATCCTTAGAATTCAGAAAACTTAACCCACTCTCCTTTCTTGCATTTTCTTGCCCTTTCTCTGAGCTCCCAGCCAAGCCTCTTTTTAACCTTGATATCGGGCATAAAAATCACAGAACACCCCCCCCCCCAAAAAAAAAACAGTCCTATGCAAACACTTCAGACATGGATTTTTTAACACCTTCTTTTCTGTGTAGGGAAGTCTAGGACACATAGGTACCTATCATTATCTATTTGTGATCTGGTAAATTACAGTAGTATTAATTTAAATATGGTTTCAACTTCATTCCTCAATGAATCATATTCTCTGAAACAAAATTATAAGGAGCAAGTCCTTCTACTATTAGTTTTCTTTTTTACTCCTTTAAACAAGTATCTAAAATTTTATATTTCCACAGCAATTTCTTACCATATTTTCGTAGCCCATCTCAAGGAGCAAGGGAAAATTGTGACCTTGTCGGACTTTCCAAATAGCTTCAACTGCCCTCTTCATGGTATATATCCCCACCCTGCAGCTGAGGACTAGCAGCTGAGCCCCTCATTGGGAATTGCCCTCAGCTGCAGAGAACTGTCTTGTCTGAGGTTATGCTCCTGCCTGATATGGAAACAGAAAACTCCAGCTCCTTGACTCAATTTGAGACAAATTGAAGGATCATCAAAACTCCAGAGCTGAAGGACCATCAAAAAAAAAAAAAAAAAACTCCATATCTTACTATAGAAACTTCTAAGGCCCCAGTTTCAACCACATTACAGTCAGTTTTTCCCTATGCCTCAGAAACAACTAAACCTGCCTGCAATTCTCCATTTCAGAGACTGTTTCCAGGGAACCAAATTGAAGACATCTGTCTTCCCCACCGGTCCATAAGATTTGAAGGCAGATACTGCCTTGAATATCTTTGGCCTGGGTTAAGCCCCAAGCCTGCAATGGAGAAGGTTCTTAAATAGTATTTCTCATTTATTCATGTGATGGAGTTAATCAATGCATATTAGAAGGAATGATTCTGATGATGTAATAGGATTCATAGACAGTGAGTGATTACTAAGGCATCAACAGAATTTCCAAATAGAAGGGACTTAGTCTGTGCCATCATGATGGAAAGAATGTTAAATTCGATAGTTGAAACTGATTTTGGCTGGGCATTTTGGGAGGATATTCAGAAAGCATACAATATCTATAAGAAAGTAGGGTAGAAGGAGAGAAAGAAAGTTCACAGAGACAGAGTGTTTCTGCTAAAGCCCTCCCAAGGAGCCTCTTGGGGCTCCCACTGACTTCAAAAGTGTTCTAAAGTACAAAAATCTGTGCCCCATTCCCAAACTGAATCAGAATCTTCAAGGCTAAGGGAGTGAGTTTTGACAATAGCTGAACTGTGTGACTTGTTCTTTTATCTAAATCTCAATGATGATACATGTAACATTCAGTTTGTACCTAAGTAAATTGCTTTCTTTTTCATTTTATCTTTAACATTGTTGGCCATTTCCCAGCTTACTAGAACTTCCCACATGGAATAACCTGAAGAAATATGGGGGGAAAAACAATATCTATTGTTTTCTTTTCTTCTGCTTATTTAAATAGAGATAAAATTTTGTTTTTATTTGTGGGGTTTTTTTTGGGAGGTGGTGTTTGTTCGCTTTGGTACTGGGGATTGAACCCAGAGGTGCTTTTCCACTGAGGTAAGTCTCTAGTCCTTTTTCTTTTTTTTTAAAAAAAATTTTGAAAAAGGATCCCTTTAAGTTGCTTAGGCTGGCCTCAAACTTGCAATCCTCCTCAGGCTCCCTAGTCACTGGAATTACAGGCATGTGCTACCATGCTGGGCAAAATAAAATATTTGATAAGGGAACGATTTTATAGTAAGCTAGCATGAGAGTTTTATATTACTAGGAGACCTATTTTCCCATTTTCATGTACACTTCAATTGTTATAATTATTGGCAGTTAACAAAAAGTTCACACTTGCTAGGAATAAATCCTGTTATCTTATTATTGAATACATATTCTACTATAAAGCAATATTCTTTCTCTACATGATCTTAGTATAAAACCATTTTGGAATTTGTATTTCCCCCTTGCCATTACATTATATAAGTTACTTTCTTTTCTTTTTTTCCCTATTGCTTTATTCCTTCCAAATGAATTGTCACTTTAGGGTCACTTTGCTGTTGCCACCACCACTGTAAAGAAATAAACATTCTCAAGTGTATTCATTGAAGAATTACATTTAAGCCACAATATTTTTGCTAGGATGTGTGGTAACTTTCTAATAGCTCTAAGCAAAGATAGTTGAATGAATCAGTGCCACTACTGTATGTTACCATTTGCTTTATTTAAAAAAAAAAAAAGCTTGGGCTGAGACTGTGGCTCAGTGGTACAGTGCTCCACTAGCATGAGTTAGACACTGGGTTCGATCCTCAGCACCACATAAAAATAAATAAAATAAAAGTATTGTGCCCATCTACAACTAAAAAAAATTAAAGCTGTTTTCTTTCACTCTAGCCTCTGTGTTTATCTAAAATTGCTAACACTGTCTTAGAGAGGAGGAAAGAAAAAAGTAAATGAAGAGAGTCTATGATGGCTGTTTGAGGACTGAGTTCAACATGAAGACAACTGCAATAAATATGACACTCAGGAGTCCTTGGGAACTTCTCAAAACTAGGAATCAAAGGTACTTAGGAAATATAGACTTTCAATTTCTTCCCCTTCTTCCTAAAGCATAAATCTGATATAGTGTAAAATATTGTTTTCATTATACTCATGCAATTTCATTCCATTGACTCTTTTCTGACCAACCTGGAGTCTCTGAACTCCAGCCTTATCTTCAGATGTTATACATCACATATTCCATTCTCTGTAGAAACTAGAATATTGGCTCTTCCGTAACCAAGCTCCATTTGCTTCTGTTTACAATATCTTTGTTTTTGATCTCCCTCTACTTAGAATGTTGTATCTTCTCCACAGCATTGCTAACTCCAAAGTGAACATA